>NC_044014.1:7535000-8735000 GCF_900496995.4 Aquila chrysaetos chrysaetos
TTTCATTTTGCTGCCCACGATAAATAAATATAATGGTATGAAAGAAAGAAAACTGGTGAAAAAACAGTAGAGGTCCACCTGCACTGCACACTCAAAATGAGATTAAAAGATGAAATATAATTAAAGTATCATCACAAAATTTCACCGTCTCCTGATGTTGCAGTATGTACCATCAGAATCACTGTTGGCAATGCAGAAAGCCAAGTGTACCAAAACTGTTTCTTACTATAAATTGCAGATTTTTTGTGTGCATATGACAAACATTTTAGCATAACAGGACACAGTAAAGATGCACCTTCAACTGTACTTCACAAAATATTTTCTCCTGGGCTGCATATTTGGGAAGAGAGGGGACAAGGAAATAATGGAGGAAGAAATACAGACAGAAATTAGGTGTTTATAAAGAAAGTGCAGACACACCCTTAAAACAAACAAAAAAAGCCTTAAATGCCATCCAAATTGCTTGAATACATGATGATACCCCAGCTTCTGTTAACACTAAGCCTTACAAAGAAAGACGGGAAATATGATGTGGCATAACTCTGCATTTAATCAAGGTGAATCCCTCTCTGCTGATTATCAAGTGAGGATAGATTTCCTGCTCCACTCTCTATCCTTATACGTGAAGAAAGATACTGTGACCGATAACATCTAAAACCATAATAAGAAAAAGAGATTATGTTAACTGTTGCTTAAGAAGTTTCTTTGTACCAGAGAAACAAACAAATTGAAGGCTTTAAAAATCAAAGGGCAATTTAATGTTGCAGTTCTACGCGAACACAAAAGGACTAATAAAGAGCTGCCTCCTCTTGTTGCAGGTAGATCACAAAACTCTCACTGTTTTGAGCATGTCAGCAGTGGCTTCCTACTACCACCACCTTATACCAGCCCTGGGAATACATGGCTGGCTAGCTTTATCTTCAAAACTGGATTATAGGCTGTCTATGCCAGCTTTATTATTGTACCTGAGAGAAGAAAAATGCAAGACGGCTACGCTTCTGGGAAGAAAACCTTCAACACACCTGAATATCCGAGGTCTGTTTTTCGTATGTGATGTGGCTCTTTGTGCCCCACCACCTACCTGGAATGCAAAGGCAGAGTTCCCCCCAGACTAGTACTAGACTAGTACCCCCCAGTGGTACTAGACTGTATAATGGAAATGGATTTTATCTGGCAGAAAAAATAAGCTAAATACAGAATGAACAGTCTGTGTCGGAGACCCCTAAATCAGAACCCAGAACAATAGAAATCCCAATATGCTTGACCGAACTGAAAATCACTTCTCACATAGAGGCTATTCTGCGGAATGTCTGCAGCTATATTACTGCATGCTTGGGGAAGCCAATGAACTGGATCCCGCTGTAGTAAGAAATGTTTCTGACTACAGTGAAGCCAGGAAGTGATTTGCAGGTCAGAAAAAACAGTGACTGTCCTGTAGTCCAAGACACTGCAAGGACATTGCAAGATGACCCTGAGCAAAGTGTGCAGTTCATCTCAGGTGATCTCCCTGATCTTTGTCTCTCTTTCCTTCCCACGCACTGGCGCACAGGATGTGGATGTCCAGAAAGTTCAGTACCATCAGTTTTACTGTTTGTCATTTGATACAGCCCTAGTATGCCCTAGAACTCTTCATGACCCTTGTGTGGCCACCCTTACTTCTACAGTGTGTTAAGATATATGCCTGGCCTTATTTTGCAAACCAATATATTCATTTCAGTCAATAGGGTTAGGAAATAAAAGAAAAAAAGAAGAAAAAGGAAGTCAAGCCAAAGAGTGACTTTATATCTAAGCAGCCAATACTGGGCATCCAGACTTGATAAGATAGATGGAAGCTGTAAGCAGTAAGCACAACAAAAGATAGGAGTAAATATTAACCAGCCTCAGTTAACTTCTTACACACAAAACCCATAGTGTTTCGTTTGTAGCTGCAGACTTACATTCATTTTTGTGAGTGTGTCAAATTATGATGCTTATAATGCAGTATAGTGAATTCGACCTGTGCAAAATATCACCAATGGCATTTTTAAGTGGTCCAGTTTGAAAATGTGACCCTTAGAGACTTGATGAATAAAATTAGTCAACTCTGTAACTTTAAAATAGCTCTTTTCTAATTAAAGTGTGATGAAGCTTTCAGCCTATCTAGCTTGGGATGCAGAGTGCACGAGCAAACCAATTAGAGATAGTGGCAAAAACAAAATGGTGTCACAAAAAGATTTACCACATCAGTCCCTCCAGTAGCTGTACCATTTCTGCTGATAAAGGTGAAACAACAGCTACTGCTGCAGCTAAGGCTGAAGCTAATGTTAAGCTGACAAATCAACTTTTAGAGTCTTGGGAGATTCAGCAGAGCTATCAAGAGGCACAAAGGCTACTAATGCTTATGTCATACTTCTCAACTCTCACATTTTACCCAGGAGACGCCAGATTTTTTGGCTTAAAATTTTTTTGATTTTTATATTCTCCTGGGCAAAAAATCAAAGAGGCCCATTAATTCAATAAGAATTTCACATATCTCGCTGCTTGATATTTTTTTCCACAAGACTCACACTGTTTGAGATTGAGAAGTATGCTCTACTTTGATAATGACACCCTGAAGGATAGCAATGGTAGAAAGATGAACATACAACAAAATCCCAGCTGCTGCTATTTAACTCAAACATTCAGTACATGTCAATGCTTGAATTCAGGTGGAAAGACCACCATATACCATTACATTGCCATGCAGGGAAGCCTACATAATAAGACACAAAGAACAATTCAGCTAGTATTTGAACCTACGTAGCACAGAAAAGAGAACAGATTGGTCTGACTCTTGTAAGCAAGCATACAGCTAGTAATAATCTGTCAAACATTTGCACGCCTTCTGGTAATCTGGTTCACCACTTCTTAGAGGACATGATTACATGCTTACTTGAACAAATCTCCCTGGCTGTCTAGTGGTGAGCATTAGTAGAAATGGGAAGAGACAAACAGATACGATGCTACAAAAAGAAAAAGCAATGATTTTTATGACAGACTTTCCTCACGTTGTTCCAATCTTTCATATCTCAAAATGCTGTGGCAAAAACCCCCAATTTTTTTCAAAACTTGAAGTTACAGACAAAAGCTAAAAGCAAAGCAAGTGTTAGAGGACAGAGCAAGGTCTTGCAAGTAAAGTACTTCTCATGTTAGGTTTAAATTATGTTCCAAAAAACCCAAGAATACAGCTCCTTTGTGGTCAAAAGCACATGTGTTTGGGCACCTGAGGGCAGAATTACTAGATCTTCTGCATACTATGTGTTATCAAAACAACCCAGCATACTCTGTATTTACATTCAATCATATTCCACGTGGCAGAATGTTAGTAGCATGAGATGAGTGGTAAAGATCTAGGAAAAGTATGTAGCTCAGATTTTAAAAATCTATATCCAACTTCAAACAAATCTGTTCTCCTTTGCTTCAGTTACAGATAATTTTGTAAAGAAACAGTATGTGCCTAATACATATATTATTCAGAAATTAAGGTGAGCTATAAAATAGAAATACAGATGCAAAGTTTTAGGACTCAGTATCCAAGTGTAGCTCACCTGTAAAGTTTGGATCTAAAACTTAATTCAAATTGTACGTGTGTGGCTCTTCAAAGCCATAGATTTAATTCAAGCTTAGCTGCAACATTATTATTATGAAGAAATAGTAATTAAAAGACTAAGTTAGCCAGAGGAATTGGGAAAAAATGTAAGACAAAGCATAATTTTAAGATGTAGGTAAACACAGAAGAATGATGTCTAGTTAATTACACGCAGGAGGATAGAAATAATATGAGTTAGGAGCACGACATTATTGAAGGTAATAACACCCAGTAATATATCATAGATTATATGAGATAAGTTGAAGAAGAGTAGAGTCTTTACAGGTGCAATCAGAAAAGGTTACAATTAAGTAACCACCATATAGTCTACCATCTATGGATGTGATATGAAAACTGGCCTGGTTTAGGAAATAGTATAGGGATGGTGGTTGAAATCCTGTATAATCACCACTCGGTTTTTCAGGGGAGCCAGAACAAAAGCTGACAGGAGGTTTTCTGACTCATCAGATTAGCAATACTTGCAAAACATAGTGAAAACATCTGCATTTGACACAAGATGATGTAATCACAGTGGAGGAGACCTTTGGAAACAGGGAACCATACTATTGGACTTGGTGCTGGAAACAGGAACTAGAGGGGGAGAGTTCCTAAAGTCTTAAAAACTCAGAAAAAATTATAAATTCTCCAAATTAAGATTTGATTTTCAGGCTGCGAATAACACAGGAAAGACATCAGAAGAAATATTACTAAAAGTCCAACAGAAATACATTTCTAATTGACCAAGGCCATTTTGCCGTTATAATGCCGATACCTGTATTTCTGATTTTGTTTTACCAAAGACGTTTTCTAAAACTGTCAGTTTAAGCAGCACGCGCAAAATACAATCTGTTTTTTCCTGGGGCCAGCGTTTTTTTCTGGGCTCTGAAAGCATAGCTCTGATACAAATCTACATCTATGTGTGCCTGCTGCATTAGTGATCATACGCAATGGCCTGTCTGCTGTGCGAGATTATGGGGATACTGCAGGCAGGGGGCAAGGGATCAGCCAGGATGTGTACAAACTTCAAATTGCTGGCTACACCCCTGACTGAAGTCTACATAAATTATGTCCACCACGTTCCCATCATTTATTTCTTTTGTCATTCCTTCAAAGAACTCGGTCGTCTTCTGTCTGACAGGATTTATTCTTGGTAAAACCATTGCTGATCTTCTTTTAATAACCCTTTCTCCTATAAATACCCAGCGCTTTCATCCCTAATGATTGATTCTCATATCTTAACTTTCAGCAATATATCTGAGGATAGCTATTGAAAAGCAAGTTTCATCTGCCAAGGCAAGTATAAAGATGAACTCAGGTGGCCCTATGCTTAAATGTCTATGTATCTATTTATCATCTACTAAGGTACAAACAGCTCATCATCATCAACAACAACCACTGAAGACGAAAATGGTATCCTTCACTCAGTCAATTCTAAAGCAGGAATCCAGTGTCTGGAAATACCAGTTTAACTTTTTTGAACATGAAAAGGAAAAAACAACGCTTTATCACATTTTTCTGTCAGAAAACCATTTCCCACCCTCTCCATCAATACATGTCTACTACAGCTAACACATACGTACTAAAAATGTGACCAGTTCGTTCTAATACAGACTCCCAACTTTTATAGTTTCAATCTCCAAAATATACTGGTTTACCATATTTGATTGGTGAGATTTTATGATAAAATTGCAGGTAACAATTGAGGCTGTCATATATTCTAGTATTCATATTCAGTTAGTTATTGAGTGGTTTATTTCCTCCAGTTTTAAAACACAGAGAAAAAAACATGGTATCTGCTCTTGCTAATACAAGTTTGCATGCCTGTGTCCACTCTAGAACTAGCTAATGCAATTCCATGTCAGCATTCTGTAGGTCTCATTACTGCACTGATGAAGAAACTTCAGTTAGTCTGGAACTCAGCTGCTGAAATTTTGACTGACACCATGCATGAAAATCACATTACCCTGGTTGTAAAAAACCTTCTCTGGCTACCTGTAAAGTACAGGATTATGTGTAAAGTCCTAGTTATTAACTTACAAGACCTTAAATTGACTTGGGTTTGAATACCTCAGAGACATTCTGGAACCATACATCCCCAGTCGTTTTCTTTGGTCTCAGTCAATTGGATTAGTTCTTTTTGGCTGAAGACATTGAGCTACAGGGCATTTTTAGTGTTTGCTCACTCCTCATGGAATTCATTAACCATGGAGGTCAGACTAGCTGACTCTCTAACATGCTCTAAATCTGAACTTAAGGTATACATTTTCAGATTGCTTATTAGGATGTATAAAGGTTATATGATTCTATTAGGTTTCTATAGTCTTTTCACATATGTACATATCCATGAGTGTCAGTATTTCACAGCTAGAATTAGTCTTGTCTCAGTGTTATTTTCCCTCTATGCACTGCAAGAAAAACCCACTTTGTATTATTGCAACTTTTCCCAGTAACTTTGCAAGGATCTGCAGAGAAGAGACTTGGCAGATGGAAATCCAATGCTTAGACAAGACATTCCTATTTTTAAAGCATGTTTGACAACATGATCTAGATCAACATTTCCAGGAAGCACAGCAGGCAAAATAGAGAGCAACTCTCTCTCTAAGTTTTTTGAAGGCTTTCATTCAAATATTATGAGTATTTGCTTTTGTTCTCAGTATTTGCTTTTGTTTTGTATTTGCATTTGTCTTCCTTTTTCTCACCAGTACACACCCAAAGAAGCTCCCTTGGTTTTAGCTGGTCTGCACCACAGTAAACGAGCACTGAATTCAGACATTAGATCAAATTAAATTCTGATCTAAATAATTAATAAGACTAGATCAGATCATAATTTTACTGTACTAACAGGCATTCTTATGAATCCCTGTGTGGTGTGATGATACTTACATTCCACAGTGGTACTGCAGGTGGACATATTCTAAATTATAAAAGCATAACAAACTTAAAAGGTTGACTAATGAGATGCACAGTCTAATGGCATTTGATTTGACCCTCCCCCTGTGTCCTAGGGAAAAGTCTTAACTAGCTATAGGGAGGACGATGAAATCAAAAGAGGGAGGCATGGATGCATCTAATCCATGAACGTGCTCCCTGTATTGGTATGTCATATAAAGAACAATTCCCTATCAGTAGTGTATGAATAACTGTGTCTTGAGCTTGCATGCCAACAGTTATGGGTAGACGTCATCACTTTAAAAAATAAAAGCTGTTTCTATAGACATGCAAGACAGTTTGGTGAATTTGCCTGGTTTAAATTAGGCTGAGTGGTTCATGATGGCGTAAGGAGGGGAAAGATATTTTAATAAAACCAGCCAAATCAAACCTTCCTTGCCCAATCGACTTTTCACAGAACAGGTTGACAGGGTATTAAAAGCTGTTCCATTGCATTCTGCATGTGAAAAGGGTGCCTAGCATCTAGATTTAATAGAGCCCTAAATAGCTATAGATAATTTATTCTAGCTATAGCTTTAAGTTCTGTTTTTCAGAGAATATGAGTCTTACAAAAATGGTTTCCATGCAAATCAAAACCAGCTGAAAGCTTGCCAAGGCCAAGATGTAATTTAAGATGGCATTTAAGCTTCTCTGTCTTTTCTGTCTCTAGAGATATCATCATAAAATAAAAGAATTCATCAGGTAATGTTTTCTTCATTATTCAACCACACAATTCTGAAGTGAAAAAGATAATTAGACATACAGTGCTGTCGACACATAGTTTATGAGGAGATTCTGATTAATTAGCTATGGTAAAAGGTTTTTATATAGTCATAATTAATTTATATTTCAAGAAAAAACGCAAATAGACAGTACACAGATTTTAATATTTCTTTCCTCTGACAGTTTTATCAAAGTAATTTTGAAGTTCTGTTGAACCTACTGCACTTCATTGTTACTTTATAAAGCAGGAAACAGACATCTAACAGCACAACTAATATTGACTTTCCTGGGAGTCAGACAGCTTAACACTCTCACACCATTTTGAAAAATGCATTTTTTCTCTGCTGCACCAGCAAGTGAAACCACTGTGAACTGCTCACCAAGACACACCTTGGTCTGGAATACATTGAATCAGCAATGCAAAATTTGGATGTAACACACAAGTTGCCTTCTAAGTTCTGTCATAATTCCTTCTACCGAATTGACCTGATTTATAGTAGGACTGAGGTCAAAAGGTGATTATTACATATTTCCTTTACTTTTGCACATTGAGTATTAGCTAAAAGAATTAGACATATTGTCTTCATATATTGTCATGTTAGCTCTAGACTCGTGCTCACGCTCAAATCCAAACTCCCCTAACTGACCTCACAGGCCACCTGTTGATATATGCTTTGGTTAACACCAGAGTAAGCCAACCAGTGCAGCAGGCAAAGAGAAGGATGATGCAAACTCAAGCAAATTCAAATGCGTAGAATAAACACAACTTGTTCAAACCATATGGTACAGAAAAAGTGAGCCTATACTCAGGCACAAATAACAAAGACAAAGCCACAGAGCCTAACTGGTGTATCTTCAGTAAATTACTGGCAGGGATTAATTTAATCCAAATAAGAGATGAAAATCTCACTGATCTTTGAGACAATCTTTAAACTGCATCACTGCGTTTTCAGGTACATTAAGCCAGAGCACCTATGTACTATGATTTAAAGTTTCATTTTTTCTGAAACAAACACATTATGAATTCATGTTTGCATATGAGGCTAAAGGTACAAGCACACATGCAATCACCAGATATTGAACAGGGATTGCTATTCACTTCTTTTACTCACTTATTCTGAGAGAGACTTAGAGGCAAAGTCTCCTCTTGGGACCTTCATCAACAACCACTGGAGACAATAGGAGTCTTTCCAGTATAATTTGGCTCAGCCCTTTGAAAACATTCAGGTGGCACTTCAGCTATGGGCAGAATCAGAAAGACTGCCAAAACCCCTGTTTCTTCTCCTGTTTCAGCAAGAACCTTCATGGTAAAAAGTAGCTTAAAAATCCTAAACTGCAAGATCCCAAGAAATGTCCATTGAATTTCTGGTTAAGCTTATTTGATGCAGTATATTACTCAGAATGATATGGAGCTATAAAAAAATGTTACAATAGTGAAGATTCCTGAATAAATAATTCTCAATTAAGTGCTAGCACCTAATTATATTAACTTATAGTAATTACTGATTCAATTATGAAATTGAAGATTAACCTGAAAATGCAGACTGGCTAATTTATTTTTATGATAGCTATACACTAATAGCACATGTAGTTGGGCTTCTCTAGGCACAAGCAAGGTAAGGGTTATTTTAACACTCGTTTAGGAAGCTAGATTATCTTGCAACTCTTGAAGAATATCTGACTAGAATACCTACTGAATTGTGTCTGACACAATGTTGCATTTTATTATTCTATAGTCTCATGTATCTTGCATAGAAATAGGGGAAGAAATAGACCTTGATATTTATCATATCTGTTTATGGCTTTTATTTTTTTCCAAAAATTCACATGGGGTGTTTCATGTCAGAATCTGACCTCTATAGTAAGTAAGAGAAGCAAACATATTTCCGAGTACACTTGTGTTTGGATTTTGTCTCAGGAACAGGAAAGTTAAGAAAATGCTTTATGGTTCAAATTTGGGTAGAGGGGAGAATAAGTTCAACTGTCAGTCCAAATGATTTTCGTTAAGTATTTAGGGAAAGCTTTTGACTATTAAGAACAGTGAGATAGAGTAAGGCGAAGATGACATACGTAAAGCTTCCTTTGGGTCAGGGAAGATGGACTAGATGAACTCCTGTAGTTCCTTCCAGATGTCAGATTTTATGAAGGTGTATAAAATGAGACTTTTGGTGTTTTGATCTCTCATGTAATCTCATGATTATAATTTTTAAAAAATGCAGTAAAATAAAAGAAATTGAAAGAAAATTATCATTTTAGTGTATTTAGCATAGCAGAATAACAGATAACTTTCCATATTGTGTGTGACTAGGGAAAGAGTTTTGCCACAGATTGGTACTTTAAAAGCATATAACTAAAAAAATAACAGCATGCCTTGGAATCTTAAACAGGTAATTTCTCCCAAGTCAAATTTTCAGTGATGATTTACTTATTGTGCTACTTACAATAAAAATCATGATTCTCAACTACAAAGATAACAAGCTGTATTTGTGAGTGGTGCATGTCGCATATTTAAGAAGTAACAAAGCAGTAAAGATTACTTCACGTGTACAGATTATGTATTATTTGTTAGTGTGTCGCTTCCAGTACTCTTTCTTTTCCAAGCAAAAGTATAAAAAACATGTGGTTAGCTATGACACTTTATGTGTTAGCTTTTACCCAGATAAATGTCAGATTTAGATAATCCTATGGGATCTATGCTTCAAATGCTTAGAAACATGACTCTGGAAGTTTAAGAAAATATATACATACGTATTATTGAGATTAGTATACCAAATAGTGCAGTCCTGCAATAATAATGTATGGGGCAGGATTGAGTTTAGCAACTATCTCCAAACATTTCCTATGTGAATTAGTGGAAACCAAGAATATGGTAAAGGGGAGTGGATTATTCAGTAAAGACGACTGTTAAATATATCATTTCTCCCTAATCCATCTTGGTCCTAGCATATTTTTTAAAATTTCAGTCTCAAGTATATTTGTAACTTTCAGGAAGATAAAATATAGCATATATGGCTTCCAAAAGTGACTACTGTGGATAATTCTCTTCATTCCAATGCATGGGCTTTTGCACAGGTAATTGGTTTTTCCTCTACCATTCCTTTTTGTTTATATTTTTCCCATTTTAAATACCAAATATCTGTAGAGTGCTCAGATAAATAAGCATCAGCATGAATACCACTGCTCTAAAGGCAAAACATTTTTCTGTTGTAAGAGGAGTTCCTACAACTGATCAACTTTTTTGGCCCATCATGGGCTAAATATCTGTCAATAGTCTGCAAGCCTTATAAAGTATCATATGTATTAGACACGCCATTCTTGGGACCTGAAGCTTGCAGGAAAATTTTGTAATTAATTAATCCTCAGGCATTCAAATCCTTTTCCAAAATTAATTTTGCGTTTGAATTTTGTCTTTTAAGATGCAGTCAAAGTCAAGTGCACTAGGACACTCCCTTAAAGGGAGAATTATGTCTTGCAGAGCATCTCAGAGATTCAAATAGTTTTAAGTGCATACTACTGAGAGGGCTGCTGTATACCTAGACCTTACTTCTTTGTCACATACCATGTTGCTATACAAGAAAGCAGAAAATTCCAGGCCCTGACAATTTATGCTTTTGACTTGCTTTCTTCATTGGAGTCTCAAACTGGAAAAATACAAAGAATTAAAAGATAAGTTAAAAAAATGCAGTCAAATTCTTTGTACAACCTCATTTGAGTTTTTGGAGAAAGTCAGATTGTTTCACGTTTAAACAGAAACCTGTCACTACCCAACACAATGTAAACAAGTTATATAGGAGTTCACTGTCTCAAGCACCACTTCCATCTTGCTCTTTCCACTTCATGACTCACTCACTGCATGTTTCAGTTACTTACAAGACACACTGTATTACTCTGCATTCTCATAAACACTAAATGTTTTAAGAATTCTTTACTATTAAGAAGTTGGCAATTTCAGTTCATGAAAGGACCGTAGGAGAGGCAATCGAGATTTCCAATACAAAACAGAATTTGACACTGGATGTGTAGAAAAAGAAGTGTAAACACCAAGGTTAACCTTGTACTTGAGTCCTCCCTTTCCCATTGCTGTTAAAATCTATTTCTTGCTGATGGTTAACTCACAAATGCAAAAATTAGACACCTGTATGCCAACTACACACAGCTGCATAGATCTTGCTGCTGATCCAACCATCTGCAAAATGCAGCAGCCAGTTAATAAAGAAATCCATAGCACTCTTAGGAAAAAATACTTAATTTGCCAAGTGCTGCCTGCAACTCAAAAGAGGCATCCATTCTTTGGGATTCTTGATTAACAGCACTGGATTTAATTTCAGACCCTAAACGGACAGGCCAGCCAGTTTTAGTATTTCTGAGTTTCATCAAGGGCCTGATACAAACCAGACTGGTTTTGATTCATACACCAAAACAGACAGGCTAGAAGAATCAACCTCACTGATACCTATCCATAATAATCCACATCAGATAGACTTCTGCTGCGTACACACAGTTCAATATATAGAAAATATGTGACTGGGGCCTCCTGACACTTTGAAATATATGTAACTATATATACTAAGAATTTAGAGTGGGAACACTAAATTTAGAATTTAGAGTATTCAGCACTGATTTAACTGGGCCCTTATCAAAACATTCATTTCCTCAGAAGAAAAAGAAACAGACCAAATGCTATGCAGTTTTGAAGAAAAAAAAAAAGGATGAAGAAAATATACTTGGTACTTACACTAAAAATGATGGGCTGTTAAGTGATAAGGGATGATATAGATGATGTCTCCATCTGTTAAACTATATCCTTTTCTTGGAAACCAGCTCTGTGTAAACTGCAAATAGGCAAGACAATATTTAATGAGAAAAGAATAGGGTTCTGTGTATTGTGAGTATCACAACTAATTTTTTAACAACATTCCAACCCCAAAGCTTTTGGAAAATTACTGCTGAAAAATAATGAGATACAATAAAACTATGGTTAAAATGTGCTAAATTATGATGATCTGCGCGACACTCTCTATGTAGAATTAAGAAGAAACATTTTCCAAAATGGTTGTTGATTTACAACCATTAATTCCTATTCTATTTAAATAAGTAATTCCTCCTGAAGTGTTTATTTCTAATCAAAGGGCATTTAAGATATTTAAAAAAAATTAAATACCACCCACTTAACACTGTGTGTTCAGTAGACTTTTTCATCTCCCAAAATATACACACCAATTACCTTACCTTTTGTACAGACTATGCTATCCCAAAGAATCCCAAAGTGCTTTGCAAACATAATTAACAACATGGCATGTCAGCTTCCACTGCTGATACGCAACCATCATTTCTGAAACCGTCAGCTCTTGGCAATACTATGTAAATGTTTAAAACAAAAGTGAAGAATTGGTTATGTCTAGGGGGCAAATATAATCACTTCACTTGGAATTTGATCTGGATTAAGAACTGGGCTTTACAACCCAGCTCTTATTATTGCATTCCCATGGTATCTTGATGGTTAGCATCCTTTAGCTGCATAATGGATGATAATGCTTGACTGGGTGACAGCATCAGAAGGAAGGGTGCTACACAATGAATAAGCCTGGTTTTTGTTTTGTTTTGTTTTTCATAAGAGAGTTTAAACTTTCTTCTGCAAAATATGCATTTGGTATAGTTAAAAGGAAAGCAGTTTTGTAGTAGAGTTAGGTAGGCTGGTTGCAACAGCTATAGCATCTAGAAGCTGCTCCCACTATGTCCTTTCTGATTTTAGCTTTCAAGGGATTATTAGGCAGCTAGCTACAGGCAGTCCTCTGGGTATTACCTGGCCTATTCCTGACATACTGCCCACAGTAAAATGAGTTGACTATTGTAGCTACAGAGACCCAACACATTGGAAGAATCTCAAGCTGGTCACTTAGGCTATCAATACGGTCTGATACCATGGTAGCCCAACAAAGACTATCATAGGATATACTAATGCTCCTAAACAGAGCACAAGGCATTACAGCTAGAATACATAATGATTTTATGGTTCACAAATTTTGTTTTATGAAACAATAAATTGTGTTTACTTTCCCTGGTTATAAAGGAGGATGTGAGAATTCCTGGGTTGTTCCAAAAATGTAAAGCAGGATCAGCAGTAAAAGATGTTGAAGCAGCAGCGTTTCCCTGAGAAGCAGCCAACTTAGAAGTGGAATATGGATTAGTGTCATCAGGAGCAGCAGCAAGAGCTGCACAGGCAGTCTGATGGGGCACTTTCCTCGCACATCATTCTGCGGCTGTACAGCTGAGCCACTCAGAAAATCACAGCTGAAAAATGTTGTCCAGAACTATCAAGCAGATTTGCACCTTCTCTACACTCTGAATTTTACAGGTTACTGAATAAAGATGAATGAATATCTTATGTAGCAGGTGTAATTTTGATCTTCGGAAAAGAAAAAAGTAGCTCCACTACTGTAAACAGTAATGGCATGAACTAGAGTTTGATGTGCCATACGGTATCTTTGCAGAAGTCTGTAATCTCTTGTTGGATGAAAAATAAAAGCTTTTTCCAAACAATTCAGTCAATCTCTTCTTCAAATTCTTTTTTATTTGTGAAAACTGTAGCTGGGAAGTCTCTAACATGTTCCGATATAGTAAGGAAACACTCAATGAATTTTCTTCTTTAGCATGTCATTTTGAGATTACCTAAATACTCTCATTAATTGTAAAGTAACACAAAATACACCAGAAATCAGTCTTCCACATTAATTCAGTGGTAGCATTAATTTCAGTCTCTATCTTTAACTGGCTATGGGCAACAAACCTGCAGGTAGTTTGTGTATTTACCTCTCTTAGTTGAAACTGGCCAGCAAGTTAAAAAATTATGAAGGCGTTGATTACTGAATGACTGAACGTCTGACTGCAAACACCATTTTTCTTCGGAAGTACAAAAGACCAACCAATATTTATATTGTAAAGTTTTTCAAGTGGCAAAAGATACTTAAATTTAAGCTACACAAGTTCAATAATGTATTTCATCAATTTTAAAACATTCTGTGTTACCATCGGGCAAATTTACATCACTCTACTAGGCTCAGTTAAAAAAAATAATATTCTGGAAGTCTGGGTTTACCTTCTAAGACATCTCAAGGCAGGCACCTGAAATTGCAAGTACCAAAAGTGATAGCACACTTTTGAAAACATAAGCTTCTATTTCCAAAGCACAGAATGTTATTATTCTTACTGACTTTCAGACATGAAAAAGCCTTAGTTATTCACCACATATACCCAGAACCACATGCCTAGTTTCTTTGCTCTTGTCTGGATTGAGTTGGTTTCTCACAGTGTCTTTATTTCTGTCACTTGAGTTTGCTCCTATATATCTTTTTGTGTTCTTATTAACATTCTAAAAAAGTTGAAGAATTCAAAGTAATAAGTGAGTTTTCCAATATGACTATCTATAGTATTCACCATTATAACATGAGCTTCAAAAGACCTTCATGCTACCTAAGGAGATGGCAATTCTTTGTTTTGCAAAGACTTCTGAACATTGAAGACTTTCTTGAGTTCTCCTTCTGCTTAAGGTGAAATAGCTTTGACCATGAAGAACATAGCTCTGCAAGATTTTAAGGTAAAGATACAATATGAAATACGTCCTTATTCATAGACTGTTCATTCCACGGTGTAACATAATCACATGGCTTTTACTACTTAGCACGTCCTGGGAGTAGGTGAAAAATAAGACAATTCCTAATTTTCATACTAAAGAACAACTCTGACCAGAGACTTCCTTTACCCCAATGGGTTATTTCTTTGTGCCACCAGGAGACAAGTCAAATTCTTTATCCCCATCCTACAGATGGGAACATTGCGGGAGCAAGACCAAATGGCCTATCAAATCTATGAGTGGTGTCAATATCACAAGCAGGAGCTCATAACTTCCAAATCAGTTCTTAGGCCACTGGCCAGTGGCCTCAAATTGTGATCATGGGCCCTTGCAAATAGTCAAATTGACCATACAGTCATAATAAATATTCATATAAATTAGCCAATTTGTTATTATAATTACAAGTTTAATCTGAATCCTGTATGTGTAATAAAATTTAGAACTACCCCAAATATGTTTCTCATAGTAGATTGCAATTTTTAATTTCCTGACACTCTGCAGATGTCAGAGAAGGGTTACTGCGATCCCTATGTCTTTTAATATGCCCTAAAGATAAGTGAATCAAGATGAAAAAATCCATGAACCAGAGGCAACCTCATTATCCATACTCTCTGTGCTGTTCATTTCCTAAGGACTGCTCTATATGAGGGAAATTATCTATAGTCTATGTATACTATAGCAGGATACATCTATTTTCCATCTGCTACATTTTCCCCCTTCTGAACTGTACTCCCCCTGTTGGTATAATCAAAACATGCCCACTTGTCCTCAAAGAGAAAAGTATAATGAACATCTAAATTTATGCATTTCATCCTATATTTTTAGCAAAATACACAAAAAATCAACATAATTGTTATATACTCTTAAAAATGAATCAGGCCTTAGCAGTTAGCTACCTCATTTTGTTCTAAAATTCAACAAACTCTGAGAAAATCTCTTTTTATACAATCTTTTGGATATGTCATTTGCCATTTATGTTTGATGGCCTTAAGGAAAAAAAAGTTACAAAAAGGTATTAATGCAAGTAGATAATAAAGCTGCATTCTATAAATCTATAGCAGCTTACAGTAATCATTAAAGCATGCAAAACTCTTTCATCTATTCAAAAATATGCAGTGCACAGAATGCCTGCTAAGGTGCATGACAAGTCAGAGTTAAATATATATTAATAAATGAATTAGCTTCATAAATAATAGCCATAATGACATTTTAGGAGACAATAAGTCTGAGGATTGTCAGAAAATGGTTGATGTATGAGCTTCACGTCTCAGTGATTCTTCAAAATGAATAGGCTTTGCGAGATAGTTCAGACCCACGACCAGCCTATTTCCTTGAATAATTTACTTGTTGTCAATTTGTACAGCCACATTACACATGCAAATTGTGCTGCCTGTGCAAACACCACTTGGAGATGATAAAAACAAATTTACGAAGGCTATAGAGGAAGGATTTATTTCACTTTCTCGCCCAGGTCAAGCAATACATGTATCTGACGATTGTGTGTACCCAATTTTGTTGTAATTATATCAGCAAATTATTCTTTATAATCTTATTATTTTTAGCAGTCTCCTTGTGCTTGGGATAATTAGCTTTCTTCACTCAGTGTAAAAACAATTCAACTTGCCAGCTAGGCAGGGCACAGCTCCATTATCTGTTTTGGGTTTAAATTTATTCCCTATATTCTTGGACACTTTGTGTAAATTAAAAATTTCATAGTCCCTAATACTGTACACGCTGTTCATTCAGTGATGAATTAAGGTCCCTAAACCTCTACGTTTGCTATTAGATATCTCACCCACTTTATATGTTAATCTGTGCTAATGAATTCCACAACCCCTAGCCACAGCGAGATGACTAAAATTATTACCACTTACAGAGATATGCCTTTTTCATTTAAAGTTCAATTCAAATTGCTCCCATAAACAGTCTGCCACACAAAGATACCTCCTTTAAAGAAGAGTTACTTACCTGTAAGTAGAGTTCTCTGAAGGTAGCATTATCTTTGGATACACATTCCTCAGCCACGTGACCTCTGGTTTGTGGCAGGGGGGAGCGGATCCATCCCTTGATAGTTAAGACTTTTTCCTCAAGGCACTTCATTACCTCTGCGGCTCCTGTGCCTCAAGGGTTATTTACACAACAGCCTGTCAACTCAACTGCCCCTCGCCTTCTAAGGTAGGCCCTGGACCAGGCTGAAGAGCAGAGAGCCTCCTTAGAGAGGTGGCCGTTGTGTTGACAGAACATCTACACAGCAGCTTTGTACTGAACGAGTCTCAGGTAAGTGTCTTCTTCCCCCTCAAGATAGCTACCTATGAGCCTGTCATTCACGGCAAGAATAGCAAATCCAGTGAAACAAAAACACAGAAAGCAACCAAAAAGCTGGCACAGCATTACACGTGTAGCACAACAACAGTCACCCCGACGTCAGCTTGCCCATGGTGCAGCTACTTGCACTTCACAGACAGCCTGGATACACAACCAAAATTCTACCACCCTCAAAGGAAAATAATTTAAAAATTACTGTTTCCTCAATAAAGGAGAACAGCAATACCCTCTGCTGAGCAATTGCGTTTCAAACCAGTAGAGGGCATTGGTATACATAGAGACTATATAGGTTCATTACAGCAGCTTGAAAAAATCAGCTTTATTTACATAAATAAAACAATAGCACATTTCAAATACGGTACAGAGTATCAAAACTAGCCCTTCAAAGTTAAATCAACACAAAATAAAACTAAAAAGATGGAGATTCTTATAAGACTTTCCAATTACATAGACCTTTATTGCAGTACAAATACTAAACTAATTAATTTTATCTAATATCCTTGAAAAGTAGTTAAAATAGTGTTGTTTGTTTCACAAACTAAATCAAGGAGAGGTTAAGTACCTTGCCCTAGCTCCATATCTGAGTGCCACATGAAGGAACTTCTAGCTGTAAGGCTCACTATTGCGCTTCTAAATAATGCCAATTAATAGACAAAGAAAAGCTCTCTGAGAGGTTATGAAAATTGCTTTCTGACTCTTCTTATGTAAAAACAGGCAGATTATATTTCATTTAGTGATATGGCAGAAGGATTTTTCTCTTCTATTGTCAGAGCAGAGGAAATGTATTCAAGATCCCAATCCAGCATATGGACTTTGTGTCCATTACAATAAAATTGGGATTGATGTATTTGGATCGCTGAAATTTGTCCTATACTAGGTGAAGACCTCATATAGGTGTGATGTCTATATTGCAGTGAATTATATGGCTCCAGGTCCCATAAAACATATCCTATACTCAAAGTAACAAATGTAGTTGTAGCAACACAGGGGTCAGGTCAGCAAGCACAACAGTCATCAAGTCCCAAGTAGCTGAATAAATGCTATGGCACTTAACGAGAAGTGAAACTTCATACCCTTGTTGCCCTACCGTAGCTGGTATCCAAACAAGTTAGGTTAAGGTTGGTACGAGTACGTCTACAACAGCTCAGTTATGCTCTTGCCTTCTTCAAAAACTTGTTTTAATAACCCACACCATTGGCACCTTTAAGTGCTTACACTTTTATTTTGCAGATCTACCCTGCAAGATTAATTAGACTAATTGTTATTTGTTCCTTGGCTTGACATAATATCTAAAATCTGTCACACACCTTCAGTGGCAATTTAAAATTAGTTGTCTAAAACTTCTCTACCTGTTTGTGCTTGTTCCCCTCTTCCCTGTCCACACCCACAGTATCACCACTCTTAAAGCAAAATCTGATCTGCTTTTGAATCGGTTCCTAAACTGCCATACTATTCAATGGTCATAATCAGAATTAATCCCCACAAAATACAGGACTGAAAGGTGTGGTGTTTTAATAATTTGATCAGATATCCCTAACTGAGGGGAAGGGAACATCTGTTATGAAGGCTGACCCTTGAAAACTGGCCTGACAGTTTTAGCCTTCCAATGCAGCCCTTGCCAGTGTCTGCCAATGCCCTGAATAGTCCAAATGAGATCAAACCCTGCAGTTTATGCTTGCAATAGACAAGGATGATGAAAACGCTTTCTACCTGTGAGATACTAAAGTTGAAAATATGTTGCCCATTCCTTACAGGAAGCCTGTGGTAAGAATGATAACTGAGTGCAGATCTTCCAGGTTTCAATCAGGAATTTTGAACAAAAGATCTTACTTCCTCCCTGAATACTAACTGTGTTCTAATACTTTAGAGATGTCTTTTTTAAAAAAGTCGACAAAGCAACCTGCTCATGTGCTGCTGATGCTTAAAACCACAGACATTTCTTTCTGTATCTATGGACAGAATTTTCATGAAAATGCAAACCTCAGAGGAACAAGGACATAGTAAATGATGGTATGACAATCTTCTCAGTGAAAGCTCAGGGCTTGATCCTACATCGTTTAGTTATGTAGTGCTGTCAAACAAGAAAATTTAGAAGCATCTGAGCAGACCTGCTCTGATGCTGCATAACAGAGAGACCTGCGGACTGACCATGGAGCTCTTCTTGGCTAGTAGCAGTACAAGGACTAAGAAGGGAGCATATAGCAAAGCTTCTCCACTGTACACAGGGGATTGTACTCAAGCCCGTTTTTCTTCAGAATACTATTCTTTGTTACATCCCTTTCCATTTTTTTGCCTAGTGTCCTTGAGAACATGGGAATGAGAACACAAGGGGACTTGAGACTTAGATCAATGGACAGAAAACAATCCTTGGTATATAAGCCAACTGCACGCACACGTGGCCAGCTTGTGTTGCAGTGTAACAGCTCTGTGCTCTCTGCTGCACACTCGTGGCCTAATTCAAACCTAAATGAAGCCAATGGAAATCTTTCTACTGACTTTCACAGGCTTTCAATCAGGGCTCAGGCAAGGGCCTGGCTGGATTAAAGTCTTACTCTGAATGAGGTAAAGAGAGCTCAAATTACACAACATCATTACTACTTACGATATATACTATAGAATATTTACTAATATACTTTAATGTACGGTCTTAGATAATGTTCTTTGGAGATTTCCATTAATTGTCTCTGTGATGGTTCTTGTAATGTTTGTTTAGCAAGAATTAATTTGGTTCTTATATGGCACAGTACATGGGGAAAAAAAACCCTCTGTAATCCTTTTAACTGACTTTAAATGCTCATTTGAATATAATTATTTTAAAGAAATAATAAAAAGTATTTTTTAAGTTAGCAACAAATTAAAAGTTTAGGAGAAAAACAGGTTATTTTATTGTCTTTACATCTCTCTTTAAAATCATATTAATTTTCCTTTCCAACACTATTTTATTGTATTAAAATATAATCATGCTAGAAAAATTTCTCATTATGTTAGCAAAAATGAATACAAGGTAGATAGTATACTAACACAATAACTGTAATCTGCTAATACAATAAGGCCTTCCTATTATGTTTAAACAAGAATTCACTCCTTGATCATTTCTACATATTTCCAAAACACTGTCTCAAAAGGATAAAATGTAGCATATTTCCATGCTTAAGAAAAAGTTTCTGATGTCCTCACTTACTGCTAAAAAACAAGGAACAGCTAATAATGCATAATTTACATTGTAGTAGATTCCATTTCTGTACTAGGAAACTGTGCATATTTTGTGGAAATAAGCATGTACATGATTATTTATGATAAGCTAAACATGGCTTCAAGCACATGTCTGAGGAAATAGTTCAGGCTTCCACCATGTCCTGAAGCCCAACAACCTAACCTCTAGCCAGTCTGAAGAAAAGATTTCCACTGTGAGAAACTGCTGTGAGGACCAGGCATGTACGCAGCTGTTAAGCTTTTCTGATAACCTGACAGATCTGACCACTTTTGTTACAGTTACTCATTAAGAGAGTGTTTCAAAAGAACCCAAGCAATGTTGAGTTTTGTAGACCATAATCAATACTTTTTACCCAGAAACTAACAGCACTCTTTCACTAGCTCTCTTTCAGTGCTGCTATATGAAAATAAGCAAAGGTGTGGAAAAATGCTCTGTTCAGGCTTGATACAGTGCACGTTGCCAAACGTGGTGGTGGTATGAAGAGTCCATCCTAAACAGTATCAGGAGTAAAAATAGCACCAGAAGCACAGATTTGTTACCCGAATGAATACAGGCTATCCTCTTCTCAAGCAAACTTGCTTAAGACTACCTCAGGACAGCATGAACTAGAAGTACCATAGTGCTGTACACTAATACTCAGTTACTCTACAGTAACAATAGAAAGACCAACCCCCAGATGGGCTGTTTCCAATTCCTGAGCAGACCGTGTGCTTTGCTCTACAGAGATTCCCATAGCAGGAATCTCATATTCCTATTGCCACAAGACAATACATCTGACAAAGTAAACTATAACAACTGGGACTCAAAGCAGTATCCAAGTAAATATCCAACAGCAGAAGGTAAAGGTAGGGAACAGAGATACAGAGAAAATCACCTAGAACCTGAAAATTCATAGCGCTCCTGAAAAATTCAAGTTAAACTTGATGTTACATCTAATTGCAGTAGGCCTTCCTTCTAAAGTTCAAGTAGTTTTTAATAATATCATCAAAAATAGCTAACCTGTAATTACTGTGTTGCCCTCGTTCGATGTTCCACAGGAATCTGAGAGGCATGACTCATTTCATTCACAGGAGTCATTGTTTAGCAGGTCTCCAGGACAGGAATTCAAGTGAGAAAGGAAGTTAGATCAGTTGACCAAAAGGAAATAAATCACATGATTTGAATATTTGCTCAACGTGGAACAGAAAATTGGCATGAGAAGAATTCGACACTGAATCAAGTTTTGGACACAATAGCAGCCCTTACAAATTTGATGTAGGCACATCTGTGTTGGTCAAAAGGGTGTGCTGCCTTCTCCTTTCTTCCCCAGATAAAAAGAGCCTACGTATGCATCCTTTCAACAAAAAACAGTAAGTTGCAAATTCTGTTCAGTAACCAACAATCTCTTTTGTTGCTTCAGCAATCACTGACCTTTTGAATACAAATGCTTCCGGATTGCTGAAAGCCAGGGAGGAGCTTTTTCCATCTTTTTTCTCATGGAAGCACCCGGGAGAAGTCAGAATTTGCTGTGGGAGAACTGGAGATTATCCTGAAATTTGGCTTTTTAAATTACAAATACAATGAATTTGTAATTATAAAATTAAATGCAGGTGAACATTTGAGTGCTTCATTTGTGTGCACTATCAGTGCCAATTTGTGCCACAAATTGGCTTGTGGATACTAAATGAGGAGCACAATGTTTGGATACAAATCGTGTCATGAAATTAAACTTGCCCTCTGAAAATGTATCCCTACCAAAGATATAAATTTACAGGTCATAAAGATGTCACACATCTTTCAATTTTTGGAGTGTTCTCAAATTAGCTCACATTAAGAAAATATCATGCAGCCTAATGGTCTAACATCTTGCTAGAACAAATGGCAATTAATATCCAATATCAATACATTTATCAATTACCACTTATCTGTATATCAATTATTAAATGTAAATAAAATAAATCTCTTAAAAATTGATTTCCCAGATGAGAGGAAAATCTAGTTAGCAAGCTGAGTGTGAAATTTACATGTAGTTCATGAAAAAGTGATTACTTACGGAATTAATTGATTTTAGAAATGAATCTGAGGATGTAAAATTATGGCATAAAAAGGAAATTAATCTGAAGATCTGTTTTATGTCCATGAGAAAGGTGTGTAGTTTTTCCTTCCAAGCACAGCCAATCCCAGAAGCTGTGATCCACCAAGAAATCCCTACTTAAAGCCATATTCCCTATTACCCATCTTCATAACACTTAAACTCTTGTCCCTTTTTCATTCCCCTCATCCACTGAACTGTTTGTCCACAACTGGGTTGTGTCCTGATTTGGTGTCAGCAATTCCTTTCTCAGTAGTCTTGATACTGAGATTTAGTTTTCAACCTGTCAAAACATCACTCAAAAATGCATCTTCTTACAGACACATTTCAGTGCTAGTGATGTTAGCCTTATCCCTTCATCTTTTTCTTGCAGTTTCTCTATGCCTCCCTTCCCGTTGCTCCTTACATGCAAGATGTTCTTGCTGAATCATATTCAGGCTGCTCCTAAATACTTGTTTCATCTGTCTCACCTATGAAAGCTGAAAGGACTAGGTGTAAGGGAATCTTCCAAATAAGCAAGTCCTTTACTGAATGCTCTCATAGACTTAGTGTTCACCTTTGAAGCACCTAGCACAGTGCTATTTAGCTCAGAATTCCCAACGAGTTTCTAAGAGCTTTTCCACATCCTTAGAGCAGTTTAAGGAAAATGTGAGCTCTGATGCTGGAAGACAATCCACAATGAACAACCTTGCAAGATCCGGCACTAGCATTTTTGAGGTTTTCTCTGTACCGCATTAATCCAAGACACTAGTGGGAATTTGAAAAGGATTTTTCTAGCCTTGAAGAGTAAGGCTGCTAACCCTAGTCATCCTGTCCCATGTGCTGGTTTTGTCTGGGATAATTTTCTTCATAGTAGCTAGTATGGGGCTATATTTTGAATTTGTGCTGAAAACAGTGTTGATAATGCCGAGATGTTTTCGTTACTGCTGAGCAGTGCTTACCTAGAGTCAAGGCCTTTTCTGCTCCTCACCCCACCAGCGAGCAGGCTGGGGGGGCACAAGGAGTTGGCAGGGGACACAGCCGGGACAGCTGACCCCAACTGACCCGAGGGATATTCCAGACCATAGGACGTCATGCTCAGCACATAAAGCTGGGAGAAGAAGAAGGAAGGGGGGAACATTCGGAGTGATGGCATTTGTCTTCCCAAGTAATGGTTACGCGTGATGGAGCCCTGCTTTCCTGGAGATGGCTGAACACCTGCGTGCCCATGGGAAGTGGGGAATGAATTCCTTGTTTTGCTTTGCCTGCGTGTGCAGCTTTTGTTTTACCTATTAAACTGTCTTTACCTCAACCTGTGAGTTTCCTCACTTCCACTCTTCCGATTCTCTCCCCCATCCCACCAGAGGGGAGTGAGCGAGCGGCTGTGTGGGCCTTAGTTGCCGGCTGGTGTTTAAACACAACATCCCAGCACTATAAATTACAAGGTTTAATTTTGGAATAGGCGCCGCAGTCCTTTGTGGCAATAAGGATCGCTGTAAAACTTGTCACCTGCCTTCCTTCCAGAGCACCGCTGTCAATTCTGACAAAGCCACCTCACTTGCACGCGTCGGGCCGCCAGACGCTCCTGGAGCCCTCCTGGGTGCGAGGAAGTTGCTCTGTTCCACCCCCCCAAGGGCGGCCTCACTGCGAGGAGGGGTCCTATGCCCCCCCAGACCCCGGTAAGGCGGCACCTCAGCCCCCGGGGCCGGCTCCCTCGCCCCGCCGCCCCGCCACAGGCCGCCCCGCCCCGCCCCTCGCCCTGCCTCGTTGTCGCGGAGGCCAGAGAGGCCGGGCCTGAGGCAGCAAAGCGCCCGTTGATTGGCTGCGGGGCAGAGTCCAATCGGCGGGCGGGGTGTTCCGGCGGTGGCAAAATGGCGGCCAGGTAAACAGGGCCGGGAGGGGAATCCCGGCGCCGGGGCTGTGGTGAGGGGAGGCGGGTGGTACGCGGGCAGGTCGGGCAGCGCCGTCGGGTTTGAGGGGGGCTGGAGGGGCGGGCGGTGCCGCCTGCCTTCCCCCGCCCTGGAAGGCTGGCAGCGGCGTTGCTCTTCGCGTCGCTTCGTCCGGAGCGGGCTGCCCTCGCTTCCCCGGCCTACCGCCTTCCCCGGGCGGGCTCTTCTCTCCTTCTCCCCCCCTTCACCCTTTCCCCGGGGGCCGGCGGAGCTCGCCCGTAGCCGGCCTTGCCCGGGAGGCGGCGAGGGGAGGCGGTTGCGGTGTCCCGGGAGGCGATGGCGTGGAAGGGTGGGACGCGCTCTCCCGCGGGGGGGGACGGGGGACAGGAGGCGTTTGCTGCGGTATCGCCCTTCAGCTGAAAGCAGCTCTAAACAAATGCCGAGTGGCAAAACTTTAAAGAGCAAGGAAGGGGAATTAAAAAAAAAAAAAAGCTAATAGCTTCCACCTGCGTACTTAAATCCTCTACTTCTCTCTGAGATCGTAAGTATTAGAAGCTTTGTAATGTGCTTGTCTAAAGCATCTAGTGATAGTTACTTTTCTCAAGAGAAACTAAAATATTTCTGATGATGTGTTTTGCTGTTTCTGTTTCTCTCTTCTGCAGGCTAATTATGTTTTTATCTTCGAATGGGTGAGCTCACATAACTCTAGTGTCTTTGCAGTGACTTGAAGTGGCTTGGACTTGTTTAAACTGGAAGATGTGGAGTGGACTGTTACCTCCAGGAGTGAATGAAAGTGATGCTGACTTAAGTTCTGATGATGGAGATGAGTCGCATAGTTCCTTTTCAAAGGAAGATGCAAAAGGAGGTATTGAAAAGGCTCAGCTTTCTGAATTCCAAGAGAATGGACCTGAAAGTAATGCCGTTGGTGAACGTGTTGTGATATCAGTGACAGATGGAGAAAACGAATCTCAGACGTGCCCTTCTGGAATTTCTTTAACTATGTGGAATGTGGGTATTGCTACAGGTCTCCAAATGTTCAGGGCATAAATGCAACATACTCAAAAGTTGAATGGCTGATTTTTAAATTAAAATAACTCAATGTTGAATACTTGATATACAAATCTGAAATGCAATAAAATATGATCAAAGTGCAGTCATCGTAATATACCTTATATTGTTTCAAGTAGGGTGGACAGGAATTTAGATAGGAAGTTAATATAGCTTTTTTTTTTTTTCCCCCTAGTGCAGTGGTGACTGAAAGCACAGCAAGGAGATGTTCGGCTAACTATACAGTTGCCTGAAGACTTGCATTTTCAGTAGCGTATGGGCTCGCATCTTCTTTGTAACTGCTTTCTGCAGCTAAGAAACTGTAACTATTTCAGTAACTGCTTATACAGCTCAGTGTATCAGCCACTGTACTGGTGCTGCATATCTGTGAAGTAGAGGTGTACCCTTCTGCTTTCTGTAGGGGTTAGTTGCAGGCATTCAGACTCATAGCTGCTTATAACCTCTTGATTTTCCTGTTGCATGTAAAGCCTGGAAAAAAAACCCAATCTGTGTTTTAGGCTTTTGAGTCAAAATAAGAATTGGCAGAAACCATTGATCCATGTGGGTAGCCTGCTGTGCAAGGACTGTGCTATCAGTAATACTTGGACTACAAACTGCCAGCTAGGCAACAACAATACATTGAATAGCTCAGGAGTGCACAGCCAGCATAAGTGTATTCAGTGTCATGTCCCATGAGAAGGCCATTGGGTTTGAATAGTTCTGGGATTTAGGGAGGGCAGAAAGTCAGAGAGAGGTAATGAAAGGTTAGAGCTAATTCCAGTTTGACGACACCAAAGTTGGATGTTCTCAATGCATAAATTTTAATGTAATAGATATAACAAGGTACTGTGGATAAATAAGATTTTGGCACAACATTTCTCAGCACATTATGTAAATTTTTTTAAAATGGGGAGAAAATTTAAAAATCCTGATTTGCTTTTTCTTAATCTTGTAGAAATTTGTGGAGCTTCAGAAGAAAAACCGTGAAATGAAGACCCAAGCAAATCAGGGAAACAAAAGCCGAAAAAGAAAGCGCCATAGAAAAGGTGTTTTATATAATTACAGAATTTATTTTCTCAAAAAGGTATTAGTATCAAATACATTGGAAGTGCTGGCTGGTGAGAGGTTTTTTTGTTGGTTTTTTTTTGTTTGGTTTTGTTTTTTTTTACCAAGAATTGAATGCCTGAGTAAGTGTACTCTAGCTATTATCTAGGATTTTATTTTTCCAGTTGTATACTTCACTTGTAGGACTAGGTTGTAAATTGCTGCTTCAAGTAATACATTTGTCCTCTTTTTAAAAAGGAGGTAGAACTTACTCAATACTGTTTTATAATGGCTAAGTGTATTTCAGTAATTCTATAAAACAGTTTTGTGTATTCTGGTTAGAACTTCTTCAAAGATATTGTAGGAGCTTCTTCGTATGAAAAGTCTTACAGCTGAGTGGTTTAAATCCATGTGATCATTGGCTAAAAATCCTAGTGTGTCAGTCTTTGAAAGGAAATGTGACCAATTAGAGTTCTGTTAACTTCATTGGATGCTGTAGGGTATTACTGTGTAATGTTGGATTTTATTTTCTTTTTTCCCCCTAGAAAAACAGAAAAAGAACGATGAAGTGACTAAGAGGTATAATCAGGTCAATGTGATTATCTGAGGTCTGTTTTTAATATGAGGCAAAACCTGTAAAAAGCTTGACTGCATGCATGGCTAAAGCCTAGCTTTGAACATCATGTAAAATATCTGCTGAAGTTGTTCAGTGTCTCTGTCGGACAGGCTGAATTTGATTCCAGTGATTGCTTGATGGAGTTTATTGCTTGATTTAAAAAATATCACAACGTATTATTTAATGTAACTTAAAATGGACTTAATGTTACTCCTAATGATGTTTTGCATGGAATTGCGTACAAGCTTGCTTTCAAGATTGTGGCATTACGCTTACAGAGGGGAAGGAATAACTAATTTCACTTCCATTAAAAACTGTGAATGCGTGAAAAGACCATGTCTGCCAAATGGAAGCATTTCTTTTAGTGTTGAAAAGAATATTACAAGTTGTGGAAAGGGAACTGGTTATATTAATAACTTTTTGTTGTTGTTGTTTGTTGTAGTCAACAGTTGGCAAATGAAGACAAATGGAAAGAACTTACACAATACTTTGGAATCAATGATAGATTTGAATCACCTGTGGATAGCAAGGCTCCACAAAAGGTGACTGTTGATACAAAACAATGTCAGCTTCTACTTGGCAGTAAAAGACCTCAGCCTTAACTGAGATAGGAATAAAACTGAGGCTGTTTGAAAGTGAGTAAATGATCAAGTCACTCTGAGGAAGGATTATTTTGTGCACATTTTTAATTCATTTCCTTTTAGATACCACATGAATCGTACTTGGATTGAAAGGTTTATGTGCTTTCTTTTGAGACAGTGTCCATGCTTGTTTCCTGTCTGGTTTTTGTTTTCTGTTATCATGAGAGACAGAAGACCTCATATGCATTGTTTGACTCTTTTTTTTTTTTTCTTTTGTTTTTTTAGTCATGTTTTAACTTCAAACTGTGTCAAGTAAACCCTTTAGTTGACACCAGTGGCTATAGGAATTAGAGAACCAAACCTACCATACAGTTTTACTGGACTTATAACACATTCTGTTCATAAATATTATTGTGTAACCAGTCATATTTGAAATAACTGGTACAACATGATGGACAAGTTAAGAAACTCATTATATTGTGAGTTCCTCGTAGCACCGTTTGTCCTGTACAGGCCTGGTAAAGGCCTGTGTAAGTTCTATGACATCAAATGATCAATTAGCTGCCTTTATGGTAAATTTTGTATTTTTCATTTGCTTGAAGTAAGTTTCTGCGTGCAAATCATGAGACATTGTTGCTTCTGAGTTCTTACTTTTGGTGGGTATTTAGTTGTCATGAAATTGCTCAGGATAGATCTGGAATGAGGTCCAAAGTGTTAAAATGCAGATGCTTTCCACAAGTTCAGAGATTTTATCAGTAGGGGAACTTATGTCTCATTAATTTCAGAAGAGACATGTAACAATTTGCTATCACTGCAACTTCCAACTGTGCACTTCTTTTTTTTCTTTTTTTTCCCAACTTCCACCTGAATAATTCAAGTGCAGTATTTGCAGATCACTGTTTCTCAAGAATTCCGTTACACTTTTTTAAAAGATAAAAGCAAAAGAGGAATGTTACGAAACTGTCAAATGGGTTTTCTTTAGCATCACTAATATTTAAAAGCAGTGAGGCTGTAAATTGTCTTTTGTTATGAGAGTGATTTTTGTGTGAAATTCTGAAGTCAGTGCCTACTGCTGTGCTACCTTTCTGTATTCCTTCAGAAGTTTCCAACTATAATTTCCAGTAAACATTTACTTTTTATGGTTACATTATTTGTAAATGTTGTCATTAAACAAGTTATGTTACATTGATCATGAAGGTTATTTTCTTACTTTCAGAGGTTAAATTCTGAAGCTTTTTCATTGTTTTCCATAGGACTGCTAGAATTTTTAATTTATTAGCATAGTGGAGTGGCACTATGCCAGAACTCAGTTTTTGGATACAGATAAGATCTTAGAACTGTAACGATACAGTGGTAATTGCCATTCTTCATGTTACCTGACACATATATTTCACATTTTGTTTAGAAAGCTCCAGGGATGGAAGAGATAAGCCAGATCTTCAGATGAAATTTTATTGTGACAGGCATAAACTAGTCCGTGTAATTTTTTTAACCTACAGTATTATCCTGCATGTAAGGTGGAACTAATGCAATGATTTGTGCTCAGACAGCCTTTCAGTGAATTCTTAATTATACTGTCCATTACAATACATAGACAAAGTGATTTGTGTTACATAGAAATTACAGGTTTATGCAGTGTCTTGAAGAATTTTATGAAAGAAATATTTTTAGAAAGGAGATGCTCCCTTTAAACGTGTTATTTCTTTATTTGTCCTAAAAATATTTGCTTTTCTTTTTCTAGTCTGGCCTTGAACTTAGCATAGAGAAGTCTGTGGCTGAAGGTGACATTGATAAGGCTGAGGAGCTGAGTGATAGATTAGCCATTCGTGAGGTAAGTGGGCTATTAACAAAAGCTCTGAGGAAGCATTTAGTTTTGTACACCTGTACAAAAAGTGTCATAACTAAAATAGCATTGAAGTTTGTTTGGGGTATCTTTCCTGTTTCCTAAGCAGACTTCTGTCAGTACTTGAAGGATTTTGCTGCTGATCTAGTAATGCTTGGACAGCTGTAGCTATGTGTAAGAATTGAAAATAGAACTGTGAATGATCCCAAGTAACTGTGCTTTAAAGCCTTCATGCCAACTCCACGAGTCAGAAGAGTTGGCAACTAGTCATCTATATTGAGCTTTTGGTTGTTCTGTGTGTTGCAAGCCAAGAAAACAGGAGTAGGATGTTCCATTCCAGTGAGTTCCCTGTGCCTCAGATTTTTCTTTGCATTCCCTCCCCAATAAGCTTGGGAGGCCTGAAGAAAGGTAGTGATTTAGCAAGTTTAGAGCAAGACATGCCGAAATAAGGACAGATACACTCAAACTTGTGTGTCAGTGCTTTCTTCCTGCATATTCATGTGGTTGGGAGTTGATGGCTGGAAGAATTCTGAAGAAGAATGAGAGTAGGTAGATGTCAAACATACTGCTGTAGCCTTAGAATGATGTTTATGGAATGAACGGATTTTTTTTTTCTTCCTTTTCATCATTTTTAGTATATAAATGCATATCTCAAAAAAATCTAGGTGAGAGAAACTCCATTTTTTCAAGATGTTGTCTTGTTAGTTGGTTTATCTGGGTAATTTTATGAAGGCTATGCTGCTCTTTGCTACAAAAAGTGGACCCTTTAAATTTGTACGTAGTGCTGAATGAATACTTAAACTGGTGAGGAATCTACCAGATACCTCTGGTAATAGCAATTTCATATAAGAAATAGTTAAATTGGTGCACATATGGTAGGTGGTAGCAGCTGAAGTACGTAATTGAAGTCCATGAAGGCTGTTGTGCCCGCTGCTATTTGTGTGCAGGGGAGAAAAAACAAAGAAAGAAAATTAGGTTAAAAAGATAGTTGGAATAGTTTTGAAGCCAGGTAAGAAAAAAATAACTAAGTACTATTTGAGGTGAGTGGAGAAGCTATAATTTGTAAGAAGTCTGATTTATATAATTTAAATTAAAAATACTCTAAACTTATTTTGGAAATTAATTATATATTTTTTGCTTTCATTCTTCTATGTTGCATACTCTTCTATCTTCATGGAGTTAATGGGAATTTTCTGTCCACTGTATGTACTAGCAAAATTCAAAGGTATTGGAAAATCATTAAGAATGAGAAGCATTCAGAATTTGTCTTTCTCATACAAATATTTAAAATGTTTCCTAAGTACAGGGTTTCAATCTAAGCTTTAATGTAAAATTATAGTTTTAGATCTGTTTAATACAATATTGTGATGGCTTTAAAAACGGATGGCTTTTGAAATGGGAAATACAGTTCTTGAGGTTCTGTAAATAAGGTTAGGTAAAACTGCTCCTCAGTGCGTGTACTTATACAATTGTTAAACTCCTACATTTAGTCACTCAGGGCAGTTTCTAATGACTAGACTCTTATCTGCTTTTTCACCAGTGATCACAAAACTTCAATCCACAAAGATAACAGCTATTGACAGTGATAGGAATATGTCCTAATGTTCCCTTTAAATCTGACCAGCTTCTCACTGTGATACTGTTATATTGCGTTTCATGTCTACAACATGAAAAACACTTGCTGTTCTCCTTCACAAATGTCATTATCCCATCTGCTCTAAAGTGGTTAGAGTATCATAATCAATAAAACATACTGAGGTTCTAGTGCAAATTGTTTGACTATAAAAACAAATTAATGTAAGAAGTTTTAAGGTTTTGTAATATTTATGATAAACTGTTATCTGATTTCGGTAGCCATGGGATTGTACAACATCTAGCATATCCCAGGTGCTACAGCAATGTATTATTATTTGTGGAACATTAGCTCCAAATTGTTGACTTTCAAATATTAGCATGTTGTAATTCTGAAAACAAAATGCTTGAAACATTATTAGTATTCACAGCCTTGACTTGGTTTTGGTTAAGTGGGTTTATCTGAATAAATAGTATGTTGAAAGAAGGAAAACTCAAATGACTGGCTTGATCTCATGAGGAGTTCTGTCGAGGCAGAATCCATGTGAATTCACTGGGGTTCTCTATTGTTGTAAAGATGTGCTACATAACCCACTGCAAGATTCATTTTTCTTTGTGGTTTTAGGAAGCTGTATTTTTTTTTTAAATGGATCTTTAAAAATACTTTTTATTCTAAAGAAATCATTCTAACAGTGACCAATTCTGATTCAGTGAAGAACTTTAGAAAAGGATTTGATTACGGAAGAGGTTGATTAAAAAACTATTGTTTTGTATATAAGTACAATTAATAAAATACTGCTTTCATATTGTATAGCATTGACTCAATTGCTACTTTCCTTCTCTTTGCAATTTGAAGAAATGCCCCTTTTAAAACTCATTTTACATAATACTTCTTAGAAGTGAGTTAATTTTTGAAGTATGTGGCTATTTGTATCCTTCTAACTTCCAAATGCAACACAACGCTGTGAGGAAGTCAGGCATGGAACTATACTATGACTGTATTGCAGTACACCACTTCTGAAGTCTAGAGAAATAAGTCGATGAATTACTGTTCTTTTATCTCAACTTCATCTTTTTATGTATAGTTTTCATTTTTCTTGAGCAGTGTTGCAGGGTTGGGGGGCAGGGAGTATATGAGAAACAGCTGCCTTCTGTTTGGGGTACAGCCCCCCTTGCAGCCATGTGAAGAATGTTCAGTGGGTAGGTGTTCTTTTTGAAATCAGGTGTATGGGGTTTTAATCGGCACCATTTTCTTTTGCAAGAAGCAGTGACTGGAACCTGCTGATAAAGCTTTTGCTTTGAGGCACAGATCCCAGAGTTCTTAAAGCCGTTTCCTGCCTTAATAAGTGAAACTAATTTTTGATGTATAACATTTATAAGCCTGTGAAACTGATAGGGCAGCTTCAGTATTTAGAAAAATGAAGCCAAAAATAAACAGATGATGAGAATAGGCAGTAGAAACATGTCCTAAAAAGCAAAGGAATGCCAAAATCATGCTGTCAATGTGCTATCGTTATGACACAGTGAGAAAAGGTTTTTAAAAATCAGATTCCTTTAAAATCAGTGATGATTTAGGCAATATGCATAATCTAGCAGCTGTGAGTGGATCACTGAAATTTACATCCTAAAAGCCTAAATGATACTGCTTCAAGGTTTTGGGTCTTTTGGTTTCCACGTGGTACTTGTTGCAGGTTCTTTAAGGCAAATGTTGTATTGCTGTAAAGGAGGCTTTGGGCAATATATTATTTGTTGCTTTCTTCTGCTTTGACAAATATGCACAAATGCTGATTTTAAAACTCCTTAATCCAGTAGCATTTGAGGTTTTAGACTGAGGGAAGTTAGAACTTGGATACCTTATGCATGAGGCTCTGTATTTATGAGTGTCTGCATATGTGGATTCATATGTAGCTTTTGAGACTAGCTAAAAATGTGTTACCCCCCTTTTTTATTGGCAGTTGCATTTCTATTCCAAAAAAAATGAAGTGTACTTATGTGGTGATGATATTCAGTCTAATCTCTTGGCAAACCTCACTACAAAGTATTACCCCTTGTCTCTCGTTGTCATCCTAGTTTGTGGACTAGAAAAGTGATTGCAGTTAGTTTGGGAGTTATCAGGGTAGCAGATCTCTAACTGTAGCATCCCTGGCCATCCCCACAGCATGTTCTCCTGTGGGGTCTTCTGCTTCGCTAAGGGTTCTAGTGATACTGAAATTCTTGATTGCATTATTTTATATATGAGCAAAATTCTTCCTGAAAGAATATGGGCATGTCTACATTATATTTTACAGAAAAATGTAGGCCATCAATAACTCTGCTTCTTTAGCTAGACTGCTTCTAGAACCTGGTCTAGATTGACCATCTAAGTCCTGTGATGCAGTTACAGTATATAAGATCAGCACTCCTTTGATATATTTGTGTTGAGCATCAACATAATGCAGGTGGGTCATACGGCTTAATCTTAATTCACTATGGATTCTTAAACACGCTGTTGGACTGAATTATTTGATACATACAACATAGTATTATTAGCATTAAATAACTAGCAATTCATTGCAGTGTGCATGGTGTAATATGCACAGTTAAGGTTTATTATTGTAATCCAGTTGCCATCTTTGTTGTAACATTCTAGGGCTTTCAGCATTGGCAGAGTCCTTCATGTGTTAAAGTTCTGCTTTTCAAACGTAGGATGGCATACCTAAAGCTCTTGTTTGAATACTGCATTTAATGATGACTTGTTTAACTTGAGAGGCACCAGTAGAGGTGTTAATATTAATGTAGGAGTTACCCCCAAAATTCTGAACGTTGTAGAAGGAAAGTTGTTGAGAGAGTGAAGTTAATGTGGACACTTAGCTGGGCTGAGATAAAATGGTTTTCTTGGTGATGCTCTAGGGTAGTCGAGATTTAATGGTAGCAGGTACTTGGATAAGTAGCTGTGAACAGACACTTGGAATTATGTCAACTCTTCTAACGCTTTTGAAAAACCTTTTGGAATAGTATCTTGAAATGTACTTTAATTGTTCCTACTGTGTTTGTGGGAATCTGCCTAGATTTTTTTTTTTTGAGGAATAAATGTTGATAAATTAAAGCACTGTGACTGTGCATAGTTGGAGTTGTTTATCCTTATGAGTAAGGATGGTATGTGGAGATGTCTGGTAATTTTACTTTGCTGTAAATCAGTTTCGGTTTGGAATGATACTTGTAAAAGTTCTTTTCCTAATTAAACCAAATAATTTCAAAAGATTTCCCCCACCACCCCTAATATATAAACCTGAAAATATTTTCCAGACTTTTTTTCCCTAGAGAAAGAACTTTTCGTCGTGCTGTTGTACTCAAATCATTGTGTGGTGTCTCAAGAAGCAGAATGCAGATTTCTTGTGGCTCTAGTATTCTGAGAACTAATCTGGCTAAACCTCAAACTCTGTTTGCTTGTGGTTTTTGTGTTAACAGCCTGGTAGGTAGGTGCCACGTTGTCTAAGAGCGCATTAGCCTGAGGACTTGAACACAATAAAATAATCTTGACCATATTAAACTTAGCTGTCAAAAGGAACTTTTAAAATATTTTGTAATTTAGTGTGCTAAATTACTGGAGTAGTTGTCAGTCTCTAAATAGCACAGGCTCTTTGACAGCACTGTTCCCAAGTGCTTAGCTTAGTGGCTTCTGGCATTTTGGTGACAGATTTTTAAAAAGCTGCAATTTATAGGGAAACTATGGTATTGTAATCAAGCTTAAATGAAAGATCTACATCATAATTGATGCAATTAATTGGCTAGTCACTGGGATATCATTCTTGTGTCGCAGCAAGATCAGTCCTGCTGTTGTCTTCAAAAGTTGTTGCATCAGTTTTGACCATTTTTCTCATGATCAAATTAGTATCTGTTGTCTGTAAGTAACTTCTAGTCATATAATTTAGAATGGGAAGTACAGGAGCAAAGTTGTATGTCATAATCATTGAGAACCATTCTGGAAGCTGCTTTCCATTTGAAAATTTGGATAGGGTATGGTTGATCATGAGGTCACACACACATACTACTGTTTCAGATGGACAAGTTATAGTACTTGATGCTCTTCTACTGGTAAAATAAAATTTCTAAATTCTGTGCAATGTTCACAATTTATCATAGTGCTTTTACATACCTGAAGAGATTGATGCAATTTTATATGGAATGTAACCAAACACCAATTAACTTGGAAGTCTTGCCTGTTGAAGGACCCAGGGGGAGGGGAAAAAAAAAAAAGAGTTTCTTTTTTATCTCTGAAGGATTTACTTTCTAACACTTAGCAGAGGTGCTTCCAAATATCTCTCTTCACTGAGGTTGTTTTCTTTTAACCTTTGGAACATGGCAGGGTTATCACCTAGAATTACATTCTTATGCTCCCTTAATTATGTATATCTTTTCTTTAACAAACCTTAAAAAAAGATTTCAGATGTTACAAGTCTAATTAAAGAGACAGACAAAGCACAGTTTATACTGTAGATTTTTTCTGCAGTTCAATTAATCAGCATGTTTTCTCTTTTAATTAAAACCATTTTAGTAAATTAAAGCCCACAGCAAAACACATATATAATTTGTTTGTAATTAGCTCTTAATTGGTGGTAGTTGAAGCTTAGCACCCTTGGTTTCTTTCTTCATGATTGCCATTTTATTAGCAGCCAGTCATTAATTAATCTTTTTTTCTAATTAGCTTATAAAACTGTTGATGGCACATTATTGTAAATGTGATTTTAAGTTCAAAGCTTGTTAATAAGCTTTCTTACTTAGAAGAACAGAGATAAAGAAATTGCTGAAAACAGTACTACAGTTCTTTTTTTAAAACTGCCTTTCTTATAAGGGGGCTGTGTAAAGCATCTAACAGCTTATAGTTAATTTTTTAATGCTGTGTTTTCTCATGAATGGAAGAAGTTACTTGCATTTAAATGTTTAAATCTAGCAAAGAGCTTAATATTAGAACAGTTTTCTGTCCTTGCTCCACTACTGTGTCATCCAAATATAATTTGATGTTGTAATACACAGCATAAAAATACAACAAAGGTATTACAAAGTATTTTACAGTGGAAGTTGAGCACATCATTGAAAGGGGACAATTTTCACTGCAAAATCCACTCGGTATTCTTGTTTGCTTTATATATTTTATATACGTCAGCAATGGATAACATTCCATAACATAAAAGGAGAAAATCATTGCTAAAGGCAAGCCTGAAATAACTAGATTCATATTTGATGAGAAACTGTAACACTGTATTAAAAGGCTGTTTGGCTTCTCTGGTATGATCATAGGATGTTTCAGGACCTGTTTGAATATAGATGTTTTGTTAGAGCTTCTGTAGGTTTAGCATCTTGTATGTCATACCTAAATATTTCTGGGGCAGTTCTTGAAACTGTTTTCTCATGACTTGCATCATTCAGTGTTTACATTGCACAGTCCTATCTTAATGAAAAGTCTTTGTTTTATGATATTTAATGTTAAATGTCTTGTTTTTCAAGGAAGTTTTCTGGAAGTTACAGTAGATTCTGTTGCAACTTAATAAAAATGTTTACTCTTCTGCCTGAACTTTACATACTATTTCAACTTCAGCCATTTCTTTGCTTGTTTTAAAAGTGTTTTATGATGCTGTGCAAGAAACACTAGAAAGGGATAGCTGACAAGGAAAAAATTAAAAATTGGATAAAAAGTAAATGAATAATGTCATATTACTAAAAAGATGAGAGGCTAATTTGTGCCGACTTTTTGCTAATTTTGTTCAAGCCTCAAAATGAGGAGCTGTCACCCGTTCTGTGTAGCACTGATGACAGTGCCAATGATCCATGAAATAAGCTGCCGCTGGCTTTGTTCTGATAAGAATGAACAAATCTGCACAATGTACGGCTCCCAGAATCTCATTTTCATACTTGCATGCAGGCTAAAAGAAATAAGCTGTTTGCAGGCTTGATTAATCAGACATTTGAGGGTTTTTTGTCTCTTTGATCTCTTTCGTCTCCTAGGTAACTTGCTTGACATTAATGTTGAGCTTGAGTAAAGACAATCAGGAATTGTAGACCAAACTGATATAAAAATTAAAGACCTTAACACTTTAAGTACTCCAGTAATGGTTCCGCTTTACTTCAGAAAACATCTGTTTTCATTTAATTAAAGAACAAAAGAGAATGGCATAAATATTTTTCATAGAGACCTGTTATTCCATAAAAAGTTAAAGTATGATAATTGGTATTTTTAAATAAATGCCTTGAAACTGTTCAAAAAGAAGCAAAGCTTCAGAAATTTGTTACAAGGTAACAATTTCAGATGAGTAGAAAATTTATGAAAAATAACGGATAAGGAATTTTCATTTATGCTATGTTAAACATCTAGAGTAAGATATTTTGACATGATTATTGGTCAACTTCAAAATGGAAAGATCTTTGCCCTGTAGAAACTAAGTTGTTGTTTAAGTTTGTCTTAAAAATATATATATTGTGTTACAAGGATGAACCATTATATCAGCTTTACTACCCAATATGATTTACACACTTTAAACCTGTAAAATTGAAAGGAATTTAAAAAAAAAATGTCGCAGTGCGTTTGCTTGAGGTTATGCAGACGCTTTTACAAATCTTCCAAGTGGCTGTAAAGATGAATGCCTCAAGGGTCTAGCCAGGGCCCTGCTTTTCCAACCAGCTAAAGCCCTTATCTTAAATCCAAGCAAAGTACCATTAATCTTTTTGAAAGACCTTTTATGGCTTTTAATATATCCCAAATTAGAACATTTTACACCCTTGGTTCCTGAAATATGGTGATAAAAAGCCTTTAGAGCTTAATTTTCCTTACTGCGTGCTCTGACCAATTTGCAGTTCTTTGTGATAATGTTTAGACACCTTAATTAAAATGCAGCAAAATATTGGATGTTCTATATGGAAAATGCTGATACTTTGACTACACAAGAAATTGTTGTATATATTTTTATTCATGCTTTCTTACTTTTAAGATTGTATTTTATTGAGTTATCTGATGACCTGAGATGTTGTGGGGGGTTTTTTTGGGTGTTTTTTTTTTTTTTTTAATGTAAAACCCATCGACCAAGCTTTTATGGATTTCTTTGAGCAGGGGGGAGTGAAGATGTATGTCTAGGTGTGGGTGGGAGCAGAAGATGTTTAATCTGACTAAAATGTTTGTGTGTGTTTATATGTGACATATTTGTTTTTATTGAAAATTTGACTATGTAGCCTAGAAATGATAACATTAATACTTCAAATTGTTTCTCCTTTTACTTCCACAAACACTACAGAGGATCTTATTATCCCATTTTTGCCATACTTCTCAAAGATGGAAGAACTCATTCTGAGAACTCATTCTGTCTTCCAAGAAATACAGATCAAAAGATCTTTCTGCAACACTTGTGTAGACCTCACTTGTATATATTTGTATGTGTCTAAGTGTTCACAGGCCACTAGAATGTATTTTAAGGAGATGCTGTTATTCATCACAAAGTAAGAGTTAATTTTCAAATATGTTAGGAGGTAAAATACAGTTAAAAAATGAAGGCATGGTTCTGCTGATTGACTGACTTCAGCCATCAGATTGCTCTATTTTTTAAGCTAATAATTAAGCCCGTTTCAATTAACAAGTAAACATTTTTTGCATATTGTAGGTGAGTTTTTTGAAGCATTTTTCTACTATGCAAGTATTAATATGCAAGTATATTAAAGTTAATAGCTGCCCTTAAATATTAAGTGACAATGCAAATAAGTGAATGTTATGCTCTAGTCTTTGACTTGAGATTTGGCAGTTCAGATGTTGGCATTGAATTACTGATTATATAAAATGTTAATGCTTGGGAAAAACGATGTAGCTAGTAATATAAAAGTTTTGAAATGTCTGGTCACTTGAGTTATTTTGTGCATCAAGATGATTCCATAGGTGCATATTTATGACCTTATAACATGTGCAAATAGTAGATGAAAAACTTGTTTGGCATTATTTATTTAGCACATTTTCCTTTTAAAATACTATGCTTACTTCTCAACTGTTTGTTGCCAGTGTTGGAGCCTCAAACAAAGTACAAACTGATGTTCTTACTGCCTACATGCATGTAGACTCTCAAAGCCTTCTGCAGAAAGGCTACTTTCTTGTTTCTTGAACCCTGAAAGGACTGTAAGGTAGAATGGCTTGTTTTGTTTTGCTTTGCTAACAAATCATCAGGGTATCAACCTACCTACAGGGTAGGCGTTTGATGGGGGTGTTGTAGAAGATGTCAGTGCATTTACACCTGAAGATGCGTTCTTGAGTTCTGTCTCATCTTATCTGGATAAAACATCTCTCAGAGTAAATAAGAATTGCCTGTATAGATGCTGCAGATTATTGAAGTGTGTTACCATTAATAATGGAACTTTAACCAAAGTGTTAAATAGTGTTCTTTTCACTTGGGTCTCCCATGAAGTTTTGGGGAGACTTAGAATATTGAGTCAGAAATGTGTTAGCTAACTTCAGTAGGTTTTGGAATGCATAGGAAAAAACCTGTTTGTCCACATCAGTTTGTAGTAGTTTTGGCTAAATGAATTGCTTGTTTGTCTCAGAAAAGCGTTGACTTTTGAGACCAAGTTCTTCCATAATTCATAATTTAGTTGCAGATAATGTCAAGTCATGACAGCAATCACAAAATGTGACTACAATGAACAAGTTATGAATGTTGATTAAGGAAAATAATCTGGTCATAGTTCATAATACCTTCTATCCTTTTTGCTTTATTCTTTTTTTCCCCCCTTGACATTCACTAAAGTGAACTTAATTCTCACAGTGTAAGTTTATGGAAGTAAAGTAGTATTCACCTACAGCCTATTACGACCTTATTTGAAAAGCATGCATATTATCACACTAATAATCTAAAAGCTAGTAATGTGAAGACTAAATGCCAGATGGGCTCTAAGGACACTGCTTCATTTACTTTTGGACAGACTGATTAAAACATGGGTACTGGTACTACTGGAAAGTTTGTGGTAGTAGCAGTTATTCCTGTATAAAACTGTCTTTTTTGGGTGGTTTTCGTATTGGTAAGACCTGATACTATTGTGTTAGCACAGCTGAGGTCACAGACTGGTTTTAATAATGGAGACTGCCTGTGTGTCTGTATGTATGTCTATATATTTATTTAAAAACCAACCAAACAAAAGGATCTAGTGGGCTACTGCCCTTTGCTTTTATTCTTGAAAATGAAGGATTTGGTGAAAAGGATTGCTTGCCCCAGGACCCCACTCCTTTGTGTTTCTCTCAAGAGACATTCTTGCTCGTCTGATCTAATAGTACAGCATCAGCCTAATATTTGAAAGATACTGTAATATCTATTGACTTTTGAGAAACAATATCAGGCCAAGTAATTTGCGAGGCTTAAATTTCATATGAGCCATTTGCATCTATTCAGTTTTCCTTTGTTCCTTTTTATGTCTTAGCTTGGTGTGAAAATTGCCAAAGCTGCTGCTTGCCGCAACTTTGTAAAAGCCAAGCAAGACGCGGAGGCTGCCCAAGAAGCTCGAAAGAAAAAGAAGCTTGCTTGGGGGTAAGTCATTTGAGTATGGAATTAAACATTTGTGGTCTCATTGGCAGTAAGTGTATACAGTACAATCACGGTGAAATGTTTTCTTATTTGAAATTGGCTTGTGCTAATCTTATTTGTTTAGTTTAACCTTGTTGGGTTTTGTGGGTTTTTTTGTGGGTTTTTTTAGCAGTGTATCAGACTTAAGTACAGTGACTTTACCAGAATTAATGTACTGGTTATATGGCTACATATGCCTTCATGTCTTTATTACAGTATTAAAAATAAGTTTTTATTTTTGTTGTTATTAAGAATAGTATGGTTGAATACCTGAAACACATATGCTTATGATTCCTAATGTGGTTTTTGTGCTGTATTTCAGATTTGAAGCCAAGAAAAGATGGGAAACAAAAAGCAACATGGGATACATGTAATCCACCCTGTTTTCCGCAGAAGTCAAATACCTGTTGTTACCTGAAGAATCTTTATGGGTGACTTCTTAAATCTAAACACAAAAAAAACCCCAAAACAAAACCCAACACATGAAATTCCTTGTGTTCTTCTTAATGCTGTTAGACTGCAGTATCTTGGTTTGGTGCTCTCCTACAGTGTAGCAAAAATACTATCTAAACATATATACTATGTTAAATATAGTATTTTTCTCCTAAAGATGAAAATCTAAGATAATGCATTGCAGAATGCATTTGGAGTCTAGTAGAGAACTCTCTGAAGTTGGAATAAAATACTCAGTCCAAATGTGTTCTGTGCTGCACTGCAGTTAAAATGCGTGGGTGTAAGGAGGGGGTTAAGTTTTCCTGCTGAGGTTATACAGACTAAATGCAGTAAGTACGACTTTTCTGATTGCTTGAAAGTTTGGGGGGGCACTAAATAAAGCAAAGCAAAATCACTCTACCTGTTTAAAACTGTTATTATTTATACATTTATGGGCTTAGTAAATATAAACAGAAAAAAAAAAAATGGCTGAAAGTCCATTCTCCCTCTCCTGGGAGGATCTGGTACTATTCATCATGTCCTGGTGCCATGTTCTTCAGAATATTTCAAATTCCCATTTTCCTTTCTAAGAACTCAGGTTTTAAAAGTCCCAGTTTCTTTGAACAGATAAAGTATAGAAATATGTATCTTGAAAAATATCTGAAATATGTTATGTTGTGCAGTTAGCTGCACCCAAGAAACAAATGCAGATTTTACTACAAGTCAAATGTTCTACAGATCAATTAGGATTTGAATGTTTATGTTATAATCTTATAACACGAATTGATGATAATGTTTCTTCAAAATTGTTCTCAGTGAAAAGTAAGGACACAATCAGAACTAATAACTTTTCTCCCTGAAGCTCTTGCATATATGTTTAGTCACCACAATGCCTGAATTGAATTGGTAATGTAAATGTCAGTTATTGTTAACCAAGATTAATATGTTTCAGGCCAAAGGTATGGTATTAGCGTAATGGTGATTTACTATGTAAGTACTTGAGGCTAAAACAACTTGCCAACAAATAGCAATTTGAAGTTTTACGGCACCAATTCGAAGAGTTTAGGTTTGCAGTCCAATGTGGAATAGTGCATTTTTGTTCATTAGCCCTCGGGATGTTTGATTCTTTTTCTTTCTTAGCAGAACATCGTATTTCTTTCACAAAGATGAGAGTTTGCAATATGGTAATCTGCAGTTAGCTGTAATTAGTTATGATGACAGAGTTGAATACAATTGCCAGGATTGTAAATTGGGGGCTAAACAGGTTTCTGCAGTATAACATCATAAATCTCACACTATGGTTTACAAACTACATTAGCTTTAGAAACTTTGTTGTGGGAGGAAGCAAGTGATATCTCTTAGTAAAGTGATTATAAAGGTAAATTGCATGTTTACTTGCATAAACAAAGAGATTACACCATGAACCTTCATCAAGATTTTTCTCAGTTCCAAATGTTCCTGTCCAAAGCTTAGAGGCGCTCTGTCCGTAGTTTCTGTTGTTATTTTTTTTAAGCAGCTGGCAGATGAGTGTTAGATACAGTTGACCTTTCTGCTTGTTACATACTGAAAAGCAGAAAGATGCTGATAATTTTGTCCTGAAAACATCAGGAGTATTCCATTAAACATTTAAAAGTAATGTATATTAAATAAATGCTGTATGTTTTCTTATAATAGTTGTTCTTAGTAGTAACAGTATTTATTGGTCAAATAAAGATCTTTGATCTAATTGTAAGGATCAGTGCTGTTTGATATGAAAATGTGCTTTAAAAGAAATCCAAACCTTCAAAAAACAGCTATTGTCTGAGAACTTGCCACATGATATTTGTCACAGCAGTGCATACCCAGCCACCTGTAGTATTTTTCTCTTAAAATAACCAATTAGTTTCATGTTAGGCCGTTAATAATGTAACTGTTTAGGAAGTATGCAGAATATTTGCATTGGGTTACTTGGGTGATGAATTTAAAAATCACATACCAATTATTTTGATCTACCTAAAGTATTCGCTTAGAATTTTAGTTAATTCCCAGAATTATACCATGTTAAAAAAAATGCTGATTACCAGGGAAAATACAAAAGCCTAATACAGCTTTATAGAGATCATCTAAATACATAATAAATGAATGCATAACTGTACCTTTAATAAACGTTCTCCTAAATTGCTGCTCTGATTCTAAGATGTCTTGCATTCCTGATGCCTTTTTTTTTTGTAGTTTTGTTCTGTGCTGTGAATTTTGGCCAAACAAGTAAAACTGTGTTCCGAGATTTAACTGTTCCTGTTTTTTAACAGTTACAACAATCCAAATGCTTGTTTCAGTTAACTGAAACCTTTTTAATCAGCTTAAATATATAATCTCTTACACTGAACTAAATTTGAGTTGTAACAATAATTCTTTTAGCAAATGAAAAGTTTGCACTATCTCCTCGTCTGACTGAAATTACATATCTGGAGAAATGTACTTAAATTATTAATTTCAGTACAGATCTGTTGTGAAGCCAAATATTTATTAGGAGCTCATTTGATGATATCTTGAGTTGGGCAACAGTTAAAAGGCAGCCTTGCCTAAGCTCCTTCCTACCCCTCAGAAGCCTTGAAAAACATAAATGCATGCATTAGTTTTGCCCCAATTTTTTCTCCATGATAATTGAATATTTTTTCCAACTATAGTCATGGTACTTTCTCAGATATGCTGAGTAGTCTTAAGTCTTTTGAGGAAAAATCTCATAGCTTCCCAAGTGCAGTTCTCTGGAGTAAATGGAAAAACTAACTTCGAAAAGGGGAATGTCCTCTCACAATTATCCATCGTCCTTTGAACAAGGGTTGTATCTTGAGCTGCGTGGCCTGATCAACGCTAGCTCTGTTACGTGCCAAACTTTGCCAGTAAGGCCTGTTAATTAAGCTTATTACTTGGGCACTATAACATGGTGAGGTGGTTAGATTGCTTTTGGTTTTACAATAGAGTTGGTCGATGTCAAGTTGATAGCTCTGTGTGCTGTTTCACTAAGCAGTGTAGACGCTCTTTGTTGTATGCTTCTCACTCATATGGGTGTCATACTTTCTCTTTTCTACTCCCATCTGGGGATCGTCCAGACTCCTGTTCTTGCAATTCTGTTGCGTTCTAAGGCCTATGCAATCAAGAAATAAATTGTTTATCAATTCCTATGATAAAATACAGCCAGTTTGAAGTTTGACAACAGCATACTAATACAATTACTAGTATTTCTTAATACCACATTCCTGAGCTCCTAAACCAAAGCTGCAGGGACAGTTTGACAGATAAAAACATATATATAGTTGTTAGAGTTTTAATAGTTTTTTGCCTGCAACCATAATCTGTATCATTTTTTTTTTAGTTTAATTCTGTTGGACAAGTTTCAAAGATAAATATGGTGTGTAATAAGCCTTTGCAACCTCTAATTTGTGAAGGAGTGTCTGTCCAGTTAATACTTGCTCATTGAAGCAAGGGGTTTTGAAATAACTGAAGTACGAACTGTAATTACTGATGTCTGTTTCCTATTCACCTATGGCTTCTGGCATTTGATCAAAAAATGTAATGTATTGCTTAATCTCAGAGCATTCCCCACTTTCAGAAATATTTACTTCATGAGGATTGTACAGCACTAAATGACCTCAGCAAAACCAGAGGAGATTTTTATTTGGCATTGATCATATGTAGTTAATCCACCAACAAGTATTTTTCCTGTTATTTTTGAATGTTGGTAATTTAGATTTGCATGTATTTATAACGTACCTCTAGTGCAAGCTCAAAGCATTCTAAAAAGTATTAAATATATTAATAATAGGGTGGGGTTTTTTTACTTCACAAATGGGGTGGCCAAAAAGAGGAATACAAAGGTTGAGCAATTTATGTGAGGGCAAACTGCAAGCTGACAGCAAAGTGGCAAATGGAATCTCCTAGTCTGTATGCAGTTTGTCATAGCTGGAAATAACATGGAGAAAGAAGTCCTGAACAAGTGTGAGGCAGGTGCCTAAATCTCTTTGAAAGCCATTGGGAATTGGGTACCTCGTTACCATCTGTCCTACTGAGAGGGTAAAAAACTGGGATATTGAATGCAGATGTTCTGAGCATCACAAGAGTAAGTAGAAGCCCTAATTTCATTTGAGAACAGTTGTCATCTTTCTTGTTGAAAAGTGCCTGTGTTGCTTTGATCTGCCTCCAGCTGTGTTTTATACCACCAAATCTTGTCTTCCTGGTTTCCTTGAGACTGTGTATAACAGAGTTGAGAGTTTTTCTATTTCTTTGCTTAGAAACAGACCTGGAATATATTTTTCTCCTCAAAAAGCATTTGAGTTAAACAGGTAAGAAGAAACACAAACAGCCAACTTTACGTATAAAATGAGCTCTACAGTTTTTGCATGTGCTGGTTCTTATGCTCATTCTTTGAGTATATTCATAAATATGATGGGCACCATCTGAGGAAGGAGAAAGCTATTTGCAGTGAAAAGACAGCGTCATGCCAAGATGTTGGTTGAGTTCCAAGTCAGAGAAGCATGTCAGTTATTGAATCATCATCCTAACTTAAATAGTACATTCCTTTTTCTTGGAGTTTCCCTGGTATGCTGACTGCTTGGCTCATACAGATGAAGTGATTTCAGGTCAGCATAAAGTGACCACAGGTTGAAATGACCAGTTTTATTTCTATGTTAATGTGTCTCAGTGAACTAGCCTTTCACAACTTTTGCTGTAACTGAGTGCAATTCATGTGATGTAAGAGAAAAGATAGATACAGAAATAAGGATTCTTACCCAGATGAGAACCAACTGCTTTCTGATAGCCAAAGAGGGACTTTTGTTCATCCTTTTTTGGCAACCTATCTGAAATGACTGATATATTCGTATACTCATACAGCAATTCTAGACATCAAGTAAAGTGTAATGCTGCCTGTGAAGTCCCTTAGCTAGATAGAAAGCCTTAAAATACCATAAATACTATGTAGAGAACTGGTTGCTGACCTTGTGGGATCTTCCTTAATATTGACATGCTAGTTGGCCTCTACCGGTAGAGACCATTAATTCCAAACTAGTAGCTCCCTGAATTTAGCAGAGCGGCTCAGTGAGAGAAGGAAAAACAGTCTGCATCTTCTCTGATGACTGTGATGATTCTGTGAAGAATTGTCTGTGTCTTCTGCATCTGTGCTGAAAAATAGTCACATTCTTTTTGTGAACTGAAAAGATTCCCAACATAAGCAGGGGTCACTGAGATTTTTTTTTTAACATTGATTCCCCTTCTGTAGAATTTATAAATGCACCTTTTCCACAATTATATGCTGTCACCAGCTCCCCAAACTACACTCTCTAATAGCATAGGTTTCTAAGAAAGCCCTAAATAAAAGTAGGTATAATATGCTAGTATAAACTGTAAACACCCAAAGAACATTGGAGGGTTGACGCATTGCATGATTCAGCTTCTAATCACCATCAAACAATGTAGAATGGAGCTTTTATTTTTTTCCCAGAGTTAATGAAGAGAATGTTGAGAGCAGCCTGCTAGCAAGAGCTGTCCTCTCTGTTATCTGCTGAAGGAGTACACAAGCTGCAAAGGGGGAGAGTCAGCCAAATGGGCATTTCCAATTTGAATACTTTTCTCTTTATGGAAATATGTTTATAAAATGTCCTCCGCTCTCACCACAGTAATGCCAAGGGCCCTTCCTGTGGAAATACAGACATCACAGAATATTCTTTAAGAATTATTTCCTTTGCTGATCTTGCTATGTTTTTTGAGTTTTGGGTTGGGTTTTTTTGTTTGTTTTGTTGTGTTTATTCTAACAAACAACATTTTGAAATAAGCTTTGCTTGAGGTCACTTTAATTTTTAAAGAACAGCTCAAAGAAGGGATTTGGGTGCACTTTGTCAAGCAACAGCACGTTTTTCCAAGCTTCACAGGGCTGCCGTTTCATGTCGTACCTTTAACAGGCTTTTTAAAGATCTGCATCACATCTCGCACTCTGGAGTAGACTGCCTGCCATTGGGGTCAGGTCTTCAGATTACCCACCTCTGGTGTGTTTGAGCAGTTGCTCCTTCCTTTCCAATCTCTTCTTCCTAAAGGAAAAAGTGTCTTATTTTTAAACCAATTCCTTTCAATGATCCACTTTAGAGTGTGATTCCACAAACAGTTGTATAGGGCTAGTTGTACTGGGGGAGTGGCAGGATGGGGCGGGAAGGTGGGAGCGAAAGGAAGGATGAGGTTCCTGCAGAAGAGGAAAGAGGGAGGGAATAAACCTCTTACGCTGACATTATCTCAGGTTATACTGTACTCAAGGGCCCTGCGCTCAGTTTTAGTCTGACAGCACTCCCATTGGAATAAACCTTCATTGATTGTGATAGCTGATGATAATGCTGGATGTTGCTGTTGTTAAATATAATTATGGATTTGAAGCATAGAATTATTTGATGTAATTAATTTTCCTTTTTCTGATTCATTCAAAAAGCTCATGCTCTAGGAATATATTGCCAGCCTCTTTCATCATGCAAGTGGCATAATTTAGCCACAGACTAATCTCTGGGGATCATATTCTGCTGCCCTCAATCAAGAGCCTTTACTCCAAAACTGGTCACACTGGAACAAATAAGAGTGACAAAATTTCTGTGAAAACAAACTAGACTGGAGATGTGGACCTGCATTTGCTAAGGGGGAGGATATTAGCTCCTATTTCAGTGCTGAGTGGAGAAGGGTGTATAAATCTTTAAACCCTGAAGACAACTGTTAGGTGGAGAAAATGAAGCAGGCATTGCTGTGTTTGGTGTTGCTAAACATAATCTAGCACTTAAATGCTGACGCAACCTGTATACAAAGAGCTCTCCTACGTGTTAACTGCCTTGCAGGTGCCTGAGCTCTGTTCTTCTGCATTAATATTCCTTGGCCCTAGCACCTACATGTTGCCAGAGTGCTGTCAGATATTTACAGATCCTCAAAATGTGATTCCCAGTGGATTTAATGGACTCCATCAAAAGCTCTGGGCCTTAGCTCTGAGGTTTCTGGAATATTGGCTTTCTCACAGTCTTGAGTAAGGTGAAGTGGAACAGGTTGTGGCGGAGTTTTTAACTAATAGTGACAAGGGAGTGTTGTGAGATGTTCAGACTTCAGACCCTACTTTGATGCAAGGAAAAGGGTATGTTGAAGCTGGGGAAAAAAAGAAACCTTAGAAAAGGAATTGAGAGCAGAAATGGTTGGAGGACTGGAGATAAAGGAAGGCAAGTGGTTGGTGGAAACTCTTCCAGCTCCACTGATGTTAATTGTGAGATAGTTTCTGTCTATTAAAAAGCAGATGCTTGGTTTACACACGTTGAGAGTGCATGACACGCTGTTATTTAGGTACAGGGAGGTGCTAAACAACTCGCTCAAGGCTGCCTGGATGTTGCTTGTATTTCAGCATGTGAGCTCTGTAAAATTCGACACAAGTACTGCTGTAAAAACAAAAAAGACCTTCTCAGAAATGTTTTTGTATTGTTCGGTGAGAAGAGCTGGCATGTCCCTTTCATTACCCTCACATAAGATAACCAGATGCCTGCTACTGGACGTGTACCAATCACCATTGCTAACGCTGGTAAGAACTGGAAAACCTACCAAAGAGACTATGTACAACACATTTTCAGTGCCAGTTGGGAGTGTGCACACCTTCATCAACAGAGTTTCTTAGTTTAGCAGGAGGAAGTTCATGGATTATACAAACCGATCAGGCCATCAGTTAGTATAATCCAGCGAAAATGTTTTTGTAATCCTGAATGTCTTCTGAAAATGTCTCCCTGTGGTCGTGCGATGTGGAAAATAAAGCTATAGCATAACCTCTGCTTGTCGTGTCTGAGCTCCCTCTGGTGTAGACAGAACATGTACTGCTTGCACAGATGTGAACAAAATACTACTTGAGTCGTATTGCCCCTTAGTCAAACGCTATGCATTCCTATCGCACTGACCACGCACACAGCATAGAGTTAGGACTGCTGACTCACAAGGGCCCAAGTATTAGGGTAAATACACTTCTTTTTTTCCCCAATAAGAGCACAGGCAGGTTGGGAAAGTTGGCCAAGGCAGTGGAGAATATGACTCACAGGATACAGAGTCCTGGTCTCACATTAATCATAACCAAGCACAGGCAACCTGACGTTTGACTTTTATACAGTGAGAACCTGGCAGCAACCCTTGTGACTCACAAGTAATCTGTTATAAGCACCTATTTTCCACTGCTCATAACCCTCAGGTCTTACATATTTTGCCTTTGTCCCAGATTGAATATTTTAAATTGACTTAATTATTGTCATAAGTAAATGTTAACTAGAAATTTATGAGCCATAATCATATCTAGGGTGCAGATTTTTGTTGAAATAGGTTTTTGGGAGTAATTGTTAGAAATTCACAATTCTTCCCGCATTATTTGTTTGTTGTGAAATTCATCCATTTTGATGACATTTCAAGAGCTGTATAATCCTTGTTGCACTAATTTGCTAGTGCGATATGCCACAGACAAAAGATTTGCTGTACCAAGACTGAACAGGAGCTTTGTTTGAAATTTTTTATGTAGCCCAGTATTTCAGATTTAGCATAATGACGTTGCAAATGTTAATGTACCTCAACTGATACTTACAGCGCTGTTCAGTAATGCAGTTCATCATATAAGCATAGAATTTTACTTCTCAAATAAGTGGAAGTCCTTAGATCACATAGACTCCATTAGAAATAGGATGTCCATCTAATAATAGAAAAAATGTGTGAATTCATCCTGAGGATAAATGGATACAGATCTATTGAAGCAAGCAGTCTTTTTATATAAGTGGAGTTGCACATGTTTTCTCCAGGGATCGGTTCAGTCCACTTTGCCTTTGTAGTCTATGCTGAAATTCTTCAAGATAGGAAAAACTTGCAGAGTATTTGCATGTACTAAGTACCTGGCATAGATCAGAGTCTTTACTTTTCACTTTTGCTAGCAGTACAATCATTTAAAATTAAAGAAAAAATAAAACAAGTAATTAATCCTGTACGAATGTTCAAACATTCTGTTACTAAGAGTTGTTTTCTCCCTCTAGACCTTGGACTTCCTCTGTGTATGATCCAGGAAGGCAAGTAAAAGTCTTTTCCAGGAAAATACAATTTTCAAGTACCCTGATTGTGCTATGATACTTGCTCTACCTGAATCTTTTTAGATAACAGGCATCATGCTGTCTTTGGTTTATTTATCTCTGATCGAAGAGCAGGGGAACATAGAAATGGCAGTCAAGGAACATATTAGGGGTGTATACACAGTTTGTGATAGTAAGATCAAGCAGAACTTGTGAGAGGGAGAATTTTCTTCATGTAGAAATTCAGCTGTGCTCATAATAAGATCCACCCTCACAAAGGAAAAAGAACAATCTGGAAAAAACTCTCTCCCCCACCCCCACCCGCTTGAAAGGACAGTCTGATCTTGTTTTTAAGGTATGGATTGGGACTCTGGATATTTTTCCATGGTCTTTTGCAGGCCAGACTAAGATCATCCTGTCCTCTATCCAAGCTGGCCAGCAACCAGCCAGCTCCAATCCCAAATCTGTGCAGCGCTATTAGTGCAGTGCTGTGTCCACTCTATTAAACCTTCTGAGAGTCCCTAAGCCTCGTTTGCAAAAATCTGGATAGACGTTCCTCCGAAGAGCATAGTTCAATATCCAGCACTGGCACCATTTCACCGTGAGACCCTGGAAAAAGTGCTCCAAGCCAGATTTTTAAACATGCAGAGCCATCCCAGAGCCCACTGTTAAAATGCTACTGATCTTTCAAAAGACACTGCTCAGTTGCAGTCTCTGTTTTTGCCAGAGGGTATATATAAAGCCACTCAAAGTTTGACAGTGCCTCACAGGGAGGCTGTGAATGAACTTGTGCATTAACGCTTAAGTACAGGCACTCTCTTTTTGATCCAGTGGAAATTTAATTCTTTATACAAACCAACATGACACTTTTAGGGAGGATCACTCAACCCCGGGATACCCAGTGCCTCAGTGGCTGGAATATTTCCTCGGCTGTGGGAAGGGTGTCCTCCAGACTCCAGTCCAAATTTGATAGAAATAAATTAAAATCATTAACAACTCTGATTACTTTGGTGAAGAGCTAGTCCCTGGTGAGAGGCTGGTTGCTTTTTGTCCATCTTATCGCAGATGGGATGCACAAAATTCAACTGCTCCCTGTAGGGAGAACCTCGATGAGGAAGGACTTCCTGCGTGGTCTGAGGAACGTGCCTGGTTTTAGGCTTATTTGTATAATCTCAAAAAAGCTGCTGCCTCCACAGTTTGGCTGTTCAGTCCTCCCTAAACCACAGTGGGTGGGGACCACGGGCACTACGGCAGGGAGAGGGTGTCCCTGTGCACAGCAACCTCACGCTTCCAGGCTCAAACTCTCAGCATGGCAATACCTGAATTCTTTACAGGATGCAGCCATGATGTTCTCACTCTTGTTTTCTAATAAGGAAAAAAAGAATATTTTTGTTCTCTAACCCCTGCTTGTGTCATGTCCTTATAGCGAAGTTCTTTGCTGTGTTTGCTACTATGTTCAGACCAAATAATAAATAGAAATCTGATTTTGACGGTGCCCTATGCTGCAGAGGGGAACAGCTTTCCTTTGTCATTGCTGAAGGGGAGAGAAAGGGAACAAAACTTCACACGGGCATGCAGGTGGTGGTTGATCCCATGAAGGATTCTATGGAGGAGCCTCCATGGACTGCAGGATATCTCTGAGAACACTGCAGCTCTAACCAGTGCCTAAGCTCTCAACACTTTCTGACTGAAAATACCCCTGGACTGGGCTCTGTGTTGTTAGAAGAATAAAGGCTTTCACCATCCGATCACAGCTGCTTCTGTCTCGCCCCACTGTACAATTCTCTTCTTAGAGACTTTTTTTTTTTTTTTTTTCCCAGAATGGTACTTTAAATCCAAACCATCCAGCCTGGTTCCTTGGGTGAACCGTTTTTGTTGTATTGATGCTTACTACTGCTTTCTTTTCCCCGGGCAGTAAGCGTTCTTCATCTTCTTTCTTCCAGGTTTCACAAATGGTGGGTCAGCCTCACTTGCGTTTAGCATTCTGAAAGCAACTATAAGGAGTTATAAGGCTATAAAGTATAAGGAAACATGGTGAATTCTGCCATGATTTATATATAAATCTGTGTAAGAAGGACTGAGTCTGTTTTACATAGGCAGGTAAGTAATGGTACATGGAAATGCCAACTTCCAAATCATTTTTAAATGAGCTCTAAGAAGACTACTTAAAAAAATTTGACTTTTTACCCTAACTTTTTAATTAGCATGAATTAAATTTTGGCTTTCCTCATGTGGGAAGGATGAAAGTAAAGGTACAAGAGCAATTCAGTTAACTTCTTGCATATCATCATGCAAGAAGTAACTCTGAAGAGGGCTGCATTCAGTTCAAAAGAGGCATGCGCCTGAGACCTCGTAGGGCATACTTCCAAATTGTGTTACAAGCTGGGTTTTAATTTTGTCCTGATTCTAAGACAGGAAGACTGACAAGACAGTCATTTGCAGGAGATATTGGACATAGAATCTCATTTAGAAATACTTACCTGATCTCTTTTTGCTTCTTTAACAATAGATAGGCATGGGGCTTAAGGGGTTGAAGAACCCTGTGAAATGACCTGGTTTTGTGGGAGAAAGGAAATGCTACAGTTTGGCTTTTCTTCCCCAGGGAGGCTGTTGTCCTTTCTGAAGAACTCAGCATTGCGCAGTGAATAGCAGGGAGGTGTATATATTACAGGGAGGGTGGGCGGGATGCGGAAGAAGACAAATTTTTGCTTCAGCATAGCCTGGAAAGCAGCTATGAAATGAGAAACAAAGACTGTGGCTGGCCACACCTTGAGAGGATGGCAGCACCCACAGAAGCCATGGCAAGCTCCAGCTCTCCCTCCTCCCTGCGCCCGTACCAGTGCGGAGAACAGCTTGCCTGGCTTCCCCCGGCTCGCTGCAGCTACGATATTGTAATTCTGCTGCAGTCGTGCATGCCATCTGAATTCATTTGTCATATTCTATGAACTAGAATCCATCAAAGCGTATTCACTGGCCTTTTAATTAGTGTTAGATTAGCATTTTAAGATATGGGTAAATTCCCAAGTCTAACTTTGTTTAAAGGTGCATATTCAATACAGTAGCCAGGAAATCATGTATTCTCATGTACTTATTACCTTAGTAATGTAATGCTGTGAGGGAAAAAGGCAGATAATACTTCCGACAAATATTAAATGTTATTTGTATAGCTACCGTCTGTGAATTTAAACAGAAAAATCATTCCTCACGCCTTGCCATGAAACACACACAAATTTCTTTTGTGGCTTTCATGTTTCATTAAAGCTTTGTATGTGGAGGAGAGGAAAATCTAAATTGCTACTTAATTAAAGGGATACTGTCAGATTAAATATATTTTGAAGAAATGAACTTTGCTTTTTACCTGGGTTGTCAGTAACACCTAGGATTATTAAAAATGAAATATTTTTTAACATCTAATATACTTCTCACCATTTATCAAGCTGGGTCTTTTCTTCTCCTTGGCTGGTGAAACTAAAAGAGTCTCTTGCTTTTCCCTGTAGTCAGCTTCATTGTCTGGATCCTATTAACTAACCCAATATTGGAGGGCTTTAGGTTGTAAATACCAGGAGGTGAAGCTTACATCTAAACCAAAAAAAGAAAATGTATGGCTCTTTCTTTATTCCATTAAAATATTTCTCTAAAGCTGGACATAATGTAATATATGCTCCTTTAATCACGTTTTCATCGCCACACAGCATGTGCAGTGTGGGTTAAATCCTGGAAAGTGCTGACCAGTGTTGTGTGTGCACCTTTCCCTCTTACTGAAGGCCTAAGGTTGCTCAATAGCACGGGAAGGGGTCAGACAGCTACGCTGCAGTGCGTGCAAACCAGAGCCCAGTCCCACCCAGTGAGCTCCTTGCTGTTTCCCTGAAAGGCAGCAGTAAAGATTTAAGTTAGGACCAGGGCAGAGTTTGAAAGTATGTGGATACATCTGACAGGTGAAAATGAGAATTGGTTTGGAGCCCCTCCAGCACCTTCACTTTCCCACAACGGCTGCACGGTCCTGTCTACAAGGGCAGACAAAATCTTACTGAGGCAGGTGCCAGGTGCAGCTGTAGAGAAGACTGGATTCTGCATGAGTGGTTTTGTTGTTGATTTTACAGGAGCTGCAGAAAGGGGATAGAGAGGGTGTGTATCATGGGTTAATATTATTATACTTGGAAATAATAATATATTCAGCAATCCCAGAACTCTGCAGTATCAGAGAGGGCATTATTTACAAAATGGTCCTATCTACGTATACCAGTGAAAGCTGGTTTTGGAGTTCCATATTAATGCACATTAGCATCCTCATGAACCTATCTGATAATACTTATACATGGAGACTTAAGCTCCTTAAGCAATGTTCACACCTCCATGAAAAATAATACAGTTAAGTTCTTCCTTTAAATAAACTTTATAAGCAAGTCTATTAACAGTTATCTGCTATCTGCCACAAGGGGAAACATGTAGACAGTTTTGTAGTGTCTTATAAATCTTGGGCTGCTGAGTATTAGGTAGTAAATTAAATGAGAAGTGAGAGCTCCTTTCACTGGATCCTCCTACTTCATTTTACCACATGGGAATGTTTAAGTTGAGTCCTGAGGAAACAATCTGCATCCCCAAGGGATATGTTCCTGCGTTCTGAAAAATAAGCCTGCTATGTAAAAGGCATTTTAGAATGCTTTTGTGGTAAAGATTTACCATGGCTTGGAAGTATAAAAGCCTGCCTTGGTGTCGTACAGTGTTGTATCATTTTAACATGGGTATGTGCATAGCGAGACCACTCGTAAAAGCTGATTTCAAATATCTGGAGATGTCTACAAGCTTCAATAGCGAACAATAGCCTGTGGTTTGGCTCCTGCTAGAGAGTTGAGCAACTGGAACTCAATTCCCAGGTTGGCTGTTTCCTCTGACTGTGAGCAATTCACTTCATCATTCCCTGCTTCACAGTCCCCTCTTGTAAGGGGTGGCGAGGGGAGTGAAGGAATACATTCCCACCCTTGCGATGGCTGGGGAGGCCAGGGATCTCCGCGGTGGAAACCATACAAATCACCTGGTGGACAGAGGTTCTGGACAGGGCCGTGGAAGCTGATGGGGAATTCTGTCTGCTATGAAATGCTATCAGATCATTCAAAAACAAACTCTAAAGAAGGGATGTCATTGTAAATTAAATTCCATAGACTTTTTGTTTTGTGTTGGATACATTTGTATGAAATCTTACTGTTTTCAGCCCATTTGTTGCTGCATGAATTTTCCACAATGGCAGTGGAATCTCATTTGAATAAAAAAACCCCTCAAAACCTGGAGGATTTGGAGTCTAACCATAAAAATTAAGCTAGCTGGATTTATAGGATGCCATAATCAAGTAAAGATACATAAATGGGGAATCAGACATGTACAGGCAACACAGAACATAGATAATTCCTTTTAGGATTAAGCATGTGGCCAGCAGCTGGCAGATCTCTACAGATCTCCGTGAAACTAAATGATAATGTAGACATCCTTTGCTGCATGTTCCTGGGTGACAATAACTGGTAGGAAGGAAAAGACTGGCCATTCATAATCTTTATTTTATTTAGTGAGACTTTTATTTCTGTTTTGAAAAGTAGAAGGAAGACATGTAAAGGCAGAAGCTTCCTGGAAAGTCTAAGTCTGTATAAATGGCAGCAATGGGAAAATTAAGCTTTTATTTTCTTTCAAAGACATAAAATTAAACAGAACTTTCCAGCATATGTTAGTATTCATAGCTCTTGGAGACCATGCATCAGAACAGAAGACTTGTGATGATTATTAGTTCTTTGTATTGCGGTAGGTCCTAGAGATCAGGGTGCTATTATGCTAGTTGTTCATAATTAGAGATTGTGTACTCCCCGGAGTAGTGACTATCTCAATAAACAAGACAAAGGATGAGAAAAAGGAAGTGATATTGTTCTCATTGTACAAACAGCGCACTGAGAAACTGTCAAATTAAATGATTTGCCTAAGTTCGTACAAGAAGTCTTTGGCAGAATTTGGTAGACAAAGCATCTTGTTTTGTTTGCCTTCTAGGAAAATGACTACAGTGTAGGTATTTAGTGGATTGATCCCCTTCCACAAAAGAAAGAAAATATTGTTTTGAATGTCAAAATAATTTCAGATTTTAAAAATAAATTAATTTTGTTACCTTCTAAATCTATTATCGGCACATGGATGTCAGGTTTTTATGTTTTAAAATTTTGGTTTTCTTTTCAATTTCCCCAGTTTATTTCCATCCATCTTTCTATTTAAAAAGAGGCTAGTAGGAAAAGTAAGAAGGAGTTGAGAGACCTGGTGAGGCAAAACAATAAGCGAAAGTTCTGATAAAAACAACACAGTCTCCCCAGAGTTTCCAGCTTCATTAAAAAACTCTGAAAATTTGTCAGTATGGAAAAAGGGGCTCCTTTTCATGTGAGGCACAATACATTTACTCTCTTATTTTCCCCTCTTTTATCACACCCATTGAAGCCCCCAAACCCAAAATGAGATGAAGCCAGCAGAGGCATCTGGCCAAACATCCACGAGGCTGCCCGGGGAAGTCAGCCCAGGTCTCTCTGCTCATTTCCATGACCGACTGTTCCTACTCGTTTGGGCTGAGCTGCAGTGCTCCCCTGCCCAGACGGGCAAGGTGAGACAAGTGCTGGAGTCAGGACGACGCCATAGCTCACAGTGCATTCGGAGATCGGAGAGGCTGTGCTGTGGAGTGGGGTTAGGGTTAGGGTAGGGTTAGGGTTAGGGAACCGAGGGCCTTCAGAGGTGGAACTTGCAGCACTGGGGACATTTCAGGAGGGCTGTTGCAAATGGCTTGTGACAATCTGTGGTCCTGAGCTCTTGTCCATCATGGGTTTTTAAGCCCATAATTCTGTCTCTTCCCTACGTGTAGCACAGGACCTAAAATGGACTTCTTGCAACCATTTCCTGCCATGTCTGCACCGGTCAAAATCTGCCCTTTGGTTGCAGAGCTCTCAGGAGCTTATTTCACTCTTCCAGTTCTTCCTGTGGTGTTGAGAGTCCAGAATACCAATAAGGAACTTATTGTTTTTGCTTTTCAACATGATCACATGAAAGAGATGCTGGATGCACAACAGAAAGGTCCTTTCTTCCATCCCTTGATCCATCCTGTCTCTCCTTTAGTACATTGGAGGTAAATATGTAGTTTGTTTCTTTTTGTCCTTGTTTCTTAGCGCTAGGAACACTGTGGAATGACTCCTGTGCTCATACTGAGGTCAGGGGGTTCCCCCTAAAGGCAGGGATGGGGGTCCTTGGACATCATCCTGGAATGTCTTGCGACATAAACAAGTTTTAAATATGTTCTGAGACCTCCTGTCATTTGAATAATAATGATGTAACATTTTTAGAACACTTAACAACTTAAAAACTTGAAGGAAAAGCAACCAAATTAACAAAACAAAACCCTTTGCTAAAACTTAATACTTTTTAGAACACTAAGTTGCCATAACAACTTGATGCAAAAGTCTTTGGTGGCAACTTTGTACTTGGTCCTATTGAGGCTAAAATAACCTTACTCTTGTGTTAATACTTAGCCAGCATAGTAAATACTATTGGTTACAGAAAATTAAAACTTTTAAATAGTGAAACTACTTTTACTGAAGTAAAAGAAACCTCTTAAATCTAAGTGTTTTTCTTCTTTTAAAAAAGCATAATTTGTCAGACATTAAAATAACAAAAGGTCTTTGAAAAAGGATTATGGTTTCAGATGTTTCACTACTAGAATGGATTTACTTTATATCCTACTGATGTTGTAATCTTGAATTCTGAGGTAATGTTTTAGCCCTTTCTTTTCACATAAATAAAGATTTCAATGATAGCACTTCATTTCTTCTGTAGAACTTTCCTTTATTTTTCAAACTACTCATTTTCTCTCGCTTCAACCATTTCATCAGAATAACATACAAATTGGATGCAGTGCTTATTAGGAGGAGGGGAACAGTTAGAAAGGCAAGGCATTTCAAATCAACACACTGCTGACTGCGAGGTAGATTTTAAATGGAGAATTTCCATATTGCTTATATGATTTCCTCCAGAATGTACTTTTTAAAAAAGTCTTATTTTTGAGATTTCCCTGTAGAACATAAACATGTATTTTTTAGTATATCATGGGGGGTTTTTGTATTTTAAAGTAACTTGCACCTTCATTGCTATATGGAGCACAAACAATTGTTTTCCATCAGTACTAAGCACTGAATTTGAAGAATTAAGAAGCATATTTTAACATGGTAGTAAAACAAACGCTAATCAAACTGACTTCATCAGCCTTTGAAAAACGGTGCCATACATCTCTTTGGGTTGCATAAATTTTAATTAACACTAAATGTCTTTAAACAGTCACAAATTCCTACCCTCTCTGAAATTAAGTCCACTCTTTACACTCAATTGGTCTGCTTTTTGTTTTTTTTTTTTTTTAATATCCTATAGGACAGTGAGTGCTAGGGACAGCAGACTATCTTTAAGGATTATTGTTTACTATCAAGGGAACAAAGAGTGCTCCGCGTCCTTCCAGCTCAGGAAGACTCAACAAGAGATTTCCCTCCAGCAACTTCGTTGTTATTAGCTTGCTTGCCAAATAGGGACCATTCTCCTGACTCTCACCCTACAACCTGCCTTTGAAAGTATAGAAAAAGTGGTGTTTATAAACCAGATTTTTTTTTTCTTTATTATGTATAGTGAAGTGAAGGCCAAAGCCTTTTCCGCTTCAGCAGAACCAGCAGGGAGGAAATACATGTAGTAATTACCTTAAACAAGCAGGCATTAAAGGCTGCTGCCTCTCAAGCCGCGCGGTTTAAGGACACGATGAAAGGTGGAGGTGTCAGCACTCACAGACCAGAACAACTGGCTGGAAATCCGTCATCCCCACATTTCTCCGGCCTTCTCCCATGGGCAGGGGTCCCGGCTGGCCGGGCCAGGCTGCCGGGGGAGCAGAGCCGTCCCCGGAGCCGGGAGATGGCTGTGTTCAGGTGAGCGGTCCCACCGACGGAAAGTCCTCAAGTGAGAGAAATTGCCTGTAAGAGGGACTCAGAGATACCCAAAGCATCGAGGGGGCCTCCCGTTTGAAAACCAACAGCGAGAGGAGACAGACTTTGGTTCAATCCAGCCAGAATTATGCTCTGGAGAAGTTTTCAGTCACCTCACCTTTTGGTGTTTTGGGGGTTTTTTAGAGAGGGATCAAATTGACTTTTACTATATATTTCAGCACAAACCACGCTTTTTTCCCCACTTTTTAACCTGCGCTCCTAGAGCCAGCTCCTCTGCTATGGTAAATGAGGGAAATTTTGCTGACAAGAGCGAAGCCACCGCAAACGACCTGGTCGTGAGGAACAGGCTGGGAGGTACGACATGGCAGCCTGTGGTGCCCGTGGGCCTACTGCAGGACATAATATGTGCCTTAAAAAAAGGCGAAGAGACCGGCCGCGCCCCACTCGTGGCCTTGCGTGCCTCCGGCAGCTCCCCCCGCCCCGCCACGAGCCCTTCTGCTCAGGCGCCTTCTGGTGTCCGCGAGGACTGGCAGGGAAGCCGTGCCGAGGCCGTTGCAGGTGAGATGGGGCGGCCCTGGCTGTGCTCCCCGCGGCCTGGCCAGGCCTGGCGAGGCCTGGACGCCAAGGCGGGGGCCGCTGTGGCGATTCCCGCCGCCGGCCGCTGAGGTGGCGGTGGCGGCCCCGTCCGCGGGTCCCTTCGCTCCCGGACTGTCCCAGGCCGGTGTCCTGCTCCGGGCCGGCGTGGTAGGGTCTGTCCCGCAAACGGGATTCGAGCTTTCGAGGCTCCCGCCCTGCGCAGCCAGATCTTCGTTGTCCTCTTGAGATGTGTGGCAGATTTATTTCTACTAATTTTTTAAGTACCAAGTGTATCTAGTGTACTTATTACTCCTAATTAATGTGAGAATAAAGAATCAAAGAGGGTATTCCTCCAATGAGTTGTTTTTGAAGAGTGACAAATTAATCCCCTTGGATATGGCTGAAGCCAGGGAAGATCTTTTTGTTCCTCTAACAAACTGCAGCAATTAGACGTTCAAAACTCCGCTCTTGATAAATAGATTTTAATACCTATTTATTCTCTTTGTGTATGCCAAAATCCCGGGGCTTATGTCCTTCAGCCAAACATTCTCCCAGGTAGCCGGAGATGCAGGAATGCCTTTCCAGTGGTCGGGACCTGTGTGCACGCACGTGCGTGTGTGTGAGCGCACCTGTGAGAAGCCGGCGTTCAGGGTTGCATGCGTCCATTTACCCACTAAATTCGTTAGACTTTTTCTTACGCTTTTGTGAGCTTTGGACCAAATCCTCAGTGGCCCAATTTGATTGCACAGCTACCTGCATTCACTTGCCCTGAAAGTACGTTTTGAGCACGGTAAGGAAAAATTTTACGGCTGAATTTTTTTGGATGGTTCTCCCTGTAAATGCATTGTGACGTTTCAAGGGGATGCTTGTAATCTCCTTTAATAGGGATCAGGTGCTGTTTACTAGAACTCCTTCAGACTTCACAGGTACAACTTTAGACCTTCACCTGCTCGCGGAGTCAGAGGGCTTTGACAGCACTTGGGGGCAATAAGCCAGAGATGAGATTTTGACGGGCCCCTTTTCTGATGGAGTCTGGAGATAAGTGACTGGGATATTTCCAGTCTGAATTGTTTCTCCAGGTCCTGATACTGGGCAAGGAACAAGGGCGATGGGGAAGGCGTAGAAGCCACCTTTGTGCCGAAGTGTTCAAAGCGGGGAGCTGAAGGCTGCTTCAATGCTATCAGCCTGTAACAGGCCCCCGCGGGACTCCTGCACCTGCCGGCCACCGCTCCTTCAGGCTTGAGCCGCATCCTGCCCTACGCTCCCCTTACCCCGCGGTGACAGAGAACCGGCTGCGCCGGAGGGTGTTCTCTCGCAAGAGGGTAATCCTCAGCTGTTTATTCAGGCGGCTCAGAAGGGGCAGCAGCTGCCGGTCTGCTGCGGAGGTGGGGTGGTGGCCACGGGAAAGGATGTGCGGCTTGTAGGCTGCCAGGCTCCAGCTGAGCGAGGTTGGAAGGTGGGTTTTCCCCCTGTGCACTGTTTCTGCTGTGGGTCTTATACAAAGCTCGTGTCGCTGGACGAGGTACACAGAGCAAGTGGAGCTTTCAATGTTTGAAAGTCTTTTCTGTGGTGCTGTAGATGACCCCTGTGTTGCCCTAAAATTTGCGGCTAGCTAAATACAGTAACCTTACAAAGTGTACTATCCAAGGGAAAGTACGGCTCTTGCGCACTCAAGGCAACGAAGATAACGCTTGTATTTCACTGCAGCCATTCAGGACAAAATACAGTATAGTAAAATCCTTCTGCAGTGTTCAACTTCAGAAAAAGTGATATTTTCACAGGCTTTTTTTCTTGGCTATCAGACCTTTTTCAAATGGAAGCAGGCTGTAAATAGCTGTGAAAATCATTGAGAAGGGGAATTTTTATGAAGCAGAGTTTATGTCACAGGATGCCACATGAATGCAGACAAAGATATATAAGTTTGATGATTTTTATCTCATATAATACACTTTAAATATCTTTTTTGGTACCCTCAATTAACAAGAACTTTAAAAACTGAATTCCGTAATGAAATTCTAGAGCTAGAACAGTCATGATAGCTTAAGTTGAGGGTGTATCATACTCAGTGCTGTTTGAAAGCTATTGGGCCAAATCTGAGCTATTCAGCCCAGGAAGCCAAGGTGAATTTTGAGGCTAGGCTGGTGTGGTCATGGTTCTCTGAGTGTGAGGCTCAGAAGTGATGTGCTGCACAAATGGGAACTTGAGAGGCCAGAAGGGAAGGAAACTGGTTTTCAGACCCAAAGAACTGGTGAGGCACAGATGGAAGGTCTAGTGGTGTGTCTTACTGGGGGAGGAGCAAGAGACAGTGGGGACAGCCAGATGGTGAGAGACACACTGGAGAGACACACATAAGCTCTTGTTCTTGTTCCATATATAAAGGAAATAATTTGCAAGACTTCTGGAAGCAGATTTTTAAGTAAAACACCAAAGTATCCAAACATGCCATGTAGTCTTGGAAGCAGAGAATGCTCTAGTCCCTGGATCCAAGGCCAAACGGAGCCAACTATCATCTCCTCTTTGATTTCTCACTCTCGCTATCCCAGGCCCACATCGATTTTCACCCAGATATTATATAGAGAGGGTTGCACAAATCAAGATATATCTTTGCTTCTTTCTATTTCTTCCCACCTGTGGCTGCTGTAGTTCACACTGGCCTTGCCTTTCCCTCAGCACAAAATCTTGCTGCTGAAGAACATGGCTAGACTGCAGCGCAGACACTTATCACTTTATTTTCTCCTATGAGCAAGGAGTGGGAATGTCTCATCTGGCGTGTTGAACTCAGATCTAAGTGCTAAAATGTTTACTGCTTTCAATCCGCCCAGCAGGATACTCAGAGCAAAAGTGACGGTTGGCAGCCTGCTGTTGATGGTACCATCCAACTCACAGGGCTTACAGCAAAACTCATGCGGAATCTCGAACATTAGGCTTTTAATTATTTTAGGGGACTTGTTCCACAAGTACTTCAGATGGTTTTCTATTAACATTTGACAACATCTCAGCAACTGAAATATGTTTAGTGAGATTACAGCATTTAGATTGTGGTCTGAGAACTTCTGATCAAATTCTGTTTTCCCTAATTAATGTATTCTGGCACCTACTTAATGGCATTCATAGCAACAAATAATTTCTGTTCTTCTCTAATGATATGCACCATACCTTGGCACCAGAGTGTGGATAAATACATATATGTTTTTGTTATTTTAGAAGAAAAATCCATGTGCTGTGGATAATGAATTGAAGGTTAAGTGACAATTTTTCTTTACAACCACTCATGTCTTACAGTCTGTGAACTGAAAACTGGATTAACCTTTAATTACCCCCCGTGATCTCCCAACCCTGAAACAACATTACCACTCCTCCTGGTGTTATTTGCATACAGCATTTAATGAGAGAAACATCTGTTTGCATATTTGATATCATTAATATTATGCAGATGAGCTGAGTTTTCATGTTGCAATGGGCAGTTGTGTGGAAATCTGCTTTTCTCTCTTTTTTGGTCTATTTTCCTCCTCCTAACAATTTTGTATTAATTAGAAAAAGAGATTCCTGGTGCCACTAGCCTTGCATATATAATGCATAGCTGCTATGTGATCTGAATGGCAGCACAACAATATCCTGATGAATTTACAAAATAAAGAATATCTGGCTCGATACTATTAGGCAAACCTGTTGATATTTTCTGAGGCAGACATACTCTTTTAATAAAATATGTTACTGTGGCTGAAAATTAAATGAATACATGTAAGATCGCTAACAGATCTTTCTCTTATTACTTTTTTAATAAAAATTATTTCTGTCTAATCAGATAAAACATATTCATTAGGTACCTGATCCAGCAGCCGTTTGACTGACTGGAACTTAGGTTAGAGCTTGATATCTGTATCTGTTCTCTCCAGCAACCTGAAATGTTTCATATGGCCCTATGATGAAATCTTTACTCTGTACTGAGCCACAGCCATTGAAAACCGGTGGGCCACTGCTTTTAGTGAGTGTGTAAACCTGAGGTCTGGGAGAAGCTGCTTGTTCTTCTTGAGAAATAAGGAGAATTTTCCCTTTCATTTAGCTTGAACACTGTTTTCTCGAAAGTGTTCCTCAGAAGAGTCTAAGTCATTGCTGACGTTAAAAAAAAAAAAAAAGGAGGTGGGAAGGATTGAACTATGGAGAAGAATTGTAGGGGGAAACAGAATATTGATTTCTAGTTTGCTAGTTAAAATTCCCTAAGTCCCAGATGTCGCCATTTGGTGGATGTTTAGTCAGCTCGAGACGTGTATGATGTCCTAGGCGTCTTACCAGTAAAGAAGGTCCGGTATCTTTAAAATCGGGCTTTTAGAAGAGAAGCCGAGGATTTGGTTGGACATTGTTCCTGTGCTATTTTTGCCATTTTCTGAGGGAATTTGCAGTAATTCAAATGTAGAAAATATTTCCTACAGAGAGATCTGCAGCATGCTTTCCGTAGATCCTAAATTTGTCTAACTCACCACAAATTGCTTCAGTTTGCCCTTTTGTGTTTGAGTTGAACCACAGACCAAATGTCAGTGACTACTGAAAGTTTGCAAAACTTCAAATGATTCTTTTTCTAGACTTCCATCTGAATAAAGATGAGTCTGGAGCAGCATGGAATTTACTTCATTGCCTGAAATGACACCTGAGCTGTATTTATCTCTCAAACCATTCCTTTGTTGAAGACAACTGCGTAGGTTTCTGTGAGACATTGGGTTCCTATTAATTGCCTGGACTAAACTGCAGAAGCAAACCGGTTCGTGATACTGTAAGATTTTCAGACAAGAACAGTATTTACGTTCTCTGCTTTGGTGTGTTTCTTCCCAGTTGGACTTCAGCTAAAACTGAAACTGCTGTGTGCTGCTGCTGCCCATCCAAGTTCCTGCTTCTGAGCTGCTGCTCATCAGCATCATCCATCCTTCTTGCGAGCCATTGGGCACTTGGCTAGCTTAGCAAAAAACAAATAGGTTGACTTTTTCACATTTGGAAGTAACTTCTATATGGAGGTAATTGATGGTCCAAATTGTCAAAGGCTGGCTAACTTTCAGTGAGGAATAAAATAGAAAGTTGAAAAACCTATACATTTATCTGCATAGCAAAAAGGCAGTATGTTATGGATAGATGGGATTATTCTGGAAGGTGGGTGTTTATATCAGGATGGCTTCTTTCCAAAGAATTTGTGGTGATCCAGGCCTCAGTAGTCTGGGATTAGCTGTGCCCACCTATTCCTACAATAAAAGAGATACCATAGATAATACATAGTCTGTGACTTAATGAAGATTAAATATGACTGATCAGTGTAATTTTTTTCCTGATTCTGCTGCAAAATAATAATATGTCTCACTTCTAATTATGACATAAATTTTATTGGAGAAATTGTGGGGTGTTGTGTTTTGTGGGATGAATCATTTTCATGATCAGTTACATGTTTTGTGAGAACGTATGTTGCTCTAAAGCAGATTTTCATAGTTTAAGAGTTGCTTTTTGTAATTCAAGCTTGTTTATCTAAAGGTCTGACTTGCAGGTGGGATTACTGTCGTTTTGAACACAAGTCATTGCTTCGGCATCTACCAGGCCTTTTATGCAAAAAAATTCCTTAATGTATGCAAACTGTTGTGCATGCAAATTATAGTCCTGTGTGTGGAATTTAGGCATGTGAGTGAGCACAATACTTCCCACATGTAATTGCCTGACTCCTCTGCAAATCGTCTGACTCCTGAGTACCTGCAGTGGATTGGCCAGCTTATGAAGCCAAGCCATCGCTCTGGAATTTGGATTTCTTTGTGTAAACAGATTGTGTTAATGGTGATCGAGATTTATGTTGGCATATCACTTTATTTCGTAAGTCCTTTCATTTCAGGAACTACTATATATAAGGAAGGGTATCTCCAGTGGTCAGACAGAGACCTAGAGAGGTAAATGAAATCTGGGGCAAGGTCATATGAAATCTTGACAGAGTTTGGGAATAAAAGTATTGCTATTCCAAAGCTGTGTTTTGTATTTCAGCTACACAAACAAATTATAGGTTGCCAAAAACTTTTGGATAAAAAGATTTGAGCCTATCATGGCAAGCTTTGTTTATGTGATGTTATTTAGATTTTTTCAGATATAAAGCAGATGGTCTTAATTCACGACAGTGTACATTTCACAGGTGGGGACTATCTTTGGGACCTTGGAGAAGGCTTAGGAAAGCAAAAGGGCCTTTTTGCCACAAACTCCTTATGCATCCCAAGACTGACACTTCCAAGACAGGGTTTCCTCTTATCACTGAGTGCAATGCGGTCGCTTCTCAAGTGAAGTAAAAGTTGTTGGTTGAGCTAGTTAAGAAGTAATCACCTGGATTGTCCAAGGGCTTTTGTCAACACAAGGTCAAATAAATTTTTGTTGGCATGGCTGTATTTTTACACATTGCAACCAAGAAAAACAAAAGCTGTAAGAAGACAGGTGCTCAGCACTGGCCAAGCTATTCTTGCTAAAAATCAGTGGATTTTGTGCCAGAATTTAACTGAATACTGGGTACTTTTAGTGGATTTTTGTTTGCTGGCATTTGATACACGGGTACGCTCTCATGCCAGTTTATGAATGCATTTTCCCTGTTTGTCCTTGGAGCAGTGATATCACACTAATATCTATACTTTAATGCGAATGAGATTATTTTGGAATCAGTGAAACACTTCACCAGTGAAACACTTTTTTCACTTTGCCATTCAGCTGTTTGTCTGAAAAGCTTGCCTCCATGAAGTAGCTCTGCGTGCTCTGTTTGCACGTGTGTTGAGAAAATCACTAAACAAGAAAAACAAGAATAATATCAGTGTCATAACTAAGTTTAAATGCAGTGCAGTTTGTGTTAATAGTGGCTTTTATAGGCACTATTATATAGTAAATTAAATTATATCTTTATTCTTGTATCTAAGATAAACAGTAAGTATGTAATATATCAGTAATAGAAAACCTTTGGCATTTAAGAAAGAATTGTGCTTTAATGTAAGGACATTTTTATACCTCAGTAATAAATTAACATTTCAAAAGTACTTTAGCCTGCTGAGATGGATCATTCTATGAGTATGGGTAACACCATGGACTCCAATAATTAGTGTAAATTGCCTTTGAATAATACAGAGCTGGGAACAACTTTCAGTGCTTAATGCCCCTTGCAGTACATGATGAAGAGTCCTTAATGGAGCTTGGAAAAACAAGTAATACCTATAAATCAAAGAAGAAAAGCCGTTTTTGATGCATTTGTCTGAGAGTGTGAGTTTTAAACCAAATTGTTAACACTCCTCCCTGCTGAGGGTCATGGATTAGCTAGGGTGGGAGTTTCTTATAGGATCTTTCACACTAACCAGCAGAGGTAGGGGGTTTCAAATACAAGTGTTTTCTTAACCCTAATCCCTGCCTCCCTGACCAGTAGAGCTCTGAATTTCTCTCTAATTAGGTGGAGAATTAGTAGGTGGATAAATGTGTTAGTGGATGAGGATGAAGTGATTAACTTGCCCCAGACTATGATAGTGAGTTCAAGGCGCTACTGAATTCATTTTGTTTCTAATAACTTTCTCCCGATATTCTAGTGGCACCACGGCAGAGTACTTGAATTTATATCTCTGTAATCTTACAGCAGTATATTCTGTTGCTTCGTTCCCATGGCTTTATCTGCTATGTTTAAGCAGCAGTGCAGTATATTTCCCAATGTGCCAGTTCACGTTTATGTATACTATTTAATTATCTGAACAGTCTTGTAACCTAATCGAGACATATTGATGTTACAGTAAGACTACATAGGAGGGAAATATGAATTTTGTTACGAGATAATGAGACTGGAATACTTTCTGCAAGTATTTGCTAGCTGTACTTTGAAAACAAACAAATATCTGCTGCTTTGCTGTTCCTGCTTGCTTGCTGCTCTTTGTTCAGTATGTGGGGCTTTGCTGTCATAGAGGAAAAACGCAGTTTCATAGCACTGTAGTAAGATGTGACTCTGCTAATCTGGAGTGGTGACATTTTCTGTCTCTTCGCTGATGTGTCCCTGTTGATCAGGTAGGGAAGGATTTGTCATGGGGGAGGGCAGGATCTGCTCCCTGCCATCTCTCCCTCGGCAGCCTCTGGCACGAGACAGCTCTGACTTCACCTTGGGAACTCGGTGGGAACCTCTGCCCTTTCACAGTGAAGCTGAATCATCCCCAGTCACTGCCAGAACACTTTTAATTCTTACTCATGGCCACAGCAGTGTCTCAGCTACCCCGGTATGTTCCTGTCCCTGTGGTCTCTGTGACTCGCAGTGGCCTGCTCAGACCTGTGAATTCACTTGGCCTCAAAGAATGAAGTGTGCTACTTGCAGAAGAGGCAGACCCAGCGGCAAAGGGACAAGTTTCCCAAGCTGGCTCAGTGCTGTGACTCGGACAAGCTGGGATATCGAGAAGACCTTTCCTGGAATAAAAGTCAATGGGTTTTTCAGGTGCATTCAGAACAAGGGAGGGTGCTAGAAGATGCCACAAGTAGGACATAAATGTTCATTTGCTGAGAAAACAGACTGACATCTACAACTCATGACACTGGATACTGATCTTAACTAGTTACTGAAATTATTTAGTATCTTTCAGAAAAAGATCTGGTGTTCCTCAGCTTACATTTTGAAGAGAAGTAAAAATGCCTTGTGGAAATGCCAACTACTGTTGTTGGTTTACTAATCAGAAAAAGAGGCTGTAGGAGACAACAAGTAATCCTTCAGGTCTGTCCAGGGGGAAAAAAGCCTCAGCTGAAGTAGCATGTTCGGAGGCACCACACTTCAAAAAAGGTGGGGAGGGAGAAAAGGAGCATGAATGATCACGAGTCCAGAAAAAAATGACTAAAGAAGTAATATTGAAGAAATGGGAAAAGTTCTGGTTAGCCTGTGGTAGAAGGCAGACATGTCAACTTATGTAAGCATGCATGTGAAATGCAGAGGTATGTATGTGTAAGGACGTAGGTAGTAACTTATCCTCCAGGACCATAGTGCATACAACAAGGATGTTTCAGCTGAAATGGGGAAGATTTAGTTTAGAGAGTAGCTGAAACTTGCTAATAATAGGAGGATAATGAAGTACTGGACTAATATGCCTAGCTAGGATGGAAAGACAAAAAAAAAGAGAATTTCAAACTGGCAGTGGTTTAGAATCTCACATGACGTTTTAGATGATGGTTATTCTCTGAAAGCGTGGTGTGAGCTCTACCACTGCAAACCACACTCCATCAGAAAAGGCAGATCAGGCTGCAACAAGAGGCTCTGTGGGTCAGCCTGGGCAGCTCAGCTTGCATGATTGAGTCATTAGACTGGGTATTGTGTGTGTATCCAATAACTCAGGCAGGCAGGAAATTTAAAGGAAAGTATATTTTCTATGCAGTGCAATCAAAGTTGATTTTATCCTTATCTCAGTTGTTTGCTTCAGTGAGCATCAAATGCCTGAGGAGAGCAAGGTTGCTGAGAAATCTGAGATCTAAAGGGGACAGGGGGGTGGCGCCAGGGTTAGCAGAACCTCGCTCGGGTGACTGTCAGGCATAGCTCCGTCCCTGTGGCTGGTGGGCGCTTGTTCCTCAGTAAGTCAAAGAATCTGGGCACTGCACAGGCACCTTAAGGTTGGCCTTTAGAGTGAGAACACAGTTATCTCAATCCCAGGTGCCTGCAGACTCCCTGGACTGTGTAACATCCAGGATATGTCAAAAGCAGCATTAGCTTCAGAGATCCTTAGCAACAAATCTTGTCTTGAATGGGCTGCTCTTCTTTTGTGCTTCTCTTTCCTCCTGTCCTTTTTGCCTGTAAAAGCCTCTGCCTAAGTGTCTGACTAATAGAACTCAAACTTACACATTTGGGAGGTGAAATGGGTTTTTTTGATGTGTTGATGACAGTGCTTTGCAAATGGTTCTGTGAGAGTTTTGAGTAGCGGATAATGATGGGAGCTGTAAGATGCCAATACACAGCTCCTTGGGACAGGGTAAAATGCCTCTTTTTAGGCAATGACTGGGAGGCTCAACATGCTCAGTAGGTGAAAGCTGCGTATGCTGTTTAGGTGCAGGGTTAGCCCTCAAGAGGGTACTTCCCCTGCCCAAGCCTCCCCAGGTGGAAGGATTGTCTTTCTAATGTTCAGCTGCATCCCATACAGTACATGAAAAGTCACTCTGCATTAGCCAGGATTATGTTGTCTCTCGATCTTATCAGGTTTTGCTCTGCAAACTACAAAAGAATGTAGCCTGATGTATGCAACAAGCCAGGTATCTCCGCTGGAAGCAAGCATTTCACTGGCTAAAATCTCTCTGAAGTGACTATCCACAGAATTTTTCTTCAGTTTTTAACAGAGGTATAGCTTCATTACAGCATTGGGAGCCAGAATTTTGCTGGAAAGCTGTTTCTTCATTAAAAAATGGAAGTGGGAGTCAGAGAATGATCTTGTTTTCTTTTCTAACTGGCTGCCCTACCCCTTGAAATAGTTTTATATATTTAAATGGACGAGGATGTAAATTGTACTTCCAAACCATTAAAGCCAATAGCACACATTATAATATGCTGTGAAAAGAAGATAGCTTCGGCCAGTAACTCTTAAGCCTAAATGAGTTGCTCCTAAGAAGAGAACAGCTGCTTAAAGTACATATATTTAAAATTAAATTTCTTTATTACAAGTTACTTAGCGTATTTTGGACTTATATGTTCTCTAGCTTAAATCTTTTTTTTTAATTGCACAAAGCTGTGGAAAATAATCGGAAGCTCAGTTAGCATTACAAATTGAAAATCAGAAATTATACGAATATTTTTTTAGGTTCTCAAGCTACATAGGTGTATTAACCCTCATTAGTCATTTTGTGGCAATGAGAGATTTGAAAACAGAATTCCATTACAGTATTTATGGTCAAAATCTGATATGATCAAATAATAGGTTTCCCAATAGAAATGTCTATGTGCCATGTAGTAAACTTGATAATTGTAAGAATACATTTAATGCAGTAGAACTGAATACCGAACCAGGAGATTAACATTTCTGTTATATAATTACAAGTTCAAGGAGTTCAGCTTCTTATCATACTACAGTAAGTATAGAAAGTAGAAGTGATCCTCTTTAATTTGTAATTATTTAACTGAAATAGAATGTCTCCCAGTCTTATTCTTACTCTTCTACACTGAAGACATTGGTATGCAGAAACCATGCACCAAGGAATAGTACACTATCAGAGTAGGACATGTTTGAGCATTCTTTAAAACCAACTAAGAGAAGTTAATCTCATTGAACTTCTTTTTATTCAACAAAAGAGTTAGATGTTTCCAAGTCTAATGTGACTATAATGTTCATTAAATGGACTTCTTTACACCTTTAAATGGATTAACTGTACATCTTCACAGTCTAATTATTATACATGTCACTCACAAATCACAGATCTAATTCAAAGCACTGTAAAAGCTCTGTTTATGAGCATTAGAAAAGGAGATACAGTGAGAACTGTGTGTGATTTTTATCTGGGTCATATAAAAGAATAAGCGTCGTCCACATTAAAGTACAAAAACGCATGTACCTTCACTTGTTGAGTTTTCCTTCAACTTTGGTCTTGTGATAGCCGCCTTTGAAAAGTTAAGCCACAGACTACTTTGGCATCTCCACTCCCTCATTTGTCCGTAACCCAAGATGATCCCTGACTAAGAGACCCTCCCTGCAGCTGAGCTGTTAATTTCCAAACAATAGTTGTCAGCCAGATAAAGGATGATATACAATTTTGCTAGTATAGTTTGGTTATCTGGGAATAACTGTGATTAGTTTGTTGTCTCAAAGTTAGGTTTGCTTATCAGAAGATACTAAGAGTGGTTCCAGTGGTCAGATTTTAAAAGGCAGCTAGGTGCTTAACTCCCCAGTGCAATCAATGTCTAAACCCTTTAAAAAAAGGTCCTGCTCTATGTTTTTGCCACATGTGAATGGTTGTCAGTCTATAAAAGTCAGTGGAGCTACACCAGGTTATGTGAGCTTTGAGATTGGGGTAGTAAATTAACTGTAAAACAAGCTTCATTCTCCCTTTGGGCAGCAGAAGCTTTTTGAAGGGTTTGAGTACATGGTATGACAATACGGTCCTCAGTGAAGACACTATGTCTGTAGTGTGAACCATAGAAGTCAAATGCTTGCCCTAAATTTCTCATGCTTTCATCTGAAGAAGAAAAAGGACCTCAAGATAATACTGAAGATGTCTGTGGGACGACCTTAGGGCTTTTACTGTGAGGGGCTATGATAACAAAAGCTACAGATATTATGCAAATGTGTTATGTATGAGATATATTTCTACTGAATCCTGACAGGGCAAAAATATCCTCATTGCTTACAAAGATGTGTGCTGGCAGCAGTTGCAAGTCATTTTGTGTTTATAATGTGTAATACCAGAAATACTTCCCTTTTCTCTTAGTTACAAAACCTTAGATATTCCTGCCACATTTCTCATATAAAAGGTTACAGATTTCTTCAGTAGATGACAGTTTGGATAATTACAATTCTCAAGCTGAAAACCATCATGATAATGCCAGTTCCCTGGCGAGGCTCACAGACCCTTTCAGCCAGCAGTGGCCCAAGCACCCAAGCTCTCCGACCAGAAGTGGTCTATCTGCAAGAAGTACAGTATAGATTTTTTTGTGGGGAAGGATATTACTGTGCAAAAAGCGCAGGCATGCTCCTGTATGACAAGACGGCAAGTGATGAACCTCTGTGTGTGTGTGTGTGTCTGACTTTTCTCATGTGTTTGGACAATACAGATCTGATCTCACTGGGTCACCTAGAAGCTGCTGTGAAACAAATTACAGAAATCTGTAATGCAGCCTTAGCAGCATGACTTGCATTCCTGATGTATACAGATCGCAACTACAAACCACAGTATTTAGGTATTGGGACTTAAATGAGCGAAGACTTTGAAATGGAGGGTTTTGGACGTGTGTTCATCCCTTACACACATACCTAGGGTAGCTACAGCCAACTGACCGAAATGGATCATTATGTTTCAATCTGAAATTAATGGCTGGAAATAAGGCTTTTGGATTCTTGCTTTGCCAGACCACCTGCTTCTATTCCATTCTCTCCTGTGCAAAAGCATTTTAGTTCATAAAATAAATAGCTACCTTCAGGTCTCTCTGCACCATAGGCTCCCCTGCCCCCAGATATTTTCATGTTTTCTGTAGTGATTTTAAATAAATGTTTGCTCTGCTTTCCACATGTGCCTCTGTGTCCTGAGCGCCGGTGGCAGGTATGTTAGGTGGTATGAAAACCAGGTGTTCCCCCACAATTATTTACTTATTGGCAGACATTATGGCTGCAACATCCGCTGCAGCAATTTGACAGTGATTTACCTGCTGCTGCCAGCTGCTCTCTGCTTGGGGGGGGCTGAGCTTCTCAGACTCCTGCGGGCCAGCACTAGAGTATCTTGATTTGATACCAGACTGTTTGGAGGTCCTGCTCTGTGACTTTGGTGAGAACCACCCAGCCATAAGCTTCCTTCAGCAAACGCCGTGTCTAAATCTATTACCATGACTTATCTGGTGGGGTCTCCAAGAGGTTTGCCTGCCTGTGGTCTGAAGACGCAACTTCAAAAGCTTTCACGCTTCCATAGACTTACACTGTAAGGGTTCATCTCAGCACGAGACACTTGTCTCACCAAGGTACAGCAACATGGTAGTGTGGAGTGTTTTACTCTGGTAAAAAGGTGCTCCCACAGGTAAATTTTGTAAATTTGTATAGCAGCATACTATCTCTTTGAAAGGTTTTAGTGTTTTAATGGCATCAGGATAAAATATCACAAAAGCTTTGTGAGCTTGATCTTGGCAAAGGGCAGAAAGTATTTTTAATTTCACTACTGTATATCTGAGCAAAGGGTTGGATACAATTCCAACCTGCTGGCTGTTCCCTTGACACTTTAACTGAGGGAAATCCATTTCTTGCTCCCTATGCTCCTACAGATGCATGGTGCGTGGCTGGGGACTGGTGTAATTGCAGTGGATTGGATTTGGAATGCATGGGGTTTTGGCATAAGGCACAGAAAGCAGGGAAGCAAGCAGCACAAGGAATTAATTTTTTAGAGCTCCTGTTCTGTTTCACTCTGCCACATTTTTTGACTGTACCCACTTTGGAGCAAGTGGGTTTAATTCAGATTTGTTAGATTTTTTTAAGGATTTCCTTTTTAAAAAGCACCATCAACATATACAGCAGAGTTTTCTATCAGGGTGAACCAATTTAGGTAAAAAATACCTATCTTTCTAAGTCTCCAGCCTGATTTTCTTACTTTTTTTCCACGAGATATGCTTTTACTTACACGGCTAAGTAAGCAAATGAATTCTGAGATAAGTTTTCTATCTGTGAATAAGGATGGGGGTCCCGAGCAGTCCAGGAAGGCTGAACATCAGCTGACAGTGGAAGTCTTTTCCAGACACCAAGATGTAGGGGCAAAGAGTAGAGGGCCTAGTGAAACCTAGAGTAGATAGAGGTTCTCAACATATTTGGTTAAAAATATAATCTAAGGGAAAGTATGGGGGGGGGGGTGGTCCTACTGAAATGGAAATTTCCATGAGAAATGTGCAGGCTTGTTTTTTTGTGTTTTACTGAGAGTATGGAAAGATTGTTCACCTTTCAGACAAGAATGTTCAATTCTGGTTTTGTGCATGTGGCAAAATCTGGAAATACTTGAAGCAACTCATTTTGGACAGAAACAAAGTCCCTTTTCCAGTGAATTGTCAGTAATTTGGGCTCTGGAGCTTTGCACTATAAGATAACTTAGACTGTCATCCTCATCTCATTCCCCTTCCAGAGACCTCCAACCTGCCCAGATCTGCCAAGCATCCAGATCTCTTTCTGTGGGGAAGGCACAATTAGGTCAGCTGATAGAAGATACTCAGAGATGTTTCTTTGCTGTTCACACTCCCTGGTCTTTTAATGAGTCAAATTAGGGTCAGTTTAAGATTAAATGTTGACTATGTAAAGAATATGCTTATCACTATAAAGCAATATCCCTTCTGGAACAATGTATGGGAATAGTCTGTTTTCTCTCCTGTACAAATCCTGGCTTAGAAATATGATTCCCAGGTCACTTCTGCTCTACATGATTCTGGCCCTGCCTCTGGCCCTGTTAACCCAGCATGTGTCTTTATGATCAAAATTCAAATACAGTTGCACAAACTGTTAAATAACTTGAATCCTACATGTGTAACTGATCTCAACAGAGATGTCAATTCAATTAATATTACATTAGGCTACCCACAAGACTATGCTAGTACAGAGCTGATGCTCCAAGTCAAGTCTGGGCTTGTTGTCTGCTACCTGACAAAGCTGAAAAAAGATGAATACTAAATGTAAGGTAACTCCATTAACTCTTTCTTTCCCTGAAGGCATATTCAAATAGTTTGAATGCCAGGAGACCTGCTAGCAATCTCAGTCAATATTTCATTCTGACTCATCATCTGATGCTTCAAAACTGTTTGGGGAGCAGTTAGAGCCATCTGAAATTACTGGCCACTTTGGGAAGTTTTGATCTTAACTTGTGCCGAATTTTTATATATTTCACCTGAAGTTTCCTACAGTAAGGGAAAGAAAGGAAACCACTTATCTACTGGGAAATTTAATACCAACTAACAAAAATAAAGTTTCTTAGAACTGTGGAGGTGGAGAAGAGGCAGGGTGTCAAGGGCAATTAGAGGGAGAAGAGCGCTTCTTCCTCTGTGGCTTTTAAAGTAGGTCTCAAAGTATCTGGCATTCCTGAGCCACCTGCTCCTGGTGGGGCTTCACTGCGGGAAGTTATTTCATCCACTGGACTGATTGTATGGGAACAACCTAATGGAAGCAACTGAAAACAGAATCCTTCCTTCTGTTGTCTGACAAACAAAAGAACAACCAGTTCTTCCTTTGTAAATAACAGACTGTGGATCTCAAATAAATTTTCCTTTCTTGCTGACAAGCCCTGGGTTCTCTGGGTTTCTCTTACAGCTGCTAATCTCAGAGATACTTGAAAATGTGACGTCAGTTCTCATATTGGCCTGCATGGTAGAAGAAAAAGCTGGAAAGGGGTGTGAGCATTTCTGGTTTAGAAGACAGGCAGCAAGCAAGGAAATCTTGATTATTGTTTCCTTCAATTTGAAGTTATTGCCCACTGCCATAATTTCTTGGGAGGGGCTTTAAGTGTTTGAAAGACGTAGATTGGCTTAAGTTATGGGTGCTGCTTAAACATGGCATTAAATATGATAATGTTAAGGAACGGGCAGAAATTGGGAACTATTACCATGGTTATATCCAAGATAATCTGGTTCCTATCACCCTTGATTTTTGTTTTGCAACTCTGACTGAGGAGTGTTCAAAACCCTGTGGATCTTGGCTTCTGTGGTTTCTCTCCAACACAGTGACTGGTTGGACACAAGTTGCTGGGTTTTGGTTTTTTCTTCCATTGTCTATATTATGATGAGCTGCCTTCTAGCTATTTTGTCATCAGTGTGTTTTTCAATAGGGATTTCCATGTTGATATGCTAATTGCATTGACAAAATGTTTTATCATTTGAACTCCACTCCAAAAGGGCAGAAGAGGTGTCTCTCCTTCTGCCAGAGGAACTTCCCATGCAAGAGAAGAGTTGATAACGTCCCAGGATGACTCATTATAATTTCTTTTGGATCCTGAATTTTTGCAATAAAGCAGTACAAATTCCTACTGTCTTCTGGACCAATGCCATAATGATCTGAATGGCAGATGAGCAAGGGATCTGGGAATCAGTTAGTTAATTTCTGTGTGTTTCTTTGAAGAGCCCCATACAACTGACAGGCACAGTTACAAGGGACTCCAATTTTAAAGTGATTTAAAATGTCTGGGTGAACACTTTCATTTACTTGTTAAATACTTTCCTGTTTTGTATTGAGCATGAAACAGTCAGTGCAAATCTAGTGACTCATGGATGCCTTCAAAAAGTTTCAGGCTTAGTTTCAGTGTTGCATAGCAGCTTCCCCTGAGTCTGTGCTTATTGACTTGTTGGAGTTCCGTGCATTTTTGGGAAGGACTCGGAAGATTTCAGATTCCCCCATCAGTCTGTAGTATATTTTTCTAAAGAACCCATTGGTACCTGTAGGTATCCAAAGTCCTTTGCAAATCTGCCTTCTAAGCACTCCTTGCGAGGACATCAACAAGCTGCATCAGGTCTGTCCAGCTGCTGCCTAACCATAATGTAGAGCCAGGGCTAGAAATTGTATCCTAAGGAATAAAATCAAGGTTTTGTCAGTGTACCACATGATGTTACAGCTGCTAAATGATAGTACTTCGAGCTTCAAAAGTGAGAAACATATCCTACTTCTTTTCCTTATTCTGTGCAACACATGCCAATTTTTGAAAAGGTAGCATTATTGGTGGGATATGGTAGCATTTAGAAGCTCCAGAGATTATGGCCCATTTAGCAGATGCTGAGTATGCGGTCTATGCCCCGAAGATGCTAATCTAATGGAAAAAAGAAAGTTTTATCTCCATTCTAGTAACTGAGGCACAAAGAGATGAAGTAACATGGCCAAGATCTGCAGCAGAACCAGTGTTCCTCAAGTCTGCCACTTTAATGGAAAGAACATCTTTCTTACTGTGGACTAACACTGCTTTGAGAGTCCTGTATGAGCTGCCTAACCCACATGCATATCTATTGTCCATGTTCAGAGTAAACACACTGTGATATGGTATAAAGGGATGCACAACAGCACTCCTTGATGAAAAAGAAAAACCTGCAGCTTTTGCTAAATGGCAGGTCCGAATGGCACACAGAAAATTATGGTGCACGTTCACTTGCAGCCAGGAAATTGGTCTTGCTGGGGGCTCACGGTTTGATTTATGGTGCCCCTAACTGAGTCAGGATTCCTAACTGTTACTGAAACAGGCTCATGAGATGGACTGGGGGTGGAGGAACTGTGCTTAAGAGCAAGAGGCGCAGGAGACTGGTGGGGGGGACTCTCGGCGGGACCCTCAGCCAGCCCTGCCCGAAGCTGTGCAGACAGCCCCAGAGCATCCCTTCTCTGCTCTAGAGCCGCTGGGCAGACAGCAAGCACAGTATGCTCTGCTGAGACCTAGGGGAATGGATGGCATAAGAAAGGATACAGCACTGGAAAGACTAAAAAGAAAGTTGATGTCTCTCAAGTTTTGGTCCATTAAGGTAATCCTACACTCTGCAACTGAAGCTATGGGTCAATGAAAACAAATTACAGTTCATTCCCCAAACAGAAAGATTAAGACACAGGAAGCTGCCGAATGCTGTAGGCACTGGCCTTGACTTCACAACCTAGCCAATTTGTGCTGCCTGTGGGGCTGTACAGCTGTCAGTGAGAAAACAAATCTTCTCATACAGAAACTCCTCTTTTATATCATATTCCTTTCTTTTTTTTCCAGACACCAGCCTTTGTTTCTAGAGAAAAGCCAAAAAGTATTTTGCATATCCAAAATGCAAAGGCAATACATGTGCTCTTTACTGAAACTGTTTCAGTTACAAACAATTACAAACAAATGAATTTGTGAATGCTGAAGAAAATCCAGGGCAAAACCATCTGAAATGGGGAGGTTAGAAAAATATGGAATATCTCTCATGGTAGGAGGTAAAACCAAATAAGCTCACTACAGACTAGACCACCTAACGTCAGCCTTTCTTCTTTGGCAGAGAAAGCACCCTCTCTTTATCAATGAGTGACACTAGCAGGCTGATAGGTGCAGGGTTTTCAAAGGGAAAATCCAATTTGTAAACAATCAACATCTTAACAAGCTATAAACAGCTGTCTGGACTTCTAGCAGATTTGCTGATGCTTGAAGGGCTAAAAATCACAATGTTTTCCTAAAACCTCCTTCATTAATTTGTGGCCTGGTATTCATTAGGACAACAAGCCTCGGGGGGCTACTTACAGCTTAGCTCCCCCCTCCCCATCAGGTTGCAAGCCCAGGTTCTGGTGATTTTGAGGATGGGTGTGCAGCTTTGGAAATTCGGTTTTAGATATGTCCCCATCACAGGGAGGTGTGTATGAGTACCTAAAAGGAAAACGAACAGAAATAAGGGCACCAAAAATACGTGGTTGGTTCCTCCCACCCCAAACAGGTCATTTATCACTAGTGCTTCCAGGAGCTCTTGTCATTAAGTAGATTCCACAGCGATGCTTCTGCCCCATCCATGTGGGAAATCAAGGAAGACAAGACAAGACATGCTCTAACCTAGAGAGAATTTATGGAATGGCCGGACTGGTCCCAGTAAGTGAGAGCAATAGCTACACCTGGTATGGGAAATACAGGCTGGTCCTCAGAGTGGAAGAAGATAATGAAGTAATTGGGTAGATAGCAGTAAGCACCCGTGACACTGATTAGCACAAGACCATTTCAGGCTTGACTTTGAGAGTGGCAGCACGTATTTTGAAGCTGTGATAGTATAGGGTTGGTGGCAAAGTGCTGTGAGAGAGGTTTGGCATTCTTTAAACCTCCCCCAAAAGGTTGATTTAGTAAATTATAGAGTAAGAGAGGCAATTCTGTGTGTGCATGCTGAGAGAAAGAAAAAAAAAAAAAGAATGAAGAGAAATATAGGATGGTTTGTTTTTCCAGCGTGCCTTAGGTAAACAGAAGTTTTCTCAATTAGATTTCTTCTTTCCAATCCATTAGGGTTAATGCAGTTTTAATTAGCACTTGATTTGCAGGCTGCAGGTATGGTTTAATGTGTCTTTTAGAGATTCCAAACCAAAGTACTGCAAGAAATTGAACACAAACGAGCAAATTAAAGTTTTTTCATGCCCATTTTTGTTTGTAGATGATTTTCCCATCAGCTTTCCCTTGTATAAAGGTGGTGTTAAAATAGAGATCTTGATTTCTTTGTGGAAGAGACATTCAATACAAAATACTCCATAAAAACCTTGTTTTTGTCTCTGCACTAGCCCTGTCTTCAGCTCCTGTTAGCAGGTGCACTGCGTGGTCTTATTGCTAAGGCCACTTATCTTGCCCTGTTGACGTTGAAGATAGCTAGATCCACAGCAGTGACCTTGCACTTGTGTTGAATAATTCCTTTCCCTAACTATGCCATAATTATCAACTTTGCAACTGAATACTGGATTACAGCCCAAGAGTTCCTTCTGGATGCAAAGCACAAGGAATTCAGCGTTCGCAATGAGTAAGTCTGAAGTAATAATCTACACAGGTGGTTCTTATATTGCACCTGTCATCATGGTATCTGAGCTCCTGCAAAAGTCTGTGATCACCTCAGTGTTTCAAGTTCATATAAACAGAGTCTGACTCCTGCATTCCTTTTGTACTTCTGAAATGTGTGGAAATAACAATATCCGGGGGGAGCATTTAAAATAAAGCCAAAACAAAAGCAGCTAAGGGGCAAGGACACTCTGTCCTGAGTGGTTTTATCTAATTTACTTTGAACAGAAGTGGTTTCTTAGACCAAAATTATCATCATAAAAATAACACAAAAACTAAAACGAGGCATTCTGGCCCAAACCCAGAAAACCAGTGCTCCCAGGGCAAAAAGCGATTTGAATGTTGAACATGGAAGCGTCAGCATTGTCTGAAGTCCTACAGTCTTTGTCACTGCACAGGGTTTGTAGATAGCTAAGATCTTTGAAACCTCAGCACATGCCATAGGGTCTGTTCCTGCTAATCTACAGCTGTAACCGCTGTTCACATCCACAGGTTATGTCTTCCGTCGGAAGGAGACTCTCTCCCCCCGGTACATTCTTGGCACGGGAGCACTTCATGCAGGTGGATGACCAAATGCTTCACTCTGGCCAGATGGCGGCTCAGCTTTAATGTTGATTAGACTTTATTATGGATTATTGATGTAATGCTGCTACTAGCTCTGCACAGCAGGACCTCATTAATGTCAGTGGAGCTCTGCTCAGGCCCAAGGGTCTATCCACAGGGGTCCAGCTAGCTGCAAGATCAGGGCCTATATTTGTAAATAGTGGGATAGGATGAATGAGACTACACGTGATAGGGATGGCTTCAGGCAAGTGGTTTAGCTGAGTACTTGGCTGGATATGTCTTAGCCTAACAGGAAAACAATGTGTTGGTTTGGGAGAAAGTCCCAGTGGGCTGAAAAATACATTGAGTAATTCTGAAAATGCGGCATACTGGTGTTCCCAGCAGGTATGTGAGTCTTGAGGTCCGTATGAGTATAATGACTGGCCCAAGTCAGCCCTCTGAGTTGGTGTATTACGGCCGAGAGCTGCCATCGGTCATCAGACAGGAGCTGCTCACGAACACCCAGCCCAGCTTTCTCCGGCTGTCCCTTTTGCACAGGATCTATGGATACATCTTGCCTCTGGGTTTGGGCTCTAGGAAGGTTGGTTCCCATGCAGAGTAAGCCAGAATTTGGGAGCCTCCTTGTCAAATTATTGCTCAAGTAAAACTTAGCTGCAAAGGCAATTTAGCTAACTGGCTAGCACGGTTTCTCATGTCACTCCCTCCTTTCCCAGTATAAAGAGCTTTGCAGCGAAAACAAAAGAGGAGCGTTGGCTTAATAAGTCTTCAGGCTTTCTGGATAAAATGCTGGCACCGAGTCACCGAACGTCCTACAGCCGCCCTTAGGAGCGAGCTCTTCCACGCTGCGTGCAAGACAGACGCTTTGCTCTGTGCCTTCAGGTCTCCTCCTCGTGATTACAAAGGAGCGGCTCTGGGCAGAGTGGCTTCAGAGGTACGTGGATGCGAGGAGACAAGCCGGGCTTCGTGGGCCGCCAGTTTTAAGCGGGATCCTTTCCTCCGAGCAAGGCGGTCCAGCGCTCCGCGGGAGCGGGAGCGGGAGCAGGAGAGGCCCGCGTAGGACCCGCGGGCTCCGGCTGCCGCTGCCGCGCACTTGCACTCTCCCTCACCACCACTAGATGGTATTTGACAACCACTTCTGTTCACCGCCCTTAAAAAGCCTTTTCCTGGCTGAAAAAAACCAAGCCCGACGATTTCTCCCTGCTTCTAATAAAACTCTTTCCATAATTTTTTATTATATTTTTACAGTGATAACACGCAGGTGAACAAAGCTGCTGTTGTACGAACCAGCTAAAACAAAGCAAAGGATTTGGGAGGATTGGATGCTACAGTTCTTGACCTTGTTGAGCTGGCACCGCTCGCTCCCGGAAAAGCACCGAGTGCCTTCCCCTCAGCGTTGCTGGTGCCGTATTTTCCCACCAAGATGTTTTTGGAGTGTTCTTTCCTTTCCAAGATGGAAAGCCCAGTCATACCTCATGGTGTGAGGCTTCCAGCACTTCTGAATATTCAATGCCTTGATTTTTTTCAAAAAGCTGCTGCGGTTGTGAGCATAGCTCAGCCCTGAGGAGCACATGCAGGAGAACGTGCGGTCCTGCCCCACCGAGAGGAGGTCGGTGGGGTTTAGTGGGTAACCCAAATGGGACAGCCCCGTGAGCAAAATGATAAACGATTTAGGTCAGGCCACCTCTGGGAATACATGTAGACATTGCAAACTAAAGCTTTTAGGATCTAGCTCTTCACACTTAGTACTTCAGTTTCAAATAAGCATTTTGCTTTTTTTTTTTTTGGTTGTTGTCACTATAAAAGATGGACAGGACTCTGCCTCGAGCGGTCAGACTCTGATCTTTCCCACTTTAATTGGGTGGTTAGTAGTATCTTTTCTTTCCCCAATTATTTGCAAGAAATTGCGATTTAATCCATTCTGCACTTAATAAATTTAATCAATCATTAGAAATAACTGCCAATGATAGGAAAATATGGTAATTCATGTTATTTTTGCAGACAAAGCACTGATATAAACAAAACATAATTAAACATGCCCTCTTTATACACTTCATAAAAAGCCACAGTCCTTGGGTATTATAAATCTAAACTTATTTCTCTGATCTCAGGGCATAAAATGTGTTCTGTGAATTGTCTTACTTCTTGTAGGAAAACACTGATAATATTTGCCTTGCAGGCAGCATAAAACACAAAATGTAAAATAAAAATAAGTTATTAATCAGACTAACGGGCAACTTAAATGGAAAGCTGTCTTCTATGTCACATTAAAAATGATAATGAGCAACATTTCACAAGGCAATATTATTAAAAAAAAAATAAAAATCCATGCTATGCACAGACTTCTCAATCCATATCTGTGCTGTAGTCTCCAGGAAGCAAACAAGAAGGACAAGTTTTGTAGTTGGTTACCATGGGTATGTTGCCTGAGGAATACCTGCATTTCAACATGGCCATACCTAAAACAGGTGTTGCTTTTTTATCTTCAGCTAACCCAGCCTGAGGCAACAGTGATCTTGTTTTTCCAAATTTGCATCTTAGTAGAAACAAAGTTTTAGCTCAATTAAATACCTGTCACAGAGGGGAGGAAAGAGTAGGAATATGTTGTGACGCATAAGAATATGTTGTGGTTTTGAAAATGGTCTGGTAAAAGCTATTTTTTTAATGATCTGTGACAAAAACAATGCAAAAAGAAAAACCCTGCCCTAAGGTCCAGTATGTTGCTCTTTGCTTCTCACTTGGAAATGAAGAAACAGAATTTTTGAATGAAGTCCGTTGTATAAAAATACAGCCTGTTCCCCAGCTTATCTCATAGGCACCTGCAGACTGCTTTTGCTGTTTTCTGAAAGACACGGGCCAAATTCTTCCTCCCTTTCCAGCGTAATTTGAGTTGAAGGTTGGCTTATGGGCAATATTCTTACTCTAGGAAAGTTATTAAGGCTTGTGCTTTTCTTGCGCATTAAAAATAGGTTGACTCAGAGTGACTGTCTGTGTCTGTGTGCATTGTAAGAGCAGTCCCATACCTGAAGGCTGTGTTTGCCATATGGTGTTTGCTCACAGCAACATCCTTGGGGCTGCCTTTGGTGGCAGCAATCGGTATTTCCAAGGGGTGGATAATTCATGTGCTTTCAAATACTGTTAAGTGTAGTGTGTAGGACAGAGTAGCCGCAACATTCTCCATCTATCCCAGAAACGTTTGTCTGCCTCATCCGCCGTTGTTGTGACATCAAAGAGACTATGCTGGACAGATAAAACTGCCAATCTCCTCCTTACGAAGACCTCAGCATCACCCATGCAGGGGCAGATGGGTTTTGTAGGGCAGACTGAGCTGGAACAAGGGTTCAAAGATGACATGGATACCATTGCTGACTCTCAGGTGACCCCATGCTTGGGGCTGCCCTCTGGACAGGGTAGCTGGTGTACAGTGTAGATCTGGCAATATATTTTCTGATGTATATTTAGCCTTCTGAGACTTTTGTCACAAATCTAATGAGCAGTCACTTTGAGGCTGCACCAGTACCGCACACAGGTGTCTTCTGGAGAGTGGCAATACGTCACTTCTGCACAGCCTCTGTATTTCTACTGACTGGCTTACTGTCCGTGTGTCTGTCAGAGTCCGGTTTCAGGGCTGTGACTGGAAGGATGTAAGAGGTCTCTCTTCATGAGAAATCTTAGCAAATATGCTTGTAGGTATATTCAGAGGCTCCCCGCTGCTGGACGTGTTCTTCTCCATCCCATACATAAATAGGATAGCAAGGCTTACTTTTTCTGTCTTGTGTGTTTTTGCAAGGAGTTTTGCAAGACAGGTGTTGCTCGTTGGTGTGTCTCGTTCCTAGCATGAGAGGATCCAGCTGTCAAGTGAGCTTTACAGAAGTAATAATTACTTGATCGTCAAAACAATGCTTAGAGACATAGTGGTTTTGTCTAGCCAGACAAAAATCCTCTCTTCCCAGCTCACCCTGGAGATCTCAGTAAAATCCTAAAGCTGATACTTTCTGGAGTGATCTCTGAATCTCTCTGTGTGACAGCCCAACTCTTCAGGTGCTTTTTCAGTTGTAACTGTACTTGTGTTCAAAGCCAGTGAAGATCAACAGGGCTTATTGCTTCAGACTGAGTGCTCATGCTGAATGCTAGATCTTCTCTGCAGCAGGGGCTAGAACTCAGTTCTCTGACATGCCTCACTCTCCACATTTAGCTCTGGGTTTAGTTTTCAGATGTACATTCTCATCCTGTTTCTTTCCAAGTGCAGCTTGTTGTATATAACAGTTTATGCATATAACCCCACCAGAGGGGATTAATAGCATCTCCAACAGTGGAATTCTGGGGGCATGTCTGCTGCACACCGGCACATAGCTGAGATGCAGTGCTGAAAATTCAGGCTGAGTGCCAGGAAGCGTACTATTATCAATATACCAGGCTGTGGAAAAATGATGCAAGTCCCATACATGAAAATCAAGAGTATTTCTGTGCTACTGGACAAACGACTGGAAATGTGCCAGGAGAACACTCTTGCAAGGATGCACATGGATTCTGAAATGCCTCTCACCACTACTGTGTTACCTATGTAGCCCCCTGCTACCTTTGTATTGCTGTATGTTTGTCTAATATTTCTTGGGCAACAGTGACTACATCCAGCCCAAAGGTTGGCCCATGCGTAGTAAGGGGCACCATCCTTAGCGTGGGGGGGTTTATCGAGCATACGTGACTAGCTGTGGTAGGGACATGGAAAAGGTACTCTGTGCCCTGGGAGGAGCAGGACTGCAGAGTGAGCACAAGCCATCTGTGCAGGTATCCTGGGTGAGCTGGACATGAATATTAGCTAGGAGCAGATCTGTATGTGTGCAATGGCCCTAGATCCGGATCTTCCAGGTACCTGCAGCTTAGTCACAATGGAGACTCTGGCCAGGCTTCCCTGAGGTCCAGAAATTTGAGGAAATCTTCTTATTTTTACTGGGGGGGGGGGGAGGGTGTGTGGAATCTGAGTCAAAACAGAAAGGAAAAATAAAAATAGTTTTGGGGAAACCTGAGTATATTTCAGTTCTGCCATGGAGTTCAATGGCCTGATATGTTGTCTCTGCCTCACGGCTAAGATAACGGGCACAAAGGGGTATCCCTTTTCATGCAAGGCAATGAGTTTGTCTAGAAGCTTCAAGGTATGTAACAGGAGAGCTGTGCTTACTGGGTCCTACTCTTCTAGGAAGGGGGGGACAGCAGCATTGCTCCAGCCCTGGCAGCAGAGGAACCTGCCCCGCATGACTTGTGACAGCTTTTCCTCTGCAAGCAGTGCCGTATGCAACCGTCTCCCACAACCGCTTACATTAATGACTTACAGAGAAGCGGGGCTGGCTGGTCCCTGGAATCTCTAGACAGGCAGAACTTGGTCATAGGGCTGCAAGGGAGAGACTGCAGGTTCCTTGGGTGGTGGTGTTGGGGCCGGTAAATGTGGAGACTTTAACGCCTGTGAAATGAGCCGTTATATTACGGTGCCCGGGAGGGAGACCGGATCCGTGTTTGCCTCCGCTCATCAACTAAACAGCTTCTTGCCTCCACCAGTACATTGCTGTGGATATTATATATCACACAAGCCACTGAAAGAGCTAGTTATCTTTTGGAGGAAAGTATGTGTAGCGGATGAGAGTAGCTATTTGGGTGCTAGGTCTGTAAGTGAATGTTATGGCAGGTATAAATTAAGGGTCTCAGGGTGAGTGTTGATTTACACAGTCCTTGAAGGGAATCGCTCTGGACCCAGCTTGTAAGAGACATGCCACAAATCTACAAACTATTTTGTGTTTCAGAGAGAAGGAGAAATTCATTGTTTTGTCTCTGGTTAAATAGCCAGGTGGGACTAGGATTGACAAAAATGCGTCTGCTGAAATGTTCTTTTTAACTAGAATATAGCTTAATGATCCTCATTTTTTATTTGATTAAAATTATGCATATTTTAATGAAAAAACAGGGTTGCCTAATTCCCCTCCTCCTTTTAAAATCTGTTTTTAGTTGGGAGATTTGAAACATGGACTTTCTATATGTATACATATATGTATGGCACAGAACATTGTGAACTAAAAATATTTTGAAGGATGAGGTGCTAAAAGTGTTCAGTTTGTTTTTTTTGATAGTCCTTCCCCAAACAGCAGTCATCCTGGGGGGAATGTCCTCCCTGTATCTTCTTCATGAGTTTTCTTGAAGAACAACTTGTGTTTTCCAGGCAAAATGTAGTAGTAGCTGGTTCTGATACGGGCTTCTATCTAGAGCAGCTCTGAAATCAGCTGAGCCCTTTGGTATAAAAGAGAAGAAACTGGCCCACAATATGAGTTTTCAAGGATGATGTAATTCAAATACTTCCTTCCACTTTAGTGGGTAGTCTGTTCATATATATAATGTTGTCAAGTGTGATAAAACAGAGGGGAAAGTGATAACTCCTGGTCCCATTAAGATTAAGTCAGCAGGTGCTAGACAGACAGAATATTAATGTTTTGCTCAAAATAGGTAAAATTAGGAGTGTGATCTGCATCAGAGGAGAAGGCTAGTGTATAGGACTGTAATTTCAAAGTATTTTCAATCATGTATTGCTGTATCTTTCTCCTCACTTAACAAATGCCCCTTATTACAGGTTCTAAACACTCCTTGGATCATGTCATGTTTTGCTTTTATTTGTGGCTTTTGTTTTTCTCAATGGTGACGTTACAGCACTGCCTAGGGGTTTTTTTTAATGCTTTTTGTTCCAAGTCAGGAAAAGCAAGTAAAAAAAAAGCTAAAGAGAAATGAGTAAAGATGGTCTGACTTTAAAAGGAAAAGCAAAAAGGAGAAGAAGAATGTGAGCTATAAATGAGATGTAGGCTCCAGAAGTGATGTACCTAATAAAAGGCTCAGGCCTGACTGATCCACAGCTACAGAAATGTGCTTCTTGAAGATGACAGAACTGAAGAAATGGGAAACACTTAAGTCCTCAATTAGTTTAGCGATTAAGATGTTCAAGAAGTCAAAAGAACTCTGTGGCAATGTTAGATCAATAATTTTGAAGCAGTATTTAGAATTAATGTAATGTAGTTCATGTTTTACTGCATCTCCTCCCAGGCACTGAATATATGGGGGCCCTCTTCTTTACTGCTTATGCGTGAAAATAGCTTGTACTCCTAAGAATAATCTTTTGTGTTTAATAAAAAGCAAAACCAGATCATCTAAACCCAGGAAAAGCAGGAAATCCAAACAATGTGCTTCCTATTCTTGGGGCTGTTTATGGAAAGCTGCGTTTGTATGACAAAAAGCATAATTTTTTATTATATCAAACTTTTCACATCAAATACTACTAATGCATTTCAGTTCCTCCTTCTTTTCTGTCTAACTATTACCAGCTCATTTACCACTTGCTGAAGTGAAGGACGGGCCAAAGCTTTTATCTATGGTTTCTTTTTTTCATTACTAGAGCGTTGGCGTGGAGTGGAAGTGATCACAGCAAGAGCTCCATCCTGTGCAGACCCTGGTACCCCACTCTGGCTGCTCAGGCGGTCGTCTCTGTTACTGAGATCTTGTTGCAATTTATCAGCTAGGTAAATTGGTTTTATTCTTTCCGGAGCATTATTAAGCCTTTTACTGCCAGACCAGGTATCTGTTTTTCAGCTAAGGACTTAGAGATCCATTTTGTCTCTCAGATTAAAGAATCCTGAAGGGTTTTTCCTGAAGGCAAAGGATTTCTATAGAAATGTGTCGGTTTTCTTGGGTGCTGCTGTGTCCCAAGTGTGATTTATGGATCATCTGTTCCATAAGGAGATTTTTGCTGGAGATGTGAGACTACCTGGTGTGTCGTGAGACATAAGACTAAAGATGAGAACTTGAGAAGAAATGAAGGAAAAAGAAGAATAAGGAAATGAAATTTATTTCCAGAAATGAAGCTATCCATGTACCAGTCAGAACCTAGTGAAACATGATAGTAATTTTCTTGTTTCCCAGTATAAAAGACTGTATGGGTCCCCTAGTGCAATGCATAGATCACTCTGTGAGTGCTGCTTTCACACATCAATATTCTGCACAGTTGTGCTGACATATAGTAGCTAGTTCCTGCAAAGATGGATTCTTCAGCATTAGTGGGAAATTTTTTTCTTATGTCTTGTTATTGTCCTGAAAAGCTTTGTGTTTCCTAAGACAGCTCAGGTGTCCTGGATAGTCATGACTTCCAGAAGGTCTCGCCACCTCAAGTGCTTTCTGCATGCTCTGCCCTTGTGGAGGGAACTGCCCTTCTTCATATTGATACTGGAGCTTTCCACCCCGTGAAACACAACAGCATCTGTAGTAGCTACAGCACAGTAACACATAGCGTTTAATCCCATGGTAAAGAGGAGTGGGACTGGAGGCAGGGGTGAAAAAAGAAATTAGGTAAATTGGATGTAATCCTTTGGGATAGAATTTTGCCAGGAATCACTGTTTCCTATAGTTCTTGACCTTGCAAAAAGTAGAAGAGTATCTTAGAGACAACAATTATCTATAAATTTGGGGATGTATCCTGTTCTAATCCAACAGAAAATTAGAGAGATTAGAAAGAGTTTATTACCATCCATACTGCAATTTCATGGCCTTGTTTTGGATAGTTAGTGTATTTTGCAAGGCCTGTACATCTACAGGTGAACAAAGAACAAGACATTTCAAACAGATTTTGTGGTTGATGAAATTCAACTACAATGATGAAAACAGCTGAAATTTGTAAATATTTTGAATTTTCTACATTTGGAATCTCAATCAATTAAGAACAAAGTAGGTTTATGACAGCAAAATGGTAGTAGTTTTGAATTTTAGAGCGTGAGTTTTCTTGCAAGCTGTTTCTGAACAGTGGAGAAAGTTGTGGTGATCCTTCACAAGTAGTCTGAGGATAAAACTCCAAACTTATAAAGGTTCCTGTCTTACAGGAGGCAGCTCATCTAGCTCCAAAAGGCATTCTGAGAAAAGTAATCATCCCAGTTGCTGCAATTAAGGAAATCTCCAGTGTTGGTTCTGTACTGAAGAAACGCTCCTGCAATGGGCATGCTTCCTCAGGGTTTACTGGTGCTATCCCCTTTTTCCCTCTGCGAAACCAGAAGGATTTTTGAAAACACAGAAGAAATCTTTCAAGCAAAGCTACTTCACATCATATTGGAATAAAAAGCTCTCTTATCATACAAAAGGTAATATTGTTGTATTGTGCTTTGGAGAGTCAAATAGCTTAAGGATATAGGGCTTCTTTCTTCTTCCCTCGCTGGTGTAATTCTATTGATGTGTATAATTTCTTCTGCTTTCCACCAGATTTGTTTGCACTGAGTCATTTTGGTCTCTCCTGTTTGTCAGTATGGGGTTGAGGAAAAGACGTTCGTTCTGCAGGTAACAACTTCAGGCAGGAGATGTCTGCAGCTCTGCACAGGTCCGCTGGAGCTGGACCCAAAGGAGAGGCAACCCTTCCCTTGCACACAGCTCTGCTAATAAACCATGGTCCTCACCAGCAGTCTTCTCCTGGGCAAGGGCTGCAGCAGCCATAGTTTTTTGGGACATGCTGGATGGGAAAGAGCCAGCACCCCTATGGTGAAAGTCCACAGCAGTGCACAGCCACCACCTCCCTTGTCCTCCTAGACCAAGTCCTAGAGAGAGGAGCGGTGTCACAGCCAGCAGTTCCCACAGCTATGTGCCACTGAACAATAAAGGGCTGCATACTCTAATGATGATTAATTACATTTTCTCATATCTTTCTATCAATTAACTGGAAATGTTTCTTTGTTTAAATAATTGTCTTTTGGTAAATAAATGCGTAAACACTACTTAAAGCATTTTTTGGTCTAATTATACTTATCTGAAAGTTCACAGATTCGAGATGTGATTTGTGTTGTAATTGTTTTAATTTATGGTAAAACATGGTGTTGGGTACTGATTTTCTGAACAGGCTGATCTCTATTGTAAGAAAATGAGGAACTACAAACGGTTCTCTCTCAAACTGAGCTACTTGCTGAGCGAAGTTCTGCCCTGAGCCTGCGTTCGTACTGGGGCTGGTTTGCTTTTCAACCTGCTCAAACCAACAACACATTGAGCCAGACGGCTCAGCTGAATTTTAAAAACAGCTTAAAGACACCAGGGACTGGTTGTAGTGCTTGGTGGAGTACGGCATCACAGCCCCAGCATCCCCACGCTGTGATTCGGGCACCGAGGGTGCAGAGCCAGACCGGCGGGGCTGGACGTGGCTTCCAGGCCGGTTCAGTCCCATCTGCAGCGACAGAGATCACGGATAACTCACGCGCCGTACCTGACCCTAGGGCAAGAGAGATCACAGCTAAATCCCCGTGATCTAAATGTATCAGGCTTTCGGACTCACTTACCTTATACTCTTTCATCTCTCTGCCCTCTCTAATAGCAGAGGAGCACCGTGTCACTGTGGTTTGTTATTCTCATTAGCTTCCATTAGCTGTAACACTGGGGGCCTCTGTCCGGTTCAGACAGAGACTGTGTCCAGCCCTAACAAAGATAAGGTATGCCCTGAGGCTACGGTGAGGGGCAGTGGGCAGAACAACCAAAACTACTGGAGGAAAGGGGGAGAACAGGGGGAGAACCAGTGCCAACGGCGGAGCCTGCAGCACCCCAGCAGCTTACTGGGCGGCTGGGAAGTGCCGTGGCAGAGGCGAGCGGCAAGGAGGGATCTGATGGAGGAGCACGTGCCGGTGCCGTGATGCTCTCTTAGCGCTCCGTCTGTGCTGCCACGGAGCTGGCGTGGATCCTTGCGCGAGGAACGATGGAGCCCGTTTGCTCACGGGGCCGCTGTGCCCGTGCCCTTCCGGGGCGCAGGAGATTGGAGATCCTTTCTGATCCAAACACACAGCGTGTCCGTGGCCACAGGCCTCCTACATTATCGGCCCTCTGTCTTAATTTCCCTCTCCCTAAAACAAGGGTAATATTTCCGCAGTTCAGAATGGTGTTAGAAGGTTAAAATCACAAATCTTGAGAGGGGATCAGGCAAGACAGGGTAAGGACAGCAATATAAATAAAGAAAACAGTTCTCTGCTATTTTTTCCTTACCCAAAACTTATTTGTGGGCTTTTCTCAGTTTGGCTTTTTTTTTCAAGATAAGGGGAAAAGAAGGAAAGGAAGAAAAATCCTCCCACGCATTCAAATAGAATTTGCATTTGACTGTATTAAAATTTTTCTTAAATTGCAATTAAGCAATAAATCTTCACCAGTTGCAAAAATAAAGAGAGTGGGGTGGGGGAAATTTATTAGATAATGTAATCTTTCAGGCATTTTTTAATTTCCTTCTAAGATCTAGAATATCAGTTGGAGTCCCAGGTAAAATAGGATTCGAGTTTTCAGCCACAAGTTGTGACTCAAAGTGCTTAGCTAAATTAAACAGAACAGATGTGAAAAATAAGATGAGAGCTATGCATATAGCTCTCAAACAGCTCTCCCACCCTCCACTCCCCCCACTGAAGAGCCTGGACTAATTCCCCTTTGTTGACTAAAGTCTGCAATTCGATCCTAAAAGCTTGTCAGAATTAAGTACAATGCTTAATATAAGTTTACATTTTAACTGTTTTTCTTTGATATTTGACAAGGACATGGGAAGTAGCTCCAGAACTTTCTCCTGGGCCAATTTGCTCAAGGTTGCTGTGAATCACGCTTCCCCTTGGGCTGCTTGCCCTGGAGACCGCACTTGAGACCTGGCACCTGTTAGTTGCCAGAGCAATTAATAATTAATTAAACAAATAACCCCTTTATGTTGCACTGTGAAATCAAAGCTTCAGCATAAAAAAGAATTTTACCTTTTAGGTTTCCAGAAGTAACCTCTGCCCCAACACTTGTGCAGTATGTGGAGGAACAGATATTTGCTTTTTCCTCAGAGAGTAGTGACTTTTTACAACAGATTTAAAAAAAAAAAAAAAAAGGAGAGGAAGGAAAGGTCAGCCTTGTTACATCTTTTCTAGTAAACACCACTCCACCGCAACAACGTCAGCCAGGGTCTGAACTTTTAACAGCTAAAGAGAAAAAGAAATCCTAGACATTCTTCTGGAAAGGGGGATCAGTGGAGCCTTTAAGCTTATGTGGCTCTGTGCACCTTAGATGTAGTACAGTTTGTCTTACTGCTGGTATTTTGGTTTCAGAGATGACAAGTATATCATGGCCTTTTTTTTTCCTTTATTTTTTTTTTTTTTTTTTTTTTCAAAAAGTAGCTGCACATTAAGGAGATAAGTGAACTTCAAAGGGCTAAATACCAACCAGAAGATGGAAGATGGCCACACATAAAGCTACGCTGCTTCTGCAAACCCCTTTAGTAGCCAGACAAGGTCACTGATCAGGGTAATTTGCAGGAAAAGTCAATTTCTCAAGTACCCAAGGCAGGTGTTGTGCCATTCTGTGACAATTTACTGAAACTAAATTGAGGAAGTTGAAAAAAGCAAAGGTCATGAACCATGGGAGAAAGAGGGAAGCAAAGTCTCTTTGACTGTATTTTTAACTCCTTTTCAACCAAAGCATATTTACAAATTACTGAACCTGTTTCCACTTAAAAAAAAAAAAATCCCACTTGTGTAAAGCAGACCTGTTTATGAAAAACTGGGCTAAAACCTGGTTGCACAATGAGGAACCATGAAGGGTGGTTAAGGAAAACACAGAGTGATTCATAGGGAACTCTTAGCAGAGTAAAGGGGAAAAGAATAAGCTGGCCTTCTCACATTGAAACATTTCTCGGAGTCTTCATGACAACAAAAACCTGGCTGAAAGTAGACAGAATGGAAGTGAAAATACAAAAACGTATCTGAGAAATATGAAGCAAGTCACTGAAATGACTGCAGAAGGAGAAAAAGGCAACTGATGTCTCAGAAGGTATCTGGCTGTGTCTCTGCTTCAGTTGCACCCCAAAATGCACTTCTTAGACTTGGGGATTTTTCGAAGCACATCCCAGCACCCTTCCTGCTCAGCCTGGGTTTCCTTCCAGACCCAGATCTTGCCTTGACCTTTGATTGGGATGCGGCCGGAGCAGGTCTGCCCCGGGAGGTGGACACCGTTCCTGGGATGTCATACTTCCTTGGGCCCTTCCAGCCCCTGTGACCCTGTTTGCTTAGCTCTGCTGTTCAACGATGTGGTCCATCAGGAAAGGGCCTGGGATGGTCTCAATGCCAACAGGAGTTACTGTTAGTGACTAAGGCTATGAAATACAAGGCACAAATAAGAGTGAAAGAAGTGTAGACACTACCTCAGCAAACTTTCATGCCGAAACAGAGCTCCGCAAGAGTTTTGAGCTGGTATATGGAAGAGAGGAATCCAAGACCTGGTGAGCTGAGTGAGGTTCAGATGACAAACGGGTAGATTCCAGTCTTATTCCTTTCTACTGTCACCACATCTTATGAGGTGGTGACCTCTTACACTACAGGAGATGTTCGAGTACAAATAGCAGTCCAGTGTTTGTACTAGCTGGCAGTGGTGTGGAACACCCAGTCAATCCAAAATGGCTATGTCCACCAAGAAGGAGCAAAACTAAACCAAACCAAGCCAAATGAACACTTCATCACTTTTGGTCCCATGCTTCTAACTGAACAAATAGTTTTAATAGCTGTGTTGGGGACACAAACACACATGTAGCTTTCCTTCCTATTCCCTGTTACAAGATTATTTATTTTATGCTACATTTTCACAGGTCATTGGTGATGTTTAGCTATGCCTCTGGCCGTGAAGCCTGGGAATTTTATGGGGCAGCAAAAAACCATTCTCTCTACTTGTGTTCTGTGGGCTTGCATCCAAATCTAATCAGAATAAACTTCCCCAAATCCTTCCTTGAAGGAAGTATTTCAAAAGAGAATAACCTTTTCATTATCAGGTCCTGCTTTGAATAGGTAGACAAGGAGGAAATAGTTACTGTCATATTCCTGTTAGAGCTACGCAGATTGAAAAGAATGAAATTGGTTGATAGAGTTTGTATGTGTACATTCGGCAGAAGAGACAAACTTTCATGTGAATGTGAATAATTAGAAAATGGTTTTGACTGGGACTTCAGTCCTGGCTACTTTTGATGTTTGCAGAGCACAAAGGAGAGCACCAAGTCTGTGTCTGGGGCCGCTGGCTCACAGTGCCCAGGCTGCAAAAGTCTGGACTCTGGAGCTCACATTTAGCCAACCTTAAGTCTGTGGTATGTGGATGAAAGATATGGTAACATCCTTCTGGCACATGGGGCTGGAGTAACCTGTGGGCATAGAGTTTGCGGTCTGGAGTGCGGGTATGAACTCAGCTGTTCACTTTCTGTAACGTGGGAAAGAGGAAGCAGAAGCATTTATACAATGATGTACTTGTGGGATGTGCACAGTCCAGGAAAACCGTAACAGGGGAGAAAATTAATTCCTCCAGAAACAACCCAAGCAGGTGGACCTCAAATGCCAAAGCAAAAACCAGCATTTCAGGAAATCTTTCAGTGTTTCAGGAAATCAACATTTTATTTGGATGTATCCAGTTCTCTACAGTAGGGGATAGTAGCAACTCTGCACTGTGGGTACCTGGTGAAGATGTGAATCCATAACAGGCATGGCAATAGCCATGGAATTTTGGCAGATGCCTGTGTCCTGCCAGAGCCATAGTCTAGGGGTGGACAGAGAATAAGAAAGGGCACTGAAAAAAATTGGTGCTAGCTGATAGCTGCAACACTTTGTCTGGAAATAAAAACCCTTGAGCAATCAAAGATGCAGCAATCACACTACAGCAGCTCCTGAAAGGGAACTTGTTTGTTGAACTTCTGGGTTTTTTGAGTGGCTTTTGCCCCTTTTCCACCAAGCTGCAGCTGCGCTGTTGTTCTGTGCAAGCAATAAAGTCCAGTAAAAGCCAACTTCTCTTTGCAGGTCTTCTCAGAAACAGTCTGTAGTTTGGGACGTATTGAGCTGGGAGTGACTGGCCCGTTTCCTGACTTTGTTCTCTCCCACAGTACAGAAGGCTCAGTAGAAAGATTCATTTAAATACGGAGAGGATATAATTAGCCTCCCGAATGACTCCAAGCCCACTGCTGCATCACTTCAGCTGACTAAAGATCTCTTTATGACACCAGGAGGTAACTCTTTTATGTGTTCAGGCTATTCCCAAGTGCTGCTGGTCATATCAGCTTCTCGGTCAGACCTTCTAGAAATACAATCTGTGAGTTCCTTGTAAGCGCAGGACTATTTTTATTTAGCTATTTCAGGGCCCCATTGCCTGAAAACCAATCCAGTTGTTTAACTTTGCGGAAAAGAGCCCTAATCTCTCTTGCTTCTATCCCATGTCTTTTACATCCTGAGACTGGAAACAATCTATATCCTAAACACTCAAAGTTTCAGGAATGTTAAATCAGAAGGCTCTATCTGCAGTGGGCAAGAGGACATGAGTTAGTTAGTCAGGCAAATAAACAAACACAGTAAAACACACAAACAAAGCCACCACACCTGCAAGAATGTTAGATATGTTAAAAGGGGTTGCATCCCTAGGCGAGCTACACTGGTTCACTTTTCATCACCAATGACCATGTTACACATGCAGCTGGTGACATTACTTAGCCTCCAGCAAGGTCAGAGCACGCCGTGGAGTGAACAGAGAAAGAACTGTTCCCCTGTTTGTAGCAAAAACATGGTCAGAAGTGATTTGAACTCCAGCTGCAACTTGGCCTGCTTAATGATATCTAAGCAATACCGCTACTAAGGGCTAGCTTCCCTTTCTTGTGGAAGCATCTCACTTCCACAAGACCACCTTTAAAACAAAGATACTTTTAAAATATCTTTTTATCTCACGATGCTTGTTTTTATAGGTCTCCCTGAAGTGAATTATAGGGAAATGATTATTCAGTGATGGGTTACAATAGACGTTTTTGTTGTACTTTATAGGCTTTCAAATAAAGTTATCTGGTTGTGGGGCAAACTGGATTTAGAGAACCAGATTTTGAAGATGCTTAGCAGCATATGGTTCATTCAAGTGCTTACTGGGGCTCTCAGAAATGCCCATACAGCTACATCTAGCTCATAGGAAGGACATGAGCCTGTTTGTTAAGGCATCTGAGCACATTTAAAATCTGGACAAAGATGTTTTAAGAGTGATACGATAATAATCAAAGCAATTCCCCAAGAACGAGAGAACTAAAAGAGGAATTAAAACACAGACCGATGTCTTCTGAACTGTTTATGTGAAATGAAATATGCTATACACAGCGTATGCTTAATGTGGAACTTATTATTTATTTGATTTCCATTAATGGGGTTGCATAGGATTTCTTAAGCAAGTTAGTCATATTGCCTGGTCAGTAGATTTAATCAAAGGCACTACCTGAAAAACGTTTCATTCTGAAAAACTTCAAGTTTTGCCAATTGCTAAAGGGGTTAATAGAGGCTGTGCATGAGGAAGATAACCTAGGTTTAAAAAAACTATAGTCATCATTGTTCATTTATTCTCTTTATTGAGGTAATTTAATTATCATATAGACACAAACATTTGCTCCCATGCTGGGCTCTTCACATCTGTTAGTAGAGATTTGATTAGGTCTACACAAATGTGCTAGATTATACCATCTAGTTGGTGAAATTCAAGCCACCTGGATATTTTAGCAACATCAATAAGAATAATTCTCTTTTTCCAAATCAGTAAATCCAAGATATATTAAAAAGAATTAATTAATGAGTACCAGATAGGCAAAACAAACATTTGACAATGAATCATATTATCAAAGGTTTTGTGGGAGATCCCTCTCAGCTTATGTTTAGATGTCAAATTATATTACCAAAACTAAACAATCTGTTAAACCGATCTCTTAATGCAATAAGTCTCAGCACCATACTCTCTTTTTTCCTGACGTCCTTCATGAATGCAGTGCAGCATTTAAGGACAACAGTAGTTAAAGAACCAACAATAATGTTACATTAACAAGTCATTAGTATGAAATAGCTGACTCCTAATATTTTTTGTGCCATTAAGTTTTGGTTTTTTTTTTTTTAATCATGTAGGACCTGATGATGAAAACTGCTAATCACCCAAGGAGCCATTATGCATGTGAGTCAAGCCAGGGTGACTGCATATAAGCATTAACGCCCTGAATGTCTGTTTCTGGGTTATGCTTTTAGAAAGTGAATGACCCAAAAAACTCACAGGGAATTTGTTGTAAATACAGCTGTTAAGATTTCATACAATGATATTAAATATAAAAGGAGTGGAGAGAAAGCAGCTGTTGTCTGCAGGAGGACTTCTCTCAAAGTTAGTTTAGTAACTTACACAGATGTGCCATTCTATTTTTTTTCTCTCTCCAGAAGGAAGCTACAGAAATTAATTTACTAGGTAAAGTCTTTTTTTAAGAAAAGAACTCTTAGCTGAAGTCAGAGAGAACAAGCCTTCAGTCTGGAAGTATTTATGAAAATACTTTATTTTAGTCACTTAAATATTTGTGCAGACATAGAACTATTTGAATTAACTTTTACCAAGTTCTTCAGGCTGGAAGAAGAGAAATGCAGAGCGGTCAAACTGACAGCTGAGAGCAGTTTCTAGACCCCAGTAAATGTGATAAGTGTGAGTGCCTGTGCAAGTTCACATAAATTCTGCTCGCTGTGTGCCTGTTACCAAACATCTAAACTGGGGAATATATTACCAATTTGCTTTGTTCTTTGCCTTATGAAGCAAAGTTGAGCCGAGTTCAGCATTTTGGATGAAGAGCTTGCTTTGTGGATGAAAGGCTGATGGCCGCGACCAGCCTGGGGGGAACAACCCAGTCCCATGTCAGACCGGGTGCTGCCTCCATGGTGCTTTCTAGAGGACTCTCTTGTTTGACATTGTTCTTTCAGATGTAGGATGGGAATCAGTCTTCAGCCAGAGAAGAGGTGATGTTTCTGACACATCCATGCTCTCTGCTCACGTGTCCCACCAGGTTTCATGACAGTTCAGATGGTGTGGTGGCACCACAGGTACGGACCCAAGGGATTGTGGTAACCAAAGAAAAGCGTTTGTCTAGGCACAGTCTTGTCAGAAGTGGTGTTAAGGCTTATGTTATAACTTGTCACTGCAAGAGCAAGTTGGAGTAAAAGCTTTCTAAATCCATATAATCGTACTTAATTGTTTACATAATGAAATTATTTTTAAAAGAGAACAATCGAATGATGATGATTCAGTCACAAGAATTTGCTTCTAAATCTCCAAACTAGTCTCCTCTGGGAAGATTCATTATCAGAAGGATATATCTTCACTCTAAGGTAGTTAGATGTCTATGAAACATGCCCAGTACATAAACATACCCAAAGCAGAAAGCAACCGGATCGCAAACCCATCCCACCACAGCTTCGAGAGTCCTGCAGAAAATTACCAGGCTTGCTTTGGCCTATTTATTCCATCGAATATAAAAGAAATGGAAGTTATTGTTGTGAATCCACAGGTTACGGAGAGATGCTAGAGAGGCACTAGAGATGCCCAAGGGGCTGAAGCTGAGGTTGAAGCCATATTTTTGTTATTGATGAGGTTGAACTCAGGAAGGGGGGTAGATTTATGGACATTGATTTATATTCTTGGTGTTCTGCTGAGAACAGGTTGGGGCAGAGTCCAACCAGTTACCTGTGTTCTGCTGATTTTCTGTGAACTTCTTAGAAAGTGAGTGCTTTTTTTAAAAAATATTAAAAAAAAGTAGCAGGATTTTTTTTTTTAATGTTTTCGGTAATACAAGGAGAGATATATATTTGGTGGGTATTTTGCATATTTTATTTCAAGTCAGTACTAATTTTAATTATTTTAATGCCTGTGACTGTGCTCAATTCTTGTATCAAAACTGGACTGAAGAATTATCAGTTTAATTAATTCATTGTATTCTGAGTTGCATTCCACAACATGACTAGCCACAGGGCTTAAGGTCAACAAAAAGTACTGGAGCTTTATAGCACTACTTCAAGCTCTTTTCCCACTTCATTATAGCCTGGATATGACTTGAAATCATATCTTATTAGCCTGAGTGAGAATTACACGAGGAACAGTTTTATAACAGGACTCAGCAATGAACAGGCAGATCCTCCAGGGCACTTACAGCATCTTGTTTACTATAAATGACAGCAAAGTCTTTTTGTGTTGTGAGCAGGTGGTTTTCCCATCCTGTTCAACACAGTAGTCTGCAGGTGATGTGTATGATGATATGTACTTCCTTCCTAAGGTGTGTCCAGAACTGTAATTCCAGTAATAATATTAATAATAATGATGATGATGATGATGATGATGATGGGGAAGTCCACAGCTTAAGGCTTTTTTTTCCAAGTAAGACTTTTAAAAAATTTCTGCAGGGCCTTTTATTTGTAGGATTCTGCTCTGTATTCTGACAATAAATACATCCCTATTCCTCCTCTCCCCACTCGAGCACATCCCAAGACAGGCAAGGTGTATCTTCCAAAGTGAAATGTTGATACATATACAGCTGCTTTCATCAGATTCTGGTTCTTGCTCATAGGGCAGGTTGCCTTTGAATAATGCACGTCAATATTTTATAGTGGCTGGAGATCACTTCATTTAATAAAGTAAAATAAGAAGCAATGGGAACTAGGATATTTAGAGTAAAAGACACTGAGAAGTTGAAAAGGTACACTTTACAACAGGGAAAACATGACATGAATGGATTTGGAAAGGAACTGCTTTAAAGGATTGGACTGATTGCTAAATTTGTCCACAAAAAATATTACAAAAAATGTTAACTGGAATTTCTCCAGTGCTTGAACCCAGAAATGTATGGATGTGATCTGCAGATGAATCAGATCTCTGTTATGCTCCAGCAGGCAAAAATTAAACTGTGGACATGCAGAAGGTCAGACATGAAGCAGCCAGTTTGGTGTTTCTGGAGCTAGGCAGACCTCCTGCAAATGCTCAGGGACAACCATAAGGCAGAAGTGATTGTTGCAGCACCAGGGATGGGGCCCAGGAGCGATAAGTGACAGTGGATAAGTTGCACAGGGAAGGCTCAGCATCTGTGCTTTAACAAAGTATTGCTAATCAGAGCTGCTGCAGGAATATTAAAATGCAAATGGCCCAATTAGAGTGCTTACTTTTCTAGATCTGTCTCAGAGAAACACTGCCATGAGTTTGTCTTGTATGCTGATAAAGCATCCCGTTAATAAGAAGTTTGCTGAGTGTCTAAAGCAAATACGTGGTTCATGGGAGCAGCAGAAAGTCTAGAATATCTTTAAATGGGCTACATATTGAATTCTATAAATGTTGGACTCCCTGATTACTGAGGATCAAAGGCAAAAGGAACTGATTGATACTGAGCCCTTAAAAATCAATTCTTTAGGAAAATGCCTGCCCTTATTTAGTCTTTTGGAACAATAAAAGATGAAGTGATTTCAGCTGTAAGAGACACATTGTGGGCAGCTGCTGGTTGTGAGTTCAGGCTTGTGTTATTGTTAAGAGGTAACAACAGCACAGATCTTAATTGAGGAATAACTGGTCAGACAAAAAGGAGTTAAACATTTTTATGAGAAACCGTAGTCAGGCATAGACTATTCACCACACAGGACACACCTAACCAGCATCTTGGATTCACTCTCTATTTCAAATAGCTTGATGGTTCACACAGCATATTTATCCACAGGACTGATTCATCTTAAATATCTTTTATTGTATTTTTAACTACTTTTAAAAGTAAGCTTGAGAAAGGCTTAGCTAACTTGATAGTAATCTAGAAAGACAGAAAATAGGCCTTATTGCCAGTTTGTGGTTAATTATCATAAACTCCTATCTGTAATTTACTCCCACCCATAATGGAAAAGAGAATTTTGCTCAAATGTGCATTACATTACATGGGGTTACATCCCATGCGGTGACATGGCATTATGTAACTTCATACAACCAGATCAAATGTGACATGTTTTTTCAATGTATTTGAACAGAACGCAGGGATATGTTCTGGTAGAAAATACATTTACAGAGGACCCAGTTCAACAAGCCTGGCCTATGCCAAATCGCAGTCTCTAATGGAAATGCTAATCGCCATGTTTTTCTGCAACTCTTGCAGAAGCAAATCCAGAGTATCTTTTAAGTGGGAGTCTTTCTTTATGGTCTTCAGATGTTTATAAATATCCACAACCTAATCTGATTAGGGCCAGACTCTACATGCTGCCTGCTCTGTCAAAGGGCTAGAAAGTTCTTGCCTGCAGCCTGTGAATTCTGTTCAATTCTATGTCTTTTCTGGTATTACAGTATCTAAGCACTTTTAATAAAGTATTAAACAACAGTCAATTCTTTGTTCCTCTGTCTTCTGTTGGAGAAAGAAGTACATGCACTAGTAAGTGGGTAAAGCTAATACGAAAATCTTTGAGGGGATAATTTTTTTGTTGCAAAATGCACTTTAGTTGAAATAAAAACATTTGATGCAATGGTATCAATTTTAAGGAGAATATGGAGCAGAAGGAAAAAGTAAGAAGGGATTCTTACAAAGCTTGCAATGTGTAAGCGTTCGTTTTTGAAGTGGAGATCTTTTAAATTTATGCTGCTTTCAGTATTGCAATAACAAAACTAAAATTTTTCAATGTAGGTGAATATAATATTTCAGTTGGTTAAAGAAAAGTCATGAGGAACTTCTAATTTTTCTGTCTTTCATCCCACATCTGAATTTAATCATATTTTAAAGTAGCATATTCCTTCATGAAACAGAATGTCTATCCTCCACACAGGTTCCGCTTGGGGAATTTCACTTACTGCTAAGCAGCTCTGGGCGATATTAAAATTGCCTAACAAACTTCCACATAGGTCTCGGATCTGTTGCTTGGCTCCGTGCCTTCCAAACTGGCTAGCCAGTAGGAAACAGTAGACTTTGAATACGAGTTTAAATTTGGGCTGTCTGAATACATCCCTTCCATCCCTTTCATAAGATTCATTCTGTGGCTCACTTACATTGACTATTATGAAGCCCTGTAACAGCTTCCAAATGAAATTTTGGCTCATTTGGTTTAATGTCATCTTATGAAACAAAAAAGGACAGATCTTTAGGAGTCTATATGCGGGTTGGGACCTCTTTCCACCTCCTCACTTCTCCTCCCCAAGAGGTACATAACGTGACCACTGGTTGGTGGTGAAATCATAAAAATTCATCACTTGTTCACAGTGTGGAAGTCAAGAAAGAATGAATGGTTAGAAAGACAATTTTTTAGTGTAAGGTAATGTTGACCTTAGTGGGAATAATTTGTGCCCTTCAGCATCTGCAGCTGTGTAATAGTCACCAGGGAGTTGTCTGACTCTGAATGTATATATATATTTTTTTTAAAAGTGTCAGCCAAGTCAGAACACTAAATGCAAAATGAATTGCTTGGGAACACTGGAAGGATTTGTGTCTCTGAAGTACAGTGGTATAGACAGCAGCGAGAGATACAGATGCAGTTGGAACATTTTCATATCCTGATGAGGACAGTCTCTTTGCAATGCTGCTCAAATTAGGGAAGAGAAAATTGATCACCCGCCTCTGCAATTTCACAAGAAGGAAAGTATCTCTAAAGAGAAATACGCTGAGAAGCTTCTATAGGAAATACTTGAGTTTTCATCCAAGACAAAGGAATTCTGCAGACATAAATGATGATATTGTACGATATAAATGGATAATGGTATTGTCTTGTAAACCTTTATTAGGTAGATAAAGTGGCCTTTACAGCATTATGAATAAAGAGAAACACCTGTCTATAAAATTCAGTAGTGTTTCTACTGACTGAGGCATGTGCCAGTGGTGATGTTTTGCTTGTCTGTGACTTTCAATGCTGTAGCCCAAACTGAGTTTTGACATGGCTTCCATTGGCATCCATTGCTGAGTTTGGCACCTGGATGCAAAGGAAACACTGAAACTCTAGAATGTACTGTAATTAGTAGAAGGGACATATAATGGGATGCATGTCTTTTCAAACAGAGTAATTTTCTCTCTTGAAACTCACCTGTCTGTGGAAAGCCAACAGAAGTCAATGTGTGATTTAAATGTCCCTTAAGTCTTGCAATAGTACTAGTGAGACTTAAGCAGAGCACAAAAATCATACGCTGGCTGTCTGCACAAAGCTGTCATTTTGTCTCAAGAACCACAGTACAGTTTCAGAGAGAAAAATGGTTGGAGAAGTACAGCAGAAGTGGTGGATGTTCATCAAACGCAAAGCTATACCTCTTCTGCTCTACCCAGAAAAATCCATGAGACAATAAAGCGTCATTTCTTTCTCACCTGTGTGATCCAGGTTTGTCAGACTTCCCATTGACTCAATACTGATAACTTCAGGGGGATTCCAGTTTGTGACTGTGACTTGCCATTTGTGCAAACACCCACTGTGTAATATTTCTCCTTTCTGAAATTTAGTGACTTTCTCATGGTCTGGCTTACTGCTTACTCACATTTGTGATTCCTTTGCTAAATATTTTCAGCCAATCCAAGGAAAATTAGTGGGTTATATTAGCACAATCATGAGTACTTTAAAAGCTGCAATGTTTCCTGTATGCAAATGTACGCGTTTTGGAAAAATTAACAAGGCAGATAATTCTATATATCCTTATAAAGGCACCATGATTATTCATATCTCGTATCAGGTCCCAGTCACGGCTTTTGAATGAGTATCAGTAATACATTAACAGCAGATCCATAGCTGCTGTATGACTTCACTGCAATGAAGGAAGAACTATCTCCTCCTTTTTGTAGGCACAAAAATATCCATTTCCTTGTGCAAGGCAAAAAAGATCACTGCATTAAGGGCAGAATACCTTCACATGAAACCCAGTCTCCTGGGTTCACAGGAGACCCCATGTTAAGGGCAGAATTTGGCCACCCTCTATAAACACAATTCAATATAAATATGAAAGCACTGCTTTCTCTTCCCTAGATTGTTCTAGTGAGACAAAAAAATCATCAGAAGGTGAATCACTCTTGCAGCTGATACTTGCCAAGACATGAAAAAATGGGGATGGCCTGTGAAATAAGAGGCAATGGGAATAAGAGTGAAAACAAAGGAATTGTTCAAAAATGCTAGATGCTATTGCATGGTAATGGAAAATAATTACCAAAACCTATGAATGTTGCATCTGGATTGCTGTCTACCCTTGTGTGGAAATTCTTATATGTGTTTAAAGTGTCATGCTGGAAATTAATGAAGATAAAATTAAAACACTTGTAATGTAAAATATTACATGCCTTCTCATAGGATTGAGACATACCACTCAAGAGGATTAGCTTATAAAAAGTCAGATAATCCTCACTGGTGGGATAAATATAACTTATAGAAATTCCTGAAGCATGCTCTCCAGAAGCATTTCACTAAAATTAATTTAGCACTAAAATTAGAATTCCTTTAGACATATTTTTCAAAAGTTGTTAAAGATCCATCCAAGTCATACAAAGCATTATTTTCTAATGTACCTAATTTACTTTTCTCCCTCAACAACATTAGGTACCTGCTTGCAATTCTGCCCATCCCTGCAGTGATGAGAGGGGTGAATGAATAAGAAGTCTTGTGCTAGAAGTCTTCTTGTGAACTATTCCATGGATAGAAGAGAGAGGTAAATATACATATTTCTTGTTTTGTGTGGAGGAAAGAGAGTGCAGCACGTGGGAAATGGGGTTTGGCTGCAGTTTGCAGTGCGCTCTCTCTCTCTGGGATGTCTCAGTGGTGAATGGAACGGAGATTCTCAGCTGGAGAAAGAGTGAGGATTCCTGCCTAGGACTGACAGCTTCTCACCTGTTATCCATTAAGGCTAAGTGAGTAAGCAGGCTGATTAGTTTAAAATCGAAGGAGCCCAAAAAGCTGAATAATTTAACAGGAAAACATCTGGGGAAATTTATGAGGGAGAGAGGGAAATGCTCTTACCTTCCTTACAAGCAGTCCTAGGAAGAACTGATGAGAACAGTTACTTAGAGAGCAGTTAAGGTGAACCCCAAGAGTAGGGACCACAAAAGGACCGGACACAGCAGCTGGGTGATGTATTGCCTTGGGGTGGGTGAGGCTAGGAAAAACAATTTCTGCATAAGTGTCACTTGACAGGACTCATTAAAGAGTAGATCTCCGGAGCAGTGGTGATGCAAGAATCTGCTGGAGTTCAGGTGAGTATTCAAAGGTACAGTGGGGAAAAGAAAAAAGAAAGAGGTTGCTGTGCAGCTAAAAATTTGCAGACAGTCATCAGAAGGTTGAAGGTACACAGAAGCACGTAAGCCACAATTTAAGATGAAAGAAAAAATGGCTACTGATTAAGGGATATATTCAGAATCAGGGTTTCTTTACTAAAAAGAAGAAAGAGGAACAAAAGCAGGACTAATGGAACAGTGTCACAGGACAGCAAAAAGAAAGAAAGGTAAGACCAGAGCCTAGAACTGGAGGAAGGCTGAGGTGAGATAAGGCAACTGTGGGACATAATAGAAGAAAGGGTTATTTTGTTGAAATAAGGGAAAAAAGATGGGAAAGACCAAGGGGAAAAAAAAAAAGATGTATTAAAAAAATGGCTCAAATTTAGTCCTTTGAATCAAAGTCTTGGGTCATTTTATGTCTTTAGAAGGCACTTGCAAAAAGATGATCCAACATGACTACCTGCCTTGGAGTACGGGTCTTCAAGAAATAACTGTGATGTTGGCTTACCAGTACCAGGAACAAACAAAATGGATGAACTTGAGAAGCTGGAGCAGTTTGTAGAATGAAATAAAATATAGTCAGAATAGCAAACTGTAGTGAAACACAAATCATAACTTGAACATAAGAGCTGAAGGGATAGGGCTGTTCAGAAGAGAACAGCGAAGATGGATGTGCTTGAGTTGTGATGCACAGCAATGATGTGAGAGAGTGCAAACAAATCAGGAGAAATATTGTGGACAGAATTGTACTGGGTTCAAATGACTTTCCTGATCAATATTAGAAATGTTATATCAGCAATATACTGGAGGTCGACTCTAAATCACATCTTTGTATTGGAGTATGGAGAAAATTCTGTATCATACTGAAAAGATGTATGCTATCAGAAGTGGCCGCTGTGAAAACAATTATCTACCCAAATACACGTTGAAGAAAAAAATGCTCCTAATTATGATACAGCCCAATTGTTCCCTCCTCACAGGGTCAATGAAAACAAACAAGTGATTCTGTTTTACAGATGTTTTTGATAGGTGGAGAGGACTTTGAACAGACTTTGTAAGAAGTTCATAGGAAATAAATTCAAAATCAGTTATCATGAGTTTTTGCAGTTTCAATTCAATAGTATGGTAAAACTAAGTAACTAGACTTTTCCATTTAAAAAAGGGCAACTTCAACATTTCTGCTTAATAAAGAGAACACAATTGCAGAGCTGGTATGACTTGAATCCAGTGAAACCTTGAGTTTGTTTACGTAAAAATAAAAAATGTCTGGAATGTGTATTTTTAAGTCAAGAGGGAAAGTGTTACAGGGAAGTGCTCTGGTTTACCTGGTTGGATGATGCAGAGTCTGGAGAATATGATTTATATCAACCAATTAAAAAAAAATCATACTACTTAATTTATCCAAAGGAGAATTAAGAGGCGATTTATGAAATGCCTGCATGTGGGAAAAAAACTGCTCTTGAAATCCAGTATTTTAGCAGAAAACAGTACAATGACATCTAATGCTTAGATCACGATGCTGGACAAATTCATGTGAGAATGAATGTGAAACCTGTTAAGCAATGAAGAAAATAACTAATATGAACAAGTGTACTTACACATAAAATTCTTGTTTATATGTATTATCAACCAAATCTTTATTTTTCCATTAAGCAGGGGTACAGACATTCCTATTTTATTATTTGCAAACTTCCTGATTTTAAAATATACTTTATAAAATAGTTTGAAATTTTTGGTAGAAATTATTTTCTTTTGTGTGTCCCGAGAAATGGACTCTTTATAATACTGTGGTAGGAATGGTTTAAACAGAATCAGGACAGAGCAACAGGGTAGATGTGAGGCTGTGACTGCACTAAACCCATGCATTAAGGTTATGCATTATTATTTTCTATGACACTAATCTTTGCAGCATGTTTATCACTGACATTCATATTCATTTATTTCTATCCCACGGCCCAGATTCCTCAGCTGCCAATTTAATACAGGTATTCCAAACAATGGCAAAATAAAATTATTTATAATGACTCCCAACAGTCCCATACAATTATTTTATGATTGTCTGTTTACTTCTGTCATGACAACATTGCCTTTGTGGAGAGTCAATGGGTTGAAGGAAGTCTCCTATGCAGTGTAGAATAATTTCATATAAGCAATGGATTAATGTTTATTTCCCCTAGCTATAGTGACACTCTTCTAGGTCAGTAAAAAGCTCTCAGTCTCTTTTTAGGCAAACCTCCTCCCTAAGCTGAGGAGCAAATCCCACAACTGAGTAAATATTTTATTTTCATGTATCACCACTAACACCGTAATACAAACTTTTCAAGGTAAATAGCTTCAGAAATTGCAATTGTGATACCCGAATGGCATGCCTATCCTTTGAAGTCAGACTCTGCAGTGTGGAATCAAAAGTAAATAGTGAAACCTAAAGTGCTTTGGGTTTTTCTAGTTACTGTAATTTTGGTTTGACAGCCCTGGGTAAGCAGAAACCAGAGATGACAAGAGGCAGCCTTCGCATGGCACAGAGCTAACGTACTACAGCGCTGTTAACAGAGATGCTAGCCTCGCAAGTGGCAGTGTCACTTATTTGCCTATGAATAGTTAGATTTTGTGAAGTAGATGTTTGTCTGCGAGGAGCAGGACAGAGATTGACCCAGCAGTCATCTGAGCTGAAAGACTTTCAGATTAAATTAAACCCAGAATAAAAGGTAATCTTGTGTTTAGTTTAAAAGAACAACAGTTTCTTCCTTTTGGAATCTGAAGGAATAAAATCTTAGGTATGGTGTCTAAATGCATAACTCTCACGCAGAGCATTAGTCACAAAACCATTTTTGGCACTTGGACAAATGACCTAATTTTCAGAGAGGTTGGAACACCTAATTTTGATAACCCTTTTTTGCAATTTTTTCCCCTGTAAGTCCAGCCCAGGCCACTGGCTAAAACAACAGAAGCTGGCTGAAGACCTCGCAGCATTTGGAAAAGCCATGCGGTAGCTCAGGGACGTCTGCCTTTGCACGGTGGATGGGAACGCAGAGCGGGTGGCACGTGGCAGCAGAGGGATGTCAAAGCCCGGCTTCGTGCAATGCCAATCCACGCTCCGGCAGGCACGCGGTGATTCAGAAGTGCCAGTGCTTTGTGCGCGTGGTGAAATGGGTTTTGAAGGAGGTGGGTTTTTTAAAAGAGAACGCACGGTAAGTGGTGCCCTGCCAGCTTACGGGAAGTTACGTGGTATTGCAACACCGTAAGAGCAGAATCAGCCTGATTCTCAGAGACTCACTGCAGTTAATGAAACAGAAAAACACCCCAGTATGCGATGACTAAACCTTTAATTACCTCTCTGAATGATGGAGAGAGGCTAAAATCTGATAAACATGTTTAATTGCTGGCAATTACAAAAAAAAAAAAAAAAAAAAGAAAATCTTTTTCAAACACACCGAGTATTTTGCAATATCATTTCAACACTGTAATGACAACTATGCTACTCTTAGGAAGTGAGTGACATGATATTTCTTCCATTAATTTTAGTGGAGCAGGATTAGGCCTAATGTTGCAAGGAATGGACACCTTTAGCAAAAACGTGATGTGGGATTGGTGAGAGTCTTGTGCTTGGAGGTGTTTATTTCATCCATCTCTTTGGGAAAGGAGATCCCTGCTTGTAAGAGTTGCTGTTCTTTGGAAATGACTGTGAGCTACGCCATGGACTTGTGGCTTATATTTATGGATAAAAGCAGTCCCTTTCACTTCAGTAGGATTTCTTGTAGGCAAGTAAATAGCCATGGCTGTCATATTGCTCCCAGAACTCTACAGTCCTCTGTTAATCTCTGGTTAATTTCTTAGGAGAAAATTCATGAAAGCCTGTTACAAAATAGTCTTTATAAATTATTGGCAAAACTTGAAAGAGGGTTAAGGTTTTCACTGATTTCTGCGTTCAGTGAGAGTAATAGTAATAAAAAGGTGGTGTTTCCTGTAAAATTGGCAAAAGCAGAGAAAAATAATCCCCCAGCTGATTGAATATGCGCTGCTGAGCCATTGATTCAATGTCCCTAAAGTTTGATTGATAATGCAACCTACCAAAATCTCATAGTATGCCACCTAAAAGTGCATCTAATCTTACTGAAACCAGAGACAATGGATTTAGAACATGGCTGAAAAGTTCAGGGATTACTCAGGAGAGGGAATGAAGCATCAGCTAGTGCCGTGACTTCGGGCTGTACTCGAGAGGAGAGGTTTGTTAGGCACTCAAGTCGTTCCATGCCTGATTAAGTGAAAAATAAATTTTGTAATAGACACATAACCAGCCTGTCTTAGGTGTTTTCCATATCCCCGTGCTCAAGCATCATCTGAGAACCTCATCATCTTCTATATATTTAGTATTTCAATGAAGTGGGAAAGCACTGTTATCTCCAGATGAGGTCGGAGGAAAAGGTTCTCAAATGATGAATTTACAGATGGGGAGGAAAGGCACAGAGAGACTAAGTAATATACTGAAATCTGGGGCAGAGGAAAGAAGTGAATCCAGGTGTTCCTTCTCTCTCACCCGTCCTTCCTCTTGCAACTGTCATTCAGCTGGGAGGTGAAATTCATCCTGCTGCAGAGACAGCACCAAACGCCTGCAACCCTTGAGCTCTTTGGGAATTCAGAATCTGATGGCTCTGGCACTGCTTCCTTCCCCTAGATCAAACCCACCTTCAGCAAAAATGTGACGTGCAGCTACGGCAAGGGAAGATTTTTGCAGATACCTTGTCAGATGAAGGCTGGCATTTAGAAAGGCGTGAGACCCTGCTCTGAGATGCAATTAGTTGAAGCATCCTAGCTGAATCTAGGTGGGTCATCTGGTCTCTAAAGGCCTTCACCTGGTTGTCAGATCTTTAAAAAATAACAGGATCCTAGTGGCTGGGTACAATTACAGGGAGAGTGGTATTGAAAGCTTGAGTAGGAGAGAATGCAGTTTGTCAGGTGTTACACTGGAGGGTCTGCAAAGTCCTTGGCAAACAGAGGAAAGGGGATGTGGTTGATGAGGTGAATTTGTTTTATGTGTTTTGTTCTAGGAAGAAATAAAGCTGGAAGCCTGAAGAGAAAGGGCCTGAAACCCTGCAGCTAGAACGCGTTGCCGCGTGTGTGCCTGCGCTGTCTGCAGGGCTGCACCTGTTTGGAGGGAGCTCCCAGCGATCCGCAGGCAAGGGGAAAAGCAGGCTGTGGCTGTGGGAAGAATTACCGGGGCTGCAGTGGGACATTTAACATGAGGCTGTTATATTTTACTGTGATATATAAGCTATTTAGTATGTTATGTGTTAGGATGTGATGCTGATAAAATGTCCGTGTTTGCCTGTGCTTTTATAAGCAAGAAAAAGACTTTGTTAAATTTTACACAATGAACCATTACTCCAAGCTGAATGTCTCTAACCTCCACTGATGAGATGACAATCTGCATGCGCCACCTCACTTTTAATTACAAACCCACTCATTAGGAAACCAAAAGCTAGTGAGAGGGGTCTAGTGCAGTATCTCGAGCTCTATTTGCAACTGTTCCCTGGCACGCCGTGTACAGAAGGCTTTTATGTGGTGTGAAGAGCGAGTGCTGTGTAAAACAGTGGGGTTCAGGTTTGCCGTGATAGCCTGGGCTTTGGCAAAGGCCTAATTGTTCTTCCATACCTTAAATGTATGAATCTGTGCAATGGAAGGATGAAAACTATGTCTCACCTGAGGGCTCCCTCATAATCACCATGTAGTGTTGTTAAAATTGCTTAAAGTCTTGAAACCTTGCTGCTTCATTTCTTAGACTGGGTGGCTACTCCATGTGTGTCTCTTCTCTCTAGGCAGTGAAGACAAATGATTTTGTCCACTGCACATCTGGATTTGGCTGCTCATGTAGCAGTAAGAGCTGTGAGCTTGGACTGGTGGGCTTTCCATCCCCAGTTACGTTTCCATCTGGGAAGCCTGTGTACCCCACAAGACAAACCTGTGCTTCTTCCCTCCAGCAATGAGAAACACAGAAACAAACACCAAGACTCGCATTCTTCCTTCTTTGGGAGGGTTCTTATCTATTTGTTTGTTTGGGTTTTTTTTTTACAGAAACTGATTTGTGGGGTAGCTGAGTGCCTGTGTCACTTTAAGGTCTTATTTGAAACATCAGCTCACGGTCAACCTGCTGCTGCCCTTCCTTTGACACAGCATGGGTGCCGTTTCATTTATTCTGGGGCTACCTCTAATGCATCTCTTTAGTTGATGGGGTGTTTGCCATTGACTGATAAGAGAGGCACCATTATTCATTCTTGTCCATCACGTACGTACATGTATTATACAGCTGTCTCAGCTACAAGCTCATAAGAGAAGTGATGAAAAGTAACTTCAAAATGAAGGATGATTTAAAAAAAAAATCCAACAAAAGAAATTATATTTTATTTTCATTTTATTTTCTGCTAGTTGCTACTGATTACTTCTAGAGTCTTTCTTACTATGCACAACATTTACCTGACACCACTGTGCCACACACTATACCATAACCTGTGCAATACAAATATCAAGTGTCAGTAAACTCTATAGCCATGAGACATTTTTATTTCCCTACATGTTGTGGAAGGTCTTGTATTTCTTTTGGAACCATAATGGAAAGAACAGATTCACAGCTTTGGAATTCATTCTTTCTTGGTCTGAAACTGCCTGAATTTCATGACATTCAGACATGTAGAAAGTTCACCTTTTCTCCCCCAGGCATTTGAGAATGATGAATAACTGTGGTGGTGGTGGGGAAATCACTTTTTACTGTTATTATTATTACCTGTCTTACCAGTAATGGTTTATATTAAATTCTGCTGTTTTTCTTAAGTTATTACTTGAGATTAGGGCTGTGAGAGGAGAAAAAAATGTCTGAAAATATGGTTTAGATAGAACCAAAAGCATTTAAATGAAAACCAAGTATTACCAATGCTGGTCAAAGAAAACTTTTTCCTGAGCTACTAACAGATCAGTTTCCTTCCATGATGGGCATATGCAATAAAAGTAAAACAATGCAAACAAAAGGGTTAGACTTAAGCGCCTTTCCCAGAATGATGTGGCAATAATGTCTCCCTCCACTGAAACAGTCCAGCTCACCAAGCACACATCCAGACATAGGTGATTTCAACGTGAAACCTCAGGTCACAAGGAAAATGCACTTATATGGATGGTAGGGTGGCTGGAAGTCCTTACGATCTTCTGTTCATGTTAATTTTTCCCCCTCAAATAGGACTTGAAAAGATTGTGACTAATTTAGATTGATGGGTAGAGTATTCCCTAGGAAATACACTATTTATAGGAAAAAATTTCAAATTTTTAGGGTGGCTCACTTTTAAATAAAAAGACTACTGCATCCATATGGTTAGATGCTGCCACTAGGTTTCATATAAACCAAATAAAAATGTATAGCTGTGTTGAGAAGTTATTTTTGATACCGCAGTAATGGTTAAGAAGCCCCAGTTATAGACAGAAACCCACTGTACTCAGCACGGTGTAAATATAGACCAAAGACTCAATTCCTGCCCTTAGTCACTTCTAATCTTAAGACAAGAAATAGTAGTAGCAGATATCATACCACAATAGTGGTAGTTGTACCAGACAGACAGGGAAGCACAAGGAAATATTTAGGTAAGAGCAGCCAGAGTAAAAAAAGTCATTATATTTACTATCAAGTCTTTTCCTGTAGCTATCCCACGAAAGGGGATGTTTCTAGAGGCATTTCAGAGAGAACAATGAGGTGGGTTTGCTGATATTTATGGGAGCTTCTTCCATGCATGAAGGCTGGCACGGGAGAAAGGGCAAAAGTGCTCATTGATGAACATAACAAATGGGTGATGATGGCAGGCATCACTGGCTGATCAGTGGAGAGAGCTGACATGTTGATAGCATAGAAAAAATGATAGGTGGAGTGTGGGTAGGTCATGAAGGGCCTTTAGAGTGAAGATGAATAGCGTATGCTTGATGCAGTGCCAAGTTCACAGATGATTCACTGTTTTCTTTTTTGAAAGTCTGAATTTTCACATTATTTTTATTTGATTAATGCTATTGAGTGCTTTTGACTTATTTTCTCATAATAACAAACATTCCATTCATTTTACAAGGAATCTGTTCAAAATAATTGATGGATTCCATGAGCTCAATGAAGTTGATGTCATGACATGTTGGTACATTTCTACACTACGAGTTACAATGGCTCAGTGCACAGAGAAGGTCATTTAAATTACTTAATATAAATTGCTTGATTGTTCCTAGGTAAAGAGTGTCAAGCTGGTTGTGGTAGGCTTGAGATAGGTAGTATTAACTGCCTGCAGAAACTATAGTTAAAGATTGAATGCTACCCAAATGTAACATCTGGTAGTTGAGTTTTTTCGGATGTGTCTACCTTTTTAACTTGTGATATTACATGAAGATTTTTTTTTTATGCCTTTCCGAGAATTGAGGTTTGGTGTGGAGAAATTGATCCCAAGATGCATTTTCAGTGATGAATGCACTGAAGAAAACACTAAGTATGCTTTTTCAGTTTCATGTTAGCTGTTTACCTCCCTTCTCTGAGGGGGTGTGGGCAGACATCCACATGCTAACGATATGATCTTTATTTGTCCCACTTTCTACTAGTGCCTGAGTGTTCAAACTAGCTAATCATATTATGTATGCACAACTCTACAAAAAAGCTACCTTTTCACCCTTGTTTGGAAGCCAGGTTGTCTGTGGGCTATCTGTACATGCACCACCTCAAGTAATGAATCTTTGGTAGAAGCATCTCATTGCTTTCTCATTGTACCTGAGAACAAAAATTAAAGCACCCAGGAATCTCAGTTTGACCAAAGATGTCTCTGCTTGTATGAGCAGCAGGCAATGTTCATAAGGTAACATCTTTACAAATGGCTAACTTCCCTTAAAAAAAAAAAAAAAAAAAAAAAAAAGTGGAGCTTTGGCTTCCTAAGGCAGTCTATTAACCATCTTACCAATGCTCCAATTGCTGATAAAGTCAAAGAAAATGTTAGATGTCTTCATCTGTGTATGATGAAGCCTGTAATCCTGAATGAAAACTTATGCAAATCTTGGTGAGAATGTGCTTGCCAGTGTTTCCATTGCACTTGCTTTGTTCAGAACATAGCAATCAGCTGGAATTTATCCACGAACCCTGTTTATTAGAGGAATGGGAAAAAGATGTCTATGCGGTGTAGTTTGATAGTAGGCCACTGAAGTGCTATATTCTTATGTGTATATTACATGAAAAATCTTCATGCCGTTCATTCTTATCAAAACTGCTTGTAGACCTTTTGCTGTCCTAATCATGGACAGCTAAATTCTGCTTCCCTTTACATCCCGCAACACATGGCTTGTAGCGATAGAAATGAGGGACACTTTCTATTCTGAAAATCCATGAGAAAGAAATTACAAGATCATGACGTCTGGAAAACGAGATGAAAAAAAAGTAGGTGGGAAGAATCCTCTCTATTTCAGAAATATGTGTGAATGTGAAGATTCAAACCAAGTGTCCCCACAACATTCCTAAAACCAGTGGGATTGTCTTCAGTTGCTGTAAGTTGGTGGAATGACATTGATTCACACAGATCTACGATACAGCCCTTTGAAAAGGTGAATTCATGCCCTTTCCTTGAATGCTAAATACAGCTTTAAGTACCGGAGCGAAGGCATCCAACTTGTAACAATTTTGGCATGTACCTTCTTCTCTCTGGACTTCAATACCACCCCAAAAGCAGAGAAGCTACTTCAATAAATGTTTTTGAAATATTACAAGACTGAGAATCTTTTCTTTTTGATATTTGCTTTTAGAGGGGCTTATATATAATCCCTTTTAAATTACTGTGCCTATGGAAGTTTGCATGATAAGGCACCTTATAAATTAGACTGTATTATATTGTATTAAAAGTCGAAATATGAAGCTCTATTGGCTAGACGATATCTTATAATTAGAGTTTGGTTTCACCATCTAAGTGGAAGTGTTGACTGCTCCTCAGCCTGAAAGTACTGCTCTCTGCTTAACATATATCCCTGAGTAAATCCCTGTATCTTCAAACTCCACGTATTTATAGGAAAGGTTTCAAGTATGTAGTATTTGATTTTTTTCTCTCTCTGTATTTTTAGGCAAATGGAGGCTGAATGTTAAATTAAACAAAAGATTTTCAGAAACAGGAGCTTAAAGGTAGTTTTTTTCAAACAGTCGTGTAGGTCCCTCTGCAGAAGAGCTGGACACCGTACGATGCTTCTAGATACTATCAAGAGCTACTGACTGCTCAACACTGGGAACCCGTTGACTTTTTGCCAAAATAGGCAGAAAGATGACCAACACTGGCAACCAAATGGTTTATCTGCATCAAAGTGAGTGTTTCTGGTTCAAGTTCTGTCCATGTGCAGGACATTTTGACACCTTTCTTTCTATAAGATTTCAGTGTAATTATATATTTTGCATATAGTGGGCCAGGACCAGTTTTAGTATCTGACCAGTCTCAGTTGAGTCTTTATAAGACACAGCTAGAGATCAGCAGCAATATAAAGGAAGGAAGACTGCTTCATAAAGAATGAAAAATAGTAGAGGATTTTGAAGGCCACAGATGTCCATTCTCATGCAAAGTGGAACCAGTTTTAAAATTGGGTTAACTTAATAGGCTGTGAATTATACAAGCTCTTTAAGTTAATCTGATTTCATAGCCACCTTAGCGTATCCACACTTAACTGTCTGAGGACCAGAGCACAAGTCCTTTGAAGTGTCAGATGAGGTGGATATTGCTGCAAATTTCCTTGCCATCGGAGAATGTTGCTGGTGGGATCTGCTACTGAAAGGTATCTGAACCTCAAACTATGACATGAATAGCTTGGTGCAGAAAACGTCATTGCCAGCACTCGTTTGCTTGGAGTGATGACAAATGATTATGCTGTTTCTTTCCATTGTGTGCACAGTTCTCTGATGTTATTCCATCCTCCTTGCTCTATCACAAAGATCATTCAATTTCTGATTGAAGTCCCTGGCATCTTACTTCCAATGCCCTGCGGCATTAACACATTGCATGATTCTGTTTCAACATCCTTTGCTTCTTGGCAGAGATTTCCTTCTATATTCCAAGCCTAGACAGTGCATGAAAGGATTTCTGAGCTTTTATACAACAATCTTGGCTGCTTTTTTTTTTCGGTTTTTTTTTTTTTTTTTTCGAGGTAGTGACTAACTCGTCTATCTCCCCATTAGCTGTAATGAAGACATGAATTACACAGAGAGGTTACCTGAAGGTAAATGTCCCTGTACGATTCAACACAAACGTTGCCAGAAATGAAGCTTTTTGGTAACATATTTTTTTGATAAATGAAAAATGTAAAACCTCAGATCTGTTTTATCCCAGTTCAACTGAAAAAAAATACATGTGTGTGTGTGCATATACATATGTGTATATATATATATGTATATATACAACCCCCCATGCACTTCTGTGATTGAATTTTTCATCAAAGCCAACATTACTTCTTAAAACAAGTATTTTTTGTGAGATGGAATTTTCTTTGGGAAAACTAATTCTTCAAACCTTTCCGTACCTGTTCCAAGCAGAACAACAACAGACTGATTCTCTGCTTGAAACGGCTTGGAAGGCATTTTATACTAGTCCATCCAAAACAACCTGTGTTATGAAGAAGTAGTATGTCTGATTCCTCTCTCAGGAAAGACTAATAAATTTACAAGTGCTCAAAAATCTCCCAAATAACCACTTCTGTCTTTCTGAGCCTAATGCAGAGCACATTAGATAACGAAAGTAAACAGAAAACGCACACAGCAATATTTCCTGTAGCACATAACTGCATCCTCACCTAAATGCTAATCACAAGCTGATACTTGCCTGCATAAATCTAATCAGTTTCTTTCAGAATTGCATGAGGAGTGATTCCTTTCATCTGCATGGGAAAACATCCAAATCGAGTATCACATTTGTGTCCTTTAATAGCGCTGTTTTCTCTGAAATATACAGTAACAGGCTCTCTACTTCTCACAAGTATCCTGATAGCAATACGCTCGAGCTCATTTTAATTTCGTCGGCATCCAGCTCTGAAGGCAGAAGGGTTTTTAAGTGCCTAGACATATATCCTGCCAGGTACTGAGCAATTCCGCTTGAAGAAGGTGTTTTGTCGCTATATACAGTTGGACGGTGTGTTGATATTAGGTGTGATGAGATACAGAAGCAGGACTCTTGGCTGATGTAAACTGGCGTAGCTCCTATCAGAAGCAATAATTCTGCTCTGCTGAATATAAACACTGTAATATGGTTGTGTTGATTGCTCAGGGATTGCTTTTACAGCAGGAAAGGTAGAGAAAGCCTGGGGTTTAAGTTTGATCAGTTGTTTTGTTAAACTTCTGCCCTGTCCACCCAGCAGCCTCTGCGGGTGTGGGGAAGGGGGATATCCTGCCCTCTGCTCAGCACCGGCACGGCTCTGCTTAGCTACATGCTTCTCTGCAGTTTCAGATACCTATTTTCCACGTTATTACATGTGGTAGAGGGCATGGTGAAATACTTCCAACATGTAGCTCCCCAGCAGAAGCCGTCTTCAGCTTGGTGAGTGCGAGCACCAGGTGGAAAAGGTGCAATCTTACAACCTATAGCTTGTATAACTGATGCAGGTCCCGGCATGAGCGTGTACCCAGCTATAGGCACGTGGGAATTTTGAGGCTGAATAGGAAAATGTCTATAGATGTTAGGAAGAGCAACTCGGTTTCTGAACTTCTTTGATCTCAACTGAGTCCAGTTTCAACAAACCGGACTTCAGAGCCTCCGCTCTGCCCAAGCCCAGCAGCGGTCTGTGTCCCTTTCCCGCGTCTGGCTGAAAGCATCACAAAACGGGAGAGGAGCATGGCCTCAGAGGGGGAGTCACTATGGAAAAATGCTGGTTTACTTGATATCATGGCAATGGAAGCCATAAAGGGACTACGGAAAACAATGAAGGATATTTTGTTGGTGGTTTTATTTTATATCAAATGTTTTTTAACATTATCTCATCTCCTTCAGGCATGTAACAATAAAACTAGCTTTTTTACATTAAGCCCGGGATGAAATTTAGTAGAGAATTAAACCTAAAATAGGATGAAAAGTGTTCTGTGCATCTTTTGTTTCACAGTTTTAAACGTTGCGTGGATTGGCTGCTGCACATTTTTTTCTTGTCAAACTCCCAAAAAAGCAATTATGTAAGTCCTCATTACCAGTGAGTCACCAGCATTGTTTTGTTTTATAAAATGAAAATGCTTTAGCACCAAATTGCCTCTAAGAGTGCAAAAGAGTATATATAAAACTCGGCCTGCTTCTGCTTTACCCCTTCATAACTCAAAAGTGGTTAAGTAAATTATAGCTGCTAAACACCATTTTTTGTTATTGAAGAAAAGTAAGGTAAGGCTTATTCATGTGTAACTAAAATGGTGTTGTTGAGCAAGCTTTAATAAACCACTGAAGGCAAGATAAAACTTAACAGAGAAACTGCTTTACTTAATATTTACCAGATAATGTTATTCCCAATATCTTTAAAGCTAAAGAGCCTTAAATCTAAACTCCAACTTTCTGCTCTAAGAGAACTTGGAAGAGGTCATGTTTTGAGCATATGTGTAAAACAGCATTCCATAATTGATTTATTAACATATGAGGTCATATTTATGATTTTCTTTTTGAAATATATGAAAGCAAGCTATAACTATATAATCCTGTATGATCTATTCAACAAAAATCTGCTTCAAAAGTCCAAGAAAAGAGTGAAAGAGCGGGGAAGAAAAGCAAGAAAGCCAGTAGAGTGTATTTTGTAATGGTTAAAGGTTATTCTCCAAAGGACAAATTAATGTAATTTGTATTTGGTAGGATCATATTGGATTTTTTTTTTTTTTTTTGCATTCTTTCACATCTCAGGAGAGGTGTTGCTAAATAAGTCCAAATGGGATAAAAAGAATATTTTTCACTTAAATGCAAACGCTGCAGTTTTCAGACTACAATGTCATAGTGTGTATGGGGCTTGGAAACACTACCTTAAGAAGAGTCTTGATGCCCAGGACTTTTGTATGCTGCTTTTTTTTTTTTTCCCCCTTCCTTTCTTTTTTCATCTGCGAAGTCTTTTTCTGCATATAATTTCTGAAATGTGAAGCACATGCTTGGTTGTTCTGTAGCACAGGTCCCTCTTCAGCAACCCCTACTCACTCTCTATCAAAGTCAAATCTCCCTTTGAAGTCCCGCGTTTTGCCCGAGCCCCGCGTGCTGCAGAGGCGATGCCTCTTCCACCGCGTGTTCTTCAGGGCAGGGACTGCTGTGGCGCGTGTTTGCATGGGGCCTGGCCGCGCCGGGCATTCACCCCTGGGCTGCTCTTGTCGTAAGAGTGTTTAATCGCTGTTTAAATACACAATTTGATCCAACAGGTGGTCCCACTGACTCCTCTGTGTCTGGCTACAATTTAGTTGCCATTTCTAGGTTCAGGTCGGAGAGGCACACTTGGGTCCTCCCAAGCTGTGACCTCTAAGATCACCCAAACTCCCACCAGTCGTTTACATGTGCTTTCCCAAGGCTCCGCAGGGGCTGTGCATGGTCTGGTCTTCTGCTTTATTCTGGGATAATGTTACAGGAAAACAATGAGCTTAACATGTGATCTTTTTTTTTTTAAACAATGAGCTTAGCACAACTTTCAACTACGAGATTCCTTGAAGTTGTTCAAGTATTAGACATGGTATTGATTGTATTAGAGATCATAGAAATTTCCTGGTGGACACTGTGTCCTAATCTGAGCAGACCCTACCCTAATCTGAGTATCCAAAATTAGTCAGAGTATACCCCACCCACACTCTGGAAAGGGCATATGGAGTAAAGTCCCTCGATCGTAACTCATCCTCTCTCCTTGTCACAGGCTCCAGTACCAACCTCTAATCTAGTTCACCTGCTGAGCGTTTTGGGTACTTCTTACTCGGGGACCACTTTCCTTCAGAGGCAGCTCAGCAGTTCAAGGTGGCACAGGGTTACAGACTTGATGGTGTCCCAGTGGTAGTCCTCCAAGGGAGTGACAAGTGTCTCCCTTGGGCAGAGCTGCTGTCTGGAATGCTATTTAATAGGCTTATCTTGGGCAAGCTGAGACATGAATCAAACATATAATATGAACTGGAGTTCGTCATTTCGTACAAACAACCCCCTCTCGGTTACTATCTACTCTCAAAGGCTGCTGATGGATTGAGCTTGATAAAACAAAAGAGTGGGAAGGACAACATTAAAGGAAGGGTGAAAAACTGATTTTCTCCAAAAATGTTGCAAGAAAAAGTTTGAAATGTGATTGAAGGTGTTCCACCAGCTGTACAGTTGGTTAAGAATAAGCTGTGAAAGTTTCATGGCTTATTTAATTTTTAAAATAATTTTTTAAAGTTTATTAACTCTGATATGTTTACTAGCCAAAGTAAAGATTGTCCCTCAGAAAATTCATTTCAAATATGGAAAAGTTTCTGTGAGAGCGCTAAATTTTTGAGAGCTTTGTTGATTGTGGAATTTTCCTTTGTGGAAACAATTAATAAAAATCATAATTGTGAATCTCTATAGAGGTATTCAGTGGCTTAATTTCAAGACTTAGATGTTTCCAAGAGGTGCTTTTTATACTTAATTATCTTACCATTTCTGGAAAATACTCTATTGGTGTTCTAAGTACAGTTTGTGTGTTGGCTCCTATGAAGAATACTGTAATATTTTAAGTTGTTTGTGTGCGCTTTGGTTCGTAGCTTCCTACCCTCCTACGTACTTTCCTACCTTTTTCTAGATGCTGTGATTCACTGTTCAAATTAACCACAGCTTTAGACAGAGGAAAGTAAAATGTATATAGGTGCCACGTGGTGTGGTATAAAATAGGCTCCTAAGACCTGAGCGGCTGGGACCAGACGTCCCAGCAAGGGCTGAACCCCTGGGGGCCCGTGGACCAGACTGGGGATGCTGGAGCCCAAAAACCACCCCTGGCATCAGTGCCTGTCTGAAAAGCTGCACCCGGAGCTGAGTTCGGCATGGGCGGGGAGTGCTGGGGGTCCAAGCGAGGACTGGGCTGGCTTCAAAACCCAGCGTTGTATGCTCGTGGCAAGTGACAAAGATAAATCTTATCCAGAGCTTCTACAGTTGTTCCTGAGATCATACGGTAATCATGGATATCCTCTTTGAAGAAAAAGTGCTTGTTTTTTAAAGCCATTTGTTGGCCTGTGGCAAAAAAATTGCTATGGGAAAAAGATCCTGACAGACACATGAAAAACATTTCAAGTTGTGTTATACTGTAATTATCCTCCTGGAGTTAAGCATTCATATAATTTTGGTATGACAGCGTGCTAGAAATTTTTTCTTTCCCTGTGATTTTGGTAGGGTTCTTATTTAAAAAAAAGCCGGGGTATATTTATCCCCTGTCCCCAGCCTGTTATTTTTAATCACTGATGGAATGAGTCATTGATGCATTAGAATGGAAATAAGTTTTTTCATGGGACCTCATACTCTTGAGAATCCTTTAAATGACCAGAAATCCCTACGGGAAGGAACCGTGTCACTGCGTGTGTGTGCCCTGCAGTTTCTTTCAGACATATGGTCCATGCTGGTTGAAGGGCTAACCCACCCGTGGGGTTGGAGGGCAGGTGTTGCTGCAGGTGTGGGAGTGGGTTAGGGACTGGAAACCACATAGATAGAGTCACGGTGAGCTTTTTGTGCGATGCAGAATGAGATGGTTTACTTTAGAGAGAGAAGACGTAAAAAGCAGGTGATCTAAACCCAGTATTTTCTATAAGGAAGGCAGATGCAGTCATCCTCTTACCAACTCATACAATATTAAAAAAGAGGTGTTCGATGATGTTGAAAGGCAACAAATTGAGATGTTGATCAGATGAGGAAGAAACCAGACTTAAAGTGTTCCATAATCGTTCAAAACTTGTTAAAAAAAATTGGAGGGGGGGGGCGGGGGGATGTAATTTTATTGTATCTGAAGTATTTTTGCAAACATTTCAGGGAAGATTTCTGAGCTGAAGAAGGGAAGATACTGACTGATCTCCATCCACAATGGTGCAGTGCCATTCACCCCAGGTAGTGTTTCCCACCTTAGGTCCCTGTTTCACAAGGAATTTTTTTCTCCTTTTGTTTATACTTGAATTCTCTCATAAGTTTTATTTTCATTCTGAACTGAAAAAAACCCTGTTTCTGAAAATTCAAATCTCTGGATGAAACTAAATGGCTGCTTTCTAGTCCTTCCTATTTATTATGCAGGTTTCTGCTCATGTTCCCTTACCGTGTTTTTTACTAGCTACTGTTGAACAAAGTGCTGGAGAATATGATTCCACATCTAATTTAGTGTGGCAGTTCTTGGATGTTTTATTCTGTTTAAGAAACCTTCAGCCAATTATCAAATATGAAATAGACTCCCTTTTTTTCCCCTAGTCTAATCATATGAAAGATTATCTTAATTGGGACTAAAATAATTGTTTAATGTCAAGGACAGACCATATCGTTTTCTATTTTGCCAGGCTATACCACAATAACCTGTTCAGAACAGTCCCAACAATATTGGATCTTCAGAAACATTGGTCATACAAATCTTCTGTAATGCTACCGTAACAATGGTAAAAAAGCCATCATGGTTTCACAGGAATACCGGGAGGGTTACAGCTTTTATGATGTGGGGTGTGAACATCCCAAACATGGAAAATATTTCATCTGTCTGTTTTATAGCTGAGTTTGCCAAAGATTAGGTTTGGGATTACGCAGTTTCTGGGATATGACCCAACCAAAAAAATACTGCTTTGCGATACATGGCCTGTTTCACCCTCAGCGGTGCAGTGTGTTGTAAGGGGCTCAACCACCCCTTGCCATTTGGTGAAATATTTTCCCAGTCACTGGCACTGCAGGTGATATCAAATGGGAAAGAAGGCGGCTGAATCCAGTGCTGTCCTCCCAGGCCGCCTGGAATTTCAGGCAATTCTCTGGAAATAGTTCAGATATTTGTTTGTCTGTTTGTTCATTCTCCTTATCTCATGAAGTTACAGAATGCTAATGAGATGTCTTTCTATTTATAGAAAATAAAACATATGGGAAAAGGATTATGTCTGTCACACACTGCCAAGCTGATTTCATAGAGCGACAGCTCTACAGGGGAAGTTTTACTTCCAGTACTCCCGGGAAGTCGAACCGAGACTGTGAGCCAGAAAGCCTGGGTTCCAGTCCCTCCATCTGCAAGGCACTTAAACCCCCAGTTTCTCCCCTTCATCTGTGACTTAATTGGTTTAACTACACTTCCCTGTCTCACTCTGGGTGCTGCGGGGTTAATTAATGTGCAGAAAGTCCTTAAGATTCTTGGATGTAAGTTTTGTTTCCCTTGTTTTCACAATAGCTTTAGAAAGGGACCTTCATACTAGAGTAAAGCCGTAGGGTTTTCTAAGTGGAAGGACACCTCTGCTATAATATCTTTTGCTGAGATGGGGCTGTGGTGGGTAGCATCAGCCATTAATAGGTTGATTTTGAGCAACCATTCGGTCTCTACAGAGCTTCTACATGCTTTTTTTTGGTTGTATGTCATCCAGGCACCCCTCAGTGACATCCCACACTGATACAGAGCTGGAGCTGTTGAAAAGGGGCTGGCAGGCACACAGCGTGCACAGCCATGTAGAAACCGAGATGGCCCTCAGGCATCTCATGGAGAAATGGAGGGATAGGAGTGGTGATAAAGTCCTCGGTCTTCTATCTGTGCTTGAGAGATCCCAGTGAAGCAGGTCGTCATGCAGGGCTTGAGGATCATGAACAGGGAACCTGGGCTGAATGGCACTGTCAGCCCAAGCAGAGACAAATCCTCTGTGACGTAGAGGCTTGGTCTACATGGCAAAATACCAAACTGGAGAGCTTTGTCAGCAAACTGAAGTTGAAGGTAGAGTAGCCCAGATCTAACTTGCGTGCAGCGTACCAAAATGCCTGGTAAGCAGTGTTTTCCCTTGGTTGGCTCAAGGTGTTCAAAGGCGGTTCCTCAATAAGAGACTCTTGTCACTGGGATTTGTGTGACGCTGTTGCCCGTGGAATCTCACCCCAAGTTTCTACAGAGTGCTTAGACAGACCCCAACTCCTGCTACTGGCTGTTGTCTTGGCTCTCCTCCTCCCACACCCCTCCCAGTCACACCAGCAAAACCCAGGTGTGCCCCACAGCACCGTCTTTCCCGTGGAAGCGGTCAGCTGAAGCTCAGCCCAAGCGTGTGTTTGCACCTCTGTGCAGCACAGAGCCACCAAGTCGGGGCTTGAGCACAGACTCAGGCTCACCCTATGCAGACTGGTGAGCCCTGAGGGATACCCACCAATTTGAGAGAGGGTAAAGATCTCCTTCACCTCACTGCTGAATCCGTGCTAGCATGTATAGCTGAAATGCTAATCATCGGCTGCTAAACTGGGAACGATGCTGTGGATCCCTGGCAGATCTAGGCTTAAGTGTTTCAATGTTTGCGTCTTTCTCTGTCCTTCTTCTGCCTCACCTCCCCTCTCCCTCCACCATCTTCTAAATGTTAATGAATCAGAAAAGAAGCTGCAGCTGAAGTTGCATGGATAAACTCTGCGGGCATGGAAAGTATGTGTATGTAAGACTGTGAGATTCTTATTGGTGTCTCAAGCTTGAAATTTACAGCACTAAAGGATTCGAGCTCAGGGTATAATGAAATAAGTAGCATTTTCAGGAAGAAATTCACTCCGAGGCAGAGGAAAACAAGAGCTTTCCTGTGATACGTAATTGTCACTGCATTTGAACTTTTACTTCTGCCTATGTCCTGCAGCCAAATCCTGGTCCCCTGAGCAAAACTGGAAGAAACAGATTTTGCACAGGGGATCACTGCAGGGGCTGGATATCCCTCTGCAGACTCCGGCACAGTTCCGGCTACAATTTACAAGGAGTAGCAACGATTGCTTCTCCTGCGCTCTCCGCAGAGAGAGTTTTGTCCAATGGATCTGCCATGCACCCACCTGCCTTTTCTCACGGCTTATTTATTTTCAAGGCAGGCAGTGGTGCCTGCGCCTTGTGCTGAGTGCTCCTTCCCACTGTCTGGAGAGATTTCCTTGCCATACAGACAGCCTGCTCTCGAGTCCCCCTCCTTCCTTTGCCCAATCATTAACATAAATCATAACCTAGCAGATGAAAAGAAATTTCCAGTCTTTGTGATCTCCTGCCAGAGTTCTCCCAGTTTTTCTCAGTTTGGGAAAACAAATGTGCATTGCAGCATGTCCTGAGGGTTGACAAAATAGGGCTGTTTCAGACCAAGGAAGATGAATTCCGAACATGAGGTCCCGCCGTGGCCCTCGGGTGGAGATGTGGGGCCTCCACGGAGAGCCGTGGGGCAGGACAACCTCTCTGCCCACCCGCCACGCTGCTGGGCCGACACGGACGTGGGAGGGGGGGGGATGCAGTGGAGCCTTCTTCACCCCTCTCCCTGGGCGCCCAGAGCTCTCCACAGCATCACAGCCCAGGACCGGTGCCTGCAGGGAGGGCAGAGCTTGTCCCCATCCTCTGGCACATCCCTGGGGACAGGGTGAGGAAAGTTGCACCAAGCGTGGGGCAGGGGCAGCCGTCCCCGCTGTCACCGTGCATCGGAGCTGCCTCCGTGGTAAGGGGCTCCTACTCTGCCAGGTGAGACGGTCGCTTTACAGGGGTTGAATGGGGTCGTTTTGTTTCAAACAAGAGTTGTTTTCCAGATCGTCGGTAATCCTGACGCACGGTCGATAGGGACGCAGGCTGGGCTGTTGTTTTTTGGTTGTGACCTAAACAAGACGTGATTCCAAGTGCAGTAATTTCTTGGAGAGGAGGGTGGCTTTCTAAGAGGGCTTCAGACAAAGAACGTATTTCCAATAATCCCCCGAGAAGTGAAATCACTTCTAAAATGCTGTCAGAAGTCAATAAAAAGTTCAGCTATGCTGACAGAAACGAACGTCTTAAACCAGACTTGCAATACGAACCAGTAAAGCTTCACCCTTCCTCAGCATACCCTCTGCCTCGCTTGTGCTGGAGATTCAGTGTCAGAATTTGTTTGCCGCAGCCTCTGGCACTGTGGGACGGTGCACCAACGCTGTTTGTGAGTTTATATCCTGGAGGAAATTAGTATGTATTGGGATACTCAAAGATTACAACTTCACAGACGTGAAGAAGTGAGCCTGGAAAATTTGACTTTGGTGCAATCAAATGATCACATCTCAAGGTCACTAAAGGCAGATAATAGCTGAATAACTGGCCTCAGCCCTTCAGCATAGCATACTTTTAATAGGTTGATCCAAGCCCATATGGTCTTATTTTATTGTTCCTAGCTGCCTACTATATTGAATTTTGAGGTGGATTTTTGAAATGGATATGGCTTCCAAACTTATTCTGCTTAGGACTTCAACTTTGCTGTTTGAAATTTTATCTTTATTTGAAATTTTTAATGAGGAAAATACATGTCATGTGACACAATTTTATTTGCTTTGCCAGGCAGCCCCCTTCCAGGACAGGAGGCACAGCAAGGAGCGCCTTTGTGGGGTTCTGTGTTAGAGTTTCCCCCAGTCTATTAACTGAGTAGAGCCTGACTTTAACAAAATGATGCCAGGTCTTGTCCACCTAATGCATGCCTTGATTTGTACAGGTTTTATTAAATTCCTCGGCTCTCCACTCCCTGTGGTTTTGGGTTTTTTTTTTGCATGGTGGCATAATATATCGGCAACAGAGTTTCTCATAACCACTGTCGCCGTGAAAACCTGAATATTTCAAATCAAGGGGATACTCACAGAAGTCCTACTGAGACCATTTGAGCTGACATTACTTCGTGATTTAAACTTTAAAAGCTAAAGGAAGATTAATGTTGCGCATTGTTCTCCCACTTATAATCTTTGCTGTCTTATGTCCCTTTCAACTCGGAGCTGGGAGTGTTACAGAAGCAGCTGATTTCTGCCTCCATGGGGAAGAGCCATGCATGTAATTGAGAGTGTTATACATGGGATCAGGTTTCTGGTACAGTTCTTGTCATTCTAATTTGATCTGCTATGATAGGGCTCGTAGCCTGATTGGCATCTCTGAAGACTTCTGTAATATGAATAGTAATTATAGAAACACAGACAAAGAATAGTATTCCAGTATGTTTGCTGAAAAAGTGTTCTTGCAGACCCTGTCAATGCATTTGTAGGAATTCCATGGAAAAGTAAACACCAAAGGCATGTGAACATAGTAAAAAAAAAAAAAAAAAATTTCATTTAAGGATTCAGATGAATATTTGTAGGAGGCACGTTACAGTTTCTTTCAGCTTTACAAACAGGATTACATGAGTAATCTTCAAGTAATATAAGGATAAATCATTTTTGGAAAAAGCCCCCAATGGTTTAGGTATCAGCAGGCTTTCACTTGCTAGCAGGCATGCATGTGTTTCTGGCCCACCTCTCTTGCAGTGTACAAAACACAAGGAAAATCCCACTCTTTCTTTAGGCCCAAATTTGCTATAATCCTGATGAATATGCATTTTACATGTAATTCCAGAATGCACTCGGATGCAAGTTTAGATTCCTACATTTCTAAGTTGAAACATTGACATTAAATTGTTGTCCCCTGTACATACCTATGTATGTAATTTTTTCACTATTTGCATCGCCCCTTTCCAAGACATCCCCAGGACTGAGCTGCTGCTCAAACCACAGTTCCTCGGTTGCAGTTGTGTGCAGTTGTGGACATCCAAGGGATGGAAGTTGTAGCTGGTCAGTCCTTCAGATTCTCTTGTATTCCTGTGGAGTTTGGGGTTTTCAGCATCTCTCATGAGAGCCCGGTACAGTTCCTCCTGTGATTTGTCCTGCGATTCCTGCTGAAGGCAGTGGGAGTAAAGCTCTTCCAAATAATTTTGAGGATTTGGGGATACAGGAATAGAAATGGATGTGTCAAAATAGTTCACATTTCTGTAAGTGCTGATGAGGTTGTAATTACTAGGACTGCTATGGCTGCTTGGCTGTAATTCCTACCACTGCTCCTTTCCATTAACAACTGCTTTACTTCTAAAGAACCATTTTGACTACTGGTCTATACAATTAATGTATAAATGAAAAACATAGCTCAGATTCAAACAGGTAAAGTTTCATAGAACTATCATAATGAACACAGCAATGATAATAAATTCCTTCTGACCCCTTATTAGGTGCACAGTTAATTTAGTGGACAACTGAAAAGACACGGGGTCTTGAACCTGTAAGAGTCAAGGCTGTGTTAAGATGTAACTAAATATATTTATATATCTGTTTCTCAGCTCTGAATGTTATGAACATAATTTGATAACGATACCATTTAAAAAATTATTTTTAAATTGATTTTTTTTAACCTGTTCTTTCAGAAGCTGTCAGATTAATTGAAAATACGTTCTTTGAAAATTAAGATGCAATGCTGAGTGTTTCATTTTTATGTGTGTACATCTAAGACTTTGGTTCAATAATACATTCAGTCTTTGAGGCCCTTACTCAGGTCTGTAAAATAGCATTTAAAAAAAAAAAGTGAGGTAAAAGTTAGTCCAGTTCTGGAACAGCTTTTAGCATATGCACCTGCTCTCTACACAAAAAAATCTAAATTTTAATTAGTGATTTGGCATGGTCTGCTCTTCTTAACTAGCAGTGTCTTTTATTTCTTTATCTGACAGCCTCCTCACCCCCAGGGTATGATGGAAAATGACTCATTTTCATATAAGGTAGAGGAGTTTAGTGAATATATGACCTACAGATTTTCCTAATTTTTTTATAATATAATGTACTTTGATGCATTTCAGAGATAATCTGTCTGATGCTTTGCATATTCCTACTTAATTACAGTGTATTTTAAGATGATTTACTACAGTCAGATAATTCTGAAATAGTCTTGCTACGGAGGGCATGCATACCACAGGCAGCTGTACAATTAGCCATAGAGTTCATAGGCGAAATGACGTGTGTACATGGAAGTCGGGAGTGTTGGCACAGGAAGAGTTACAAATAAAAAGAGATATATGGCCTCATCTAGCGTTCACTGATGAGGTCTTTCTGACAGTTTTGGTGTATTTTGGCTAAACCCCAAATATTATTTAAGCATGCTCCCACTTCCAGCCTCTCAAAGTAATGGGCGATGAGCAGAGGAACATTGAAAAAATATTCTGAAGAAATCTCCGAGCTTACTTATTTCTTTTTCCAGTTTTATAACATCATATTCTAGTAAAACACAGATCTATTTGGGGGCCAGAAATGTCTGGAATAGCATTTTGGCTCTTTATTTGACCATATGTGTTAATGTTCCAGTGACTCCCTCTACATAAAATTAGCCTGGAATGAAGTGATCGGTGTTTGAGAGCGTTTCAAAGCCATACTAACAGATCCAGACTATTAAGGCCAGATGAGGACCATGAGATCGTCCAGGCTGACCTCCTCTATAACACAGGCTGTAGACAACTGGAAATAAATATGCACCTCTTCAGCCTTTCAGTAAATGCTGCGGCAGAGTGGGCACCTCAGCCCAAAGCAGGTGGAGGGTTCCCGTGTGCACCTCTGAGCCACCAAACAATCCCAGGGTCCCCGTGCCAAGCCGTGCAGGTGTTTCCATTCACAAACATTTGAAGAAAACACCAAGATATTAAGTCATTTTGGGGGTTGAAAAGCTTTTCTGGAACTTAGGATTCCCTTGACTTAGATAATGGTCATATTTACTTCTTCTGATTTATTTTTATTTTAGCTAGTGGACTTGTGGAGGCTGGATTACCATGACCTATTTGTTTTTGGAATATTTTATTCTCTCTAGGAATTCACTTATTTTCACCTCTCCAATCAAGCATTAGCCTGGCAAAAGACTCGTCTGTAAAACTTGCTGCACATCTGCAAATATCAAATGTCCATGAACAGGCACAAGACTCACTCCACTTACTTTTTTTGTCAGATGGTTTCATTTAGAACCCAAAGGGTCAGGAGTCACAGCATGACCTCATCAAATTAGACTCAACTGAGAGAGGTGTTTAGCACAACAAAAAGGAAGTAATCTGAAGGACATTAAATGCAAATGAGACTGCCATGTGCAAACTTCAAAAACACCTGATCCAAATGAACAGTGTTGACGGGGGTCGAAGGGGTGAGAAAGAAGGTTTCATATTTTGGTTGGGTTTTTTTTTTTTTTCCAAGGACTATCAGCAATATTACATCCTGTAGAGCTGGCTGAAAATCTCATAGGTATGTGAATATTTAAACTTAAAAATACCCACTTTTATTTTTGCCAGGTGAGAATATGTCAGTATTTACTGGCAGGAGTTTGGTTGGCTTGTAGATCAAACCTGGTAGCAAGCCCTTCTCTTTTAGTGGATATGTTACTAAACAAGTATTTTTAGAGTGGTTTCATTATTGCATGAGTCTCATTTTGGGGAGGGAGTAGAAATTAATTTTGAATGCCTAATTGAAGAATTACAGGGAAGGTTTGGTTGCTGATGGTTCTTTCATACAGAGAAGAAAATGCTCATGAGAAGGTTTGCACATTTTCCCTTCAGGACATTAATCCATGCCCCCATTGGCTGAGATGTCTTTCAGCCATGAAGGCAGTGGGGCAGTGAAGGTCTTGTTATAATGGAACCAGGCTATTTCCAGATAATGTGAGTCAGATTGACTTCAGGGATAGATCTGCTTTCCAGATGTTGGATGTAGTCAAGTGGAGCAGGGAGACGGAGATGGCAGCTAAGTATAAGGAGAACCGTGGAGTAAATAAGAAGTCAGAAGTGCTGTGTTTGCAATGAGTAGTGTTGAGATTTTCAACACTGTGTGAGTCAGAGAAAAAGCTGATAAATAAATATTTGTTGCTGACAGACACAGGGGTGTCTAAGTCTCTTGAGAAATGAGCCGAAATAAGACTGAAATGGGATCAAAATAGGACTGAAAGCAGTACTTTGTTAAACAGAGCTCAGGATCTGAATACATCCGTAAGAGTGCAAAAGACTGGAAAGTGGTCAAAATGGCTGGTGAACAGGAAGGAAAACCAACCATACTTGCTCAGAGAAATCTGGGACAAAATAATATAATGAACGCAAGAAGTAAAGCGTGATTCAAAGAAGTTTAGGTACATACGATAAGAGGTAGTAACAGTCCTGAGTATCTAATCCAAAGCCACAGAAGTCGGCGTAAGCTCTGGGCAAGTGTTAAGGCAGAGGGACTGTTCTTGTTTCTTTCTGTTTGACTCGCTTCATCTGGGTTTGTCTGCAACCTGGCAGCCATGAGATCAAGTAGCCAAGCTCTAGGCAGATCGGTGCCACGTATAGCACAAGACAGTAGGAGTTTGTATGGGCAGCCTTTGAGAGAGAGAAATATGGGGTGATGGGCGAGATCTTTGTGAGCTATTGCCAGGCAGGCAGTCTTCTGCTCCTTGGAGGAGATCAAGCCCTGCTAGAAGGGCAGGAGAGAGGAACCGTGCGTGTTCCTCCCACGGCCTGTGGAAGGTGCTGCTTTTATTTTCTTCAGCACGGAGTGGTTTTTCAAGACGCAACTGAACCTTCAGAGAGGGTGCAGCTCATGGGAACAAGACCAGCCCCATGATCAGGTGTCATTTTCTTAACCCGGCCAGTGGGTCTTATCTCAGAATCAGGCCAGCTGGCAGCAAGCTGAAGGCAATTGCTGGCGGTAGAAGCAGTCAGGGGAGGTAGCAGGAGATCTGTACAGTCGAGCATATACACTCAGGGTGTGGGGGCTCACATCTGGCTGCAAGATGCTTTGAACAGTTTGTTGGACAAAGGCGCTTGGTCAAAAGAGGTCAGGGCAGGTTCAGTTGTACTGCCAAGGGTGAAAACTATAGTGAAAGTCAATAAAAGGCTCTCATGGCTTCTAGTTTACCCAAATAAGGAGAGAGAAGAATTGTTAACATAGGGTTTTCCCTTACCTTTTCAAGGTCATAGGAAGGTTAGCTCAGCTTCAAATTGCTGCATAAGCTTGAAAGGAAGAATGACAAAATGTGGATTAGGAAAATACATGGTCTTATTTTTAAAAGGTTGTTCTACTGAAATAGTGGAGGATGGTAGCCACCAGGAGGGTGAAGTGCAGGCAGGGTGGGAGGAATGCTCAAAATTTTGTAGCTTGAGCGTTTTTCTACATGTTTTGAAAAAGGGTCTAATGACAAGAGAGATTTTGGTGTTACGGCTGGGTGAACTTCAGTTACGAGAAAGATGTATGTTTTTAACGGTGTTGGTGATTATCCATGGGCAAAAACAATCAGGAAAACTGGGGGCTCTCTAGCTCGATTGTTTTCTGGAAGCTATGATTTAATTACAGAAGAAGTCATTGGGCGTAATACATGGCAGGTTGGTGAAATCCTGTCATTGGGTTATTGAAGATAATCTGGCAGAGCTTCCTGACATAGGAAGCTATTTTTTAAGCTCCCCTTTATATATAAAGAAAAGCGTCATGGGCAATCATCTGCGCTTTGCAAGCCATGCTAGGTCACTAGTTCTGCCTTTAGAGACAGAGAGCATAACTGACTGAGGCAGACAATGAATTATTTTCATTGCTGAAGAAACTAATTTTACTGTTTACAAGTAGTGTTTTAAATGAACAAAAAACCCCCGTGTATAAATTCCTGTTTCTGTAACACGATTTTTCAATACTTCCAAAGATACCTGAAGGATTTGATGCCCAATCCCATGATAAATTAATGGTAGCTGGATGTCCAAAACCAACAAATCATCTTCAGGTAGTTCACTTATCAAGAAGCTAATGTCAATTTACAGTAAAAAATATCTTCCTTCATACAGAAATAGAAATTGGGGTGTGTGTGGGAGGGGGGTTTCAGAAAAAACTTGTGCAGTCAGTTTATAAATCAAGGACTGCAAGTACCTCAAATGTTCTTCAAATATTGCAGCATGGAAAAATAGCAGGGAATCGCTGCCATTTTTGCCTCTTCCACCTCTGGTTATGTCAGTTGTTGATACTGCATTCCCACTGATAGTTAAAAATAATAATACAAACAGAGAATTCAAAGAAACTCACGAACAAATACTTTATGGTATTTACAAGGTGCATTTTTTATGAGTTGATTTTTCTCCTCTTTAAGCAATGCTTCATCTGTATCTAGTAAAGTCCTAGATGAGAAACAGTTTACTAGATATAGAATATAAATATTGGGTGGTCATAATAGAAAAGTCTGAAAATGGTTTTAAAAGAAACCGAAGAAGCTTTCATATAAACAGCTAGAATAAATATAGGAAAATTTGGATTCTCTTTAATAAAATGTACTTCATATGTGTGTAGTTAAGAAAATGTCTATATTCACATGCATGTATGTGTGAGAATATCTATATATATTTGCGCACTCACACAGTTCAGCTATACATGTATACACATATTTTATATATTTATAACATCTGTTTATTATATTGATATATGGTTTTCAACACTGTTGCACTGTTTCAAACTGTTCAAAACCAAAACTGCTTAACGCAAAACTCTAATACTCCAGCTGGAGGTAAATGTCACCCTTCTAAAATAATGAGCTATAAATACAGCTTTTGTTTTTACTGTTTGCTCCAGATAAATGATATTTTTAACTGGTGCACTATCTTGAGGACATGGAAGCTTTCCATACATATATACAAGATTTGACCATTATTTAGTGGAAATAATACCAAATTACACTAGGGTTAGAAAGACACTAAGCAGCCTGAAGCATGATACAATGGTTGAACTTAAAAGTTCAGTTCATTTGCAGAGATGTTACTGGTTCCAGCTGTGCTCTCTGTATAGGGGTAGGGAGAAAGTATATGTCCAGCTGGAAATAGAATGAGCTACACAAGGCTCTATGTTCAGACTCTGAATACACACCAGAAACTAAACAAAGAAATGCCTAAGATATACAACATCGACTCACAATAAAAACAGCAATAGTAGTTGAATCATGTCACAATAACCTGAGATACTTTACCTCCTACATTCTTCCAGGGAACGTCTTCAGGTGACACTTTGTTTAATAATGCAAAATACTCCTATACATAACCTTTAGAATCTCCCTTAAAGTCTTGAGTGATGTATTTTCATCACTGAAATTTATAGTAATATCAGCATCGGTAATTTATGTGTTTTAATTTAAAGCATCTGTTTTTAATTTATATAGCCCAAGGTTTTTTCAGCAGTTGCCCATGAGTAAGCATTTGATCTTGATACTATATGTTGAGTCTATGTTTGATGACCATCTTTCCAATGTGTGGGTTTTCATTAAAAGTTAAATCATTTTGTCTCAAACCAAAAATCATTTTTTCACAAGTGAAGTGAAATTGTTTTTAAATAACTAAAAAGACTGTTCTGGATTTCAATCAGCTTGAACAATGACAACAGTCCCGTTCTTTTCACATTTGATTTCAGTCATTCTCACCTTCGTCTTTTTTTTGTAGACTGATTCAGTGCTGCTGTGCTGGATGACATTGAGACAGAAGAAAACACCACCATAACAGAGAAGCTCTCCTATTAATTTTCAAATAACAACCAGGCTCAGTGCTTCCTGTTAAAAAGCAATGCTCTTTCTTTGTGAGACATATGGCCTTGAGCAGCATTCTTAGCTTCCCTTGTGGTTTTAGGATGACTCATGAATTTTGATGGTTTTCTTGAAGACCCAATTGCTAGAGTCCTGTAAATGCATTTGAATTTAATTTTATTTTAAAGTGAAGGGAAGGGTTTTCTAGCTACTTGGCTGCAAAGAAGTGGTCAAGAATGCAAAGCTCAAAGGCTCAAACACATGAAGACATTAATTAAGGAACTCAACATTTCTTTGTCTGAAAACGCCATAAATGAGGAGGGGCTTTCTGAATACATTGGGACTGGCAGCACTGCAGAGCTCTTGTGAAAGAAGTCACTACGATGGTTCCCTAATAGCAATTCCTTGGTTTCAAACCAAAGTAGTTGAGCTTGGATTACTCCTAGCTGCTTTCATCTGCCGTTCTTGTCTATGAGTTCCGTAGCAACGGGCTTTCCCACCACAAACCAGTAGCAACGGGCTTTCCCTTCGCATGGATGGTGGCAGTTGTAATGAGAGCGCTGGGTCGAAAGTTAGTTCGAACAGTGCATTTTGTGCCTGGAGCCCCAGATGCTCCTTCTCTAGCAGAGAAAAGGAAATATGGTGTGAGGTCTCCCGTTGCCCTGAAGCTGGGGACACTCTCTCTCTATGTCTGTGCCTTGTTCTTTAGAAGTGACTGGTTTTCTGTGGTTATGTATGTGCCGGGTACTTAAACTAACAGGGTCTTGCTCCAGAAGTTCTTAAGTAGATGAAGGCTGCCTGATGTATATTCCCTGTCAGTAAAGCAGGAGGCACTGAAGACCAGAATTATGAAAGAGAAGGTGACTAGATATACTTATCATTTAAATTGCATCATCTTTTTGGCTCTTTAATTAATTCATTAATTACAAATTAGCTTCCAGGATTTCATAGTAGGAAGCTTTATAATTATCTAATCTTAACTCCTGTGTAACGTACCAAAGAACTGTGCCTTAATTCACTCTCCATAACTGATGGCGGATATAAAGAAGAGATTCAATCGGGAATATTACTCTATCAGGACTAATTTCTCTGCAAGTCGTGATACCATATGGTACATTTAACCAGGAATACAGCAGATTCCCAGAATTGGAAAAAAATTTAAATCAAGACTGGGAGATCTCTCTCTAGCTGCTCTAATTTCATTGATATGAAGCACATTAGTCTAATCATAACCTTGGACCGAATTTTTTGTTACCGGCCTTTTTGAAGTAAACCTCTGTGATTTCTGGTTTTAAGAACTCTTGGTTTCCTGCCCAGAAGCCGGCCATGCTGGGAAGCCTTACTGAAGTCTTTTATTTATTTAGCATGTTTACCAGTACCTGAGTGTAATAACACAGAATTTTTATCCTGTGAACACAACTCTTAGACTTCTGGCGCTCCAAATGGGAATGTCCTGCTTCTCTGAGAGGACAAAATATGTCTCTTTAGAAAGCAATCCAAAATAATTTGCCTTTGGGTATAAGAGCTATAGGAGTGTTGGAAGGTCTCAGACCATAGCCTTGCAGTAAGCCAGTTTTATCAGAGTCATGGTAGCAATTTTATTTGAAGAAATTTAAATTAATCTCTCTCTAAAAAAAAAAAAGATTAACAAGTCCAAATCTTAATTAAATGCTATATTTTAAATTCTGTGAATAATATTGTTTAAGAAACATTTAATCATTGTATTTTCTTGTTTAGGATTAGCTGTTTAAAGACAAAAGACTCTAGGCTCCAATTAACTGCTGCCAAAAATTAATTTAAGTAGCCTAATTGACAACTTGCTTTAAGCTACATAAAATCTTGGCATAAAACTTATTGTCAGGGGAAAAATATTCCTAATTTATTACTTTATTATAAATGAAACTATTGACCAAAGTGCACTTGCTCTACTGCAGCTGTTATGTAAAACAACAATATGCAGATGACAACGATAATGAGTCCTTGTCCTTATGTGTAAATACAAGTTGCTTTTAAATTGCACCGGTTGTTAATGACTGTTCGGTGCCACCAGGCTAGAGAATAGCTGCGGAAGAGGCAGAAATCTTGTTTTCAGGCGGCGCTACTGGATCCCAGCCCTTTCTCTGCGACGCCTAACCTGTCGTGCAATACTCGCGGAGGTGAGGCTGGGCTCCTGACGGGCTTCGGACAAAGCCTGCGAGCCCGTTCCGCTCCCCGTGAAAACTGAGCCCGACTGCCTTCCACCTCTATGCAAAAGAGAAACGTAAACTGTTCCACATGTGGGAGCAGAATGCGATCGCTGTGGGGAGAAGGTAGCAAGGCTATTAAATGTAAAACCAGGGCTGAACAATCAAAATACTTGTCCGCGAGTGTGCGAGATACTCGGATATCTGTGAACAGGGAGAGAAAATTAAAAGCTGTAAGTACATACTGTAAAGCTCTTTAGTTTCTTGTTTATGGTCGCAATGGGCCAACTTTCAAAGCCACTTCTTGAAACGTTGCCCGTGGTTTTCCACCTGCAACTAGTTAGACACAGAAGTCCTGTTATTTTCTGCACTGGCACAGCTAATTTGCATCCCTGAATACCCGGCTGATTTACAGAGGCATTAGTGCCTGCGTGGGGCACGGTTTCCCCGCCGACCCCGCGGTGCGTGCGGAGCTGGAGCGGCAGCCCTTTCCCCACACGCGCACCGCCGAGAGGTGCTGTGCCTTCTGCCATTTGGCTTTTCCACTTGCCGTTTCTTGCCGCCCATCCATCTCGACCTGCTGCAACGTGAGCCCGCCTCTTTAATGCAACGTTAGCCATGATATTGTGCGTTTTCCTCTTAGGACTGCGAAAAATGATTGCATCAGGAAGGTAGCTTACTGGTGTGCAGCTTTTCCAAGGAGCCTCTTTGAAGGCTAAAAAGGTTGCTTGGAAAATATAGTATCTTGGCTCAATTTTCATTGTCTAGGCACATTTCATTTCAGAAAATCACAAGCTACCAACCCAGCCATGTCATTGCGATTTTTCAAGCATTTTCTTTTTGTGCGTGTGTGTTTTATATCTCGGTGAAGTCACATCCCCCCCAGGCTATTGGAACAAAGCTCAGCTGAGAGCTGAACGTACTGAACGAGAGGAAATTACAAAAGGAAAAGCTAATGTTGAAAACCATTAGTACGGGCACTTCTCCCACAGCCTCCGTGAACCCTGGAGCGGCAACCTAAGCTCACTCCGAGAGGCACGCCGGCTCCGAGAGACGCACAACGTCCAGTCTGGCTGAGAACCTGCGAAAGCAAAACCCTCCCAACCAACAGCACAGCATCCATTAAGCCGAAGAGATGCTTTTGAAAAGCTCCCAGGGCACTGTGACCCTTCACACCCTTCCTCCACCGAACAAACTGTTTAAAGACCGAGATGTGCTGCAGAGATAACGAGCGCTAAAGAATTTACAGCAGGTGCTATTTGAAGAGACTTCGAACAATGCAGAATTACCTGTGCCCATTTAAGTCCATTAATCTTCTCTTGTAAAAATAGCAATAAACAGTGATTTAGAAGCAGGGAGGAGCGAAGCTGGAAGCCCTGAGGTTAATAGAGAGAAAGATCAGTGCTTGTGGTTAGTTTTCTTTCTGCCTGTGCAACAAGTGACTGAACTGCTGAAAAATGCAACTGCAGGTACAGCTTAGAAAACACCAGATTACAACTGTTGTGGCTGGTATTATTGAGCAGATATATGACAGGGCTTCAACCAGGTTATACTAGGTGCTGTATAAATACACAAGTAATAGCATCCAGCGCACAGAAAGAGTTTACAAACTGCAAAGACCCCCATCCAGATAGACACTGAACGCCCAGGGAAGGCACCGCAATAAAGAGGTCTGCTAAAACAGAGCAACTGCCTGAAATTTGAAGGTAAGCAACAGCGGTTAATCACGATAATTACCACCTGCTTAGCTATTATCTCAGTTGCGGCTGCCTATGTGTCCACAGCATGTACCCTCAGCCTCAGAACAAAGTCTTATTATGATGGATAGGCTCTGGTTTTTAAACTAAAAAAAAAACAGAGACCTGACTAGAGATCACTGGAGCCAAGGGGGATTCTTTTCCACTGCAACAAGCCCTGTGGCATCAGGAACCCATCAAAAAAAGGTGATTTACGCGAATACAGCCGTAGAATATTTTCTTCCTGAATGAAAACAAATGAGCTGGCAAAGTATTAATTTAAAATACTTGACTTGTTAACGAGCGGTATATATTATAAAAGTTGCTTCTGTAAGGACTTTCTGCCTTTGCTCTGCAGGTGGCTGTGTGTCTGCCCTGACCTGGTATGTGGGTACCTCCCCCAGAGGCTCCTGGACCAGCCGTGCGCCGAGCAGAGTGATGCGCTTGCTGCCTTCTGGCTGGGAGCGCTCTTGGAAGCAAAGGTGGTTGTGAGTCCAGTATGACTGCTGAAATTTTAGTAGGTATTAATACTCTTCAACAAGTTAGCATTAATTAAAAATGCCCTTGTTTTTCTTCTGCATTAAAAAAAAAGAATTTCTGAAATCGTTCTTGAAACTATTTTGGTCTGGTTTTTCGTATGAACGAGGGCTTTCTCAGTATCACTTTAAAACAATTTAGATTAAAACCACTGTTCATCACTCATTTAAAAACTCACAGAAACAGTTGACCCTTTTAAACCTAGCAAGCTCAAAAGAATTATGACAAGACTTTTTCTTTCATTTTTAAGAAGCAACATATGTCTGGTTTTGATCACATTTACGTAGAAAATTGTTGTAACTTTTTTTTGAACGAGGCGGTCATTTCAACAATAAATGATGAAAATACACAAGAACCTGAGGAAGGAAGGAACTAGCATTATTTAAATATTTTGTAAGATAATAAATACAATTCCTAAAGTGAAGCGGCTGACTAAATACCGATTTAGTCAATTTAAACTTTAGCTAGTGGAAATATTTCCTTTACAAATTACACTCCTTTCTTCCTCCCTCTCCCCTCCCTACATGCCGAGTATCCTTTATTTCTGGACACCGGGCGACACAATGGAAAGAAAGCGAGACCTGAGCATCCAGGCAGAAAACCAGCCCTTGTACCGGAGCCAGGAGGCGGCCGGGATTGCCGCGCCGCACAATGCCGCGGCGTCAGTGCCACGCCGCGCCATGTAATGAACCCCAAGTGGCCGCCTTTCACATCTCAAGAGCTGAAACCGGCTGGATGCTGAACACCGCTGCTCCCAGCTCCAGCCTTCAAGTGACTATTTCGCCCAACAATAACACTGAGAAAGGCACAAAGCCCGCTGCTTCTGCCTGGCGCTTTTGGATGCAAACTGGCCAAATATGTTAGGGTCAGCAGGACCACGATGCTCTTTGCTGGCAACTTAAATACAGTCAAGGGGCGGGAGCTGGTGAGGACAGTAAAATTTAACAAAGAGCATTTTCAGAAAGTGCAGGGGAAGGTGGTGGTTTGGGGTTTTTTTTTTAAAAATCATCCCTCAGATCTGCAATCTGGGTAAGGTTTGCAACAAAGCAAACCATAATTCTGGAAATGGAGAGGCCTCTATCTGTACAGCACAGGTTATTTTGCAACTTTGCTTCTGACTTACCTGAAAAGAATTCCTCTCCCCCGTTACCTGATAAGGAACTCGCCCTCCAAATTCCCCACGAAGAGCAGCAAGCCAGGGGGGACGATGTGGCGCTCCCCCAGTTTCCTACACTTAAGCTTTCGTCTGTGAAAAATCCTTTTTATTAAAGGCAAACTGCAGTATAATTGAGCTAAATCTCCAGCCTCTGTTGGAGGTAGCAATGCCACGCACAGTTCATTGCAATGCCTGCTGTCCGAGGGATTTTTATGAGATCATATTTCACAAGGAAATAAATTTCCTCCTCCGGTCTGATGCAATCAGTTTACCAAGTGGTAAATAGCTATGTGCTGTTTTGCAAAGTGTTTGCGGATATTCTAGGATGAAAGTTGCCAAAGATAAGATCTTAATCACTGAAATCTGGAGAGCGATTGAGAAAATGGCCCCATAAGGATGTTGGGGCAGGTTCCCTGGAGGAAGCCCAGGCACCCCCTGCAGACACTCAGCACTAGCATGACCCGCAGGAAACTATTTATCAAAGAGCCCATCCCAGCACAGCCCTGCTTCGGCGGCAGCTCCCAAGTGGCAGCCTTTGCTTAGAAGTCCCAAGGCACCGACCTGAACTGATTCATCCCTAAACTGCAGCTATGGAATCTGGCGTAAAATCGTTTGGTGTAAGTACATCCATTTCACTTCTCTTGCAAGAAGCAAAGGAAGAGAGGATCTTCCCAGATAGGTATTCTCCTCCCTCTACCTACACAAATTTTCATGGGAAACCGTAGATGGGCACTGACTTCTGCTGTAAAAATCACTGAACTGAGTTTTCAGGGAGCTGCTTGTGGAAAGATATCTGGGTAACAGGCTCTAGGGATGGCCCAGGCGGTCCATAGGTACCCTCTGATCCATGGAAGGGGCATTACATGCCCTGTAGAGGAGTTAACTCCTCCTAAATAGCAGCCGTGACAGCTGCTGTTGTATCACCATGAAAATCTGAAAATAGTCCATGACCAGCAAGCAATGCAACAAGTGTGGTCTTTGTGCCACGTTCAGTCCTGAAGCCAAACTGAAGAAGTTCAAAGAAATGTGAAGTCATGCTGGTTTCCATCAAAGCTTTTCCCTAAAAACTACTAATTTTCCCCAGACAAGAAGGCAGAGACAGCTGGATTGCCAGCAAGATTGCTAGCTTCTGGCAGCTCCTTCTTGAATAAATCCCGTGGATCTCTACTCTGAGTGAAGCAGGAAACTCAAAACTTCAGACTGAAACTGGAAACTTGTTCTTACTAAATTTGGATACATCACTCCCAAAATAAGACAGGAGACCTCCTAGAAATTCTAAGATGTGGACCAGAAACTGAGGAAATTCTGCCAAAACTGTGGGCATCAGCTCCTGCCCTATTGCAACGGCCCGTGGAGAACCCTCCTTCCACCCGCACAGTGGAGAGCAGCTCTCAGCACCGCGTGAACTTCTCTCGGGAGTGGGCAGTTGCCACGCACTTGGATTTAGAAGAGACATTTCACTGCCAGTTCCCAGAAGCAAAACAGGAGGTTTCAAACGTGTAATCCTCATCGCTATACCCCATCTAGGTTCATCGCACAGGCCAAGATTTTGCCTCTTTTTTTTTTTTACCTCTCTTCTTGATAATCACTCTTTCCTCACTTCTCAGTGGTTTTGGAGTAAAAAGATTGGTGTAAAAATCACCTCCGTGGGATTTATGCTTCTGTTTTTCAATAGGCACTAGTATTTAGTGCTTCCTTAATGTGAGATTGTGAAATACCTAAAACAAGGCCTGATCTGGCAAGATAACGAACACGTGAATTGCTATTGAGATCAGTGGTAATTGCATGTTAACGCACACATCATGAACCAAAAATGCGTGGATCAGAAAGCAACTCAGGATTGGGTTCAAAAGGTGATGAAATGGGAAGCTATCATCTCGAGCGTTTTGATATGACATCCAAAGGATTTACCCAGGTCAGAGCAACCTGATGAATTCACTTGAAAGTGAATCTCCTTGGAAGCTTTCCTTCATCCTAGAGAAAGCACGAGGGATCAGAAAAGGAGTTCTTCACAGATAGTGTGATATTCAGCTCAAGCAATCCTTTAAGTGTACAGGAGAGAAAGAGAGGGTGATGGGCTAAGGGTTAGGAAATAATATTCTCTCCCGTGTATATCCACCATCTTTCCATACACAAACAAATGTGCTCATATAAATTCACCTGCAATGCAATTTGAAAAACAGGGTTTTTTTAGACCACTGCACAGGACACAAACTCCTGGAAATTGTATTTTCTTTAAAAGAATTTGAATTGTTTTAAAAAATAAATATGTATTCACACGATGATGCAGGTTCATCCTCCGATGCACACATTTTTGTGTTTTAATTTTTACCTTTTTTTAGTACTAGGTGGTTTCCAAACCTTCCTAGGACCTAAAATACATATTAATGAAAAATCTAAATTAAAAATCACTTGGGAAATGAATGAAGTTCAAGGGATTTTTATTCATTCTCAGGGTATATATCTGAATTTGTTTGCTTTAAAATGTTGCTTTTCCAAAGTGCCTAGGCTTACAGGAGTGATCTAATGCTGCCTTCAGACATTCCTCCCGTATTGATTTGATACATGATTTGCATGTCTTTTGGAAGCTAATATCAGCTTCTCAATAGAAATGTGGTATTTTCTATTATTGCCCCCACTTCCCCTTCTGCAAAGGATGCCTTTGGAGATTTTTAGGTAAGAGAAATCTTGACCTGGACTGGAGGGTTGGTTTTGTTGGTTTTCTTTAACTTCTTCTGATTTACCTTCATGACAACACCCAACAATATGCTAATACACAACGCAATGGCAGCATAGCTCTGCAGGACATCAGTTTTTTAAAAATCATGAGAAAGGGGGCATGATGCCTTACTCTGCGGTGTAAGGAATGTGGTGATAGTACGGTAGCAAGCCCAGCTGCACCTTTCCATCTTGGAGCTTCAGACCACGTTTTTTCTGTGGCCAGTGCTTGGGTCGCTTTCTGGCTCAGACTGGGAAGAAGCCCCAGTACGACTCACTGACCAGGCACAAACTAGTCCCGTTTCTTCTCCAGGCTGGAGGAGCTCAGAAACCCACCGTCTTTGCCTGTACGAGTCTGACATACACCGTGTACCAAGCAGCCAACATAAAGCCAATGAGGTTTTTGCTTCAGTGGACAGACTTGGCACTTAGAGAAAAACGATTGTAAAGCAATGCTTTCTGTGTATGTTGATCCCACTGAAAGGCCTTCTCTGCTAATCTCAATAGCCCTAATTTCTTTAGACATTCCAGGAGGATTTTGCGTCTCAGTCTAGACACACTTCATCCCTCTGTTTTGAGAGAGAAAGCCTTTTGAAACTGCCAGAGCTCCTTTGTTTTCCTGCTCTGAAGGGCTTTGGTGCCTGTGAACAAAATAGGATAGGCTAGGATGAAGACGAAGGCTTCAAAGCTCACTGCTTCCCTATATGTTTTTCAAGGTACAGGCTGCATATCTGGAGTTCCTAGTCTCTTTCTGCTTCTTGCTTCTTAAAGTTCCCTATTAAAGTCAATAAAGGCATGCGATCCAGAGTTCTAGTTCTGCCTCAGCCACTCTGACATAGTGAGAAAGCCCCCTCATCTTTCAGCTTCCTACAAATATTCTTTTTATCGTGCAAATTAATCATGTAATGTCTGTACAGTGTTTAAAGCATTAGCCAGAGTCAAGACTAAAAAGGCATAATCACGCCTGTTTCCATTTCCCCGTATGAAGTCTTCTATTCAAGAATCAGTCTTGTAGGGTACAAATACCTTCTGCTGGGATTTCTGAGTATGTCTGACAACAAACAGAATGAGACCTGATTATAAGGGGTTTTTCGGTCACACAAGTGCTCAGATATGGAAGACAAGCAGTACTTTTAAAGGCAGAGTTAAGTAAGCTATTGCCCGCACCCGGTGAGCAGAGACGGCCATTGGGGCTGGTCCCGGCATTGTGCTGTGGGTCATTTTGCAATAAGTAAGTCAGCGGCATCTTAGATGCAAGAGCAATGCAATGTACTTTATTATTTTCTTACCTTTCCGTACAGTCCTCCTGAAAAATGTCACAAAGTGTGACTCATCACATCTGCATGAAGTTATGAAAAAAGTAAGCCTTGTTAACCTGCTGTTTGAAAACCAGAACACTTTTATCAGTTCATATAATTGCTAACCCCTTATTCACTGTTCAACACTGAAGGGTTCTTTGCCTCCTAAGATCCCACTAATTGCTGACAGATTTGATTTCTCTGTGACAGCAGGAGTCCTGTTTCTGGCCTTTACATCAAGTAATTGCTTTATTTTTCTCCCTCTGCTCTGAAAAACGGAATTCCCTTCTCCCCTGCTTGAACCTCTGTAATGACTTCTTTCTATGTTATTAAATCCTTGCCATTTAAATCACATTTAGAGATGTTTTGAATAACTGATTCCAATTACTAAGGCTCTTACTAAGGAGCAGCTGAAAACGCAAGTCATTACTTGCCCATAGACAAGCAGCTACACCTTGCAGCAAAGTCTCTGGTGGACTGTATTTTATTTCTACTCAGTAAGGTGCAATTTATACTCACAGGAGGCGGGTGTTCAACAAATATACAGCTGCTGGAGTTCTCATAACTTGTCGCTTGTGCAAAATAGAGACCTGATTTTATATTTATTTTATAAATAGTGCTATTCCTCAAAGAAATCATCCGGTCCTTCCTGTAGTGGCTCGGGAAGCCTGCTTGGAACAACAGTAGAGATGAGCAGTTGACCGACGAATGACCCACGTAAGGTTACTATCCCGAGATCTAATAAAAAAGCATGGCAGGGTAAAAGGAAACATGACTACAGGTCGTACATTCCTTCCGTGAAGTATGATCAGCTTCTGTTGTTCTTAACGTTGTTTTTTATACAGGTCACGATTCCTTGAATGTACTAAGAACTTCCCGGCAATAACAGTTTAGTTCAGTTATTAATCATACTTGTAATCATTAGCGCCTTTGTAGAAAAAAAAAAATATGTGCCAGGAGATGATTATTTGACAAATTGCTGCAGGGGCTCAGCATAATAGCTTTGCTGATACAATCAACATTGAGCCACTATAAAAAAAAAAAAAAAAAAAAAAAATGAAGCAACTTCCAAACTGTTTGTGAAAAACACTACCCTGCCAACGAAAGGGGACTGACGTTTAAATAGCTAGCACGCCGTTGTCTTCACAAGTGCAGGCTCAGTTCCTTTTCATATACGGTCACTACCGTGGCACATGTAAACAGCTAATAAATGAAGATAATTCATAATAACCAAGGAATCTGCAGTTGTCGCTAATTCATGGGCATATTAGGAGTGCGAGTGCTGCAAACTGAACTCTGGCGGAATCTGTACTGGAAGCCACTGCTTGATGTACTGGGAGTCTGTGTGCAGCTCCCAGCTTCTGCTGGTGCAGGCTGAACTAGTGCCTTGGAATCGGTACAAGAAATAAATAATCCCTTCTGTATTTGTATATTAACTTTCTGGTACTTCCTTCAGTCTAGCCCTGATAATTAGCCCTGCTAATATACACAAAGGCCCTAGTTTACTTTTGACCAACGGAGTAAAACTACTACGAAGTGGAATAAAAGGTATGCTGATAAAAGCACAGCCTGACCACTAAACTTGCATCAGTGGTCAGGACTTCTGCCAGCACAGCTAAGCCGTAATAAGGATCTCTCCTTTTTCCAGCCCTGACAACACAGAAACCAGCACAAGACCTTAGTTTTTAGACCCTGTGGCTGCAAATGGTCTGTGCAACGAAATTTACCTCTCAATATGCAATGATTGTTTTCATGCAACACTATTTTGCTTAATAAGTAGATACATTCATGCCTTAATATTTTTATTGTATTTGTTCTGGGAAGTTATTTGGTATAGTGTAAGGTGTTCCTATATCTCGGTTGGAAGTATACTGTGCTGCTTCAGATTGCCTAAAAGTGTGAGCAGACCAGTATCTGTACATCTCCTTATAGGCACTGCTCTATTTTCATGTACAGATAGATAGCTATTCACTAAGGTCCAACCTTACTGTCACTGAAATAAATGAGCATTTTCCCATTGACTTCCTTAGGAAAAGATATGGATCCAGAACCCAACTGCCAATACTCATATTGCCTCAAAAATACCACTTCATGCATATAAAACTATAGTTAATGAGTGAACTAAAGTAGGTGGGTTCATTTGGTATTCAGAGATAAGCTTCCTAAATGTGTAAATTAAAATAAAAATAAAATTTTAATGAGTACAAGGGAGCTGTTTTCTGTTCTTTTGTGTGGATGTTATTCACAACTTTCCCTTCCTATGCATAAAAATAAAAGAAAATTGAAAATACCTGCCGTAGTTTTAAAAAAACAGCCCAATATCAAGAAAAGTAATAGTTGTGATGCTAATTTTGTGCCATGAGCACAGACCAATAATATGTGGTCAGTTGTCTGGAAGGCCTCGGCCACAGGCTAACGAAGGGACTCACCTGCACATACCAAGCACAGGCTGAGAAAGAAAGGCTGGCTCAGTGCTGAACGTCCCGCTCTTCATGTGTTTTAATTAACCCCATTACTGGTTTTAATTAGAGATGCTTAAGAGAATAATCTCTGAGTTTTGATCTGCTCTTTCTAACGCGGTAGCGGCATCCGAAGGGGTCTTAGTCATTTCCCTCCCGTAGAACTCATGAGTCAGCAATTCCAGAGGGCTCTTCATGCACTTTCTGCGTACGTGGGAAATAGCAGAAGGGTAAAATTTCCTCCCCCCATCCTGTGCAATGCCCTGGGAGCCAGCAGACTGGAAATTAGTGCGGGAGCTTGGCAGCAGCATCGTCGTGCCGGCGCGAGGGATGCCCAAGCTTCCCAGTATGCCAGTGTGGAGCGCTGCCAGCTCGGCGCTGGAACGAGTTATGTAGCTGTACCTTGGGATACCTGAAATTAGCCCCATAAGGGCAGACTTTCCAAAATGTTTTAGAAAAGACCAGCGACGTTATCAAAAGAGCCAGGATGTCAAACTTCACTTTTGAAAATCTCCCCAGGAATCCCATCTATCTGGCTTTTTAGTCACTTTGAAGGTTGGTGATTAAATCCATACTTAGAGTGTGATTCTCCCACACATGGGGAGCAATGGGAGCTTTGTCATCACCACTAATGGGGACAGGATTGCGAGGAATGAAATATGCAAGGAGTATGCGAGGGGAAAAAAAATAGGCTTGAAAATCATCAAATGAAAAGAGCCAGCGGAGTTTTTAATTTTTGTTCATGCTTTAATTACTGAAAATGATAGAAGCACTTTCCCATTTTTAAAATGGTTAAGTTTAAAAATGTCTGGGGTTGTTTGTTTGTTTCTTTTGGGAATGACTTACAATAACCAAGAGATATAAATCAACCCATGGTTTTGCTTTTCTTTTCTTCTGCAGCCGCAGCTTAAACAACCAAACAGCGGGGCAGCTCCTCAGCAGCCTGAATCCACACTGAGCGCTCTGGAAAGGCTGGTGCGGGGCGGGCAGGAGGGCCTGCGAGCTTTGCCTTGATGGAGTTGAGTTGTCTCACAACGCACTGGATGCCCTCCTGGGTAGGGGGCCCTCAGAGCCTCCTGAGGAGGCTAATTCCCCTTTGCTATCTTCTTGGGACCTTTCCCTCCTTGGTTTAAAAAGGAGCGGTGCTGAAAGTTGAAGGATAGCCCAGATTTTGAAGGATAGCCCAGATTTTGTGATCATTTGGGGTGAAATTCTTACTCCCGTTTAGCAACTCCATGGGGCTTGGCTGAGAAATGTATCAGGTCGTGCACCCAAATCTTCTTCCGCTTCCATATCTCTCTGCACCTTCCCTCTCCCCCTTCCCCTATAGCCCATATAGGCATCAGATTTTAACCTGCTTCTCTCTCCTTTGGGGTGAGAGCCCGCAGTGCTCCCTCAGTCCCCAGGGAAGGAAGCCCACGGACCCATCCCTAAACCCAATCAAAGCAGCTGCCTTAGGTACCGACGGCAGTGCCGCTGTGCTGGGTGGGAGGCTGGTGTGGGCCAGCTGCTGCGTGGACGCTTACCTGGTGTCGTGGACAATACCCTCTAGGATGCCATGGTTGTCTTGCCTCTACTGGCTACAGAGACTGTCACAGCCTGGTTTTTCTCTAGGTTCCTCAAAAATGGCTTTGCTCCGACCACCAGACACAGAGCACCGACGAGCTGTCAGGCGGCAAAAATCCACGTCATTCTCTGAAGACCATTGAAGAAGAGGGCCAAAGCCACGAGACCCGTCGTTGGACTCTTCAGCCATCCCTCTGTTTTTAAAATCTTCCCTCCACCAACAAATCACGCTAGATCAGCAAACAAGCCCACTGGCGTGGTTAAAGTGAGATACGGGAAACCACATCTCGCAATGCCCTACGCTCTATGCCATTGTGCTGGAACAGGCGGCAGGAGGAAGCCAAGGCAGGACCAGGTCACGGCTCTCCGGGCAGCTGAGCTTGCGGAGGAGGTTTCTGCTGTCGTGTCTGCAGGAGATCGGCCCACCTGCTTTCTCCCTCGATGTTTCAGTTTTCTGTTCGTAAAATGCAAATAGTAGCTCTTCCGTGTCTCACAGGCATACTGTAAGGATAAATGTATTAAAGATGTGCAGTAGTCAGGGTCCACATCAGGCCACAAAATCTTCGGGAAGATAAATATGCCTGTAGACACCAAGTAGTCGCTTTCTTTCGTGCCTTAATGCTTTTATGGTCAAAGAAGAAACCTTGAGTTTTACAAAGGCTGTCTGGCAGTTCTTATATTAGCGTCCTCACCACAGCTACTTCTCGTTGGTGATGTCTGTTTGTATCTCTGTGTGATGTTGATGTTGTTGGTAACATTTTCATGTACAGTAAAGCAAACTACAAACCTGGTTTGCGCCTGACAGTGAATTGGTTTGCAAAAATGAAGCAAAACAGTTCAGTCTTTTGAGAATGTGAGGAGAGGAAGACGACACCAACATTTCTATGTTAAATGAAGAGATGCGAAACTTGTTTTTTCATAGGAAGCAACTGAGGGAAAAACCTTATAACTTGGTAAAGGAGTAAATATCATTTATTTGAAATGCCACTGGATATTTGCATTTCCTTTGGCTTTGGTTCAACCAAGCTAAGAGCCTCCTGCGATAAATTTAGCGAAAGCCATCACTGGGTGAGAGCAAGCTGCCGGGGACCCCGCGCTGGGGGGCTGCAGCCCCGGCACTGCGAGGCGCTGGGAGCCCCTACCGCACGTGGGGAGGGGAGCGCAGCCTCGCTGTGCGGGACGTTACCTACCCTTAACGTGGCCATATGCATCGATACTGGAGCGTGAGTGATTGTGCAATCGATCACCCGCACCAGGGACGAAGTTAAGCTGCATGTACAACTTTACTGTTCTCCTTTCTTGCTTCTGGAGTCTTACCCACGCGGTCGCAGCTGCCTCAAAGGAGAGTTTGTGTGGGGTTTTTTTGCTTCCCTGGAACATTTGACTACATCACATTTGCAGATATTTCAAGTTTTTCATTCACGTGATACCTGAGCTTTATTTACTTTTGAAATAAGTCATCTCATTAACAGAATTCATTATCCATTATTACTGTCATGTCATTCTCCTAATAAAAGGAATGACTGTAGAAGCATTCAGTGGCTTAGCTGGTAGCATAGTGAGCTATTATGCTGCAAACCTGCATTCACGCAGTACATTGGTATGCCAAGGCTGGCAGAGACTAGGAGCATCAATGAGGTAATAGTCTTAATCTCTGAGGGGAGGATTATGTTGTGCTGCACTGCAAATACCTCCTACCGTTAGCAGGATAATACTTCAGATGGAGCTATAAATTGTTCAACAAATAAGGACAGGTGCTGGGAAGAGGGTGGAAAATAACCCTGCAATGTTCCACCATTATCTCCAGAGAAGAGGTGGAAAAACTGTTGTTCTCACTGCTAAACTATTATCACTCTTTCTCCATTTAATTTGCCAGCGTGCCATGGCCAGCCACTTAAAAGTGAAGTGCACTGATAGTAGTTGGGTCTCTTCTTCCCAGAAATGCTGTTTGCTTTTGTTGACTGAATGAATGCTGGTTGTAGATACGTGCGGCATGAAGTGATCATGGACAGGGAGTCCCAGCCACACTGTCCACTGTCCCACCTCCCTGCGTGAGCTCTCTACTCCACAGAGTGCTACGGCACATCAGACCCTGGCTAGACTACGTTTTCACCATTTTCCTGCTCAGAAGAGCAGTTAGCATTCATTACTGTACGTGGCATGAAGAAGTTTGTAACTCCTCCTTTTCATGTTTTAGAGGCCTGATACTCTAGGTTCACCTTTACCGGCATGGGAGGACACAAGCCACCCAGTTGAAGGAGATGTGCATATCTCCTTTCGGAGGTTTGCTTCCTATCCTGCAGCAGGTCCTGGCATGAGGAAAAAATAAATGAGAAATCTCATTTACTAGGAAAAAATGAATAAATAAAAAAAGGTTGGCGCACTTTCCACAACGTCTTATGCCTTAGGATGTCAATAAATTTCACAAAGCTGGGCAAATGGTATTACTCCCATTTTACAGAGGATTGATATAAAATAAACATTAAAAAGTATTTAAACAGTGCTAGTGCTGGGATAAACTTTGTTCAGTAGCCCCTGGAAGATGTTGCTCTACCACAAGGTAGTAGAAGAGAGGAGAGGGCATTTAATGGCAGTGTACAGATCAACTAGTTCAGGCTAAAATATGATCAGAGATTTGCTCCTGAACACACATTAAGTTTTACAGGTAGCAGTGATTTACCACGGCCCCAGCACTTGGCCCTACTATTACCTTGCTGTTCTTCCCACTGCTACAATTTGCGCTTGATCCAAAGCCGCATCCAGCCAGACAACAAATCAGCAGTGGATTTTGAGTGGGAAGCAATGCTTTCAGCCCCATGGGTCATTACTGGAGTCTAGCTGAGAAGCTTTGTTTTGGACCAAGTCAACATTAATTTATATTTGCCTGACTTAACTTCTCAAGGAACAGAACTAGATTTCCCCCATGTGCCCAGCTGTAACTAAGGGATCCAGGCTACATCTCCCACGATGCAATGAACACCTTCTTTCTCTCCATGTGAAACATTTTCTTTTGATTAAAAATGTCCAAGGAACCATTTCCAGGTCCCTGGATCACCAATTTTTAAAAGGTTTTGCCCATGGAAAATTGCAGTTTTTGCAAACACTGTCCTGTTTTAGGATTACAGCAAATGCTGAAATATTGATCTTGCCCATCAGATTGAAATTCCTTTTAAAATTTTATCTAAGCTCAAACTTGTTCATCCCTGAGAAATGGGAAGAGAGACCTCTTTTGGGCAAACTCTTAGCAACACGTGATTTAAAGAAATGTTCAAATTGTGGGTCTGACTCCAATCCCTGTCACGCAGATGGAGGAATTAAGTAATTCCCCCAATACGTGTGGTCTTTCCTATGTGTTGAACCATTATAGGCTAGAGGGGAATCAAGCACACAAAGTAGTTGAGGATATAACTAAAGAGATTCATTGCCAGCAGCAATGGAACACATGCAACCCTTGATGCATTGCTTTAATTTTTGAATTTTGTGTTGTTCCTTCTTCTTCAGTAGGTGAGGGCAGTAGTGCGCAGAGCAGCAAGCAGCTATCAGTTTTCCTTGCAGAAGGGTTGACCTGCTGCTCACTGCAAACTGATTTCATCATTTCCATGTCCACATTTTCCTTTCCATAAATTAAGTAACTTTTTGCTCTCACTTTTTTCCCCTTCCCCACAGAAATGCCTGTTTTCGTTTTTTAGAAAGTTAAACAGTTCTCATCATAATTGTGAAGACAAGGAAAAAAAAAGCCTATCCCTTCTTAAGCCCTTGGTCTGAAGATTTGCTTTATTACCAACTCACCCAGTCACAGCAGCTTGTCACTTTACAACTCAAACCCAAGTGTTTTCTTCACGAGAGAGTTTCGGCTTGAAATTGTGCAACTTTGTGGCTGAGCACATCCACTCCAGCACGCGAACACCGACTCCAGAGTTCACAGAGGAACGGGGACCTTTTTTGAAGTAAAGGGGAACTTTCCCGAGTCAGGACTGCAGGGTCTGGCCTACACCCGACTTGCATTTACACCAGATGAACCACCACTGAAGGTGGTGTCAATTTAAAGCCACCTTAGCAGAAGTGAGAGTAGGTTTTGCAAAACTCTTAAGGAGAACGGCTTGTCTCTGGTTACCCTGCAGCCAGGTGAGAGAAGCTCGGAGAAAAGGATGAGCCAGTTAAAGATGCATTAGGACATAAAAACCAATAGGAAAACCCAAACAAACACTGCTGTACCAACATTGCAACAAACTACCCAATGCATCCCTGTCCTTTGGTTGGTTTTCAGCAGTCTTTGGAAGAGTTTTTATCTTTCTGCCACTCTGATTTAAGATACAGCGTTACTTAAAACCCCCTAACAGTCAACTAAATGTCAAAAGATGAAAAAAAATTTCCATCAGTCTCTGCTTTTTATAAAAATATATCAATTTAATAACTTGGTTTAAAGAAAAACAGAATGATCATGTTAAAATACTGCCAAATTTATAAACTTTGACAGTCCCACATACTGAGATGAACAGGCAAATTTATTTAATAAGAAATAAAATACATTTTCTCCCTGCATTCATTGAAATAAAAAGACAGACACATCTGTCCCAAATTTCTTTTAAGGAACGGAACGGCTGCTAGTAACTAGAAAATAGTGCCTTTCTGCTGGCTTACCTCAAGATAAATTTACAGCTTTGCTGTAACAGTATCAGAATTCAAAATGTAATCAGTTCAAGTAGAATGAGATCAAACATTTCTGTCCACATTAACTCTTTGATGTCACGATTCAATATCTCACAATGAAAGATGGGGATGTAAAATGCAAGAAAGTTTATGCAAGTTCTTGCTGTTCTCAAAGTTGAAAAATCCGCGGGGTCTATTACATGGGGTTTGTACATTCCCATAGAAATGTGTGGTGAGCATTGTAGAAGGTTACCTTACCACAGGAGTTACAGATTTACATGCTTTTTAAGAGATGCAGTTCTTACTGTTGGCAAGACCTCCCAATCTCATACTCCAGTAGCTGCTTAGAGACCTAAACCAACATCTCAGAGAGAAAAAACGTCCCAGGTGTACTTCAGTGCAAGATATTTGTGCAGTTAGAGTACTAACCGATTTCAAAAGTATTTCAGGAAAGGGATGATTCTTCTATCATCTGACCTCGGTGAAGGGATAGACCACTCTCACCCCAAAACAGTGCAGAAAATGGAAAATAACAATTGCAGCTATACAGAAGAAAAACACATTTTTCAAGGCAGAGAACACTCGTAGTTCTCTATCACAAAAGGTAGAGTTATTACACAGTCTCCCCACATCTCCAGAACAAGGGATTTATGCAATGTCCCACATCAAATGGAAACCCCCTCTTTATGAACTTTTGCTCTCCTCCCAGACCAGACATTTCTTCTTGATCTAAAACCTTTTGTCCCTTCTGTTTCCTTTGTGCTTCTCAGATGGCACCGAGGGGATACCGAGAAAAAACAGCAAGGAATGTCCATATTTATGAAGTTAGAATCAGATGATGCAAGCCGAACAAGCATATAAGCAATTGTTTCGTTTACTGTGGCATTCCCTCTGTGGGGGAAGAAGAAATACTGGCCCCGTATTTGGGGCACGTGAGCACTAAGAACCTCAACTTTAAGAAAAGTTTTAAAAACTGAAGGCAGGAAAGGTGTGCCAAAACCTAGCTATGATGGTGAACCTTCCTAATGAGAACCAAGAAGGGGTTTACTGGGGGTAAAAAAGGGTCAGCTAAAGGGGCTATATAGCTCCCCATTAGCACTGCCTGATGAAGTCCTTGTTTGTGGGTTGATAGGACACAGCTGCAGCTGCCCAGCAAGGCTGGGCTGCGTACACCCTGGCACACGTTCAGCTTGTGCTGGCCAAAGAGTGCTTTTCTGGTCTAGCCTGAAACAGTTCTGCAAACAAGGCAAGCTGTATGAGCAAAAATCACTCGATGCCAGTATAAGCTGTGTTTCCCTGAAAGCTTTTGCCAGCGTGAAGTGTTCTTAAAAACTGTAAAAATAAAAACCAAAAAATGTCACACCCTTGGCTGGCATTGGCATGTGTGCAGACGTTTTAAAGATATATTTGGCCCAGGTTTGCTTTTGCTGGATAAGACTGTACCAATGTAATTGAAGAATGTTATGTTAATAATAAATGTCATGTTTATTAACGTATTTAACAACATTAATAAATGGGAAGCTGTCAAACTGGTGTTACCCTGAGCAAAGACCATAATAACACTAAGTGGTAACTCTAGGGGACTACGTGAAAACAAGAACCTTTCTTCTGATGGAGCTGCAAAGTACTGTAACTGAAAAATAAAACAATATCTCTCCCACCTTTGTGAAGACCAACTTTTAGATAGGGCAGGTTACTTAGGCAGGGTCTAGAACATACAATGAGAGCAGGAAAGGGAAAAGAAATGAGCTTGTACTATAACAGGTCAAGGTCTCCGGGTTCCCAAAGGCTATTCCTTTGCTAATAAAAGTGCTTTGCTGTCTATGAAACAGAGGTAGTGTATGTATTTGTCTACTGAGGAGCATCTAAAGTGATTTAGCCTGCCACAGCGAAATGAAGACTTCCACGAGAGAGTCCCTGAGGAAAAATTAGTGGCCCTGAATATACCTGCCTGGGACAAAGCACTTGTCCTCCCAGGGACAGACAGGCCAAACTGTCCCCCAGAAGTCTGAATACAAATCTTGAAAACTAAAATTAAAAAGTAATTATCTGAATAAGGGTCACAGAATCCATTACTTCGTAGATAGGGCTTATTAGAACAAGAGAATATCAGACGGATATGACAAGTATGACCTGCCATAATCCAGCTAAACCACAGCTGCATATAAAAATGCACTATTTTATTCTGCAAAGCTGCCTGACTTTCAGAGCATTGTTAGCGGTGCAGTATAGCTTTGCTCCATGGCAAACAAGTGATTGCCTACCTTCTTCATAACTGGCATATAATGGGGGCTATAAACTGGGGAGACTAAACAGTTGGGATTCAGAATAGACCATTTGCCAGTTGAGGTTTGGACAGGGGAGGTTTAAAGTATATTTTAGCACCACAATTTTTCCTATTCAGCCAGCACTTTTTTCCGTAATTGCTTGCAGGTTAGAAGGACATTTGGACCCTGACCAGACAAAGCTCAAGAGTATTTCCAAGTCAAGAGCTTGGAAGTCAATAGGATTACTCACCTATTTGAGAGCTCAAAGGAGCAAGGGAGGCAAGGTTTGTAGGGAGAGGTAATGTATTTTATGAGGAAAACTGATATCACTGGAAAAAATGGACAAGCTCTCACGGACACAAGTTCTAAGTGCGAGCCCTGTCAAAGGCTTTCATTTCTGGTGCGGATGAATTACTTGGTTCACACCTTCTGTTGCCTTAAAACACCTCAGGGCCAGTTTCCTCCCATTTTCAGGCACTTGGCTGCGGTGCCTTTTCCCACAGCCTCGTCAATGAGATCTGAACTGCTCTCTAGACGTACCTATCTTTTTTTTTCCCAGGGCACCTGAGGCACCACCTGAATTATGTGCCTATAATTCAGGGGGATTTAGGACACCTGACGTGTCATTTAATGTTACACAATTACATCCCAGATCCTGGCTTTCAACATCTAAAATCTAGCAAACTTAGATGAGGTGATTGCAGGCTGAGTTTCTTTGTGGTTCCATTATGGTTTTTTGGACAGTGATTAGCTGCAACATAAAGCGAATCTAAAAAAATCTGGCTCTGAATTCTCTATATACTCAATCCTCTAATCCACCCCCACATAATCTATTATATCATACAGCCCTCGGTGTAGGTGTGTAGTTCAGATCTGATGACTGAACGCTATTATGTGAACACCCACGCAGCACTAGCAGATGGAGCGATGCTGCAGTTCTTCCCCCTGCACAGCAGTCAGGCTTGAGCATCCTCACTCCCCCCCAACCTTTCACCCCATCTGTGCTCTCTTCTTTAGCGCACTCCAGCGCCAGAGAATCGGTTCCGACTGGTGTCTGTGCTCCAGTCCCTACTCTGAATCTGCTTCAGCAAGGTGGAAAAAGGTACTTACTTGGGTTTGACATCACCAGAGCAGCAGGATCCCAGCTCTGCAGGGGAGAGTGCAAAAATATGATGTACTGTGCTTCGTATTGCGTAAACCCATGAGCTGACGGTTAGTTTTTGGGAAGATGAGCAAGAGAAGAGGAGGGCGGGCATAAGGATTTCAACTGCATGTTCCCCAGATATTCCACTGCGTTTGACATACGAGGTCTTCATTTAGTTCAACTCCTGTTGGGGAGATTGAAACCCTACTAGAAGTCATGTTGGCAAGATAGCTGCTCTTACAATATATATACATAAGCATATTCCCATTTTGTGCTTTCAAGAGAAAATCATGCCTTCTACTTGCATATAGCGCACATTCTTACTGCCTGCCTTCCTCCACATATATTTTTTATGCTAGAACTGCAACTTTGAAACCAAATGACTTCTTATACCAATTTATAGTTGCCAGCCTTCACAATATGTGCCGAATGCAGAGTTTCTGAAAAACAAGGGGCTGGTGAACAAGTGCTACTGCCTGCCAATTAAGTTGTGCTACAGAAACTTAATACGAAGCTTGTTGAATGTTTAAAAAAAATACCAACAACTTCCACCCACCCAAATATTAATTGACGAAATTGGCCAAAAGCCTCCTATTCTTACATGAAGCTACTTTATTATTAAGCAAAGGTGTACTAAGGAAGATTCAGTCCCTAGCAGGATGCAGCTTAAGAAATGGGGAAGTAGCAAAAGGGAGCTTAGAAAAGCAATGTCAGTAAGATATAGCATAATGGCAATACATCCCATAGATGTTATTTCTCTAAAGGAATCCCTTCTCATTTTGAAATCTAATTAAAAATTGTTACCAAATATCACTTTAGCTGATTCCAAAATCTGTTTCATCAGCTCAAAACTTTTTCATATCATTGGGGCTGCACAGGTGAATACAAAAGTATAATTTGAATTTGTTTCTTATGAAACAGCTCATAAATAAAAAACACCCTGTTTTAGCTACTATCAGACATATTTTTCTGGGTGCCCATAACGGCAAAACTAGCGCAAGCCATTCACATCATTAAAGCTTTGGGAGCTGACCAGGCTTGATACACAAGCTCTATGAAACCATAAAGAAAATGTCTGTGAGCAAATTTCTGTCAAGAATGAATCAAAGCTCTGTGTGAAAGGTAATTTCAGCATCTCTGGCCTAGCAAAGTAATGCCAATTTAAGTATATAAGATAGGTCGCTTTCCACTCTTGGCCTAGTTGAGTCAGCGTGACTTCTTAGGCAAGACAGAGGGACTCCGAGCAGGAGTCTGTGCGCACTAAGGACAGAACAAATCAACCTGTGTCATAAATCAGCTTTATTCTTACAGGAGCCAACCTTGGAGGTTCTTTTGTGAGCTCTGGAGGTAAAATCAAAGCAGTCAAGCTCCCGCTCAGGCTGTTCTTAATCAGGCTGGCATATTTTGTCCAACCATGCATCATTGACCCAGAATCCCGGACAAATGACCAAAGTCTTTCTATTCAGATAACATTTCCAAGCAGAAAAATAAAGATTGTGTTGTAGGAAACCTAAGTGTGTATTAGTCTTTTTTTTTTTTTTTTTTAAAGTAGTAACACATCCTCATTCTAAAATTCACTATCAGATCATTTAACAGCTGTGGCTTGTGCCAGCTCTCTGGATTAGTAAATCAAAATAGTGAAATTGTGAAATATCTTCCCACCATTAAGAAAAGAAAAAAAAAAAAAAAAGAGTTTTAGGGCTTTTTCAAGCATTTGCAGTGATGAGCTTGCCAATCAATTCTTGTTGTGTAGTGAGCAGAAAAGAACTAATTATGTGACTCTTTTTTTTTTTAATTTCAGAACAAAGAACATATAATAATTGTTGGTCCTGGAAACTTAAATATAGAATATGCTATAATCCAGAGTTCATTATGACTTGCGGGACTGGTAATAATAATAAGGCATTATGCAGTCCTAAGGAGCTTCATATCTAGAAGGTAAATACTTAAAAGCCATGGTACATCAGCAAATCCAGAGGCAGGAATAGAGATTATTATGGTTTTAGGTGGGGGAACATTATAATTCTTGTTTTTAAATCAGCTTTAAATCTGATTGCAGTAGAGCTTGATTTCAAAAGGGAGATTTGGTGTTCAACAACATGGGAAGGACCTACATTTCAGATACTTTCTACCACTTCTCTGTTGGTATTTCACAGTAAAAAAAGCAGCCTGAAAATCATTCAGAATTAAACAAACTGAAGTTAAAAGCTTTGATCATGTAGTGGAAATAGGAAGCAGATAAGTGTGTAGCGTTTTCCTTTATTGTTCTGCCCTCAGACCAGGACAACTGAAATTTAAAGTAATTGTTTGCCGATTTTTTTTTGTTTATACTTTATACATATAATGTTTTGATCATCTCGGTTCAGTTCTTCATACAGAAGGACTCTCACTGCAAAAAGCAACCAGAAAACTGCCCTTGTTTTTGACAAGCTACAAAACCTGGGTGGTTAAATTTATTAAATGATCTCCTTATCCTTAAAGCAATGAACAGCATCTGAGCCATAATTCTACATCAATAATAACATATAATCTACATTACATTATATAACTCTAGCTATAGAGCCTAACTATCGTTCCTCTATAAGTCTAGCAAATATATTATTGGTAACTAATGAAGGGTTGCAATGGGGTGTTCTGTCTCCTGAAGGGCCAGGCTGCCTTCAGTCACCTACCCTGTGCTTTGCTTTGACCCTGAGTAACGCAAGCCTTGTGGAGGAAAAGGAATGGAGAGATCACCCTTGGGGCACTCCGGATTTACTTCTTGGAAGTGGCAGTGGTTTCATAGTCCTGCTCCAAATAAGATAGAGGATTTCAGTCATGGGCTACCCATCTTCCAGCTACATATGCTAGCCATTGGACTACAGGAGAGAGGGATTAGTGGAATACTTGCTCTTTGAAATACAAATTTTGGTTGGAAATGAATCCTGCAGAACTGACTTTCCTACCCGTTGTGTTTCTGAATGGCTGCTTTAGCTAGCTTGGCTGCTGTGAATCCTCTCGTTAAGATGCTACCTCTCCACAAATACCAGGAGTAGCACAGGTCACAGAGCCCACTAGTCAGCATAAATATTCTGTTTCTATAATGCTTGACGCTGGCTGTAAGTTGCTTTCTGGATTTAGCACCGATGAGTGACAAAGAGTGATTTGTCATCTTATTGAAATGAGCCTGCTCCTGCAGCAAGGGACTCTTGGGGAAACGCTCTGTACAACTAAGGGTGGAAAAGACAAGATGACGAGAAAAGCATCCCAAAGAACCCCCTGAATTGAGGGAAAGGTAACAGCTGGATTAATGTTCAACTGCTTCATTTTGGGGTTTGCCATGAATAATTAAGTGTAATTAATAAATAGTGCCCTGAAGATAGGATCAAACAGACTTTGGGTGTGGTGCTTAATCCTTCCTGAGTTGGGGAGTAAGGCCAGCAGCCTATAGTGGATTTAACTAATTCTCTTAATTGCAGCTTCATTTGCCTGATCTTTCTAAATGGTATTAATCTAGTGATTTGCAGAATAAGCACATGGAAAAGACTTACCAAAATCACGTTAGGATCTCAAAGATATATTTCTCTTCTTAGACTTTCTTTCAGTGGGAGAAGAGAATTCATTGACAATGCAAATTCTATTAATTTGGCTAAGCATTCACAGTCTTTGTTGGTATAAAATAAGAATTTAAAATGCCATTAACAAATTCAACCTTTAGAATCAACATTGGTAATGACAATTCTGCAGGGCTCCTAATTAGTTATTTATAGATTAAATATTTTGTAAAAGACACAACTGCAGCATTTCACTCTCATTGCCATGCTGGGTACTAAAGCATTGCACAGATTTCTGCGTCTCACAGAAGCATTCACAAGAAACTCCTCCAGCGACCACACTGGGAGACAACGAGATAATCACATTTCTTTATCACCCTTTGCCTGGACAACAACAAATGTGTGCAAGAAGCCTTTAGCTCTGAGGAAATTCCAGCTAACAGAAGTTATAGCTCATATCCTCAGGTTTTCCATATCAGATCTGCTCTCTGCTCCCACCCCACACCACCACTCAGGTGTTCCATTCCCTTCTCTAAAAAGCTCGCTAAGTTCAGCCCAGCAGAGCTAAAACAATTAACGAAATCTTGAGATGCAGACTACTGCCAACAGTTTCCCTCCTTGGGCACAACAGAAAATTTCTTCTCTGACAGCGGTTTGTTGGAGAAAAAGCTAATGAACTGCAGCTCACATGGAAAGAAGTGAAGCTGAATGAATGCCGTTGACTTGCCATAGGTGACTGACTGTGCCAGTTTTGACCCTTGAGCCATTTTGAGTTTGATCCCGTTCATAAGTATTGCAGAGGTAACTTCTGTTCTCCTTGCCTGAAACTCAACAACATCATTTGTGCTTTCACCCGTGCAAATAAATGGCAAAGTTCCCACTGGCTCAGCCGTGCAGCAGCTACCAGCTAAGTCCAGTTCTGCTGTGCCTTTAGCTCATGGGAAGGATTCTTCCATTTTTTAATTACAAGCTACGAATAAGATATATAAAAAAACTTAATCAACCACCAGTGACGTGGGCTGTCCAACCACACACACAGCTGTGCTGGCTTAATGTAGGTTCACACTGCTTGTCCTCCTTCCTATGGTTTGCTGCCTCCATGGCTGTGTTTTGCCTTCAGCTGGGCTGTAAGTTATTAGGAAAGACTTTTTTTCTGCTCTGTGTTTGTACAGCATCAAGCACAGTGAGACTCCAAGGGCCTCTCACTCTACTGTACTATTAATAATTAAGAACAGTCATTATTTTATTCTCATTATCAAATCAAAGAAATAACGCTCCTTCGAAGCTACACATGCCGTTGCAAGTAGCAAAGTGCTTGTGATACCCATGGCCCTTTCCCTGCTCTTAGCTAGCCACTAACTCACTTAATTTTGTGTAGTTTAGCACATTACAAGATTGTTCAAGAGTGCCATAAATGATGTCAGGCACCATCAGAAACCACTTCAGAAAATCATTGCCTGTAGCCAGATCAAAAGGTGAACACCTGGAAACTTGCAGTTCTGGGAAAGCAGAATAAATCTTTTTTTTTTTTTTTTTTTTCCTTTCTCTTCCTCTTGGAGATTTGTTTCTTTTTGCCTTAAAGAATTTGAAAGGTTTATTTACAGCTTTTCAAATGACCCCTAATCTATTTAGAAAAACATAGCATGGCAAATTCATCTCGGGTGTAACTCCATTTGTTGACTTAAGCAGACTTGTGCCAGAAGGGAGCCTAGCCCAGGAGTTTCTCTGCAGAGAAAAACAAAGCATTTGAATACAACACTTAATTGGCTTGTTGAGTCCCATCACAGACTGTCCTGGAATATATTTATTAAAGGTAATTCTTTTATTTTGGTAAGATTGTATCAGTAACTGAAACTCATGGTATTAGCTTTAAACCTTGTCTTGTTCCCCAGGCTTCACTGCTTGAGACTGATAATATTCACAGCACCTGACAACATTTAAAGAGACATTGTATTATGTAGTTTAGTGAAATCTAAGACTATAAATAACTGGGAAAGTTGCTTATTCTGTCAGATATCAGCAATATAATTAATTAAACAATCCATCAGGTTCAACTTGTGGGAAGTAATATAAAAAAGTTTTTTATTGTGGTACTGCAGAATTTAGAGATGTGCTGGGAGCGTGTTGCAAAGACACACAGAGTCCATAAGGAATACTAAAATTATGTCTGCTATAGATAGTTTAATCAAAAGATAATTGGTTTGTTTAAGCTTTCAAATTGCTGGCATTCTTGTCTTAGTCAGGTATATATTGATTCATTGAGTCCCAAACTGTGAATACTTTTATGAACACATAAACCCCAGAAAAAGAGTCTGGGGCACAAACAGTCCCATCAAAATTGGTCGCTGCCACTTTTCATGTGATACTGCCCTAAATGTAGAGCATGAATCTGGCTGTTGGAGCCCTCTCCGTATGTTGTATGTGGAGCAGGGGCACGGGGGGAGAGTGGAAGGACTTTGAGGGAAAGGACTGGCAAAAAGGATAAGGAAAAGAGACAAAGCAGAAAGCAAGGAGAAAATTAGGAAGGGGGAAAGACAGATATTTTGAAAAGCAGAAATAAGCAAATGAGATTGGGAGGTAAGGATGGAGCCAAAGCATCAATGGACAACAAACCCTTTTCCCTGCATGGCTGCTGAGTGGCTATACCAGTTTATAGTATGAATTCTCCCAGTCTTGTGCCAAGAAGCAAGTCTTAATTAACAAACCAGTGATGAAGTCAATAGAAAACTGCCGAATAACTTGTGTACCTTTTGGAAGAATTGGTTGCTTTGCTTTCATGTGGATGCTAACAATGTTGTGACTGCGTTAGGGTAAACTGGGTTTTGGTTTTCTCAAGTACAAAAAATTCTGTACAATCTTAATTATTTTACTATGAATGACCTCACTTTAAAGAGTAGCATTTTGTGTAGATTTGTAGAAGATTTCCATCCCTTTTTCTCTGACTTTAATATACCAGTGTGAGCGTTGGGCTTACTGTACTATTCTGGCCTTTCACCATGGCTTTAGCCATATAGTTTAACAATTTATAGGAAAATCCTGAGGCCACAGAACATATGCAAATGCATATCAAGCTGAACCGATGGACCCAGCAGTAAGAGGGATATTTGTTTCAAAAATGAAAATTACCTTCCATGTGCAAGCAAACTGATTTGCAGAAAAAGAACTAATAAAACAGAGTCTTTTAATGAGATCCAAACAATCTTTTTTTACAAACCAACTTCTTGCTGAAGAAGCTGGCTGGGTGTATGCACACGCATTGCTGCTAAAACCAATTGATTTATTACATATGCTAATAACACATATGTATTATTAGCAAATACATATGCTAATAATTCAGTCAGAACAAAAATATTAAAGAAAAAAAAAGTAGTATTCTGTAGAAGGCTTGTTTCATATATCCAATAAATTTTTGAATTTATACACTGTGAGAGAGAAAAAGAACACTTTTTCTCATATGAAACAACAGCAGGTAATTTAAAAGCAACAAATATCAACAGTATCAAACCCTAAAAATTTTTTTTTGAGATAAAGTAAATGAAATGCCCAAATTACTTCTGTATATATATCTGACCCAGCATCACTGGGATTTTAAAATTGACTTCATGAGAGGAAGATCAAGCTCTGTAGCAACAATGATATTAGAGACTCTATTTTGATCTGGAATTACAAAGTCCGAAAAATTTTGGTTTTGCTCTGGTGAGCTCTCCCGTATGAAGCACACTTACAATCCTTTCAGTGGTTCCAGGTTACAAACGACAAACCTAATCTGAAGAGAAACATTTATATGTTTGATGTTAACTGTAATAACAGCTTTATTCAGTTAGACCTCTTAAACCTTTTAATAAAGCAGATACTTGACACATAGTTTTTATTTTATTTTTATAATAGATGTATCCCCCAAAAGTTTGAAGTGATACTCAGAATATAGAGTAATATTTCTCAGTATTTGCCATATAGTTTGTATGTATCACTATTGCATAATAAATAGATGTTTTAAATATTTGTTCATAGAGGTCTTTCCTTGAACTTAGGCATAAGTTATCTAAACAGTTGAAAAAAGATTTATAGTTATGAAGAGGCCTATATGTCAAGCAAAGTTTTATGATATGTTCCATAATAAATTAGCAATAAATGGATACAGGTGACTGTGGAATTTATGGCCTTTAATGTTTTAATGCTTCACTAAAGAAAAACCTATTATTAAGGTCCTAAAGGGTAATACAGGAATACCATCTACAAATTGTCAAATTAAATAGTTGTTGCCAGGTATTTGAACAGCAGAACATTTTGGCTTGACCAGCAGCAGGGGTAGACAGCAAAAAAAGCAACAGAAAACCAGACCATTTCAGAAGTACAAATGATAATTTCACCCTGCAAACCCTACTCAAGCGTGTCACCTCTGCTCCCATCGTACTGAAAACAACGGGCCTGATCCTTAACCATCCCTCATGTGAAAAATCTGTAATTACGCAGGTAATCTAAGTCTACTTGTAGGGCTCTGAATTACTCATACAGGTAAAGGCTGCAGGACTCATCCCAGTTTAGCTGATGGCTAAAAGCCAGTGAGTGAAGCACCGTGCCCCGCTTTGCTTGCTGGAGACCTTTTCAAATGTTTCTATGCACGTCAAAACTGTTGCTTGAATCCAAGAAATAACACACTGTGGGAAAGAAATGGATTTTACTGTCCTAACGCTGTGACCTCAGGTAACACTGGAAATTGCCCTAAACCAGATTTGGACAAATGCCGAAACTAGATGATGCACCTACTGCAGATGCCCGCAAACTCTTTCTGCTTACACCTCTTGAGTGGTTAAACCCCATCAAAAGACAAAAATATCGATAAAGCTGATGAGAATCTGACCAGAAGAGAAACCAAACCTTTGGATCAAAACAGGGATGGTATTTGGTGGGGTAAAGGGAGAGAGATTTATCTTTGAAGGGAGATCAGACCTGGCAGTAAGGAATTAAGATCCCAAAGCTGCTTGGCAGCGCCTGCCCGCTCATGGGAAAGAGCCCTCCCAGAGATATAACACAGACCCAACCCAGCACTCACGAAAAGACTGGGTCAAAATTGCTTTTTAAGATTAGGCATACCCAAGCCATTAGCACAATGTCTGCACGTTAACACATCAGCACAAAGATAGGGCAAGGGGGAGGGGGAAAGAGTTATGCAAAAGTGCTCTGCGACTGCCACTGGGGCAGTTCATCTCTAAAAGGAAACACATGTTATCCAACCCTACACCTAATAGGGTTGGACAGTAATTAAAAAATATCTTTTATTTGGAGAGCTGGGTCTTGAAACTACCAACTCGCACCATTAATCTTTTTGATCTACTGCAAAGACCTGCAGCAAGGGTCAGCGAGCAGGATCTCTGCCATTTGTAGAGGGACGAGCACACTGACAGGACAGGGAACTGTAAAACACAACATATAGTCATGACATACAGTTATCGATTAACAGTGGTTGGGAAAGGCATCGTACGGTAACCATGACCTGATCACATCACCATCTGCTCTCATATCACAGGGCTGCCTTTGGTAAATCACCTCGAAAACTGCCAGCAGCTCCTCAGAAACAAAATTTAGGCGAGGCAATTGCACGGGGAAAATATTTGGATTGGATGGGAAGCAGGAAGAGGGCTCAGGGAAAGGTCTCATTGCCCTCAGGCTGCCTTGTTCTGCTCACCAGAGATGGCAGAGCAAAACCTACTGCTAGGCTGGAAATCTTGAGATTTGCTCAAGACATTTACACTCCCACATGTGAATGTGTAAAATGGGTTGGCTGAGCTTCAAGCTACACCACGTTAACTGTGCCGTAACAGTTGAAGCAGCGAACCCAGCTCGTCTGTCCCGTGCTACCCGCTTTCCTCCCAGCATTAACACGGGGCTGCTCCACCAAATGGTTACGTCGGTCCGATTTGCCCCAGCTGGGGGACCCTTCTGGTCTAAAGCACCTTGACATCCTCCACCGGTAAAACTAAATCCGCAGAGGGACTACTACCCATATAACCAGGCAGAGCTTGTGATCAGGGGAAAATCTATCCATAACCAGAACAGTCACCAAAAAAACCAGTTTCCTAGCACAGCTTGGAGGGCAGTGTTTTAGCCAGTCTCTAATGCTATCTTGCTGTCTCGGAAGATGTGTCAGTTTAGGCCCTGTTGTCATTCAATTAATCTCCAGCGTGGCTTCAGTAAAGAGAGAAGCTCTCCACTCCAGATAGCCAGGATGATCATTAATTAACCCATTAGTCCTGCTCACTTCACCATTCCTATCCTTTCTGTGCTTTACTGTCATGACACCACTAGATGTTTCTCCTTATTTTGAAGGGGCTAAGAATCTCTCTTTGGTTTTGTTTTAGATTTTGGGGTGTTTTTAAAAAGAATTTGATGAACACCTGTGATTTCATCTGGAAGTTGTTTTTATTCTCATGCTGTGAAGAGCTAACTTCCAGATCACCCTCCTGTCCATGTGTCTATCAGATGTGTTCGTGCTGTGCTGGTTTGGGTAGGGTTGGGGGGGGTTCACTACGAACTATGAGCTTATCTGACCCGTAGCAATGACTGCCGCAGGTGAGTTGTAAAGCTATCTGCTGTTCAGATAAAACTCAGATGCTATGCTACAGGTACGACCTCTGCTCCCAAGAGCCTTCTCCTGTGCTCTGTGCAGAGGGCCACCAGCTTTTGCTCCCCAGGGAAGGCTCCTTTGCCTCCAGGGAGCCTTATCGGCTACAGCAGAGTCAAATATTATGGAAACTCTAAATAATCGCTATGTTTCCTTGTGCTTTTATTTGTTATTCATCACTTGCCCTACAATTCTGTATCACTGTAAAAGATAGATTATCAAATAAAGATCCCGTGATTATTTCTTTGAATTCTTTCTCCCCCAGGACAGAGCAAACCGAGATGATTGTGTGAGCAATGGATTAGTTTAGCTTGAGCAAGTGTTCCCAGATCTGGCTCTAGGGTATAATAACACCTTTCTGTTGTCTCCAAAGTACCTCCACTCAGGAAATATGGGGGGAAAGACACCCTCAGATACATTTTCTTTTTCTCCTTAGACAATAGAAGTTAGCAGACTTAGAGCTAATCATGATCCCTCTTAGGTTAATAGTGTTTTTATGGCTGACTTCAGCAGCTATGATGAAGAGCCCACATACTGAAATACTCTGGAAAGGTCAGTTCACAAGAACACTCGACTTCAGGGGACAGGGCAAGTAAAACAACTCTGATGTAAAGACAGTTGATATCTTCTTCTAAATAAAAAGTTACAAAAAATTAGGACCAATTTGCTGGTTCAAGCCCAGTTTTATTTAATTTACATATTTAGCTAGCATACTTGTGCAAACAAGATAAAAAAATGCACTACTACTTTACCGCAGGTAAGGTTCTTCATTATAACCACAGACTTCTAAAATACGGTTTTCAGGCTATTCTGCCTTTATATACTATTCCACCATTATAAATCTTTAAACATATTATATAGCTATGTTTCCTGAGATTTCCAATGTATGGATATTTTAATGGCACCTGCAGTAGTGTTTAAATGAGTATAAAGAAATAAAATTTATGGATTTCAGATGCTTGTGAGTTTAAAAGCAGACTGAAAAATACAAAAATGAGGAAGTGATGAAGTATAATGAACTACAATTGCTTTGCATTTGGGATTTTCAAACATCTTTAAACCATTGGAATCTCTTCTTGCATTCAGATGTATTTCGATGAGCTTTAAAGATTCTTTCTTCCTATAGATGCTGTGCATGGGGAATGGGTGTGAACCAAAGCCTTACTCTGAACGCTCCTGTTCCAGCCCGTGGCTCTGCACCACAACCTGAACTTTGCAGCTAAGGTCCCTCCCTGTTACATCCAGGATTGCCAATTCTTGTAACACTTTGTGTAAGGTGCCGTCTCGAGTACTAAAATTGTATCAGTGACCTCTGAGGGCTACAACTGGGAAGAAGGGATGCTGAACTTCAGCTGCAGCCTCCAGACTGGTGCTTGGAGACTGGACTGCAGGGACAGCTGGTGTTCCCAGTGACTACCTGTGGAAACTGCAGTACCGCTAGTCATGCCCTGCAAAATATGATTGCTCTTCTGCCTGAGCAGTGTGTACTGAGCTAAAAAACAGTACACGCTGAGATGAGTAAAGATACAGGAGGTATGTGGCCTTCACGTCCAGGCTGCTGGAACCACTGTCAGAGAATAACTGGGACAGAAGGGAAAGAGGAGCAAAGTCTGCCTTTAGACACAAAGGTGAAGTGAGCTGGATGCAAGCAGGAGGTCTTCTCCTGTCAGGAGAAGAAATGGAGCAGGTGATTGAAGGAGTACAAGGCGGAGCCATGTCCAAGTAAAGATGAACAAATTAAGATGGGGATTTTTCTTCTAGGAAAAAAAACAGGACTACACAAAATCAGAAGTGGTGAGAAGAGGTTAAGCCTACCAGAAGGAAGGAGTCGCTGTTTGCAAGATGAGGAGGAAGATGCTGAGATACAGCAGCGTTTGAAAGAGTTGCTGTACACGTATCATACTGATGAAAAAGTCACAAAAGAAAAAAGAGGTATGTCAGTTCATATGATTTTAGACATTTCAGGAGTTACTGTAGAGTCTACACAGGGAAAAAAAAGGCCAATGGTGTTGGAAAAAGGAAAAATAAAACAGGACAGAGAAGTGAATGAGCCAGCCTCAAGAACTATGATGCTGGTGATACTTTCCACATGCTCAGTAGGGGCTTCCTAAAAAGTAGAGTGTCTTCTGATGCTGAAAGAAAAACAGATAAGAAAAGCACCAGTAGCTACAACTGTATCTCCATAAAACTTAAAGGTACACTTGCACATACAGCTTCACTATGAAGCAATGGTCTAAAAGGTCTGGGTTACTGTGTGACTTCCTAGGTTAATTTATTTATAGTCTATTTTTTCATGTTAAATATTTCCAAGTTAGTGATAATGGAGCATGATGCTTTTTTTTCTTCTCCTCTCCTGAAGGTATGCAGCAAGCTGAGTTTTGTATCCAAATATATGTGTCTCATTTGATATTGGTTTAATGACTACTTTCCCAAATACAATAATGCCTAGCCTCAACAGCATTTCTACTGTAATTTATATAACAGCCAAGTGCAGGGCCATTTCTCCTTTTTCTCTTTGTCTGACAATATCTCCTCATCTTTTTTTTTTCTTGTTTATTTCAACTCAAGAGTGACTGGGGACGGGGGGGGGGAAGTGAAAGTTATGCTAATGAAATTCTGTGTTTCCCTTTTAAAGATACAAGCATAATCTTTTCCTACCATGCCTATTGCAAATTCAAGCATGCAGGATCAAAATTCAAAATTATTCTCACTCTCAAACAAATACATAAAAATCTCTAGAACACAAATTTAAACCACAGCAGAGAATACCACACCTTGAAATCAACAGACGAGTTCAAATATAAACCTGAAATCCCACCACTAAAGACACTGCGTGGTGAATCTAGCCCAAGACTTTGTCTGTAGATGCACTTTATCAAACAACCCCACCTGGGACTGGGAGAATGAAGCCATAGCAGAGACCTCTCCAGAGTCACCTCTCCAGGAACTAAACTGACTGCAACTTGTCTGGAGTTGGATGTCTGGTTCTGGTTTTATTTCTACAAGGCTGAAGTTAAACTGTATATTCTTGCCCTCTGTCATTTGACAGAAGAATGTACTCAGACCCCTAACATTTGCACTGCCTGTCTTGCTGCCACGGTTAAGAGAACCTACTGCCTTGTAAAAATGTAACTACACGTGTTTCATAAAAATCAATATAAAAATAACAACACTAGGGTACTTCTTGCTGGAACAATTGAATTCTGAAACAAGCATCTCTGGTTCTTCCTCCTGCAAATGGATCAAATTACATTTCACTAGGTAATAAAGTGTGGTACAATAGCCTGCCCAATCTGTTTTCATCTTGTCTTGTACAAAGTCTCAGATATACTTACTCATTATTCAACCTAATGGGCCTGCATTTGGCATATATTGAATGTTAGCGCTCTCCTTGGAAGTTGCAGAGGTTAACTGCTCCTAACAGTCTCTTTCCTTCCTTTCTGGGCATGTTTTCACCATGAATAATAGGAAAAACAGAACGGAATGTCATAATACCCTAGAATGAAGGTGCCGGTACAAACCACAGAGATGAAGTAATGGTAGCAAATGTTTGTCCTAATCCCTGATCATCCCAATGGAACCTAGCCCATACCTGGAAATATTTTAAAATGTATCGGGGAAGGAATCTGCTCCTGCCAAAATGCTTGCAGAATTGAAGGCCCACATTGTTAAGCATTATTATCATTCTTTATTCACTTTATTGGTAGTGTTTGCGTGATTGTGGCTACGCATGAGAAGAAAAAATGCTGTCAGAAGCTGAACTGGAGATGTTACACCCTTCATTCAACTATCATTTCAGAGGAGGAAAGAAATATTTCTAAATACAAATGACCTTATTTAACTATGAGCTAAATCATGGTAATTGTAGTCCTGGAAGTGGTCCTGCTGCAGCAAGTTAGAAGTAAAATTACTTTTGAAAACAGAAGCTTGAAAAATATTTGTATATAATTCCTAGGGTCTATAGCAAGGAATTACACAAACTGCTAATCACGCACAAAAAATGAAAAAACTGTTGATACAGCTGAAATTTTTTCTTTGCTCTTGTTTTGTGCTATAATATTTTTCTAGTCCCTGCACTCAAAGTAGATACATCACATTTTGATGTAGTTAGGCTCTTTTCAAGGTGTGAAATTGGTAAGTACCAACACCAAAGGAAAAAAATTCTTTTAATACTGCACTGTGCCACTTGAAGCAGTATTACCCTTTGGCTTCAAGCCAACAAACTCCAGTGAGAACTATTTTATAGCACATGACTATAATAAAAGATATTTAAACATGGCCTAACAATGGATTAAACTAGTAAGACATAGTTTCTGTTAGATCCCAAGGATGAATATCAAAAATAGAGGCAATAGTTTTGAAACAACAGCCAGCAGTGAAAAGTTTATTTCTAATATAAACCAGACAGTCCTCAAAATAATTTGTGGTTTATTTAATTCTTACCGTTCATCTTGTGTTCTTTTGAGTAAGCTAAAGTAAGACACCCGCCTAAAAACACCAGCTGGTTTAGATTTTGATTCTGGATCTCTAGTGAGCTGAAAAACTGTAATCTGCATCTGCAAGGGTGGGGAGTCATTTCTGTAAACAGGGAAAATAAGGATTTGCTGGGGGCGGGGAGGGCAGCTTATGAGAAGGTGAATTTTGGGAGAAGAGAGAAAAACCAACCTCGCTAATATATTATAATAAATTACTGTTTTGTCATTATCTGGTTATGTTTGCACAAACATCAATTGCATGTGAGCCCTGAAAAAGAATGTCTCATTGCCTTTAATATGCACTGCAGTGTGCACCCATACAAAATCATTACTGTAACAAAACCAGCTGCGTGTAATAGAAAGCAAATGATTTGCAATGTTACTATAAGAAACTACTTTATTTCATATTATCATAAAAAGCACAGCACTGAAAATTTGCATGACAAACACAAGAATCCAGGAAATTCCAAATCTAATTCATTTTTAGGTTTTAATAGGTATTAACTTACGGAGGTGAATTGTTAAGAACATTTCTTGAAGAATATTTCCAGAGAGTTTAGCTGCAATATTGGAACTCGTATTTAGTGAAATGTGAACTAGTCCAGTAGATGAAGAAAATGCATAAGCCTTAAACAGCGGATTCACTGCTGGACCTAAAAAAGCATATTTATTTTTATCACCACGCTATGGCTGAAGGTTTGGGTCTATCAAGGACCTCTCTCTTAAGTCATTGGGACTTCACTCCTCTGAACAAAGACTGCTGGATCAGATGCTGTTCTTCTTAAAATTTCAGTTCTGTTATCAACCTGCACAGTTACAGTTCTCAACTATTGTGAAATTATAACAAATAAACATGAGCAGTTTCAAACCCATGTTCTGCCCGGTCATACGGAGTAGCTGGGTTACTCAACTGATTTAGCAGATTACGAAGGATCAACTCCCAACTCTATCTCACACAAGTCATGAACCAAGTTTCTGTTGTCTTGTGGAAGGTAAGCCTATTTTATGTAACTATCGAAGGAGATAACAGCTGTTACCAAAAAGGTGGCAGGCATGTAAAACAAAAACTAAAGTCTTGAACAAATGAAGCTTTATAAGACCCAGGCAGGACTCAAACAAATGTTCAATGAAAGTCACTTTTATGGCTTTACTTTGGTTTATCGCAAGGCAGTAATAAATGTGTCTCATTAAAAGCCAGTAAAAGAACACCACCTACACCACCAATTGCTGTAACTGCAGATATAGCAGATCTGGAATAGTTACCTAAAGACCCTCATTTCCTAGCATTTAATGCTTCCATGTCCATATAAACTAGCCTTCTATGGATTTAAAGACTGTTGGATGCTAAAAGCAGCAGCTGTTGCTGGGAAAACGACACTTTCAAAGCCCTGTTTCTTTCTCAAGGTGAAGTTAGAGGGAGGTTGAATGAACATGGAGCTCTCCTTGGCTAAAAAAAAATTGCCAGAGGAGAACACGCCAACAGAAAGACAAGCAATTCCCCTATTCTGGCTAGAGTGTAAGTGTTTTGCCTCAGCTTTATTGCTCAGCGGGTCAAATTCATTCCTGGTGAAATGGCAGTTCCCATGGTGAAGCCGCAAGAAAATTCTGAAACCTTCTGGCACCTGTCAAGAAATGGGGATGTGAAAGTGGGGGGAGGAACTGGCATGTAGAAGCTGGGATTAAGGGTGGGAGCCACCACATAAAAGGTTATTCTTGTTCTAGTTGTTAGAACTTTTTTATTGCATAGAATTTACATACATGCTTATTAAGTGGTTTAAAAAAGAAGCCTGACAGATATTAAACAGCATGCCACACTCTTTATGCTGCTGCCATACAGATGTGTCCAAAGCATAAACAGACTTACAGTCAGCACTCGGTTGCTCTATGGGAGAGTATCTCTGCAGTAAATTTCTCCAAACTTTTCAGGACAATTAACTTGAGAATTGGAAACTTTTTTTTCCCCCAGATTTGATCCTTTGCTTGATCTCTCACTGCTTTCCAATTATGCAGGGAAAATATATAGCAAGTGTTTTAATACCCTAGATTGAATTTCCTAAACCTAAGCTAGCAGCAGAATTACTGGGCCAGGGATTCTGGCACAAGAAGTACAGCTGTGTGTGAGCTGGTGGGAAAACTACTGGAATATCATGACTAGTCTTGGTGTTCACACTTCAAAGAAGCCATGGAAAATTGAAAATAGATCAGAAAAGAATGATTTCAAGAGCTGGAATATCTGCCTTGTAGGGATAGATGTATGCAGCCTAATCTGTTTACTTTATCAAAAGAAAGGTTAAGAGTCTTGATCATGATATATTAATACCTACATGTGGAGAAGATTTGTAATGGCTCTGTGATTTAGCATATAAAAATTCATCAAGACCTAGAAGCTGAAAATGGTCAAATTCTGATTATGGATAAAGCAGACAGGATTAGCAGTGAGGTTAATTAGTCATCAGGAAAATTTCTACAAAAGGATTGTGAGTTCTTCACCCCAGAAGCTTTTCAGTCAAGACTAGATGGCTCTTTGACATAAGGAGACCCGTGAACTGGGCTGGGTGCAGGATTCCCAGGTGAGGCATTCTGGCCAGGGCAAATTTGTTAATCGTGATGATCCCTATGACCAAGGATGTGCTGGGGCAGGTCAATCTTATCCAGTTGAACTAGTTGGCAAAATCAACATTGGTATATGAACCATGGTAAAACCTACATCCCAAATAGTCCCCTCTTCACAGCAACGCTGATGTTCTGGGAAGCCCTGTCACCTGTGCTTGGCTTGGTGTGCAGCTCCTTCCTTCCTTCCCAATACCTCTCATGCCTGGACTTTTCTGTAGAAAATATAAAAATGGAGCCAAGTAATCTGCTTTGTCCAGTCCCACTGGTGCCACACACAACCCAACTGCTCCAATCTTTCTTCTACCTCTCTACCCCTTTTCTGTCACAGACTCCTAAATTTCAGGCTTGCCACTGGATAGAAAACTCTGGAAAAATGTCTTCTTTGGGAACATATGCTGGATACTTAAATGTTGAAGTGAATGTCTGTTTCTGTGATTTAAGTAATTTCAGGGATGAGCCTGAGTAAAGGTTATTTGCACAGTAATGTTAGTTTTGTGCCTCTTTAGTCACCACTCTCTAGGCATTATCATGCTGCTCAAACCCAGCAATGGTGCAATTATCAATGCCTTACCTAAAACTTTCCGTGAGCTCTTGATATTGTCACTAGGGATAGAAGGACCCACGTAGTGGCAGGACACTGTACAAAAGATCCTGAGATAAATCAATCAGCAAGAACATCTGATTGCCAAAGTGGAGCATTTAATTATATAGCCTTTTCTATCACTGTAAATGAAGGTGGACATGCTGTTGCAGTAGTATGGGAGAGAAATGGGAGAGAAAAAAAAAATGAGATTGAGCAGCAGCAAAGAAACAAAGGAGAAGCTGAAGGCAAACAAAATATGGAGATGATTTAAAATCACTTATGAGACCTGTGCCTGCTAATGCATTTTTTCAAATGATTATGACTTACATAAAATACATTCAGACATCTTCTTCTCATTAGAAATACTGAGTTGAAAAAGATATAACCAGTATCCCAGTGTGTTCCTCTTACATGAGCTTTTGAACCACAGCTACGAAGTTGCATCCAACATTGGTATGCCTTAACATCATATGTTCTTGGATGATGAGACATCTGCATTCTTACATGGACAATCATATTTACTCCAAGATCAGTGAAAGTGTTTCTAGAGAACAATGGCTGATGTGTTAGTATGGCTTCTATTTTGCTATTGAGACTGGTATGCTCCATCTTTGATTTCATATTTTTCTAGCAGATGGGAGTTTCAAAAGAGCTGCTATAGAGAACCTTCACTGTTATTCACTGCTTTTTCACAGTGAGATAGACAATGCTGTCAAACATCAATGGAAAAAGAAGGAGCACCATTGGCTTAAGCCATGAAGATGCAGTGAAAACCTAAGGTAATGACCAAAGTAAGAAAATAAATCACTTTTGCTAATGCAAGGTCCATTCAAAGTGGTAGGTGAAGAAGCTCAGAGGGTGACGTCTGTATCCTAACACTGTTAGTATTGACTTTTTTAGTGAGGTTCAACCAGAGAGCGCTCCAGTGGCAAACTTCCACAGCAATTCCTCTTTCAGAAGCAAAGACGAAGGAGCATGAATTGCGAAGCTATATATCCAAGAAGAGATTGCAACACCAGGTAACTGTCTTCATTTTTATTTACTCAGACTCTAAAAAGAACTAAATCTGACTACATCACTTTGCTTTCATGAGCAGGTACATTTTCTGAGCACAATTCTAAAGCGATAGTGGACAGAGAGAAGAGCCTCGGTAGATTTCTAGTGTAGGGGAAAGGGCTTCAGAGCTGCAAATAATAACCAGAGGCTAAATTCTGCTCTCCATCCCACTGGAGAAAATTCAAAGTAATTACCCCACTGACTTCAGTGGAGTGATCCTAGATTTATATTACTGTAAATGACAGCAAAAATTGGACCCAATATAGAAATAATTTATTTAAGGCCCTAAGTATAGTTGCACAATTCAATCTGTAAATAATGCCACTAATGCACATATGGCTAATTTACATCTAGACTATGAGAACATATCCAGTGCTGATTTCCAGGATACTTGAAGCACCAGGCAGTGCCAAAATAAATTTGCAGTATTCCCATAGCCCTCACAATCTTTCCAACTTTTGGTGTTGCGAAGAAGATGCACTACAGATATTTTGAAAAAGTGAAATTTTATCTGTTATATAACTAGGTATTGGATAATTCTTACAAAAAAGGCATAGCAGGCTGTTAAGCAGCACTCCACATCTACTTGCATGAGCTCTGCAAGCTCTCTCCTCTCAATAAGTTGTTTTTATCTAATTTGTCTCTTACTGGGAGCAGAATTTTAGGAGCAGCTTGAGTTTTCTAAGAATAAACCATGCTTCAAAGAAAGAAGGGTTGTAAGTAACATTGGAGAAGAGTGCTTGGAGTACATACATTTAACGCACATAAAACTTAACTACAGCAATTTAATTTAGATTCCTTCTCTAATCACATATTTATATTAAGACCTTGCTGAAGCCAAATTGAAATTTATATTGCTAGGAGGCAAAGATGATATAAAATCTGAATTATTCATCAATTGAGTAAGAGAAAAAATTTCTCCCTAAACACCAAATATTGTTCTGGGTTTCTCTCAGCTCTGCAATGTGGGGTGGAGACTTAGAAAATCCATGTCTTGGTTTACCAGGGCTTGAAAGGATACATGTTAAGTCAAAGTGTAGCAAATACATCAACCCTTCTTCCTTCCTTCCTTCATAAAATATTTTATGTTATGTTATTTTATTTTACTTTTTTTTTTTTTTTTGGTATCATCAGGGAAGAAGGGTTCTCCTGTTACCAACACGCAGGAGGTGTTGAGACCCTGCAGTTAACTGCAGATTAATCACGGCTGACTCAGTGCTGCAGGTGGATTCCATTAGACCCTTCAACAACAGAAGAGACATGGGGTAGTCCTCTTGTAGAAGAAAATCCCTGGGAAGAAATTTTGAGGGCAGCTAAGCCTGGGAAAAAGTCTTGGGAATGAGCAGGAAGTTTAAATGTGTTGTTTTAGTTAAGATGACCAAACTTCAAGAAGGACTTTTCACTTTTTTCAAGGAGCATGCTATACTTTAAGGTGGGTAGGTATTTTACCTGTTTGCTGCAATTTCTAACTTAGTAGACATAGGAATGATGTAAGTATAGCAACTTAATCTTCTTGCAAATAATTCCCTTTTGTCTGCCTGTGTATGGCAGCCTACTGATATTCAATGTGTAGGTCCTGTAAAGTATTTTGAGGCCCGAGAGGGGAAAGAAGTAGAGCAGTTCAGAACTTCCATTACTAAGAACATTTTTTTAGGACATAATTTTCTGGTATTTGCTGTGATTCTCCTTAAGAGAGTTGATAATTTTGGATAATTTCTGAAGTAATGGTCTCTGAGATCCTTGGAGACCTATAAAGAGAGAATAAATGCATGAGTTATTTAACCAGGAAAAATACCTCTGAAGAAGCCTCATACTCAGACAATGATAAAAATCTCTCTTTTTTTTTTTTTTCCCCCTCCTAGTTCATTAGGAAACTAGAAAGAAGGTCATAATTTTGAAGTTGTTTTTTTCTATTGATAAATGTTTCTTAGGTTCTGACAAGAATGAAAAAGATTATTCTCTGCACAGATGGCAAAATTATCCTTGACTTTCCTTATATTTATGTCCATTTCCAATGCATAAAAGTTGTTTGTGACCTTCAAGCATCGGATATGTACTGAAAACAAGACAAGAATGTGCATATTTAAGTCTGAAAATAGATGTCATATAACCAATTTCCATTTCTAATGTAACTCTTTAGTTTGAGCCCCGGTTTGTGGTTCTGTGATTTTTGAACGGGTACTTCTCTAAGGGTCAACTTGGAGGTTTCTGTGAAGTTTTAGGAAAGCCGACGGCAAATCTGAATCTAGTCCTTAGTGGATAATTGTAGAAGAGCTGGATGTGACTGGTCCTGTCCCCCGTGGAGGTATTGCCGAAGACTGTTTGAATTCTGTGGCGTCTGGGGCAGGGCAATGACTTTTCAGTGTGCCTGAGGTATCCCATGGCTATTGCAGGTTAGAAGTGCTCAAGGAGTTGCGTAACAGGGATGCTTTGACAGAAGAGCAAAATGGTTTGCCTGCTTACGATTTGTGCAAAAGCTGCCGAGAGCTATGTGTTTTCATGTTTTTAAAAGACTGAATTGAAATCTAACCCAGACAGCTAACTAACATCTTGAGACACAGGCAGTTTGGGTCAAATCTGGATGACTGGCAAGTTTAATTATAGCATTTGATGACTGTTTTACAGCATTTAAGCCTCTTTGAACTTCACAATGGATGACAGTGTTGAAAGGCTGTGAAAGAAGTTCAGCTAAAAATGAACAAAAAAGATGATGCTTCCAACACTCTTAGTGGTACCTGGTATTCATCTGAAGTCTGATATTGCTCACAGTTCTACTATATCTGTGACTCCAGGTTTCTGGTGGAAAAGTACTGGATTTCTATCTGAACAATGGACTATGGGTATTTGCCTGATTTCAAGCCTTCGCTCCCCTCTTCAGAGACGCATTTCCTTTGCTGTTTTTTGTATGATCCTGTTTATTGCGGTAATGCAAGAAAGACAATGAAGAATGAGGCAGGGGAGACACAAACTGCATCCTAAGCAGAGGGTAGGATAAAACCGTAGCTGGCTAGAGAGAACAACAGCACAGAAGCAATGACTGTGGCCAGTACCTGAGAGCTCAGTACCAGTGAGGTGTCTGTAGGGCTGTCAAAAGCTATTGGAGAAGATTCAGCCCTGGTGTTGAGGCCAAACGCCAGCTCCTTCTGAGGAGACGTTCCGTAAGAGTGAATGTGAAAGGTAAAAGAGAGCACACAGAGCAGGACAGTGCCTAACTCACCCAGACTCAGAAAACCTTGAACGTTTTGGGATGTAAAATTTGGGTTCAGGGCAGAAATATGATGAATATTCATCTAGCTTTTAATATTTACATCAAAATACTTCCAGCTTAACCAATCGCTTTCAAACCAAGAGACAAGAGACAAAAACAGTAGCTTGAGAAAAACCTTCCAATTCACAGTGGTGGGCTTGAGCCCAGCTATTTGATTTCTGCAATCAATTAATTCTAGTGAATTCCTGAAGAAGTCACTAATTGAAAAAATAACGGCAGCTAAGATAAAGTTAACAGACAACAATGCTCAGTCTCAAAATTTGCATAGTCTCTCCAGAAAATGTGCAATCTGGACAGTTGCAACAGCTACTGAAAGTTAGAGTCAGCTAGGCAGAAAGCAGAAGCTTGTTACATGTCTAGACAAAACCAGCCTGTGCCTCACAACTACATAATGTTCAAAACAAACACACTGCCCGAGATCTGCCAACAAAGAATTATTCAGCAAATAATTTCAAAGAAGAGATAGCATTTTCATTAAAAATAACAAAATGTTTCCTACTTCATAAACAGAAATCGGGGAGAAATTAAATCACCAAATTATCTGCTACAGTTTACCACTGTAAGCACAACTGCTCTGATCCTCTTTAGCAAGTACGCAACTGGAAATGAAAAGCAGTGGATGGAGCTGTCTCGGCAGCACAAGCAAAAAGATTTTCTTGCATTTTCTTTTGCAAGGGCAGCCAGAATATCAAGCCTAATGTTTAATCAGATGTACTGTTGGCTCAGGAGGGAGAATTGAGACGGTATTTCAAATTACTGAAATTGAAAAAAATCCACCATAATTCTGGGAATTCCCTTTTTAAAAAACAATCTAGATCTCCTGGGCCAGAAATGCCTGGAAGAATGTGTAATAGAGATAGATGGCGTGCATGAGGATTAAGGTTCCGTATTAAATACACCATAGATATCCACTGTTGTTCTCTGATAAACGATCATTTTTTAAACTCGCTCTCATCACTGTATCATGTTTTCTGTCCCAGTCCACTCACGCTGAGGATGTTCTAGCATGAATTCTTCCAGTCCTTGGTTTTGTTTCTTTTAGAGGATTTTGAGCTCAAAGTGTTGTTTGGAGCTTGCTATCAAAAGTAGCTCCCTTGAGGGCTATATTGTGGTAAAAAGCGTTTCTCTCTGAGGATGGTTGGTAGCTCCTGTATCGTTCTCTGCCTTGCCCCTTTTCCCTGTCCTCCCAGTGCCTGTGTAGGATTGGAGAAAGACAGCCAAGAGAAGCAAGCCCAGAATTCTTGCTGCTGAAGAAAAAGCCATCAAAGCTGGAACATCTGGCCTCAGAACACTGTTTCTCCATTTCTGATTTGCGCTATCTGTATTATGCTCCTGGTGGCTGTTCCAATGCCCCCCTCCCCTTGTAGATAATGTCCCTCTCTTCTGTCGTGTTGTTAGTCCGCTTAGCTATTCATTCCTAAATAAACCACTGAAAATAAACAAACTTGTGGGATTAAGGAGCATTTTGATGACGTGAGCTAACTAGAAGGAATATGGTGACCTTGATACATGAAAAGATGCGAGTCCTTTTCACAGCGAAAGCATGAATTACAGATCTTGCCAAAAACCAATCTAAGAAAAATTCCTCCTTTTACCCAAGAGACATTTGACTTTTAATTATCTCTTTCAGAGTCCCTAGACTTTTCTTCTCTTGTATCTATTTTTGTCTGCGTATTCTAATCTGCAAAGAGACAGTGAAAACGGAATTTGTCCATCACTTCTGTCAGCTTCATGGTATCCTTCCTCACGTGAGCTGTTGTTTGGTTAGTGCCCATTTCAAATTCGGGCAGAAAAAATGATTTCTCAAAGATTAGTCATCCTCATTAGCATTCCCACTGTACTGCTAAGGCAAAGTATTTAATATTAATGACCACTGATATTCCCGCACTGTTTGTCCTGCATCCACAATGCTTGGCCTCAACATGGGGAGGAAAACAAAAGCAAAGAAACAGTACGGTCTCGTCACCAAAATGGTGCATAGAAAACAAAATGGGTTTTCTAATATAACATTCACTAAATCATGGAGAGTGAAGAGCAAAACCTACAGTGCATGCAGCCACTGAGTGGTGGTGGTGGTTTAGTGAGCGGGAATCTGAGTCGTTTCTGGATTAATGCTCTAACATAGTGCCAGGGGATACTGTGTTGCTGGAGATATCATTATTTCTCTGAGATGTTTTGTCATTTCTATCGCACGTTACATTCAAGAAGATGACAATGTCCCTATTCCAAAGAGAACGAAATCAAAAGGCCGGATTGCAACTTGACCCTAGAGGGGTATAAGAGGGAATAAAATGTATCTGGTGCACCTTGGAGCAGAATTTACTTCAAGCACAGGGGTGCTTGAGAGGGCATCTCCCTAATGCCTGCCCCACCAGCTGTGCAGAGAGAGGGAGAGACATGGGAAAGGGAGAAGGGCTCCGCTCTCCTCGTGTGCCAGACTGCGCATGAGGAGTAGAGGACTAATAATCTGCTTATTTTTGAAAGCAGGAAAGGCAGGTTGGATATTGTATTGTTATATTGCAATGTGGAACTACAGAAGTTCTTCCACCTTCCCCTGTTCAGCTGTGTGTGTATGCATTCCAGTCAGCCCCTGTTTAGAAAGAGACAATAACAAGAAATTATAGAATACCAATAAAAGACAAGGAAAAAGCACAAATCCTGCCTGTTGTAAGAACTCATAAAACTTTTCCTAAGACACAGCATGCGAGACATGATGTTTGACTTAAATTTCTGATTAAATAAATACATTCTGCCTACCTAAAATTCATTTCTTGTTTTGATTTGACGAGTGCATCGTGCTTGGTTTCAATTTAGCGCAATGAAGAATATTCTATTAAAACAGAATTTGGATGTGGTAAAATTCATTTAAGAAATAATGTGATGTACATATGTCTCCCTGGTTTCCAACAAGAACCCTGTGGTTTTCTCCCATGGCCTAAGCCTCCTGCAGAACACTGTCACCATAATCCTTCCTGGCTCTTCCAGCTTGAAATGCTGCTACTTTTTCCCTAAGCACAGCAGTTCACCCTGGGAGCTTTGTTGACAGCTCTCTGCAAAACATTTGGGAAAGATACCTGATGATGTGGTACGCTGGCAGCTGGAGAGGAGCGGTAGTGATTTTGAGGTGAGGGGGAGAGCAGTTTATGCCAAAGAGTTGATGTGCAACCATAATTTGACCCTTAGTATCTCACCAATACAAACCAAGGCAGATAACCATAGCATTAGTAACGCTACGAAATGACTACCCTAGATAATCCATTTACACGCTTTTGTCTAAGTATGATCCCAAGACATGTTGTGAAGTTATCATTTCCAACTGGACCATCTATTTTCCAACATCAACAAAAATCAGATACAATGTGGAGAAGGAAAGAAGTGCCAGCACCGTGTTAACTACCACAGCACGCAGATAAATATCGTTCCCAGTCAAAACTTAAGGGTCATTTAAGTAGTTATTTAAATTGCGTACCGAGATAATGCGAGCTGGGACTCAGACTAATGACCGTGTGTAGACTGGTGATCCCCAACCTTTTCTGACCCTGGACAATAACTCGCTCAGCACTGAGCGTTGCGGGCAGCATCATACTTTACTCTCCCTAATGGCCTTCAGCTTTAACTTTTTAATTTCCTGTAGGTCTCAGCAGTATGAGAAGGTCTCCCAAGGTTTTTGCTGCTGGCTAACCCGCGAGCCGTGGACTGGGGACTCATGAGCGAGGGGCGGTGGATGAAGTATTATCTGACTTGGCTGCCGATCTCCCTGCTTGTTATGGTTTGCGGGGGTGGGATACACAGCCTTGCAAACCCTAATTGCGTGTGGGCTTCTCTTCTTTTTTTTTTTGGAGAAACAAAGCTAATACCTGTGGCTCCGCTTACAGGTGCGCATGTAGACGCACACGTACACATGTAGCCTCCAGGTGTACCATCAATAAAGTTACGTCTCCTCAAAACATCTGACAATTATTTCCGCTTTCTCATTTAAATCCAACAGAATTACCAGGGCGGGCGGATGGGGTGGAAAATAATGAAGGACTTCCCAAAGCAGCTCGCAGCGGGACGGGCCGCCTGAGAGCTTGCTCCAGAGCAGCCCAAGCCCGCGGCTGGCCGCACGGCCGCCCCTGAGGCCCTAATATGTAATGTTAAAGAATAATGGTAATAACAACAGATGTCTGTGGAAGTTCCCTCCTCCCCGCAGCCGCCACGGAGATCTCTGTTCCCTCCACAGATAAAAACAGCGACGGGTTAATTAACGAGACGGGGATCTCAGGCGGGAGGGGGCCCCGAGGGCCCGGCTCCCCGTCACCCCCCGGGGGAACCCCGGCCTCTCCCCCACCCGGGGGAATGGGGGGGCCGTCCGCGGCGGCGGCCGGTGACCCTCGGCATCGCCTGCCCCGGGTGACCGGGCGGGGGGGAAGGCGGAGGCGAGGCGGCCGCCGCGGCGGCGATGGCGGGGAGGGGGGCGAACCCTGCCCTCTGCCCTCTGACCGCCGCCGAGGCCGCCGCCGCCGCTGGCAGCATGGGGGAAGGCGGAAGAGGGGAGAGCGGCGGAAAGGAACGGAAGGAGGAGGCGGAGGAGGAGGAGGAGGGGGGGGAGCGCGGCGAGAGGCTGAGGGAGGGAAGCGGGCGGGAGGGAAGGAAGGACGGAAGAGGAAGAAAGGAAGAAAAAGAGAGGGAGAGAGGGGGGAGGAGGAGGAGAAAAAAAAAAAGAACGGCAGAAAAGCACGGAGGAAACGAGCTGTGAGGGGGCAGGGGGAGGCCGCCGGCGGCCTGCGGGCCGGGCCGGGCCGCGCTGCCGCTGAGGGGGCCGCGGCGCTCCGGGCCGGGCGGCGGAGGGGCCCTGCCCCGGGGGATGCCCCGGGGGCCGGCGGGGAGCCGGGCCGGCGGCAGCGGCGGGAGGGGAGCGGTGCCGGCGGGCCGGGGGAGGCCGGGGGCGGGAGGGGAGTAGTGTCGGTGCTGCGGGGGGAGCGTGCGGCCCCCAGGCATGGAGTCGCGGGTAGGGCTGCGCGGGGAGGGGGGGACCTGAGGACTGGCGAGTGCCACCCGCGGCGGGGAGCGGTGGAAGAAGGACCACGCCGAGCCCCTGGCAGGTGCCTGCGCCGTTAAGTGCCCTTAGGCAGGAGCTCGAAGACTTACGGACTCCGTGTTTGTTGGTGCTGCTGCGATCTTCAAAGATGATGTTGGCAGAGCAAGCCCAGAAGTGGTTCCCAACTCACGTGCAAGTGACGGTCCTGCAAGCCAAAGGCCTGAAGCCGAAAGGTAAAAATGGCAGCAACGATGCCTACACCATCATACAGCTGGGCAAGGAGAAGTACTCCACCTCGGTGGCTGAGAAGACCCTGGATCCCGTCTGGAAAGAAGAGGCCTCCTTCGAGCTCCCTGGATTACTCATGCAGGAGAATCCAGAAAAATACATCCTGTACCTGATTGTCATGCACAGGTCGCTGGTGGGGCTGGACAAGTTCTTGGGACAGGTGGCGATAAGTCTGAATGATATATTTGAAGACAAGCAAAGACGGAAAACAGAGTAAGTCGTGGTTGGTTGTTTTCATCATAATTTGTATTCCTTGTACACTTGGGAGGGTGGGAAATAGTAGCCTTAGTATCAGCGTACTTTGAAACGAAATTAGGACGTTTCTCTCTTCTGTGGTGTGCTCAAAGCCCCTAATGTATACAGTCGTGTCATTGTGGCCTGACCTCTTCCAGAGAGAAGTTTACTGTAATCACAGTGGTCGCCCTGCACGGGGAAGGACTGTCAATAACATTAACATTTTTTGACAAATTCTTGTGTGCAACATGAACTCATTACAGTCTGTTTTTCTAAAGTTTTTTTTTTTTCGTTCTGCTCAGGGCCATATCCCCGTTCAACTCCTACCTCAGTTCGAACCATGTACGAGACTCAGACTCCCTCGAAGCCTGGTGTCGTTCTCTTTAAAAATGTTTTCCTTCAGTTGCTGCAACCAAGTGTCTTTAAATATTTTATATTTATGTTTTAGTGGTCAGTGAACCGTCACTTAATGAAGGCTTACCACAGCAGCGCAGTGCTTTTCTCATCCTGATTAGTCTTAGGCCGCGATCCTGCAGGCTGCTCTGTACAGCAGGCCTCAACAGAGAAGACTGAAGAGAAATTTCTGCTGTTGTGGTAACCTCTACCGTTACCTACATAAGCCTTTGTCAAATAAATTGGCCATTTGCCAGCAAATTCTGGCACTGGAATGCAAAAAAAAAAAAGCATCACAGCAGTTTTTTAGGCTGAACTGTAAACGTATCTAACTCTCTGGGTTTTTCAACTAAATTAGTAAAATTGTTATAATTCCTAGTTAGGACATGGTTGCACGAAGATGTCTGGTACCTGTGTAATTTATTCTCCAAAGTGTATGGGAATAAACTGTAGGTGTAAGCGTACAGCAGGCATGCCTGTGACTATATGATTTGTGTGTGTTTTAGCTATGCTTGTCCCACAGAAGTAGTCTGAGAACAGCATGGAGACCTCCAAGCTAGCTATATGTAGGCAGAGACGTATGAGAGCTGACAAATCTTTCTGCAGTGGTTAAAAAGTTCCTGCCCCAGGTGCCTTTCCTCCTCTAGTGTCTCTTCAGTGGAGTAAAAAGGTTCCTGTGCCCAAAGCTCAGCTGTTAAGGTTAAAGTCTGGTATTTCTTCTGTTAGTGATGCTGGGTCTATGGTAAGATGCTGGACTTGGCATCAGAGTGACCAAGAGGCTGGCATTGTTGTCTGTCACTAATTGTGCTGGGGAGGCATGAACCTCCAGGAGAGTCAGAGCAGGCAGCTGGAAGCAGAAATCAGTACAGCAACACCAGCCAGGTCTAGTTGATAGGACAACTGTTTCTGCAGCAACCATCTCAAAACCTGGTCCTGCTTATGTGCAGTGGCTGGGGTTGAAGGAGCACCAAAGACAAGTCAAGGCTGTCTTTGCCCTAGTGGTGTTTTGGTGGTTTTTTTTGTAAACTAAATTTTTAGCAAAACAGCATGTTCAATAACCATATAATAGGAAAGAACGTGTCTGTGCAGAATCTCTTGTGGCTTCATGGTCTGAAGTATTATACTTTTTAATTGCTTATCTTTTTAAGGACAAACCAGTTATCTTGATGCAATACATGGTAATGCCTGTAGCCTTAGGGTCTTAATTTCTATTTACACTTGATTCAGGAAGTTTCAGTGCTCTTTAGACATGCATCTTAAATATTCTTTAATCATCAGTGGTAATTATCTTGCAAGTCAGTAGGCAACTGCCTTAGTTTAAATACCTAGCTGCTCTACAGAAAAAAAGGTGAATGAATGAAGTAGAAATTCTACTAACTGTAAAAACTTTGTAAACCTAGGTAGAAATTTGTATTCAGAAACTGGAGGAAAATATGTAAATTATTCATGTATTACTGTGAGTAACAAAACATCTTTTCCCTTTGAGGAACTATATGCTTCTGCACCAATTTTAGCAAAAGTAGTGTTGGAGTCTTACAAAATTATTGCAAAAATTTGTAAGTGGTGTAATTAACATAGTCCTCGTGGTAGTTAAACAAACATTCAGATCTCTTCAGTATTTTTATATGAAGTTGTGCTTAGCAGGGCTTCATAGGTCGTCTTTATTTTTTTATTTCTTTCTCTGAAGTGTGAGAGGAACTCACGCTATGTAAACATGCAGCAGTGCTTCCCTAGACCACTGCTGAAATTACTAGGGCTCCCCAAGAAAGCCGTGCTTTGCCTGCGAGCTGTACTGCACAAGATGGGGCCTATGGGGAAATTTTTACAAACAGCCTTAGTCCTATTTTCAGAAGTTACTTGAGCATTTAAGATTGCAAATCTTATTAAAAGTTGATGGGTGTTAGGCTTCTAGAGCTGAACAGCTGTACTTGTAAAAGTCTTATATACATGTAAAAGTGCAGATAGGTGGTTAGTGGGATTTTTGGCAGCACATACTCACTTAATGCCAATTTAAATTGTTATGAGATAAGAGCCACTGAAAGTCCTGTTTTCCCATTGGTGTCTTTAGGTGCTTAGAAACCTAGAAAATGTCCTTTTTGAAACTCACTTCTGAAAAAATAATTCTGAGTCCTTAAGCGTTTAGATGTTTTTGTAAAGTTATCGTGGTTTTCTACTTGTATGCCTTTGTGCAATGCGGTGTGTAGTTGCTGTCTCCTTTAAGCATTAGTTGGAGACGTGGATGCAATATTTGTACGTATATGTGGGAGGAGGGCAAACTTTCAAGAATATATTTGCAAATGCGATCTCAAACAAAATGCTCTTTCTTTTTTTCCTTTTATTAAATCCTTTTAGATACAAAATATTCCTAGTCCTGTGTTGGCAGTAAACTAAGGGTAATATATTTGGACCCAAAGACCTTCTAGCCGTGACTATGGTGTGGGAACTGAGACACCCAGTGCCTTTCAAGACCAAGTCCAATGTCTTTATTACCAAAGCATTCTGATGGTTGAAAGCTATATTCATTGTTTCAGAAACACTAATCTGTTTTATTAAGCAATGTTTTTACTTTCAAATATGTTCAACAGGCTTGTGGTGTTATTAAATCCAGAGTTATTTTCTTATGTTGATGTAACCTTAACATTTCTTGCTTTGTTTGGGGATGAATGAGATCCAGTTATTTGATGAAGTGTCTATTGGTAATATTTCTACTTTTTAATATATTTAATAGCTTCCTCTTTCCAACACAGCTGTACATATGGTGCTGTAAGAGACAGACTCAAGAGTCACCGGGGTATTGCAAAAAAGATATTTAATATTCTGCACAATGCTGAACCCTGTCAGCAATTCCCTAGTGCTTTTTTAGTAAGGAGGTATGAGAAGTGAAGGCTACCAGCTGATTTTTGAATTCCTAGGAAGACCGTAGGGTGTGTGACATTCAGCTTTTTGTATTTTTATTTTTTTTTATTTAGCATTTTATAATTTGGAATAAAAATTTAAAAATTCACTGCAGCTTCAGAGACATTATGTTAGGGAAAAATAATCCTTTTTTCTGTATAGTTTTTTTTTGTTACTTGTCATATCTTAAGAAAAATACTCTCTGCAGTAAAGTTTTCAGAGAGAGGCCTCACGATAGGATTTGCGCGTCTTTGTTCTAGTAAACTTGCTCTGGCGCAGGACTTAATGAAACAAAGCAGTATATTTACCATAATTTGATAGTGAAAATTTTGTACGCACCATCATGCAATGTCCTTTCTCTTTCTTTCTGAAACTAATGATTTTTTGAATTCTTAAAAGTGAAAATTCCTGGGACAGTTAGATCCAGATGTGGCTCAGATGGTCCCTTACGTGGTCTCTTCCAGAGACTTCAGCCAAAGCATCTGCAGGATCCTAGTTAATTTTCTTTCTGTCTTGGTGCAAAAATGCCCATCACACTGTGCTAACTTTGTAAATTTATGTCTCTGGCATCTCTGCTGTAGTTGGAAATGGACAGGCTCTTTTTACTTCTTCTGCTCTTTTCTCCAGAGTTGAAAACTACGCTGCAGATGCTGAGAGGTTTTACTGAGTTTTTTTTAACAGTTCAAAAAGCTTGGGAGATACTGCTTTATTGGAAGTATATTTTGCGTAAGTTTTCAGATCTTAGATTTCTGACATGGTTTTTATTTTTTGCAGTAAAATCTTGTGGGTTTTTTTTTTTAATTCATCCTGAGAAATACATGACAATTTTTTTGGTCTGCTGTTGCAGAATAAATATACCTCTTTTGCTCTTGCAGTTTAAATGTACATGATGATCAATGAATGTGTTGTTTTAAAGTATATATACATTTTTGTAATAATTTCAATTCAGTTATAATGCATAGTTGCCTTAATACTGCTGATGATCTGACAATGCGTAACATCAAAACAAATTTTTGAGTGATCATGGAATAAAAAAATACTCATTTACTGACATGTCTTAATTTAGTATTTTTCAGTAGTTTTTCTTAATGACTTAATTTTCCTAAGGACTTTTCTTAATGCTTAGGGTTTTTTTTCTAGTGTGCTAAATGAACAGAGCAATAGAAGAACAAATTCTGTTAGCTTTCACCATAATGTTACTTATTTCATCAGCATTTGCTTCGTCCTTGTTGTTGTCTAATCCACTCTATTTATTGTCCATTCCTTTATTAGCTTTCCTGAAGAGCTAACTGTATTGTACGTTCAGCTGATTTAAGATGCAACACTTGTCTGGAATGTTATAAATTTGAGGAGGGCAGGTGATGGTAGAGTTATTTCTTACGGAAATTTTGTTGGAGGAGACATCTTTTATTTGTGACTTAATTCCCCTTCTCCCTGGTTTCTATAATACCTCACCACCACACCACCCACCCACCCCCAAACCCAAATTGCAGCAGTGTTGTAAAAAGTTCTTATTTGAGCACAATACAGTGAAGGAATCTTGGCCTTACCTAAGATACTTCTCCTCTGCTTACATCAATCGTATAAAATAGTCCATATAAAATCGTCAAAAACAGCTTCTCTGCAAACAAAAAAAAGAATAATGATTGCCCACGATCAGTACCCCTGTATTGTAAGCACTTACTCTTTAGTGCTGCTGAGCTTCCTGAATGATATGAAAATTGTGTGACTTCCTCCAAATGAATGTGAATTCCTTCTTGGCAGCCTCCCTCTTGGGTATGGACAGGTTCCCCCTTTGATTGCTTCTGCCCTGTCCCCTCTCTCATCTGTAGCGGCATAAGCAAGAGGCAGGTGCTTAAATAGGTGGCTTCAAATACAACTTGAATTGTGAACAAGCAAACAACTAGTAAATAGATAGTATGTCGTGGGCTCAGTGCTTGTTAATGAATAGTGCCTTTTAAAAATAATTCTATAAAACGTAACACTTTATAAATATTATTTACTAATTTTGCATCTTAAATTCAGTTTAAACCAGAAAAATGCATTTTAGATGATTTTAGGTGATAAAACTAAATAGTAGTGGAAATGGCAGGCTGTAACAGAAATTACCAAAATGTTGTGGTTAACGAGAAAGAGCTTACTCCCCTCTAGTCAAAAGTGGGAAGAGTAGTTAACTGAGAAATTTGTTAAAGGCATATAAATAATGAGCAGCCTGGAGGATCCATATGGATTTGTGCTGTTCCTTTTGTGGTACTACTCAGGAAATGTAAAAAGAGTGAAGGAAAGTTAGTAGTGAGGAACAGAAGAGAAAGGTAGTTACAAAAAGTTGCGCCCAGTTGTAGTTTTATGGGATTATAGCAATATTTTCAAATTATCTAGTAATATTCTCAGCATTTACATTTTGACAACAAATGCAAGCACATCCTCTGAATAAGTCATAATTCTGAGTCAGAGTCTGAGTGCCATCTGGACTGAAATACTCCATTTTCTGTGCACACACACACTCAGCTGAAATAATTGGCCTTAATTCGCATACCTTCAGTTATTTTGTTTCTAAAATAAAAGTTTTCACACATAGTCTTTAGCCAAAATAATAAGTAAACTAAGACCACTTTAATTACTGTGATTCCAGTTGATGTTAGCTAACCCCTTAGTAAGGGTGTTGTGATATGTCTCAGTTCCCATATGTATTGTGGTGTTACGATGTCACTCTGTAGTATTTATTTTTAAACTCTACTTTGTATATCTCATTTCAGTTGGCTTCCAGAAAGTCATAGCATTCATCTTTGTGAATGTCATCACTTATTTTAATAAATAATCTGTTTTCTTCTTCATTTCCCCTCATACAAAATGTAGACTGTGCTCTGCCCCTTGCCTTAATTTTCCTACTTACTGACTTTTGGGGCAGTCTCTCGGCATAGTATCTGAGTGATTTATCACAAAACGTACTTCTGCATTTTTTTCAAAGTGCATTTGCTGCTAATCAAAATGTTAGACAGTTCTGGGCTCCGGGTGTTGTTTTTTTATCCATTAGCTATGGATGTTTATGTTAGTGAGATTTTGTGAAGTGAGTTTCTTCAGTGTATCTCGCTTGAACATCATAATCTAAGATGAAGTACTGCTTTCCTGTGACAGCTGATGGACGTGTTCTCTCATTGGGATTTTGATGGTCCTTTTTAGGGGTAATTTTGCTGGTGTAGAAAATTCTCCTCATCACTGTGTAGCAGATTAAAGTTGCTTAGCAGATCAGGATGCTGATTTTACCTGTAAATCAAGGTTAGAAGCCTTGTCGATACTGTGATGATTGTGTGGCTTTTTGCAGAATTCCTTCAGTAATTTGTGAATTAAAATCAAGATTTTGCAAAAATCTTTGGGTGCAATCTAATGATTTCAGCAAAGCAAATTATATCAGCTCAGTAGATATTTACTGGTAGAGTGAAGGCAGAGTGGCATATTTGAGAAGCAGCAAAATGGGTGGGAAAATTCCTTTAGCAGTTTCCATCTTCGCCACTGGCAAGAAGGTGGAGTCAGAAGGTCATCTGTCATGCACAGGTTGAATGTGCCAGCTAGAAGTCTTCTAATTCCTTTTGAAATTGGTAGACAAGTATCCCAGTGGTTTTGGAGGCTGTATATAGTATATAATTAAAGTATATAATTAAAATGTAATTAAGATTACATAGTGTTTTTTCTTACCCATACTGTTACTATTTTTCTTACTGGTATTGTCAACCTATCCTGCTCACTGTTAAATGGTGAGCAGAGTAGGTTGAATGACACTTGTTAAAAGAAGAGACCAGGCTAAGACTTGGAACTGTCAAATTCCGTGGCAGATTTGGAGGATAAGACACCATGACATCAGCTTCCTGCTATTTGGAGAAAAGAAACAAGATACTGGTTTCAAAATATTTGTTAAATGCAGGATGAAGGTGCAATGAGAATAGTGTATATAAGGAAAAGTGAGTTGGAAAACCAAGTTCATATGGGAAGAAAATGAAATCAGGAAAAGGGGAGGAAAAGAACAGTTCAAGAAATTGTTCTGAAAATATGTTTGTAGATCACTAGCTATTTAGATAGAATAGGCCAGCCAGAATTTTATAACTTGCATGTTTATAGTAACTTACTTCAGTTTTCTCCTTCACTCTTCCTGTCTCCCTTCTCTAAGGTAAAGGGTTCAGCACTGGTAATACTACAAAATTTACTTTAATAAAATTGCAGAAGATGGTTACTGTCTTTCTTAGAAATAAGGGAGTTTGCTTTTTTCACCCCTGATTGTAGGTATGGCCAAAATTGAGTAATTTTGTCACGGTTAGAAAATAGCCATGTTTATTCAGATAGGGGTTGAGTTTTTCAGGGCTGACTGGGCAGCAGGATTTTTCCTATTCAGCCTTGAATCTTGATCTTCTCTTTACGGGTTCAAAAAAATTGTCAGCATACAGAGTGGCAATTTATATAATACTTACAAAATAAAAATGATCAGAAACCTGTGCAAGACAGGCAAAGCCCATTAGCGCACTCAAAACCAGATGAGAAAAAGAAGCAAGGGTTGTTCTGATGGAAACCATAGGGGAAAAGTCGAAATTAGAGGGTGTATGGAGGACGTTGTCCTACAGAACATTTGAAGGTGAGAGCAAGAAGTATGAATGTGATTCAGAAGGCAATAGGGCTTCCTTTGAAGTTGGGAAAATTTGCCAGACTTTGTACAAGGTCTGTTTAAATAAAGACTGTCTGCAAGACTGGATGTAATATTTGGTTATTAAATAAAAGGGCATCTGCTCTCATAAAAGCCACCCTGTTTTGTTCGTGTATGTTATTGGCTATTTTCCTACTTTGTACAGGCTTTCTATAGAATAAGCTTATGGCAGCCTGACAAATGGAGCATTTATTGTGGCTAAAAGTACTGTAAACAAAACCAAAATAGCAAGTTTTATTGGCTTTTATAATACATTACAATTTTTTAAATTGGCAGTGGTATAGTGGAATTCAGTATTTTAGGACCCAAATGTTGTTATCTGAAAACAGTGGACTTCGTTTTCCAATTCTTTTTTCTGTTATTATATACAGCGCTGTTTTTTCTATTTGTTGCTCACGCCCATGTGTTGTAGAAAGAGATTCTAATAAGAAACATTTACAGACTCAGTTGCTCATTCACGTGCAGTTCCACACAAATGCATTGCCTGCATTTGTTCTCATCTGTTTAAAAAAAGTAATTATTTGCCTTTGAATTTGAAGAAAATCATGATTTGAGTCTGCTTCTCATATTGTCTTGTTATGAGCTGAAGCATATGGAACCTTCATTATAACTAAAACAAGATAAACTCTCCAAGGTAACAAAGAAACCTCCTTGAAATGCCTATGAAAATTAAATATCTGTGTTTTATACAAAGATTTAATCCAACAATCATTATTCAAATAGAAATTCCACTGAACTCCAGAGGAATTTTGCTGGAGTAAAGAGTTTATGATTAAATTCTATTGGAATCAGTGGTAGTGTTGAACGTGGTCCCAGCAGGTATGAGGTCCAGTCTCTTATGCTGTTGTGTTCTCTTCTTAGGGTAAGGTGAGTTTGTTTTCCCAGCTGAACTTATTTTTAGTGTCAAGTTCTTCAAAGTCTGCTTTGAAAACAAATGTACAGGCTGCAAAGGCAGTGTATTAGTTTTGTGCTGGAATTCTGTCCTTCAGACCTGGTGAATGTCAAAATAGTATGCGGACATATGCTGTTAGCAGGTGAGTACTGATAGTGACACCGAGTGGTTGTTGATTCATGATAACAACGTCAATAATTGAGTTAATTTAAGTTCTAAAAGAAAAGGCTTTCTTCCACACAGCAAAAGCTTAAGAATTTATGTCTTGATATTGTTCTAAAACAAGTTAGCAAGTGTCATACATCTGTTTAAAGTTTCACTAATTCCTAAGTAGAAACATACGATAATTCGGCAATCTTATTATCAGAGATACAGTATTAATGTTTGAGACCGGGGGGGGGGGGGGGGGGGGAGATGGAGAAGGGGAATATCTTTTCTTACAGTGTAGGCTGAACCATTAAATCTGAATGTCAAAAAGTGAGGTCCTCTCTGCCTATTAAGCCTCTTAAAACACTCATAAGCCTTATTTATGTTTAGTGTCTGTCTAAGAAATCATGGTGAGGACTTTCTTAGTTTCAAAGTGATTTTTGGTTTGGTTTTTTTTTTTTCTGCATGGGCAAGATCTGTCTGATGGAGATTTGTAAGCAAGAGCTTGCTCATTATGGCTGTGTATTATTTTTTTTTTTTAAGAGAATATATGAACATATTTTCTTTTAAAGAAGAGTTTTAAAGGAAGTGGGCTATCTTGTCTTCCAGTTTTTGCGGTATGTCGCAAAAAAGATTTACTCTTGGTTCTGTTGTGTGTGTTTTCTGTAATGACTCTATAGATGAATTAAAGAGTTTCTGGAATCAGTTACCAAGAAGTGAACCGTTATTAACTAAAAGGAAAAATGATCCATCTTCTTCAGACACATAACATATTTCAGGTTTTGCATTTCATTTAAAATACATAAATGAAGTTACCTCACAAGAGAAGAAAAGCTTTCTTCCTAAAGGTTTAATTGTCCTACTGGTTTGAGCTTATGGATCTACTGGTCTGGATTCATGTTGTCCAGCGCTGGGACAAAGAAGGTCTGATATTTCTCAATTATTCTGGTTTGGTATGAGATATAAAACCTTTTGAACATCACAAAGCAACAAAAAAAGTCATAATACTCTTTATCATTTCATTATTTATTTGGCGGGTCACTTTTAGAAGTATTTTCACAACTCAAAAAATAGTATCTCTGCCTGAAAATTTGATTTCAGCTGTCACCTTTAAAAATATTTATGAAAACTGAAAGGAAATTGAGGGTTATTTTTCTCCTTTCCTGACCTTGTTTTCTATATTTGGCAGTATTGAATAATGTATGTATAACTGCATAATCAATTTTGCATCTGTGCTGATAGGCAATTTCATTTCTTTGTCTCCAGTTCAAAAGTTACTTCATCATGATAATACACTGTTGTGTTAGTATGTGTGCATGCATTTCTCCTGACAGTGGGTTTAGAGTGCTTGTTTGGAGCTGGCGGATCTGAAATATGCCCTTGTGCCCTTTTTGAAATAGGAAAAGGCTATTGATGATGGGTCTGGAGATGGGGTTGTCTTTTGGTCATTCATTTAGGTGAAGCTGTGGAAGGAGGATTGAGCCATAATTCTGCAGGGACAACGGAGCACAACAGGGAATGAATAAGACACTTGGATAATGATAAAGCCTTTGTTGGACCTGGCAAAGAAGCACGCTTGGCTTTTTGAAACAGATGATCACACCTTTGATCTCTTTTCAAGGAGTGGGGGTTTATGTCATGGTTCCAAAGACTGTGGAAATATTTCTGAAGTTAATCCTCCTGGTGACCTGCAAAAGAAGGGTCGGCTGTTAGATACACCTACGTGCTCACTGTTCTGCCACCGGCGCTTGTGGAGTTACCGTCAACATCAGTAGGGATTGCAGGCGCAGAACAGAAATGATGGTTGACTATTCAGGGGTCTTGGATACTTCTTTGCTAGTGCTAGTGCAGTTGACATAAATCTTAACCAGTGGCTAGAAGGAAGGGGAAAAATGTCTGCTAGCATAGAAACCAGAGCAAAATCAAAGCAGAAAAGGTTACTAGATTAAATATTTGCCACATAGTACACATTCAGGTTGTATACATCACTGTTAATAAAGGCCAATTGAAAAATATCAAGTGTTCTTTTAAATAGCAAAACAAAGTGTATTTGTATTTATAATTAACATTAGGTACAAATACTCCTTTGTGAGCAGATGTGAGCCCATTAGCTTGGATGAAGTTTAGTAAGCTTCCACGGAGTTGAGTTTGGTTCTCAAAACACGTGAACACTGCAAAGAGCTTCGTGCTTGCTTAGTTTTAAGTTTTCTTTTCAAAAACAAATAATAGACAAAGAAGTTTTTCAGTACAGGAGTGTTTCAATTTTTGATATGGAATTTGGTTTTCATATTTTAAATTACACTAGCCAGATATATTAACCAACTAACCAGAGTTTAATGACTAGCCTCCAGAAAACACAACTTAACTTGCTCTTTTTCTCCTTTAAGGTGGTTTCACCTAGAGTCCAGACAAGGGAAGAGAACTAAAGACAGAGGAGAAATAAAGGTCAATATTCAGTTTATGAGGAATAACATGACAGCAAGTATGTTTGATTTGTCAATGAAGGACAAAACCAAATCCCCTTTTGCTAAACTAAAAGACAAAATGAAGGGTCGAAAAAATGATGGGACATTTTCGGATACATCCTCTGCAATCATCCCAAGTACTCACATACCTAATGCAAACATAGAGGTATGTAGTGGTGAAGTACAGATGAAATCAAAACCAAAAAAACCTTTCCTTTTGGGACCTCAGCGGCTATCCTCAGCTCATTCGATGTCAGATTTAACAGGCTCACATGTCTACTCAGAAAAAATGAAATCCAGCACAGTTGGCTACTCCCATCTTTTCAGGCGTCAGCTAGACTCTTTTGGTTCCGTTGATGAAGGTGGTAAGTAAAACTCATGACCATTATAATTACAGTTCACTGCTATTAGAGCATTCAAAAGTCTGTTTCTTTAGTTTATGAAGCAATTACAAGGCCAAAAAGTTAAGAATTATTGTTGGCCTATTTTTTTTTTCACTACCATTAGTTGGTGGTAACTCATAACTGCTGTTTCTGAGCATAAGAAATAACTTACATTGGTCATAATTTATGGTAATTTAGCATTTTTCTTCTTATGTCCTCATTTGAGAGTATGTTGTAGTGAAGTATTGCATTCTAGAGGGAACTGGAGGCAAAATAATGTCTTGTGAAAAATAATTCTGTTTAAAAAGTTGAAAACTCTCACCAAAGTTTTAAACCTGATTTATACAAAGAACTGAAAATACTTTGCGTTGGTCAAAGTTACTGCGCAGCAGTAGACTACTGTCGCTTTCTGGAATGGCACGCTAGTCACAGCTGCCGCCTTTGTAGAATTTAGTTTTCACACAGGAAACAAAAGTTTGCTGTAGTGTCTACCCATAAACATTTCTGAATCACAAAGTGAAGGCCATAGCTGTTCTTTTTTGTTTTTTTTTTAAATAGCTTGCTTACTCAGCAGTGTTTTGAACTGAGACTCAGTTGCAAAGCTTCTAGACCTAAGCTAAAATGGGTTCTCTGCATGTCATAAACTATGCTATAGTATCTCGCTGATAATATACTAATGAGAGATTGTTTGCAGGGAGTCTAAAATCTCCACATAGAAGGACATTAAGTGTTGATACTTCTAAAATGAACCAGCTTGACAGCACAGTTGATGAAACTGCACTTGAAGCACAAAATGACCCATTTACGAATGTGAGTGCTTCGTTACCCCAAAAATTTGCTACACTGCCAAGACAGAAGAATCCATTTGAAGAAAGCCCAGCAACATGGGATCAAAACATAAGTCTGTTTTCCAAACCTGTTGAAATCAGAAAAGAAATTAAAAAAGAGAAAAAAGAGAAAGTTAGTCTTTTTGAAAGAGTGACTGGAAAAAAAGATAGCAAGAGGTCAGATAAACTTAGCAATGGGGGATCAGACAGTTCTACTGACTTGAAATCACCTAGTGCGTTTGGTGAAACTCATCAGGAGAGTTTTGATTATGATTCGACTAATCCGTTTATGACAAACTTCAAGCCTACAAGCATGTTGCCATCTTCAAGGTAGGTTTTTGCCGTATTTCGATCTGATATCTTGAACATGTTATATAAATGAAAATGTGAAGTGTTAAGGAACACAATCTTTATGCTTTATATACATTTATATCATTGCTTATCTGTTTCTAAGTAAAAGTTATGAACTTTTTATATAGTTTGATCTTTTCTTACTTCGTTTTGAAGTTACATTTATATTACTAATACGTACTGTGAATGTTCTTGGGTACTTGCGTTTTTGGGAGACCTTGTTCGTACTTCAGAATTGGTTCTTCCTGAAAGTCTTCTGCTTTCACTGAACACTCATTGCTAATTATTACACTGTCCAAAGTCAGTGTTTTAGAGGGAAAGGTTTCAAGTCTAAGGGAAAGATGAAACAGAATAAATAAAAGGGTGAAGAAAATGTGAGTAATGAACACAAATCCTGGATGTCACCATTTGGGAAAAAAATGGATTTAGGTTCTATACATTAAAGCACAAGAGTTAAAGACCGCTCTGTTTTTAAATTGGAGCACCCACATGGGCACTTATCACGCTTGAATTCATTTGGCTCACTGTAGCTTTGCTGAATTCAAGTCATTGCACAAGGCAGCAGTTTATGTGCTAAGCAGAATGAATTAAGTTACAGAGGCTGATAAGAAACTTTGATTTAAATAATCCATTTTAATCTTTTTTTGTCTATCAACAGTTAACTTGTTTTTCCTTAAAAAAAAAAAAAAAAAAAAAAAAAGGTGTGTCTCACAGTTTGTTTCCTTTCTGGCTTTTGTTTGCCAGTGAGGAAGATATAGTCTTCTCTTTCGCCCTCTTTCTTTTGCTCCCCCTCTTCCCCCCCCCATACACTGTTCCCAATAGGTAAATATTTAAGCAGATAATTATGTAACTTTTATTCATTTGCATTCTCATTTTTTTTTTCTGTATATTAATGCCAGAAGTTAAGTCCTTTTTGTTCAAGGTAATGATTAATTTTTATTTAATGACTTAAATTTGGTAGAAATTGAATTTAAAATTAAAATGCTCCAAACTGGAATTTTAAGGTTGTAAAATAAATCACCATTTTAAAGGAAAACATGGCTCTAATAAATTTGCCTTTTCCCTGTCTATTAATTCCTTAATTAATGACACAGTAGTATTTTCTTTTTAAAATAAAAAAAGTAATTTGTTTCTTGTTATCTTGTTCTTTAAGATTTTACAACAGATTGATCTTATTGTATCCCAACTCAGTTTTATTCATAGGTTAGAATGCACGCACCCCTGATTTAAACTTATAATCATTTTCTTAACAAAACTAATCACGGATGTGAATTAGATAAATGAACTGAAATGGAACTGCTATAGAAAAGATTTGGTTGCTAGAAGCTCATGCAGACTTCAATGAATTATCTTCTTAGCGTCTTCTATGAGTCAAGTCAGTTCCTAGTGTCTTAAATAACATGTTTACAGACAGAGTCTTAAAATATTATTTATTTAATAAAGGATTTCTCTAGATTAGAGTAAGGTTAGGTTGTAGCTTGGTTTGTCAGAAGTTAAACTTCCATTTAAATAAGCTCCTTTAAAGAGAAGTAATTTAAATAACAATTAAAATTACATAGCATTTAATTTTTTTAAAATGAAAAAATGTATTCAGGCAGATGCTAGATATAAGTAGTGAAATCTTTTGAAGTTCTTGAATGCAGCAGATCTTGATAAATATAAATCTTTAACGGTAATCATGATGGACTTTTTTTCTTTATTTTGTAATTAAAAAGCTCATCACAGTCCCCATTCAGAAGGACTCTAGTCATTTGTTCCCCCTCTTTGTATGAGTCTCTTTTACTAGTTCTTGACTTTCATGTAAACATAAACTTTTGATAAGACAAATAGATATTCTGTTATTTTCAAAAAGCCAAAAATAGTAAACATTTTGACCTTTTCTATAAGACAGCTGTTATGGAATAATATCTATCACGCAATAATTTAAGTTAGAAGCTCTCAGTTTTTGTATGCTCCAGTATTATGTTCTGTGAGAATCTTTTAGAATAAGTTCACTTTCTTTCAAATGTATCTTGTACAATTATTTTCTTTTGAAGTAGAAACTAATACAAAATGTGCATATTTAATAAGTTTACAGTTTAAGTTTACCTTTTATCTGTGGAGGATTTGTTGAATAGAATCCATTTTTAATTTTTCAAACTAGTAATACTGTGAAGAAAGAATTGTATAAATCTGTGGGCACAAAATAAATGAGGTTGAGTAACAAATTCAGTATGCAGAAAGCATACACAGGGAATTGAGCCTTTGAGTTGTTTTTTATTTACTTAACATGCTATTAAGCTCTTTTGGATGGATACCATTTCCACAAGTAAACCAGGCAGTATCTTTTTATTAAGGTGTGTCCAAAATCAGTGTTCTGGTGTGAATGAGGAGTTTGCTCTGCAGGTGGATCTCCCAGTTAACCCCACTTAGCTAAACCTTTGTTTGAGTGATGGAACGGTCCTGGGGCATGTGAACTGGATTCCTGTCTGATGAAACTCAACTGAAAGATGTATTCCAGGAGCACACTGTAGCCAGAAAAGGGTGTTCAGTCCATGGGACCAGGCTGGAGATAACGCAAAGTGGAAGAAAAAAAATCCACAGGAACCCTCTTTTCCCACCCTCAAAAAAAATGACCAAATCCAACTCCTTTATGTGCAGAGTGTGAAGGTCAGGTTCTTAGCACCAATGAACCTATGTCTGTAAAGTTAGTGGGAGTCTTTTCAGCAACTTTGGTGAGCTTTGGTTCAGGCTCAAGTGCATCCTAATTAATTGTGTTTGGTAATGTTGACTAAGCAGTAATGATGTGCAGGACAGCAGCTCCTAACAACATCACTAACTGATGGCTAGGTGAGTTGCAGAACAGAGTTGCTGAATAGCCGTTCCCCTAACCAATTGTTAAGTGCTAACTGGCTGTATGCATACTCTGTCACTAATTACTCTTATTTACTAATTAAAAGAATGAAGATAAATGCATCTTCCACATGTTTTTCAGCTGCTGATACAGAAGATGTAGAAATGGTTCAGCAACAGTTACAGGATGTTTTTTCCCTAAAAGCAAGAAGTATCCCAGGGTTATTTGAAAATTATTATTTACTTTTATTACTACTATTTATTATTGTTATTTCAAGAAGGTTTGAGAAGTATTTTGGAAAAGCAAAACAAAACCTGCCTGGTTTGTGTATAATACTAGTTGTCAGGAAATCACAAAATATGGACCCCTAATTTCTATTAACCTCTGCTCTGGCAAAGGCTTGTTCCGTGGCTTTGGCTAAATCACTTAGTCTCCCTGCTCCTGATCTGTAAAATGGGGATGATATTTTGTTACCTCTTACAAATGCTGAGTGTATAAATTAGTATTTTTTAAGGGTTTTATAGATACGGTATTACAGTATTACATAAGTGTTAAGATTGGGGTTTTTTATTGTCTGGTGTAGGTGTAATATAGATATTTATGAGCTGATTTCTTGACAATTTAAAAATGCTGCAGTCTCATAGTGAAACAAGAAACGCTGTTTCTGCAAATATTACAAAACCTGTTAGCTCCAGAGGATTTATATCATACAGCCAATGAAGAATTTTTAAGTGCACAATATGTCTGGTATTTTTAGCTAGCATTTACCAATGATAGTTTTGTCATTGTACTTCTTAATCCACTGCTTTGAAACTTTTACCTAATATTATCTTAAATCGCATTCATTCTTACAATTACTGCTGTGGTCATGGCTCTCAAGAGGTTAATTTGCAGTCAGGAGCCACGTGGATTTTGTATTGAACACAGTTAAAGAAATTGAGGGTACTCCTGGAAAACAAAGATTTTTTTGTGCCGTGACCAAACCTTGTGCATCATTTCTCTGAAATTGTTTGTGTTTAGGAAAATACACTACAGTAGGCTAATAAACTGATGTGAAAATTTCTCAATTTACACCACTTGACAAGTGCTAAAAGAAAAGCATCTTTAATTTTAATGTGTTATTAGGACCTTTTTAGAGAGATTGTACAAGTTATTAACAAGGTCCTCTGAGACAGGAGACGGGTAATTAACAAGACCTACAGAAAGAGAGTTTAGGTAATTAACAAGATCTTAGGCACTGGACAGAGGGAAACAAATAGTCCAATATTTAAAGCTGACAGGTTGTTACTAGTCTGATCAAATTCCAGATCTGGGAAACTGAATTGACAGGTGTTTGGGAGCTTTCTAACGTTATATATATAATATATATACATAGACACAAACAAGATAACTGTGTGGCTGTGTATACATATATGTACACATATATAGAGAGATGCATTAAAAAAAACCTTTAAAAGTAGCACTTTCATGACCTAAGTATTGTTAAAACTCAGACAAAAGAAGATAAAGCTTGTGCCTACATACTGGTTACACTTTATCTCAAGTTCTGGCAATAAATATGTTACATTCTAAACAATGTGGAAGATGGAGTAGTGGAGGAGAAAGAAACATGTATCTTCTTAGGATTCACTGTAACAATTATGAGTAATGTTCATATTTATAAAATTAGTTATTGGTCAATTGGAGCATAAAATACAAAAATATTTTTTAATTTTTTCTCTGTGTTCTTTTACTGCTTCAGCCTTTTTCAAAAATTGCAACTCAAAAAAACCCCAAACAACCCAACCTTTAAACTCATTCCTTTTGCATCTTTCTGCTTTGTCTGTCATTTCCGAATGTGGTTATTTTCTTCAGCCTCTCTCCCCCATACTATCATCACACATAGCCGTTAGAGCTGCCTGCCTCTCCAGTGTTGCCTCTTCCAGACAAATCAGTATCTGCAGTTTCATTTTTCCCAATGGATGCAATGTTTGAAATAAGCAGTGTCTCTGCATTTTGATGTGTTCATTACTAGATTTGGAAAAAAACAAACACTGAGGTGCCATGAAAACATGAGGCTCTTGATAACTGTGATGTGTGTGGATCATGTGAAATTGTTTGGATCATGTGAAATTGTTAAGTCTAAAGAACAGCTGATGTCTGTTACGTTTCAGCAAATATTAAAATTTCGTGTGTGTGATGGTCAACCAGTTGGAGCAGCTTTTGCAAAATCATGGTGTTACCCTGACTTTCTAGGTTACTGCTTGTCAGTTGAGCTATGTTAGTAGAGCAGGTGCCTGTCTCTAGTCAACTGCAGTGGTAAAGTAAAACCTGTTAGCTTAAACCATAGTGAAGATAAGTTATTAGTGCAATAACTTCAACATCATCAAAAGATAAATGACTGTTAAATGGTTTTGATCTCGCCTGTTACATATGATGTGCCTGAGGCATAGTTACTGGCCACAGCTCCATTGGAATGAAGCTGAGATGTTGCCTGATCAAAGCAAAGGATTGTAATGGCTGTATATTTCTTTACCAAATAAGTCATCCTTTTCCAGTGTACAATACAACTCACTATTTTTAATTTTCATATACCTTGTTCAGAAATGTTCATCTCTAACAAGTTTATTATTGTGCTTGCTAGACTGTTCTTACATTTTAACGTTTTTTTTTCTCTGTTAGTCAAAAAATGACATCAAGTGAACTATGCTATTTTCAGAATCTTGTTTCCCCTGTCAGTGTTAGCATGTTTTATTTTAAGAACAGCATACTTCTGCATTGCTTTTCTTGAAATGAAAAGATTTTTTTCAGTTCTCTACTGAAATTTGACTAGATTTATCTCTAGTCAACTGTGATTATCTATAGTCTAGGTAGAATATTGATAGACTATGACAGTGCATTAATTATACTGTAGACTGTTAATATTTGTTAATTCAGTGTAGTAAAGCTGTCAGCAGAGCATTATTTCAACAAAACAAATACATTACGGGTACGTGAGAGGTAAAGGGAAACTACAAAATGAACAGAAGTCATGCAAGGATTCTTAGTCTGTCCTGCCAGGACTGTTATCATCCAATTTAGAAAGATCACCACATGTGATGAGAGAATAATGAAATCTTTTGCAAAGCTACTACAAAGCAATGGTCACAGTATTTGGGACATTACTAGAGTGGGTTGGAGCAATCAATTCTGAGAGAGATATTGTAGAAATACTTAGTATTAATCTTTACTTTTGCAGACTCTTCACCAGCAATCACTTACTCCTTATTAGTTGTCTTAGGAACATTGTTTTGAAAGTTCATCCTGCTGGCTGCATGACAAGATTTTTTTCAAGCTGTCCTTGTCTATTGGTGTACGTTAGGGAATGTGAAATCTTTTCTGAGTGGATGCATGAGGCATATTATCTGTCCCAAGGGGAAATGCACTGCCTGTTCTATTTTCTTTTAAGAGAAAAATAATTAAATAGTTATACCCAGTTTCTTTATTAATAAATGCAGAAACTGTGTAAAATTAATGAACTTTTTTTTTCCCTGTTTCATTATAAGAACTAAGAATTAGTGCTATTTTTTTAAGCATTCAAAAGTGGTTCTGGAAGTTTCAATATAAGATTTTACTTTAGGGTTGTTTGATATTTTTGGTTGACTTATAGATCTCTAATAGTAGGGTCTTCTAGTGGAGGTGCTGGCACAACTTTTAGTATAACAGTTCTTTAATGGTCTCTTGAGAATAAAACTTCATTAGTTTTTTAGCCATAGCACAACTGCCTAGTAAAAGGAGGAATATTTATAAGCTTTAAAATACTAACTTTTTATGTAAAACTGTTGTTGTTTGTTTCCAGAAACTTTAATTAAAATTCGGTTGAGTACACTGTGTGAGATCACTTGATTTTAGAATGTCTTATAAGTCCTGCATAATAAATGAATTTGCACGACTAATGTGTCCAGCGGTGTGCAAGTACAAGTGCCATTGTTTTAAGACACTTAAATTTTTGGAAGGAGAAGGCTAGCGTTCTGGAAGAATACAGCCCTGTATGCTTCTGCTTCCCTTGATCTGTCTCCAGCAGTATCAGACACCTCAGAATTGGTCACCAGCCTTTTGTGGATCCAAATTCGTGTCTGTTTTCAAAATGAAGGTGTTTATACATAAAACCAAAATTTTGTTAAATTTTTCGAGTTGTTTTAACTGAAAGTTTCTGTGCTTCTATATAGTTGCATTGTTATGTTTCTACTGTGCTAAATTTGACATATACGTAAGCTACAAGAGAAAAGGCAACTTCCTTGAAGTGCGTGTTGTTCAGGACCATTATCAAGCACTATATTCTGAAACTATAACTTCTTTATCTCATGGAGCCTTCTGCCTTCTTTGAAGGGCTCCATAGAGTGCAGCGTTATACTCGTGAACAGACCATTTCCAAAGTAGTCTATGTAAAGAATATGTAACTTGAGAACAAATGATTTGCAAAAAAAGTGTGTCTTACATTGAAAGTTCAGGATTTTTCGTCCAGTTTCTTAACTCTTGGCCTGAGACTTTATAGTAATATTAAGAAATGGAGTGATAGCAACAAAACCTGATACTCTTTTTGTGTCCTCCTGGGGTTACACAAACTCCAGAAGGCCTTGGAGCATGGCTTGACAGCAGGACAATTTATATAGTGAAGTGTCTTAAGTGATGTTCCCCAGAATCTGATTGGGAAATAAATGGTAATACGCTTACTCCATACTTGCTTAGCTGCCAGACATGACAGTCATTCCTTCTCAGAGTATAAAGTGATGTCTGCATTGCCAGGCACAGCAGGCTAATAATATTCTATGGAAAGCTAAGTTTCTGAATTTCATTAACTGTATCTGATTTTATTCATTTCTTTTGTGTTTCTAGTACATTGGTAATAACTTAAATTGCATCCTAATATTTCAAGGTTTTGATGTGTTGTGAGAATCCAAAGAAAAATACATAAGCAATTGTCTTGGTTTAACCCCAACCAGCAACTAAGCACCATGCAGCCGCTCAGTCACTTCGCCGCCCACCCAGTGGGATGGGGGAGAAAATCGGGAAAAGAAGTAAAACTTGTGGGTTGAGATAAGAACGGTTTAATAGAACAGAAAAGAAGAAACTAATAATCATAATGATAACACTAATAAAATAACAACAGTAATAATAAAAGGATTGGAATATACAAGTGATGCACAATGCAATTGCTCACCACTTGCTGACCGATGCCCAGTTAGTTAGTTCCTGAGCAGCGATCCCCCCCAGGCCAACTTCCCCCAGTTTATTTACTGGGCATGACGTCCCATGGTATGGAATAGCCCTTTGGCCAGTTTGGGTCAGCTGCCCTGGCTGTGTCCCCTCCCAACTCCTTGTGCCCCTCCAGCCATCTTGCTGGCTGGGCATAAGAAGCTGAAAACTCCTTGTTGTTAGAGTAAACATTACTTAGCAACAACTGAAAACATGAGTGTGTTATCATCATTCTTCTCATACCTAACTCAAAAACATAACACTGTACCAGCTACTAGGAAGACAATTAACTCTATCCCAGCTGAAACCAGGACAGCAATGTAATAAGAATCAGTCCAAAGACCGAGAAGTAGAAATAGGAATGATATTTCAACTCTAATGGAAAATGAACATGGTAGAGCTTTGCTAATTACCTGTACACAGACGTTCCATATTAAAGGATAAAACCTGAAAGCTCATACTGAGCTTATTGGTGTAATGGATGTTTTACAGGATGTCAAATTAGCGTAGAAGATTTCAATACTTTGAATAGTAATGTTTAATGTAAATAACCTAGTTTTAATTTCTAATAATATATAGTACAATGATCATATAACTAATACGAATAGCAAAAGATAAGTAAAAAGTTTTTGTTCCTTGGGAAAATATGCTTTCCATACAGCATAATTTAGGAGCCCGATTCCCACTCATTATGTTGTCAGAGTAAATGGTTCAGGCACTAAAATGTTTAAATCAGTTATAGGAAAAATTTTTTTAAATATTGTTTTAATCTCTAGGCATTTAGAAACTAAATATTTAAGCAGCCACTAGACCTAATGTTTGAATTTTTAACTACTGTCACACTTCAAAAGACAAAATTACAAGCTCCAGTCATAAACTTGAGCTTGTGATACATCCTGAACTCAACTCTACTGTATTGAAGTTTCCATACAAACTGCAAGTAATCAGCATGCAATGTAAGTATTTAACTACCTCATAAAAAGTAGGTGTTATGAAAAAAAGTGAGAGTTTCATGTATTTCTAATGAAATGTATTTAACTAGGGAAAATAACAAGAAAGTATAAAATAATATGCTTGCTATGATTATGAAATAGTCATCCAAAACAGTCTACAGAATCAGCATTATAGTATGTCTGTCTCCATTATTAGTTAATATTTTTATTTCTCATCATTTTCTCCCCCCAGCAACATGGCGGTAGAGAAGGTTTCTCATCTCAGATGAGCTAAAATTTAAATCCAAGCTAATAAAACCCCAGAAATTCCAACAAACTTTACTGTTCAGTAAAAATGCCCATGTAAAGAAAAAGGTGCAATAAAATAAGGGATATGATACAACCTGATAAAAATATCTGATATAAAGTAACTGTTAAGGAAAGTAATTGAATTCCCATGTGAGTGGAATGGGGGGACAAGTAATTTCTGTGCTAGACTGAAGAAGTCTATTCTACTTATGGTGGGGTAGGGGCAGTGTAGAAGTTGGGTGGCTTGCTTGGTCAGTGTCACCTGCCTGATCCTCCTGCAGCTGATTTTGAATCTGTGCTGGTGTGATTTACCTCCCTTTTACTAGTTCCTAACTTTCTTGAAGGTGAATGAAAGTTTATTATCTGTAAAAGACAACCCACGGAGCTTCTGTTAAAATTCATTATGGGACCTGGGACCTGACCTTGAGGCACGTGAGACTCCGCAGTGGTGGAGAGGGGGGCTTCTTGTCCTGTCTGGATAAGTGGAAGAGGTAGATAATGACTTGATTCCTTGAGATGATGAAGGACACAGGAGCAAGAAGCTAGATAAGTTCTTTTCAGTGAACAGAAAGAGGAGTAGTCAAGCCAGTTTGTGTAGGTTGGAAGGTATTTCCAGTAAGGACGCGTTAGACTCAGATATAACACCTGGGAGTTACACACGGTGTTAATGACAATGAGGCAGAGAAACCCAGTTTGACTTTAGTTCTCAGGGTGAGTTGGCAGAAAGTCCGTCTGTTAGAAAAGAATCATCCTTTTACTTGTAAACTGAGCAAATTTACTTTGGGCATAATTGAGAAACGATAATTATAGAATCCCACAATGCCGCTTTTTTTTACAATCACTGTTCACAGAAAACTGCACTCAGAAAAAAGCTAAAAGAAATTTTTTTTTTTCCCAAGCTGTGAACATAGTTTTTTCATGCTTCCATAGCAAAAGTTCCTGGCCAGTTTATCAAACCCTGGGGGAAAACCAGAGATGGGACTATAACTAGCATTATCACTATGAACTGTGATTTTAACACAGAAAAAAAAATGACATTGTTTTTTATAATTGCTTAGATCAATGGTTTCAGAATGCTTTTAGGAAGTCAAGAAAATGGCTGCTCGAAGGAGGCGTATGATGGTTGTACAGCGTGTGGGCTGTAGTCCTAGAGGCATGTTTTCTGTAACCTATTGCCAGTAATCAAATGAGATGGTAACTTCAGGGGTGTATTTTTGTGATGAAATTTAAATTAAAAAATGAACGGTCTCATGAATTTCAATACACCAAACATGCAACTCCCCCAACTGTAGGCATTCATAATTTTACAGTATTTTCTTTTGAGGTATTACGTGGTCCTCTGACAGTGAATTATGGGTACAGCGGTGAGAGCCTGCGTCTGCTCACACTCACCTCGGGCTGGAAGCGCTGGCAGGAAACCTGCGGGGCTCAGCGAGGCCGTGGAGCTCCTACCTTACTTAGCAGACAATCTGATTTAAAAAATGTTATATGCAATCTCAGCACCTGTTTCTTCCTTAAGAAGCAGTATATTTTCCACATATCTCTTTAAAATATGAGTAAGAGTATTCATGGGGTTGGGGTTTTTATTGGGGAATATTTTGTTTAACAGTTTTTCATTTTTTTTGCAAGTATATTCAAATTGCTTCATGTAAAATACGCAGATGTGCTCTTTTGTAATTGCAGTTACAATGTCCACAATGTTACGAAAATGATTGCAGGTTTTTTAGCTAAAAAAAAAAAATTAGTCCGTATTGCCAGTGATTTATATTTCTGATTTTCAAATGTAACTTTTCATAGTCAGAACTGCTGCTTTTCTTTTAAGCTGCTGCTATGAAAGAGTCCTAGAACTTATTTCACAGAAACTATAAAGTCATTCAAGGCAATGAAAGATCTTGCTTTTTTAACCTTTCAGAAAGTCACTCAGTTGAGCAGTCAGGCCGTATTATTCTATATCTTGTCTAACATGAGGAAACAGTCCCAAAAGAAAGATATCCCAAATTAACGCCACACTTCGTTAAATAGAGACATTCTTGGTTTTCACCAAGCTAATTCGATCCAGTTCAGTTAACTCATTTTTTTTGTACTCGGATCACGAAAGGCAGCCATGAATGAAGGAAGTTCATCATGTGTTTGACACATCAGTGTGAAACTAAAAGGCGGGCTGTGAGGGAGTGTTCCTGCCTTTAGCTTTTTAGACAATACCCGATGAAAGAGGCCCCTCATTCAAAACTGGTCTCCAGCAAACTAGGCAGGCTGCTGCGGATCACTGTTACAAACAGGTATAATGGGAATTAGCCAGAACTTGATTCGTCAGACACCTCTTGATTTCTAGTTGTGACTGTTCGTGTAATCCAATCTTTATCTAATATCCTCAGTCCAGCAGATGGTTCACGGGACTTCTGTATGAGCAAAAGACTGCCTACTTTGGAAATAAAAAATAATGTAGAGAATAAAAAAATTTCATGTAAAAAAAAGAAAAATTGTAATGTGAACAAAAGGGTTTTTTACAGAAACAAATCAGGTTTTACATTTTACATAAATTACTAATGTAAATTATGTCCCTTCCACTTCTAGACCATGAAAATACATGGCGCTTAAATTCAGATAAGAGTGATGAACAGTCACAGAATACATGTTCCTTACTTTAAGCTACCTTTAAAATAAAAAAGAAGTGTAAACATATTTTTGTAACTTTTTGCATTATTCTCAGTCAACAGACTTCACCCTTGACAGCCAGTACATGCAATCTAACGAAATAGTAGATTCTGTGATGTGAAAGAATGATGTCTTCTATAATGCTACCAAGTAAATGGTACTTGTGAGCCATATCCAAATTCTGAACACATTTTCAGAGAGTTAGTTTCCTCTCCAAACTTGCTGTAGCAAGTACATGAGAACATAGCAGTACTGATTTTTGAAGATATTTGCATCAACCTGAGAGACCAGTGGACCATGTCTTAGGCCTGACACTTATGGCTGCTTTTATCAATATTCGCTGCACTTTTGCAGTTGAGGAAAAAAAAAAATATCTCAGCAACATCATGAAATAGCTTTGCTTTTTGGATATGTGGGATAATCACTAGGTTTATAAAACAATAGATTATTTACTCAATTTTAAGTATGGAACAAAAGTTGATGACAGAAGATGGCTTTTCAGCTCTGACTTAAGCTGGTGATCTCACTAGAATTTTTAAAGGACCTTTCTCCTCTAGCAGCTGCCATGAAAGCTGGGAATACATGTTAGTCTGCAGGGTTTTGTTGTTTTTTAACAATCTCATCCCAGGGACCTGTGTCCAGAATATTTCATTTAAAGTATCTCCTTCTGCTTAGAAGCTCGAGCTAAGTCTAGAGATCAGAGAAGAGCAAGGGAAGCCCTATCCATAATATCCTTTCCTGCATTTCTTAATTACTTACTCAAATTTTGTGACAAAATAATACAAAAAAATATGGACAAAGAATATATGAAGATTTCCATTAACTTTGAATATTTTCCTACTTTTACTAAGTTCAACAAATCAAGAAAATAAATCATATTAAATATTTTATGGCTCTATACCTAATTCAGTAGCGTCTTCTAGTAGATGTTTTGGTCAGATAAGTATGCACGGCTAATATTTGGGCTTTTGGCTTTTTCCCACAGTTTTAATATGAATCCTTCTGGCATTGAGGACCTCAAGAAAACAATGGTGAGTTATGAAGTGTTATGGAAACCCATCAGTAAACGGCAGCTAATTGGTGCCTGACACAATATAAGCTATTCTTGTTTAACCTCTTAGAAGGAACGTTGGGGTTTTTTTGTTTTTCTTTTGACACATCCAGAAAATCTAATTTGAAAATTACAGGCTTAATATAAATTTGGAAATAAAGAAGAGTTTTACACTCAATATGCAGTGTACTTTTGGTATGATGACGTAGAGAAGAAGAGAAAAATTAGATCTTTGCAAAGTAATCTAAAGTAAAAAGAAAACTGTTGCTTTCAGGTATTTCAGATGACTCTAGAGGAGTAATAGTCAGGTGAGGAACTCTGCATTAGGCAGTGATGTATTAATTGACCTAACAGGAGTTTCCTATCACTACAGTCGGAGACTTGAGGACAGTCTTTAGATGGCAAATCAAAATGGAAGCAATGAACTGATATATATGGTAGGATTAATAATACAAATAATAAATGAACAGCCTCTCAGAAAACACTAAAACCAGAAATACTAGAAGTTATTCAAAATACTCTTTTGACTCTAAAAGTACCTAGAATAAATTGTGTACTAAGAAAAGACCAAAAAAAATCCACAGATTTCCTATGCAGTGTCTTTGTTTGAAGGAAAATGTGGTTGTACTAGAATCTGTTCTGTGAATAGATGAAATCTTTAAAAGTGGGTTTGTTTTCAGTCTTTAAAATATATGGAAAGCAAGTTTCACAAGCGAATATGACTCTATACTGTTTGGTTTTTGCTGGTTTATGTAAATGATTTGTAATAACATTTGATGTTATTGTAAATGCCCAAGTTTTTATAATGTAAGTAACTGGTGGGAGATGTCAAAGTATATGAAGGCTGCCTTTGATCAGATAGTAAACTGAATTCTACCAGGCGGTTACTTAATCTCTGACAAAAAGCGACATCAAAAAAATTGATTTAACTTAGCAGCTATTGTCTGTAAAGTAACCATAATTACAGTTTCTATGTGCTTGCAAATGTACTGCCGCAAATCATGTAATTTATTGCTGGTAAAAGCATCGGTTTAATTCTTTTAAGAAATAAGATGTGAATTGTTTTATTTAAAGGATTTAAAGGTGATAAAAGAAATCCTTGATGATTTTTCTTTTGGAATACCGGCCATCCTAAATGTCAGTTGTAGGATTATGAGGTGGTGCTCATTTAATACAAAATACAAATTAGGAGGAGAAGAAACTATATCTCAACCGTAGTTTTGAATGAAACCGTTTGAATTTTTTTTAAAATATTCAAGATTGCTTTCTAAGGTGTTTGAAGTAATTTATTATTAGATTCTGCAATAATAGCCCTCACCAAGTTATTATATTTCTTCCTTGTGCATCACATTTAGTAATTATGTTTGTATGTCTTCTACTCTGGTGCCAACACCTGTCTGAAAGCGGTGTTTAAATGGGAGCAGTAGCCAGTTGAAAGGGCAGCGTGAGCTCTTTAAGGCCTAATTAAGAACTGAAAGGAAGATGAAGTAAGTAGGACAAAAGATGTGAAAGTAGCTTAGATGATATTCCCAGAGCAGAATTCCTCATTAGAACAATAAAGAGATGATCAGAGATTTCCAGGCCTTCATTTTAGCTAACTCCATTTCCTCTGGCTGTCAGTGTGTACCCCCAGAGTATTTTGTAGCTGAAACAATCGCTCTTTGCGTAGCTTGTTATTTAGAATCTTTTTTTCTTAATAATTCATTATAAGATTAATGTTTTGTATTAAAATTGTAGTATCTGGTTTTGTAAAGATATAGTTGTTCCTTATACATTTAAGTATCACTTATGTGCTCAAACTGAGCATTTAAAAAACTTCTTAACTTTAACAATATTTATTTCTAAGTACTAACATCCCTTAACTAGAATTTTCTTGTGTAATTAATGTCATAGGTTATTCCCCCCAAAGATCTATATGGAGCACGTGTATGATAAAACATCTTTAAAGCATATGTATTACACACAATTTTCCAGTAAACATTATATAATAATTAAAGACATCATTGCATCTTAATTCCTGTTTCTTTGCCAAATCAGAAAATTAGGCAAACCCTGTATTTTAGATGTGGAGGTGTTAATGATGTCTTTTCCAATGTGTACAAAAATTTAGTACCAGAAAGGGAAAATTTCACTTCCTTCTTGTAGAAGAAAATGTGCTAAAAATATAATGACCGCAAAGTGAAGTTATTTTCTCTTCTGTACTAGTTGGAAATCAATTACTAACCAATTTATAAATTTCATCAAGTTAGCCATTTTAATAAATGTGGGAGTTATTGATCACTTACAATCGTGTAACTTGATAAGTTTAAAATCCTGAATACACGTACATAAACGTGACATTAAATATCTCAAATGTAGTGAGAAACCCCTAAAAGTGCATATTTTCGAGAGCTACTATTAGAATATAATTGATGGAGAGAGGCTGATTGATCTGTCGTACTTCAGCCTATTTGCAGTGCACCATCACTTTTAATTAGGTTTATTTGAAAACTTTGGCCACCTGCGTATTTTAATGATTCGACATATGCCAATGTGCAAATACGGAGCTGAAGGAAAAGGAATGAATATGACTTTATTACGTGGTGTGCTTCCTAGCTGTGCAAGCTTTATCATTTTTAATGACAAGTTTCTACTGTAAACAACAGCTATCTTGTGTTCTTCTTCTGCCCTGTTAGATGTGCAGGATTTGAGAGGTTAGATTATTTTACTTAATTAACAGTTCCATATTTTTTAAATGTCTCCATTTCTGAATCAGATGAAACTTACTGCTTAGCATGTCTAACAGTGCTAATGTTTTTATAAACCAACTCTCACAATCTTTTTCTCAGTTATACATTTCCAAATGTTTCCTAATCTGGTTACTTAAGGTCACAGCTAATTCTTCTTGACACAGAGTAAGACATTCAAGTTTACAGTGTTTTGGATCACATGTTGCATGTTGTTGGGAAAAGCTCTAGAGCAAATGGAGGTATGTTGTCTAAGAGAAGTAGCTTCTGTCAAGAGCTGCACATGAGAAACATGGGAAAAGTGATAACCCATCAACTTGTTCAGAACACTGAACTATTTAATAAAATCTGGTGTTTTTTTAAACTTATCTCTAGGATGGAAATCCTTTCGACGCCACTGCAGGATACCGTAACCTTACTTATGAAGAGGTTTTGCAGGAGCTGGTGAAACATAAAGAGCAACTTAAGAAGAAAGACACCCATATTCGTGAACTTGAGGATTACATTGATAATCTTCTTGTACGAGTAATGGAAGAAACACCTAGTATTCTCAGAGTGCCATATGAACCTTCTCGAAAAGCTGGCAAATTTTCCAAAAGCTAAAAAAGCGATACTTGATGGTACTTTCTGCTGAATACGTTTGTGGAAGGAAATCACACTTTAACATTTTGACTTACCTTCATTCCTTTTCTCCTAAGAAATTCCAGGAATCGGGAGAGGACGGGACTATGGCGTGGATTCTTTTTCATTTGTTTTTTACTCCAAACACTAGCAGGGACTGCCAAAAGTAATATTCTGTTAGATTACCTAAATAACCTTTTTTTTTTTTCTCTTTGAAAACACCTTTAGGTACAGAATACTTACGGTAGAGTTAATAATGCACATTAAATACATCCATGCAGTTTATATAATAGCTTAGTGTTCACCATGTGGCAGTTTCAGCTGGGAAGGCTGTGCTGTACAAATGTTTTCTTGAACAATTATTGGTATTATGCAAATACATCGATTCTGATACTCCAGCATGCCATCAAGACCACTGTTTTCAAGCCAGTGTAGTATGCTTTACTAAACCTAAGTGTGGTTTGTTGCAATGGAATGTGGTTTGTTCTACACATATTAGAGGAAAACAGTGATGCACAGTCTTTGCAGAGTAAGTGCTATATTCTATACAATGTGCTTTTTGTATAACAATGTAAAAAATACCATGCCATTTCAGTAATGGCACATGCTGGCATCAGTTATTTTACACTTAAATGCTGAATTTTGTGTATAATGATTGAACTTTGGTAGTGAGCTCATGACATAAGGTTGTTTTGAGGATCTTTTTGTATGAAGTTATTGCATGCCTTTTTATATGTTAAAGTACTTTGAACAGTGTTAATAGAGTCAGAGGTAGGACTGGAGAAAAGTATGGAATAAAGGTATGAATACTTTGTTCAGTCAAAGTCTACTACAGTGAAAATGTAGGAGAAATGAACAGACTGACTTAAATAGACATGATAATTCAAAAAATACAGAACTGACTCAATTTAAGGTTGAGTTTTACATGATACATATCTGTCTTAGGTTTTTAAAAATCTTATGACAACGAAGTATATGCCTTTAGAAATAGGCTATGTTGCTTAAACACATATAGAGTACTTAGAAAGGCTTTTCATTAAAAAAATCTGTATTCCTTGTAAGTACTTCTAAAAGTCAGTTTTCATTGAGGCAAATGAAAGAAGAATGTAGTAAATGACTTCCTGATCATTTAAGAATTGTTTGTAAAATGACATATGAAAAAGGTATCTGTTATTCAATAAATTGGCAAAATATAGTGATGAACGTATAATGGGAAAATACTGTAGGAGAAGAATCCTCACAATATTAACATAAATAGATTTTAATTTTATTTTCCTTCATAAGAGTCTCAGTTGGATTGTTGCTGTGAAACAGTAAGATGAGATTAAAAAAAAGTACAGAGAATAATTTAGATTTGGATTTAAGAAAACTAATTGTCTTTTCCTCCTCCTCTTCTTTTTCTACACCTGATCTGTTTTTTTCTTCTTACAGCACCATGTAATGGCTGTTGCTGAGGAGGGGAAAAAAGCTTGAAATTAAATTGCAATTTTTTGTGGTTGTTGTAAAACTTTTAAATATGTTTTCATTTTTAAAACTGCAAAAATTAGTAGTATCTTGAATAATTATGATCTGGAAAAGTTGAAAAAGTTCTACTGTCTGAATGCTTTTGACGATGTTAGTGTTGTTTGACAGCACAGAATTATTTTTGTTAGAAAAAAATACTTCTTTGTACAATTGTTCTCAGATTTCATGTACTTAGTTTTGGCTTTTTCTTTTTTTCTTCTCTTTATTTTCTTCAGTTTTTAGCAACTACCTCCCATCCCCCTAGTGCTGTGTCCCTAAAATGTATGCAGTTTGAGTGTTCCCAACCCACCGTTGGGATCCCTTAGCATAGCTCATTGTGCCTGGATGGAGCCTGAGTGATTCAAGCCCTACCTATTTGTAGTGCTCTGCAGTTAGACATTTGTAGCACAGAAATGGGCCCGCTTCATCAGGTAGTCTCTCTTTTGACTACCTAAGGATTTATCAAGTTCGGTACCTCATAAACCGATGAATGTTCTTTTGACCCACTTAAGATCTAAATGACTGTAAATTTGTTGTAATATATTCGAAGTGCCAAAGGTTATGTACTAAGTTATGGTACGTTTACTGTTGGAAGTTAGGTTTTGCACTCAATTAGATTTTGATTTCCTAATTACACCAAGATGTATTTCGGTTACACAGTATTTCCATAAAAGTTCTTAAACATTTTCAAATGTTTGGCCGAAGCAAGTGGTTTTCTCATATTGTTAATGGGGAAGTGTGCAGTTGTTTTGAATTCCACAGTCATTTTCAAACTAACTGGTATGAGACCATCTGTAGTATCTACAGTGATTAAATCATACGCACCAATGGGGTTTAACAAGTAAACTAACCAGAGAATATGCTCCAATGACTTTTCACTTGCAAGCCAACTTATAATTATTAAAATGAAACTCTACTATATTTAGCACCTCTGAAATCACTTCTTTTAGAATGTAAATGTAGAATATCAAACTGCATAATTGACTAAAAGCAGATCATTTGACATATTTGCATACCAAGAATGATAAGCAGATTAAAGGTAGCGAAAAGATCAATTTTTGTGCATTAGTGAAGAAATTTAGTGAAGCTTTGAATGTGCTATCTAGTCTTTATCTGATCTGTAAGTGAATAAAAGCACCTTTTGTTTCTAACGGTTTGTCAAGAAAGAGGGGAGAATGACAAATGCAATTTAGGAAAAGGTAAAGTTACTAAGAGAGGCAGAATGGGACATTTACAACTATGAAAATATTTTTATAGAGTTCTTTAGCTAAAGATAGAGGCTGCTTTTGGAGCAATTCTGTAAAGATTACATGCATGTCATTTTCTGCTTAGAAAGAAAATTTTAATGTTTTTCTGTATTTTGAGATTATTTTTGAAAAGCATCTTCACCCCACGTGTATTTTTTGAACCATGCAGCTTTTCAAATGAAAACATTTCATACAGAGTAGTTTATATGTTGAAAACAAAGTTCTGTTTCTCCCATAGGATAAAATTGTAAACTTTCTTGCAGATAATTTTAAAACTGTAATAACTTGCCTCTTATGGTCAGTCTTTCTTGCCCTTTAAAATGTAGGGATGAAAATTTTGGACATCTCCACATTATTTTGTTTTTTTCTCTCAAAAATTAGCATAAGAGTTTATCCATGCACACACTATACTTTGAAATTATCCTTTGAAACAGCTCTGCTCATAGCCATGTACCTTACGTACTTTAAAGAACAAATATCAAGGCCATACTTTAACGTTGTAAGTAACAAATTTAAACTTTCTGCCATTCGAGAAGGATGTTTAATATTTATATATGTTACCTCTTGCTGCTGTATTTTACGTTTAGCTGAGTTTTCCACCTACTAATGAATGTAGCATTCTCCCTAGATTATACATAACTACATTTATTGCTGTTGGCTCTGCACCAAGAACTATTTGTAATTTTCCAGCTGTGAAAATGTTGCCTTGCATTTAGAAAGGTTTCATGATTTGGGGACCTAATGAAACTCATGCTCATTGGGTACTAGTCTGCATTTCTTTCTGTACAGGATGCTCTTTCTTAGATGCATATAAAACAAACAGAACTGCTGTCTTAATATGTTTACTGCTGCACTGGAGGTTTATTTACTTCCAGCTTTAAAGAAAAATTGTTGTCCTACATCAAGTACGTAAACTAAGCTCATGGTTTTTTCGCTCTTTATGTATCCATTACTGTTGTAGATATGATAGAGGCGTTAGCTGTGGGCTTTTAAAATGGTGGTACTTAAAGCATGTTGACTAACTTCCTCTCTTTGAAGTACATGGTGAAGGATTATAGCGCTGCTGTGTTGATGATGCTAGATTTAAGGGTCTGTCAGCACTTTCGGTATGAAACCCTATTTTCAGGGATTTATAACTTCTAAATGTAGATACAGTCACTGGAAGTATTTAATATGCAATAGGTAGCACTTTAATCTGTTTATGAAGCGGTTTGAGATTTGTTTCTGTTGAAGAAGTCATGGTCTCTTAAAGCATGGTGGGCATTTGCTTTATCTTTCATAATTTGTACATTGAAGAAGCCACTGTATGTTACAAATAGTAGAGCCATTCCTATTCATCTTAGAAGCTTCCAGATGTCTTGTATTACAATGTACTATAAAAAGCTGAAGATCCAGGTTATATAGGAAGTCTGTAAAAGATATGAACATACTTATAACTTAAGGGTTGATTTCGTCTCGTGCAATCAATGGTAGTTTGTCTACATTTAATAATGGTACAGAATCACAACTATATGCACATGTGAGAACTATAAACTTAGGATGCATGAAAAACTTTATTTTTGTTTCATTATTGCAACTTCAACTCCTTTAATTTGATTAAAATGTTAACTTAATATTTTAATTTCTGTTCATTAAATAAATATTGCATGTCTAACACTAATAAAGCACCACAATGCACTACCGCAGTATTTCTTGAATTGTGATATTAATCTGTATTATGCAAAGCATCTAACTCCTAAGCTCCGCTTAAGTATGTGTTTGGAAGAACCCTGCTGTTGAGACTCTCAGACCACGGAGAGGTGTATTTCCTTAAGGACAGCTCTAAATGAATATCCCAGCTGTTTGCAGGGTAGCCATTAAGGGAAATCTCCTCAGTAGTGTCCAAAACTTATAATTAGTGAAACAAATGGCATGTTCTTAAATGTGCTAATATCTTATGTCTTTTTTAATATGACAGCTGTAGGGCCTTTAAATGTGCCATTCCTCCAGTTCTGTAGTTGCGTAAATATTACTAGGAGATCTTTGGCACTGCAGGCCAGATCGGCATTTAGCATGAGGACAAACACTGTGCAAATTTTGATATGGAACAAATGATGCGTATTTCTCTTCATGCTTGACAGAATAAAACCCAGCCAGAATGACAGAAAACTAGAGCTTTCTCCCCCACCTCCCTGCCCCATAGGTATTTTTTTTTTCTATGCTCCCACAAGTTTTTCAACACACTTTTCTCAGAAAAAAAATGCTTTTGCCTGTCTTCTTTTCCTCTTCCTTGAGGCAAAAAGACAGCAAAGTCTGTCCCCTGACAATAGTAGGTTTTCAGGATGCTAAGGAGATAGGAAGAGTGGTCCTGGCTCAGGAGAAGAATGTTGTGAGTAGTTCACCCAATTACTTGGAGGCTTGAATTTCACTGGGATGCGATTCCTTTCCTTGCAGTTAACTTGCCCCGTGACTAGGTCCTTTGTCGTACAACTAGGAGGTTTAGAAAAGGTTCTTCTCTTTGAGATATGCATGAAATGTGGTGGTTATGGGAAATCACAGTCAATTTTTGAGATGTACATGTACTTACACGTGCTTTGTTATGCAGGTTTCCATCGGCTGTTTCACCTCATGTCTCACTGACTTTGCAGCTGTCCCCCGATGGGTGAGTAGATGAGGACTGAGGACAGAGGAGGAGGGCAGGTTTCTGAAAGCACCGTGCTGCTTACAGTTTCCATCTGTAATTCACATCTGGTAACTAATCTCAGTTCCTACGCCCATTGGAAAATGGAGCCAGCACAATTTCCCTACCTCAGAGGCATAATGTTTGTTAGTTGATATCAACTGTAATTCTGTTGACGATATAAGAGTCCAGCTTGATTAAATAGCTTCCAGTTTCCCCAGCACGGAATTGGGTTTTTGAGTTTTCATTATTTAACATCTCAACGCCCTAGTAAAGGTTTTCAAGGATATTTTGAATATAGTTTAGTAGTTAAAGAGCTATTGAAATATTTAGCTGAAAACTAGAAGGATCATTAAGGACAATTCTCTCTTCAGTTATATTTATCAAAGTTAATTCTTTATGGAACCATACAGAGTAAAAATCAGGATTTCATTTCCATATTTTGTTGTTTAATTTGTTTTTATGGGAGTGTTCCGCAAGCTCTGGCTGCAGCTCACCTGGCATGCGTTGCCTTTTTGCGTAACACTGGGCGTGTTAGTGAAGTTATAAATAATGATGATGATGACCAAATCCTGTCTCTTATTCTGCATTAATAAATTAAATGTTGGATTATTATGTGGGATTATTTTGTAATAGTGTCATTTTATGAGAGATAGGAATAAGGCTGTCTGCTAGAGGAAGCTGTTTTCTCTTTGTCTGTACTACTTATTGAGTGATGATGATAGAAGGCTACCACATTAAGTACAGCCCAATTTGAGAACTGTGTGACATTGTCTGTGTAATGTTTATATAAATATCAGTATATTCAATGCTGGAAGCCAATGGCTATTAGATGGAGATTATTACAATTTATTTATAATGTGTTTTTACAGCATTTAGCAACGTAGATCAGTCTTTGATAAATGAATGATGATTGAGGACAGAAAAGTACCTTCCGGGGCTAAATGCTGACATGTTTATACTTTAAAGGTAAGCAGCTTAAAAAGGTTTTAGGGACATGCAACATCATTTAAATGAAGCCGAATATTAAAAAGGGGGAAAACTTCATGGAACGGTCTTTTGTATCAGCCTTAACAGTATTTGCTGTGTGACATAGAGGGAATGAGTATAAGCAACACTGGGGAGATTCCACCGTTGGGATCCAAAAAAAACCCAACAACAAAAAGTTAGTAGGCCTAGGATTCAGATTTTAAGGGGTCTATTTGCCCAGCACGTGCCAGGTTCTTTTTGTAATGGGACGTTAACCCAGCATCCTTCACTAGCAACATCAGTGTCAGGGTGAAACCCCCCCAAAAAAGCGGGAGTTAGTTCCCAATGTGTTGGGCGCGAGGCAGGTGTCGGACTTTTTTAGTCCCTCTGACACTAGCATTAACTCTAGGGATTAAACGAACCACTTTCCTAGGAAAGTTAGGAAGTGCCTGAGGAAATTTGGTGTATGCAGCACGTGGCTGGCCAGATTGCCTCTTTTGTTACTTGAAGTAGGTGTCTGACTCAGGGTCTCATGGAGTCTAACAAATAAACCACCAAAATGTGTCATATCACCCTCTTGTCTAAATGATTCATTCGGGGCCTTCTTAGGTGATGAATGTCCTCTTCTCCGATAACTTGCTGCTTACATTATGAATTCCTTGAAAATTGACTCCCTGGGACATCTTTACAGGAGACATCAAGGCTCTCCATTTAAATTTAATGAATATTATGTAATTTGCCAAGGACTTCTACAACGCATTAAGAAAATCAGCCTCTTTGAGGCCAGAGCTTTGTCAAAATAATGGCAGCCTAATGGCATCTTTTAAAAGCAGCTGCTGACTCTCCAGCTATGAGTATTTTCTATTTCCTAATAAAATGTTTTCCCCATTGAGGCAGCTTATTTCATTAACTTATAAGTCATAGCTTAAATATGCTTATATTTTGCTAATTGTAGATTACTTAGTACTTATTTTTAAGGAACATTGAAGCACAAAATGCAAAATGTCAGGTTTTTTTAAAAGAAAACTCTTGCCTTGTGCATAGCAATTGCATTTGGATAAGCATTTTTCAATACGCTATTTTTAAGGAGTTTTTACGTGCTATTTTAAACTAAATCATTAAATGTGTATAACAAGAAACAATTCAAAGTGTTCATGCAATTTACAGTTTTAATTCCTTTATAGATATGTGCTCCAGTATTTCATAGTTATGATTCAAAAGCTACCACAGTTACATATTTTAAATTGTAAGGTAACATTGTGACATTCCAAATCTGCAGTTTTCCAAAGTATACAGAGCCAAAGTATCTCATATACTCTTTTGCATATTGTAGAAGTTAAAAGTGAGCTCTGGGAGAATTAAGGTTTTCCTAAAAAAATTGTACAAACCTTTGTGTTGAACTGCAGTGCAGCTAAACTTGGGTGTGTAGTCTCAGGCACTCCTTTATCCAACAAGGTAGCATCAAATTTGCTTTATTTCTTTATAAACTGGAGGACAAGAGAATAGGGATCGGTTTACAACAGGTGCTAGGTACTGCTCTTATGGAGCAAGGAAAAAAATGTTGATGTTTTGTGAGATGCGGTCTTGACTTTTTGTTGTGTATGAGGTATACTGAATGTGAATACCAGGCTTATGTGTTTCCAGAATCAGATATAGAAAACTTCCTATTTTCTTACATTTTCACATTTAAAAACTTGTATAAATAACTATTTCTTTATTGTTAAGGGCCAGATTATTGTTGGCTGCTATATATGTAACAGTTCACTTGATTAACATTACTGCTATTTGAGAGCCTCTTGTAATTGGCCTCCTTGTAATCCACACAGAGAATACTGTGAAATGGTGTGAATTTTAAGTTGAGAGACTAAATGAAAGGAATATCCAACAGCAGTGGAGAGGAATAAAATAATCCTAATTAAAAGCAAAAGAATTGTGTGGTCTGAATTAAGATTCAGTTGGTGGATACTGAAGAGTATTTTTGCTGGTATTTTTATTATAACTGTCCAGTATAATTGCTTTGGAAAAAAACCTCATCCTTTGTGTTTGATGGCATAAACTTCACTAGCTCTTTGTAAACCACATACTAAGTTAAGGACTTGGGCTTAACCTTTGTTTCGTCAGACGTGGTTTCAGAGAGTTGAAGCAGCGTTTTATTGATGGAGTTGGTCACGACAGAGTTATATTTACTAATGGGGTCTTAGCTATTCTTTTATCTGTTTCAGGATTTTCTTTGTAGTTTTAAGTTCCGAACATTTCACCACAGTCTATTTAGAGCATTATTTAAAACTTGTTCCAGTTCTCTTCATTCTTGCGCACGCCGATGTGCTAAACTACTCCAGAAACCAGCTTAGCTCTCACCATATTTGGAGGCTGTTCCTCTTCTTTGCTCTTGGACTGTTTTGGCTGGGGACTTACGTCTAAAGTAACAAATGAAATATGTGACGAGAGCTGACTGCCAAAACTGGGATCAAAGCAAGTTTCTGAAGGGCTCATTGGAAAACTATCTTGAACTTTGGAAGGATGACTCAGAGCCACAGTCTGAATAGAGCAAAACATAGTGAAATAAACGTCAAGGTGAGAACAGATTTCTTGAATACAGGTGTGTGTGGGGGGGTACCCCTAAGACTAGACAGTCACTTTAGTCTTAGGGCAAAGGAAGCAAAAAAGCAGATGAATTTCCAAATCCTTATCAATCAGGATGGGTTGGTCAGGGTGTTCTTCATCTGCCAGCCCACAAAGTTTTGCAGTTCCTGTTTGGGCTTACTGTACAAAAGTGTGTTAGCCAAGGAGCATTCAAAATAAAAGGTAACATTTGTTGATAATGTCATGTGGGACATCATTAGCTTGTTTGAAAAGTTGCCAAGTTTGGAGGTGTGTTCTGTTAAATACATTCAGTGTCTTCCTCATCTAACTTAAAAATAGGAGAACATTCAGCTTCGATTCATTAGTTTAAGCCAGCTCTTCTAAATAAAGAGACCACATTTTTCCCTGTATCCTTCTAAGAAACATGTAGACTTGCAGAAGACAACTGCTGTAACTGAGTGGATAGCTGTACTTTGCGGTTGAGTGTGTGTTAAAAAAAGCTAGCATTGGAGAAAAGAGAGTTCTTCTGTGAAAAACCTAAACCTCTCTCACAATCACAGCATCTCGCAAAGTCCAAAGATTTTAAGGTGTTCAGAAATAGGAGGAAAAAACGATTCAGCAATGATGGTCTCTAGCAATTGGGAGTTATGCATTTAGTTAAAAAAGAGAAATGTTAATTTTAGAAGGAGAGGAAGTGAGACAATTTTTAGATAGTCACTGTATTGAAGATTGATCAAATGCTAATATGTAAGACAGCTGTAGAAGGGAACAGTATCTCTCAGAATATAAAAGGTGAAGAATGAGCTTGTTGAGTTTTCCTGTGGTAGGCATGAGAAGCAATAACTGCTTCCTTACAGGAGGCAATAACTGACTAACTACAGTAAGCATCACACTTCAGGAGTGTGTTAGATGCTGTGAACACAAATAGTAACAGATTTCTCAGATTTTCTTAGTGTCTGGAAAAAAGTACACAAATTTTCCCCCAAAGTAAATTGTTTGAATTACAAGCCCCTGGTTTTCTTTCTTTCTTTCTTTCTTATGCAAAGGACAATTAGCAGATACACAAAATATTAAATATTTTACTGCTTTATTTGATTCCTCCTTTGACTTGCCTTTGAAAGAAAAATTATGGATTTTGGTCTGACTAAAGGCTGATGGAATCAATGCATTGTTCAAAGACTGACACATAAACAAAGAGTGATGCAGTTATGAAGGGGAGATACCAGGCTAGTATAGTTCTTTTTACAATTAAAATCTTTTAGTGAAATGGTGGTCCTCTGGCAGGAGTGCTTTTTGCGATGTCCTGAGAAACATCCTTCCCTCAATAAATCCCCATACAATGTAGCCGTCATTCTAGCTTGAGAAGAGTTAACAGCATAATACTGGCCAGTTGAAATAACCACTCACTGCAATCCCACATACAAAGTGATGCTTTTTCTGAAGTATTTTAGAAGGCAATGCTTCCTCATTAGAGCACTCTAAAAGATACTGAGGGATAAGATCATCACATTATAAAATTTCCAGAATTTCATCTTTTTCTCATTGCTAACCTAGGACTGGCACTTGGGTAGCTGAGTCAGTGTCTGAAACCGTTTGAGCAAGTTGGTTGTAGCCCTTGCAGTTTGCACTGTAGCAGATCTCAGCATGACTTTGGATTATTGTTATCCTTTTGCTACGGTACCCAATGGCACCACCGTATATTATATCAGCTTGTATCTCTCAACTGCTGGATATTAATTATTTAGACCATTGGAAAGCTGAACCTCCCTGCTTCCCACAGGTATAAAATCTGTTTATTTTAGATGTGGCCCTGGAGTTTACACTGCCTGTTGCTGCCTGTGAGAAAAGCTGGCAGCATATCTGCTAAAAACCATGAATCTCTTGTTCTCAGACCACTTCTCATGAGCAGCAAAACCCAGGAAGCTCGCTCCTGGTTAAAGGTTTTTTTTCCTTTTTCTGTCTCTAGACCCTTACTAAGCAGAAAGTTGTGGAATTCTCAAAAAGTGTAATTAATTTTTTTCAAACTTTGACATTAATGCCGAATTTTAGCATTATACCATGTCAAAATGAGCTTAAAAGGCTACTAAATTCCAATATTAACAGTTATTCCCACTTTGCACTGGTTTTAATGACTATCTTAGATCCAGGGCAGCAGACACTTACCCCTCCTGTTTTCAAAGTAGCAATTAGATTTGCTGACCTAGAGGAAAATTTAGGGCTGAGTATAAATCCTGGTCCCTATGAATGAAACATTTTGGCTTGTCTGGTGGTAAAGTTACACAAAAACTAATGTCTTTGTAGCCCAGGATTTTTGTGAGATGGCAGTAGCATCAGTCTGTTTCTTCCTGAGGCTTTTTCTTCCTCGTGGCACACAGCTAAGGAGTTGAAGACGTTGATTTACACAGCTTCAGTTCTGAATATAAGCTTTTTCTTCAGCTATTGAAATACTTTCTCACGTGTTGGTGCACCTGTACTTTCAATTTGGCTTCAAATCAGTATAGAGCATGCACTTTGGCAAGTTGTAAAAATTAGTGGAAGAATAATAATAAATAAAATGGCAAACTGCCCAAGCACATTTTATTTTCTTTACTAATCTAATTGCTCATTGAACATATTTTCCAGATACAGTTCTGTATATTTAAGTATGTATCTGAATAACTGCACTTTTAAATTCCAAGAGTCAAGTAGCTACTTTGTATGCTGCGCTTATCTTTTAAATAGAGTTTGATTTAAAACATTTATCTTTCCCGGTATCATCTCCCATGTCAAAGCACATTTAAATCATGCTCTGTTCCTAATAGCGCTCATGTTTAAAATGGTATCCGAGTACAAAAAAGTTTGATGAGTGCTCTGTTATTTGCCCACTTTGTAGTTACTAGCTGCTCTGTCATTGTTTTGAATATCACTGAAGTTGAGAAGGAGAAGCTTCAGCAAAGTAAACTTTTAAAAATTAAAGCCAAGGTCAGACTCCAGGGTTAGCAACACTAGAAGACTGCAATTTAAGATGCATCCAATTATGCAAAATCATGTGTTGAGTTACAGCCGCAAGTCTCCATTGGGATCTGTGAGGTTGCCTAGGTAAAAATATCAGAGGAATTTCAGGAGGGGTTTTCTTTTGTTTCTCCCTTAATCTTGACAGAGAATGATGCAATTCTGGCAGTACTCGTCGTTTTTAGATCAGTAACTCAAAAGGAAAACTGTTATTCCAGGAGCATGTAGCAAGCGCATCATTTTGGTGAAGGCAGCAGACCCAGCACGAGACTTCGGAGGCATTTGGCACCTTGTCACGTTTTATTGGTTTGCACAGGTAGAACATTCAGGCCGGACCTCTGAATCTAGAAGTAAATCAGTCGAGGGACAGCAAGTGACCCACTAAGGCAGAGCAGATTTTGCTGATTATATTCTCCGTATTTAATCCAAACACAGTCACAGTTAAGTGTTTTTTCCCAAGATCTTAACTTATCCTTACTTTTTCTTTATCTTTTCCTTCAGATAACTGGAAGGCTCAAGCACGCAGTGGTGCCAAATGGTGGCTCCCAGAAAAGGCTGGAATGGAGAGGTCAGACTCAGTTTACTTGGATGATTTGCGTGGAAGTTAGGATAATTAATTTGCCAAAAAAATCTATTTTACTTCTCTTTTCTGGGTGAAAGAACAACATCATGTGCTCTGCTTTTGAAGTACTTATCCCCAAGCCAAAACACTGTAGAGATATTTTGTAGTCTTCCTACTTCAGAAAACATCAAAACTTAGCACCATTACATTTTCTCAACTTCTCTGTGAATCTGAGGTATAAAGTTTCATAATTTTGATCATTTGTATGAAAGCATTCTTAATAAGAGAAACAGACAGATTATGTTCAATAAAAACAGAAACACAGTTCTGAATATGTTTAAACAAGTTTTTGCATTGATAAACAAAACCACTGGGTATTTTTTTTCAATCGCGCAGACACAAGAAAAGTCATCAGTACTTACTAAAGAATTTGTACAGTGTTCAGGGCAAGTTACAGCTGGATCCTCTTAAAAACCTCAATCTTTTCTAATAAATGACTCATAAAACTACTGTAGCTATGAAGCTTTTCAGAAAATTTATATAATTAAAAGGGGTTTTCACCATTTGAACAAATGTTATTGTAAATATCTGCTTTAAATATGAGGGAAAAAAAACATGTGTTGCTTTTGCAAAGCATTTCTCTTTCAAACGGCCCAGAGATTGAGTTTCAAAACTGACAAATTTACTACAGTGATTGTTCAAATGTTTTTGACAGAGTGACACTTCCTACTAGGCAGGGCTAAGGCACCTGGAAGGAAAGTCTTGTGCATCTCTCTGTGTAATTAGCTGAGTACGTGGGAATTTGCTGTCCAATTAACTCTGTAACAGTTCTACTGAGCCAAACAGCCTTTTCTTTTCTTATGCGAGGAAAACGTATGTATTTGTAAATATTACTCAAATTCCATCGAGTCATTGACAAAGGAAGTAAATTCTAAACCTTAACTCCTTCTGTCACCCTCCGGGATCTGCTCTCATCTTTTGATGTTGTTTAGCCCCCAAGACATTTCTTCTGCCTTCCACGGCTTGCAGGTGAAATCCTGTTTTAAGCTCTTCCTCCCATCAGTAGCTTTTCCTTCCCCTCCAGGTTGTGCCTTACCTCTGCTGCCTGCGTATCCATGTGGAGTCAGGAGACCCTCTGGTGAGGCATTGGGCAAAGCCGCCACTGAGAAGATAGTGACATAGCCTTAGAGAGGAGAAAAAGTTGAATTTAAACATCTATCTATCTTCTTCATGTCCACTCTAGAAGGAACAGTCTGTGCAATAAGGCCATTAGCAAGTCTAACCGAGAAGGCTAAATTATTTCTTCATGACCAAAGCACTAGCAGGAAAGAAATTCCCAGTCAATTTTTAAAATATCTAATGACTCACTGGGATGGGATCTCTCTTTTCGCCGAGTGCCATAGGGACATTTTTATCATAGAATAACTCAGGTTGGAAGGGCCCTCAGATTGGATCATCTAGTCCGGCTTCCAGGATCTTCAGGCAACATCACCTTTCCAGGAAATTTGTGGTGATTAAACAGTTTCTTCACAGGAATGTAACCAACTCTCATGTTTTTATATCTCGAAATGCAGAATTGAACCGGGTAACATCTTTTAAGATGTAAAACCAAAAAAACCCCTTGCAATCCATTATTCTTCTATGTTGTCCTATTTATGTTAACAGGACTACATTTGTGAGTAATGGGTATGGGATTAGGTCATCTTCTCGTCAGCTGAATGGTCTGATAATAATGAATTCAAACTGACATTGCAGAACTCCCCAGAGATGCGTGAAGGTAAGTATTGACGTTAAAATTGAATACTACTTCTAGGAATCCAAGAGCAACCTTTTATAAAAACTAATATGGACTAGAATAACAGGTAATATTAAAATATGGTTTTATTCTGATTAAAAATATTCATCTATATTAGCAGAAATATCGTTACTGAAACAAGAACAACCACAAGCTTTATAAAAAATTATTATAATACTGTACGATTATGTATTCTCCAAGGGTCATGTTAGAAAGCGCCAGCTTGTAAAAAAGATAAAACTGTATCTAAATATACTGTCAAATCAAGTTCTCATAGCCAATGAGGGGAAAAAAATTAAAAATCACTTAGGGCCTATAAACAGATTTAGATGTAGAATAAAACATGGACTGTTCAGTCTATTGATTTATCCACTGATATTAGAGAGATAAAATTTATAATAATCTAGAACTTGGCAAAGAATTTAAAATGTTGTGAGGTTACCATTAAATGGGTATTTACCCCAAAGTCAGAGGAGGTAAAGGGAGTTGGGCTGACAGAACTGAGTTAACATCTATTTGAACATAAGTGAATAAGTAAATTCAAGAACCACGTTGGACAATCATATTCTGATATCCTGTAAAGCTCTGGATATACTGTAAGTTAAGCAATGCATTCCTTAAATTAGGAAAAATTGTAGTCGTATAAAGTTTATATCAAAATAATTTTACTGAACTTTTATGAACCAAAACACAAATTTGATGTACCAAATACTCAATAACAAAGTCTGTACAGCATAGCTAAGGTAGGATAGCTAATGAGGTTAAGGAGGTCAAAATGGAAATTATTGCAACAGGAGCAGAAGCAAAATCAAAAGCTTAGCGCACTGAGAGGACCAAGGTTTCTCTAGCCCAATCTTCTCGTAAGAATGGAGACGTGCTAGTAGAGGCTTGCAATAAAGCCTAGAAAGACTGAGCAAACAGTTCAAAGATAATATATCTTTTCTTATTCTCTGCAGCTTTCAATTCAGTGTTAGAAGAAAGCACCTTTTTCTATGCATGGATACCACTTCGGGAAACTACCTGTTTCAGGACAGCATCCTCAGAGACCTCCAAGACTGAGCAGCTTTAAAGGCAAATTCAAGCTTGCCATAAAACATAATACAAAGGTGCAATATGGATAAATAAATTGATCTATTCAATGAGTGTAGAGGTTGAAAACACATGGTAGTTTGTTTGTTTGGGTTTTTTTATGGAGTGAAGAGATCCAAGGAAAGGTAAACCTTTTACAAACAAATGGTTGATAGTGCTCATCATGCTCATTCAAGATAATCCAATATTTGTTTTTTCTATAAAAGGAAAATTCTATGAAATTCATCTTTTTTTACCTAAAGGTCAACAAATACTTACCATAAGATTAGACCAAAGCTACAAGCCACAGGAAAAAAAGATATTTCTGTGAGCCAAGTTGAGCAGATTCAAACAAAAATAGTTACCAAAAGTAATTTAAATAATATTAATAAGCAAGCAGAACACCTTTAAGGCTGCTATAACTTTGTCTGAAATTTGCTCATATGTAGGGCACACTATATCTTGTATCTATTATTTAGGCACTTGTATAGATTTTTTTATATTTGCATTTATTATGGTGTGGATAATGATTGTATCCTCATTTGTGTAGAAATTATAATTCTAATGGATAAAAAAATCTAGGAATTAATCTTGTTGATGCTACTGAAATAAATTACCCTAAGTAGGCTAGATATATAAGAAAACAATATAAATTCATCTAAATTCAATTATTAAACAAAGGGAATATTGTATTTAATTAGAAAATTGAATCAATTTACTTACATTCATCCTTATCCTTCATAATTTTAGAGATGATAGATCTCTTCCTCTTACACTGTATTGTTATACACAGAAAGAAGAGAATAATCTCTCTTCCATTTTTCAATTCCTGTTTGATTTTTTTCAGCTGTGGATGAACTAATTACTAATCAGAACTAGTGGAATAAACTGAGGCAGAAAAAGTATTCTTAGACAATAGAAAAGGATAGTGTTGTCAAAACCTGGCTTAAGACTTCAACAACTGATACAGTTGTTTAGCCAGGATTTCAACTAGCTCAGTAGCTTGACTTTCTTCAAAATTTAGAGAAAACTTGCATGAATATTTCTTAATTTTAAATAGTTGAAGAGATTATAGTAAGATTCGAACTGACAAAAAATATTGTGAATTTATTGAAATGCAATTATTTTTGAAAGATTTTTAAAAATCAAACTTTTAAATTGTTTCTGTTAGTCACCTCAATTTATAGTGGATAAGTGGAAAACAAAACAAAGAATATGAAACTTAAGATACCTAATCCAGCTGTTGGAGAATTCTTTAATTGTTGAGTCCAGTGCAAAGTCTGCTCAAGCTGAAACCAGAAGGTTGAGCACAACAAAAGCTAAATGGGGAGAGATAAAAACCAAGCATGAGGAGGACATGAACTGTGCTCTGATTTCCATATAAGCAAAATCACTGTTTTCTTAATACTGAATGGAAATAAGTAAAAGGCATTTTGTCTTGGTTTAAAAGAGTGGAATTTGGCCACAGTACTGATGCTCATAAAACAGAAATTATTTTTAATCCTGACATTTTGTCATGCCTTTATCATTATTTAACCCCTCCGAACTCCCCTAAAGTAAGCTGATACAGGCTTAGGGTGTAACTTGTAACTGATGTTTGAAATCCCAAGTCACTGGACTAAAGCAAAGCTCGTGGTTCGGAAAGGCACAATATTTTCACACAAAGCAAGCAAAACAAAAAGAAAAGAACAAATCTGCTTTTGAAATAGACTTTATTATTTGGGTTTGCTGGACTTTTGGTTTTTTCTAAGGGAGACTTAGGGTACTTAATGTACAATAATTAAAAAATTGAGGATTTCTTATGATACTTCAAGATATCATAAAGGCTTATGCAAACCAGAGTTCAAATTGCAATTGGTCTAGTTCCTTGGAGCTGTTTAAGCTAGAAAGAACTCATAAGTTTTACAGTCTAGATTTTTATGAAGCGTATTATCCCAAATGGGTCAATCTGAAAATCACCATAGTAAGAGCTTGTTATATTTGGCTGGGATCTGCAATTGTTAGGAGTTGGTCCAAAATTCAGTGAAGTCATGGATTTTCATCAAGTCAGTATAGATTAATACAGACTAGATCTGTCACACTTCAGCTAACAATGACCTTTCTTTACGTGTATGTGCATTCCCTTTCTGAATTCGATTACCAAGATATCTGTTTCTTAAGCCCTACAAAGTACTCTTCTTGGGAAAAATACCTTGCCTGTCAGTTTTTCAACCAGTGATTATAAGTAGTCATGGTAAATCCTGCAAACTACAGTGAGACTAATCCTGGGAGAGGAAGACCTGTGCAAGTCTCAGGAGCACAGGTATCCAGTTTTTCCAAATAAATGCAAGTATATTTAAGTTTTTAAATCATACATGAATATTGAAAAAGATGCACCAATAAGTTTAAGGAGCTTCTTTGCATTATTTTTCCTGAGAAACTATTGGGCGAATTTCCACCCGAATTTATCATCACATACAAAATTGCTGTAGTTAAGAAAATTGCTGTTTGATGTATAAAGGGGTGGATTGTTCTTCTGAAAGCAAGGTATTATAGGGCTCGGCAGTTGTTATATTAGGGTTTATGAACTGTGAATGTTCTACAATGTTCCCCTGTACCTAGTGGGCTCAAACTGTTGATACATCTCTGAATGAATCTTGTAAACGGTGGTCCCGTGGGTGCTCTCCAATTTTGGAACCTTTGTTACAGCAAATGGAATAAAGGTTTTGATAATCAAGTAACGTATATGCTCACTGTAGCATGTAAATTACACCACTTCTGTTTCGCTAGATTCACTTTAAAAATACTTGATTGGCACCACACACTTTGTATATGGTTATAGAGTTTTCTTACATTCACTGGCATATGTGGAAAAGTTTTTTCCAATACACTGCAGATTATTCATTGATGCAAGTGAATCTAAGGACAGTATTGAGGTATTTAAGCGGGCATTTTGATTGACTGGGACACAATAATTTGTAGTCTCCACTGAGCTAGACTGTCTTCTGTAATTAGGATGTTTATGTAGTTCCTTTTAAAAATGGAAGCGATACTGGCCTTTTTTCATATTTTATTTTAATGAAGGGAAAGAGAGACATGAGCAGGATAAAGAGCGTGTTAGTGCTTAGAGGGCTTGGCCAAGCCTGGGCACAAGGACGCTCCACTTCTGTAGCTAAAGCTTTGCCAGCACTGCAGAAAGCACACCAAGTATGGGGCTGGGAAAGGAAGGAGGCAGAATCTCAGTTCTCCGATTCGGTGATGATAGCATTTGGTGCCTTAAAGCTGCAAGAGCTGTTGATGAATGTTCAGTGTTAAAGGCGATGCCACTCATGTTTAGGCATAATATTGGAGCTAGGCACTGAGCCCTCAGAGGATGATGGTGGTGCTGGGCTATAAACATTGCGGAAGTTTTACTGTTGAAAAGGTAGGTGCATATGTGACCTGCGGAGTCATACTTCTGTACCTGAGTGCCTACGTTTTATTCTTGTCTTGCTTTTTGTGCTTGCGTCCTTTGGCAGGTGATGGCTTTGGCGATTTGCCACAAATCATGCAGAAGGCTGTAATGGAGAAGGAAACTGAACCAAAGCCACCCATCTTTCAGGCTAGTGATATAATCAGCAAATCATCCTCTGGCCCTGCTGTTCTGTTCTGGATGATCCCTATGAAGAGGATCAGGTTCGTTTTAAGTTATCCACTCCATGGCAGATCCTAGGGGCTCCACAATGGAGAAGGCAAAAAGGCTTAATTAGGACCTGCTGGTGTGACCAAGCAGTTATTTACAAATAGGTGTGGTAAAAACCCCCAAGTCCAACAGGGCAGAGAAGCCTGTAGGGACACTGACAACCGTCTTGGAGTGCTTACATCCATGTGGACAGGCAGAAGTAAAAAAAAAAATTCACAGTGGAGGTGTGCTTCACAACTTAGCTGCCTCAAGAGTCATACTCTCCCAATACGATATAGCCTTCAAATTACATGTCGCACGCTTTTCCTTTTCCTGCAAAATCTCCGCTTCATTCGTCCGTCAGTCAGAACCGACTGTGGCCTCTGTGCTTCCACGTCAGCTGCTGAGGCATTAGGCCCAATTCATCTCACTTGGATGTTGTAAAATAATGAGTTAACAAGTGTGAAACATATCAGATGCAAGGCAGTTGAGGGTCTTTAAAAGTCTCTAAGAAATAAGTCTTTAAAGCTCGTCTCCTCTCATTAATTGAGAGGGGGCAGGGAGACAGCAAGAGGTATAATTTCAGCTCTTATCGTGAGCACAGTACATCTTGTGGAAAAAATTAGATGTGAATAATAAGGCAACCCTAATTCTGTTATTTCTCAGCTTTGGAGCATTTATAAACTTATATTCCTAACATTTCTTGATCTAGAATTTGATACAGTTTTAGCATAAGGCTATTTTCTACCGGCACTGGGAGGAGTTATGAACTCACCCTAATGCACGTGAATAAGCTTACACCTTTGGAGAGTCACCAGAGAGTAAGTGACCTTATTAATGAATTTAAGAGTAATGATGCTGTTCACCGGTGTTCCAACAGGCATCGAGGTGTCAGCGAGGTTGGGAATCTCATGATACATGCTCTGGAACAGCCTGTTCTTACAGTTTGAAGAGGCATGAGCTGGCACGCGCGTATTTGTCTGCGGGGCTTTCTGCCGGAGCGGTGCGCCGCGTCGGGCTCTCCTCGCCCCTCCGGGTGCCGCTCCTGGGAGGCTCTTCCCTGCGCGGGGCGAAGGTGCAGCACCCAGTCACGCTCTGCCGCATTCCGGGAGTGCTGCCCGAGCCCAAAATAGAAACTCCTAACAACCAAAGGTGAGAACTTTGTTTTGTAAATCAAAGAAAAGCGTTAGTTACTGAGCCGGGGAGGCCATGGAAAAATAGTTCTTTAGCAGTAGGTCTATCCTGGAGCATAACAAAATATACGCAGAGTTCATAGAGTGTGGCTTATAAATTTGCATGGTTTAGATCAAATTCTGTTCTTAACGTCAAGAAATTCTGTACAAGCCCGAGCAACACTGACAAAAGCAGTATTGCTCTGTAGTTCCTCTGATTGAAGGGGTCATAATTTGCCCTCAATTACCTTTAGCTAAGCATGGATCTAAACTAAATCCTTGGAGCTGACCCTCCTCAGATTTGCAAAAAGTTCAGATGAGCTCTGGCTTTAAATGTCGCACACAGCTCCCATCTCGCACTTTAACTGCAGTAAATGTACCTTTTGAGTTTACCTGTGCATTTGCAGTTGGAGAATTTCAGAAGATAAAAAGTTAATATGATATAAATTTAGGGCCGACATGCTTGCACTGTGAAGGCAGGTTAATCAGCCTCTTAACATCCTGTATTTCCCCTGGCAAGTAATGACATTATGCTTCAATCACATCAACCTTTTTTTAACACTGCCCTCAAGAAAGATTTGGAAAAGATAAACATTTCCCGTAACATTTTTTCCCCCCCTGACTTGCATCAGCTATATATGATTTATCTTTTAATGTGTTAAGGCCAGCTCAGTACTCCCTGCCCGAGATAATCTCTCATTGACTCCACCGGGAGATTTTCTCATGGCAAGAACATTAAACAGAACACCAATTTTATTTGATTTTTAATGTGCTTCTGACAATTTTTTAAAAATTTGTATCTCTTTTTTAATTTCCATTTCTGTCTCAGTGATGCAGTAGAGATAATATATTGGTATATAGTTTCTACACTATTGTTTCAGCCCAGCTTTAACACCTGCCATGGATGATAAATAGATAGCCTGGCTACTGGTGTAAATTATGGAAGTGCAAGTATTGCATTAGTCTCTCTAAAACATTGTCAGCCACAAATTACTTAATGGTACCCAAAGTTAATAGGACATTAACAGTATTATTGTGGCCAGTACGGAATGTACAATTGAATGGGGGGCAGGTGTTTGCATCACAGGTGTGTAATATGCCATGCGCTAGTATTTCATGAAATGTGATTCTTCCTCCTATGCTTTGCTTCTAACTTTATTTATTATAGTGGCCTTTGTGCATAGGCACCGAGTAGAGTAATTTTTGGATGGCAGGACTGCTGTTATCACTTACAATATTTTCTGCTAACTTCAAATATTCATCCTTTTTTGCTACGAAGGCACTTTGATAGTAACTTCATTTAAGAAACTGAAAGCCTACATAAACCTTGCCTTAATATTGTGGACTGTAGAGGCTAAAAAGTTATTACACTCTTTTCTTTTTGTACTGTGGAGGCAGTCCAAAATTTTATCCTGTGTTTGCTAACTTTAAATTCCACTCTTGAAAATGCTTGTATTGATGATTACCTTTAGCAACAAAAAAAGAACACATTAAATCAATGCTCCTGGCTTTGCTATGGAAGTTAAACATGTTTGGAAAATGAGGTCCTGAATTAGGATGCTATAGAGAAATTAGCTTTTCTTTGATGATGTTCTTTTATTTTACTCATCATGGTAGCTGTCATAATTAAATGCTTTAATTGGAAAATATTTTTTCCTTACTTCTTGGGAGTAAATGTTTTTTTTTTTTTTTTGTATGACTTTTGCATGAGCTACATTACAAAATGACATGATCAATTTAAAACAGTTACCCTAATGATTTTATAAGGCTTTCGAACCTTTTTCCTCATTGTGTGTAGTTACTGACATGTAACCAATTGCAAGATCAAAAGATAATTTTGCTTATGGTACATGTTATGAAGCACAGTGACCTTGTCCTTTTCAATTTTTCACCGAGATGCTTAGAATTTGCATCTCCCAACTTATGCCAGTTCCGGTGTGAACTTTGCCATCCAGTGATATTTAATATGAGGAATGGGGAGGAGTGGGGGGGATTGTTTTTGTTTTGCTGTGGGCTAAACAGACAACCAGAGAAGTGTGCCACTTAAGGTGGCAAAGTATTGGTGAAGGGACCCAAAGAAACTATGTCATTGCTGCCTTCCTCAGTTTTCTTCTGACGTCCTTGAATGGAAGGAGTTGGGTGCAGCAGCATAACACATGGGGAGGTCGTGACGTTTCTCTTTGCCTTGGGGGGCCAGTCATGCTGATTAGACTCATTTTTCAGCTTTTGGTTTCAATCAGCTGTAACCCTAAGAAAATGTAATGTCTTATTTGTCCTTGTCTGATTTTGGTATGTAAGAGCCATTATGGAGACCCACATAGGGATGGAGGATGTATCGCCACTGTTTTGCAGTCACTGTGCTTCCCTGCTGTTTGGCATGTGGTATGATGGAAGTGAAGTCACTTGACAGTCCTCTTGCTTAATTAGTTTCAAAGCTGCAGAGAATGTTTCATGGTAGACTTTCACTCCTGCTTCCGTAAATGAAATGAAGATGTCTCGAACAAAAAAAACCCTGAATTCCAGTGCCACAGCTAAGCCTTAATCTCCATCCAGGCTGCAGGTTGCAAAGCCCTACTGTGGAACTGACCCTGCAACACTGCACAGCTCCAAAGCGTATGCCAGGTAACTGTGCACAAAGTCCAGGCTCTCACTTGGATCCTTCTGCTCCATTTGTGTTTTATCTGTGTTTTGACTATACCAAATCCCGCTTTCCTAGTAGCAGAAATGGTTGCCCTACCTTGGAAACTATGGGGCCAGGTGTAATTTCTGAAGAATAGCCAGGAAAAGCAAAGTAGACCAATCCTTGGGATCCCTGCCCATCTTGCAGGAAGCATTGTCTGCCACAGTATCAGACCTTAATTATAGTAATAGAAAAACGGTAACACAGCAAGAAGAGATCAATATCTACTAGCTTCAAGTTCAAAAAAAGTCACTTTGTCCGCGGGATGATGGGTTTCCAGGCATCCTCAGACAAGAGCGTGTCTTTCCATGGTTTGGTACCCTCATGGGTGAGGCTCATCTACGCAGCAGTCATATTTCTGGCCTGCTCGCTAACAGTTACTGTCCCTTCTTCGTGTCAGCTCTAAAAATACTTTGCCAATGCGAAGTGGCAGAAGGTATTGAAATCATGCTTAAAATTGCTGTCACCGTGTTTAGTTCATTCACAGTCATTCCCATGAAGGAGGAGGTTTCTAGAAACATTTCTTTTCTGTGCTTGCACTCATTGCAATGCAGACTGAATGCCTCTGCATAAACAATTAATCTGACTTCTTTGCATCAGGCACCCTTTTGATAAATACTGCTGTTGCAACTTGTTTGCACAGGGTGAAGACCTATCACTTAAAAACATTTACTTGATATATTTACATATAATTCTGCATTCTCTCAAGACCTGTTGGCAGCATTAAGTTATTCTACAATGTCAGCTGTTACAAGGTTGTGAGTTTCTTGGCTCTTCAGTGTTGCATAGAAACAAAGCGCTTGCAGATGCTTTGCCATTTGGCTGTAATGTTGCTTTCCATTTAACAAAAAAAGCATTTCTTGGATGTCATATGAGCATCAGTATCAGATTTCTGAGCGATTAGACCGGTGGTACAGGTAGATCTAAAACTGTTGCTGCTGCTGGTGTGTACTAAACCTTTAGTAAGGTCTTTGATGTTCTACCTGAGTGCTTACAAACTGTTGCCACCTTAGTCTGTCAGCATTTTTGATGTTCCAAAATGTGAAAACGATAACCACATTATCATTAGCAACCTGTTGCTGTTCAAAGATAAAAGCCAGGGATGGCAGAAGCAATGTTAATAGCCACGCTGTTATCTTAGAGACACGTTAGCTGAGCTGTGCCGTGCACTAGGATTTGTCTTGCCATCCATTAAAATAATTAATCAGCAAAATGGCATGTTAATGAGGACTGTAGAGATGCCTAGATGGGTCCATAAAAATGATCCTTTATGCCTGAGGCCAGATTCTGTTGGCGCTTACAAAAAGGAAAGTCCAAAGAAATTATGTTGGCTTCGGTTACATTATTCTTCTTACAGCAGCGTGTGAATGAAATCAGAAGCAGATCCATAAAACTGAGGCAAAGTATAATATGAATGAATGATTTTTAGAACGATTGTTAGATTCATCTGAGGGAGAAAAAAACTGTGGAAAGCGTGAAATATTGCAAAAATTAGTTTTGTTAGTAAGAAGTAACTTAGATAGGGCTGTGGTTGCAAGTAAATCATCTGTCACTGAAATGTATGCAGGCCTGGACGATAGTTGGGGAAAGAAAAACCCCCTAAATGTTGATAGGAAAGTGCTTGGAAGCAAAGTGCTTAGTAACAATCAGAAGAGATGACAGATTGTATTATTGCACAACAATAAGTCTTCAAGGTATTAGAGGTATCAATTTACTGCGCTTTCTATACCATCATTACCTGCCACAGTCTGACTCTAATCACAGCAATAGAAACCAGGGTAGCTCCATGGGTGTTTGTGACTTTCTCTGAATATTTATGAAGGTTATAAATGAAATCAGGATCTTGCTCTCTGTTCTTAGCCCATCTGTATAACCATGAAGGCCAAATGAAGCTTTTAGTCATTATACTTAATTGGATGAATGGCCTTCAAAGCTGTCAATAAGTGGTGTGTTCACAGTAAGGTAATTAATAACGCTATTTCCTTTTGGAAGACATATCATTAGCCATTATTTCTCGAGATATAACACTGATGTCTTTATTCAAAGAGGTAATTGCAGGTTACCCACCAATTCCCCACCAGTGACATCATCTTTGCAAACTGAATCTCACAATCTGTCACTTTTGAATTCATAATTAGGATATTTTTCTAATGACAAGTGAATGTTATTGAAAGAAATACCTACTTTGTCGTTACAGGAATAAGCACAGCCGTACTGAAGAGTGAGGGGCTTGTAACACAAATAAGGCATGTGAGTTGTTAGACTGAACATCTGGGACCTTCAGAATGACTGTGTTGAAGGATCCAGCAAAAGTCACAAAGGCAAACCAGCAGCTGTATCATAACCAGTGTGTTACCAACAATTTTGATGGCATACTTGAACAGACATGCCGAAAAGATTCTCTGCTGAAGAATTTATTTGCTAATTCAGAGTATTTTGTAATAACAGATAAAGAGGTTCTGTTAGATTGCTCCCATTCAGAAAATATGTACTATATAGTGTGAATGTCCCTTTTCACCCCTCTTAATTAGCTAATGTGCTATGCAGCGTATTTGATTTCTGGCCCTGTCCTGGAAGGTCAGAAGCATGGATAGCAATGGGATACTTTGGTGCTTTTTATTTGTTCATCCTGTTTTAAAACGTATGTGTATAAATAACAAGAATCCTTCACCAAGAGGTGAACAGCTCTTGCTAGTGTTGTAAAGCTATACAGGTAAATTATATCTATTTATGTCAGTATGAAATCCTTAAATACCACCATAGTTTTCAGCTATCTCAGAGAATTACTCCTCCTCTTCTTGCATTAGCCATTCCAGTTTTTCAGTATCTTGGGAATTTTTTAAAGGTAGAAGCGACAGCATGGTCTATGCACTGACTTTGATCTGGAGACTTCAAACAAATACACTCTGCAAGTACTTGTCACAGACCCAAAAGTCTAGCAGGAGCTGGAACCCATTCTATTTTGATTTTGGATTTTGATTCTCTTTTTATATCCACACCTTGCCAATAGCAGGACCCTATTTAACGTGGTTTCTGCTTCCCTCATCCTCACTGTTTGTTTGATCGTAAGTCACCTTTCACGTGCATCGTCTTCTTGCATCTTGGCCCTTCCCCTGCCAGAGCTGCCCTAAGCCCTTTGCTGTAACGGGACAACGGTGAGGTGCCCGTGGAGACTCCATGGACCTGCCCCGGCTGAACAAATCGGCTGCTCCAGTCCTACACAGGGTCGAATAAGAAACTGAAGAGAACCACTCTGCAGGTATGTCTTTATCATACTCTTCTTATAGCAAGCCTCTTAGCTTGCTGCTCCTCTGCTCCAGTTAGCATGCAGGCAAGCACGTTGTGTAGCTGCAAGGCAACAACGAAGATCTCAAGTACTGTTTCAGCCACAGGGTAGCGTCAGGAGCCATTTCATATTGCCTTTTAGCTCTTAATTCTGCTCTTAAACTGAGTTTTTGTCTGTACCCAATTACATATGTGTTTTGGAAGTGAGCTGGCTTTCAGCTGACCCAATGTCAACTCATGTACCCCGAAGAATTCAAGATGCAGATGAAGGGCTGCAAAGGACCTGACTTAGAGAGCTAATAGCTAATCACCAAGCAGGGCACACGATCCTGAGCAAAAATAGTGTTGATGGCCTTGGAATTCTTGACCCAGGGTAGGAAGATTATTTCTTATTTTACCTGTATAGCTTTGCAACACTAGCAAGAGCTGTCAGAAAGCTGTAATGTAGTGGAAACTCTCTGGAGTTTCTTTCTTGGTGGTTTAAAGATATGGTGCTAAGCAGTTTCTTCTGGTAAAATATTTTAAGTAGTGACATAATTTCCTTTAAATAACTATCATTTTCAAGCCCAATAAAAGTCAGAGCTTTATGGTCTGTAGTAACTCAAACAGCCCTTTGGAGAATGTCTGACATTTTATGAATACTTATTGTCTGGCTTTTCTACCTACTCTTAAATAATGAAATACCTAACACCTGGAAACGTGTAATGATGTCAAGAAAGAAGATCTAACACCTGGTGCTGCCTGGAATATCAGGCATCAGAATTTCTCATTTGTAAACAATATTTTTCTTACAGGGCTTGCAGGTATCAGGAAATCTTTATCTCAAAGCCACTGCGGGAAATGTTCAGACCTTCAGCGGGTGGGTGCACTACGGCTGATGGCTTACTTAAAAAATGTACCTCCCCACGTTAGAAATTCAGGCCTTGAAAAACCATAGGCAGCATGGTTGCAAATGGCTCTTGCAGAAGTACAGTGTGAAAGATTACATAAAATTCTCTCATGGGAATGAAGAGACATGGTATTTCAAATTTAATACAATAAAAATTGAGTTCAGTGTCTGATCTTTTTCTTAGCTGACTGTATTTGCTATCTAACTTGCTATGTGGAAAAGATGACACTTTTCTTCCCCCCAACAATCTCATCTCTCTTTAATCTTTTCATTTTTTTCTTGCAGACATCGCACTGTAGTATTTACCTATTTAAAAATCTAGGGAGAACACTAGTGCATGGCTGCATTTAAAAAGCAGCATTAAAAATACAACTTCTTGATTTATTAAGCAGAAGGAAGGTGTATTTTCCTGTATGCCAATTTCTCGAATGTATGACAAATTGCAACGCACACTTGTAGAACAATTAAGACATAATTATTGAGAAGTGAAAGTCTGGCAATAAAACTTCTTTGAATTTTGCATTTTAAATACACAGAGTTGAATCCTGGAAATCTTTCTTTAGTAGAAATACTTGTATGATAAAAGACTGTTCAATAAATGTCCCTTTATCCGAATGCATTTCCTAGATGATAGGGTAGATAAAATGATCAAGCCCATAAGTGTTTTATTTGCAAGAATAAAGTGACTGTTGAATGAGAGTGGGTTTCCACAGCTGTACTAGCCAGCAGCTGCAGTCAGTGCAGACTGGGGGGGGTGAAACACGAGGCCAGAGTATGCACGCACGCAGGAGCTGGGTGCCGATAAGAGGGGGACACGTTCCTTTCGGTTGTGCCCCAACGCTCCTGCAGGCATGGTCAGTCATTGTAGGACTTGTTCTCCCATTTCTACGCTGGGACTAGTGTACATCACAGAGAAAACTCAGGACCAAGGCTCTCGTGACGCCTTCACTCGTGTTTTTGCCCGGCTGAATTGGCATGATAACAGTGGTGCCTGCCCTAAAGAAGGCTTGGCATTTGGAGCAGCTACGGAAGGTCTTCCAGAGACCTGAAGCAGAGCTTGGCACAGGACAGTGGAGCACTGCCATGATGCACTGTTGAGTTATTCTGGCATGATGCTATTAATTCTTGATAAAGGACCTCAAGGGTTGTCTTAAAATTAAGGTACAGTAACACGTAACAAAGCCTATTACTTGTCAAAGACTGCTTACAAGAATAAACATTAGGAACCATGCCCTTCCCTCCAAATCACAAACATCTTTTTTTGTCGTGCTGCTGCTTTGGGTAAAGATATCATGTTTCGGCCCTGCTCCTATGGTGTTTAAATCAGTAAGAAAATCTTACTCAGCCTCACAGGAGAGGATCTGGGCATTATTGCTTAATAACTCGCACAGCTGAAAGCACTGGCCCTGAGCACTGAAGTGAAGCAACTGGATGGTTGTTTTGCACAATCTCAGTATGCGCTTGCAGACGGCTTTGTGCAACAGTAGCTGTCCTAGGACGATAGGCATGATTTGTGTCTTATATGGCTATAAACATATCAGTAGAAGGAGTTATTAATGATCATAACCCATAATTATCAGCAATCTGCAAGATGCTCAGTCCATTGATTATATTAAAGAACCTCTTAGAAAGGTGTAAAGCATGAGCATGATCACTGTTGCATAATGAAATAATTATGTAATGAATATGTAATTACGTGATGCATAAATAATGTTAATGACGCTGCCAAATGTTAACTGTATTAATCACTAGAGGGCAGATTATAATCCGTGCTGGGTACTTTCCTGCTCGCTGCCTGTGTCGCAAGGAGGCAACAGCTCTCAGCAGCTCGCTCGCTGGCGCGCAGGCAGGGCGCGGAGTGGAGGGAGCCAACGCTCAGCCCTCCCCAACGCAACCGGCAGCATTGCTGAGGGAGAGGGCGCAGAGAAGCCGTCCCAGTTCAGCAAGGCTGACGGGTGTTGCATCCTTCTGTTGAAACGAAGGGGAGCTGTGGACCACGCTGACTTTTAGTAGAAGTCTGGTTTGTTGCTGGTTCTGGAATTATATGAATGTGATTTTTTTACCTGGTTTCAAATTTGTGGCAGAGTCAACGCTCCAGTCCGATCGTAAGAGCATTTGTGATGCTATGGCTAATTGTATGAAGAATGTTTGCAGGATCAAGGCATTTATGATTATTTTATAAGCTCACTGGTATTTAATATGCATCATACCCCCTCCCTTTTTTTTTTTTGGCTTTTCAGAGTTTATGCAAACATGTATATTACTGTAAGTTTTCCCCAGTAGCACTTCATAAGAATCTACATTTTAAGCTTACTCAGAGTCCATACCTCACTTCCAGACTCGGTTTTAGTGTTAACATAAAGCCATCCTACTTATCTACATCCAGGACAACCATGGGGGATGTGCTGTGTGCTATTTAACTTAAACAAACCAAAAAGAGTTGAATGAAGTTTGAGATCAAGACAGTTCTTGTCTGTTCCTCCAAACCGTGGCGTGCTGATAAAATCAGTAACGTTTCAATCCTTTGGATTTTTCAAGTAGAGAGAGACTAAATATAGACATGGAGGCCTCTCACTCAACCTGCTGACCCTGAACCAAGTGACTGTAGGTTGCAGTGACAAGAGCCCCATTGTCCTTTTCATTAATCAAACCCACTGAGCCAGGTAAATCTTTAAACAAGATGAATGGGCAGCATTTTTAAAAAGTAAAATAATTCACTAGGCTTTGGATGTGTTTCTCTTTAATTAGTTTGATGAGCACAAAGTCTAAAGCCTTGTCAAACACCCAGTATTAACTTCTGATACTGACCTAGAAAAGGAGCATTGCAGAGGTAAGAGAATGGGCAGGTGAAACTAACTGAATAAGAGATCTTTTCTGTTAAAGCCTTTTGCCAGATGAAAAGAATCATTACCACGATGATACTTCTAATTATACTGCCATTAGGGTACTACTGCAGGTTCCTATGGTGCATGAAGCTCTCCCTCTTTCAACAACTTGATCCAAAAAGGGTAAAATACCGGTATTAACCCTTTCACTGGAAATAAAGCTGAATATTTAGGCAAGCTAAGGGAACACAGTGTACTTTAAAGTCAAGCCATAATATTTTGGGGGTTTCCAGAAAATTCACAAGGGCTTTTTGTTAAATTCGAGTAGTAAACAATACTGAAGAGTAGATGACCTGGCCACTGTGCATTCTTGCCAGAGGCCAAAGATGGAGAAATGGTGATGCGTGTTTCTCAAGATAGCCAAAAGGGACAGAAAACATGCTTTATTGTTGATCTAATTGTTGCCTGACTGGAAAATGTGAGGTGAAGTTTCTGGTGCTAAGTTATTGTCCAAGCCATTGAAAAGGAGCCAAGAGCAGATAACGCACTGGGCTGCAGACAACAGCATTGTTCAAGGTCACTTTCAACTCATGAAGCAGCTGTTTAATCTACGAAGTGAAAAACACTTCCATTTTTTTATAACTTTCAAGCTGTAGATGATGCTATAGCATAACCACAAGGCTTTCTCTTCAGTTTGGAGGCCTGGACATTGAACTCTTGATTCCAAAATGGATCCAAAATCTCAGGCACGCATGCAGCTACAGCCCAGGGTGTAAAAAATTATGCGCTGTTAGATGCTGTCATAAGACACCTACCTTGGGCTAAAATGCTTCTAGACTTTAGATCGCAAGTCCAAGTTGACCCAGCACCCTTGTCTAAAACTGACCTGGAGGGGAACACCGTTTCCTTGCTCTGACCGGTGCAAAGAGTGTATTTTCTTACTGTTCTGGGTGGAGTCTAGGTCATGTTTTGTTCTTCAGGAGCAGATGGTGGGATCGTAGCCCATTCTGGCAGTATGGAACAAAATCTTGTCACCTCCAATGTTTCAAGAGCAGGGGACTTGAACCTTGTGGGTTCCACATGTACAGCATTACTAGAGCATTAAATAGGCTCCAGCTCTCCCATCAGGACCAGCTAACTCCGTGGGGGTGTCCCCAGGCAGGGGGTGCTTCAGGCATATAACTTAGGCGAGTATTGGAGATCCAAAATTAGAAGCCTATCGTCAGAGAAAAGGGGGAAATGCCTGGAGAAAGGAGACTTGGAGCACTGAATTATGCCTGAGGCAGATGGCCTGAATGTTGGGATGAAATGACAGTCTTTCAGTGGAAGAAACTGAGCAAGGCAGGTAGATCAGAGTAACAGATACCACAACAGCCAAATACATAAAGGGAAAAGGAGAAAGGGCAGCTAGGAAGAAAGAGATAAATTTGCACAAGGGTGGAAGAAAATAATGGTGTTTGTGTATCCCTGTATTTTGAGGGAATGGCTTTTTTGTGATGCTCAGCCAGTGACACTGCGGTACCACAATACAGCTCATGGCAGTTTAAAGTGAGGATGTGGCTATGGAGGTTTTGTGAATCCCAGAAGCTTCTCTTTGATGACTAAGTAGTTATTAGCTCTTTTGAGACCAAGTACCATTTGGATAATTGGTGAGTGGACTGTGACCTGAAGTACTGATAAACTGGAGGGAAATAATTCAAAATTCTTTTCAGTTTTACTCCATACTGCTTTTGTTTCATGTTCACACAACTCAATCTAAAACACGAATCATTATTTTCATAAGAGAAATCATAATTGGCATAATTTGAAGGAAAAAAAGTAGTAACACTTGTTAATATGGGCAGAATTCAATTAATAAAACACCAAACCACATACTGTGGCTGATTTGTTTCTAAAATATCCTCTCTTCTACTTTCATAGGCAAATGTATTGTCTATTGTGGTCAGTCTTTTAAACAGACAGCAGGGTTTATCCCTTCTGCCCCATTTTTTTAATCTTTGCTGTTATCCGCATTTTGAACACAAAGGCCCCAGTCCTTTATGCCTGAAACTGGTGGGAGTTCTGTCTAAAATCACGAGTGACTTCATGTATGGTCGTAGAGCTGTACTGATTTAAGTGACACTGCAACGCTGCCTGGCATGTGCCAAAAAGAGACCTTTTCACAGGACATTAAAAGAAAAAAGCCTGGGAAACTGACTCCAGACTTTAACATGATGAGGAGGACCGCTTCCAGTTAGCAAAGGACGCAGCTAGTTTTGTCACTGCTGCTGCTGAGAAGTTCTTCTGCACCTGCAGAGCTAACAGGACCTGCGTCTCATCTTGCCGACACGCTCGTGTTCCTGGCGGATTTCCCACACATCCTTCGCAACCCCACGAGCTGGGCCGTTCATGCGAATGATCCCTACGCTCTTTTTTTTGAGAAAACAACTGCATTGGCAGAGACCTAGGGCTTACAGGAGTCCAGCTAGCTTACCTCCTTCAGACTCGCCCGAGCCGGCAAACCCAAAGGAGTGTTAATGACCAGCAGGTCTCTGAGCAGCAGAAGGCAGTGCAGCTGGAAGAGAACACGTTGCAATCAAAAATATCTAGGTGCAATAAAAAATAGCTCTATTTTTACCACGAGAGACAGTGTCCAATATAACCCTACGTTGTGCAGCCCTTGGGAGGGATGGAGAGAGGAACAACTAGTTGGCATATGGAGTACTTTCTGAATGAGCTAGTTAGCCTGGGTCTAACCCAGCCTTTAACTGGGTCTGCCTTACCCTCTGTCCTCCGCCGCACCCAAACCTTGGGGAGATATACGTTTTCAGCGGAGCTTTGCGGTTCAACGTACGCCTTTGTAAAGGACAATAAGGTGAGATGCTCAGGCCACGTCACTTATTTTTTGCATAGCATCAGACAATACTTTAAGAAGACCTTTCAGAATCAGTTTTTCTTTTTAACCTTGGAGTGGTGTCAAATTATTTTAACGTACTTTTTAAAATTTTTTCCCTTACCGACTACTGTTCCTTTTGAAAGCAAAGTAAATGGTTACAGGCAGCCCTGAAAATACAGTAGTCATTTATCCCTATCCGATCCCTGCGCGGAATCCTGCTCCGTAACACGCCGAGGTTTGCTTGGCCCCCTCTGCTCCCCTCCCTTCTGCTCCGTGCTGATGGATGTTGATCCTGCTCTGGAATAAAACAGCTGTCCTGGTGACTTAGCGAGGTGTTGTCGCCCTCGGAAAAGGAGGGGAAATCGTAGGTGAGTACTTTTAGAAAAGAGCTTGATGAGCAGCACCCCGAGATAGGCTGAGCTAGCCTTTTGTTGGCTTTATTTTTATATTTGTTTGTAAAGTGAAATCACATGAAGATATAAATTCACAGTTTACTTTAAGTATATTCTCGCTGGAAGAGTGCCTCACCCTTAACTGCAGGCATAATAAAATGGCTTAGTTCATAGCTCTTGAAAAAATCTCTTTTTATCTATTTTTTTAATCACTTGGGCTGCAAATAAATTTTTTCTGATATTTTTCTTATGCTTTCACCACTGCTAGCCTTTAGTGAACTAATTTCCAACTACAGGAATTGTAATACTGCATTCTTCATGAACTGCAAAACAGCTTCAATTATTACCTGTCCAGTCATTTGTTCCTGTTTAGTTTTTCAGTGGAAAATATTTTGCAACTTTCTTCAGATAATGTTCCTCTTTTTCAACATTTATGGGGCCTCTATTGTATACAATCTCTCCACAAGAGAAGAGTTTAATAAAGAGCACTCAGATTTTTTTAATTTCTGTATGTCTAGAACACCTATTTTGCCTATGCTTATACATTTTTAGGTGATTTTACTCTAATTTTTAAATAAAAAGGAGATATGAAACTTATTTCTGATATAATTAGAAACCTAAAATGTAAGTTTGCTCACTGAAAACTGTATCTTGGAGTTCTTTTGCAATACAAGTTAATTAACTGGATTTAGATATTTGCAAGATGATATATTTAATGGGATTACTGCTCATATAATGTTCTCAGTGACTGATTTGGAATCTAAGCTTAGGGAACAGAATACTGAATTTCCAGCTCTTTGAGAGTTAATGTTGTGTTAAAGAAAAGTACAATTTGAACCTTATTGTTCATGAATAGCGAAGTTATTCTAGTGAAATAGAGCCGGTCCCTACAAGGGCTACACGAGGCAGATGCATGAGCAGGAGTGCGCAGAAACCGACATTCCTGCAAGCGCTCAGGGTACAGATATACCCACACCTGAACTCCTGGCAAGTTCAAGGCAATTGTGTATCTCATCAAAACATAATGGCCCTTTATTCAGACCCTGTCTCCCAAGTGGGATCAATTAGATGCTTTGGTCTGCGGGCTTAAAAATAAACACTCATGTTTTCATTTATATTTAGAATGAAAATTAAGACATATGACCGTGTCTTTTCTGCCTGCTCCTGTCATGTTTTGAAACTACTGTTAATTTATGCTTTCAAAATATTGATTGTCTTTTTAATAGAAAAATGGGGAAAGTTAAATGATAACTTGCTCTGGGGAAAAATACAGTAGCCCTGACGAAGAGTATTTCCATGTGCCAATATATCCCACATTAGCGCCTATCTTCTTTTTAAGGCAAATATATTTCTGTGTGTCAATTTGGTTCACTACAATGTTAGAGTTTCACTCCTAGCACGGCATTTCTCTAATGAATATGATAATTTAAATCTTATGATCAGAGTACTACTTTTAAAAGAAATTTGAACATTTTTTGTTTAAATGCTATTAAGTGTTTCAATATTAGCTCAGTCAAATAACTATTAGATTGGGGAATTTATATTCTCACTTTAGTGGATGGCTGTGTAGTTCTACAGTTCTTCTATATTGTAATATTTTTTAAAAGTACTTCATAAGTAAAATGATAATTCATGTTTAACCAGCATAGATTTTAAAATTTAACCAGTGTTCCAAAGCTCCAGTGAGTTCAAATGTCTTAACATTTTTATTTGTGAGAGTAGTTTTAATTTTAAGCTTTGCTACAATGAAGTCTAAAAGAATTAGCTGGATAAGATCATTCAGTTCACAGTGGTTCACCAGCACACATGCTGGAATGCAGACGAAAATCCCACAGAGAGGAGATACTTACATACCTCCATGCGTCTTCCCAAAATCAGAGCTGAAATACCATTGGAAATGATACTGTTGTTTGCGGGGGGTCACCAGTTTTAGCTTATTTTATATAACATCTTTTGCCCTTAACATAAGAGCCTTGGTTCGGATGTGGTTATGTACTCTGACCAGAGGATTTTAGCGACACGGATGAGAAACAGAGTGAGCTTACCTGTATGTGCAAAGTTAGAAGTGAGCTGTCAATCAGACTCGTGCCAAGGCAACCTTGAAGTCTCATGTTTTACATGATTGTTACGTTATAAGTATTTCATTCTAAGTATTTTAGTACTTGAATAGACTGCTCTTATTAAGCTAAATTTAGATCTGTTCTGTTTATGAATGCATAAAAATATGCCTGTCTATTTTTCATGATTTGTCTGTAGTCAAGACGACTGTGAAATGTGCCCTATAATACAGGGCAATCACTAAATAGACCACAATAGATTAATAGCTTACAGAAACCTCTTAAAATATTCTCAGCTCATATATTTGTGAAAAGTTTGTGATCTTAAAGTATGATATTCTGTGATTTACCAGTAAAGGAATTCGTATTGTGCCTTTATATTCCTGTCCTGTTGCACGATGTTCTTATTTCTGGCCGGGGCTTTCACTGATGCAAACCCAGATACTGTTTTTCCTGGACTGAACAGCAATGCCACCGTATGAGGGGGAATTCCAGAGCTGAGAAGGAGGTTTTTCTCAGCTTTTCAATTTATCCCATGCATATTACCACTGTATGCATCATCATAGGAAAAAAAACATTTAACAGCTTTCTTCCAAGTGTCAAAGTGACTTTGTGAGTTTGCAAAGTCAGGTTTTAGTGACATTGGGCTTTCATCTTCAGGTCTTTTCAAAACACAGCCGGTTGTGGAAAAAGCAAGCAGGCGTGTATGCGTGCACAGCGATATTCCATGTCCAGGAATGGCATTTGCAGTGTCAGTTTGAAAGTCTACGGAAGATTTCAGGTAGGGTGGCTTCAGTGAATCAACGGCCATTTGTCAAGGACTCTAGAACAAGCAGTCGTGGGGCTTTTCTTCTGCTCTCAGTATGTGGAATCAGTGTTCTCCGGGATGAAGTTACAATCATAGGCACAGATAGCAGGGAGATAATGAACTAATGCTTGGAAAAAGAAGGAGATTTGATCAAGGTATGTGAATGAACTAGGCCAAGGATGGTACGTCTGATTTAACAGTGTTGATACCGGTTGTGCTTGGGGAGTTTCTGTCAGCTGAGACTAAGGGCAGTTGTTTGTGCAGAGTTATAATAGCAACAAAAAACATATTACAAATAAGTCCCATTAATTTAAATAGTCTATTGTTAAAGAGAAATATAAAATGACATTAGACTGGAGGAACTTTGAAGAGACCGTGTACAAGATACGCTCTCTCAGAACACATCATTTGTCAGAACTGAAATACCTTGCGAAGTCAGGTGTTGCCAGAATGTCTGAAAATGTTTTGACAGTATCAAAATATAGCTTTTGGAATGAACTGATGCTGCTGTTTTGGCTTTTCGATCCAACTTTTAAATTAATTTTTTTTCAGTATTCTCTTCCATTGAAAGTTGAACTGAAGCTAAGTGTAACGAAACATCTGTGTCTAAATTAGTGTAATTTTTCTCCAGTTATGGACAGAACAGTAGTTACAAGTAGTAACAAGTAGTTACAAGTAGACAAATGTATTTTACAGCTATCTTCTATCTTACATATTCTATCCACAGATAAGTGAGAAAAATACACGGAGTTGTACTACTGAAAAGGCAATATCTGAAAGCACCAAAAAAATGTGTTGCTGTATTAATCAAAGAATAATTTAATTCTGTGCTAATAACAATTTAGAAAACAGAAAATGAAGTTAGAACATTTGTGAAATTGTCATCCATTACACATACTAATTGACAGTGCACTCCAGGAATTAATTGATATAAGCATGGGATCTGGCAGTTATGGCAGATAGCGATGCTCTTCTCTGAGAAGAGGGAACACGCAGTGCTAGTGCAAGATGACAGCATTCTCGGGCTCCTTGGTGAGCGGTATGAATTGATTTTTCAAATGCATCATTTACCCTCACAAAGAGCCGTTGGAGATCCTTGGATCAGGCCTGAGAGCAGTTAGGTATTCACTGTCTCAATTTCAGCCCAAATATAACGTGCAAATGGAGGAGTTCATTGGGAATGCATTTGGCAGCCCTGGGCAACCAGCTTTTCCCAAAATGAGAGCCTGTGGAAAGCTGTTTTCATCTTCCCAAGCCACTGGCCTTATGGACTTCAGCGCAAATAAGTTTCCAAATAATGAATCTGCAGTTCAGTTTCTGGCCAAGGCGAACGAGCACACGTTAACTCATTCAGAAAGGAGATGAAAAGCTCACATTCAGGATGCATTAATCTGAAAACAAGTGTACTTTTGTGTCTGGGGAGTATTATTTTCATTGCCATCAATTTAGAACATAGATAGACTGTGATTCTAGCTTCACTATCAGGTTGCCCCTCAGGCTGAGACCCCTCCCCAGGCCACTCTATTTAATTTAGACTAATCTAAAGCTAAGTGAAACTTTGTACCCTCTCTGATTTCTCCGTATGATGGGGAACACTCTGATTTCCCCTTTCCCAGTGACCTGCTCGGAGCGGCTGGGGAAACGGGGGTAGGAGAGGTACGCAGAAAAGTGACCCCCAGGTAAGGGGAATCGTTATTTGTGCCAGCTGACAACCTATTAACAGATGGCAAAAGTGTTCAACCACCTCTTCCCTAGCAGTTGTTCTGTTAGTTTGAATTTTCCTTCACTTTTACACTATTCTTTTGAAGGTAGTCTTTGGTACATGAATTTTTCAATGCATTGCACGTATCAACAGAGATCCAGTACTTAATGCTTCTCTTACACAATTCTTGTGTTCCTACATTGCAGTGAAATTTGATGTGGCAGGAATTGGGCCCTGTATTTTTCATGTTGATTTGTTGTGGGGGGGTGTTCCGTGAAATAAAATTCTCAGTAGGCTGAAGGAAGGAGTCAACAAAACAGGACTCTGATTCTCATAGGCAGAAGCACTGAGGAAAGTACACGTCCCTCATTCTCAACCTTCTTTTAGAAGAATTTAATCCTGAAAGGGGAGAAGGGGTCTATGTGCATGTGTGGGACTTTGCATGGACATGCATAGTACAGAGGTGACCCTTCACGTTTACTGATACTTTCGTGAAACATGCAGTGAGCAGCGTATGGTTATGTCTCATAGTTGTTGCACAGAGTCTGATGCTAACGAATTTTACACCATTTGCAATCTTTTTTCTAGACAAATTTTCATCTACTACAGCTGTGCAGCTCCTTGTGAGATTTAGTGATGTCAATATCTACGTGAGAACCTGTTTTGGGCAGCATCTGATGTCAAGAAGACTTCAGCATCTTTGCTACATCTTCCCTTCTCATCCTCACGGAATTCTCTCTGACAGATTCCGGCCATAGTTTCTGATAATTGGGGTTGGTTTGTTTGCTTTTTTTTTTCTTTTCTTCTTTTTTTTTTTAACCTGCTGTGATTGCTTTCTGTGCATAAGCCAAGTGAAGAAAAAAGATTCTGCCCAGTAATGGTCCTCAACTGGCAAGGACTCAGCAAGCAAATCAGCAGGTTCCCACACATAAAGAATCAGGTTGTCATTCTGTATGGGCTCTTAACTTCTTATTCGAAGAAGTAACGAGATGCAACTGCCTGTGACTCTTAATCTTTTATAAAGCGAAATTTTGGGTCTCTGCTCATGGGCAAGCAAAAATGATCTGCAGCAGTACTAAATTTAAATGTGTTGATCAGTAAATTTGCATTACTCTGTCAATAACCAATGAATAAACAAAAGTGAACAAGAAATGAAAGCTAGTCTGAGCAGTGCTTGGAAAATATCTTAAAACACTACTTAAAATGGAACAATTTGGAAATATTCAGCAGGTCTTAAAAGGTACTGCTAAAGTATCAGAATTTTCCTGAAGTCTTTGACTTCAGTGTTTCCATGAAAAAGGTGTTAGATGTGATGAAATTATTCAACTTATTAGTTCTAATTGACCTTGACTTTTTACAACTTACTCTCTCATAATTGCAGCTGGAGGAGTTCAGAGGAATGATTTCAAATCTAACAAGTTTCATCAGATTAATGATAGAACTGATGAGCTCCAGATCAAATCTGGAGGATGGAAGGTTCTGGTTTTCAACAGAACAAGGGGGAGATACGTTAAAGGGAAGAGAGGTCTTAAATTTACCTCCTGGGTGCTCTCCTGGCAGTGTTTCTGACCATGGTTTCATAGCAAGAGAAGTACCTGGGGTGCAAAGCTCTTGAGGCAGCTTGGATGCAAGGGGCGCTTGCAGTCCAGTCATCTTTTTCTGACGGTTCTTCAGACACTTTACACAAACATGGCAGAAACACCTGCACATCAGGAATTTTCTCCTTCCCTTCATCAATTAGAGGACAAATATAATTTTTTTTTGTCCTGTCTAATGTAACTGTGGCTCAATCATCTCAATGTCCTCATAGATAATTAATTCACCTATATTCTTTATCTCATTTTAGTGTAATGAGAAAGATTGTGGACAGACAATTAACAGCAACCATGCTGCTAATTAAATGAAAAGGGCCTGATCATGTTTCTCATAAACAATTGTGTTTTTCTGTTTTAAAGATGCAATGCAAAAAAAGTCAGCAAAAAAAATCTTATTTTTGTCTGGTGGCTCACAAAACTTGCACGAACAAGACTTTTATGTGTGTGAAACTGCCAAACTGGAGCCAGGGTTGGAACTCTCAAGGGGCTGAATATTGAGCAAAAGAGAGAAATGAAACAGCTGAGTTACTACACTGAGAAACATATGTGCTGTACTTACACATTTACCCATGTTCAAAAGATTTTTCTGATATGTAGCTGCTCTCTTGAAAATTATCTACATGGTTGTCTGGAGTTGTAACATATCTGCAGGAGCCATTTTGGCCTGTCAGGTAAATTATACAGCACTGCAAAGAAATTTATAAATGGGTATTTATCTCTTAGACGGAAACCACTTCGGAGGAGCTCTACCAGCCTAATGGGTGAACAACAAGCTGTTTGAAAACTATTTGTATGTATATGCCCAGGACAGCAAAGCAGCCTTTCTGAAGTAGAGTACTTTTTTATTATCCTTCACGCTTTTTTCTTAAAAAAACCAAGAAATTATCTTGACACAACAATAGTGTTGTCTCACATAGTGAAGCCAGGAAATTCAAAGTTATGGCTGACACTGATCCTAATTCATGCAGCTGACAGCTCGTAGCCTAATCAACCATTTCACCACTACCATCTCAATTACCTGAAATCTTTTATTTCAGTGACTAATGTGGGCTTAAATTAACCAAGCATGCTACACTGGCAAATCCTCCTGCATGTCCTCTCCACTCCCGTAGAAGTCAACAGACAGACATCAAACAGTCTTTCCTGGGGAAAGATTAGTTTCTCCATGGCAGAAACCATAAATAGTTCCTCCAACTTCAAGAGAATTAGCTGGGGTTTATAGTGGTATATTTGCAGAGATTTTGGCCTTTTATCTTCAAATGGAGAGTTCTGCATTGTGGTAAGAAATAACTAGGACTGCTTAACTCTTCTCCCGTTTCATTTTCCCAGGTGTATCTATTTGATCAGTTTTTCATATTTAAGTATGCTGCATTTCTTTTACGTTGCGAGAAAACTACGTTATTAAAGGATAGTAGAAGAAAACTAGTGTCAGAAACAAAGGAAACAAATTTACTTGAATTATACTGTAAAGAGTGTGAAGGGAATGTCTACAAATACACATAGAAATGAGGCTGCCTAAAAAGTGCATTAGGGGTTGATGAAAACATCGCTGATATCAAAGGAAATTGTTCACGTTGGCTTTGGTGAACACTGAATTTGACATTTGTTTTGCAGCCTCCAAAAGATGTCGAGACAGGGCTCTTGCACCTTGGTGCCTGTGGAAACCACTCCGGAGCCCGCAGATTCCATGGCAGGTACAAGCAGTAAGGACACCGGCTCCGGTCGGTCATCTCCTCCCCATCCCTCCTGCTGTCCCCGGCACTGCTGCGGCAGGATTCTCCAGTCTGGTTTGAAAACTCAGTGAAATCTATTTTGTAACAGACAGATGAGGCTCTGGAGCAACTTCTGCAGAGTCCTACTGCTCCGACTCCTGGTAACGTCTGTGGGGCTCTCCTGGTCTGTAGCAGGGGCAGTTGGCCAGAGCCAAGGTTCACCCTTCTGGTAAGTGCTCCAAAGAGGAGCAAATGAGGCTTCCACCTTTCTGTGCCTCCACGCTATTTCCCTGTTCCCTCCTCTTCCACTGACTTTCCTCTGCGGGTCAAGATGACACCCAAACCTTCTCTAATCGTGGCCTATCTCGTTCCAAATGGACAGTTTTGTGTTGTTTATGTATTCTTCCTACCTACCCTTTCTACTTTTCTTTCAGGTAGCTCTATTTGTTGCTATCACGTGGTTTTTTTTCCCATAAATATTCTCTTTCAGCTCTTGATACCTCTTTTTGTTACCAAAGTCATACATTTTGTCCCTTCTCACAGTAATCTCATGACCTTCAGGTAATATACAGTACTAAAATAGATCAAGTCCTTTCTCTTTCCTCGGCCAGCACCTAGTTTCCAGCCCTGCTAACATTGTATGCCTGGGGTCAAGTTAAGATGAGTTCCACAGAAGAGATATTTCTTTCTCTTTGGTAATTTAAGATTGAGATTGAGAGCCAAGGGTACAATACTTCAAGAATAGCTCTTCATGTAACAAATCCAGTTTGACTGTCAGGATCACAGAGTAACCTTCTAGCATTTTGTCAGAGACTCAGAAGTATACTGAAAGGGTGAAAATGATGCTTCTACAATCAGAGTTTTAAAATACAAGCAGTTGACTTGTTTTTTCTTTTCTTTTCTTTAATTTGCTGTCCATGTGGCATACAAGTCTGCAAATAAATGAAAACTGAGCTTGACGGCTGAATGGTGTGGCACTACTTGCTTTTAATACTATTGAAATTAAAACTCAGAGACAAAGTAAAAGAGAAGAGTGTGAAGCTCAGCATCTCATGTCTATAAATATCAGAGCTCCCTTGAGGATGGAATTTCTATCACGTGAGAAATCCTGAAATTTCAAAACTCAGTCACATCATCGAAATTCTAATGTTGGTGAAAGCAACCTCTGTTCAGGTCCCTCGGTTAAAAATGCCCATGCTGTCGCTGCTAGCTCTTTTTCCTATACACAGGACCTGCTTGTCAAGTCCTTTCATCTCGATCAACGGGCATGTAAGGTGACTGAGAGCGGTATCTGTGATTTATAAATCAATAATAGATAATTTACCTATATGCAAAAAAATATTTTTACTTGTCTCATAAGGGATAACCCATGGAGAAAAACATGCTTCTCTTCATGACATGCAACGACTTTAAAAGCTTGACAGCCTACTTGGTTCCTCGCCATTCTACAACCCCAATTGCTTTCAGCCAAACTCTGTGTCCAAAGTCATTTTCTTTCACCATGAAATAAAAATTATGCTCCATGCAAACAAAAGGGCTTTTGCCAGTTATGCCACTAGAGGATCAGGTCCCCATACTTTTACATCTGCTTTACCATTTTAAATAATCCAAAAGTTTAGATCTATCCAAGGGAAAATTTCATTTAAAAGTCTGAGAACAGCCTTAAATAATTTTCTACCTGAATAGAGGCATATGGATTTTTTAAAGTCAATTAATGTATTTTTCCATTTTAGATAAAATGCCAGCTGTCGTAATGAAATAGGACAGTGAGAGAGACATTAGGAATACCTCTTTCTTAGCTGTCCTACCCATCAAGCTGTTACTACAGTGCTAGCCAGTGCTGTCATGATGGCTCCAAGTGGAAAATGTACCAACATGTCACAACTGGTGTTGTGTTAGTAAATACTATATGCATGTTATATTTGATTTTCTAAGAAGGTCTAAGAGGAAGGAAGGTATTTGGTGGAAATTATGTTTAGTCCTGAACTTACCTTCACATTGTGGAAGAATGAAAATTAAAGCTTACCTAAACATAGAAGGAAATGCAGCCAATCACAGCTGAAGGATTAGTAAAAAGTGTTAAAAATATTATATGAAAGTTTTAATTACACAGAAAAATTATAAAATGCCCAGTAATTACAGTATATTGATTCCATTTTTTTTCTTGAAATGCTAAAACTATTTCAACACACACAGAATCAATAAACATAATTAAAATATGAGCTCATCAAAACAGTAATTAAATGTACTTAACAGCTTTTGTGGCTTTTCTCCATATGGTTACTGTGGGAGTGTGAATCTGGCTTGCTAGATAAATGTAACAAAATAAAGTGAAAGCCTGGGAAAAGATTACTGTGGTATCATAAGCAAATACAATAAAGTCTAGCTCTATAATAAGTTCCAATAAATCAAAAAGTTGACAAAGGAAGCAGTGTTTACAATTATTAGAGAGAAATTCTGGATGTTTTATATTTTTATGGGATTAACACTATCATGGACTTAATATAGAAGCCAAATCAAATCTTTCTTCCATCATTAAAGCTGTTCTACTAGAAGACTTTCCGTTGAATGAAAGATATTTGGGAACGGTATGGGCTTGCTGGTGTTGGTGACAAATGACTTGACAGCTGTCATTCAGGGGGCAATTCAGCTCAAGGACCTAATACAGCTGCTTTGAGTTGCCCTGTGGAGCAGCAAATCTCTCTTCAGCGATTAGATAAAGCAGCATGACTGCCAAGCAGAAAGTAAATTAGGTGCTTAAAGCAGGGTGTGTGAGTACCTCTTTCTCCATCCTTCTCCCTTCCTCCTCCCTGGGTACATGTGCAGTGTCATAAATAATACAGAAAAATCAATGGACAGTGCTTCAAAAAAAAAAAAAAAAAAAAAAAAACAACCAAAAAAAACCCCAACAACAAAAGATGCACATCTCTGGAACTGATTTCTTCAGAAAACACCATGGGCATCTATGGGCTACGCAGCTCCTCCTCCGCCTCTGCTGCCTTTTCTGGAGTCCTCACCATCTCTCTCTGCCTAGTCTTTCAAGACCCTTGGGAAATATGGCATTTAAACACCATTTTTGCATCACTGCCATAATAGGCACATGCAGATCACATGCAGTGCATGTACCTTACATGTTGCCTGGATATAAAGAAGTTTGCACAGGTGCTGAGGAAAACCTTACCACTCTGTACTCCATTGATTGAACTGACATTGTCACTGATTTAATAAGAAGATATGAAAATAATCAGGGTAGATATTGTGTAGTAAAAAATATTAGAAGTGTGACGATGTGGTGAGACACCATATCTGTAACAAAAAAAATGAGATAGACTCGTTTTTCTAATGCCCAATGCGCAGCCAGTATTGATGACATTGGCTGTATAAATAAAGTTATTGCTACCTCTTGTTTTCCATAACCACCTTTTGACCTGAAAAAACAAGTACTTTTCAAAATGTGATCTATAGCAGTTTATTGCAGAGATATTCACAATTTTCTCAATAACTTATGGTCACCTCATGCCTTAGTGTTTTAAAAATTTAAACATTCATTTTAAAAGCTTTGTCTAAATCCACCCCCAAATCTCTAAAGCCAACTAAACCCAGAGAAAGGAATAGACAATATATTACAATTTCTTACACATTTTTCCAAAAACTATCACTAGAGCTTTTTCTCACCCAGATCAGGCCTCACCCTACAATGTATGTACTTCTCTGTCACCCCATAGGCTGAGAAAAAAAATGCTTTAAGCTTGTGAAGCAGAGCAAAAAGGTAAATAACTCCTTTAAGTCAGTAACTCCTTTAAGAAACAGCAAGATTTGGTAGCGAAGTAGGTGGTGTTAAGGAGGGAATCCTATTACGGTTGTAAATACCCTGACTCTCCCTTCCTCCTAGCAGAAGGCCCAGAGAAGAGGAACCCATGACGCAGCAGATCTGAATGCCCATCCCATTTTTAAATATTGGTATACTTCGGGAGTGCAGGAAGGTACTAGTGCTTGTGTATTTGCTGCCTTCAGTCCTTTCTCACTTGCCAGCTTTCTTTCCAGCTTTGTCACTATTTACAGATGTTAAAAAAAAAAAAAAATCCCTCTTTTTTTCTTGAGATGACTCATCATTTTTTTCCTTGTTCTTGAAAGCATGTAATCTTTCTATAAATAGGACCTGGACCATAACTCCTGAAATTCCAATTCCACTGACCTTTTAAAAGTTTTACATAGGACTCAAATTGTGGGACTAGAGTTAGTGTTATTCCCTAATGAGAGAATTACATTGTATTAAATTCCTTTACTTTTACCACATGAGCTAATGAAAAAGCTACTTTTTTTCCAAAGGTAGCTAGTTGCTCTAAAGATGCAGATAGAAGTATACAGCTCTCACCCCAGAAGTATTTACACAAACCTCAAATCCTTCAAAATCCTATTAACTTTATCAGAATAAAGCACTAAGTCTATTGACTATTGTTTGAAAATTGGTCAATATGTTTCTGTCTTTAGCCACCTTTTAGAAAATTTGAGCCAGCACTTTTACACCTGAAGAACAGGGTACGATAATCTGTTACAGGGCCTTGATATAAATTGTTTCCTGCTTTTAACTCAATATAGCATCCTATTGCCTCTTCTGGATGGTGCTACGAATTTATTAGAATCTGCATCCAGTTTCCTCATCTTGTATTATGTTGCCAAGTAGGAGACAAAATGTCTAGTAATTAAGGCTGCTTTTAAAGTTGAAGATGGCCTTTTAAAAGGCCATGATTGAAATGGAAGATTGAAGACAAAAATATCTTTAACGAAAATAATAAAAAGAAAAAAAAATAAAAGGTTTATTTTAGACTTGGCCTGAATATTGAATTACAATGGATTTAAAATATTCAGCAGGCAATAATAGCTAGGAAACAAATATCTGGCAAATTAGGCACTGCAATGCATAGCAGGGAGCTTCATCACCCTTAGAAATAAGTTTTGCAGGCACATTGATTTTTTTTCTCCGGAATCAGCCAGCTAGATATAAGCCTACTTCATCTCACGGGCATACATTGTCATAGGAAAATCTGTTTAGTGGTCTGTGCTGTCTGAGTGGGTATGAACAAGTAGTAAGTATCAGTGTAGGAAATAAAAAGTTAATTTAAAAAAAAACAAACAACCCAACCCTGCGGTGTATTACTGCATTGTGAGAGGGACACGGTAAGATCAGGTCAATCTACCGCCTTTCGCCACTCATAATTCTGATTGATTTTGCATAGCCCCCGATGACACAGGCTGTGGCTGATGCCTGATTTGCAGAAGATGGTAGGATCCCAGCAAGTTTTCCTGAAGTTCCCATAGGGTAGGGCCAGCCTGATGGAAGACACACGCATGGCCTTTTTCACCACTGCCACCGTTGACATCAGTAGGGTTGTTTGGCCCACAGCATGCCATACTGAATTAGGCCAGGTTTTAGCAATTTTGATTCAGGTATCTCATGATCCCTTTTTCTTTTGTAAGGTAGTTTCTTCGATAGGTCTACATGTCTTGTGTTGCTGTGTGCTTTTGTCCCTGCAAGGATGCATCTTCTTGGTGGTGGAGAACAGACACGTAAGGGGCTGCCAAACCCCTCTTTTTATGGAGCACTGAGGCACATCTTTTATCAGTAATTTTTCACAAAACAGAAATTAAATATTTAGATTCTGTAATGCTGCAATGATTTGTTTGGTTAGAAATGCCAAAGTGAACTTTTTGATGCTTCTTAATTAGGAGTTTTTACACCTTTTCCATTAAATGATTTTTTAAATATTACAAGTTGTTATATTCCTTATTTGAGACAAAATGAAGGTTAACTTTGGTGTCTCATAGGACAATAATTTTTAGTACCTGACTTCTGTCTGTCTTTCAGTGGTGCTGGCGACTGGCATAAACCTTGAAGCAAAAGGTTTAAACATAAATAAAGTTTGTGCAGAGCTTTTACATAAGATGGAAATGGTGGAGAACAGTAGCTAACACTGGGACAGAAAAGATGCAGATGTAAAAAACCTGTGACTTTTCTGGGAGGGAATGAAAGTTGTTATGGTACGCCACTGTTTTTTTATGCCTATTTTCTGACAGTCTGAAGAGAACGTGGTTAGGCATTTCCAAGCCTTATGCTTTCTAGTAAAATATGTATTCTGTGTTTTTTAAATATGGATTTGTTTTCTTTTCTCTGAAAAACTGAAACCTGACTCTTTCTAAATCTGGCATATAGGTAAGAAAAAATGAAGAACAGCTGTCTATTTTAGAGGGGAAAAAATAATAACATAGCAATAAAGCTCTGATATTTGGAAAAAGTGTAGTGAGCATGTGTAGTACGTTAATGTCTTATGAATTTGAGCACACACACGTAGCTAAACGCAGGCCCAAGTTTTGACCCTGGACCTCTTGCAGCAGAGGCTGCTCTCCCCGATGTCTGTACGAACGTGCGCTCCTCCATGCATGACTGGTCCCATTGGCTTCAAAGACACTACTCATGGGAGTAAAGTTACTCATGCATTTAAGTGCTTGCTGGATTCAGGCCAAAAGCTTAATCTTTTCCATTTAATACCCTTTTCCTAAACTGATAACAGTCTTCAAGTTTTCAGTATCATGTGCAGAAGTTTAAATAATGTAGAACCAAAGAAAAAAAGTGAAATAACAGTATTGTAATTCAAGGAGTATCATGAGATAAACAGCATAGCACAGGCACAGTTTTCTTAGTAGTAAGTAGTTATCTGCAAGGCTGCCGTATGTTACTGGTCTGAAGGCACTTCATGTCTCTCAATTTCTGAAAAAGCAAGGCAGGGAGGATGGGCAGCTCTAAAAAGGCAGGTGCAGTGTAAAGCAAAGTGTAAAAGATCATATTTTATCTGAATTGACAGAGAGTAAACTTGTACTGCTCTTGAAACTCAGTACAACAGGGCAAAAAATTTCATTGGACGTGTACAGGATTTTGGCAACAAAACCATAAATACGCTTTTGATTGTTGGGGGTTTTTTAATTGTTTTGATTTTTCATCAATGGTGGATGTTTCCAATCTATTCCAGTTCTTGCACTAGTCTCCCTATGATCTTACCTTCCTTTTTATTGCAGATGAGCTCTGAATGTCATTGCTAACCTCTGTTAGAGGTGTTTCATTCTTTCTCCTATTAGGTCCTAAAAAAGGATATTATATATGCAAAATGATGTTCCATTTTCTAGAATGTGTTTGGTTGGGTAACATTATTTATATAAATGCTGTTCACATGCATGTTAGGGTAGGCAAAATCAAAGAAAGGCGCTTTACACCTGGAATAGAAAGTGTGTAGGGTTTGTATGGTATTTATTTCCTTTGTCTTGACTGGTCCTTCACAAGACAAGATGTGGAGGGAGCTGCTCTCTACAGTACAGGTAAGTTTTGATTAGGAGTTGAAAAGTTCCCCTGTCCTTAAGGAGTGGGAGTGTTGATAACCTCATCCTGCAGCTTCCAAAGATCTTTCAGACACACCAGGCTTCTTCTACCTCCCTCCCTACAGACAAAGACCATGAATTTTACTAGGTATTTTCTTTGAGAGGAGTCTAGAGAAGGAGAGATTTGATGGGCTCGGAGAAACCTATCTGCAGTAATAGTCAGAGATGGATTTTTCATAAGGACTGATGGCTTTTTGCCCAGAAATGCTTCACTGATGTAGCCCAGACAGGGACTTTTCCCAAGGGAAAAAGAGCAGGCACAAAGAGAGAGGGAGGAGATAGAGAAGAAAGGGGGGGGGGGGGGGGGGGGAATCTAGCCCTTTTTGAGGTTTTTTTGAGAATCAGATGGTATGTCTCTGGGTTTTCCTCAAGGAAGAAAGGGAGAAAGTAAGAAATGAAAGTTAGATGCTAGCTGAAATTGTTATTATAGCAATTTTGCAATTCTAGTATCATTATTTATCAACATTAACAATAACGATATATCTTTGGGGTGAAAGAATTTCAGTAGGTATATTTTGAACATGTGTGAGCTGTATGAAGATATTCAGGTCTATAAAGTACAATATTGACATTTCATCTTTTAAAAATATATTTGTGTTATTGTGCTGCATAGTTTTCAAGTAGACTAACTGACTTATTCTTGCATAGTTGCATCCTGAAGAATCATGTTAAAGAACATGTGGCTGAGCAGCTTCTCTCTGAACAAATACGGAGCTGGTGGAATCTGAGGATGGGTAGTACAAGCAGCTATGTGAGGAAAAAATGGTTAAAGGAGACCATGGAGGTGGGAATTTCCACCGTCACGGTGAAAGGAATGGATGAAAATCCCAGCAGAGCAGGCATGGTGGAAATAGTCTCTGGGGACAAATTCTAACATATAAATATGGCATGTTACTGAACAAGCCAAAGTGACTTTAAGTCAACAATATCTCTACTAGGTTTGGTATCAGACCTGCCTGTGTAAGGGAGAAGAGTGCTGAGACCCTGTGGTATCCCAAAGGTGTTAGAAAAGGGAAACAATTGGTATAAATATAGAAGTTCAACACCAGAAACAAAATACTGACCTAATCAGTGAAATGAGCATCAAAAATCAGTCTTCATGCTAAAGCTTTAAGGGTCTGGCGTATCAAATACAGCATGAATATCTTCAGGAATATGCCAGAAGCTAATTGGTTTAAGAAATCTGGCTGTATATAGGGACCATTACTCATAGATATCACGTTTTTCTGTTGCACAAATTATCTACAGTGTTCATGGTGTCTGCTCAAGAAAAAGTTTATTTTCATTCAGTCTTTTCTTTCCCCCTGACCTCAAAGGACTAATTAATAAAGTATTAGCATGTTTCTAAAATATGACTGAATTCATCTTCTTAAGAAAATGTACTGAAGAATGTACCCTATTATTAGAAATGACAGGATGTATATAGGGCCATATGTTTTCAAAGGGTTTTCTGTCAGTGTTAATCAAAACGTTAGAGAACTTATGAACATACTGAGCAGCACGTCAACCATATGGACAATATCTTCCCTTTAATAGTGAGAATTTGAATTAATAATAAACACTGGAAAGTAACCTAAAATGAGACAGAAACAATAATATTAAGGCCAGCAAAAGCATAATATCACATCAGCCTGAAGACTCCGGGGTATTTTTTTTAAAAAACCCTATTGTGTGTTAAATCCTGGTCATGGAACTACATTCATTAATTTTTCTTAGTTTAGCTTGGAAAGGTAACTCCAAAGATGCAGTTTATTTTTACTGAGTTTTGTACAGGACGGAGTTTGGCTCTTATAGCGTGCATCAGTATCACGTGTTTGTCCGACTGGTAGATGTACATTCATTATAGCAGTCTATTTGTTATTGAAAAGGCATTGGAATATTTGCTTGGTGACACATCTGTGCACAAATCATTTCAGGGACTATACAAACAGCTGCAGGAAGAAAACGAAGTTTGTTTCTAAGTTTACTAACCTGGAAAATGGATTGAGACTACATTTTTTTGAAGAAACCTCCAAGGGCTCAACTTCAGAAACTTACCCGCTTTTACAGATGGTGAACTCTCTGAACTAAGAATTGAGAAACCTGCTTGAGAGAAAATTAATGTTTTAAGTGCAGTTATATGCTTCTACATCACTTACGGGAGCACATAAGGGATAAATCCGTCAAAAACGCAAAAATTTTAGTTAGTAAGTACACCAAGTCCTGCCTTTGCGCTCACAGTTGCCTGCGAGCACACAACCACATGCATTCCAACTGTCTTTCAAAATCCAGCCCTTTTGACCGAAGGCAGCTCTGCAGCCGGGGGCTGAGCTGTGTCCAGGACAGGGCTCGGTTCCCTGCCCTGTTATACGGGAATTCTCCTTTCCCTCTATGGGAATCGGCTACTTGCTCCTTGGCATTGCCCAGAGCTGCTAGGTGCCGCTGAACACCGATGCAACAAACACGGGGAACTAATTACGTCGCCAGAAGACATCAGGAGGGTTTAAGGCTGTTGCCCCTCTGCCTCTGGACCCCCAGGCTCAGCCCCCCCCCATTTCACACCAGCCCTGCTCCCCGGCCCCCAGCTGCCTCCAGCAGTTGCACCTCTGCCTCAGCCGGTGACGTTCTCACCACCCGATCGCAACTGGGAAGGTTTTATTTTCACTGATACCAGTCCTGGTTTATTTTCTCCTTAGTTAAATACAAAGTTACATTTAGATATTTGACTACTCGCACTGAGACATAAAGCCTTGAGCTGCTGATAAGCACAATCCAGCCTTGGCAGGGTGAAAACCTGAATCTTCTAACAGAGATAGGGAGACGAGGAAATACAACTTTAAGTCTTTGAAGCTATAAATTGAGATCTCCCTATTATATAGTGATGGTTTTTATTGGTAACTATCCATCTGCATCAGTTCCCAGCTTAGGAGTGAGTATTTTCCTCTGACATTTCTTTTTTCATTTTCCCCTTGAGTCCATTCTTGCTTTCCAACTTCCCTTTCTGATGCTGGTTGAAAAGCATGTTATTATGGATAGCACCTTCTGGCAGGTAGATATTCTTCCACCTGCCTTTAGCTTTATTTTTGGCGTAGCCACAGAGGACCCTGTGACAAGGAGCAGAGCTCATCCCTCCCTTTCCCTCCGCGCTATTCCATCAGCTCCTGTAATTTTTCTGCCAGTATTTGTTCTGCTACTCAATAGCCTGTGACTCTCCTGCAGATCTGAGGAGTTTCTCCTGCACCTGGAACTCAGTATCCACCTGCAATTTATTGGTAGAAAATATATATCAGCTTTAATTTTTCCCCTGTTTCAGATGAAGATTAAGTACCAGGACCCCGACACATAACGTGCCAAAAGTCTGCTTTTTACCGTGTAACCTCCGTTGCCTACTGCTGAGAGGTGGAGGAAACGCAACCTCTGATCGACCTGCTGAGGACACCATACCTGCAGGGTGTAGCTGCTGTAGTGACTTTTATTTTAAAGCTGGTTCACAGGGCACCCTCCCAACACGCTCTGATCCAGCCGCCTGCCCAGCTCTTGAGAGCCTCCTGCAACCATTCTGTTCTCCTTATGGCCAAAGATTTTAGCTTCCCAGGCCCTTTTTGTTCCTAGCTTCTCCCTTTTTCTTATACACTCCTCTTCCGCCAAACAGCATGGACTACAGCTTCTCTCCTTCTGGAGGAGCAACATTTTCCTCCTCCAGATGTTCCATTTCTTTCAGACAATGTCTACATTAAAGTTTGAATTGCTAGGCACAATTTTCAAAGGCCTTTCTTACATCTTTAGAAGACACCTGTCTGGTTCTTCTGCATATCTTCTGCAGCGGGCCAGCGTCCCTGCTTGGCACGAGCCTTCAGTTGGTCTCACCAGGCTGCATCAACGTCGGTGGAGATTCTGTACAGACAGGTTATGCATCTTCACAGCTCCCTCTTCTCTGGTGTGTCCCATGAGTCCTTAGATACTTTAAATACTTTACTTCTGCCACACAAACTATGAGAAAGAGTCCGAAAACTGGCATGTAGCTCCCATCAGCCTTCTGTCGAGCAGATGTTCAGCTATGGGAGTGTTGCATGAGGCATTGTACTGATGCTGAAACTAATTCGTCTTGCCTCCAAATCACAAGAGGAGGTGTTAAAACCTAGATAAACAAATAAAATATAACCACTAGTCAAAAGAGAGAAGGGGTGGGGGAGGAAACGTGCTTGTTAAAACTTCCAGGCACCCTGGCAATTAGTCTCACAATGGCATAATCCTGATGAGCTTTCACGTCTCCTATTACATTTGGTACATTGTGTTTGTTAGCATTTTACTCCATCTGCTTCTATACAATCTCCATCAGCTGAAGGAGGATATTGTTACTCTAGTCATTAATTGTTGATGATCCCTTTGCTTGTGGTAGGTATCCGTTATGTTAACTGTTACTTTTCCTCCTCACTCTTGGAAGTGCTTTTTCCCCCACTAGCATCCAGGCATTTGCTAATAATAAAATTACTGCTGGCTTTATTAACATGTTGACAACAGCATGACTTTCAAGTTCTGTAAAATATGTTGGTTAGTCTTCATTGCACTTTGCCTGAATGGAATAAACAATTTTTTTTCCAGTATGATATTCAAATTTTTAAATGCAATAACTTCTGGGATTTACTGATCAACTATCCCTCATTAGAAGGGATATCTCTTATTTTCAGCCCAAATCTACTCTTATTCTTCTAAAAGGAAATACTATGCTTTCATTTTCCTTAAAGCCAGTTAGTAATAGATTTGAGTGGATAAATGTATTTGACATTCTTCGCCATTCCATTTCTCTTTTGCCAGCAATGCCAAACAGACTGTGAAAAAGAGAATTAATTCATTATGCCAAGATATTCATGAAGTTCTCTAAGCTTCTGATTCTTGGACTGCAGGTCATTAGCAATCATTAATTTTTAAAGCTTCGGATGATGTCCTCTGAAGCAGATATCATATGAAATAAACAGATCTAATAATGTGGTAGTAGGATGAAGTTTGGGCAGATGTAAGTGTATGGAAAAGCAGAATTTTAGCTATGCAAAGATATTTAATGTAAACTGAGGCGGTGCTTGGCTTTAGGCAGCTATACTACTACTGTATGCATAACACAGGGTTATCGAGGTTATAACGAGGATTATCATTGTCGACTCTAAAGACCAACAAGGTGGTCTTCTGTATCCTTCTACTTCTGCACTCCAAGCAGCCACAAAGTGATAGTTACCTTTTATATAGCTTTTGCCCAGTCACATCATGGTCGGAGAGAGCCTACAGCTGTCTGCAAGAGGTCCTGCAGACAGATACGTTCATCGCCTGAAATCCCTTTTTTTTTATGTTTGAGTGTAGAACATTTTGTGGTTTTCCTTTTTCCTTCCTAACAAATACACACATCCCTCCCCATTTAAGAGTTAAACATGCCTGGACTACCCCAATAATGACTTTCCTTTTGATGTTTCCATATAATGATTAACCCATATTAATATGTAGTGCTCCTAACCTGAGAAAAGATACGAGAGCTCAGGATTGTTTGAATGCCAACTAGAATATCTGTGTTAATAGTCAAACCATATGTCCTCCTAGAAGTATGATGTTGATTGCGACCTCAGAAGAAATCAGGCCTGCTTATGGCAAATATATGGAATTGATTAAATGAATAAATAACCCTATTATTTAGTTTTGCATAAAAATATGTGGGACCCAGGTCAAAGATAATCCCTAATTTTTCTATGCATAATAGATTCCAAAGTGTAAACATTACCAGTAGCATGAACCAGACTAGATGCTTTAAGTCAACAGTCAAAGGTGCGAGTGTAAACTCAGAAATATTGATAATGTTTGTGAATAACTTCAGACTAAATTATACTGGAGTTCCCAAGCTGATATGAGTGCATCTGTTGTTTTAATACTCCAGTGTCTGTTATATATATGAGTTCAAAGACTGACCACAGGCTTTGCGTTGGAGGTTTCTCTGTAATATTTGACATCTTTGCTTAATTTCAGAGCCTCGGCTTCTGTGTCAGCATAGCATAATTTACCGAGGAGCTGAAGTAATATTTCCCTTCAGCCCCTACCCAGGCACTTTGTATTTTCTGATCACGATCCTTTCCATACTTGATTTTCTTTATTTTTTTTTTAGCTTTGGTGCAGAGGCTCTGAGCCATAAAGATTAGAGTCTGCAGATCTGATCTTTCTTCCCCTGTACAGCTCTGTGCTGGGCAGCATGAGAGGAAGGTCCTGCTCATAAGAGCTCACAGAGCGGGACTGGTGGGCAGCAGGGGTACAGGAGGTTAAAGCACCTTCCTAAAAATAGCGGCACAAATGACTGTCTTGTCTGAAAACATAAGCCAGGCATGCTGCCTGTTGTGGGCTGCATTGCATTTGCCTGTATTTTGCCCCACGTGCCACAGGCTGAATTATGAATAAAACATGAAACTTTGATTTTGCTATGAAGCCACTAAGAGATCTTCAGTCCAATTCTCCACTTCTCAGATTAATTATGAGTATAATAGGTGTAAGACTAGCAGAACACCTACACATTATCCTACTTGGAAGAATTTTGTTGCTAAGCCGTGCATGCTGCAAATGGCCTTCATCCCCGGACCCCATTGTGTTCCGCTGTATCTGTGACACAAATCCAAACTTCCCAGCTGCTTCCTATATGTGTAATGATCTCAAACTCAACCCTCACACTGCAGTGTTGTGTTTGATGAAGTTCAGGTTTGAATTCTGAACGGAGCAGCTCTTCGCAATTGGATCTTTTATCTGCTGAATGCACAGGGGTGAAAAGAAAGCAGCGCATCTGGTAATGCACAGAAAGCAGACCTTATCTAATAAAATACAGGCTCGCGATTCACATGTGTGTAGAATACAACCCAATGTGCCTGTAATATGGGATGGATCCAAAGTCCAGAGAAACCAGTGGGAGCCTCTTCGTTGACTTCAGTTGATTTTTAGATCAACTCCACAATATACAGGACTATCTCTGATCATGAAGGCAGAATACAGGAGTTGACAGAGGTCAAGGGCATCACTCAGGTACTGATAATAGAAGTAACTCCAACTAATAGGCACAACACGATGTAAAACAATGCCTAACTGGGTGAGAAGGGAATAGGAGCAGCTCCACCCCCCATTAAATTTGAATTTAAGAAATGTCAAGAAGTCTCTGCACCTCAAACATTCTTCCTAGCAAATGATAGAGAGTACTAGAATTGATGTTCAAGAATTTGGATTGGCTGACGAATAGCTATTTTGGTTATTCAGAGGTTTCTTTAAATTCAGTGTGGAAATATGATTTCATTTCTGTCTCCCTCCAGGACAACTTCAGGCAATATTTTTAAACTATAATTTAATACATGCAAATGTAATAATTATTTTCAGTACACATTTGGGTTGTTTTATTTTATGCAATTCTCTAATTAGCATAGGTGTCCTGTATTCTGTAGGTATCCATCGTTTAGTTTTTGCAGCACCTCCTAGAAAATTATGGTATGGTGTTTGGTCTGAAAAATTATATGATATGGATTATGTATTTACAGTTCCCCAAAATGTGGGCTGTGTGCTTCACAAACAAAAAGAGAAGAAAAGAATCCAGGGTAACAGCTGAGAAATTCTTTTTGCTATCAGCAAAAATAAGCACTGCTTTGATAAATTAATTCAGCCACTCCTCCACCAAAGATAGGACATATACTTACATGGTATCTACATAAATATAATTTCTGTGTGTGAAATACAACCCAATGTGTTGGCGAGATGGACCAGATCCAAAACTCCCTGAAGGTAATGAGAGAATACAATACACCATATTTTATGCATACAACTATGTAAATAAGGGCTGTGGAGGTAGGTATACAGGTGTGGAAGTGCAGGCAGGAGCACGTGTCCTACCTGCGCATCTGCATATGCATGCATGCATACACAGCTACGCTACATCTTGCATATTTGTATGTACACAGGGCTGGCACGATGTCATTGTAGAATATTTGAGCTACGTCTGAATTTAACCTATTGCTTGATGCATTTAGAGCCTGTCTGTCACGATGCCTGGTGCAGAGAAGGAAATGTGGAAATTATGGGTTCGGTGTTAGGTGATTTGTGCTCTGGTGGGGAGAGGGGATCTGTGACACCAAGTGGGACCGCTTAAAGTCCACCAGGGATGGGGACACGGCAGGAAGTCACCGTCTTGTTTGTTTTCCTTTTTTAGAAGTCAACAAGCCTGAGGGAATCACATTGCCTTGAAGCCACCGCAGAGTCATGAAAAGCAGCTGAAAACATAACTCAGCCTCCTCAGAGAGCACCCGGCTGGGGAACAAACTGCAGTCTTTCCCTCACCCAGAGGAACTACGAAAAGCCCTGTAAGTGACCTCTTCAGCAAAGACTTGCATTGGCTTCTCCTCTCCTCACGTATCACTTACACTATATACATACCGTTGTTCCCACCACCTCTCGCCTGTGTCACTGTACCTGCCTTCTAACCTCAGAGTTTAATTCCACAAAGGCTTTCAGGGGGAAGTCAGCATGCCGAGATGGTGTGAGTTTACATACACCACGTTGGCTACTTTTGTCCTAATTCCCCATGTGGCCACTTTGGGCGCATATTAAAGGACTTTCCGTAGGCAGCAGTTTCGAAGCTGAGTACGATGCCTTGCATGTCAGCGGGCACCCAAGGGTTTGGTGTAGGGACACCTGTCTGCACCCTAGAAAGGCAATTACCTTTTTGTACAGAAGACAAGCCCTCAATAACATCACGGCAGTTATATACAGAACTTATATATACATATACAGAATTTATAACCCTGCCTCACCTGCCTTTTTAAGAAGAAAGCCTAGAAAACAGGGATACGGATGAGTGGAGGGTTTCTTTATCATCAGTGAGTCATTGCTTGTTGAAAATTTTGTCTACCTAGTTCCATGGCATACCTGGGAGTTGCCCACATATAACCCATCTATTGCTCTCAGCCCCAATAAATATATTTAAAATGCAGCTGAGCAAATGGATCACAAGGACTACTAAAATCATACGACTCTGGAAACTTCTTTTGCTTCCAGTTATTTCTTGTTTTCGTGGTGATCTTTAACTTGAGAGCTAAATTACTGTCTGACATAATAGCTTGTGGTGCAAAGAGACAGTTTCTCCAAATGAATTTGCTATGAGACAGTAAAAAGTCCTTGTTATAAATAGGCTTTTCTAGGTGGGATGATGTAATATCCAGTATAAGATACTAAAACGCCATTGATATTGCATTCTTTGTTGTATTATCCTGCATATAAATCACCAGTGCTCCAACTACAATGCATTAGAAGTTAAGAATAGTTCTAGTCAATAATCTACTACATTATTGATAATTTTTGTAATGCAGACTTAATCCTTTGACATAATGCCTTTAAGACATTTGAACAATAGTACCCTGTGTAACAACCGGTCCGCACTGAGGATAAAAACCCACTGCTGTAACCTTCATATCCTTTGCTCGAGTGCCAGACGTCCCTGCTTAGGAAGCACTGGAACTTCTGAAGATGATGAATGTGAGCAACCAGCCCCCAGATCCCCTTGTGAGCACCTCGAGCCCTGCTGAATACCTGCGTGTTTTCTATGGCATTCGACCCCTTGCCACGGAGGAGGGTGAACGTCCAGGCTACCCCTCCGGGATGGCAAAGGAGTATATTTGTTGCAAGGTAAATGCTGTCTTAGTGTAGCATTCGGGGTTGTCTCTGCGCAGGTGTCTGGAGGAGGGAGCGCGCTTGGCACCGGTAAGAAGGGAGCTGTACTTTATTTGACTGAGCTCCCGTTGTAGCGGGGCGTAGAAAGTGGAGGCACCAGCCATCACTGCCTCAGAGCTGCACTGCTTCCAATATGCAATTATACCATCCCTAAAGGTAAATAGAAGGTTTGTGTGTGAGAAATATTTCTGTAAAATAGTTTGCAGCTGAAAAGATAACACTATTCCCTGCCTCCTACTTGGCTGTACAATTTTAATTATGTCAGGGAATCTCTCCTATTTTATATTCCATATATATTTATGGAATAAGCTGTTGGCAAATAGGACATTATTTCAAATAATTTAATGTATTTATTAAAAGAGATTACAAATCTATCCAGGCTATAGTCATTGCACTTAGGGCAACTATTATGGCTATATTATTGTTCCATTTATTTCAAAATATCTTTGGCAAGGACTGCTCCTCCATGAACAGTGTAAGAAAGAGACTCTCTGTCTGAGGATCTGCCCTTCTGTGTGGCAGAGGGCTCTGCTGTCCCCTCTTCCCTCCTAGCCCCATCCAGATCACCACAATCTGCAGATTCAGAGTAGGGCCAGGGCAGAAGAGGAAAAGCCTGATACACCCTGGCTTGGTTATTTTATTTGTGCTACTTGATTTTAGCCGATAGCAGAAGAGAGAGACGGCCCCTGAGACACAGTCGGTGAGAAGCTGAGGGACACGGGGGTCCCTGTACGTCCCTTGAGGTCTGAGGGAGGAATCCAGGGATGCCACAACTGGTCCCTTCAGCAGTGCCAGTTTTCCTTCCCTTGCTCAATTAGAGGAGTCTCTTAGAGATTCCCCTTCGCAGCAGAGGTACAATCCACCCCAGACATGATTGATTCTTGTCGCTGGTGAGAGACTGGGTGAATTTTTCACAGCACGATGGTGGTCGCAGATGTGACACGTTTACCTGCTTGTTCTCAGATCCTTGCTCCTTGGATGTGGGGGTCCTTGAACTCCCTTTGAATGGTCTGCAGAAGGTGATGAAGCAAGACCAGGCTTGTCCGTGGGTTTAACTTCACAAAAAGAGTCCAAATCTTCATCTGAAAAACGTCTGGCTCTGCAAAGCAGGAAAGCCAGAGAACGGCTGCACACACATAGTTGCAGAGCTACAGCAAGAGCAATGGAAGAAAAAAACCCTCACCCTGGCACCACAGCCATATGGGCGCTAGATGAAGAGGCGAGAGCAAAATCCAACGTGTTGTAGAATATGATCCAATGCAGTCCTAGCTAATGGGGGGAGTGGGGGCCCCAGGGTCTGCACGCAGTCACTCACGTGTAGTCACACACTTAGTACGGAGAGGAGGGAAGGGAACGGAGCCTTGCTCTAGCCCTGACTGGAGATCTCCCAGGGGAAGCAGTAACGGGCCACAAAGCCCGTTGCACTAACACCCCTAAGACCAAGATGAGAGAACGTGAAATGAGCCTGTGTTTCCATCTACCCCAAATAGAAGGGCTGGTCTACATTCATCATTATCATCATTCTGGTTGTTGTTGATATTATTGTTTCTGCAGCATTTTTACTCTGTTGGTGGAAACAGTTGTCATTCCTAACGTGCAGCCCCCACATAGCAACTTGCATGAACTGTTATAAAGCTGCTCATGTAACTAAGGGTACCTCCCTGGTGATATAAGCACATTTACCTATGAAGAAGTAAGAGAGAGGACCATATCTATTGTTAAATGAGTGCAAAACATCGTTCAGACCCTGAGCTGTAAGTGAACCCTGTGTCTTCAGAACCTAAAGGATGAATGTGAACAGTGTCTGACATGTCTCTAGCGTAGCTCCCAAAGCATCCCATGCTGAGATATAATTACTGCCAATGACTAAGGTATCATTCGCTGCTGTTTAACCAGTATCTAGAGCGTTCTAGTATTTTTCACAGGTTTAACATGGTACGGTCATATAAATAACTGTATGCACTGTATTTATTCATATGCAATAGATTCTGGGTAATAAGCTCATCAGTCGATACACATCTTAAGAAAAGCATGGGTTAAGTAAACCCCCCGTATAAGATTAACAATGCATCCCGCTGTTATAAGCACCTGTGTGCCATAGTCCAGAATCGCTGTGCTCTGTAGCCATCACAGCCTCTCTGAAACATTTGCTCTCTCACACAGGATCCAGCCCCAGCCCCGTGAGCACTTACAGACCCGTTCACTTCCACTACACCTCCGTTGGTGTCACTGGACTAGTCAAGGTCATAAAATTAAACATCTTTATAACTGTTAGTAGGATTAGAGCTGTAATAATGTTTCGGGTGCTTCCTACCTTCCTGAATTGCTGCCACTGCTGCTTGTTTGACATAATGTAACCCGTAACGTATTTTATAGGTTTCCAATCTTTGAGCACAATGGATTAGAAAGGAGCTTAATTATGCATAAGATAGAAAGATTTATGTAAATATAAAACCAATATAATGTATTATTTACATACATCCTGTACTTACCCTAAGTAACTTCTAGAGAAATCCTGACTATCATGAATAGCTCGCACCTCATTTCTGAATCTTAGTCCAGAAAAGAATGGAGGATTCTGGCTACCTTAAATTGCTGCTAATATTTTCTAGACTAGAGCTATTTGTATAAGAACATAGCTCAACATAACTCGACACAGATGGACGACAAACAGGATAAATCTCTATCATTTATTACATTTGCCTAGCGATCAAAGGTGTCTAACTAGACATTTTTCCTCATTGGTTGTTTGCATTAGATATGCAAATCTTCTTTCTTGCAGAGCCATTTCCGAATATATTTGCAAGGCTATTGATGTCCATTACTTCACTTAAATATAGATCAGAAATACTGACAAATATTTTCATTCAAAGAGTTTGATCATTTTCAGATTACTCTCCATGCTAGTAATTAACCTCAGTCAACACCCTTCCATAGCACTTTCAAACACAGTTCCTAGCAAACATAAAGTTTCATAAATATGTACTAAATAACCTTAAAGCCCTTTATGAATAATTATGAGTTTTTAAGTTTTTGTGAATCTGCATATTAATTCCATTCCATAAATAATACATGAAGCAAAAATCCAGCTTGTTTGGTGTCTGGGGACAGAGGAAGAAAAGGAGGGGATAATTATCAGTTTAATGTGGGAAAATACTTAACCTAAAAGATTATCTTCAAAACTGATGACTCCATAGGTTTGTATATATGTGTGTATAAACACACATATATAAAAAAAAAATATACGTAAAGAGGTGTATATCTGCAGACACAGTTGAGACATGCATCCACTCTGAAGGAATGCTTTCATTTGAAGCATGTTACGCTTCTGTCTCTGCTGTGCCATGCTGAGCTCTTTAAGTGAAAAGCAGTGTGATGAGCTTAGCCTCCATGTAGTCCCTCTTTCTATAAATGTACGTTCCCCCAAAGGTAGAAAATTAATGAGAGGCTGCTGACTAAAATTACTACATTTTGCCTTCTGTGGGACATTATGGATTTAAAAGATAAGAGAGAGTGCAGCAAGTCCAAAAACAATTTCATTTCATTAATCCCTTAAGTGCCTCGGGATGAGCAGCCCATGTCCAGCAAAGGTGATGTTACACCAGCTTTTGCATGCCTATTGCACGTCATCCGAGCACGGTGCCTCAGCGCCTTATGTGCTCTGCTTCTCGTCTCTGGATGGAAGACATCCAATAAAAAGATGGAGTGGGAATGATATATGGCTGAATGGTCTTAGACTGACACTTCCTGGATGCACACTGACAATAATGGGAAACGTAAGGGGGTTGCAGAGCCAGCTCTCTGCTGATGCGGTGCTTGGGGTTTTCACAGTTTACGGCGAAGAAAAGGTATATTTTCTGGACAACTGTTTTTTCCACGTAACAAAATGGAAACTATTCTTTTTAAAAACAGAACCCGAGAAGATATTAAATGTGTGCCTTTGTCACAGGACTGTAACTGTGTATATTTGGTAGAAGTCTATTGATTACTGCATCTCCTATAGCTGCGATTGTTTAAGTACATAAACACAGCAAGATTTGTCAGTACAGCAGATGTGGTTGGAAAACGCATACAGATTTGGGGCACTTGAAACAGAATTTGCGTGTGTGAAATCCTGTCTGTACCCCACTGCCACTTACAGTTTGTAGAGACTTTTGAGAGAAAATTATCACATTCGAATTTTATATTTTTAAATAAAGAACGCAGTTTGCTTTTTACATATTAATCCACCTACAAAATGAAAATAGATTTCACTTTTCATTTCAAGTCTTTTAGATCTATTTCATTTCATGGTCCTGTTCAGCGGCTGGTTTGAAGCATGAAAGGCAGTATTTAAACATTTTAATAAAAATGAGCAACTAAAGAGCAAGCCCGTTCTCTTGGGTTTAACACAAACAGAAGGAAAAAAAGGAAAACTAAACTTATGCAAGATTTTTGAGAGATGCAAGTGCTCCGTTGTTGCTACCGCTATTTTCTAGCACTGCAGCATCACTGGAGGAATGGCGCATTTTGCAGAGCGGGTGGCAGAGAAGCTGGCCAGGAAGGTGCGTTATACTCAAGGTGATGGGAACTGGCAGCACTAGCGGTTGAACAACAGCCTCAAGAGACTGGAACAAGTCTATCCCAGCTGAAGGGCTATCCCAGACCATGGATGAGTCCTCCTGTAAATCTCTTCACCTCTTTCCCCAAGCAGGATTGTCCTCCCAGCAGCATCAGGAGTGCCCTTGGCGGCTGGGTGACCACGCTCACTGTGAATGCTCTCTACCCCTCGCTCAAAGTGACCTGTGGTAGCAAAGCTCTGCTATTCAGCCTGTTTAAACCTATTTAACCAGCTTGACTCACGCAGTTGGTAATAAAAACTATTAGGTGAGTGGCTGTACCACCATATCGGAAAGGTTGATAACCTCTGGCTGGAGGGTGGTGAGAAATAGGGGAATTTAACCCACCCTGCGGCCACCGCGGGATGTGCACACACAGAGGAAATCACCGTATTTCACTCCTACACCAGCCCTTGCTTTTGTGTGTACATGGCAGAGCAGAGGGAAAAGGACCCCACAGAAGTCGCTGAATCAAAAGCTCGACCTGAAGCCGCTCTAAAAGTTTCTGGGAGTGAGGGAAGAATTTGTGGAAGTATTTGGTAGTACTATGTCTCTTCACTGAATGCCTGTTAATTAATCATAAAGACTCAGCTGGAAATAGTTTCTGGAAAAAAAAGTATGGAGCACCCCAAATTTGTTTTCTATTAGAAATGAGACACAGAGAAAAATGAACTATTTTAAAGGCCAGTATTACAGTTATTTGGGAATCCGTCTCCCTTGTAAATTGAGAGGTCATTAGGAATTTGTAGGTTAACTATTTTTATTGCACAGAAAAAAAAACCCAACCCATAAAACATTTAATTGTTGTTGCTGTTTATCATGGGAGGCAAGACTTCTTGCCTCTGAAATGCTTTATGTGGATACAAACCTGTTGATGAGTGGTTTAAGCTAATTCTTATGTGTGCCGGAGTCATAAATTCATAGACTTTAGTATGAACTCAGCTGCAGCCTATGTTGCTGGTTAAACTGTTTTCATCTCAAACCCACTCTGAATCCCCAACAAAAATAGTAGGCCAGATGCCCAGACTGCAGCTAGAGACCCTCATTAGGCATCATTTGCATCCTATTAACCACTGAGCTGTGGGTCATTCGCTGCCTGTCAACCATTCAAGTCATTCCTTTTGTGTTAATTAGTAGAGAAATAAGGAGTTAATGAAGATCTTATGATCTGTGATGATTCATCTTTGTTGTTTCAAACGAATCCCTGCTCTCTGAGCACTCCAATGAGCTCCTACACACCGAATAATAGAGAAATAGTCAGAGGGAGCTTACAGCGGCCTTTGGAGTGTTGTTCTCCAGGGACCTTTTGCATGGTGGGCTTTGTTAGCTAAAGATTAGAAGGAGTTAATTGCTTCAAGATTGCTAGCAGATTAGGTTACAGGGTGTGTTGTATCTATGTAAGCATATGTCAGGTCTAGTTAAAAGATAGAAGATGCTTATTTTAATAAAATTATGAAAGAAAGAATTAATTTGTCATTATAGCAAAAATCTTATTTCTACTCTTAATTTGAGCACTTATAGATAAATGTAGTGCTGGTTTTGCTCTCGCTTTCCTTCTCAAAACAGCAAAACGCAGCTCTTTGCTGGACAGGCTCCCTAGGCTGGTCGCAGGCTTTCGTCCGAATTTCCATCCCTGCTTGAGGAGGGTAGAGCAGGGCTGGGCTGCACGGGGGGCTGCCGCTCCTGTCCTCCTGTAGCTCTTCTTCCTCTCGCTCTGAGGGGATGAGGGCTCATGGGCTGAGTGGTTTGTCAACCCTCCTCCCTGGGAAGACTGGTTTTCCTGGAATGCAGGAAAATCCCACAACCTGCCCTCCCAAACACCTGGGACCTGAAGCCTTGCCCCCCTCCACACACACACCGGGACGGCAATATCGCTTCCACGGGGCAAGATTTGCTCTGGCTCCAACAAAGAGAAGCAGTTCCTACGACCTGAGGTGTACGCGTTCGGGTTTGCTCTTTCTTTAGTGCCTGCTGATCCCTGTCGCTCCAGGGAGCCACCAGTGCGAGACTTTTCCCAGGCAGCACCAGCCGGCAGATGCCATTGGTCCTAGAGATGGCTGGAAACTCCTTTTTTCTGACTCTTAATTTCAAAAATGACAAACAAACAAACCCCCCACAGCCCCCTTCTCCAAAGCGATTTCCTCAAGGCTTAAAGAAGAAATTGTTCCTACGTCCACACCAGCTTTGATACTCGGGTGTATTTATTTTTACAACAGGCCAATAAAGTTGAAAGTTTTGGTTCTTCATTTCCTATTTGCTTCCTCTGGAGCAGAGACACTGGCTCAGGAGCCAGGCTGGCACGGCTGGAAAGGTTACTGCCTCTTCTCCCCCCAGTGCCTTGCTGCGGGCTGCTGCTTCCAACAGCAGGAATGTTAGCACGTGCACGGAACTTCATCATTTACAGCCTGGATATATACTAAAATAAACCCCAAATTTAACATTCTAGGCTGTAAACCAAAGTAGGTCAATAAAGAACAGCTTCTTGACGTGGACGATAGTTGCTGCTCTTCTTGCTGTGGCAGCAATAACTTCTGGAGAGAAGCTGAGGTGCTCCATAAATTGGCCTCTTTATGCAGAGGTTCTGCTGAACTTCTCAGCAACTTTCTGAATTCCCATAATGGGGGGGACATGGACCAAAGGCATCAGAAGCTGCTTCAGGACAAGAGATAATTGCTCCTCCTCTTCCTCCTTGCTCCATTTGTGAATAGTACTTTAGTTCTTTTAGAAAACTAGTGTCTTGCTTCTATATAAAAAAAAAAAAAAAACACAAACCAGAACTGAAATTAATTATTTAGGTTTGCCAAATATTCTGAGTTTTTATTTAGACCTTTTTTTCACCTGTACGTCTATCAGGTAGAAAATAAAATTAATTATTTGTTCAGCGCTGTATTAAAAAGTCTGTGAGTATTGAGGTGTGTTTTAGCAATGAGCAATATCCTAAAAGAGCTCAGGATCTGTCTGAAAAACGCGCCACTCACTCTTTTCTCTTTTAGCTCTCACAAATAGTGCGTCAGTTAGAAGTGGCTATTTTCTTATTTGTGAAGAAACACTGTGCAAATTGCAAAGATATAGCTGGTGAACACTTTTTTACATCCTGTTGTGAAAACTGTATATAATTCATGTCATCCTGGCTATAATAATAAAAAAAAAAAAAGCCGAGTCAGATATTTGGCTCCTCTTAAATAGTATTTTCCTCTTTTTATGGGTAAAGGTGTGGGGATAGGCTTGGTGAGGCAGGAGAGCAGCATAGATTAGTCCCATCCCCTACGGCTTTTACATACGTCCTTTGCACTGCCCAGCGACTCGAAGGGTGGATGCAGGACCCGGCACCTTGTGAGCCGCAGGAACCGAGCCGTCCCGCTCCCGGCACGGGGATCCCATCGGCACCTGGAAGACGAGACGTCCCGCGATGCTTTGCCTGGGCTAGGGCTGAGGCAGCAGCACCGGTGAGCCCGACGACCAGTGTAAATAACTGGTCTAGTTACTAGTTGCTAACTAGTTACTAACTAATTACCAGTTAGTAAATAACTCCCTGGCAGGTTCATTATGTTAGAGTCCCTCTCAACTTTAATTGCTCTAAATGAAGAGACGTTTCACGCCACTTAGATGATAAAAGGGAAAAAACCCTACCCTGCCCCTACACACACGCACAAGAGGAAAAAAGGGAAGCCAGTGCAAACGATAAGGCAAAGGCGACCATGACTCTTGTGCGACTTCAGAGAGCTGGAGGAGATGGGAATGTAATTGGAGGTGGATCAGGCACCGGAGGAATCACAGAGAGCGGACAGGGGATGGGGTGGGAGCGGGGACGCAGGCGTCCTCTTCAAATAACCAAAGCTAAAGCCAGGCAAGTGCGGGGCCACTCCTTAAGCATCCCCTTAAGTCTAGCCCAGGTTTCACCGCCTGCAGTAGCAGAGTGGCAGCTAGAGATATTTTTTTTCTTCTCCTGCGACATCAGTCAGAAAGAGCCGGCTTTTGCGTGGGGGCGGGAGTGGGGGAAGAGGCAGAGCGAGAGAAGAGGGAAAAAAAATAAGCAGAAGTAATTTATTCGGGATCTTTGAGAGGATAATAGCCAATTATTTGTTTATAACACTGGTTAAATTTTCATTAGGCAGATTAATGGAATATCATGTACTGTCAACATTGGACTGAGGGGTGGTCTGTAAGAGATAAACGGGCAAACAGTCGATGTGTCTCCCTGAGTAAATTAGTTTTTGCTTTCCTGTTTTTCATATGAAAATGGAAAGGTGGACAAGGTGGTGCATTTTAAAACAGGTCTCAAGATGGGCCAAATCAGTTAAATATGAAAGCAATTCCGGTAATAAATACATTATAATAACTTAGCATCGTGCCTATCATTTTGATTTCATGAAAGTCTGGGATAATGTAGATTTTTAACCTGCTCTCTTAATACACATTTCCTCTTCCTGAACTTCAGCGTTTCTTGCTGTGAGGTGAAAGCATATTACTTTTTTTTGCCTGATTTTTCTGTGTAATCTGTTCAGTATTACAGCTGGTAAGTGCTAGAGGCTCACAGCTCTTTCTTGTGAATTCTGGTATTATCATACCGGATAGCATGAGCAGTCCCCTCTAAGTACTGTATTATCAGCATCAGAACCCCTGAGTGGTTATGGTTGCATATCCTCCTCTTTTGAAGTCAGACTATTTCTTAACGTATTAGCCTGGGATTTTCAGACAAGCCACGGAGAGGCAAACACCCAAATTTCAGTGGGAGTCAGGCCCATAAGTCCACTTAACCTCTTTGAAAAATCTCAAGACATTTTATAGAAGAGCAAAGCCGTGCAGAGGGTCTTGTCAGCCTCATCACCTTAATTTGACTTCACAGCTCTGCTGCTCTCGGCGCTGCGTGGGCAGGTGGAGAAGAGAGGTCCTCTCCAGTGAACGCAGCTTTGGAATGCACAGCAGGTTTAAAACAGCCCCAAGACATTTCATTCAGACTTGACCACTAATAATTACAGAGCCCAAAAATGGCCTCTTGCTATCAGGAATAGCAAAATATTTATTTCTGATGACATATCATGATGGCAGTGCCACGTAGGTTTCCATTTACAGACAGCACTTGGTGACATTTGCTCTTCTAGGTCACAAGTCTATGTGACTTTGAGGCTGTATAATGCTCCCAAGAATAATATTCATTCTTACGCTTCTTAAAATTGCAATTTTAATATCCATCTCTACAAAAAAATGAGCCAATATTTTGTTTACAAAATACCCAAGTACTTACATAACATATTAATAAAAACTCTGAGACATGGTGAGGGGACAAGTCACTCTTCTCACGTGTTACGCTGACCTCATCCGAACATCTGTAAGAAAAACAGAGCTGAGAATTAAGTAATGATGCATGGCACTGGTCTGAAACGATATTCTTGGGTTTGTTGTTGCAGTCTTCTTAAAAGTCCCCCTCTCGTGCGATCATAGACCTACCTTTGGGAGTCAATTTTCTCTATCCGCATCAACGAGGAGGCTCACTATGCTCTTCTTCTGCCACACAACATGGTACCTTGCCATGTGTCAACAGGAGCAGCAGCAGCAGCCCGGCTCCGGACCATGCCAGTGTCTTCATACTGATCTCGAAGGATAAGAAAATTCACTCCAGATTCTTAAATTCATTAATCTCTTAACTATTGTACTGCGGACTGTTTTTTTCCAAGCAGAAGGTGTTTATTGATACCTGTAAGGTGTTTCTCTACACGTATAAGGTGTTTCTCCTCTATAAATGGTTTCTACATGCTTGATGATAGGTTTAACTGTGGTTTATTCTTTTCCTGAAAATGTACCAGTCCAGCGAGGCAGGGACCCCGCCACACATGAGTAGTCAGGTGCATATTCGTAAATGAGTCTGAAATATCGAGAGCTGTCAATAAAGAACAGACATTGAGTTATGTGTATGACAAAAAGATACAGCTGATGTCTTTGACTTTCAAAAACTGAAAGGAACTCCTGTTTTCAAAGCAACCAAGATTTTAGCTGAGATTCTTAAGTTGGACTTTACTTGCTGTATAGACCCAGTTGCTCTGGTCCTGCAGGTGTATGATGTATGGAAATGGTTTTCACTTTAAACAGGGACAAAGGTAAAAATTGAGACATATTGAGGAATTTCATTTTTTAAAATATTTTATTTTTAAGGCAATGAAATAGCCATTTTAAAACATTCCATTTTGACTGTGTCAGAATGTTACAATAAAAGCAGAAGTATTTTAAAATCTACACTTCATTTCAAGATGAAATGCTCTGAAGAACTTGAATTGGATCAAAACAAAACCAGAATGGCTGGTGAAACATTCCTCTTGAACATGAACCTTTTTTTATCAAAATCAAGACATCCCTGAAAAAAACCACAGCATTTTATGATAGGAAAGTCGCTCTGAAAAAAAAACCCCTGTTACTGTATTGTTAAGTGCACAGTGCTGAAAAACATGCACTACTAAGAAGTGGGTTTTTTTCTGATATGACCAGAGCGACTGTGATAACCTGCTCATTTCAAGTGATTCTATTTCCCTTTTTCGAGTTTAAATCTTGCCTACTTCCTTGAAGAAGCCTTTAATTACACTCGTATCTAAGTGGTGTAAATGAGATCAGAACAGATCCCTGACAGCAATGCTCTATGAAATATGCCAAGTGCTGTCATGAAGTATATTTTCTAGTTTCCATTCTATTTTTGATTGAAAATTGTTGCTGTGATGCAGGATCTATACTGGCCTCTTTAAGGAGTTAAAATGTTTGCTAGCAAAGTCATGGACGTCTGTAATGAATGGGATTATCTGTACTACTCATCAGTGCAGAAAGAATAGCACTAATAATGCAAGTAAATTCTCATCTTGCAGATGTTTTTTTGTTTCATCTTGGAAGTGAATCTGTTCACTCATAAATCTTGCTTTGGTTTAAAGAAAAAAAAAAAAACAAAGGAAGAATTAGTATTCTAGCAAGTCCTCTCCATGGAATGACATTCATCATTTTCAATGTAAACGAAATGTTGCAAGAACTGATAGGTTCTATTTTTCTCGTATGAATTTAAAAGATATGTGAATTTTGCAGGGGAAAAAAAGAGAATTGCTATGTACTTGATTTAAAATGCTGTGAAGTGTGAAGTATGAAGTCCATCCGGCAAACAATTCCTAAGAGGCATGGTAGCAACTAGCAAAGGTGTTACTCCAAAACTGCCAGCAGCAGTTTTGTTATAGTTCCATTAAAGAAAAATATTCACTAAGGAAGGAATTAATTCTCTCTCTGTATCCATCCAGAGATTCTCCGTTTGTGTGAATGGAAGATACATGTGTGTATAAGGAGGTATCCTTTTTCCTAACAAATAGGCCATATGATAAGCTCATAACGGTTTTGTGGAATATTTGTGTTTCCCTTGCTTGCTGTGAGCCAGACTTCTTTCACAAGGGATATAATTAGCAAAAGCATCAAAGCGGACGTATTTTTAGCAAGTATTCTTCATTTCCACAGCATTCTTCCAAAACTTTCAATTTTGAAAAAAAAAAAACCCAACCTTTAAAAATCCCACCCATAAGGATGAGGCAAAATGTGAGATTCAATTTGTGCACAGAGATATCTGCCATTTCAGAGGATGGTGAGTTTTCACTTCCCTAAAAGAACAGGTCTGCTTTCACTGAAGAACTAATGAAGTCTGACCCTCAAATAACTATAAAAGGAGCCTCAGTTTAGTTGGGTTTTTTAATCATGTTAATGCAATTTATCTACCTCATAGGGAGACTAATCTCCACATTTCAATACATTAGTTAAAATGAGGTGGCGTCTATACCATTTTGGGATTAGTAAATCTACTAGAGACTTGCCTTTTTCCTAGGATGTAATTTTTTCTTTTCAGGCCATCATCATTAGTGCCCCTTACCTGCAGTACTCGAAATAACCAGCAACAAACTGTATGCAAGCTGAGGTTTTTGAAAGAGACTAAATCAGTTAGGCTCCCAAATCCCATCAAAGGACAGTTGTGCTTGGTCCCTCATCAATCTTAAATCCTTTTGGAAATCCCAACATTAATTCTTGCTAAAGGATCAAACATGTCCTGTAAAGCAAGGGGTTCAGTGGCTGCTCTCTTAGCAGAGCAGAAAGAATAAAGTCACTCTCCGGTGACTCCCCAAAATACCTTCCTTCAGAAACGGCCTTGTGAGATCACCTGGCATGCTATGATACATTAGCTTCATTTAAAACAACTGATTATATCCCGAGACTCACAGATATCATCGCTGCTTCCAGTTATATTCAAGCCTCTGACGGCAAAATTTGGCCAACTCGGTTTTAAATACAACACCTAGGATGTTAACAAAATATGTTTCACGTGGCTGGTAAAGTGGCTGCTTTTTATTTCAAAGCCATTGACTTCAAAGGCTGCTTGGATTCTGTGTGTGTGTGTTTTCTTTTAAAAATCTTCATACTGTTTCTGTCTTTTTTTCTCACTATCAAATAGATCATTACATTTTCAACACTTAAGGACAAAAATTCTTCTCTCAGATCTGCACGGCAGATCTTGACAGTAATAGTCAGCTCTTCCTCACATGCAGGGAACTCCTGTTGACATCAAGGAGAGAAATGGAGACATGTGCAGGTAGGTCTAAGGAGAATGCCGGCATCGAGACCCTCTGGCCGAGGTCTGGTGGGAGGTCTGACCCCCATTTTCCAAATACCCTAGGGCCTTGGGATTTTGGTGCCCAGTTTCCCCTACATTTTCAGCAGCTGATCTTGAAGAGCCATTGAACACCCGTTTTCTGATACCATCCGCACTCAGAATTTCAGCTGCAGCGTTCAGGGCCATATTGACACTCCCTCACGTTCACTTGCATGTTATTCTCTTCCTGCCAGGGTCATTTCTGATAAACAGCAGATTTGATTACCCTCATCACCCAGTTAGCTGGCTGTGCATTTAGGAAAAATCTCCTATTTTTGCTTGTCTTTCTTGGCACTAAATACTGTGCTGCATGTTTGCCATGAACCTTGGCATCGAGAAGTTAATGGTTGGAGTTGTGTTTATTCCTACCCCACAAACTCATTAATAACATGAACCCCAGAGCAAGTGTCAGCCGATGGCCAAGGGAGGAGATGGTTATTTGTTTATTGGTTTTGTCTGTGCTTTTGTGGGGGTCTTCACTTCATCTTTGTTAATATTAACAAATTATTTGTGAAACAGAAGAAACTTGGACAGACAGCTGCTTATTATGGTTCAAAATGCCAGGAGGTTGGTGCTGCTCTCCACTAACGTGTAAGGCTTTATTTCATTTCTCTTTTGACTTTTACCATGAATGTATTCTCAGAACTTTTCTAAGCATCTTCTTTTCCCATCTCTTCAAACAATGAAAATAAATCCAATGGCAAAAAAAGCCAAGTATGAAAAGGAATAGCTCGGCCACGTTAAAATGTCTTCCCCCAAAACCCAGCTACCATGGAGAAGGATTAGCCATTTAAATGGGCACATTTGGGGAAAAAAAAAAAAAAAAAGCCATTAGGATAGATTTGTTCCTTCACTTCTCATTTCAATCTTCCATTGTGTAGGTTTAATGAATAGCACAAGGAGGGTGAATAAGTTAAATAAGGCAAATAAGGCCATGGTTAACTTAACTAGTTGTATGATTAATGCTATTTCACTCATGTGGGAGTGTTTGTCTGTGTCATGAAACGTATATTCAAAATCAGTGGTTCAGTTATTTAAAGTTGTAAGGTTTTTATTTATATAAATGTACATCTGTTGTCAAATAAAGCAGCTTAAAGGGAATCTTACTGTGAAAAAAATTCAGACCAAGATCCAGGATAATGGAGAATCAGTCCTTAAATAACCAGAGGCTTTTATAGTGCTGGTGCAAACATTTCTCAGACATACCCTAACTGACCTCTGTAAAGGACTTTTGTGGAGAATAACTGTACAGAACATTGCCTTCGGTACCATCATCTCTCTGTTGCAGACATCCCCTCATGATGGGTTTGTCCGCGGTCTCCTCTGCACGTTGAAGGGAGAACAGAGCAGAGCACACTCGTGGGAAAGTTCATCAAAAGCTGTCCTCCAGTCAACACAAAACCCTCTCTGAAGCTGCAAGAACCACTCCTGAGCAAAAGCTCCACGCCAGAGCCATTGTCCCATGGATAGAAGTGTAAATCACAGAGTATGGGCTTCCACTGCCCAGAGGACACATGACAGCAAACATGTTTTTGTACTTCCCGTACATGTGTATGCAGTCCCCCAAGCCCACAGCTAAACCAGAACGGAATGAAGGGGATCTGAGACACAGCCAATGCTGACTTATCCCCACTGTGTTTAGTCTCGTAGTTGAAGTTTCTGTTAGATGTTTAATTACACTGATTTCTCCCTACAGTCAGCTACAGGCACATATGGAAGGTGATTTCGATCTTCAGCCCACCAGAGAGTGGTTCGGCTGTCTATCCCTCCACTGACTGTGAAAGATCCTGGGACGACTTTACTGCTAGGTTAGGATACTAGTTTCTAAAGGGAGATGAATCTAAGCAATGCGGAAGAGGTACAGCCCTTGTTAATCAAGAGGAAATATAGATGGGAGTGAGGGCGTGGGGTAAACAGCGATCATTTAGGAGATTTCTCATCCCTGCTGCTGCTGGCTGGTCTGGGAATCATGCACAGGAGCTTGTTTCAAAAATTCAAAATTCGGAGAACACTTTTGGTAGGACATAGGGTCTCGTGTTGCTCCCTCCTGGCACAAGCAATGTTTTTACCACCAAGCCAGCTTTCAGTACCTGTATCATGGGTTCCAGTTCTGCTGGAATCTTTCTTAAACATTTGCACAAAACTGGCTGGTCTACAATAAGAAGAAAACGACCGAGAGTGAATACAAAGGTTATGTGAGTAAATGTGCCTAAAGTTTCAAATGACGACTCCATCGGCCATTTATTTCATTCACTCTCATCTAGCAGAACCCAGTGCTTGAATTGTCCTTTCACTCTGCCTTACCAGTCTCTGCTGTTTCAAAACCCTGCTCAGATATCCTCTGCACAGGTTTAAATACAGAAGCTGAATGGACACCGGCTATAATGGTTTCACATTGGTCTTTTCAATCTTTGCCATAGCAGACAGCGAAGTGGTAGGAATAGGATTTAATCTGTTAAACTTTCAGCCCAGCTCAGGAAAAGAAAATTTACCACATTCTGTCAAACGTAGAAGTGTAAACAGAGGGAGGAAACTCATGATGTGTAATTCAACCATACAAGACGAAGGTGTTTTTTCTGCCTTTTTGCTGGATAATGGGAAGATTCATGATAACCTGTGACCTTCCAAAAGTGTCTGAAGGGCATAGCTAACCCTCAGCAAAGAAACATTTTCCCAAGCTTGCCAAATTATGCACACAAAAGAAATATATTCTTGTGCTGAAAATCAATGTATGTCTTTCAACAGAGACTAATTTGAAGTCCAAATTTTTAACGATGCCTGATGATCTATTTACACAGAAACTTTCAAAACATTGGTAGCAGAAGAACCCTGACATGATGGGGTTTTCTTACGAATTAGGAGAATTCTCGGAAAGGTACCTTTGTCTTCACCCATATCCTCTGTTTTCTCTGCGTGCTCATGACAGGTTAACAAGAAAGATTGACGTTTCCTTAAATTTTAGAGCTGACATGAAAACTTATCCAAACTTTGCATCCTTAACCTTCAGAATAACAACAGGAACAAAGAATTATGTCTGATATCACTCTTACTGTTGGACAGATAATGCTGAACTGTGCTGACACTGGCTGGCGTTCATGCCCAGCTCGCACCAGCTACAGGGGTACCACTGATGCTTGGGGGCTATTTTGGGAACTGTGAATTAATTGCCTATGGATTTAAGGCTGCCCTGCACAACGGTGAGGGAAGGGACTCTCACAGAGCCGGGGCTGCCTTGGGACGTGCTGCCTGGGGGTGCAGCCCACTGTCTGCAATGGGTACCCCATGGGGAGACGGGATTTGCGGCTGGGGCCAGCCCCTGCTATCGCACCCAGCTGCCTTTGGGGTGTCCTTTCCCAACAAGGCCAAGGTGGGCTCTGCATGGAAGAAGGAGCTACACCTCCAATGGGCTGTGGATGTCCCTTCCCAGGGAGGGCATACAGGACTCTCGATCTCTGAGGTTATTGGGTTTATTTTCACTTTGGAACTTGGGTGTATTTTTTATTGTTAGTGTTGCCTGTCACAATTTTTCAGAAATGCACACACACACCAGAGCTTTAGGATCAAATGGAAAACTGAATAAATCAACATATTGTTGGTGATGGATTAAAACTATTTCCGGCAGAGTAATCTCCTCTCGTGGTGCATCTGTTGAGGAGGACTCTGTTATCCTTTCGGGCATCTTTTAGGTGTATTAATTAGTACCAGCTGTAACTGGTACCAGCTGTAACTGCTTCAGCTCTGAGAGGCACTAAGGGCAGCATGCTCCAGCATTCGCACAGCCCCTTGGGGTGAACGTGCTCTCCCCAACAGGCGTTAGGGATGCAGGAGGAGGACACGTGCTGGGATGATCAAACGCTCTGTGTGACTGCAGACTGGGTGTGTGAGGTGGGATGTGGCCGTAAGCCCTTTCATGCTATACATGCTATCATACCATATTAAAGTATACATTACCACTAAACATAAGTAACATCATTTTCCATGTTAGGGTTTCATGCATTTCATTTATAATTTAAGACTGTTATGAGCTAGACTGATAATCGGTCAGAGTTCTTGAATTGTTCTCGAACTGTTGCAAAAATAAAATATTACAGGACTATTTCAACTTGATCAGATACAATCTTCCTTCATACAGCTGGTACTGCCTTTTCATTCTGCAGCAAAGTGTCTGAGGTCAGGGAGTGCCTTCCTCTTTGTCTGGTCTCTATTAAATCTCTCTGGAAAAAGTTGTCCTCTAACAGATTTTTTCCCCCAGCATGCCTTTTTGGGACTGATCCTTTAAATTTCACAGAAACAAGCTGCTACAGCTTTTGAATGAACTTGCTGCTATTTGCTCTCATTCTCTCCTTTTTCCAGCTGTTAAGTGTTAACTCACATTGCCTTTCCTTGCAGGTTTTCATTTTTTATTCCTGGGAAGTACATTTTCACATAGGAAAAAAAAAAAAAATCCCATAAGTCCTAGCAAATCCATTTAAACACAGATGTAGCCATTTTACGGTTGTTGCTATGACAGTTTGGCAAAGGTTATGCATACTGTGAAACCTATCTTCCGAGGAGAGAGAGATCCATGTACAAGCAAAGGCGGAAGGTGGAACCCAGCCTCATCCATGCTGTTTGTTTGGTAGGGAAAGGAAAACGTAGAAGGAAACTCTGCCCATCATGATAGCTCTTCCATTACACCTGCCGGCATATAAAAGGAGCTCAGGGTCAGTGAAACAAGAGAAGCAGAAGATTGATCGTGGGAATGGGAAGGTGAAAAGGAGATCATTTTTTTGTTTTTTTCTGGTTATTCAAGCAGAATTTAGCCCAGACTAGTAGAGGGACAAGTCTACCAGAGAACATCTCCTGTCAGAAAGTAATGTGTTTTAATCCATGTAATGCTGCACGTGGTTCAGCCCTTAACATAGACATGGACATGGCACGTTTAAAGATATTTTTTGTATCTCACAGCACTGCTAACAAACCTTATTCGTTAAGAGTAAAGCCATATCTAGTGTACTGTGAGGTAACCCCTGGTAGTTAATTCATTTTCTAATATGATGTATTTCTCAGTGTAAATAAAGCCCAAGGGGAGTCAAAGGTCCCTTTCAGAATTCCTAGGGAAGCATCATTAACACCTTAAGAAATCTTCACTGAAAATCAAAAGTGATATGCACCAATTAAAAAACAACAAAAAATCTATACGAGTCAAAAAAGTAAGGTAGATGTGCTTCAAGCTCATTGCAATAAATTAATCTATCATGATTACTTTGCTCCCTGCAGAACAAGTCTGTTAATTTTTTACTCTTAAAATGGATTTATACTGTCTCATCTTGACATAAATTCTAAATTTTAGTTAAAAGCTGAAGAAATGTAAACTAAAGTAACAACTAAAATATGAGTTGGAACCAAATTAAATGTTTGGTTAATTTTTTTAAGTACATTAGGGAATAGTCACTGGATATAAATTTATCTGAGTATTATTTACAATATAGAAAATTCTTAAATACAGAGAATAAATGTATGCTCCTTGTTTAAACTAAGTTATTCCAAGGGTGAATTTGGCCCAGCATGGTTTAAGCTATTCTTAATAGAATCAGGATATCAGAAGTCTATTTTTAGCAGCATTTGTCTCATAAATGGACAATTTTGATACTGTAGGATTTATAATTACTTTGTACATTTCATACATATAGCACAAAAGATCCAAATGCAGCATTTCCTTTGATAGCCTATTATGCCTGACATGAATTCCCTATCACATCTTGTTAGGGAAATTTATCTTATGTGAGAGATTTTCAAATTACATTTGCAAAATATACAAACACCAAATGAGTCTGTAGCTTAAAAATAAAGATAAACTAAGAAACACACATTTAAAGACAATTACAATCATTTTGAGCAGTATTTGACAGTATTTCAGGATATTTAGTCTGGAATTAGTCCTTTCCCTGCGAGGGCGGCATTTCTTTGCTCCAGCGCAAGAGATTCAGCTCCCTGCGCTGAGGACCACAACACAGCCCCGAGGCAACGTGATGGACGCAGCGATGGTGTTTTAAAGTGTATTTAAAGCGGCACAAAAAATTGCGGGGAGGGGGAGGGACAACATCACCTTTACGGCTGCCATCCCTCGGTCACCAAGTTCTCACCGTCCTTCTGGTCCCTGCACCCACCCATGTCTCTGTGCATCCTCCAGCATCCCAGGGACTGGGTGGGCAGCGCAGGGGTAGCAGGACATCTTTCTCCTCCTGCCTGGGAGCAACATTTTCAGCACCTCAACCCCCCCCAAACCCCTTGACCCCCTTCCCCACCCAGATGTGTTGAGGAATGGGAAGGAATACAGGAATCGCCTGATGCTGACATGTGATGGGATGAAGTTACCCGAACTTGGTGGCACAAACAAATCCCCGTAGTCCTTCAAAAGCGCCTTTGGGACTGTGGGGTCTAGGGAGGACCAGGAATACCTTATCCCCAGTCCTCTCTGGTATGAATCTCACCCTGGTAAGAGCGGAGGCCGGCGAGGGGCGGTGCGGGAAGCGGGGGTGGTACCCACCGCACAGGTGTAGCCCCGCATCTCCGCCCATCCCTCTCCCTGCGCCGCCAGCGGTATCACTCCTTTCAAAGGCAACATAGCTCCAGGCAAATCTGCTCTGCAGATTGTTTCCATCCTGTGTTCCCCATGGTTCTGGCTCTGTCTGTGCCTTGTAGATATAGTAACTCTGCAGCTTGTAAAGATTTGTCTGCTCTCCCATCCCCTCCCCCCACTCACTCCTTACATCAGTGAATGGGAGAAGTCCGTTCACGTTACAGGTATCGGGGAACATAGTGACACACCGAAGACTTCAGTGTGCCACGTCCTCCAGCAAGATCAAGTATGAGACCCCATCCTCCCGACGGTGAGCTCCAGCAATCGGTCCTTACAAAGGACCAGGCTGTGCAGAGTCGTAGGGAGGTGCAGACACCCAAAGGTTGCATGCTCCTTGCGTTCAGTCGTTGAGGGGCTCAGCTGAGATAAAGAGTGATGGAGAAACAGCCAGTACCTGGCTGACACCTCCAGACATTACCATTTCATAAATGTTTACTAACAATAAATAGTAATAATGAGATTTTATTACTTCCTGACTCCTAGTCTTACGTACAGTCCCCCAAGAAAAAAGCCATGCATCTTGGAAGAGCTCCAGTGGGAAACACAGCACAGCTGCTAAGCAGAGGGTCCCTTGGAGCCCATTACCTGCCGTACCAACCTCTGCAGTGGCTTGCGCTAAGCACGGGCTCCAGTTTAGTGCCTCCATTTTCCAACTTCTCACGCTCCAGCTGTCTGAAAAGAAGCTAAAAAAAAAAAAAAAAAAAAATCCCTTCTCCCTCTCCCAGCACGCACTTGCACAGCAGCTGTATTTCCCTGTGTTCCCCGTGCTTGGAGATCACGTTGCGGCAGAACCGGACCTACGGCCTGAAACTCTATTTTGTGAGAAACCAGGCTGCTCCCCTCTGTCAGCTAGCTCTCGGTGAAACTAATTTCTTTCTTCAGTTTTTCCTGCTTGATTTCTCCCACTTTTTTCTCAAACACACAGTCCTGCAAAACGGGCGGTTTTGTGTTACTACAAGCGATTTCTCACCTAGCCTGTGAAGGAATGAACACCAAAGGGTGGGTTTGGGGTTGGTTTGTAGAAAGGTGCCTCACATCTCCTGGTACCCAACTCCATGTGCAGTTCCCCTAGTTACTCTTCACCAGGACTTCTGCAGACAGATAGAGATTTGGAACTAGAACGCCTACAAGCAAGCAAGCAAACAAACCCTTTCTTCCTGCAGCAGAGGGGGAATGTTAAAGCTCGAGGGCTGCAGCTCTCCGGCTGATACCTTGTTATGCCAAGTTGGAGCACAGAGTAAATTTCTTACAGCCGAGTTATAAACCCCCTGAAAATAGGTTTTATTATGGAAATGCAAACACAACCACAGCTATAGCAACATGAAAGGCTCTGCTATAATAATGCTTAGATCCAACTCTTTGTGCACAATTGGCATAGAAAAGTATTTGATTTTTGTTGGGGTTTTTTGCTGGTACGTGTCAGTGTCACTTCACAGTTGGTCTCAGTTTATAACAAAATGCATAAAAATTGTTAGTAATCCTCATTTATAGCTAGGGTCTCAGAAGCACCATCTCAGGCATTACTTTACCTATCAAACATGGCTAAAACAGCTATTGACATTTGGAACCGTTACTCCTGGAAAGAAAGATGTGATGTTCACAGTTAACTAAGCAGAATGTCTATTGAGTTTAGTGTCTCTCACACACTGTAAAGCATTAGGCTCACTGACCGAGCTTTGATAATCAGTTTGTTTCAGACAAGAAGGGAAAAAAAGACGGGAGAAGGGAAGGAAATCATGAAGACCCTTAGTCTGAGATACTCTGCTTTGCTGTAAGTTCACATGCTCTGCATATTTTCAGAATCCTGAGATTTCCCTAAAAATACCCTCATGTTTATATTTCTGGGTTTTAGTTAAAAAGAAGAAGAATAAAAAAAAAAAGAGAGGGATTTCATTGTACTCCTACAGTTTCCACTACATAAAGTCAGGCTCTTATGGAAAGCTGTGGTCTATTCTGATCTGTTGGGTGGGGGGACAATCCAAATTCTAATAAGAAAATATCTTGCAAATCAGAGGAAAAAAACCGCTTTCCTCAATTTTTTTACCATATTTTGTTGAGTCATCCTGCCCTAAAATCTCCAAATGTAACAATTTAATTTCTATGGATGCAAAGTGCTTTTAAATGGCCATGTTTTGCTTAAATTACTCAAATAAGTAGTTCTGCTCAGTTCAGTACATTGAGCCCCGTTGTGAGAGTAAGGTTATCACTACTCAGCCACATGCCTTCACGTTGAAAGCGATCCCTCACCTGTGCCTATCCATTTTCCTCAAGTATTTTTAATGATCAGAAGCATAAATCTCTGTTTTGCAGGACCAGACACATCCGTGGCACTCAGCCATCCTTCCCCCCATTTCTCTGTAGCAACTTTAGCAAATTTGTTTTGACTGCCATAGTCCTGGCACCTCACTCACTAAGCATCAGCATTCCAAAAATGGTTAAGATAACAGAATACTTAAAGATCAGTTTTGATTGTTTGTTCTTAATCTGAGTATCCCTTCCACTCAATAGTTTAATTAATGATTACATGTAAATTAAATAACTTTAAATGGCCAGTTTACAGATGAGGTAGTTTGGCGTGGCACAGGAAAAATGGAGCACGTTCTGAAAAACCTAAATAAATGTGACAATGTAGCCTTTTAAGATTTCAAATATCTTTCTTCCCCCAGCCCCCATACACCTCAGGATGTATCTCCAGCTGGAGAAAGCCAGGCAAGTGCCATGTGTTTGTAATACACATATAACTGTATTGGCTCTTCTGCTGCTATTGTGGTGCTCTTGGAGATACTCTGCATAAAATATAAGCCTCTATAGAGGAACATAAAGTTTAAATGTAAACTTTGTGGTGAGATCACATTGCCCAGGCCAATTTAGATTACCTTTTCATTTTCATGCTCTGCTTCCATAAGAGCTATCTAGGAACAACTACTAAATTTTATCCAGTTTTTAAAACTTCACATCATATTTACAGTATTATTACCTTTGCATATGTGCTGGTTGGACCAAGAGGCATTATTTTCTTAGTCTCCTCATCGGAGAGAAAAGAACTAAGGTCTCACATTTTCAGAAGGGAATAACCTTTACTGGGTGTAAAAGGCATAGCTATAGTGAAGTTAAAAACCAGGATTTGCCTCTGGTGGGTGTCTGGCCCTCAACCAGCCTCACTCAAAGCTATTTACAGAGGCTTAGAGGAATTTCCAGCAGTGTTTTCACACATAGATAGTTTGTAATAGTTTGTTGTTTGGGATCCTGGATTGTGTATTCATCAGTTTCCAATGATTTGTTGTGACAGTACTTAAAGGACCCATGAGTGATACTCTCCAGGCAACTAAATGAATAGCACATTGCTATGAGCAAAGGTATTTTTACTGTTCTTTTGCTGACTTTTATGTTTACACTACAACTGTGTTATTTAATATGCAGATTCTTTTTCTTTTTTTTTTTTTAATTGGAATAACTGGTTATGTCAATTATTGAACCCTCCCAAAGGAAGGTGATAATGTGGAGCTTAAGTGGGAACAGTGTTTTATTTGGTGTTGGAAGTTTTGTCTGCTTGTGATCTACAGGGATTTGCCTATTGTGGACTTTTTCTTTCTTTTTTCTTTTTTTTTTTAACTTTCCATTATTTGACTCATTTCAACGGTGAAGCAATTAATTTTTGTCAGAAAACTTTCCATCAGAATTGTCCCTTTTTTTCATTCCTAACATTTTCTAGACACTCAGCCAGCCTGTTTCCTGATTTTTATGGTCTAGTTTATTGCCATTTGCTTAAGAATCTGTCATTTTTTTCTGATGCTTATTGGTCGCTGATCATTTTTAATTTATTGCCACTTCCTTGTTTTTTCATCATATTTGTCGACATAGTTATGGCTGGAGTTATACGCACAAAATCAGTAATGCAGTTAAGGAATACTTTGTCTTCTGGCTAACTGAAAAAGTCCCTTCAAATGATTAATAGATGAAATGTAGAAAGTGTAGCATTTCAAAGTTGCCAAAACTTGTGGAATATTTTACATTTCAGTGGAGTCATCTGTTTAACAGCCCCTGTTTTGTTTTGTGTATTACTCTCCCTTACATATGCTTTTGGTTTTGAATCTTTATTGGTTTTGTCCTTTATTTCCACTCTTTCCTTACTACAGACACATAGGAAATCATAACTGAAATAATATTCATAGTTTCGTGTATGGTGTGAATAGAAGCAAATACTCTCTGTTTCCATCTGAGAAGCAGACCAGGATTAAAAAATAAAAAAAAAAAATTAATAAATTTGTATCAGACCTGGTGCAGTGATGCTTAAAATGGAAGCAGGATCAAGACTTTATCATTTTTAATAAAAGAAATAGGTCAGGCCTGGAAAGCAAAAACAAATACAACTAGCTAATAGTGAATTATTATCAAATCCTTGAAGCTGTTTAGCCCATTAAATTGTCAGGTAAAGCTCCCCATGGGATTTGAAAGTGTATTTATTTATTTTGTTATTAAGAAATGTATTTGGAAGTTTTAAAAGTATGGATCAAATTCTGGTTTATGCAGAGTATTAAATTTATACTGTTGGAGCGGGAAGTAAAATAAGGTCCAGGGTTTTTAAACCCTAAAACGTTTTTGGCGCTTTGGGAGGAAGTGAAGAACAACTGTTTAAAATCTATTTCCTTTTAGCCTCATTGCTATATGTCATCTGTTAGCAAATGTCCACTAATGCTATTAATAGCTAAGGGAAATATCTATTTTAAGACTTTGCTTCAGGGGGGGGGCGGGTAAAAATCCACAAAACCAGCGCTTTCAGATCTGATAGAAACTGTAACTTGTAGTTCTGGGTTTTTTTAATCCTATTTGAAGGAAAAAATATATCCATATAGAAATATAAGAATATGCATAAGAATTAATTGCATCACCTGTATAGCGAGATGTCACATGTCAGTGTACTGATACGGGCAATAACCTTAACTGAACTAGGAAACTATTCAATTAGCTCCAAAACTAGCGAATAAAATTTGCACTGTGAGGTAACGCATGCTCATTGTGTCAACAAATGTCAAGAAGAAGGGAGGTAGTACCTGAGCAGTGAGATATTGGCTGAACTCCTCATCTCATCAAGACTTATAAGCCCATTTGTAATTTTAAACATAAAAGTGAGGGCCAGGAAGGGGACACTTACATGCTCTAGCACGCATCTGCTAAGATGCTTTGCTGACTCGGGGCCTTAAAACTTGCCTCTCCTGCTGCTTAAATCCTGGAGCATTTTTTAACTGATGGCAGGAGTTCTACTGGCTGCTGGAGACGGAGCGGGGATGCAAGTAAATCATTTATACTGGGGAAAATACAATCCACAGCCAACGCTGCCTTGTTCGGGAACAGCGGCCAGGGCTCGAGGATCAGAGGGCTAGCAGGGAAAGGAGGAAAAGAGAAAGAAAAGACTGCTTCATCCATACTCTCAGAGCAACTTTATCACTCACTATCTAAGGGGCGAAATGGTTACTTGGCTCTTGATAACTTTAATTGCAGTGTTTTGCAGGTGTTTTTCTTGAATCCACAGCCCCTGGAGTCATGTGATTATGGGAGACTTCCCAGTTTTATTGAAGTTTAACTTTCTCTGCAACTAGCAGAGCTAGAATTTTGGACATGAAAAGCCTCAAACACAGAAAAACAAGATTAAAAGATTCCTGAATTTGTTATTAAAAAACAAATCAAGGGCCTGACTCATAATGTTCATAGACCAAAGGAGATGACTCTTTTTAAACACAGGGTATGCTCATACCCACCTGACCCAAGAGAGCACAGTCACAGCCCAAGTATGTGAGCTGCAGGGGCAAAGAAATACCAACTACGATAGCATGCATCCCACCTTTGAAACGTCTTCTCTCCCCTGCTCGCCTGTCGTGCTGCTTCTTTTCCTCCTGCCTGGCACTGGCTGGACATCTCTGCACCACAGTGGCCAAGGTCCTCCTTCCAACCTGAAAAGTTGAGATATGAAGAGGAAGATGGGTCCTTGGTTCATTTAAGATGACCTCGGTGAAAGAAAGTTATCCAGAATTGATGCCGTGCTTCTGCACCTCTCGATAACTCACTGAACATTTTCATTTCTGAGATGAACAACAGCTTTCTGTCATGCAACCTAAAGCACAGCAAATTGTCATGGGGTTTCTCTTCCCCATAACTCCTGTCTTCATCTTAGATTACAAGCCCCTAGATGCAAGTGCTGCCTGGATGTGAGAGAAGTACCAAGCACTTTACAGGCTTGGTACTGTAAATAAATTTAAATGTGGTAAAGGGAAGAAAGTTTAGTTAAGGTGAGGCTTTTCAAGCTTATAAGCTTTGCTGCCCGAAGCACACAGGTTGCCTGTGCCTTTTTAAAAAATAAATAAATAAATAAATAAATAACAACAACAAAAAAAGGAACAAAACCAAACCACTTAAAAAAAATCTTAACACGGGATCTTATGTCAGCCAGAGCTCTGGGTATGGAATGAGGCAGGATGGACCTTGAGCTTTTCAGTATTTGGAAACAGGTGTGCATACTTCTGGCTGGCATTTTGGATTTGCTCCTCTCTAGAAAAAAAAAAAAAAAATCCTGTTAAATCCTTTTAAATGTTTCAAAGCAGCTGGGCAGATTTGACCATCTTTCTCCAACCCCCTGCTTTTATTTAAAAAAAAAAAAAAAAAAACAACTAACAAAAAACCCCAACAGCCTGAACTCTCCCAAGCTCCCCAAGGAAATTAACTACAAAAAAACTATGCTAATGGAACATTAAAGTTGTAATGTAAAACCATAAAAGTCAGGAAATTCAGAGTTAGGGCTCCCATGGTACCTCTAAGTCTGTCACCTCATGCACAGGCACTATGATAGGACCCTCAGAAATGAACAATTGGGTTAAGTATCTTGCTATCCGCCCAGGTATTTTGTTTATTCCTAAGGTTGTTTTGTTGCTGGTAACCTTGCTTGGGCACTGCACTAATACAAGCGCTGCTCAGCACGGGACCCCGATGACCGAGTGCTCACAGAACAGCACCACTGCACAGGCAGCCGGCGATTCAGGGTGCTCGTCTAAACTGAAAAGCAGCGGAGATGCGCAGATTTGTATTTCTTTCATGTGTAACTTTAGCATAAGGTTAGTTAATCTCAAGCAGCAGCCGTACAAGAGCTGCAGTTTTGTTCAGGCAGGAGATCAAGTTCTTCATAGAACGATTTTAGAAGGAGAAAAAAAAAAGGGGGGAAGAAAAAAGAGGAGGGGGAACTGGGGCAGCTGTGCACGAGCGATGGCAGATACCTTATTCTGTGATTCTGTAAAAATAATATTGTAGCGATAGCATTTATGAGGGGGATTTATAGGACAATTTTGCAGCCCACATGTGTATAAGAGTCACCAAAGCAATTCATATCGAGGAAAGAGGGCAACACATTTCAGCAAAGCAATTTTTAACAAATATCCTTCCCGATATGCAATATATATATTTATATAATCGAAGGTCTGCGCACAATAAACCAAGCAGATCGGTATCTTTCCCAAGTTTTACCTTTTGACGCCCTCCTCAGCCCTAAGCACAAACAATGAGCCGCGACTCAATAAGCACAACTGACCGGAAGAATCAAAACAATGCTTGGAAAAAAATTAGGTTATCATTCATTAGCTCTCTATCATTTGGCCACCAGTAGGCTGCAGGATATGAGGGCCATTTAATTAGGCCCTGCACTACTCTCTGGTGTGAAAAAGGCTCTCAAAAGCTTTGATTCCCCACAGCTTCACAGCAGGAAGTTGTTGGCGATAATTGACACAGGATTTCCTTGTTAACCAGCAGCAGACATGCTGGATTAAAGCGACAGAGATCTAGAGAAGAAAGTGAAAAGAGATAAGAAGCTCGGAAAGACTTCTGCTTATTTTGCACTTGAGGATGATGAGCAAATAGCAATAACAAACTGGAGTGCTGCTCCCTGTGAGTAAGGCCTCCACTTATCAGACCCATTTCAGCTTGACTGATCAAAGATTGACTTCCCTTAAAATAACATAGGCCTGGGGTTTGTTAGTTTATTAAGCTGCAGGTTTTATGAATTATCACAGTTTTAAAGATGGATTGCAGTTTATGTGAAGGAGTAGAGGATTATCAGGTTTTCATCTAAACAATTATAAAATATCACAGCTGAAAGCTTGCTTGCAAATGACATAATTTTCTCCTGCAAACTAAACAGGTCATTGTATGCCTTCATGTAAGCATTTCCAGCAAGTGCACAAATACAGTAAAATTAACTCTGCAGCTGAGATGATAGCCCCGTAAAATATGTATTTTAACTTCCAAAGCGCATGCAAACCCAACATTCCCTTATGCCGTTCCAAAGGTAATTGTATTTAATTTTTGACCGGGACCTTTTAGGTCTAGTTATGTTAAAGAAAGGAAAGAGAGAAATGGCCTATTGAAATGTTTCTTAAAATGTGGTCATGATAAATGGTACTGAAACAGATCCACATGAGTATAGTTAAATGAAACGTCCACTTTAGAGCAGAGACAATTATTGGATATCACTTAATAACTTAACCTTACAACAGCACATGTGGCATTAATAAAGAACTGAGAGTAATAAAAGCTACTACTACTACTATGCTCGGTGCATGCAGGCAGACGTGTGCATGCTTGGGTAGGAGCCAGGGGAAAATCAGGGCACTTGGGGGGCAGAAGGAGGAGGGACAGAACAGAGGACCAAGGCAGGAGATAATATGCTAGTGGTGGTGGTGGATGAGGTGGAAAGGGAAAGGGAAAGGCAGGTGCAGTCAGGGATGGGACGCAGGCAGGTAGGGTCAGGACCTGGTATTCTGAGCCATATCTACAACTCTTTGCTGGCTACTGGGTACCTGCAAACTCCCTTATCCCAGCAGAGCCCAGCAGGGAACTGCACAGTCTTGGGCCACCAGTGGCATTACCACAAAAAACCCAAATTAATTCCCAGGGTGTATTCCCTCTTCTGGGAAGGGGGAGAGATTGTCTGACTGCTGCTACATCCAGGATTTTGCAGCTAAACTGTGCAATCCCTGGAAATCTCTACAGGGTGGGGACATCCAGGAAAAATCTGTCCATACAGAATCATAGAATCATTTAGGTTGGAAAAGACCTTCAGGATCATCGAGTCCAACCATCAACCATGCCCACTAAACAGTGTCCTGAAGTGCCTTGTCTACGTGCTTTTTGAATATGGGTACCTGCTACACCAAAACATCAAAAGCCTTAGGTAATTTTGGCTGGAAAGCAGCAGTTCAACTGCATGAAAAAGTGGAGGTATCAGTAATTATTTTTATTCCAGTGCTGAAACTGCTGTTAGCAATTTTTTAAAACAATAGCAAAACACTTCCATTCTCCCACCTCTGTTTTTAAGGTCTTGAACAACTCATTTTGACCATTTTAATAGGTTCTGAGCCCAGAAACTTCTGTTCTTGCAACTGAAGCCAGGAGAACAGGAAAACAGACATAAAAGCAGTCTCAACAGTGTGGTGGTTTTTTAATCCTAAAAGGAGGTCAGTAATGTTCTCTGCAATGAATGTAGCACATGCACCATACAGAACTGCTGTGCCTCGTGGCAGTCTCAGCACCACTACCTTTAGGTTTACCATTGACTTCAAAGCATCTGAGTAATGCCCATCCCATGTTCAGACCAGGAAATTCTCCTGGAAACCCCACGAGGTACTAGGCACTTCCATACACAATCTCACAGTCTAATGCTTTTCTTAGGAGTATTTAAGAAGCATTAGCCATGAATTATCACTTACTGTACAACAGCTTCTCCTAGCATGACCAAACTGGCAAATCATTTTTATGATTGCATCTTCTCCTTCCTGAAGTTGCCGTTCTGCTCGAAGAAGAGATACGGAGCCCAGGCAGCCAGCTAAGCCCACTGGACACCAGTGAAGCTGCTCAGGCTACGATCAACCTCGGTGTCTTTTTAGTCTTAGCATTCTTTCTCCATGATAATAAATTATGTTTTGGAAAGTGATGGGGTGTTATGATGTAGACTCTATAATGTAAACTGATGAACTAAAGGCTGGTTATGTTAGACTTTGGTGAGTATTCACTGGACATGAACTGGAACCAATGATCTGGTTACCAACAACCCTATATTTCAGTGGGAGAGGCCGAAACCCAGACACAGACTTCTCATCTGCTTCAAATCTCTGTCATGAACTCCATCAACATTTTAGGCTAGAACACCTTAGACTAGACTGAAAGATCTCCTCCCTTACAGTTCTGTGTATCTATAGCCCTTCAAGAAACAAAGTTAAAAATCTCGATCTTAATCATGCTTACCTCTCCTTATTTTAAATTGGTTGCGTATGAATTAATTATCATGTTCTCCCCTGTACTAACATCCTTTTCAGCAAGGACACCCAGCTGGTAATTTACCATGTGTTTTAACCAGGACGATATAGCACTGATTCCAGAGGCACTGCAAACATAGAAGTTTTTTCAGGTCAGTGGCAGTTTTATATATGGAGGATCTCCTGAATTAGGCCCAGAGTGCAGTATCTGTTCAAAGAGTGAGAATTTTTTTTTCATTGGCAGATAGAAGTCTCATATTTAGTCCTGCAGTTCCTTTGCATTTGTACTAAGATAGCTAACGCGCACACACAATTACTCACTTACTATTGCATGATCAAAATAAATAATATTTGTTCTTATTTAACATAATTTCTAGCCTACAGCCAAACCATTGTCTTAAGCTACTTCCTAAGAACCTGATACAAATCTCACTGTAACCATTGACAGGCTTCATGTCAACTCAAGTGAGTCATGTGCCGTATTGCTCTGTCCCATCACAAAAAAAATACAGTCAGAAAAAAAATGAGGCTCTGGTTCAGTATTTCAGGGTGCTTGAGCAACTTCATCTTATTCTACACGGAGCATGGAGAGTTGTTAGCAAACACATGCCACCATTGCAGCGTTGGACCTTGGTGAAGGATTAATGCCATAATATGCCATGATGCCAGGCATTATTTTTTGTTTTGAAATATAGAATGCCATCATATTTCAAAAAAGCCAGTTTTGCACATTTTGAAGAGAGAAATACAGATTAATGAGTGTCTTGCTATTTTTAATATTTATTGCAATTGATAGTTCTTGTAGTTTTTAATGGTAAACAACAGAATTCAATTACAACTAAACTTCTTTGAGTTCCTTTAGTTCCAATATTGAATGTATTTTTTTCAAAGCTAGGATTACTTCAGTGGACATATAAACAGAACGAAAGACATTTCTTTTTTATGTAATGTAAACAAAGACTCTATTCTATTTTAGTTTTGACACAGCAAATCGAGATTTGTGGTCAACTAGTAACCAGCTTCATGGACTAATCCATCTTAATGCTAGCAAAAGTGTTTGTTAATTTTCCTGGGAAAGAAGGTTTCTGTAATTCACATATCTACATATGGTAGATATGATTCTTTCATTTACAATGGCATTTGATAAAATCCTACTTTTATAAATGATGCATCTGCTTTTAATGTCTTAAATCCTGTGATTGAAGAGACAAATCTTCCCCTTTGTCTTGGTTTTTTTTAATATTTAAAAGGCCTTACTGCCTTAAAACATACATCAAGCAACATTGTAATAGAGAAATACACTTTTAAGACAAAGTGACAGATTTACATATCTGTGTGATGTGACTCTCTTGACAACCAATAAATGTATTATATTGATGAAGTGAATATGTCCTCTATCTGGTCATTTTCAACTGGAAACTAATAACCAGCATCACCATATCAGGCATGCAATAACCTGGGTTAAAACTAGGTTCATCAAATAAATCACTCAGGAATTTTTCTATTTCTTTCCCAAGACACGTTGCACATCTGCTTAGTGAAAGGAGGAAAGAAGCAATATTTCTTTGATCAAAGTCTTTTTTAATATCCTTGTATCTGTCCTGTGGGAATGCTATCTCTGGACTTAGGCCTGGGAGAGATGCTCAGCATCTCCTGAAAGGTGCTAAGCACCCTTTTACTGCCATTGACTGCGGCAAGAATATTCTGTTCCTTGCAAGATAGGGCTCCTTTGGAACAGTTGCTGATGCTCCATCACTTTCTAATGATCCAGGGAATGACATAAATTCAAGATTTCTAAAAACAAAACACAAGGTGTTTTTAATGAGTCCCAGTTTATATCAACAGCTTTCAGGAGGAAAAAGAAAAAATCTTAGGCAGAAAAGTATACTGCATTAAATTTACCCCAAGCCTCTATCTCATAGACATGAAACACCTATGCATATGTAGAGATCTCTAAGAAACACTTTGAAAAGCTATGTTGTGCTTTTAACTTTTTATAAAGTCTTATTAATATCATTTAGAGTTGCCATGTGGCTGGCTTCCTGCCTGGCTTCTTTTACTATAGACTTGGCAGTTGTTATCCCGAGCACTGCACATGTGCGGACGAAGCTGAGCGTGGGTAGAGCCATTTGTCTGAGGCGGCTGGGTTTTGTCATATTTCAAACTGGCAACCCTAATGCCTGTTCTTACGGGATACAAATCTGGTATGAAATTCCCAGAGTCGAGTCAAGGCCTGGCCTGGCACACGCAAATCGGTTTTTCACGTGAGGATGGCTGCAGGAGCATACGGACGACGGGGGAGCTTTTCATCTGCTTCCACGTCTGCCGGAGCCTTGGTGGAGCCACTGAGAGTTGGGGCAGGACTTGAGGATTTGCAGGATCAAGCTGCTAAAACGCACTCCTTTCCCACACTTCTGGCCGTGGATATAGGGCTCTTCCTTGTTTAGGAGGTAGCAGACATAAATGCAGCACCCGTAGCCCAGACTTGCCCTGGTTTCAGGTCAGAGGCGTGCTGAAAAGGTGGTGATAATATAGAGAAGGGAAAGTGGCAGCTGTTTATATCATTTTTTATCCTGGAGCTTGCTAGCTGGTAAATGTGGCAGAGAAGGACCTGGAAGTGGCTCAGAGAGCAGCCTTTCAGCATCCTGATGTACTCTGGACCCACAGCCCCCCAGGAGCGCGGACCCCCTCTGCCCCTCCATGCTGCCACAGAAGGGGCAAAACCCTGCAGGAAGCACAGGTCAAGTCTGGTGGAGACTCCTAGGTTTCTACAATCTATTTTCCATTTTATGATGGGGCAGAACAAGACAGACACAAACTAAAAAATTTGTGGATAGGAGTTGGTTCCACAGGCTTAAGGACAAATAGTCAAATAACTTTTAAATTAGACAGTGTGGACTTGGTGTCACTTTTCTTGCCTGTTCCCTAGGTGCTACCCAAGAATCAGGTCTCTCATGCAAACTACAGCGAGATGCGTTGCGGGCCCATCGCTACATTTCTAGGCAATGCCTGTGGCCCTAAAGTCACCCTGCATTTTTCATTATAAAGCACCAATCCCATCAACTGCATGGGCAGGCTTTTTTCACGTTGTGTGTCGGTCTTGGGCTTGGATTTTTGGGTAAGGCTACAGTAGAAAATATTCAACAGGGATCTCTTTCTATAGTAAGGGATGCGCCACCTGCAATTTTGTGTAAATCCATGTCCGTTCAGCTTTGACATAGCTGTAAACCTCTTTGCTCTTGCTCACCAGAGCCTTGTTAGGACTTCAATTTGCACCAACAATGCTCCCTTCCTGTATAGCATCTCCCTTGCAGCTGGACCGTGATATGAAATAAAGAGACTACCGTAAGGAGAAGGGGAGATTATAGGGGACAGAGGCAGACAGATCTTTAACAGTCTTTCTGCTAGATCCTGCGTTTGTATGTAGGAATAAACCTGCAGATCTACTCTGCTGGCAACAAATAGGTGGGAAACCCACCTGCTGATATCTCAGCCCTCTTTAAAGGCTGCGCCATAGATGGGATAACAATCTGCTAGTGTTATTTATTGTTCTAGTTACAGAATTGAGAAAACATATAATCTAAAATAAAAGTAAATCCACTCAGTTTGTATAGTAATAATAATATAGAGAGGATACAAATACGCAAGAAACAATACAATCACAAAAAAAACCCAGTAATGTATATTTTCACTTAAACAGTACATAAATGGGAGCATTTTAATGACAGTACAATTCCCCAAATAAACTGTTAGATAACGTATCCAAGGCAAAGAAGATATGCACTTCTGTAAATGTGTGTATGACCATGACTTTTTTTTGTCTTACGTTTGTATATGTGTTTCATGCCTATTTACCAGAATATGTACCACTTAAGACACCAGTACCCACGTATAAGTCGTTTGGGTGAGTTGGTTGGAATAATTTGTGATACCGCATTTATTACCACAAAATGAAATTCAGTGTGGTGCTCTCTAGAAGATTTCCACCCCATCTAAGATCTGAAGTTAAATCCCAGTGCTACTGATTCCACAGGGCTTCTATCTTTGCTCAGGAGATAAGTGGGATTGAAAAGCTCCTGACAACCTCACATGGGCCCAGCAGACTTGGATTAATTTCGGTCAAAGATTTTCCTTAACTTGGTGTCATACAACTTTTAAGAAGTCATTTGCTACCAAAAAAGGTGTACAGGATTGCTGAACTAACATGACATTTAAAAGAAAAGGAGAAAAACCTACTTATTCTGACCTGAAAGCAAAAGCTGTTTGTTTTGGCATCATGGTAAAAATATCTGCATGTATCTGCATAAGTAGGAGAACTCTTTGCTCAGAGCTGTCTTTGAAGATAATGCACCTGCCTAAATGGGTCTACCATTTCCTTCCACTACACTGAAGCTTTGCATCCTGTGAAACAGCAGTCCCAGGACTGCGATGCTCTGCTGTGTACATTGTCACTCAGTGTGCAACGGTTAAAAAGGCAAATCTGGACTAGCTGGCACCTGGCAGGTGGGTTTGGGTGCAGGTATACAAGGATGAAGTCACTGCAGGTCTGTATATCTCCCTTCCTCCAGAGCAGGAGTGATAGGGAGGAAAGATGAACGTGATGGATTCCGGCTCAAGGTCCCCTTCCTCCAAACTTCCTCCAGTAGCAAGGAAGAAACAGCGATGGGTGGAAGACAACTCTGAGGAGCAGTGGCTCCAAAGGCAATGGGGCGGATGGAGAGTGTATAGTTTACACATCACCCCATGTTAAAGCTGCACCTGAAATTACGAATATCACCTTACATAGTGAAACTCTGAATTCGGAACTGCAGTTATGTGAGGAGTGAAAAAAATGTGAATGTTTGCCTATCTTTTGATAGCAATGTCTCATGACAGAGGCAGCTTTCGTCAGTGCTCCAAGCTTATGTTGTCTTTATTAAAAACTAGTAGTTGTACTAGTAGCTTGCTTTGTTTTTTAACTCCTGAACATGAAAAGCAAATGTGAATCAGCCTCTTTAAATTAAATATGAGAAACAATTACATTTTGACAGTTTAATTGCATTCTTCCTCCAACATGGCATTCTAAACAAGATACCACATGTATTTAGCATGCTGATTATATTTTTAGATTGTTTTGCAATTAAGAAAGTATCCCTAAAAGAGATAAAATAATTGGTTGACTAAATCACTATTTCTTGAGGGAACAATATTAAGAAATGAATGTTGAATGGCTATATCCATAATAATTAGCTTTTAAATCACTGCTTAAAGGTTTTAGGTTTTTAGCCTTCAAAATTGTATCCGTCATTCAATTTGCTGCATATTATTCAAATTTGCTTATATAAAAAAAAGAAAAAAACCCCAACCACTGCCAACAAAACAGCCTTCAGTGTAACTGACAGGATCTCATGACTTTCAATGGCAAAAAAAGCTCAGGCACCCAAAATGTCTTTCATTGGGACAGTCCTAGTCCACATTTCTGAAAGGCATTGTGCTATTGATATTGCAAATAGAGAAAAAGGTACTAACTTATTTCAAAATCACTAAGTGTTCAAGCACAGTCCAGCTTCCCAGGAGTTCTGGATGACCTTTACATTGCTTTTATTATTTGCACAAAGCTGTTTCTTACTTTTCTTGAGGAAACATAAAGACTAAATACTAAAAAGTTTCATGAGTTTCTGTTATTTTCCTCAACAGTTGATGAAATGGGATGGTGGGATCTGAGTTTGAAAAAGAACACGCCCATTCCCCAGGTTAAAACCATCTCTGGGTGACAACCTTCTGAAATTTTATTTTAAAAATAAAAGAATCTATTTAAAATATGCAAGTTGGAATCAAACTTTCAATTCTGTTGAAACAAAATTGTGATTTTAATTATCATTTCAATCCACACATATCTCCCAAACTTTTTTTTTATTTTGACAAAATATTTTCATTTGACTTTTCATACCGACAACAAACTAAAAAAAAATCTCAACTTCTTCCAGTGAAGTCAATGCAAGTTTTTATTCTGATCATTTTCTATGTAAATGTGTGCAAAGCCAAGCCAGTATTCAGAGAAGAGACACAGTAGGCTTATGATTCACAAGACCAGATGGAATTTCCTGGAACTTGTTTTTAAGATACCAAATAAAATCATATTTAGAAGGAAGAAAGTGAGAGGCTGAACTGCAGCTGAGTCTGAAGCAACATTGTTAAGACTTTTCATTAGGATTATAAAGTTTGACCTGCTTGCGATGATCTTTAAGGTATGTTGATTTCATACATTTCCTACTGAGGTGCATACAAAAATATGTGGGTAGAGATGCCAGTAGTTCACAGAGGAATGATTTGTAAGGGGAAAGGAAGGTTAGCCCAAACATATGGGACAAAGTGAAGAAGACATGCTGGTGAGAACCAGAGTGCAACAATGCTGAATGGTCTAATCAACTGAAAATGTTCCCAGGCCCCAGCAGCAGGGCTAGTGCAGAGAGGGCCTGCGGTAGCAGGTTTAAGAACAGGACCAGATAGGTAGGGAGAGGAAACTGGGAATGCCCAGTAGACACAGCTGGAATAAGCACACAGACATTTCAACACAAGCTCACAGCATCACACTTTACCTATTCTTCTATAAAAGGCCTGAGAATGCATCATCCATACTGGTTGTTGAAATAAATGCCTTTTAATATTGTAGTGCAACACAGTTCTATAAAATAACCAGCAAATATAGGGTAATAAGAGATCTTTATTTAGCGGGCAGTCCCAAGTGCCAGGTCCCAGAGAAACAGCAGGGTAACGAGATGTACCTCATCATGTGCAGGAGGTGGTTTCAGAACGGTTTGCAACCCGGGGTTTGGAAAGAAAGAAGTGGTAGCAAGGTATAGCCAGGAACTCTTTCCACCCAGCATTCCTGATCTCTGAAGATCGTGAAGAAAATCATGACAGAAACCTGAAGGAACGCTGCACGCCTTGTAGATGTTGCAGTTTTTTCAACAGTAACTGTGCCAGTAAAGGATACTGCTTCCCCACAGACCTTGCCACGCTTGAGATGATGCTTCTGTGTTTTACAGGCTGAGAGCTGACCCATCTCCCTTTGAAGTCAATGGCTGTCTCCTGATTGTAAGTTGTCGAAAACAGCACCAACATCACAGCAGCTGGAGCTGGAATAGTTACACCCAAATGAGCTTTTAGCTAACAGGTTTTGATAGCAGCTTATCAATAGCTGACAGCTGGTGTATTGATAGAAAGGAGCTGAGCAAAGACAGCTTCTCACATGCCAGCTGCTAGGTGACAGCACAGACATCTAATTTACATGGAACTATATGGCTAGCAAACCCCAAAGTCATCTCGTTTAGCAGTGGCTTAGGTATGTTTGCCAGTGAAGTAGCCGATGTCTCAGTTCACCATCACTGAACAGGGAAGTCCCATCTCTACCTTGCCCTTGCCTGCTCCTGGCTCCAAGCTGCTCCACAGACCTTGTGCTGCTCCAGCCTTGCTGGTCTTTCTGCCAGGTTACCAAGTTGCATGAGACCAGCAAAGGCCTGAAAAAACTTAGTGCAGGGATGGGGAGACTCATCAGGCTAGGAGTGCAACGGAAGATGGAAGAGTAGGGAAGAAAGAGGACGAGCGAGAATTCTCCATTTCAGCAACAGAAAAGTGTTGGATGAGCTCAGCAACCCCTACTTCATCCTGCATAAATTGTATCCACTGCAATGTGGACTCTAAGTCAGAAGGCATTCTTTCAATTAAAAGATAGGAGTATAGATAGGAGAGCAGCAGGTTGCTGAAAAGACTTCTGTAGCTTTTTTTATATGAAGAACCATTAGAGTCATTTGCACATTTTTGTAAAGACTCAGTGGTCACTCCTAGCATGTCACTTGCTAATGGCATGTCCCTACCCAAAGCAGCAAATTTGGCCCAATTATTTGTGAACATATTTAGCTGAGTTTGGCAGGGAGAGGAAGATCAGACACTTGTCACTAATACGGCCCTATATATGATAACTGCTGTGAGTGAGTCTTGTGCTCCTGAGAGCCTGCTAACCATCTCCAGACACCAGATTATCAGACAAAACATTCAGCACGGTTCAGATGAGCTAGTTATGCCAAATGTGCAGAAGCAGTGACGTGCAGAACTGCTTAAAAGTCAAGTTCCAACTGTTTCTGGGATACTCGCTCCAATAGATTGATTGATGGATAAATTAATTTCTTATGACAGTCAGTGTTCAGCAATGAGATCCCAGCATCTCAAGAGTCCTATCACCAAGCTCCCTCTATGGAGTGGAGGCAGGGAAGCAGCTCAGGTAAGATTTCTATCTCTGTGCATTGCCTACAGGAACCAGGCTACCAGTTTCTTAACACAGGTGCTTAAGTTAAGGGTCTAAAGTGAGGCGGAATGAGCCTGGGCCCCAGAGGCCACTTGGAGATGTAGGAACAGCATGCTGATGCTTTCATAGACCTGCTCCTTCCTACTGGAGCAATAAAACTGAATAAACCTGTGGATTTGTAGCGTGTTGCTGGGATTCCTTCCCTAGCTGTCTTAATCCAACAGGTCTGATCCAGCCTAGGTATGCTGATGGTACTGTCTAAGAAAAAGACACAGGGAACCTCTAGTTCAGAATTAGACTTTGGATTTAAACAATAGCCAGTTTTTGGCACGGGGGACAGACTTTAAATGAGCACAAATTGGTGAGCTACAGATTTAGAATGGGGGAGAATTATTTAGATTCTGGCCAGACATTTTGGGGGAAACAGACCAAAAGTAATATCTATTCTAAGGAGAAATACTGATAGGCTGTGGAATTACAGGCCAGCTCTTTCTTCTTTTTCCTTACAGTCTGGAGTATGCCTTATAGCTCATCATATTTTTGGCTTCTGGCACATATTTTATTAACTTCCATTATATATAGAAACAAAACAGACCACTATTTTAAAAAAATGCTGTGAGTAAAAAGAGAAATGTAATGGCATATTCAAAGAGTAATTAAAGACTCTCTTATGAAAGTTAAAAGCCAAGAAGAGTTTGAGAGAATTTCACACACAAAATATTGCACAAAAATTGTATGAACCCATTTGCATCCACATTTGTGAGCCATGTGACTTCCCCTGAGATTTAGTTTGGCTTCTCCATTTAAAGCATTACAGATACTGAAAACTGAGGACTAAAAATTTGGCTTGCTATCAAACCCAAGCTTCAGTTTAGATGATGCAGGAGAAACCGACAGAATCGGACCTCACTTAACTCATTCCAGTCTGCTCAATTACTGTCACCATTAGAAATGACTTCATATGTCAAAACCCTTTAAGCCCAACAGAGCCTGATAAAGATGCCTGCAAAGCTAAAAAACTGTAAAACTATCAGCATACTGTGCATAGGCTGAATGCCATAAAGGATGAAAGATATCCAGGAACACAGGTTTGTTTTTCTTTTCTGTTCTTGCTGTTCCAGAGATCTGGTCTTATCTCAGATACTTGTAAGTGGCATGAAGATCACAAAAAGCATTAGCATGAAATATGCTATCAACTGCCTTGTGATCATGAAGCTAGACTACAGGCAAAGTAAAGCCTGATAGCTGTTGGCACTGGTGTTGCTACTCCTGTTATTCTTTCATAGTGAACATTTTGCTGCACATAAAAAGCCCTATCTGCTCCTCAGTTGAGGTGTAATACAGGCTTAAGATATTCTGGAGAATATGCAAGAGAGCCCCCAGTAATTTTAGCCATGTCCTGTGGAAGAAATTTGCCCAAGGGAAAAGGCCTATTTTTAGATTGTCACTGTTTCATGGACATTAATGGAAAAGACGGAGAGGCTGCTCAGGAGTTTCCTCACTCCACCTGCATACTGCAGAAATGGGCATCACAGCAGCTCCAAAGACTTCTCTGCTGCAGCAACTGTAGACCAACAGGAAAAAGCTGCAGCTGGAAGAAAATGGTCCGCAGAAATTACAGGTAGGTATTTTTGTAACTATCACAAAAGCACCTGAAATTAGTCAGGTGCTGAAGGGGAGAATGAATGCAGGCTAAATGGTTATTAAGTTGAGCTTCCCTGAAAAACAGTTTATAATTACACCTGAACGAAACCTGCTGTGAAATCTGCAACGACACTGAACTCACTTGGTAACTGATTTCACAACGTGTTGAGGTTCGGTTTCCGGGTCAAATTGTCAGCTGGTGCAAACAGACGGAGTTTCCATGAAGTAACTGGGCCTCTGGCAACTCATCCCTGCTAAAGGTTGGGCCTAATACGTGTTAAAAAAATTTCCGACTTGGCAGGTCTTTTAAATGAACGTGCACCTTGTCCCTAAGAAAATCTGACAGATTATAATTCTGCTGCAAACTCACTGAAAACCTACCCTTTTTAATGTGGTTTTCACCTGAAACCTTTTGTACTTTCCGTAATTTTTTCAATTGAGACTTAGGGCTCATTTGAACTTAAGAATCAAAGTGGAAGCTTAAAAGGAGGGGAAACCACATGAACTGAAAATAAAAATCCAGGTATAACCAGGTGTGAATCCAGACCATAACCTCATACCAGCAGAGGGTGAAATGTCGGGAGGGTCCTGATCCCGCGCCAGCAGCGGGACCCGGAGCACCCAAGACCCCTGCCTCCATACCGCCCATGCCTTCGCATTGCCGGTGGCGTTTGGGAGTATTGGCTAACCCAGTTATTTCTGTAAGATTTTCTCACATATTTGTCCCCTACCTCGTAGCTACAGGCTGATGGGAAGTTGTTAAATAACGTGAGAGGAGACTTCATCTGGATGATGCGGCGAGGGGGCGACTGGTTTTCCTCCCGTCCCTCCCCAGTTCATTCCAGCGTGCAAGATAAAGGAGGACTGGACCCGAACCTGAAAGCGTATTACATAAATAAAGGCACAATAGAATACCCCCCAGAAATAAATTATCTTTTCATATAAAAATCTTCTAAAGCCCATTTCCAGAAGAGTAATAGAGCTGCCAGTCCAACACCTGCAGGGTTGGAAATAATTTACTTAGCCCGGCTGACTTTTAGGCAGGTTCTTCGTTTGACGAATGGCCCAATTAAACATCTGTTAATCACGACGCTATCTCATCTCGAGGTGGAATACCTGCTTCTCCCAGCCTATCTTTCTGCCAGATAACATCAGATGGCCGCCGATCTGTCCGCAAGGCGAGATGCCCCTTCGGGCTGGGAGGCCTGTGCCTTGCGCAGCCCTCCCTCCCCCTCCGCACAACCTCCCCGTAACCTCGGGCTCCTGAACCCTCGTGTACATTTTAGGCCTTGATAATAAAGCAACATCTGCAAACTTACAAGTGCTTTACTCGAGTTAATTGAGTAAATTGAAGCAAGATGCGGTGCAGGGGTGATCTATGATCCCAGGTTGCGGGCCTAGAAGGGAGACAACAGATTTACTGCAAAGACAGTGGGCGGCCTTTTGTTCAGGCCCTGGTTCACGGGAAGTTTGAGGTCACGAGGGATTAAAATATCTTCAGAAACAAATGGAATAATTTGGCTGAAATATAAGGCACGCAGTGCCAGCTCATGCCAGGAAACCGGAGGTGATTTATGTGCCTTCAATCCAACACATTTTTCTGATATCTGCCCCATTAGGTTGAATTTATAGATTATTGGGAGAACATGTATCCTCGTCTCCCCTTTTCTGACATGTTTGTACTCTGGGGAGCGGTTCCAAGTATTGCAAAATAAATAAAGCGGCGCGTTACCTTGCATTCACAAGGGCGAAGGCCCACTCCCTTTAAATCTCAGGGGAAAAAAAAAAAAAAAAAAGAAGAAGAAAAAGAACAAACCAAAACAAAACCCCAACCTCCCATTTACTATACTTGTTTGGGAATTACTTATTAAAAAAGACATTAAACAGGTAATGCTCTTTCTCCTATAATCTGTACAAGTCATTAAGTTTAAGCACAATTCGCCACCTTGAAGCAATTGGATACATTGTAATTTGTTTTATGGTCTCGCAGATGCAAGGTATTTGCCGAGCTATAAATACATAAAAGTGGTTTATACGAGCAGCCCGTACCCCGCGTGAGTTAGGAAAAGAGAACCTCTCCTGGTTTCCCTCTTCGCATGCACGCACACACACGCGCACACGTTCATGCACTGTATCTGTTTATATTATTTTTTTAAAGCCTGGCTCACTTTTAGTGGGATATATTGTCCCTTTTGTAGTTTCTCTGCTGCTTTATTAAATCCCAAATTCCTTACAAAACTGTACAATTTTAATAACACAAATCCATGCAGGTCATAAAGCTGTCGAAATGTACATAGCACCAGCCGTGATCAGCTGCAGTGATATCATCAACCCTGATTAGCTAGAGCCGGTCACACGACAAGGTTTTATTACAAGTGTCATTTACATTTTTGACAGTTTTACAAGGCTTAATGGCTTTGTATTAAATACATTGTGTTTCAAGGAAACTGACAGTTCAGGGTATCTTGTAAATACAATGCTATGGCATTTCCTCAGAAGCAATACTCGGGAAAAATGAAACATCTACTATTCCTATTGTAAATGGGGACATTTCACCAAAAAAAGAGTTCACCCCAGCCAAAGTTTAAGTCCAAGAATCAAAAAAAGCTAAGAAAAAATATTTTCTTTTGTCGATTTTTTTTTTTTTTTTTACATCAAGCTACGTATGTCTTGTAACATACTAAAATTTTTGTAGCAAAAGCATTATCAATCACTGAAAAAACTGAGGAATGTTCCCCACAGAAATTAATGGGAAAATACTCTTTGCAAAAGTTTCCTACAAAAACCTGATTTATTGTTTGGTTTTCTTACAAATAAAAAGCACTGCCTGGGGGCATTAAAATATTTCTGAACTTCTTTACCAGGTTCGTATCTATTTTTAATCTCACGGAGAAACCTTGCCTAAACTGATCATTTCTCACATGGTTTTAATCAGAAATGAGGACGAAATTGGCTACATTACCTCTTCTTCTACTTGGACTTTGGGGTTCATTTGGGCCTAAGATAGAGATGTTCAGAAGGAAACCTCCTATACTTTGAATGGCAATAAGTCAAAATCCAAATCAGAATCGATACAGACCAGTTATTTCAGAAATTAAAATGAATCCCCCAACCTGAAAACCACCTTGACGTGAAACAGACAGGCATTTTCACAACAAAATCCAGAGCAGACTGACCATTTAAGACTTGTGCATCTAATGTAAGCTTTCCCCCCCACAGAGTATCTACTTACGCATGTAATAGTTCTCCAACTGATTAAATTTGTGCAACCTATTATTTACTATATGAATTAGGTTCTTATTCCCAGATGTATTTCATTCACTGCTGTTCCTGTGCCAATTTCTCAACAACATGGCACTAATATCCCTTATCATTTACACGCACAGGTTTTATTATTTTGATTATATCAGCGTAATAAAAATGGTACAGTCTATTTATGTTACAGCCTTTTTTTTATGTGGTGACCACTATGAATTTACTCACACTGGTAAAAATTCTACCACTGCCAGTGGAAGGAAGGCTTTTGCTGATATGGCTGAAGACACCCTAGAGATTAACTTTTAGGTTAAAAAAATCAACAGTGGCAAAACAGTACTCCCAAATGAAATTGTAACACCAGAATAAAGAATTACTTTACTCTGGGCCTTAAATGTTAAAAGACTGATGTTGCTTCATTCTCCAGCTTGATCGGAGTAAAACATTAGAGCTACTCTAATGCTTCCATGGGCTTTTCAACCACCATACTGATTACTTGAAAGAAAGTCAGCCATTTGATTCACTCTAATTCTACGTACGTTATTTCAGTGGTGTCTGTAGCCCATATGCAGATGACCTACTGAACAGATAGTTCCCAATGCAAAAGTGCTATAGTGTTCATAGAAATTATCCCTAAATGCTGTAAAAGTTCAAGAGGGAGACAGGTATTTGGAATAAATCATGGTAGAGTACTTTTAGTAAAGTAAATCTGTCATTGCTTGCCCAGTGGAGCTTGCAGGCGGTTGTGTCTCCTGTTCCTTCCTTCCAGGCAGTGCTTTCTCCTAGAAGTAACCACAGAAAGGCTGAATGTAATTTATGTTATTCTCAAAGGCTCTCTCCTTGCATGACACACTCCACGGAGCCCGCTACCACTCATCTCCTTCCCAAGGCATCTCCTCCCTAACCCACGTCTGGCCAGCCACAGGACAGCTAGCTAAGGGGCATTCACCCTTCCAGTCTGTCACTGAATTCTTTGTTGGTGCTGTAAAAAAAGTCACTTTGACCTAATAACAATGATTTTCTCGATGGATACCTGTCCGCTGCAGAGAAGAAAGTTACTGGCATAGGTTCTTCCAGCCCAATACTTATGGTAGCTCCATCACTTTTAGGTTGGTGAGAGGGAAGGGAGCAGCCAGACCCAAAACCCTGTTGGGTGGCATATGGGACGCAGAGGAACCGTTTGCAGGAGCGTGTTGCTCTTTTCACCACTCTCATCTCCTCTGCCAGCACGTTGCCAATGTGGCTAAGGGATCCCTCTCGTGGGTTGCCCCCCACGGAGACAGTCCTTCCTCCTGCCCACGGCTGCACAACCCAGAGCCAGCGTCCGTGGCCTCTGCTGCCTCAGCAGCAGGTTGTGGATGGGCTGTTCTGTATTAAAGTTTGGAAATGAAAGTGAAAGCACATGTGAGACCTGCTGAACAGAACAGCAGAACCGGAGACTTAGCTGTATGCCAGAAGCCACAACCAGATAGAAATCACAGGTTAGTCAGGAAATTACTTGCATTTAATTTGGGGCCATGTCTCCTGGGAGGAGGCTGGCCTTTTCCTGTTGTGCAGCGATGTTGCCCCTGGGTATAATTTGCCTTTTTCATAAGCAAGGGTGCTATCTCCTCCTTCCTCAAAGAGACCTTTCAAAGCCAGCTGAGGAGAATCAAATGTGGCACATTAGCAACAGGACAATGGCAAAGTCATTATAAATTGACTTCCTTACTGTGAGCTCCAGTAATCTGGATGTATTACTGGCGTGATTCTGCAATAAAACTGAAGCGGCTTGTTCCTCCACTTGAATTAAAACCACCCTCTCCCTACCACTTCAGAGAGGTAAGGCATGCTCCCATCTTCTGGGGATGAGGTGAGGTGCCCGGCGGATAAGTCTTCTGCTCCTTACGCACGTGCCCAAGGGAAGGATCCTTTCCAGGCAGGTGTAGACATGGCCACAGCATGTAGACCACTCTGCAAGCCTCACAAGAAGAAGCAGCAGACTCCCTCTTACTTCCTCCCACCTCCACGCCCCGGTGGGTCGCCGTAAGTAACGGCAATACAACAGCCACGTCGCCGCAATTCCCTCCTCCCAAAAGGAGCCTGCCTCAGCGATTAAAGACGTCATCTTTGACAGCCGTAATTAAGAGCTGGAGCAAAAATCGATGCACTGCTCTGGCTTCCAAATTTCCCAAGTGCTGCAGCCTGAGGTCCTTAGACACATGCTGACTGCAGTCAACATGGTTGCTTGTGCCAGTGACTCCTTAGCAGAGCCAGGGCTGGGGAAGCCATCTTAAAAATGGCTAGGATGCTGTAAGGTAAAGCATCTGCCAATTTTTCCCCTCGGTTTTTTTTTTTCCTCCCACTTTCCACAAAAACAATGGCAACTTTTACAAGCATGTGTCTGCCATAAAATGAGGACTCACTGTAAAAATAATGTTTCATTCAGAGCAAATAGGTTTTTAAAAGTGCATTTTCTGCAGGGCAAGGCTTTTTAACAGTTCTTGGCTCGTGCTTCCACAGAATTCATTAAAAATGTTACTCTGGATCAAATGAACAAATTCTTAATACAGTTATGAGTTTTTCCCCCTTCTTAACTTAAATTTAAAAATTAATGGTTGTGCTCAAGTATATACCTATTCAAGACGTTCTGCTAACACGTCTGTATTCTCTGTATGATTTCTTATGAACAATTATTCGGTGTCAGCAACTTCATATTTTGCAGCCTTTTGGCAGTTAATGACTCTCAGTATCCCTTGCATAGTGCATCACTCCTTTACATCAGCTGTGTATGAGGTACGTACAGAGTTCACTCGCTGGAAATGGCCAAACCTCAAAGGTCTTATGCTAATACCTCCCTCTCCATAAACTGTGATGAGACTTCCCATGATCATCACATTACCAAAATATGAGCGGGATTAGTAACACGGGACTCCAAAATTAGTGACTTGCGTCACGTCTGCAATGTTTGCTTTTTCTTAAGCTTTCCAGTAGCACTGATTGTGCGCACCAGCTCTTCCCATTTTGCACAACCTGAGGTATCCAGCAGCTCAGCCGCATGGACACGGCGTGTCCACCCCAAAGCGTCAGCGTTCCTCTGTTCTCAGGACTTGTCAGATCATCAGTAAATAACAAACCAATAAAATAAATGAAACAGAAACAAACCCACCAGTGCAGGAACTGCAGCCTGGCCTGCCTTGAAGGGGTTAATGAATTCCAGTTTGATATAAGTTTGGATAACTAAGACTTTCCCATGGCAATAAAAGTTCATATTAAACTCAACTGGTCTTGGTTCCTCAGGCCTCACACAATCTCTTTTTCAAGCAAAACTACGTGATGCTGGTGGGAGTTTTACCACAGAGACGAGGTAAGGAGAGCCCTTGGTGGAGGTGATCCCATCGCAGGAGACAGGGATTTTCTCTGCCAGAGCCAGCTGCGGGATCAGACCTACCTTGGGTCTCCAGGACTGGGCTCAGGGAACTTGAGCCAAACAGGTTGGGAAGAAAAATGTACTCCACCTTGTATTTCATAAGTTGTGTTTTTCGCATATGCTTAAGAAAAATCTATTTACAATAGTAAAACAACGTAGACCATAAAAATGGTTTAGTGGGCTACCAAAAGATTTAGTTAAGCCCTCATCTAATTAAAAATATCCCGTTAGCTGTGAATCTGTGGAGGGCAATTTAAAATAATTCTGGAAAGTAGTGTGTCCTGGGGTTATAATGTGGAGTTTTTCTTTTCTTTTTCTTTTTTCCTTTACCATTTCTTTTCTTTTTTGGTTTTGTTTTGTTTAAAGGGTGAATTAACATCTGACTGCAGGCTTCAGTATTGGCTTGCTTTTAATACCAAATACTGTCATTTCTATTAAAAAGGAAAAAAAAAAGATTCCAACTTTTTTTATTTCCCCCCTTTGTCTACAATGTGTGTAAAGAAAAGTGACCGAAAGGAGAGGTTAAGAATAGTTCCTTTTTTCAAATCTATGTTGATTGAATTAAAATGTTTGAATTTTATTGAACAGGGAAAAAGAGATTTTTAAAAGCCTATCTGTAGTCCCCTATAAAAGCATTTTTTTTTAATAAAACTTCTGTTTAAAAAGTATGTTATTAGCAGTATATCCTGTGCTGCATATTAATAAAACAATGGAATTTTGTATTTCTTTTTCTCATAAATTACATAATTCAAACCTTAAAACACCTTTAATGAACACTGACTCGGCATGTGGCACTTAATAAAACTGGGCTAAACTCGTTTTCTGCCTGACAGGCTACCAGTGGAGAATGTGCCCTACAAGTAAATGATTAAGAGGCAGAAATCTTTTCTGGACTACTATTAAACACTTCAAAGATTTTCAAAGTCAGATAAAATGAAAAGCAAATGTGTTTCACTGCCTCTCAAATACCTCAAATGTTTTAGCAGGTGCAAGCAATGAAACCTTCTGTAGTGACAGCACTTTAGGGTCTGCAAAGTGCACCCTACTGAATTATGGGAAAGCAGGGCTTACTTCATAAAAATTCATGATTTTAGATGAGGGGAGATGCATGTCCTCAATACCCATCTACATATGTAGCACAGAAGGAGAGTCCCGTCGTGTCTCCCGGTGTCACAGGCTTGACTTAACCCTTGCTGGAACCGCTGGACTGTTTAATGTTGAGTTTCATAGCCTTTAACCCTTGCAAGCTTTGCCTTTATTTTACTGCATCAGCGGAAGAGCGGGCAGATAGGCTGTCCTCTGCGTTGTTTGTGCTCCAGCAGATATTGCAGTCCAGGAAAGTCCAGCCAGCCGGCAAGAGCAGTCCCTGGGAACCCGGCTGACCCGGGTGCTTGTCCTTCCAGCACGGCACAGCTAACTCTGGTGTAGCTTTAGCCGCGTCGTTCAGCCCCCCCGTGCCTCGGTTTCCCCCATGCACTGTGTGAGCGATGCTACTTCTTGCCTCATGGGGTGTTACACGTACTTAATGCCACGAAGCCTGCAGATATTAAGGAAACGGGGCTGATAGTCCGGCTGGATTTTTAAATGGCACTTGCAGACTAAGACGACTGAGGAAATTTCTTTAGTATTAATTTCTCTGGCATATAAAGGAAAGTCTACACATATTAAATAGTTGTAGCTGCTTTGAACTTTCTCTTCTAGAAAACTGTAAATGAAAGTAGGGCTTATAAAAGCAAAGATAGGTACCATCTGGGCAGGTGCTGGTAACTGCTCTCAGGCTCTGCCAATTTACCAGACCATATACCTCAATCTCGGTCTGTAACTACTTGAATTTGGATTCAGGAGGATTTTATCAGATGGTTGTATGGGCTTTGAGAGCCAGACCAATAGTCTTTTTCTTGTGCAAGTTTGTTATGTTTCCTTTCATCGTGCTTTATTTTAACATTTAACTGACAAATAGTTTGTTGAGGATTAATAAATGACTAACACAAGCTAAACATGCTACGGACCAGGATGTTATGAGCTATATGTAATCAGAGAAAAAGCAGGAGAAAATGGTAGGATGGTTTTAAGCAAACTGTTGTTGAATTCTGCAATGATTCTGCATTTATTAGAACGCATGTTAGTCGGGAATTAATTCTTTATACATTCTCTTTAAATGCAATGCAAATATGTTGTATTTACTTGCGCCCTAAATGGGACTGTGTAGCTGAAAGATGGATCGCTTTTTCCTGGGCTGCTGAGGGGCTATTTCTCTGCCTGCATCTCCAGCCACCTCCAGCCAAGCCCAGCTGCACGGTGTCTGTCCTGCCCCGAAGAGGCTCTGTGGAGGTGGCTGCACACCTGCCTACCACATCCCAGGGGCTTAGGGATGAAAGGCCTGAGCGTATTCACTAACCCCATAATAAACCCAAACCCTGTGCGTCGTACTTAAGAGGCAGAGCTATTGCAAACAAAACACTGCACAGAAAAGGGGACCTGCAGCAAGTGCCATTACAAGAGGGGAAGATCACAGATTTAATAAAATCTCATTATCCCACTACTTGGCATCCGTGGGATCTATTTACCTTTGTGCTAAAGTGCAAAGTGAAGTGTCCAGCATAAACTCCCTGATGAATAATAACATGCATGATTAACTTTAAAAACCCACTAACGTAACTACATGCAAAGAACTACACTTACCGTAGTGTTATGGTGGAAATTTTTACACGACCAACAGCTTGACGTTCAGTGCTGTTTCCCACAGCAGCTGCAGCTTCACCCTTTCACACCAATATATGACTTCCTATGGATGGATGGAGTGATAGTAATTCTTCTGTTAGGATGTCTGTGAGTGCGTAGATGGGAGGATGTGCAGTGAAATCATGTTACGAGCACAAATGTATTCAGTTGTGCAATAATAGAACCACACGAATGGTCCCACATTAAAATAAATTCACAGAGCCTGACATTATGGAAGCTGAGAACAAATGTCTTGCCATGTAATCCATAAAGAAAATTCATATAATATATAAAATAATCCAGATCAACTGAAAATATTTATGGGCCAGCCATGCAGCTGGTGTAAATCAGCATAGCTCCACTGAAGTCAATGGAGTGACACCAGTTTTAGGCATATGAAGATTTGGCACCCAAGTAATTTGGATTTTCAGCAAGAAAACCCAGAGCTACTTCTCCTGTGGATTTGACGATTGAACCTCTGTTTAAAAGGTTGTGTTTTGAAATTCTGAATCAAGAAAATCGTATATTACATTTTGGGTTTTGAACAGCTTTTGCTGGCTGTGGAAACGTTTAATTCATCACAGTTGGCACCGAGTATTATCTGAGATAATGTAATGGAAACTTTTAAGGATTGATGAGGTTTTTAACATTTTACATGTGTATTTACCCTTTCTATTTTTTAATACATGAACAGGATTGTAGGGCATTGGACTCTGTTCCATATTCCACTACATTCAGGAACAGTCTTTTCATTGGCGTCCAAGAGCTCTGGGTCATTCTCTTGGTCAGCCAGACACTTCTAAGCTGTACATATATGTATATCTCATGTATTGTCTATATTTATTTTGTGAGATGGGAAAAATTAACATGTCTACCATTTACTGAGATGTTTGCACATGAACATTACATCACACATTTAAATAAATACAGATGCATTTATTTCAGCATGTGGATATCCAGACGTCTATGCTTGCCTGGCATACATCTGGATAACTGAAGCATACTATTTCCACTTGTTTATAACTCCTTTCTTTCTGAACCAATTTTTTTTCCAACTTATCCAAGCCCACATTTCTCACTGGAGACTACATGCCAAGTTTGAACTGTTTTCAGTTACCCTAGCACAAGTTTAACATCTGAAACAATTCTTTAAGCATGCTCAAAACCAACCATATGGATTTTTACCAAACTTTCCAAAAGCTACAAAAGTATCAGCCTAAAGGAGTAATTTTTTTTCTGGAAACTCATAAAGGGGCTTAGAAAGGAAGTACCTCTTTAACTAGCAAGGAACACTCAACTACCAAAGAATTATATTCAAGAAGGTCTAAAAGTCTGTTTCTGGGAAAACACGTGCCCTGCGCTGTCTTCTTATGTCAGCCAGGTTGGGTAAATTCTGAGTTCAGTCCCAACACCGATAAGATCCATAAGAGTGTCTTTTAAAGCTTATGTGAAACTATAAGTTGGAATTTGGTCTCAAGTTTTGCCACACTCCCAGAAAGGTCTTTCTACCTGGGAGAGCCTACCAGTAAGTTCAGTGATGTGTCCAGTTGTGCTCCTGAAGGAGCAAGGTTAGGACAGATGGGCTTCCAGTCTAGTTGAAATTTGGAACAAGAGATCAGATCTGCCACAGCAGGAAACTTGGGGATGGGCTCTGAACTCCCTCCTCAGTGTTACAGGCTGGTACAACAGTATCTTGCACCATGGCAGGAAAAAAGTAGTTGGTGTTCAGGCTCAGCTAACAGGGAAAGTGCAAACAGAGGAGCCTGAGCAGGAAAGCCTGTTAACCTAAGCACATCCGCTAGATCCTGACAGAAGTAATGCAGATAATTTCCATATGGTATGTTCCTATTCTAACAGGCTTCAAGTGTCAAATTTTTTGGAGCTCTCTTTTCTTTTAAGATACGAGACTCTTTTTTTTAATCTAGTAGTAGAAATTAGGTTATCTCTCTCTTTAACCTGTGACAGCAGCAGATAGTGCAAAGTCATGAGGAAGCACTAGTAAAGAACGCTTTATAGCCAGAATCAGGGCTGCACCACTGCTCCTGTCCAAAAAGGTCTACATACCAAAAATCACTGGGGTTTGAGCTGCTGAGCATGAGGAAGGATGACACACGGTCCCCACCTTGCTGAAGCGTACTCTAAACTGGTGATGATCAAGCAAGGTAACGGTACGTCAGGGCTCTGCTCTCTGCATAGCTTTTGCTGGCTTTGCTTTTGTGAGCCTTAAGTTGTCTGTGTTCCCATGAGAAACTACACAGACAGCAAATGTAATGGCAAGCGTAAGCAGTATTTTAAGGACATAGGTGACGGTGAAACACTATCCTGGCTTTCCTCCCCATTTAGTCATGCTTTTCATTCCACCCTTGCTTGCAGGTGACATGAATTTGATTATCCCAGCTACTCAACCACCCAATGAAAAACAGCAGCTCCCATCCAGAAACAAATCAGCATGAAATCAGACAGTTGACAGTGGTTTCTCAGAAACTCCCTTTAATGTAGTTACACTGGGGACTGGGTTACCTATTCAAACCAAGCTAAACTGACACATCTGACCCAACCGAGCATCACTGTGTTTGCGTTCATCCCATCCAGCCCTTTCATGTTTTCAGATTACAGTGGCGGTGGGAGGGAAACCAGAGGTGTTTAACAAATACTATTATTTTATAAGCTTCTGTTAAATAGTTAGACAAATATTCTGTAATCCTTCAGGCTCATCTTAGGTCAACCACATAGTTAATGAACAATGATAACAAACGAGTAAGTTGAAATTGAAGCTTTGGGGAAAATGCCCCATCCCTTCATCACACGCCTGCGTGCACATATGCACAGAGTCTGTTAAGCATTTACATTTTGGTTCAAACTTACTTGCCACACTCAAGAAAAATAAATTTGCTGCTTTTAATAAGAAGATTGAAACCAAGGGGCATTTAATCTTTTATGATCAACAATAATATTTAAATGCTAGAATATATTAAATCTACTTATAGAAATCCCTCATTACATGAACTGTGTTTTCTTCGCTAATGAATTGCATGTTTAAAAATACATTGTTACAAAAGTGTTTGTAAAAATCTGCTTTACTTTTCAAATGTTTCACAGTATAAACTGCAGGCGTTTCACATTTTTTACAGTTCCAGCTTTAAAGTTATGCAAATATGTCTTAGCTGAAACACAGAATTCCTGCATTCGGAATTATAATACAATAGCAGAGCAGTCCCTGTTTTTCTGTAACCATTGTTTTTCCCACCAAAGGCTAAAATTTGTGGCAAAGTATGCAAGCACAGTACTGTGAAGACACCAAATAGTTTACATCTTAATGTAGCGATTAAACAGAATACCTAGAAAATGTAAATCACTGGATTTCCCTGCTAGTATTGTAATGATTAGTTCTTGTTTTATACCATGCTCAAAAGAGTGACAGGCACCATAAAGAAGAAGAAGAAATACAAGCCTCTGTTATGAATATCTTACAAAAGCCCCAGTCCTGAGGATGCAGGTCGAAATTGTGCAGCTTATTCAGGTGAGTCCCTTCATGTGTTACCTTCCCCAAAAAACCTGCATGTAGATCCTGATAGCAGAAGGAAGAGAGAAACCTGTGGGGACATCATTCAAGAAGGTTTTTTTTCCCTTCCTTTTAAATATTTCCTTCTTCATCTCTGCATATTGACTTGGTATCCTTTTATGCAGATGGGGTCATTTTTTCCTAGAATTGTGTAGGATTTTAGACACCTAAACTGTTGCCATCTTCCTGTCATCTTTTCATTGTCAAGAGACAAAGCCCTATGCAGCCCTGGAGAAATTTAAGGGAAATATTTCTCAGCAAGGTCCTGATGCTGTAAGGTGCTTAACATCAGATAGGACTGGGCCCTCAGACAGAACCTATTCTGTTTTTAAGTGGTCTGCAAGGGACGCACTTTGCCTGAAATTCATTCCAGCCCAAGATTGTGAACATAGCGTACAATAGATGGATTGGTGTAAAACTATCCCAGATAACTGCTCATACATCTTTCCTCTGTCAGTGAAATTTGCCATGATGTGTTCAAAGCCAAGAGGCATTATTTGTGCTGTCCTGGATCTGTTAAGGAATGGCAGGGGGAGGACAGAGATACTTAGGGATTTAAAAGCAGAGAGAACTCTATGAAAGAGATAAAAGGAGTCAAATGCACAAACCCTATTTGAAGTCCTTAAAGCATAAGAAAAGAAAGTATTAGACTTACCACATAGGGAGAGCTGGAATTTGTGTAGCTCTGGCCCCTGTGAACTGTAGCTGCTATTTTAGGGGTGGTCTGAATGTTTGAAAAGCTAGCCTGAATTCACAAAACTTTTCCCTAGTACTTATAATGCTCTTTTTTTTTCTATAAAAGTTGGTTCTTTTTACTGTTGTTGTTTTTATGAACTACATCCTAGCTGATGTATCTGTTGTCATGTTAGATATCAAAATGAGGAGAGAGTTCAGTGGAAGATGGGCAGTAGAAAGGAGTGAAATATATTTTATACTGTAGCTATCTGCATCTAGAAGTATTTTCTCTTCTCCATCATGCCAACATGCTAGGTCTCGGACAGCAATGTTTGACTAATAATTTTCCCTGCAAGTATTCTCTGCATCTTCACTACCTCCTCTCTCATATAATATAGTTGTATTGTCAAAGCTTCTTTCTGTTTTTTTTTTCCCACTTTCTCTCCTAGGCAAAACCAAGCCCAATATGGATCAAGTCAGTTTTCAAAACCAATGGCTTCCAGTGAGTTTGTACTTTGGTATCATATATTTCTCCTTTATTCAGTGTAGCTAACATTTAAAGGATCTTTTTTGATTTAATATCCACACTAAGGTCCTCACAACACTATTGTTCATTTCAGGTTGCCAGCATTATAGATCAGGGAAGAGCTCAAAAGATATTGTTTGCTGAGCTGCCTTTCAGAGGCTTGTCTTAACCCTACCATTGTATAATAAGGCAAATCCAAATTACTCTGTTCCCTGGACTTTACATTTTGCTGGAAATCTGATGATAAGATGCTGACCAAGTAGATTATGAGTGTTTCCTATCTCCTGTCAGCTACAAACATGCTGAGGAAAGACCTTTTATTTACAGTAGTTTGTCAACTGTACTGTGTGTCCCTGACCACAGTATTGGAAAACCTGCAGAGATGAAAATAAGAGAGGGTTACTCAGACCTTTCAGACATCACATGTATTCCCAGGTCTCTGAGCCAGTTTCCCAGTTCCCTGACACAAATGTCATACGAATGACGGTGTCTCTAAGTGTCAGAAGGGTGGCGTGACCATCTTCTGAGTAGAAAAATCTGTGTCGTTGTCCTTCACGCCTTTCAGTATTGCACAGAAAAAGAGCCAAGTTCACAAGGTTCACTTCCAAAACAGAGCAACAACCAGTTCCTAAGATAATTCACACAGGTAGGTCATTCACAGTCGTCTCTTGCATGCTTGTTTTGTATCAATACTATAAGCTTTTTGTATAAAGTTGAGACTAAGAACTTTTCTTGCCCCTGTATCAGCTGTGTAGGGTTGAGCAATTGAGTGTTTGGCTCCCAGAGTTATTGTCTCAATGCTTCATGCAACTTCTTCCCCAGGACTGTGAGTTTAATATGTTCTTTGCCTTATCAGAAGCTCTTCTCTGTAGAGTTACCTTAAAGAAAAATAGCAGGTGGCTTTCTTCCACTGCTGGGTATGGGGAATCTCTTCTTGGATGTAGTATCTGTGACTCATGGGTATTTTTAATATCATCCAAAGTATGCGGTTATCCCTTCTGATTATAGTTACTATTATTTCCACTGTGCCACAAGAAAGCACTGATACTATAAAGCCATGTTGTTTTGATGTTGGAGATTCATATAGGTTAATTCTTAACAGTGAGAAAACTAAAAGCAAAATATTCTTTTATAGTTTTCTGGACTTTATTTCTAAATGAAATGGGCACTGGAAGTATAACGTCATTCCTCAACCAGTGTAAGCACCTCAAGCAAAAGCCTGTGCATGCTGAGGTGTGCCCTGCTATAAAGGAGGTAGAACAACGTAATTAATTGCACTTTTCATGACCTACCGTGCTGGCCCTTTCCTGAATCTCAACCAATACATATATATGTATATTTGTATATTTATAACTCCACAGCAGTATTCAAAAGCAAATGTGCATAGAAAAGGAGATATGATAAGTCTGCTCCTGGAAAGAATTTATGGTACACTGAAGGCAGTTTGTCATATTTGGGAGACTTTGTAAAATGTCTTTCCAAAATTTTTCCCAACAATGAGTATGTTCACTGTACAAGCTACTGAAGTGATACCTAAGCAACAGCCCATCTTTTGCAGAAGTAAGCGTTATTTCGGTAACAATCCAGTTGGCTGAGTATTTCTCTAATGCACAGATCTCTCAATAATTCATGTACGGCCAATACAAAAAGAGTCAAGGGAAATCTTTAGCTGCTTTCTTATAGCACATAACTGAATGGATAGAAAGAACAGTGAAAGGGTAGAGTACCAAAGAGTGTGCTGTTGGACTAGTGTTGGGAATATAGTTTTAGCACATACACCAGCAACTGAGGTGCAGGAGGCAGATCTTCGTGACTGTGACTCCCGTAACAAGACAAGTACCTTTCAGGACAGATGGTCATGCAGAGAAAGAGGTTTAGCAGTAGTCGCCTTGCAGGCACATCATCTGAACCCTGCAGCTGCATCTGCCGTGACTCAGGATGTACATAACAGCTGAAAGCTTTGTTAGTGACTCCAAATGCCCGTCTGTATCCGAATACATTGTGGCCCAAGGACTGCCTACGATCAGAGCAAGCTCTGCAACTCCCGACCAGAACTGTTTGCAATTACTCACATGTGAGGATACTTTCCTTTGGGAAGACTTGTTGGTTTTAAGGAGATTGCTCGTGGAGCTCAGTGCTATCAATCTAGTGCCGACCTAAGAGCTGGACCCATATGTTCTTTGTACACTTTTAAAAAGTGACTTATTGGATCATTTGAGCAATTGAACCACGTGAATTAAAAAAAAATCGAATAAAGAACAGGGCCATTCTTCTTTAACACCTACTTTATATCTCTTACAATATTTTTGTGCTGAAAATCCATTAGGGCTGTAAATCCAGCTATATCCTTATGCAGCTGCAGCGGTGAATAGGGTTTCCTCCGGGAGGACCAAACGAAACAGCAGTTGTCCGTCAAGCCCACCACAAAGCAAAGGTACCACAAGAGATACCACAAAGAAGTTATCACCCTTAACTGTCACCTGCTGGTCCTCAGCCAAAGGTTCCCATGGCCCAGCTTCAATGTCAGAACTGAGCTGTTGATTGCATGCGGTTCATTCAGAGACACTTGCTTAAATCACATGTAGGGATAGGGATCTTGTTTAATGTGGCTAGGCAGGTAGCTACCGTGGGTTTGAACAAGCTGCTCTTCGGTGCATAGTCAAATTAATAATAATGTTTAGATACGAAATTGGTGGATGAATACAAACCCGCACTTAGAGAAGCAAATATTGTTTATTTTTCTGAGCCTTAGCACTTCTGTACATGCTCAATTATATCTCATTAGCTTCATTGATCAGAAGTGATATTTCATCTAGGATTCATAGAAACTCTTTTTTAATGATTAATCCAAGATCAAGTAATTTTTAAAAGAGGGAAATAATTAGGGATTCTATTTAATTTCCAGGAACGTGAAGTTTACAGGAAAGTCTTGATTCTCAAACTCACAATTTCATTGAGTGATCACACTGGAATCCCATGTCTTCTCACCCGGGAGGTATTTGTCAAGAAGCATAGCTGCGGTCACAGATGTAATCAAGTAGGTTTCCTTACAGGCATACAGTTCAAGTGCCAGCTCTGTCTCCTTCGTTTACCCAGGACTGTATTGTCTGGAAGTCAATGCACAGGGACAACTAGAGAACAAACACTATATCCAAGTAAATCTACCACATAAGCCTTTTGAAATTCAATCTCATAGTGTTTTTCTGATGTGACTGAGTGGTACTCAACAGGTATCACAAGTCAAGCTCGAGCCTTTGCCCTTTTAGTTTCCATAAGCAAGATCAATAAAAGGTTCTGCAAAACACTAGATTATAGGCTGAGTAGGCTGGATGCAGAAGCCAAATTAACAACCTGCCATGGTGTAGAAAGCTGCAGATTTGCTCTGATGAATGGAGCTCATAGTAATTTTTTTTTTTCAGAGTGCGAATTGAAACATTATTGTACAACTATTAGTTTCCAGGAAAAAAATGTAATTGCTTCTAGATGCTGCTCGCTGTTTTCAAGAGCTCTTTAACCTTTAACTTTTTCAGTACAAAGGAAGCCTTGCTGTGCAGTGAATCTAACAAGACCATCATTTATAGTTGGCAGAGTTCATTAGTCAATCGTAACAGTTTAATTATTAGCATTTTAATGCATGAGTGTTTAACTAGACAGAACAACAGTCTTTTAGGTACGACATGAGACTTCTTAAAAGAAAACGAATTAATTGGTGCTATTGTTTATACTGTGGCTCATTACTAAAATGAGACAACTAAAATTCAAGAATTTTTGAGTCAGATTTTGTCACCCATTAAATTAACATTATATTTGATGGCCTTTTCACTACATTTCAGCTTTAATGAAAATATTTCTCTTTATAGGAATAAAAACTCTTTCATGTTTTGTGTCTTAAAAAATAGTTGTGGTGAACTGGGCAAAGCCAATTTCTTCAGTTCGGTCCCTGTCTCAGAAACTGGTTTTGCTGTAAGTTGATTTCGCTCCGAGTTACCTCTGCTTCAGAACTGGTCATGAAGCTACAGTGTCAGCCATGAGACAGGTTACTAGGTATCTGAAGTAAATGAATAGTCTGAAAATTAAAAAGCTGCGCGTATTTGAAAAGCCCAATATTTTACAAATAATATAATTTTTTTCATTAAAATGTTTTCATCAGTCCATTTTCCATTTTTTGGGAAAGGTTTGATGAAAATTTTTCCCTCTACAATTTAAAATAATTCTTTAAGTTGTTTTACATTTTCTAGATTACACTCATGACTTAATCCTTGTAGGAGCTCTTTTTTTCCCCTTTTTTTATGGGTTGTTGGAAATAACAGTTGTGTGGGAGCTAGAGGTCCGAAGGGGGATCTTTGGGAACAGGTTGGATTGCTTGGGAGATCAAAGGAAGAGAATTAAAAAAATGCGGATGCTTAGCAGAACAGCACTTCCGGACCATTAAAGAATCTCATTTCTAACTGTGGACCAAAGGAAAACATGTGAACGTGGGTTATCTTCATTATCTTGGCATGGCAGGTTAATGGTGCTGGCAGAATATGTACTAAGAAATCCTACATCCCATGGTGATGATGCCACTGAACGCTGTCCCTGACACACTCTTTTTATGGTTTTTATGTCCTTATACGTTGAGGGATAATTTTTATTAGTCCTTTTCAACCTCTGCTGCACTGTGACCAACAAAGAAGGTATGACACAGGTCCCTCCTTTCATCCAGCCTTGTTCTGCTTTCCCTGTGATCCTTCCTTCCTCCTTCCCATCCCTCCCTCCCCCCTCTGGAGCATCATGTCCTTCATGAATTAAAGCAAGGTATGGACTAAAAACCTTGCAGAGCATTGGTTTATAAAATTTTGGTGGGGAAGAGGGGAGTGTGCAGATAGATTGGCTGATTTTTTTTTTTTTAAATCCTGGAGCACCAAACTGGTTTAGATTAGTGGTCCTACGCTTGCACGTACCATGATTTGGCCCCTGGTGCTTCTGCCCATGTCTTACCCCGAGGGAAGTGACTGGCTTCTGCAAATTATGGGGTGCCCTGAGTACTGGTAAATTAGGGCGTTTCAGGAGATGACCCCTCAGTTACTTACTTCTCCATAATCTGACAGGTGATGGTGCGTGGCAAGAAAAGTTTTGCAGAGTCTTAATGGAACTGTGGGGCGATGCTACCGGCGAATAATTTTTTTAAGATTTCCTGATAAACTGACCGTCTCTCTGTGGCATTCCTGTGTTTTGTGGATGATGAAATGTGTTGCAACAAGTCTTAAGGATCATTTAAAAACTATCCCTTCTTACAGTTTATTGCAGACAGAAGTGTTACATCATTTTTACAATGTTAAATTAGAAGCTCCAGGTTTTATGGAAGGAAGAAATACCTATTCAGTTCTAGCATATAACGACGCCTATCCAGTTTCACTGACATTTTATTAGTACTCATTAATTTTAGCAGGATATTTATAATCAGAAATAAACATTTGCTGTGGAAATGACTTTTCCTCAACATTTCCAGACACAATGTGTCTTTAGTCAGACAAAGGGTTTTTATTTTCAAGGAATGGTATTTCAGAGCTGGAAATGCCAGCTCCCTGGTGCTGAGATGTAGTTTCTGGAAGTCTCTTCCAGATGTGAAGCTTTAAGGAATTAAGTTATATTGGGAAAATGGATTATCCGTAGTGGAGAGCATTTTATCACCTCGTTAGGTTTAGGAAGCCCAGGTGATAGAGAAGAGTGGGAGAAAGATGTTAGTACAAAATGCTTCAAATCACAAAACAAGAGGGGAAGACCGTCACTGATAATATACTGATACCACTGTAAAGTCTATCTCTAAGTTACTGTATGATTAATATGTTATCATTTAATCAAGTGATCGTATGAAGAAGAACAAAAAGACAGAGCAAGTCTGGATTGTCCCCATACAGCGTGCTAAGAGAGTCGCTAAGCAAATGATACTGTTTTGATGGCAGAGTGACTCCATATAACCAGCCAGCTTCCTGACAAAGGAATGCCACCTGATCTCTCGGACGTGCATTTTTTACATTATTTCTGCAGTTGTTTTTCTTGATTTCTGCTTCCACTGTCTGTCTTAATATGCTTTGCCTCTCTCTCTCTCTCTCTCTCTGTGAGAGAGAGACTGAGAGGAGAGTGTGTGTTTTGTACATATCATCAGATTTGAGCTTGCCCTCTGAGGATATCGGTGCCCTAATTAGCACATCAGTATTATGCAAAAGGTAGAAGCATTTCTGGTTCCCTTTAGACACAGAGGGCTTGCTTATCCTACACAGTCTTGTCTCAGAACAAGGGAAGTTTGTTCATGGTGTAGCTGGTCGGTGTCCCCTCCCTGTGAACGGGACACTCATTCCTCTTGGGAATTCCTCGTGAGTTTTAAATAAAGTGGCAGCCTGGTTTTCTATAACCCTATTTACGTCTGTGTCATCGTTTGCTTGCTGCTGGAGTCAAGGCTACAGGTAACACGGAAAACAGACCCTGGCGCACAAAGATTTGTAAAATACACTGCTTGTCCGTAGTTTTTACCTGGATGCAAGGGAGAGCTGAGGGTGTCTGGCTCTGCGCTGGAGCTCCAGATGTTAAAGCATGGTTAAAATCTTGTTAGGGTTGTAAAGGAGAACACTCAGAAATCATGAAATGTCAAAGCTAAGGCTCATTTATAAATTCATCCCTCTTTAAAATATGAGTAACGGTGTAGGCAGCTTTTAATTACATAGCTATGTTCTGTTTTTCCTAGATGTACGCACGAGTGAGAGTGACTCTGTGTGCACATATATAGAGCTATGCAGTCTGGGAGAGCATATATTAAACCCCTTTTTTTTTACCCATAAATAGAGATGATTCCAAACCAAAGCCCTAGCTTCAAGCTAGCTACAGACCTTAGGGAATTCAAAATCAGAATCTGGATTTGGATCTGAATTTAGCAGCTTAGGCCCATCTGCAATAAATACATACAGGATGAAATGTAGATAACTGAGATATAAGGCTATATAGACTTCAAAGTGGCTCTGATAAAATCATGATAACCACAAGAAAGAAGTGGTGTGTGATCTCAGATGAGATATCCCCAAGATGTCTATACAGCTTAATTTTCCCACATTGTGTCCTTTTATCTTCAATGGATAAAAGGTGAATTATTATTATTATAGGCAGTGGAGTAGTAACGCCTGTTATTCAGGTTGTCTAACACTTTCCATTGTTCCCCCTCTAGTCACTCGTTTATAACTTTTGCAGACTTTAACCTTTCGAGCTGAAGTTTCCCATACTTGGTGTTTGCCTCAGGTTGAATTTGATCGAGAATAGGTATTCCGCTTTCAAGACTGTAGCAATAGTGCCGGCAATAAATCATGTCAACATTTGCTTCTGCATTTGTAAACTGTCATTTTAAGATAGCTGGAGAGAGGACAAGGGAGCGAGCAAACAGACAACTTTGAAAGCCTGCACCGTCATACTCACCTTATCGAAAAAACGATCATGTTAAATCTCGAACGACAGAAAGTCAGACAGCAGGTGGGTGTGAGATGAAGAAGAAAATGGCATTTCTCACATGATGGCACCTGTGCTTTCCTTCTCATAGGAGCAGCCCCTGCCTCAATAGAGTAATCCACCTGCTTTAATATCTGTAGTTTTCACATAGCAATGCAAAAAATAAAAGAGGTCTAAGTCTGAGAAATCTGCACAGCCTGAGAGCTGTCCCACATTCCCCTCCCAATCAGCAGATAGGAGCTCTGCTCAGCCAACCTGCCATGGTAGCTGATAATTATTGTTGTATTAATTGGTGCTGTCCAGACTAGACAGAATGTAAAAGATCCCACTGTGTCCAATAATTAATGTTTTTCCCTCACTGCAATGTCATTAATAAGGGGTTCCTCCAAGAAACAAGTAATTGGATGGTTCAGCTTCATTAGGGTATTTTTAGATAAGGTTTGGTCTAGAGACATATAGGAAAGCTTATTATGTTTATTTAGACTGTATTATCTATCGCTAATGTGTTATACTGATTTTGTATCTTCCGCATTCTCGGGGATTGTAATGATAAAAGGAATGCACAAATTAGGATTTAAATGAACAGAAATACAGCTTTTAATTTAGTTATATTAAAATGATGAAAAAAAGCCATCTCAAAACAAATATCACCAGTATCCTATAAATCTCCCCTTTTCTCAGAGACAGACAAAGCTATTGTCACAGGAAGACAAAAGTCAGATTTTACTAATTAGAGATGAGTGTAGTGGAGCGCTCTTGTTTTGGCAATTATCTGAGCAGCTTTTGCAACTGGAATGTGTAAATCTGGTTTTGGAAATAACTTTGAAAAGAAGACTAAGGGTTTTTTTCAGGGGTATCGTTTACATGGTCATGTATGACTTTATTATTCCGCAAAGATGCCTTGGGAATCTGACTCACATGAAAACTTGATATGCAAGTGAGCTACAGACCAGGATGTGGCGGATTTACACAGGAAACATATATGGCTAGTCAAAACAGCTCTGTTTTACCACAAAGGAGCTTTGCACATGCTTTGCAAGGATTTTATGTGGGAGCTTATTCTTGAACATAACACATAGTCAGTTTTCCACAACCCAAAGTGACTCTAGTTAAATTTTTAGGGCATCTTAGCCAAACTGGTCCCATTCACAGCTGCATCCTTCTTAATCTCATCACAAGACACAGATCTCCCACTAGGAAATGATAATCCACAGTTTAGTGTCTGTATTATACTTAGTGCAAACACAAGAGACCACATTCATTGCAAAGTAATACTCTAAATATGAGAGATCTTGTTACAACAGGGATGCACTTGGCCCACAGGGTGTCAAATAGTGAAATGGACTCATCACGCAGTGCTAAATAAAAGCAAAGAAAAACATCATGAGGGAAAGTGCTCGGAGACTTAGATGATTTTAGGTGATCCTTAAGTTATTCTGTTGGTCAGCATTTTCAGTACGCTCTAGCTGTAGAAGGGATACTGAGCCAGAATCCGATCTCAGGTGTTTACAAATCTAGAGTAATTCCATTAACTTCTCACCAGCGCAAATGAAAAAAAAATTTGCCTCCTCCCTCCCTGCTGGATAATTCTTTGCCAAGAATCCTGCATGTTGACAGCTCTATGCAAACTGTTACCATCAGTACTGTTTTAAAAACAAGAATTCTTATAAACAATATGCGGCACACATCCAGACAAATGTCTAGACCTACCACACTAAGTTCACCTCACACAGAAGTAAATACAGCGCCAGGAAAGTCACCGTATCATAGTTTTCTTTTGTAATACAATGCGATTTTAACAAACATATTTCATTAGTATAAATGATCTTAAAAAGGCACAGAATTTTGTTTCCTGTCCGTGTCCTACCCCAATGTCTCTGGACCCCTGTCTACTTTAGGATAGTATAGAGAAAATCACATGTAATTCTGCTGAAGTCAGGGGTGTTACACCAGCACAAATCATAGCACAATAATGTCCTTGGTGTCCCGGGTTCCTCAATAAGATTCACAAAAGTAAATTCCATTAGTATGTGTAGAAATACCTCTTTCTCATAATGATATGACTATAAACTTTTGTACTTGAGAACGGTAGCAGAGAGACCCCTTGAAAGCCAGATATTGATAGCTTGCTTTATGTTTAAAGATGTCAACAGAATACAATGGTTCTCAGCATCCCTATTAGTTATCTTTAGTAAGAGAGAAGAAGATTTAAAGTAAGGGAATGAGGTTTGCAGTGTAACAAGATAAAGTCATCTCCTGCAGCCTAGAGGATTTCTTTAATCTTATTTTTAGAGAAGAGCTGAGGAGCTTTTGCAAAACCGGCTTGTTTGGATTCAGTTTCTATTTTATCTCATCCACGAAAGTTTAGAGTTGAAGGGGGAAACAGATAAAAGTTTTGAGCCAACTGGGGTCGTTTTACATTGCTCTCATCAACCTTCTTAATCTGGGTTTGGTTTTGTAAAACCGGTCTTAATCTAGATCTCTTCTTATCCAGCCTACAAAAATACAAGGAATTCTTAGAAAAGTTTGAAATTAAGAGACATTTTTTTTAAAAGTCATATTTTCTTCTAGTTTGCATCTAGAAAATTGTCAATTTTTTTTTCCACTGACAGTACTGTGTGTCCACAACAAGGGTTTGGTAGTCATAAGTAGAAATATTTCATTTAGATTTGTTCATGAAGAAATTTCTCCCCAAATTAACTTTGCCCAAGGAAAACTTGAGCATTAGAGAAGGCCCTCTTTTTCTTTACTGGATTTTTTTAGTATTTCAACCAATCTGAATACTTCCAATTCAAATAACAAAGGTCATTTTCAAGATTCAGGAGGGCATCTGCATTTTGTTTTTTAGGCCCATGATGTTAACAGACAGATAATAGTCTCTGTATCTGGAATGAGCTTATGTATCACTAGGAACAACAGGGAGGATTGGGGATCAGAAAAAAATATCTTCCTTTTAATCATACAGGATACAACGAGGATATGCTCTCTTGACTCTGTTTTTTCCTCTTCTGACATAATAAAATATTTATCACTGAAGATCTCTGTGAGGAACATCTTGCATGACGGAATCATTATCTGCTCTAAAATGTGCAATAGTCCAAACAGGGAAAAAAAAAACACTTGAGATAATTTTTTTCTAAATTGACAGTTCCTGGTTACCATTGCGATGGTGCCTTGTGAATGTGATTCCAAGGTCCCGGAGCTGTCAAAGAACCACCAAACCTCTACATTTCTCATCACTCATCACAGCAGCTATACAAAACATGAAAGTTGATACATTTTACTGCAGTAATTCACCATGGCCTTTGATTAAAAAAACCAACATCTGATTTCGCTTGTGTGTCCCCTCTTTTTCTTCAAGGAGTAACAGGTAAATCAACACTCATCTTTCTGGATTGCTTTGCAGTATCTGACTCATTCAACACTGACAAATAGATTTGTCTTGTCTCCAAAAAGCTTCAGGGATAAATGTTAAAGTCCTGAAGGACCTCAGGCCTTTCCCTAAAGCCTGAGCATTCTTAGCATTTGTTCCTACATCTCTAAAGTTCCTGCAGGCAAAGGTTTACAAGCTCTGTCCTTTGCTTGATATTGCTCAACAAGGAGGCTGCTGGAAGAGCAAGAAAGACGGAGTGGTTTGAAATGCCAGGACTGAGAAGATTATACCTACTTGTACATCTCCTTACTATCGAATACAGCATCTTACAGATTTGTCAATGCTTAGCTGCAACGAACATGTGGATTTGCATCTACTGGAACCCACTGGCTGACAGTCAGAAGAGGGTGTGCTTGGTAAGGCTTGGCTCCTTTATGTTCAAGGGACCTTGAACTGCAAAGCCAGTCTTGGCATACTTTCAATGTACTTGCATAGACACACACTTGGCTTGTAGAGCCAAACATAGCGATGATGACCAAAATCAGCTGCGTCTGTCTTCACCAGCCCCAAAGGGCGTGATCCACTCTAGTAGGCTTGGATCTAGCCATAGTGATTCAGAAGCTGATGAGCTCCAGCCAATATTGCTATAATTTGTAAAGAGGAATAAAGCCACAAATGCCAGTAAGAACCATAATTCAACATCCTATTTGCTTAACAGGACAGGTCAGGTCTCCATAGTAGATGCATAGAGCAGTCCAGTTTAAGGTTCTGTCTTGCTATTCAAAATTACCTGCCCTTAATTCTTCACAAAGCCATTAGCTTCCATGACAACTGACTCACCAGAAAGTAGCCATCAAGCAAAAATCTAAAAAATCAAAATGGATGAAGTGATTTCTCCCACAAGGATTTTGTTTCTATTCTTCTCCTTACATACTTGGGGTGCTCTCTAGCACTACCCACAGGGTCTGGGTACCTGGAGCAGCAGTAATTCTACAGCACCACTCATTAAGTGCTCTAAAAACAGAAAGCTTGTGTAAACAAGTTCTTTTCTCTCTGCTATGTTGAGCTGCTGTGTTACCACAAGGAAAATGTATTTTAATTATCAACAAAATATATGGATGTCCAGCATTTTTTATTTTTTGTTTGCTGCAGCTTAAACTGAAACGGGGAGAGACAACCCTTTTATGGCTATCACACAACCAGACTGACTGCTTTGACAATTTCTTTAAAAACAAATCCTCAGTGCCTTGGGCAATCTGGACACCGACACCAATGGTTAGGAGAAAAGAAAGAAACTTAGGAGGGAACGTCTCCTTGTGCTCACTGCCAGCCCTTGAATTACTGGGAAGGCATTCCTAGAAAAAGGGCCTCCAGTCAAGTTGGTGAATGGAAGAGCTGCCTCCAGAAAAATCAATTCTGTGTGGTAAGAACCCAGTGCCTGTGTTCTGGAGGCTTTCCTGCTTTGAAGCCGTAAAATCAAATGAAGCTTCAAAACTTCATCTCAGCTCTAAATTGTCGTAAATCTTATTTGTGCTATGAAAGGAAACAAAGTAGACTGAATGGGTAATCAATTGGCTGATGTGCCCTGGAAGTCCTGCAGCTTCCGAGTACAAGGAAAATCCCTTCCCTTGTCTCCAGAAGGTACTTTATTTTTTACATTGCTCAGGGTGCTCCCACTTTTGCACAAAGAGGGGAATATCACATGCTGACACTTGTGGAATTGTTTTCATTTACACATGACTTGATTGGAAAATGAGCCAGTTTTATTTCAAGGGGATAGGCAACACCAGGAGGAAAAAGAAAGCGGGAATAAAACCCACACTGATTGCGAATACAATAAATGATACACACGCACACACACAAAAAGGAAATTGAAGAATGGAATCTGACCCTCCTTGAAATGTAAACTGTGTACAGATTTACTTTTAAAAATGAACAGATGTTTCTGAGATTAGGGGAAACTACTGTATAAAACCTCTGCTGGGTGCCTAATATTTTAGATTCCACAGCCCACCGTTTCTTAAAGTCGAAGTTTCAGAACTCTCTGCTTTCTAGTAAGCTATGAAACAGTCCAAAAAAGATGTATAACTTCTGCATCTCTCCAGTTCCTGATTTTATATTTAGTTCTCAGCATTATCAGAGATCACTTACTGGCATGAAACCTAGCAATCTGTCATCTTGTTCTGTAACGTTTTATAACATTATTGTTGGCAGTCCTGGAAAGGAGACAAGCATATTTGATAAATAACACACATTTTTCCTCCAGCAAAATATGCACAGTTGAATCCTTCATGAGACATCAAACACGGTTGCAGTGCATGCATGTTGCTAGACTGATTTTTTTTATGTTATCTGCAGTGGATTAAGAAACTACAGAAGGAAACATGTAAGATTTTACCTTGCCACCTACCTTTTGAATGGCAGGAGGCTGGAAGCCACAGCCTTAAATCCCTTACTGACTTACTGGTAAAGAGGGCTTATAATACATTTTACCCGTTTCATACATGTCCAGTGCCTGAGAGAGGCTCTTCAGGGTAAATTTTACATCTGCTGCTCAGTTCTCAAGTACCCACTCAGGGACATGAAAGTACTTGATGAATTTGGGTTTTTAAAGGGATATTTCCAAATAGAGCATTATTATAGTACCTTTCAATGACAATGTCTGTGTGGAAAGGTTTCACTTAGTAAAATATATGTTAGATTGATGTGTCAAGGGACTTGGGAGATAGCTGGTGGGATGCCTGTACCCTTGTGTTTATTCACTTCTATATTCCTGTTGCTAGCTATCAGAAAGGTCTTAGCCTCATGGGTTCACACACACTGCGTGCATTACAAAAATACTATATTATGGAATAATTGGAGACGTAAAACATGTATTCTGTCTTATGCCACGATGTGAAACAATTGTTTTCAAAAGTATCAGAAGTAGCAGAACGTACTTACCGGTCCTGTCTTCGCAACGGCCCTATCTTCAGAGAACTGCAAAATTCAGTTAGCCTTTTACAGTTTCCACATTTAGCATTTTTCAGAGCAATATAGAACACATGCTCATGCAGATGTGTGTATATATATACAAACACATACATATATATATTTATATACACAGGAACACAAAAGAGGAGTCATACTTTTTTTGTGAATTGGCTGACTCTGAAAATGGCTTTTTTAATTAAATGAAACAAGCCAATTTGGGAGCTATCAAATGCAATTTAGAATTTTTCATACACCTCAGATGTGTAGTACTGACTCCAAAGAATATCAGCTATGCCTGGGAAATGTGTTTGTAATATTTATGTGACAACACTGGCCGCTGTTGTGGTGGCTAATGAAGAGATAAACCATGAAATACAATGCTCCATGGACTCCTGCAAAAATTAAACTGTGAATCTGTGATGAGTCCAGAGTAGGCAAAAGAGATACTTCTCCATGCCTATAGTGAACTTTTAAAATATTGCTTTTTTCTTTTTACACTAGCTGATTTCTGAAAAGTAACGGAGTTTTGCATCATATTTACAACACTGTTGAATGCCACTGTTATTTTTCTCTACACTCTGTTTGACAAGTTGGTTCTGCGATTAAAGGATACAGTTTTATGGATAATAGAGATATTTACTGATTTATATAGCTAAATAATTTCAATTCCCTATATATTTGTATCTGAATAAGATCTTTAGCTGGAATGATTACACTGAAGCTGACACACCAGCTGAAAACTGGTGGTCCATACTATGTAGAATTAATAGAGCTACATATGTGAGCCAAAGACCACAAAAGTATCTTCAAAACTCTTAAATTACTTCAAGGGAGCTTGGATCAGGCCAGGAATGGATGGGTAGAACTTAATCTCAAATTATTTTAGAGACTCTTTCTTATTCCCCCTCCTTTTTCTCTCCTAGGACTCTTTGAAATCAGTACGCAGTTAAAAAATAGAGCCAGAAGATGAAAATGATGAACAAAAGGGTGTTTGGCATATTTAGAAATCAAAACATTGGTCTGAAACATATATAAGACGAAAGAGCACCTGTGCACATCAGTGCTATGAGGCAGGTACCTAATGAAAATTACATTGTGTTGCTAATTTACTCTGAAGCTTCTTGTCTCTTTATAGCCTTCAAAGTACTTCTATTACGAAGATGTGAGGCACCGCAGTTTGATTACCTTTTTACGTGCATTACATATGAAGTGCAAAATGATGTAATTGCTTGATTGTTCTTCTTAGACTTTTACAATATGTACATGCATATATGGTATTATACATAAATCTAACAGGCAAAACATTGACATTAGAACCTTTATTTTAATTCACAAATTAATCCAATGCAAAGGTGGTGCCAATACCGGTTATTGTCTCACAATTTGATTTACATTCTCCATGCTGTGCCTGGTACATACAAGTAGGGGCAAAATGGCTGATGTTTGCAAATGCCCGAAAGGCTAATAAAGATCACCCTGCTCCCGGCATGCTCTCTGCTGTCAGAAAGCAGCAATTAACTTAATAGGGTTCCTGAAATCCGGTAGATCCATGAGATGTGGCATGTGTTGACATTCTCTGGCTGATCTAAACAACCTCCCATCACTGAGTAGCAGGATATGTTTGCTATTTGAATTATTTAGGAGCCTGTTATGTGAATTATAAAGCAGCACTTTGCAGTATTAAGTCTAATATTTTATGATCTTCAATTGATTAGGTAGGCTTTCGGGATTACCTATAAAGGTTAAGATAAAACAATACAGGTTCTGGCAATTTGCGTGCAGAGCTGGAGTTTCAAGCTATATGCAGCAAAAGGTGGGAAAAAGGAGTTGTCCTCTCTTAGCTTTTCTTCTAAAAACACTAGACTGCTTTACTTTTTACACACAAACTAGCAGAAGAGGTTTGCCTTGAGATGTCCAAAGGCAACAGGGGAAGTGACTCATTCAGTGAACTTGAGCAGCATCAATATTTTTATGAGTTTTAGCAGATATTTGTGCAGCGAGATGTTTATGTGAGGAAGAGAATGGCAAAGTCTTGCATGTGGCAAGGACTAAAGAAGCGGAAAAACTGAAGCACATTGGATTTGCACAGGAGGAAACCATCAGGCCTGAGATAGAGTCAAACAAAAGTAGTGGCTGATAAATAAGATGATGTGGAAAAAAGCATAAAAGCAAGAGGGAAAGAAACACAGAGGGAGAAGAGACAAAGGAGCAAATCCAAGACAAGGTGCAGAGGGAGAAGAGACAGAAATTATAAGATAAAGGAAAAAACAAAGCAAGATTTTCAAAAGAATTGGGAATAACCCAGAAGGCCTCACAAGGCTTTTGTTTGGTCCTACTTATTTCTTCTTTCTCACTGCTTCGCTAGTTCTGTGCTACTGGCCATTGCTTCTGACAAAAGATGTAGGAATATTGGCTCACTATAAACTTTATTAGCAGATTTAATGCTTCTGCCACTGCAGGGAAGAACAAGAAATCTCTGATCTTTTCTGACTGGCCTTTTAGTGGAGCACAGGAAAGAAATCTATCAGGCCTTTAGAAGGTGTGTAGCTCCCATTAAAAGCCACACTTGCATTTATTTTAAGAGATGAGGCCCAATTGAGTATTGCTTTCTTGGACCTTGTGATGGTCACCATTTTGAGATCATCACACAGTATGTATCCCAAGATTACATGAAACTATATGTCTCTCTGGGACCGTGGCTTCCATGTAATGAGCTGCTGGGTCCCAGCGAAGTCTAGTGAGCAGAAGTTGGGTAATAAAAAAAGTATTATCTGACACAACCAGATAGATACGTTTATTTGTGATTGATTTTTGTCTGTCAGGCCAAACATTGAATAAATAGGGCGAAGGAACAAAACTCCTCAACATTGCTAAGCAGAGCTGTGCAGGACTGCAGAAATCGGTACCCTGGCCACAGCATCAGTGCACACATTCCCTGGAGTTAAGCAGACAACTTTTTGTCAGTCCGACGCAAACTCTGTAAATCCTGCAAACAGATCTGGCTTCTTTACCCCGAGCCAGATTCAGCATCATTCCTGCACCTACAAGCCACTAAAGTCAACCTTCAAACAAATTCTCCTTTTAAACCCCGAAAGAGCCTCACGTCATGCTCCACGATCAACACAGGGTGAGCCATCCAACCGAGCAGCCATACGGCTTTTAATCTCACCCCCAAACCCCCGTAGTTTGCATTTCCACTAGCCGGGTGGCGTGCCAGGCGAGGCGCTCGGGGTCGGCCCCGCGGCTCCCCACGGCACGCTGGTGGCAGCTGCCCCGCTCCCTCCCAGTCGCCGAATCCCCTTTGAACTAGACGCATCAAGACTTTCCCGTTATTACTTCACGGGGTCAAAACGAGACGGGTGGCGGGGACACCCCCTGCCCACGTTGGAGCGTTGTGGTCGAGTTGGAGGCCGGTGCCCAACTCCACCCTCACCAGTCCCCCCCAGCACCGGCTGCCGGCTGGAAACCACACTCGCCTCACCTCGCCGCGGGAAGAGGGAAGGACCAGAGCCTCTTCCTGCTCTTGTTTTCCTTTGCACACCAAAACGTATCCGTCTTATAATTTCTGAAGAACGGAATTGTAAATGTCAGCGTCTTATCTTTGCTCAGCAAACAGTTTACTAAACGCAGCTCGTCATGTTTATGGAGCGCACTAATCTTGTTGCCAGCAATGGGGATCGAGGCACGTTGAATCTGGGAGCGGTGGCATTATAAAGGGGAGAATAAAATAAGGCAGAATAGTACAGAACTACATTAATTTATAACACTCACTGTATTACAACCAGCAGCCTTAGATTAACGTGATGTAAATTATTGCACGCTACTCCTTTCGCGTACGCGTGGGGTTTTCCGAGCAACTATTTATTTTTCACTACTCCCCACTGTTCTGAATGCAGTTATTGACAAGTAACAAGGTATGGATTGTTATTGCTTTTCTTGTCATAAATCCCCGTAGACATTTACTTAGCATGAATTAAATCACAATCATGTGTCATTTATTTTGCATAAAATGAGACATAAGTAGTCTTAATCATATAGCTGTAGAAAGAACAACCACGCCATTGTTTTCTATATTTGAACAATAATTCTATATTTAAACTTAAATATTATAATTAGCAGCTTTGTTTGCCTTGCTTAGAAGTGAGATAGGTAAGATTGACACCTCACTTTTGACACCAGACATTAGATTTAATAAGCATAATTTTCATTTATTTGAGTCTAGACTGATTTTTTATCAATGTATTTATTGTAGAAAGCAAATGTACATAAAGAAAGTTGGCATATTTATGAAGAAAGCTGAAATGACTTTTATGTGTTGCTTTGTCCAACTGATAAAATACCTACTGGCATGAAAATACCTATAACAAGAGCTGAAATCACACCAAACTGTAATTGACATGTGATTTTAAAAAAATGCTCAAAGTAATAATATACTATCTCGTAAGTAAAGATTCTTCTGTTCACTCTTTATCCATTTCCAAGAATCTTTTTGTCATGTAAATTTGCATTGATTAGTTTTTAATTTGAGTTTCTAAAAATGTGCTCTGAATACTTAATTCCAGCAAAAGTACATCTTTTTTTGCTGGTATTAATAACAATAATTGCAGTCCACAAATGGGGAACCTTGATGGGTATTTTTTTAATACGCATAAACTTTAGGTGCTTGAATGATCTTCAGCTTCGCTGAAAGCCTTATATTAGTTACCTATGCTGGTAAACTTAAATTTCAAAGAAAAAAGGAACAAAGCTATTTAAGTCCCAATCCCGCTCTGCTTATGCAAGCAGACCTGCCCGGTTGCAAGGCCAAAAATTGCAGCGTGACACATGAGTAAATGAGAATTTTGTCAAAAGTACGATCTGGGAGTACGAATTCACTACAGACCTGAGATGATTGAAAGCCCTTTGCTGGCCCGGGGAACCTGCTCTGACCGAGGAAGAATCAGGCCCTACACAGAGAAGAGCATTTCCTAAGAGTCAGGGGCCAAAAATTGATGGGGAGTAGCTCTTCCCCCAGCAAAATTGAACCTGAAAGCAAGGTGAGCTTTGCTGCTGCGTCCTTGCAGTATGACAGTAGCTTTGCTGCGATTAAAAGTGCCTCGCCAAAGCCTAAAACGGTCCCTTCAATTGCAACGAGAGAAATGCAAATCTAGGGGATGGCTGGGCAAAAGGAAGTTGTTCAGCTGCAAATCAAATCACTGACAGCAGAGTGCGTTTCCAAAAGTAGCGATAAATCTGAGGAGAGAAACTCTGTCATCAAACAAGAGAGGCGAGGGACAATAAAATAAATAAAAGCAGTAAGCTTTAAGACTTAGCAAGGAAGAAAAAAGAGGTAAAATTAATTAATATTTTAGCTAAGTATAGAAATATAGGCATTTGTGCAAAGTTTGGGATTTTCTCCAACAATACCTTAAAAATACAGATTTTTTTTTTTTTTTTCTGTTTAAGATTTCAGAAGATGCTTCACAAAGAATATTAGTTTTTGATGTATTTTTTTAAATCAGAGTAGATAATCAATCTCCTCTTTCTGGACATCCAAAACCATATGTATTTTTATAAAATTACATTCATAGCCATATTTTTTATTGTTCAGACACTACTTTTGAAGCAAGCTTTTTATTACTTTCCTCCTTTAAAGCAAAAACATATCAAATATTACGGTATAGGCATAAAACCAAATCATGTTTGAAATAATCTAAAGATTAAACTTTATTTTTCTTAGCTGATTGTATTATTTGAACAATAATATTTTCAAAAAAAATTATTCATCTGCCTGATGAAAGAAAGTACCTGATACATATTTTTATTCAAATATTACTCCCATGGAATATTGGCAACATTTTATGTTTCAGCCTAAGCTACAAATTCCTTCAGAACAAATCAAATGTCTTTAAAGAATATTTCTGTTTGAAAAGGAATTAAGCTTTCCTGAAAGAATTTTAAAGGTTGTGATATTCGCAGTCTGATAAAGCAGCACCTTTAATGAAATTCTAATTAGCAATTTCATGCACTTTGCTATTAGTCATATCAGATTAGTGCACATTTTCACAGCCTTCCTTTAATTAAGTGCACTTATTCCGAGTTTCAAACACTTTCCTTATAAGATGAAAACTGTGCTGAAATGTTATTTAGTAAACAGCAGACGTGTGAAAGTAAAGGTGCGTATCCGTGCGTTGATGGACATCTTTAAAGTGTCCACAGATGTATACAGTGCTAGTTGCTGCCAGCTGCTTTATGTGCTTTGTTTTCTGCTATTTGTTTGTATGCGTTTTGCACGTGCCTTTAAATAATGCAGAGAGATGAAGTCTGGTTCTTCAGATGGCTCCAAAGATGTTCAAAAAAGTTTTTAGCGGCTGACTCGTGCGCACATTTCAGATTCAGCCCATAAAAGTAAAATTTCTATTAAAAAAAAATTTGACAGTCCAGCCTGAAGTACCCATGTTTGCTTTCCTGGACGTCACCTTCCATCACATCACCTTGCACCATTGCAGCGGAGGCCCTCGGTGTAAACGCTGCATGTGGACCCGCTATTTTACCCACTCAAATCACCAGCAAAATTCCCGTACACTTTACTGGGAACAGGTTAGGCCTTATCTCTCGTATAAGGATATTGCATTGCAAAGGCAAACACTTCTAAAATACTGTACGTAACACTCATCTCTCTGCAAGCTGATTAACTTATGGTCAGCATTGTAAAAGGTGAGAGATTACCAACACTGCATTAATTCACAGTACACCTTGTTTTGCATGATAGGAGCAACACAGGGAGTGATTTAACATACATAATGATAAGCAAGCCTATTATGTACGGGTAGATAAAGGATATAACGCATTTCTTCCTCTTTCCACAATGCACAGCTATAAGAACACGATCATTTTTCACATTTCCCATATTTTTAAATATATATGTGAATGTTTTCTCGTTCTCCAGAGCAGAATACTTTGTTTTCTTTTTAAATGCTCCTTCCCAGGTACTGCTCCTCGGGTCTGTCGTGTTCCAGGATTTGCATTTTATTGTATTAGCTAATTGCACATGTTTTTAAACACATGTTCTCTTGCTGATGTCATTCATTTAGTCTGTAACATTTCTGACATTTTTAGGTAGTCCCCCAGGCCTCGTAGCCCTCTTAGCAGGGTCCTTTCAGTGAGGGGTGTTTGCTTTATGATTACTGACTGACATCTCAATAACTTGGAACATATTGAGCAGTGCATGTCTAGTGAGCAGCTTTTTTAAATGCGTGGTCCACTTTGTCAAGTCATGTGCGAGCCATAATTTAGGCTAATAATTACCAGACATGAATGCTATGAAACATTGATGTCTACACTTTTTTCCCCCTCTAAGTACTGAATTTTAATACATTCAGAAAAGGTTTTCCTAAGGCCAGGATAAGCCCCCCAAAAAGCTCATATGGAAGCACTTTAAAAGTGATAAATGATTTGGAATCTACACTGTCTACTGATGTACGTCTCAGGAAAGAAAATTAGAGCTAACAGGTGTTAGATAGGGAATGGTGAAGCATTTTAATAGAATTGTCAAAATGTTGGTCCCAGATGCTGACATTAATGCATGCAACAAGGAATGTAATGCTGCACTGCCATTAAATGATTATTTGTTTAAATTTCAAGTCGATGGCAGGAAATCCTAACTTTGTCCACTACTTCTCTGCACAGGCCATCCCTCCTGTGCTTTCCTTTATGATTTGCATCAAAGTGTAATGGTTATATGGCTCACATCTGCATGCTTTAAATAATCCATGCCTGTCAAATTTCATTTTTTCCTCTCAGATCAGAACCATCATAACCCCTTCTCTGCCAGCCTTGAAGTCGCTACAAATATATTTGTACATTTAGGGGAAAATAATTCAAATACTGTGAGTTAAGGGATAATTAATCTTTGAACTCTTTTCTTACTTCAAATGTATTTACTAAGTAATCTGCATGAACTTGTAATTATTATGTATTTGTAAGGTATTTTCCATGTAATCACAAAGTAGTTACATGGTCATATGAATCCTGTAAATTATAATGGTACTGAGGGACGGGGTATGAGGAGGGGAGCTCTGCTGCCTATGTTAAAAAGCTTTTCCAGAAATCTTTGGAATTCTCTTCAGTGAGGTAGCCTGAGAAGGCAGAAAAAGCACGTCCTTTAGAGATTACTAGAATTTCTGCCAACAAAAGAGATCCAATATCCATGTACAGTTCAGCTGGGTGAAGGGGGAGAGGGGAGAGCAGATAGTGACATTTTTTTTTTTATCTCTTGTTTTAACAGTAAATCATTAATTTAAAAGTTGCTGTTGTTTTTCAGGGGAATTGTGGCAGTTTACAGACTGCTGAAAGCTCGGCATCCATTCATGCTTCAAAGACAAAAGGGACATTTCTCTTTCTAATCTTTGCAGAAGCCTAAATAGGATGTAGCCTGTAGTCAGACCATCTCCGGCTGTAATCTTGTCAGAGCTCAGCACACATGCATAGGCGTGCTCACACACACACACAGCATTACAGTCACAGCATTAATAAAGCCATTTCTCCAGCATGGTTGAAAGCAAGCAAGCAAGCTGTGTGATTATTGCCATTTTAAAAGACTCGGGAGACAATAAACAGCTATTAGGACAAATGAACTGATTAGAAGGGAGCACTACGGTGGGTCAGATCAGAAATGTGGGTGGAAGAGCCTTGGATATGCAGTCACAGGGGGAAGCCTCCTGTGCTAGAAGAGCAGGGTTGGTTTGTCCGTAACTGGCATCTTATCTCTCTGTAGAGCCCGCGGTTAAAAGCCAATGCCTTTCTGGAAGCTTTTCCTTACAGATGAGATATAAAAGCAACGCCTGCCTAACCACTTATATACATTAATGATCCCACGGTGCTTTCCAAAAGAGGAAAATATTAACCCAGACACCACAATAATATTCTGCTTACTTATAACCCCCATACAATTTAAATTCAATCTGGTGTTATGTTATTTTTGACTTCCTGACCCAAATCATTGTGTGTGTAGCTCTGAGCTGTTAAGCAGACGAGCGCTCCGGTTCGGCAGTAGATCCATCTCTGTGGTGTCTTGGAAGAGATTTCTTAGCCTGCGTTTCAGTGAGCCTCTCCTGGAAAATGTGCCGTATGTAAAACCATTGGCTGAACACGACACGGCATCCACAGGGCCATTTTTACTGTACACACACATCCTTCGTTTCCTCTGGCTGCTTCATTGCCAGAGACTGCAGATGGAGAAAGGCTCTCAAATCCCTCTGTTGGTAAAAAGACGAAAATGCTCCAGAAAGGTTTTCCTCTCCTTTTCTGTCTACCCACAGCTCCCTTAGGCAGTGCCCAGCTTATGAGCAATAGCGAAGTGCATTATTCCTCTGAGTGCCAGAGCTGGGAAATACGCTCTCCTTTCACAACCGAACACGTGGGAGCTGAAGGGACAGACGCTCTCTTGGTTCCCGTCCTGTTTGGATTTTCCTGGGAGAGGGGGACCATCACCCCCCGGAGCTGCACCATTGCGGAGGGGGCTCCCCTCGGACCCTGCCCGCTCTGCAAATTAGCAGAGCCAAAGCAGATGCTGAAAACGGGCTGCGAAACAAAGCAGACAGCTCGCCGGTGGCTGCAGAAGCATCGCCCCGGACTCACCGGGGTGACGAGTGGGGTTCGGGGGTCAGGGATGGCGTGGGGGGGGTATTCCTGGGGCAGCCAGAAGAAAGACACTGGAAGGTAAAGTTACTGGAAGAGCAGACTACCCGACTTGCTTTCTGCACCTCTTTTTATTGTGGTCCCCCCGAGCGTGTCATTGCTTTCCCTTGCTTGTAGACAATCTTGAGTGCTTGCAAACAGGGAAGTTCAGCCTGAGAGGACCGCCTGAGGATGGGGGACTCCGTGTACCCAGATTTCAGGGCAAAGGCTGGAACCAGTTCAGTTACTAGTCAAGTAAAACTCGTGCCACACTTGAACCAGTCCTCCTTGCTGTCACCAACTACCTGGCAGAGGGCTGCTCGTACAATCGCAGGCAAACGTACCAGCTCTGTACTTGCCCTTGTGATGGACCGGTGCTGTCTAGAGGGCTGAACAAAGCAGAAGGTATGCGTGAGCCACTCCGTGTATCTGCTAGGACATGAGAGAGACACCTGTTTGTCATGTCCTCATCAGCATTTGTTGTCACGTCCTCATCAGCATTTGCAATAGAGTCACTTCAGTGGGGAGTTCTGCTAAAAATGAATGGCATGAAATATCTTGTCATCATTCCTTTGGAAAGCAACATGGTCCTCCCCAGCTTATGGTCCCAAGCAGGTATAGGAGTCTGCTTGCTGTCTCATGATTGTGTGAAATTAAATGAGCTCCAATTTCTATTTATGAGCTTTTACAATCAACGATATGGTGAAAGATTGCTTGATAACTCTGCCTGCAAATTTCTGTTTCTGACTGTCCTAACAAGCAGCCATGAGATGTTTTTAATTGCACATATTTTACAATACAATGCTGGGCTTGTACATTTTATTTCAGTATCATTAGTGCAGGTGGCTGCTATCATTTTAGAAACTTTTTTTTTTGTGGTATTTGCAGTCAATTATTTTTTCCATGTTATTTTTTTCCTTCCTCTTTATCATGAAAGGGTAGCTCTTGGTACAATTCATGTTAACTAGAAATGAGCCCAGACAGAGATCAGATTTCAGATCCCACAAGCCCATTGATGTGAAGTTTCACAGTCGGCCCATTGTAGAGAGAAATTTGGAGTCTGTATTCTCTCCTCTTAAAGTCCCTGGGGTTTTGTTCAACTCCATTGCTAAAATTAACTCCAATGGGTAGTATTTGCGGTGGCCTGCTCACCTCTGCTGTCACAGCCCCCTTACTCAGCCCAGACTTATTCCCATCTTAACAACAAATAGTAGGTAACGAATGGTCAAATATCAAAGACGGGGCCAATTGGGCACCTTGTCTAAGAAACACTAATTCAAGCTGGAATGGGTCAGAGAAGGGTTACTAAGATGATTCCCTGGTACGAAGCATGTCTTATGATAGAAGATGAAAATTTTCTTACTTGCCCAGCTTTGGAAAAAATGAGGTTGTGGGTATATGACTGTTGTCTGAAGTACTGCAGGATGAGCTAGATAACAATGTTCAAAGATGAAGAAATTAGTATAAAAGTAGTCATGAATAAATCAGAGGAGGCTTAGAACTGGAAGGTACCTAGCTCCAAAAGGAGCAAGGCTCTGTAGCAGTCTTCCAATTAGTGGTTGCAAAGAAATGTAATCACTTTCAACATTGAGCTTTAATGCACTGGAAGGCAATGAAACACTTGATCCCCAGTATACAGGATGTGTTTTCCTGTAGGGAGTGATTTACAAAGGCCATATATAAGTAAACAGCTGAAAAATTGGTTTGATGAGTACCCTGAGGTCCCGTGTGACCAGTACTAGAGGCAGACATCTCGGTTTGCACGCTCTCCCCTGAGCTGGCATGCAACACACATTGTGATTTATTTCCCCATTCTTGCAGCAAGGCAGGATCCTCCTCTGAGCCCTTTCTGGTAGGGACAACCGGTAGGATGATAGAGTGAGAAATTGTCATGTCTCTGAAAGAAGTGTCTCGCTGGGACTGGGCAAGATAATCATGCCGGAGAACCACAAGATTATACTGCTAAAGAAGCAGAGGAAGCCTTGTTTTCATTTCTGCTCCAGAACCAATTCAAAACATTGGAAATTTTCCACAAACGTAAAGGGAGAGGGAGGAATGAGTACACAGGGAGTAGAAGATTCAAGCGCTTTGATTAGTTCATCACATTTGTTAGAATTTTGACTTTTTTTTTTTTTAATTTGAATGCATAATACACAGTGGTTGAAATAAAATGTCTTTTATAAAATCAAAATACTTCTGAGCCCAAAAGACTTTCTAGGAATGCTCCAATCTGATATTTCACAGCGGCTGTGTAAATCACTTCTGTGAAGCTTTTACATTTGAAGGAAACAGCCTACTGCGACAGAAAAATGTTACCTCAGACCCTCTCCCCCTCTCAGTGTGCCCTACCAGGAGTATGTTTCTACACGAGGTTGTCCTTGCCCCTGGGCACTGGCATGGGTGATGCTGGCTGGGTCCTGATCACACCCTGCACCTCCAAGACCATGCTGTATCAAGGAAATACAATTATTTGGTGCCCTCTCAAATTGTATTGGGGACCATGTTGAATTTCCCTGGTAAAGTAAAAAAAACAATAACAGGGAAAGACCAGTTCCCCACAGTCCATATTGCATTGACCATCCCCTGAGCATCATCGACCAGGTAAAAACTCCCCAACTCCCCATGATTAACCCTATAGCTCTGACGTTCATACTAAAGCTTATAGGGACAGTCGTCAGCAGGACTAGGAGCAGAAGGAGCAGCAGCGGGAGCTAAGCTCCAGTATCTCCCATGGGAGCACGGAGCATCCAGACCGATGGACCCCCAGGTAAGACCCCCATAGCCTGTCTGTTGCAGGCAACTTGCCCCTCCGTTAGCAGGCAGCAGTGGCTTGAGCTCAGATTCAAAGGGTGGGTTTACCACTGACAACACCCTTGGTAGTGAATTTCTTGTTAATGAGAGCCCGCCTGATACCGTAACCCCGATAGCTGTTGATGGGGTCAACTGGGAACATTTGTGAGGGGCCGTCCTTCCCCGTGAACCGCTGAGGTATGGGGGATTTATTCACAGGGAGAACTAAACACTGTTGGATGAGTGAAAGAAAAGGTGATTAAGTGCAGTAAGACATCCTTGTACAGACAGGCAGATCGTTGGGGGAAACTCGGTGACCTCAGGGGCCATGAGAATATATCAGAAGTGTCTCCGCTTGTGTAGGAGAAGACACGGACCTGGGGCAGACCTTCAGCTGAGGCAAGAGGAGCTCTGGCAGTTTACATCGGCCGAGGAACACTCCCCTCTTCCCCCTCGTGTAGCAGCAGTGCTGCTCCCTGCGTGGAGCTGAATAATCGTTCTCACAGCAACTCTCTTTTCTGCCAATATTGAAGCCTGCCCTGACCCCAAGATCATGCCTGCACCGGCAGCGTAACCTCCCTCCGCTCAGCCGAGGAACGTGCACATGAGCCATACATAAAAGAAGTATTTCACCCAGACAATATTTCTTGCTTAAAGTAGTCGTTCTCCCCACAGCATTGCCACTTACCCAGTATGCGAATGCTTTTCATTAAACGCAAATAACATATTTTCTATCAACTCGAGCCTACGCTCTTTGTGCCATTCATCATTATGTATACCTAATATATTTTGCAAACCCCCAATTCTCCTGCTTTCTGTCTTTTGAGGCATTTCTGAAGTAAAGTAAAAGTATTACACCCTGTTTACTTTTAGACATGTATTTTTTTCAAAGCAAATGCATTCTGTGTTTTAAGTAAGATACCACCATGTATTTATGGGAGTTTAATAAGTTCTTCCATTAATAACATAGACAAACTAATTTACCAGAACGTGTCTGTTTTAAACTTTGGGAACAAAGAGTGGGAGTATGAAAATCAATCTTTCCTTTGTACTTGAGCCACTGACCCATTAAAGCTTTGAAGATCATTTCTTTAAGAAATTGTGAGGAGTTATTTAACTACAAACAGCAGCTACCTTCCCATTCCAGCTGCGTAATCAAGCGTAATAAATTAGAGGAAAAAAATAAAGGTTCACTCTATTTTTTTTTTATAACTGAAAATTCTTAATAGCGGTTTGACAAATCGGCCCACAGCAGAAAGAAACCGGCATTCTTCCTAAGACTGCTGTTTAGCACAAGTTAAAACACTGCTTAAAAGGTATTTTTTTTGTCTTTAATGATGGTTCAAAAATGTTCTTAGTTGCCCAGGCTTAATTATTTAACTCAAATTAATTGTAAAAGTTACCCATCACTGGAATAAGTTAGCAAACCTGGGAACATTGTTAATGGCTGCATGCGTGAAAATGTACAGCAATTCCTGTTTGCTTGAAAAATGAACTCTTGACGACATTACTTATTGTTAGTTATCATTAATAACTATTTCACAGTTTAATGCTGATAATATACTCAGTTATGTAAGAATGGAAATTTAAAATAATCTTCATCTTAAACTGCTTAAGCAATCTACATGCTAAACAATTATAATGATGTTCTAGTTATTAGAACTCAAATGGAGAAACTCTATATGGGATGTCACTAAAACCTGTCAGTAAAAGGCAGAAAAGAGACAGCCTTTTAAAAAGATCTAACATATGGATAGAGTAAAGATGATTTTTAAAAAACACATCTGTTGATTCAATCTTGACAGGCTCTACTTATGATAAATACACAACTGTTTTCAAAGGCTTCAGATAACCTGAAATAACATTAGTATCTTGCTGAAAGCAAGCTGGTGAGGAACAGAGTACGGTGCTTTGTGACAGAGTATGGAAGGTTAACCCTGAAGCATTTCCCATTCCTGAGGCTGGGAGGACCACATGAAAGGGGTAAAACTCAGATTTTTTTTTTTTCTCTGCTTTTCTAAAGTGTTTTTGCTAAATCTACTGGGGTTGATACCTTTTCCAAACAAGGACAACAGAAGTTCCTTCCCCTGCCCACACAAGACGTGCAGGAAAGGCTGTGAGAGAAGAAGAGCTTAATAAATACTTTGCCATTATTTAATTTAGGACGGACTGCAATTCACATTTTCAGAGAAGGACACATGAGGCTTTGGCACAAAACATGAGTGCAGTTTATACCTGGGAGTTCAGCCACTGTGCCAGACACAGTCACTGTCCACACAGTGCCTGGACTGGTACCTCACTGCTTAGTTCTCTGCACAAGATTACGGGCAGTTCTAGGCAAACTTGCAGTCATTTGCTGCCTTTTTTTGTCCTCAGAGTGCCCAAACATTAAGATCCATTTAACGTATTGAGTAATATTTTGCACTTACATACTTCAGTCAGTTTTATTTCAATTAGAATTGCCACTTGATTTCTATTTTTTATAATATATATAAATGTCAGGACATTTGTATTTGCTCGTCAAACAGATCTGTTTATTGGTCTAAGAGATTCTTAGTCCAGCTGCAACTGTTTGCAAGTCCTTAGAAGGTTATTCTTTATAGAAGTATCCAAAAAGGCATATCCTGAGCAGGTGTTAACACATCATGTGGATCAAGGTCCAAGTTCCAAGGTCCAGTTCCTCAGGGATATTTAGAGAAGTATACTTTATTGATTGAAGGATTAAGTTGCTTTGAGGATCTGAGCTGAAATCCTTAGCTTCACAGACTTCAGAGAAATTATGCCATTTATTACTGCTATGGGTCAAGTTCTTGCCTCCAGGGCCAGTTTTGACCAGCTCGGTCTTCCCCTTCTAGGTTGCTTTAAAACTGCCCCAATTATACAAACCTTTTCATTAAGGCCAACCACACCTGGAATTCTCATGAGAACATATTCTTCCAAAGCATTTCACTGATTTCTCCTATTGGACCTGGTTGAACATATCTGCTTGAATCTTATTAATTATTAATTTTTTACTGCTTTTGGCTAAACGAGCGTCTTAAACTTGGTAAAAGAGTCTGGGCACATAATATTCAGACAATGGGTTGCTTATGAACTCTTCACTTTCAACTATTTGCTAATCATTATTCATGATATATACATTAGTCACCCTGGAGCACGTGTCCGTCCTGTGGGGACCGAGCGCCGTTTTCGGCAGGAACTCGGTGGAACTCAGTGGAATTCGTCTTGCAAGTAAGCAAATCCCCTGTAGACTCGATAACCCCACAGAGTGTCAGCTGGGAAGAGTGTACACGAGACCTTGAGCACCAAAGGTCAGTCGGTGACCATTGCATGCGCTGAAGGTAATACCAGCAGCGGGGAGAAAGATGCCACACAAGGAGCATTGCCTGACCGGTGTGCTACAGCCTCTGCTTCTTGACCAAACCCCCAGATCACCATTCAGTAATATGTTTAAACACATGCCTGAGTCCTTCTCACAGCAAAGAGCATGCCTGTGGGCTGATTTTCTTTTTGACAGATGAGTTAACAGCAGAGGAAGAAAAACCCACTTTCAATATTCCAACAAAATAATAATTCTTTTTATAGTTAGTGAAAACTGGGGATTCCCAGTGTTGCCAAAAACAAGTGTCCTGATTACCTAGTCCTTAGACACAGCTCATTCTAGTTCTTTTTATCTCAAAAATGTGCACAAATCTATATTTTTTTATCTATTTTGTTCTGGTTTCTCAAAGACACGAAAGGGGATGGGGGAATCCCTGATGGGGAAATTTTATTTTAGTCAGATGCTGAAAATGGGGAAAGGTTCATTAAGTGACGTTCAGAACTTCAAAATTACACCTGGAGTGTTTCTTCCCTCCGTTAGTACCAGAGATGAGAAAGTGCCAGGAACAGCATAAAATATGGTGGATAGGAGTTTCAAGAGCATCTGAGTCACTGAAGAGCTCGTGCCTCCTGGACATACAAACCTGAATCCCTAAGATGCTTCTGAATAAGGGTCCATGGTAGAAATACCTTTGTTCTCCTCCTTTCCATTATTGATAAATTAATCACATGCTAAAAATTACATTTAGCGTTCCTTTTTTTCAAATCAGTGTCATTTCTCTTAAAGTACCCTTCTGATTTAGCCGGGATTCAGTTCATAACATCATTAGAACAACACGTTTTTGTGTCAATTATTAATGTACTACGAGGTCTGCCCTAGCAACTATGTCAACATATTCTTCACCAATGGAGATCATGAAATACAGACGGCAATAGTGTTAAAAAACAAGCTTTTAGATCCATTTTACTTTGTTGCAACACTGCTTTGCAGATACTGAATTAGAGCCCATTTAAACCATTCAAGCATATAATCAAATTTCAGTAATGAGTTATTAATTAAGCAGGGGCATCCAATTCTGTGCTAACTGCCTCATAAACAATCGACAGGAGATTTGTGAATTTTGACTTCCTGACACTATTAAACAAATCAATATTAGGTTTCAGACACAGCAATTCAGACAGTTTTCCCTGTTATTTGGCAATCGTCTGCCTGGAATACTAATGAAAGAATTAAGAGCTGTAGATTTTGCATGTGTTCCATCAAAAAGATCCTTATCTGTGGGGAATTGGGGCCTGATTTGCATGGCAGAAGACTTTGCTTTTGTAGGTACAATTTTTCTCAATATGTCACTCATTAGTATTTATAAACTACAGAGCAGTGAAGCCTTCAGCCCCTATTCATAATGAACAGTCATATCCCTGCTGGAGATACAACTGAACAAAGCCGTTTATTTATTTATTTAGTGGTCCTTTTCATTTATAGCTAACCTAACCTGCAGAAAACTTGCATCTAGGGAGATCTCTGATTTATTTTTTGGAAGGGAATATATATATGTGTGTGCATGTGTATATATATATATATATGTATGCATATATACGCAATTAGTTGATTAGCAATTAGCTGTATGAGCAATACATTTATTTACATGCAGTAATGCAGTGCCTAACAATTACTTCTAAAAAATTTCAATATCTTTCGTAGATTTATTTTTTTCTTTCACTCTCCCTCCTCTCAAAAAGAAATCAGGCCCCAGTTCAGCCAAGCTTTGGAGTTAAGCAGGGGCTTTGGTGTTTTGCTGAATTAGGGATTAGTGCTGTGAAAAGTGCTGGGTTAACAGTACTGCAGGATGAAGTCCGGAGAGCAAGTACAATAGTGATGCCTCCTCCACCGGCCGCCCTTTGCCGTTGTAACTGAGTTGAACTTCACCTAGGGATAAGTGAGTGTTTAGTTTTCATAATCGCATAGTCTTTGGCCCCTTAATGAAGAAGGCAGCAGGGGCTACCAGCACCTGTTGAGGTAGCGGCTTTTGTAAGAAGGTTTATCTGGCTGCTGAGAACTGGGCTGAGACGGCACACGTCCAGTTCTCGGGGTGCTTAGGATATGCTTATCCCAGTGTTTTGGGTGGTTTTACTGGAAATTTCTGACTGCTTTCTCCAGAACTGGCTGAAGCAAAACTATAACCCAAAACCCTGCCCTAAAACTTCTCCTCTGCTTGTATCTGTGATTGAATATTTTGCTCAAACTGTGGCTTAGAGGCTCTACAGGAGGTTGTTTTCTCCTGTCAGTTTGCTATTTCCCAGGCTGTAGATGATACATTTTTCCTTAGTTTCAGTATCTCCATCTCAGTCCCAGCTGCAAGAAAAATGCTGAAAGGTATATTAGACTTAAAATGAAGTTCATGTTTCTATTACATACACCTCAGTTTCTAACACAAAAACAGTCTCTTGCCAACAAAAACGCTGAATCTTGTTTGGTTAGCAAAATTCGTGCTGTATTTACATAAACAAGTATCCAACAATTTAGAGGATAAAAGCCTCACTAGCACAGAAATCAGTGTGAAAATAGGTCAGAGACCAAGTCTTTTAAAAACAACGTTGGCGAGGAAGGATAAAAGTACTGTAGAGTGATCAGTTCCAAAGTGGGTCAGGATTTCGTCTGCAGGAACAAGTCTCCGGCATTATTGCTCCTGTAGAGTACTAATGTACAAGCTCTACCCCAGGACTCCCTTGTTCTGCACACGGAGGAAAAAACATTGTCTCTGCCCCAAATAGCTCTTAATCAAAAGTACAAGTAAGTGACAACGGATGCACGTAGTCGGGAGATGTTGTCAAAGGACAATACAAGGAAATTAAGCCGCCTACTAAATGGCAGGGAGAATGTGGAACTGAATGCATCTTAGGTCTGAGTTTTGTTTTATTTAGCTTTCCTACCAGCCTCTCTCTCCCTTTATTTCCTTCTCTCTAGGATCTTAAGACATCTAACTCATTAAAAATCTTCTTTTTAATTATCTGCCAGGAAAAAAAATTAGCATAATTAAGGGCATTTAAATTTAGATTAACAACCAACCTAATACATGGCACTGCTACCAAGAAGAGACCATCTCTTTTAAATGGCCATAGACTACACAAAGATTTTATTTTGGTTTCTGTCTAGATTTCTGTTCAAAATAGCACTGAGAACATATTTCACTGCATTGAACATATCACTTGATCTGTTCAGCAGCATGCTCTCATTTTCATGTTGTGTTCAGCCTCTTTTTAAAACACTTGCCTAAACACTGTTTGCCATACTGGGACCCATTTTTAAAAGGACGACTTCAGCCTGAAATGCAAGCAGGTCTGCAGTTAGTGAAACTGGTGGATGTAATGTTCCCTTAAATATTAACCTTCAAATCTACGAAATAAATTCGGTTTCCAAAATCGCTTTAAAAGTAGGTTCAGGCATGACAGTTTGCCTTTCCTGGTGTTTACACTTTGGAGGACAGCAGGATTGTTTGGGTTTGCTTTTTTTCTTCCTCTATTACAGGCATGAGAAAGAACCTGAGCGGATAGAACTCCAAGTTTCATCTGAGACATGGTCAGAGACCTCCACCTCTTCAGGTCCTCACTTCAGTGGCTAGTGGTGAATGACACTGGACATCAGCACGGCTATTCGTGATGATTCCCCATAAAATTCAAAAGGAGTAGCATCCCACCTAACGCCTGCAAGAATAGGGTCTCTCTGACCTGAGGTAAACGGGAGGGTTCACCCCCTTAACAAAGGACACTAAATCCCAGTGCCGCTGGTAGGAGACTGGACTTCAGAGGCTCCCTGTACCATCAGTGCTGAAATGACTGGGTTTCACGTGTTTGACTGTAGGCAGTCTGAGTACCTCAAAATGCTATTGAACGTACAAAATAAACCTGGCATAAATAAGATAGAAAAACATCTTTCCTTATCTCAGTTGTAAAACCAAAGAAGTATGTTCTTAGTTTGGCTTACACACAAAAAAAAAGTGATTCCCTGAGCTCTGTGTGTTTCCTTCTTGCCTCTCTTTCAATAATCCCTTGAAAATTTTGAAGTCACTAGCCAGTTCAAGCTCACCTGTCAGCAGAGTAGAAGGGACATGGAAGGCATGTCCTGCTAACTGGGGGATCCAGAGGATGCGGACTGCACAGGGCGAGATGCACACCAGTCTGAACACCAGGGCTGTGCTTGGTGGAGAAATGTGCTCCATGGTAGGGCTCCCCTCTTGCTACGTGGGAAATACCAGAAAAAAATCATGGGATGAGCACCACCAGGCACTGGCTGGGGGTTCTTGTGCTGCATTTGCATCCAGTAAAATAGACACGTTCTGCTGCGACACGCTTCTGCCAGCGGCAGTGTGTTAAATCCCCCCAAAATCCAGTAAGTCCCTGCGTCCAGAGAAGGTCAGACCTTCTGTACATCTTGTGTGTATCTGATCTGCACCCGTTCAGCAAGGTCTGGCAATTCTAGGTGTCCAGAAACCCTCAACAAACACAATTCCCCAAGCAGCAGAGCTGAAACACCCTTAGCGCTGTCTCAGTAAATCCCCACTCCGCTGTCAGTGCCCCACGCCAGGGAAGGCTGCAGCAGGTTTACCTTCCCCACGGATGCTCCACAGTCCTCAGGGCTGAGCTCAGCCCACGGTCACAAATCTTAGAAGAAACCAGGTTTCATCAGCTCTGCCGCTCACAGAGCTGCTTTGCTCTTAAGGTGAGAATATCCCCTCAGTACGGAAAAATATGAAGCCTGAATAAATTAAAAACGGGAGCTATGTTACACGTTACTGTCATTTAATTAACATCTCATAATGTGTTGCTTAAGGAATCAAGACTCTATCAGGATGAAGCCTATAAGCATTTTCCCTGTTTAATCAAAAATGTAGATCACATCACATTTTATTTCTTTAAAAAAATTACACACTTATTGAAAAAGCTATGATTAAATTTTTTATTAAGAGCCATTTCTCTGAATTAATTCTCCTCCTAAAAATTCAGTGTCAAAGAGGAACATGGAAATTAGTGCATAAAATTTGGAAATCTGCAAGTATAGATGGATGGGTTCATTTAACTTTATTAAATTTCATTCATTGTTACACTGATAATGGCTTGACAGTATTTATCCCTATAACACTACATATGTGCATATCCTGACATCGTAGTTTGGGCTAGCCACCTCTTGTTTACACAACCTGGCAACCCCTAATGTCAGAAACTCTTTTTTTAGGTTTGCTACCTTGTTCTTTTTTTTTTTTTAACTTTGGTGGATTTGAACTATTTTGCCTGAAATTGTGTGTGCGATGTGCCTGCTTCTAGATAATAACCTATTTACTTCAGCCACCACCATTCAGATCAGAGGGAGGACAAGGATGCTCTCATATGATTTGAGGCAGAGCATGAAATTTAGATAAAGTGAGGGGAAGGAAGCAAAGCATCTCTTACTGTCCTTGAGAAAAAACATGCCTGTTTGGGACAAGTTTCAAGCCTTCCAAAACCCACAAACACTTACTGCAGATTTAGATTTTAACAGCTACATGTTTCACCTGTGCAAGGTGTCTTCCATCCCACCACTAAGCAGAACATCCCCTTGCCTGTTGGCTCTGAAGTGCCAAAATACATGCTGGGACCCAGCACTGGGGACCAGACCACAGACCCAGTTCTTCTGCATGCTTCACCATTGAGTGCTTGGCCCAGGCACATTGAAATTCAAGATATAATGTTCAGAGCCACAAAGGAAAGGAGAAAGAGGTGGCAGGTGCAGATGCAGGGAGAGACAATTTGGAAAAGCTGTACGAGGATGAGACCATAGGCGTTAAAAAAAAGGTGACTGAGGAAGAGACATGGATTTGACAATTTTTGAATTTTTTTTCTTGTTTAACAATAATAGAAAATAAGAAAATGCATGCCGAGAAGCTGTGTTGGAATATGAAGTAAATGTAAGCTTTCTAATGTTGAGAAATGTTAGGATTAAAGTTGCCTGGGAGGTTTAATGTCAAGTGCATAGACAGAACAATACAATCTTTAGCTAAGTGATGTTATTCTTTCCTCAAGACCCCTACCTTACCCAGAGACTTACTCAGAGGACAAACTGGAACTGTTTGCTGAAGGAAGGAGGAATGTGCCTGGTTGCAGGGCAAGGAACAAGGCAAGAAGAGGAGCAATGGCCTTAGATTTAACACAGGTGAGGTACCGAGGAGAACGGCATGCTGTCCTTGCTGTCCTCCGCAGCATCCCCATCAGATACTAGACAACCGAGCTTTAGTTGTCAAAAGTGGTCACTGTGCATGATTCATTATTTTCTGGGTGCCCAACATGAGACCAAGCCCAACCTGCAAAACTTCAGAGCACACTTATTTGGAGCTGGCATAGAGTTGTGCTTCGAGCACCAAACATGTAATGTAATTCTGGTGCCTTCTGAAAATTCAGGCCTTTTGGACTAGTAACCCAAATTAGTGGACTTTGACACTTCAGTTTATATTTGCGAAACACCCTCTCCTCTCACAGGTGCACTCTGCAGCTAAATTCATTGATGTTTATGAAGCAATTACTCACCAGAGCGAGTATGAATGCCACAGACTCGCTTCCAAGGGCATTCATCAGTCACTTCTCAGAGGATAATTTGAATGGGATACATTAAATTAAGTATGGAACCCCCATTCAATAAGGAAAATATAGTACTTAATAACTACTTAATAGGTGCCCTGAATAAGGCCAGAAGCTTATGAAAAAGAATAGTGTGTGACTATGTAATTACAGGGTGTACCACCTTGGGGATGCACAAGGGGTTGAAATACACTTCTGAGCACTGGACTACAACCCTACTATCAGTCTTTCACATGTAGAAGGAGTTGGTGTGTATTCTCATTCGAGGTGGGTAATGGCCTTCCTGCTGTTGTAAAGCAGATCTCGAAGGGTCGGGACAACGCGCTGGCGATGCCGGGGCTCGCGGTTTCCACTGCTGTCTTTTCTCCGTATGGCATCAATGGCAAAATTGTGTGCCACACAGCTTCGCCTGGGAAAGTAATGCAAGTAGCTTTTATTACCCTATTCAGTGAAAGGAAAGGACAAGCTGGCCTGAAACACATAGTAGAAGGCTAGGCTGATCATTTTCTAAGGGCTTAATTAAGTTACACTGTTCTGAATTTGCATGGAGTTGTGACTGACCTTATTAAATCATTACATGTAATGAAACTGCATTAAACCTTTGCCCTCTACCTGGCCAGACAGTGCAGAACTACATGAATTATCTCACAAAAGGTCTACGTATGAACTGTTGATTACAGATGTCTAATGTATAATAGAAGTAATAAGAATAAAGAAGAAGAGGCCTCCAGTCTAAAAAAACAATCCTTGCTTTAGCTGTTTTATTGCATAAAAATAAATGTGCCAGTTAGACAGGGCTTGATTTTGAGCATCATGTAAGCTTTTTTTGAAACTCAGTCCAGGCAGAAATAACAGGCTTGAAACCTAAATTATAGGGAAAGAGCAGTTCTTTTGGGTAGAAAATAATCAATCTTCTCAATGTTAACACCTCCTTTCAAGGCTCACTGGCATCCCTTCTGAACTGTGTGGTGTGTCTGTTTGCATAAGAGAAGGTATGGTTGTAGGTAGGTATTGTGCCTGGAGCTAGAGAAACAGGCATCTCATTTGTGATGATTTTTCACTCTCTCAGAAGCCGAGTGTGAGTGGCCTGGTGGCTACGCTGGTCCTTGCCTGGACTCTGATGGTGGAGAAGCTCTTCCAACAAGCTGCCTGAGACTTCCCCTCGTAGCTCTTGGCAGGTGCCTCAAATCTATCTGTGCCTCTGGCCACTGCCTGTGATGTAAGAATATTGATGTTTGCCCATCTGGGGCTCATCTTGCACAGATGTGTTCGTACGTGTCTGAAATGGACTCAGTCATCCCGACGTTCAAAAAAAGAGACCAAACAGGCATTTCTCTGGCAGGTATTCTCATCTTAACTGAGGCATGTAATGCCATTGATATGATTGTCATTTTGTGCCTATGATTAAGAACAATTACCTTTCTATATTTCAGCGCAGCTGTTTTACTCCAGACGATGCTCTTCAGTAGCTGCCAGCTCAGTGTCTTTGGTAGGACACCTTGGAGTCCACCAACAGACTATCAAGGCAACTGCTGGCTTATGCTCTTGTCGTGGTTCCAGCCAACACCCGTGTGTGCAGTTCACCATGCAATCCTGGAGACATCCTGCTGAGCAGGACCCGCGGGTTTCTCTGAAGGTTCAGCAGAGCTCTAGGAACTCAGCAGAATTACCGCTGGGCTGAGGCTAAACGTGAACAATTCTGAGCTCAGAAGTCAGAAGCCAGAGAAATTTAAATGAAATATACAGCATTGAGTCACTGCAAAGGTACCAAAGTTCATCATGGATAAATATCTGGTTAAATAGATTCAGTCAAATGAGGAAAAAATAGAGAAAACCTCCCATAAATTGCCTTAGCCTGGACAGTGCCTTTACTGTTGTGTGTTTCATACTTGTTTTTAGGTGCCTGTGGACTGAGGTCTAGGAAGAAAAGAGAGAAGCAGAATCCTGCATTCAGTGGGGCTAAGGGAAAAAAGTTCATAAACAATGATTCTAGCTATGTGCAATGCATGTACACCTAGAAAGCTTGTGAAGATCTCATTTCATAATTGCTGTGTGACATATCAGAGCCCAATGGGAACTGTTGTAATGAAAAGTTTTCAAGCCCCTCTTAAATCATTAGCTGTTATTGTATTCAGGGAAAGGAATTGGAGACAAGGTCCCAGTAACTATAATTTTATTTTAGAAGTTACTGCCTATACCAGGTGAAGGAAATTAATCAATTTGGTGATCGCATCTGACAGTGATAAAGGTCGCTTAATACCTTTTGAGCTTTTTATGGTTTTGATATGATATCTCATTTTCAGCATGAATGGAAAACTCAATTGATTTAAAGAAATCTGTGCTTTAATTTACAGCAGATGAAGCTTAGATCATCAGATATCCAAGTTTCCAGCAATCATTAAAATTGTATAGTTGGTGGCCGCCCTTCTAGACATTGGCAGGCTCAGCATGTAAACACACGGAGAGTGCAGATTTCTGAGTGCTTTAGCCATTAATTTAATTCTAAACCGTGGGCTTGGCTGCCTGCATGGAGGGGGACAGTGTTCAGGTGGAGCAGAAGATAAACTTCAGATTTATGTTCTGATCTGCACACGCTCACCCACATACATCTCAGTAGAAGTAATATAGGGCCAAGCCCTATGGATGGAAAGAGTAACACTACACAGCTTTTGGTAAGATGTTCCATTTCAGAACTGCTCCCTGTTTCCCTATAAAAGAGCAGTTGTTGCTTTTCAGCATATAATATGCAATTTAGGAGCAACTTGCATATACCTGTGGGTAGTCATAGCCATTTTGGACAGCTGAGAACCATAATGATTTCTATTTAAATATCACAAAACATGGAATGACAAATCCAAGGCAAGTCAAGCTGCCACAATTTAAACAAGATCTGGACATACAGGATGACCCCTAAAAGCAACTTATCATTGTTCCAACAGTGATAAACCTTCTCCTGGGTGAATCAGAGCTCTGTTTGTCCTGATTTCTACCATTTACCTTTCAAAATACTTCCCATGCTGTTTTCATTCATTTCAACGTACAAGCCCTTCTTCTGCATGCAGCTGCCCCTGTCCCAGTTTTACTCCTCAAGCTTTTGTTCGTCATAACGGAGCACCTCATCCTCACATGCTGCCTCACTATATCCCTATGCCAGTTCATGATTTACAGCTGAGGAACTAAGAAACTGCGAAGTGACTCCCTGGAAAGCCACTGGAAAGGCACTTAGTGCTGCCCTGAGCTAAGACACTTCTAGAGCAAACTGCTGTCCCAGCTCTGAGGCATGATCTGAAGCCATCTCTGTGTCTATTGCTTCCACGAAACATTAATGTTGGTAATAATATTCTGGGTCAGCGTATCACAGAACTGGGAGAACCAGAGAATCCTGGACGTGAGCATTTTTGAACTGGAAGGTTAGAAGTTAGTGGTGGGACAGGCATCAGCATGTCAAGAAAGTCACAAAATCCCAACATAACTTACATAAACAGTTTAAATTACATATGGACTACTGTAGTTTTAGGTGGTTGCAAGTCCTTTCCTCTTGCACTAATGGAAAGAACCAGTGTCCTATGTGAAACTGCTTAATTACACCCCCAAAAAACCAACACTAAAATTGTCCTATGACCTAAAGGCCATGCAAAGCCCAAGGATACCTGAAAAATGGGCACCTGAAAATGGAAAGAAGTTCTGAAGTTCTCAAAGTTCCTCATATCTTCTACTTTTGTCTTCATTTTTCTTATTATTATAAGAGAATAAATAGATAGCTCTGTGCAGCTGATCTCTGCTTACTGTGCTGATTGCATGGGTGTCAGTACTACACAGTCAAGTATCATGCAATCAAGAAGTAGCCTAGGTCATAACTGGATGTTTCACACAGCAGCAGCCTAAGTCCAGTGCAGAATTTGTCCTAACTGCTTATACATCTGTTTCAAAGTCTCACATTGGATGTATTCCTTACCTTCTGACTCTCTCCTTCTTGGTCATAAGACTTTCTGCATCATATAAAATACTTAAGTATTACAGGAAGAACTGTTAAAAACTGTTTTCAGAAAACAAAAGATTATCTAAGTGGAAAGATTTGTAATATGGTCTCTAGAGTAGTCACATTCTGGATTCGTATAATCCCCTTTTGAACTTTGCACCAATGATGGGCCATAGGACCTCCTTTGTTCATTACTTTGCTTTCCTGTGTTCTGTAAATTCTGCTCATGAAATGTCTTTGAAAGCCAAGAGAGAGAGAGGGATTCTAGAAGCAGTCAGATATCTCAAGAGGTTAGTCCTAAAATTTAAGTTGCTCTATATCTCCCGATAACTGATTCTTTGGTTTAAGGCTCAGACTTCAGTTCCAGGGTTATGCTTGTTATAATGTTATTTACATAGCAATACAAATGTGGGCAAGATTTTGCAGATGACTAAAGATAAATTCCTTAGGGAGGAGGTGGTTTAAATATAAGCAAAAAGCAATATAAATCTAACCTTTCTATAGCTAATGACAGTTTTTAAATGCATACCTCATTTGCAAAAAGGATGACAGTAAACCACACTAGCTATTGAATTTTGTTGATAGCATTCTCCTTGGCTAATAAACATAAGTCTCATACTGGAGGAGTGTGCACATGCATGAAAATGTTGGGAATATTCTGGCTTACCCAGTTCTGACACAGCATTCAACTCGCTAGGAATGTTATGCTTTGCATGAGAAAGGCGCATCTTTTGTGGAGCTTCGGATACTGCCTTGTTTTAACAACATTTGCAGAAACAGATCATGATAACGATCACACCTTATTGTGCATGAATAACTGCACTTTTCACGCTTTCATGGGAGTCTGGGAAAGGAAGGGGACGATCATAGCTGAAGGAGAGAGGCATCCGCCCATGTGTTCTGCAGGAATTATGAGCGTCAGCCACACAGCTTACGTGTTCACAGCAGGTCCTAGGTACAACAGAGACAACAAAGTCCAAAATTGTGATTAGAAGGATGACTTATCCAGTGCCTGCCTAATCCTGGAAGTACCTGAACTCTCGAGGTGCCTTGCATTTGAACTCAGCCCTCACACATGCTTTGGGTTGTAGCTGTGTGCCCTCCCAGACCTGCCCCACAGCCCCTATAGCCGGGGCTGAACCCAGATACGGCTGCAAAATAGCGTTGTGGCCCTTTGTATTTACAATGGCTGAGTCTGCTGCCTCCTCGCACCGGCTTTTTGTACAGTAGTCTGGTGGTTAGAGAGGGCAGGAGTGGGGGAAACTCCACGGTCCTGCTCCCGGGATTTTTGTATAAATTGTTTTCAGTAAGACCTTACCATAAACCACAGGGGCTGAGGGTAGAACCAAAGTGTCTGTCCCTCCCAGGAGATAAGTTCTCAGCACTAGTCCAGCTAATCATACTCTCTCTGCCTCATCCCGATGAAATTAATTTTGCACATCTTTCTCCCCGGTTCTGCCCTGGCAGACCCAGCTCAGCCTACGGCCGGACAGGGAGAGCACTTTTGGGGCTGGATGGATGTTAATTCCAACACCTAAGGAGACCGTATTGAATTGCACTTATCTGTGCAGCCATCGCCTAACCTCTGTTTACGCCACTCCACAAAAAATAAAGGTCCTTTCACTTCTGCTAAAGTCTCCTTGAGAATTGAGACCTATTAGGCTATGGTAATATAGCTGATTTTATGCCTCAAGATACAAATTTAGGAGGAGATTTTCAAAGGCAGAGGGGAGTTAGCCTCCCGGTAGCATTTAACTTTTCATAGGATATGAGGGTTAGCTTCTAACGTGCCTTGGAATCGCATCCTCTTTGGTATTGTTTATTTGACTCATGCCCCTTTCAGGAAGAAGAAAAACAATTCTGATCATTTAGAAAAACATAATTCTAAATGGATTCTGAAGTTTTCCTAAGCATCAAACTTTAAGAGAAAATCATATTACTTTACAGTATTTTTCAAGACTATATCAATTCCAGACTCCTTGCCATTTTGCCATAGCTCTGGAAAACAATTCACAAATGTTAAAACAATCTAACAGAAATAAGTAAAGTAAGGATGAAAAGGAGTAGTGTTGGGCTGGGGGGGGGGGATCTGCCACAACTCCCATCTCCCTCTTGCTGTCGTGTGTGGCTCATGATTAGCATTTAGCTGTGCGTTTTGTTAGTATTTTCAGCACAGCAGTAGAGTGAGCATTAATTGGGCTAATTATTGTGAGCTATAATTTAACTCAGTAATCAAACTCATAAACCGAGCATTATCGAATTTATAAACTCAGCATGCTCAAGTGCCCTTAGTGATAATGAACTTGCTGAGTCAGATTATTCCCTTGCAATTGTTGATAATGTCAGAAATAGATTTGGACTGTCGTGCATTTAGCATTTCCCCCTGCTGTATTACATGGACAAGAAAAATTCGCAATACTTGAGAACGGAATCCTCAATGTGCTTAATTTTTTTAATGTAAAGCAGAAACCACTTCAATTTTTGTTTGCTTGTTTTAACTCTGCAAGACGGGGTTGTTTTAATTTTTCCTCCAATGGCAGTGAAACCTTTCATTGCCTTGTGTACCTCAGTCCCTTCCTCATAATCATCTTTGGGTAAGACAAACAAGTATCTGGTATCTACAAAACTTCATTTCTACAGATTCGGAAAATTTTGGCCTCTTTACATAGGTCAAATGTTGTGCCAACAGAAGCAGGGCTGACTTCCTAACATTGTTGTATTAACATACCTCAATTTTAGCCTGGGGGAGAGGGAAATGATGTTGTTTGGAATGAGATGGTAATTTACTTTCCATGCTTTCTCAGTCCTAAGGCATCTTTTCAGGATGAGACAGCCAGCTGTGTAAATTGAAATTGGTGAACAATTGTCCACTGGAGGCTCTAACATCTGAAAAGCAGAGTTATACGCTCTTCTCTGTCCATGTAGAATATGGTGTTTTCATTTTACAGGGATAAGGGATTTACTGTTAAATTAATGGACATTTCAAACTGCAGTGGCAACACATGTTACCGCCTGCATTACTGGGAAATAACTTGCATCTGTGCAAGTTATCACTTGGAAAGAAAAGCTTCCGGTTACTGTGTGATGGCACGAGAAAATAACACTTTCTACCCGTGTGCCAAGGGAAATGAGGTCACAGGCTCTCGCCGTATGTCTTGCAAGTGGATATCTCATGTACAAGTTCGGACAGGCATTAAATTGGTTATGCTTCAACTTCTGATTTTTGTTTTCATTAACATCTGTACTCTTACGTGGCCTGGAGCGTTTTGTCCTTTTTATAGCCTTCCTCAGTAAAGCCGCGGAAAGCTGATCTCAAATTCACATTAATGGCCTTGGATTTTCAGGTCATTCCTTACAGCAAAGACTCCGTTCTGCTGCTTTTCTCATGGCGTGACACCTATACCCCAGTGGATATCCTTGCCTTCACAGCCTATCTTCACATCAGTGTTTTTAATTGTACTTGGCTAAGTCATGAGATCAGTCTCCAGAGTAACTTAGACCTAAGTGCTTCTGGACCAAAAGGATCAGAAAGCTACCAAACTGCAAGGCATACAGCTCTGTGGATTAATGGGAATTTACCCTGCACACCCAAAAAGCTGAAGCCTACAAGCAGTCTTCAAGGTTTACGTGTGATCATACACTCTGATCCCTGAGCTTATTCCCTGTCTTCCTGAGCTGAGAACAGGATAAATAATAGGTCTTGTTCTTTTGCAGCAAGACGGTGTAATTTGCAGGGAGTAATCATAGTGGTTATATATATATAGCTAAGGCAAAGTTCCCCCCCCAAAAAAAAGCCTTGCTTCAAGTGTCTTAACCTGCATGGCAAGACAACCTGGTAGAAATCACAGGGGTGCTACCACCAATGCAGCTGTATAATTGCACGTTGTTGGTGTAAGGACAAAAGTGTATTGAATGTAGATGAAAAATAAGGGAAAATAATTGTGAGGCCAAATAACTCAGGCTTTTCATTCATTATTGGAAATAGCACAGGTGTGGTAGTGAGTCAGCTCCTCTTTCCCTTCAGAGAAGTAGTAGTGTCTTCTTTTCTGCATGTAGCAAAGCCGAGGGGTACATTCCTGCAGTCCAGGCTAGGAGCAACTTGCCCTGAGAAGAGAGAAATTTTGCTATGAACAAAGGTTTCCTATAAAAGGATTTCTTTTAAAGTACCTTGATATCACTGAAGCAATTCAGAACTTCTGCTCCAGCTCAGGGTAAGCAAACACTGCTCTAGAAGCGTGTTCACTACAACTCATTTTAACCTCAGCATAAATGTTTATTTTTTCCCTCCTCTTTCTTTTTTTGTCTTTCTGGGTTTAGGAAAAGACCATGTGGTAACACTGATACCTTGTCAATCAGATGACAAGCTGTCTTTTTCTATTTAGACATGGTAGTAGGTCATTCTGAGGAGTAAAAGGTAGGTTATGTCCCTGAAACCTGACAAAGCGTTGAAAAATAGTACCCATAACTTGGAAAACTCTTCTAAGTATCACTAAAAATGACAAATCCTAATTTTCTCAGGCCCAATCCCAGAATAGATTTTGTACACATAGCCACCAAGGTCAAAGGAAGATAAAAGACCTGGAAAATACCCTAAGTCCATCACATACACCGTTGTTTATTCCTTCTTTAATAAAGGAGTTTCAAGAAGCAAAAACATATCATTATGACTTAACTGATGCTCCTATAATAACTGCTTTTGATTTAGGAGATAAAATTAAATTAGCAGATAAGCTCTTTTATTTCTGCTCAGCCACTAGCATATTCAAACAGGGTGTAACCTGTCACTTTAAAAGGCACAGTAACAAAAACAAACTGGAAGGCAGTCACTTATTAATCTATGTTTTTGTACAGCTATCTGGAAACTCTGCTTTGCCGTCAGTATTTAAAGCTCATAAACAAGACGCACTGTCAGTGATTCTTGAGACTGGAATTCATGGGAATTGTCTAAACAAAACGTATCACTCCTCTTGTGTGTAACCAAATGCATAAATGTTGTTGTCTTTTTATTCTTTACAGATGGTTTGTATCTCCAGAGATTTATAGAAGAATTCATAAATTGGCATCACTGGTATGTAAGAAATGTGAAGCAGCCTCTGCTCCCATTGTTCCCTGACTGTGAACCTGCCACTGCCTGAAAGAGTTTGCTTAAAATATCAAACTCTCAGCCCAGCTCCAGTGTGATTACAAAGCTGACCCTCCCCTGTTTGGGGGACTCATCAGGACTAAATATACAGCTTGATAAATATGAATTGTCATCTCTTTTGGTCATCTATTTCTATATCCTTTCATTCTCCTGCCCTCGCACTGCAGCCTAAGTAGACGGGAGATACTGATTAAGTAACTCAAAGGAAATGATCGTAACCAAATGCTCTGCTGAGCGCACCCTCCAAGAGCTCCAAAATCGTAAGTGAGCTGGTGCACTTGTCGTCAGGAGCATATTCATCCAACAGCAAGCTGTCAAATTGACTTGTTAGCATGGCTGATAATACTCCCGCATTTTCACTGCTAGAGAAGAGCAGGGAACATCACATATGCTTTTGAATGTCTCACGAAGAGCATCAGAAAAAAAAAAAAAAAAAAAGCGTTATTCGTACTTTCGCCAAAGATTTGTGGAAAGGCTGGGAATTGAATCCAGATTGCCTGATTGCTTATGTGGGGCCTTATGCACAAGACCAGCCCCTCTTTTGAAGCTTGACGTTCTGGTCTTTCTCTATTTGACAGTCCTTTTCCTTGTTCTCATTTGTCTTTTGGATGCACTGTGTTGCTCATGTGAAGATTGCTAAAATCACAGCACACAAGACTTTTCCAGATATGATTTTTTAAAACCTCTGTTACATATATGTCATATCACACAGGTGCAATGTAAATACATACTCTACTTTATGTAGATTAAAATGAGACTGCCCATAGGAAACTTACTTGTGGAAGAAGAGTAGCCCACTCAGAATGTATCCAAGCAAGACAGAAAGAGAAGTAGTTCTGAGAAATTCCCAAGACATGTATTATACACCACTGTGGTATCATAGTGCTTTCCCTGCAGAATTAATAACTACATCTCTCATACATTTCCTCCTCCTTGAACAAATACAGCAGCAATGTGGAGAAAGGGAGGTAAACTCAGTCTTTTTTGGAAGAATTAGAGGGATATTCAGTACTGTGCCAACCATTTACAATGAAAATATCTTCTGAAAAAAGAAAGTCCTGAAATATTTTCCAAAAATGTTTAAAATTTTGATTTACCTGATTTTTTTTAATTAACTTGCCCCATAAATTTGACTTCTTAGAAAGCACTGTCCCCAGATCTCAGGTGCTTCATGATTTGTTTTGTCTCCAAAAGGATACGTTTGTCAAAACGATTCCTCGATGTGTATTCACCTTACACTCTACGTGATTATGGGATGATTTGCTAAGACCTTAAGAGATTAGGACCACAGTCTAAAACTGGAATCCACTGGACAGTGACCTTGTACTTGTGCAGGCGCATAGGGAGCATAGCCTGGAGCAGGATAAATACCCATTTCATGCACAGTCAAAGACCATAATCCAGCCTGGATGCAACAATACCTGGATTTCTGTGGCCAGGTAGACGGGACATCATTTTCTCATACTGTAATGGTGAAACAGCACTTGTCTTGGGAAGTGAAGATACCTGGCCATCCAAGTTTAGAGAGAAGTCAAGGCAGGTCCAAAGACTTCACTCGACTTGGATCTTACAGATGTCCAAAAAGAGGCAGAAGCAGGCCTTCATTTTTCCCATTTTGTTCGGCACTACTGGGGCTTAACGACATTTTTTTTCTGAATTCACTGATTCCCCATAGACACTCTGATATTTTAGTTATGGCTACACTTGCAACAGTCAAGAAGCCACTTTAATTGAGCATCTCCAAGAATTAAGAGGAATCTGAGCAGCTGTGACCAAGAAAGAGCCAAATCCTGGTTTCATCTATGAGATTCCAGGGAGCAGGGATGTAGCTTGATTTACGGGGAGGCGCAAACTCTCCACAGGAGAATGCAGAAGGAAGAGCCTCGGGGGGAATCTTTGATGAGACAAAACAATCTAGACATAAATAAAGACTTCAACGGATTTGTCCCTTCATTATTTTGGAGCCTGATCCAAAGCCCTGTTAAGTCAATAGAGGAACTCCAGCTGGGGTTTAGGTGAAGAGCTGAGGGTGCAATTTACACACAACTCCTGTCACTCGGGAACATTTCTGTATCGTAGGGAAATACGCTTGTTAAAGTACTGAGCTGACACTGAGAAGCATTCAGCTATTACAGGATATTCTTTCATTGAGTTACTTGTTGCTGTCCAATAAAACAAAATATAGGAAACCCTTTAGTGTTTCATCAAATTCTTGCTCATTTCAAAGAGTACCAATATTTCTGTGTCTGGCTCACATATTAAAAAGTTTGCCTGCATATTAAGTTTCATTTTTTTTGTCATAGGCTTAGCTTCAGATCTTTCCATGACTTTTACTAGGGGCTATTTTTGAAGGATTCAAGTCTGTTTTGCCAGTATAACCTTCAATTTCTAATGAGTGTTATTTCAAAAGAGACTTTTCCATTGGTAGGTAACAGAAAATAAAGTTACCTTGAAATTTAATAAGTGTTATTTACTCTGTATCTACTAATAAATCCCATCATACATCCTGCTTTCTAAAATGCTAGAGGTTACGATCTCTTCCTATTTGGCATCCAGAAATTAAAGAAACATTTAATTATTTCACTTGGGGGAATCTTAGACTTTTCTTTTCCTACCTTTTGATTTTTCATTTGTACAGCCTGGTAACATTGTTACTATCACCAATTTTAAGAAAGTTTTTTAAAAGATACTGTATTTTTTCTTCCTTTTCAATCAAACATTCTCCTTCCAATGTTATGGTGATATAATCATATTTTAATCACAACATACAGATGTTTCATTCAGTCTTCACTTCCATTTCTTCAACACCCAGTACAAACCCAATTAGAGTTATTACAAAGGCTTTCCTTGGACATTAGTAGATTTTAGATAAGGACTAAAGCGTGCCATAAATTCACATACATATGCATTGTGTGTGTATGTGTGTCTGTACAAATCACTTGTAAACAATGTTAGGTTTCTTGGTAAATGTACACTACTATAATGATATGTTCCTTTTCACAATATATGTATGTATGCATGCATATATGCTGCAATAGCCCATTCACACCAATAGGCTTTTTTAAGTCAATAGCAGATATAAATCTGTATCTGTAGTTCCAGTGACCCAAATACATTGCTATCATCCGTATTGGGGTGTTTTGTTGAATTATATTAAAACAGACCTTCTCGTCTGTATTTTTTTGCATTCAAATAGGTTATAATAATTGCCCTGCAATACCTGGGAGACAATTGAACTGGAAGGAGCACATGGAGTTCTGTGGTATGAAATATTTCTCCCCTTGAACTGCAGGGATCCTTTCAGTGCTATTTTACTGTTAATAAATACATAAGAAGCTTTGTCAGTTTAAGGATTTTTTTAATTATTTTAAATCATGCAAATTGTTTATCTTTGGGGAGGTTCTGAAAATGTGTTTGAAGAACTAATTAAAAGTCTGTTACAAACAATAATAACCAGTATTTGCCAAATTATTTTCCATTCATGAATGCAACTTGAACCATTTTTATTTGCTTAAAAATAAAAAAAATATGTTTCAGCCCAAAGTTTCTTCTTCCCCCTTACGTCACTGTTTAGATACTAAATACATTATGCACATAAAAATGTAAAAATCAACACACTGAACCTTTCTCTTTTAATCATTTTAAATTTTGCTGTTAATACTTTAATTTTCCTCACTCTGTGTGTGTGTGTATATGCGTATGAGTGCATGCATGTGCCTCTGATCTGGCTTATACACTGTACTAAATTGTTCAGTAAATACACTGCAGCAGGATAAGGTCTAACTGGAAGAAAATTGTTGTGAGTTACAGGAAATTAAAAAATTCCTGCAATACCAACCCACTACTCAAAGTCAATCTGTGGTATCCCACAATCCACTCGGCTCTGAAGTCAAGCCAGAATGATTTTTGAAGAGTAATTTCAAGCCTTATAAAGGGTCACATCATGTATTAAAGCCATATTTGCTTCTGTGTTTTGTAAATTTTGAACTCATTACTAAACCTTTGTCTCTTATACTGTACGTCTGGCTCTGAACTCTCCTTCATCAATCCGATCCTTAAAAATCCAACAGAAAACATGCAACACATTTTGCACATGAAAAAGTGGTAAAACATAAATAGTTACAATCTCAAGGTGCCAGCATTTAAGGAAGGCTCTAAGAAGCTTATCTTTTTTTTTTTTTTTTTTTATACTTTAGATAGGAAAATCTTGAGCAAGAGGTTGCCCAAAACTGATATTTTCTGACCACCTTTGGGAAGTGCTGAGTGCCCTCAACTCCTGTTGACTTCACAAGAGATTAAGAAAGCTCAGCACCTCCCAGTATCAGTCACCCGGATATATATCTATATCTATTCACATACACATACATACATATATAATGAACTGCTAACAAATAGTGGATCATCTACTCTTTTCCTTGGCCAAATTCTTTGTGAAAGGATCAGACCCAAGGTTAGAGGTAAAACCATATGCAATTTACAATAAGCAAAACGTGTCTATAAACAAAATACAATTGGAAATCTGGGAATCATTTATATAGAGAGTGCTGGCAAAGTGCAGGCATATGTGTACAAAACAGCGCAGCACCTCTACAGATTTCAACAGTTCCATTTCTGAAGTTGCTAAACTAAGCCTTTATCATAACTTGGGACTGAGAAACAACACACTGTTAGTTAAAGACAAGGATTTTACCCCCACAGCACAGTGAGAACTGGGGTGGGACTGCACATCTTAAAACCCAACAAAGCTGTGTGCACAGCTTGGGCTTTGATTCATCTAAGCTCTCTTCTCCTGAAGGATACTGTCATTGATCTGCTCTCACTCAAGGGTACCCACAGTATTTCATTATGTGCCTACATCACATATTTACACTGACTGGTCTAAATTCTTGCTGTTTTCCCTGAATACTTCTTTTTTTTTCATGATCAGAGTCCTGGAGTGAATCAGCTAGAAGAATCTGGAACAATCTAAACAGGCATTCAAGGAAGATACCCAGGCAAGTGGTTGCAAAATTAGGATGAGATGCAGCATGGGCAGGGACTGCAGCCCGCAGCAGCACGCACAACAAACTGCATGGGAAAACACCCCATCCTGCGCTTTTGCCTCTCCCTATCACATGGATGGCCCAGCCAGGTCTGACGTGGATGGGAAGCAAGGAGGAGAACGTGTTTTGGCCCTGCTTTCTGCCCTGTGGAGCACATTGATATGGTCAAAGCTGGCCAGGTAGTCAGCAGAAGAATACTCACTCCTGGTCTGGAAGTCATGTAGACATTCTTAAGCTGCCAAGATGTGCTAGGATAGCTACACAGACACCAGGCTGGGTCTGGATGAAGCTCCGAGCTCTACTGACATTCTAACATGTCTGCGTGCGCTAGGCCAGCAGATACACACATGGCTTCCCCATGCCTGTACTGTCCTTTCTCTAGAGCTGCAAGCTCCAAGAGACTCTGGAGACTTGGTCCAGTGGAAACACACTAGCAAGGGCAAGAAGGTAAAGACAAACAGGCCAGAAGAACGAGAGGATTGGTTTGATGTCCAACAAGTCACTGAGATGGAGGGAAGAAGAATCAACCACTGTATTTCAGCACCGGGAAGCGGTTTCACTGTGCGAAGAGTTGGTGCAGCAGCTATGATGCCACCCTGAGACTTGTGGGTCCTTGAATCAATTCTTTTTTCTGCCATGGATGCCTTGTGAGGCCCAGGACAGCTCGTTTTAGCTACATCTTCACTGAAGAGATGCCTCCACTTGTGGGAGAATGGCTTGGCTGCTCAGTGGCACTCAAGCTGCCATGGGTGACAGAAGTAAGGACTGAGCAATGCTATCTCAAACCTTCTGGCATGCTGGACAACTGAAGCTACAACTCCCACTGCATTTAAGTGTTTGGGGTTTCAGTGTTTAGTATGAAGACAAACATTTCATCTCTGTCACCCCCTATTCAGCCTGCAGCAGACTTAGGCATCTATCTTTGTTCAAGAGAGCAATGAGTTATTTAGACTACACGGTCTCCAATACTGCCACATTCTGGTTCTCTCTACAGTCAGTGGAAAGTAGCATCGATGCTTATTTTAGCAATTTGAATAGGAGGCTTAAATACAACCTTAGTTTCCCACCTGTAAAACTGGGACAATAGTACTCGTTAGAGCAAAGTAGTATTCCATAGGTTGGAGAGGAGAAATATTTTGAGAAAGATTATGGGATTATCTCATGCTATTATGATGTGGCACATTTTTGTGACAGAAATCAAAAGAACTGAGGCTAAACCAGAACTGGACAAAATTAAAGGATTATGGAGGCTGCAGAGGAATTCTGCTGCAACTTGCGTGATACTAACTTTGCTCTGAGACAAATGAGACACAAATTCTTGTGTCTGATAATACAAGACAGGTGAGTGATGTATGTGATCTCTGTGAATCACCGGCCATCTGAGGCAGGGAAATGCTACAATATTAACAAGTTTTCTACCTGAAGAGAGAAATGAAAACAAGGCATTAGAGGTGAAAGAACGACTGGCAAAAAACATATATTAAGTGTATTTCAGTGAACATTGGGATAGCGATATAACATCTGGTCAAATATGCGGGGAGAAAAAACTCTAGGTAAGGAGAAGAAAAGTGAAAGCTTATTTTATTTTTATTGCAAAGAAATTATATTGCATAGAAAATAGCATGTTGCTGTTATAGTACTTAAAGGATTTAAACACATTAATTGTTGATCTACATTTCTTAACATAGACATACACTCAAAGCATGTTACATACTATCCGTCTCTACCTGTACCTATCAGAATAGTTCTGCTTCTAATGGAACACAGAATCCTCTAAGTCCCAATAAGATGTAGGCTAAATGACATAAAACAGTTAACACAACTCTGCCTATGCCATGATTATACATGTGGTTGTTATAAAATGATGTTGATAAATTTCTCTAAAACTGTACAACTCACATTTGGGGGTTTGGTTTGAGGTAATGTGCATCAGAACCACAAAACGAAGGAAGAGGCATGCTTGGAAGTTCTGTGTGTCTAATTTAGGCATGTATTCAGCCGAAAGACATCTCCTTGGAGGCTGATAGAGAGAGGTTCTGCAAATTTCCTCTGCAGGAGCATATACATATGTTGGGAAAGGCATCGTTCCAGTATGATCATTACAGCCCCTTGAGCACTCCATGTGAATTTGATGGCAGACCAGGTGACTCCACCTACATACAAGAATCAGGTTCTATAGAATTACTTTAAAATCCCAGTTTTAACAAACGCAGCATCCTAGTGAAGCTGGTTCTTTCAGAAATCAAATGGCTGGGAGGATTCTAGAGATGCCTTGAAGAAGGAAATATACAGTCAGTTTGGATTAAAAATCAGACCTTCAGCCTGCTATGCACAGGAAAGTAAGGGTCTCCAAATCTTCCAGAAATTACACATATGTTTCTGTACACATCCCCTTCTCCCCCACCTTTCCTGGAAAAACAGGGAAACCAAATGCAATAGAATATAATTATTATACTCTCCTTGTACATTATATAACATCTGTTCAGGGGACAGTAATAGCTAACTCACAGGAGCAGTTTTAGGATATTTTGTAGTGGTGCCCACTGCTTACATGTTATGGAGATGGGCGCTGCAGGAAACCCAAATTAAATTGATGGAAAGAAACTTAGCTTATTGAAATATTTGCACAACTGATGTAGATATGAATATAGGGTGCAAAAAGAAAAGCAAAAATTAACATGGAAAAAAATGGCAGTTTGTAATGGGACAGTGGCAGCTCTGCCATAACTGTGGTTAGGATTGTTTCCATTATAAATCCAAGCTTCCACTCCAACTGCTACAAATCACAATAAAATATTTTCAGCTTCAAATATGGCATACATGGCCCCTGGCCAGGAAATTGTTTGGGCAAATTTTAGGTCATATGTCAGACATCAAATATTTTTTTGAAAGTGAGTCATAGTTCATGCATTTCTATTCTCACTGTTTAGTCACACCTTAAATAGCTGCTGTACCACATGGCTCATCCAGAAAACATAAAACAAGGCTAATTAAAAATATATTCCTGCACCTAAGATCACGTCTGAGATGTGAAAAGCATCTCAGTATATTTTAAAATTCCTCTTATGACAAATTCAGAAATACAAGATTGGTTAATGTATAAATCTTTGAGATTTTCAGCAAATGGGAAATTTGCCATGCTGATGAGATATATGAAAATCAGTTCTATCAGAAATGTCAGTCTATAGATCAGTGATATCACTGCACTATGTGTCTGTCTCAGGACTGGATGAGTAGGGACTGTCTTTGGATAACTGTTTGAAAGAGCATGAGAAAATGAGAGTCACGTCCTTAAAACAGTAGTTCCCTGTACGTAAACTACTGTATGTACTAGTATTGGCAAAAAGGCAGTTTGGTTCTCTTTTGGGAAGTGTATATAGAAATGTTTGTCCTTCTCGGCCAGATATCTAGTGGCAGAATATTGAATTATATTAACGGACAGCCTTAAGCGAAATGATCAAATGGACTTGGAGGCTGGGTCTGTTGTGGTAGTTTTAAAATAACAGTGCCTAGTTCAAGAAAAGCAATTCTTGGACAAAATCCTGGCCTCCGTTGAAGTTAATGAGAACATTACCACTGAATCCATTCAGCACAGCATTTACTACCCGCCAGTTTGGTTGTGCCTACGCTACATGGCTGTGCCTACGCTCTGCAGCCTGGACCCACTGTTGCGCACTGTCTCCTTCTGCTCACTGCGTGGTAAAGAAATCTTGGGTCCTGCCATTTATTTTGGAGAAATTCATGCACAGGGACAGAGGGAGCTTCAGCAAACTCCAGTGGATGTTCTGGACCAGACCAACTAGGAGGCCAGCACTGGACACAGCTCTGGAAAGCATGTCCAGGACAGACAGTCCTGGAGGACATTTAAGGCTTCCAGTTTTCCATTCTACATTGAGTGTATTTCCTCTTTCTTATGAAACTAAACTGTAGAGAGGACTAGATTTATATAAATCGTCTCTCTGCCACATTTTAAGAACCTGTATATTATAGCTTTTTTCTTTAAAAGAATTCCTCTTTTTAACATGCCTGTGGGTCAATGTGTAATTCAATGTGCTTTAAGCATGACCATGGAGAAGTATTCATGACCAAAGTTAAATTTTTCTTCACAATGGAACATATGCGTATCATCATGTGGAATTTGGGCATCGCTATAGTGACTAACATACTTGTGGTACTGCTCCTCCAGGAATTTGATTCCTAGCAATATAAGATCAGGTTCATTTGATGTTTATATTGAATCTTGCCATTGGTTTTGCCATAATTGAGCTGCTTTTGATAATCCGTTAAACAGTTTCTGGAAAGTATTCAAGTGCTAAAATATCTTTTTATTAAGCTAATGAAAATCACTAGCCTGATATAAAGAGATGCAATTATGAAATCCACCCTGGAATAGCTTAACATCTTTCATTTCATCCTGGTAAAATGACAATGCAGACATACTTTTAAATAGGAGCCATCTTTTTAAAGGGTTATGACTGAATATTTTAGGTTAGCTGTAAATTTTGGTAATAACTTTGGGAAGTCCCAAATGCAAACTGATACTTGATACCAAAGTACCAAGCCTCCAACGAATCATTAAAAGTTCCTTCAAAAAAATAGCAACCAAATTGATATATAACAAAATTATGATATTTCTATATGAAATGTGAAGACACATAAATGGTCAATCTCCATTACTCAAAAGCTATTAGAAAAAATCTCTGTTTTTATCTTACTGGAAATAATATAATTCTGGTCTCGCCTGGAAGTCTGTTCTATGAGGCAAGTTTGACAACCAACAAAGATGTACTTTTTCACTTGTCTTTTTAAATAGCCATTTATAGTAACTTTATACTCAGCTTCATTGGAATGATGGGCTACAGGTTTTGATGCCAAACCCTGCAAATTAGTTCAGCTAAAGATGAGTTTGATCAAAATTCCCATTGACTTCAGGGAGCCAGGAATTTAGTCCCAGACTCAAGTACCACTAGAATGAAAGATGTTAGGAACATATGCTGAGATCCAAATGCCAAAAGCAGTCCATACTTGACTTTTAATGATGCAGGATTTACACTGTTGACCTACCAATCAGAGCATAACCTAAACCCCTGTCATCTGATTCCTTCATTCTTTCACATTTTGAGTACATGGAACTGACATATTCCAAGATTTGAGGCCAAATAAACTCACATACTCAAGCAACACATCACACTAACTGTTATATCAATTAAGTGGGGTAGCCATCTCCTTCTGCTTTCTAATGGCTGTTTATTTATCTAATTACCTGCTGTTAGAGAAATTAGAGACTTTTCAGAAGCCTGAAAGGATAGAGGATGGAAAGCTGAATTAGCCTCTTACAGAATAGATATCTCCACCACAAAGTTGATATTAGGTATGTCTTTGAGGTGCACTTTTATGGCCACTTTCTCTACAGTGTGACTGTGAATCTTGAACACGCTCATGGGACAAAGCTGGACATCCAGGTGAGAGCTGCTATCTATGCAATGCTGTGCGTATTTGCTTATTAATTGCAAAATTTCCTTCACTTTTATTGAAAAATAAGTGGTGAAATTCAGTACGAAAAACCACATGTGGATCCAGAATAATTGTGTTCCATCTGGCCAAGTGAAATACTTTTATCCATAAAGAGTTTGTTTTTTCAATCTCTCAGAATTTCAGAAACAAAACTCAGAATATCCTTTTATTTACACAGTTTTTAAACAATGATTTTGGCTTGTTTGTTTTGGAGTTGCCAGCAAGCCAAGAAATCAGTCTTGTTCTTGGTGATCTCCCCACTGCTAGAAGGCAGCATGAGAGGGAAACTGCTGTTGTGCCATGTGAGAGATGAAAAAACAGGGAGCCAGAGTGGGAAATAAAAGGCAAGGGGTCAGAAGCTGGAGAGAGGAAGGAGTGAAGGTAGAGGCAAAAAACAGGGAGAGTGAGATTATTTCTTTTCTTGCTCTGGACTTCTGCCCCTTGCTGACCTGGTAGGGTGCATCCAAGGAGTCCCCCAGTGTGGAGGATAATGAAACTAGCTAGGAGCCCAGAGCCAAAGAATAAACGGTAGTACAAAGCCCCCAGCAACAATTATAACTGACAGCACATCATTTTTAAACAGGTTTCGGATCTGGAGAGTGGAGGGATGTTCAATTTTTCAACAAGGTAAAATGCCATGGAAAGCAGGTATTGCTGGGGGCAGAGGGGGTGGAGAAGTTAAAGGGACATCATTCAACCAAATCCAGCTTTCTGTCAAAAAAACCCTATGTTGGAAAATATCCAATCAATCTTGTTTAGGGCATATTCTTAGACTTGAGACCATGCATATTTGTTAAATCTTTGCATTCCCTTCTCCCTGTTTAATGTAAATCTTGAAGCTCAGTTAAATCTGTATTCCTCTAAATTATAAGGGTGCTCTTAGAGCAGGAAGAGGTGGTTTTAATATGAAAGTTAGAGCTGGGGTTTAATATGAAAGGAGGTATAGTCTGTGAATGGGTTACATCAGTCAAAATGGGCAACATCAAGTATATTGACAGACTACATATGTGCCTATATTTGAATAAGATCGCAGAATAAAATTATTATTGAATAAATCATAAATAAATACATAAATACTATTTCCTGTCTTACATAGCTTTTTAGCCTGTAAGCAATGGTTTTATTTGCGCAGAAATATCTTGCACCTGTACGTTTAAAGAGAATTAAGCAGCCAGACAATGCCTCTTCTGTTCCTGAATTTTAGATGCAAGTTCACAGTGCAATAAGTTAGCACAGGCTAATTTGGGGGGGCGGGGGGGGGGATCTCTATTTCACAGCTGGTGTGGTCACCTTCCAATCGACACTTCATAATGCTTCGCCTCCAGACAGAACCAAGTGGTGTCCTTATGTTTGCGTTGTCTAGGACCTTACCAGCTGGATCATTGCCACTTTTTCTGAAAGCTGGGAAGCAGACAAGATCAGGCCATTTTTAATTGCAACTCTAGAAGAAAGCCTCCTTGTCCAATAGCTTTAGAACATTAAAGCCACGCATTATCCATCTAATCAGATCTCTGCACTGTTTTTGGACCTCCTTGCTGTCTGAGTGCAGGTGGAAGATCTCAGAGGTGCTCATCAAGAGCTGTTGGCCATAACCAAACCACTCAGCAAAACCACATCCTTCCACACTATGAGAATCAGGATTGGGCTTCGGCTTCTAGCACAAGTTCAAAGTCAGGTTTTGTTGAGGAGGGTACAGAGAGCATTAAAGATGTTACTAATCTCAGTATCAATGACTTTGAGGGGGAGGAGACATCTCTTGGAAGCCAAGATCTCTTCTCAGCACAAATAAGAGACGCAAGCTCAAGAAATACCAGCATGGATTTATAGCCTCACAACTGTGGGGATCTGAGCTGTTATTTGTGTCCGTATTGCAAGTAGGGTAAACTGCTACAAGACACGGGAAGGTTTTTATTTCGAACTGACTGATTCAGTCATCTTAGGTAGAAGTAAATTGGTAGTTGTTCTGGGTTCTCCACAGTCCACCTCTTCAGATTCATGACACAGCACAGAAACGTCAAAGTTTAAATTCTGTGCCTGCCTTCTCTCCCCCACTGCTCATTATATCCAGGCCAAGTCTTCCCCATGAGGATCTCCCTTCAGCGGTGTAGGCTCAATTGCTAAAATTTTATGTGGAATTTAGGCATCACCCAAATGCATTTGCCTTGCAGTTTGAGCAGAGCCCACTTTGAGCACGCAGGCTGCAGGACAGGTAGCGAAGAATATTTCACAGCCCGGTGTCTCCGCTCTGTAGCTGGTATATTGTTTCACAGAGTTTTATCACAGCACTACAACAGGTGCTTTTCATAGCTTTCTGTCAAGGAATTTCATCTGGTGCAAAGCAAAACATCTTGGCAATAGGCAAAACTCTTTCTGGGGACTATTTTATAGCATGCGCATGGAAAGGCATCAAGAGAGTAAACACCAATTAGGGAAAAGGCTAAGAACACTGTTAACCCCTAAGGTTCCAAGTAATCATCGCCAAAGTCTATTTATTCAACCGTGGAATTTGTATACAACCACAGGGGATAGAAAATGGAATTGAAATCTGAAAAAGGGCTTGACTATGACACCAACATAACAAGGCAGAGCTACTTTGTTCATTCCAGCAAAGGTATTGGTGCCCCGTGGATCACACAACGTAGCAGCATTTCGGTGCGTGACCCTACTGAGTGTCTTGCTAGATTTCTCTTTGCCTTTTTAAATTAACTCACAGTAAACTCTGTGTGCTGAACCTGCTCACTGAAAAATGGCACATCTTCAGAAATAAGGGCTATCCGAAGAGGAGAAATGTGGAGCTTGTAACCTGCCCCTGCAAACACGGGCAGCTGAGAACCCACAGTAAATCTCTAATCCTTCACCATCAGTGAGAAAAGCCCTGGGAAGGTGCACAGATGGATGCATTGAACAAGGGCAAAATGAGAACGTGTACAGTCTCCACTCTCTGCGCAATGCCAGCTATGGTGAGGGCATCTCACACTCGAGGAGAGAAAACATCTTGTCTTCTAAGCAAAGAAAAGTGAGCAAAGACCATCAGTCTCTTGCTAGTGACCTCCTAGAGCCTCTGTACCTCAACTGATAAGACTTCAGAGCTGGGATCCACACCAGCCTCCCTCTGCTTGGCAACTGGGAGAGGGAACAGGGGATGGATAGGACACGAGCCTGACCCTCCACGTCCTCACTTCGGAGCTAACCACGCAGAGCCCAGCAGAAACCTAAAGACATCTAAACCGAACAAGGCAACTTCGGGGGAGGAAGATGAAGGTACAGCGAGCTCCTAACGTCCACCTTACAACAGCACCAAGTTTTTTCTTGCTCTACCGTCACAAAAAGCATAGACACTGAGAGCAGGGCTCCCGCCACAGCAGACTGCAGCTCCTTCCCCACATAACAGCCTCAGACACGTCAAACGGCAGCTTCTGCAGGACTCGTTTTTATCCCTTACCCAGCCAGTGCCCGGGACACAGGCAGGCCAGGGCTGCGCTCAGGCCACGGAAAGAGGTGAGACGTGCCGGGGCTGGTAGAGCCCAGAGCTGTGGTCCAGGAGCTGCACAGAAGATCAGCCACGTGTTGTTTCTCCTGTCTCACTCATCGGGGTGGTGGGAAAGGGCAGACACTGTCCCTTCGGGGACAGCGTTGTGCCAGCATCGCTGCACATCTCTCAGATCAGGTATCTGCCAGCTCTGAGCTCTGGCGGAGGACACCGACTGTCTGTAAACAACCCAGAGCTGTAAACAAGTGTGAGCATTTGCACAGCATCAAAATACGGACATTCTTGACGCTTGTTGATTTTGCTTTTACACCGTTACACTACTCATTTTAAGCTGCTGAATTTTTTAATGGCTACTGTTGATTCAAAAGTTTGCGTATCTTCTGTATCTGTTACAAGTGTTGATGTTTACATTTTCTAAGTCTCTATTCACTTCTATTATATTCTATTAGAATAAAGTTTTTAATGAAAATTTGAAAACAAAAATCCCATGAAAGCACATCTCCTAACCGTGGAAACACATTCCTCAACCACAAAGGTGTGTATGACATAGCATAAGCATATGCATGGAAACTTTAAAGCAATATTGCCTGGAAATCTTGGGGTCTGGACTTACTTATGAAATATTATAAAACGTTAAATATCACAAGTTCAATCTGAATACAATTTTTTTCCAAAATCACTAACCTTCATCTCTGTCCATACAATATTTCCTTATGCAACGTTTTATGACCTATTTCTTGAAAATACATTGGGATACCAAGATGTATTCCATCAATTATTTATCCATGAAGGTTAGGTTCTTCTATTTTCAAGAAATATTTCTAGTTTATTTTTCTCTGCAAAATCAGTAACAGGAAGGCAAGTTTAAGTCAATCTTATTGAAAACAATTCATTAATTTTACATAGAGATATATAGATATGCTGAGCCACAAACACAACTCTAAGTTCATTAACTTCTGTAGAGGCCTACCAGCATTTCCTTTGATCCAGAGAGAGACAGAGACAAGACGAACCAGTCCAGCCGTTTGTGGGCTGTGAAGTGTTAACCAGTGACATCACCGCTAACAGCTGAGGACTGCTGTTAGCAGAATCAGCTGCTTCGAAATTGGTGTGCTTAAAAAGCCAGTTTACAGGCTGCCCTGTAGCTTTTGGGGAAGGTGGAGGGGGGAAGAAATAAGAGGTTTTATAGTGCTTCAGCTGCCTTTGATCCTGTGGTTTAGGGTGTGTTTGCTAAAGAAATCAATTCCTTTTGATTTAAAACAAAAAGTAGGGTTAAACTCATGCCTGATGTAACTCTTATGGAGTTACACTAGTGATTAATATTTTAGGGTGTGGCGCAAGCTATTTTAGGTGCTGTGCTTTCTTTCAAGCACCTTTGAATGTATATATGAAATTCAAGGGTACCATAAACTAAACAATATTAGGAGTTGTAAATACAGTCTGTGAAAACAGCATAAGAATCTAGTAACACAAAAAAGGTGTTTTAGTCAGGAACGAATCTCATAGAGTTCAGGATAGAAAGATGTCACCATCACTGAGAAGGTCTTTTTCATAAGGATAACAGGAACAAAATTAGAAAAGGCACAGATGATGGGATGCCATTTTTATGACCCTGGAAAACATCCAGGGCCTAAGTTGAGGAATATATTGAGCTTTCTTTTCTACATAGATGGATCCCTGTGAAGTGTAACCTATACCCCTGCTGCTTTGTGTGCAATGGATTTCCAAGGGGACTCTTTGGAAAGAGCACAAGATTATTTTCTGGACTCAGAGCAGATTTCCAGTTCCAGAGGTGTCTAAATGAAACATGGGGGAAGCACTCCTAAACTGGATGCTCTCCTGGTATTAAGGAAATACCTTTTAAACTGTTCACCTTTCCTCCAGTACTAATCTTTTACCCTTCCAATACTAATCTTTTACTCAGAGAAGCATACCTTAGAGACCATTGCTATTTTTACAAAGCATTTTATTGTATTTCCTTGAGGTTTAGTAGGTGAAGCTGCTATAGGTTGTGTGATGCAGTGCACCTGAATGATATTGTAAAGCCAAATCACATCTTTTCTTATCTCCTTACTGTATCAAATTAGACCACCGAAAAGATTCCTCTTTCCATGGGTATTAAAAATGGGATGTTTGGTGTTCTGATGGTATAACTTTTTAGAAATGTAATTTTGTAAAATACATATAATTAGAACCAGTAGTATTCTTTTGGAAGAGAAATAGGTCTGGGTACGGTTCTTTAGAAAAATCAATCTGCATTCACCAGCAATTCCAAAGAATTTTTTCAATCTCGCAACTTTTTCAAGCAATAAATCATCATTACTTTATATTACTTTACATAGAGAGATAACTTATACTCTGGCTGATCGACAACTTTCTTATTCAGCCTTTGACATCAATTATCTATTATCTATTCTTCTGTCAATATCTGCTGTCTAAATCTCATACAAAAGAATTATACCTTTAGAGAGGAAAAAGTGCCTTTACTAACTATCCAACATTTGAATGACTACATTTATTCAGTGTTCAATAGGACTGGGCAAATAATTTAATCAGCACAAAGCCACCCCAAATTTGTTGGAGTTAATGAGTTTTTTCAAGTCAAAACTTGAATATCTTTACTGTTCCCTGGGGAAGCAGGGTCCCTGGGCAGGAATGTCTCCGACATGCATCTCCCCCCAGGCTGCTTTGCAGGGGGAGGAAATCACTGGGATATGGTCCTGCGCCTTGCCGATGCCCAGCTGCCGTTACAGCCCCTTGGAAACACGGCCAGCTGAATAAGCAGGCTTGAGGCTACTGTAATTTAAGCCAATAGCTTGCCTGGTGTTGTGTTTGAAAAGAATCACGTACTTTGGCCTGAAGTCTTTTCAGGAGAGAAAAGGCACCAAAACGTTCAAGCCCTCGTGGACACCGGATGGGGTGGGCAAAGGGGGAGATGAGCACGCACAGCCCACTGCCACGGCTCTACACAGCTCGCCCCACGCACAGCCTGAGCACCTGGGGCCTCAACAACAGCCAGGGACGTGCTGGGACACCCCCAAGCCTCACCAGGTTTAGGGTAACTCTCAGATGCTCTCCTTGTGCCAGTTACCCTGGGCTGGACCACAGAGGTTTGGGCTGGTCTTTGCTCTGGGCTTGCACGGACCGTTAGAAATGGCAATAGGACAGCCCAAGCTGAGTTACCGTATAGTGGGATTGCAGCTTTTTATACACGGTTCCTGATTTCTAGAAGTGGCTATGGTTCAACAAAATAATCAAGAAAAACCACTTCACTAATGGAGAAGCACATGCATTAATAAGGCAATTGTGGGATGGGCTGAAGCGACACTATGGGAGCAGTTCAGGTCTATTGAGCATATAATATGCATTTAAGAGGTCCAACTAATCGCATCTCTTCCTAATCTTCCAAAGAGCTTTCCGGTCTTTGGAACATTAATAATGTTGCACAGTGAAAGAGGACATACATTTAAGGTGGAGCTGAGGGTTGCACTCAACTCAAATTTTCTAACATCTTTTTTTCTGAGACTTTTCTTTCAAAAATTAATGGCTTTTTTTTGTTGTTGAAAAACTGAAGTAGTATCAATGTCTCTATTCCACGTTTCTTAAACATCCACAGACCTGGCCGAGATGCTTTGGGTGCTCAGCATCAGGTTTACTTTTGTCAGGGAAACAAAAAACTGCCAGCAAATTCTCAGTTAAAGCAGCCACCACTCCTCATGGCTTTTTCTTTAGACTGATGCTAGCTCAGGTCAGAGTGTCCCAGCTTTGTCATTGTGTGTTTTAAAGCATAATTCATTCATAATTTTCTGTAGCGTCATTGTTTCCACTTTATTTTCCAGCATTGTTATTTGAACACAGTGACGTGCTTCCATAAATCTGGAATGACAGAAACTGGCAACTTGGATTTTGCACAAATGTCTTCTAAAATAACAAAGGAAAAGGTGAAAGTAATCAAAAGCCCAGGCACACACCACAGCAGATGTTGAAGTAGGACACATTAGGACTTCTTGGCAGCCTTTTAAGAAGGACCACAGTGATTTGTAGCAAGATGGGTCCATCTTTTAGAGTTATTTCAGTTCTCAGCAGGACTGTCCAAACAGCTGTCCTGCAGACTGGGAGCTCCATTCTGCACTCTGGTGACATTGTCCTTCATGCAGCAGAGGGGGAAAGGTCCTTCCGAGCTACTTTTCCACTGTGTCCAACGAGTCCAACCAAAAAGCTGCCAAGGTGGAAAATGGCAGGAACAAGTTTGCCTGAGTGCTGGGGCACTTGTTACATACCCCATCTGCAGTGGCTGGGGGCACCAAGCACCGTGCTGTGCATCCTCCTGCCCTGCATCCTGCCACTCCGGGCAAATCCTCATCCATCCCCAATTTTGGATGGCTTTCTAAGGCAGCCCCTGCCAGAAGGTAGGGTTTTCCTTGGTTTATGCATGAATCTGATATAATTTTCGCATTTTTCAAGATGCTAGTGAAGATGGCATTAATGCTAATAAAGGACCATTGGGAATTCTTTCCCCATTAGTATGGATACACATCTACTGTCAACTCCTGTTTTGCAAGGGCCACAGCAAGTTTTCACTGCTGACCAGCCTCATGCTCAGACCATATATTAACCAACATCTTAAACTGCTCTGTTCTTCATATTTATATGAAGAGAAAATACAGAATTTTCTAGGAAAGAGCTTTTTCTTCTTTGTCTACAGTATCTATGAGCTGGTGCCTTGGTCTTCACTGAGTCCTTTTGTGGCAACTCCCTTCACAACACTTGCCAGAATTTTGGAAAGACCCTTCCTCCCCTCCAGCCTTTACAATGTCTTGACTTTGAGACAGGAATCCCCATTAATTGCTGTGCAAACAGCCAGGCTCTGGGTGTTCATGTTCTGGCTCCTGTATCTCCCATGGCAGGTTAGACCTAAATTTTATGTAGCTGTCAAACATTCTGCAGTTTTCTGGAGACACTTGTTCTGCAGCTTTGGAGAATTTTTAATATAGATTTTTACTAAATCTAATATAGAATATGTACTAATAAGGCAGTATCATAATCTCTGTACTATTTTGTTTGATAGTACGTTTGGTTTAGTATGCACAATCCGAGCATTTTCAAGCCACGATGTGTTAGTTTGTTGTCTTCAGTCATCACAGCTCAAAATGGTCTGAAGAGCCAATGCTGGACTGGTTTCTACTCCTTGTGTGTTACTCAGTTAAAAGCTGAGATTCTAAGTGGAATTAGCAGGAGACTGAATTTCATTGCAAATGCTGCAGTCACAGAATACAGACACAGACTTATGCATCTCTCCTGCGTATCTTAGTGGTTTGCTTCTTGAAAACTCCTGGTAACCATGAACAGAAGAGCCCATCCTTGAGACTAAACTCTGTCCTGTTTTCACAAAAGCAGCCACATCCTGAGATGAATAGCTGGGACATAAAGCTCTTTCAGAAAATGAAAAACCCTGTCAATTCTAATATTTGCTACCAGCTCAGAAATAGCATTCTGTAATGTTTTTTCAGTGCTTTTAGCTCCCAGTCCTTCAAGGAAGGTTTGAGTTTCACAAAGACAAAGACACTCTCCAAAAGGGAAAGGGTTCCCCACGAAGCAAGCCAGTTTGTGGTTTGATGGGTGATGGCTTCATTTCTTTCATGTTTTTTCTTCTAAATATTGGCCTGATCATAATATCCAAGTCAAGAAAAGGTAAAAATAATCTCAGCCCCTGGGAATAAGATTAGTGGTTGTTTACCTGTGAGTTTTCTTCTAAAGCCTCATTGTTCAAAGGCAGATAAATAAAACCCCATATGCTGTAGACATTGAGAGAGTATATGTATCTATACACTATACAGAACTCTGCCATTAGCTAATAATAGCATTAACAGTTCAGAAGTAAAAAAAAAAAAGTCTCTAATACTTAGTCTTAGCAGCTGATAATGTAAAATAGGGTGGCATTTGGAAGCATAGGATGATGCCAGTCCCTGGGGAGAGAAAGGTGTTAACTTCTAATAGCTTTTCAGTAATAGCCAAGCATCTGCAGTCCCCCATAAAAAAGGGTTTTTAAAAATTAATAGAGCTGAATGTGCTTCACACTGAGGAGAATGCCAGATTAATAAGCGCATTAAGGACCGCTTTGGATTGGAAATAATTATGGAAGATGACAAGGAGCAGAGGTGGCATTGGTGGTGCTTTCAGGAATGCATTTTAAAAAGCAGTTTAAAGAGCCTTCAGATGTTGGTATTATCCTGCGTGACCAAATTAAGAGCAAATGAGAAAAGTTTATCTGGCATTTTGGAGTATTGAAAGGGCTTAGTGTTATAAATTATACAGTATGAGGATAGGCAGTGGTGAGTAAATTCATGTTAAACATTATTGGCAGTTTAAATAGCAACTGCTTTATAAAGCACTAAATATTTTAATTTGGAAGTAAAAGTATATTCACTCCCCTTCCAAAAAAGCATGTTTGACTTATTTATTTGCCAGCACAATCATTAGACATTTTCTCGGTGATGAATTGGTGTATATTGTTCCCAATAGGCTGTTGTAAATGTAGAATAATAGAGATGGGTTATAGGTTTAGAATTGATTTAGAGCTTTACTGATGAAAAAGTTGAAAGCCACAATGACATCTTAATCTTTAGCTGCAGGCTAGGCTGTGCGCATTCAAGGCTATTTCCAAATGGGTCTAGTGTTTATCAATATTTCATCGTCTTGTTTCAGCTCCTTTTTTACTACTTGCTCTTTCAGCCCTTACAGGACAGATATCTTCACATCGTGTTTCTTGATGTTATTGATACAAACCAAATCAGACTTGGTTTTCTTGATGATGTTAATACAAACCAAACTGAGTTTGGTTTCTTGATGATATTAATACAAACCCAGGCTTCCAAGTTTTAATGGCTGTATGATACAGCGGGACAGCAAGGACTTTGTGCATACATCAGAGCTGTTGCAGTCCTATCTGATGGGTGGTCAGTACAAAGACTGATATCCACAAACCACACTAGGCAGGCCACAGCACTTCCATAGCAAATAAAGCAACAACAAAATGCTATTTCATGTCTGCGTAATGATTGGTTTCCCTAAATACAAAAATATTAATGAAAAAAAGAAAAGCTTTTACATGAAGACAAAAGTCTGTGCAGACTTCCAAATTGTTTTTAAGACTTTTTCCTCTTTTAGTCTAAATGTGTGTTGCCTTTTTCTTTTACCCAATATAGTATTTGCATGAAGTTACAAAAAAGAATGCCATTAATATCCAATTTTCTAATAACTACTTTCAGAAAAAGCAAAACTAATACTGAAATATCTTCTAGGTGAGTGATACTTGTAAAGAGGCAAACCCTACAATTATAGCAGCATCTTCCATTAAACAGTTCTAAGTACCGTATATGCAACATGCTGGAGACTCATTATTTCAAATCCAACTTCTCAAAGATTTATTTTTCTTTTGAAACAATTTCTGACAGCTTTTGATCTTCTAAACTGAAAAAAAATCAAAGAAATCTGTTTCTCTGGCATATTAATAGCAAAGGAATTTCTGGATGCTGCAAAGTAGGAACTGAATATAATAGCATCTCAGTTTTATTCATCTTCAAAGAAAACCAAATATATTTTTGAGACTAAAAAATAGGATACCCTACAGATTTTGAAGGGATGGGATAAACCTCTTTTCACAAGAAAAGATGACAAGAAATTCATCTTGAAGGACGTTCACTATGCTTCTGTCCATTTAATACATTTACAAGCCAGCTGCCATGAGTTAATCTGGCTTTTACATCTGAAGCAAAATTATTTTATAATTTGGGGCTCATACGCCTAAGAGATTTTTTCTTTTCCCAAATTCTTTGCATATTGTAGATTGACCTGCCAGCAGATGTGGCATGAGTGTACACTGTTACCTAAAATTATGCAAGGGGTTCATTAAAAATCCTTTTGTAAAAGTTATATATAGGAATCTTAACATCTTTCATTCATGGCTTCATCACTCCAACTCTTTGCAGGTGTAAAAATGAAATAATTAATAACAATTGATTAGGCCATTAGCAGGATGTGTGTGTTGTATGTGCACATGTGTATCTATATTACTACAATAAAACTAATATACATTCAAACCCTTAAGAAAGAAATACTTTAAAGCCCATGTTTTACAAAGATTCATAAATTTTGGTAATCTTGTAGAGTTTTTCTTGTACAGCTGACTGGTCAAAATATTATCTTTCCTTAATACCATTTTGCTAGCTGAGTAGGTCCAAAACATTCATCACACAGAGTCATGAGCTTAGCTATGGCTGCCATAGGAAGTTGCAATCCTGTGAGTATTGTGTTACTTACAGTGCCAAGCTTGTCGAGAGGAGGTCAAAGTGATATCTCAAAGAAGCGGCTGGCCATTAAAAATCAGTACACTATGTTAATTTCCAGAGATAAATTATACAGAAAAAGATAATTTAGACTGTAGACAGTGAAGGGAAGTTAGACAATGCAAAGAAACTACCAACTGTGATAGGGCTGAAAAACTCTTGCTATGGAAACTGCTTGATTATACATCCTAGGTAATGTAATGAAAATCATAACACGCGCATGTCATTAGCAAAGAACAAAAAAAACCAAAAAAGAACAAAAAAAGGAATTATGCACATTAATGTACATGAAGCAAATTGTAAAACCTGCAGCTACTCTGATAGTCCAGAGGATTTTATGTGTATTAGCCAACTGAACGCCTTAGCTTCCTATGTTTAGTAGAGGCAATTCATGGGTGGCATAAATACCGCTTTTCAAAACACCTTGTCTTCATATGTATAAAGAAAAGGCTGATAGTTTTGATTTTATCTTAAATAACAGAAAGAAACAAACCTTGATAGAAATGCTTAGCTAGCATAAATTGCCATCGTTTAGTTATCTGTGGCAAATTATGCCAGGTGAGATTCAAAGGATTCCAAAGATGGCACTGCTCTCTGCCTGATTAGGCTTGAAGTCACAGCAGAGGTTATCACAGTAAAATGATGACATTTGAAAAGCCATGTTTTAAGAAAAAATAAAGGAAAACAGACATTTGGGGGGGGGGGGGGGAACACCAACAAACATTTGACCGCATTAAATGGATTCCAAATTCACACAAACCACTACCAGTTACACTTTCTCATGTCTTATTTTTCCCCAGAAAGTGTCTTTTTAAACATCAGTTTTACAAAAAAAAACCCCAGTATCTTAGGGCAGCCACCCATACTGCACTATAACCACCAAATCAGTCACTTCTACATAAGTAGTTCTAATGCTTGCTGGGTTTCATTACAGAAAGAATTACTTCTTACAAACTATGAAGCACATAAACATGGGATGGTATAAGAACATTGCTACCTTCAAACCAAAGATCTGAGGAGCTGAAATTTATATTAGAAATTACAGAAAGATTGTAGAAATTCATGTGACAATATATATTAGCAATGGTTGTTGTAGAATAACTAAATTTCCATGAATCATCCAGCATGATTAAAATAAGGAGGAACTAGAGTGTCAAGTGTTGACCTAGATGCAGATGTTTTGAAATATTCCAAGGTTACAGTTTCACAGTTTTTGTCAGGCAGCCGCAGAAGTTGGATTTAAATTTTTCTCTGAGTTTAGAGTTGGGATTTCTGTTTGGAGCTTCTTCTGACTGCACCACAAATTATGTCTCTGTGTAGGATGGGTAACAAGCATTGCTAAATAAATTAGTTCCTCGAAAGTTCACACAGTTCTAAAGCGATAAAATGCCTCCCAAACCTTGGCTTAAAAAGAAGAAAGAGATACAGAAAAATGAGATCTAGTCTACCAAGAGTTTGAATATGTTCTTCAAGAAGACTTTTGGTAGATTCCTCAGCAACAAGCTATTCACTCAATGGTCATCATTTTCTCATTCATCTGGAAGTACTATTCTCTGTACTGACACTATTTATTAACTGAAATTCGATGATTAGAAGAATGTGACAGTGAAGAACCTCTACAAATCAACAAGGCTTTACAAATGCAGCAACCGTTCATGAAGTCTAGAAAGTCACTACATGATGTCTGCTCTTCATAAAAAGCCAGGAAAGTTGGAGATTTATGGGCTATTATAGCTCACCTCATATCGGGAAAAAAAGGTAAATAACCTGCTTTGAAATGGAATAAATCAGCAGCTGTATACATGCAATCTGATGGTGAACCAGCAAAATTTTACAAAATATAGAAACTCTGTCAACATAATTTCATAGAATTATTTGTAAATGTTAATACAGAGGACCTAGTTTTCTTGACTCTGCCTTGAACTTAATTTATTTGTAAATTTTTTGGAGCAGGACTGTCTGCTCCTCTGTCTTTGAATAAGGCCTAACATGTGATTTTTATTTGGTTTGCAGTCATAACCGCAGTGTTAACAAGAATAAAAAATTTCAAAGCTTCTGTAATAATATTTTATAAAAGTATTAGCAGAGGTGGCATCAGACTCAAGATATATATCCCAATCAAAAAGAAGCATCTCCACATTTCCAGTGTGTTTGAATATAAGGTATAGATTAAAGCCCATTCTTGACCTAAAGGAAAATAAGGAGGTAGTAATAGTTTTTGTTAAATTTTAAATAACTGGCCAAAAATGCAACTGTTGTAGTCCAGATCTATTGTTCAGAATCAGAAAGGTTAAAAATTATTGTCCCAACCTTTGAAGTTACAACAGGCTTAGACACTTGTTTCAAAAGAAGATAGTTGTTCTTTGCATATAATATTTCAGATTATGACCTCTGCTATAAAGAAACTCCAGGGGTTTTTAATTCTACTTGAGGAAGTATATGTTCTTGCAACAACATTGTTCATAATTCTGAAAACCTCTACACCACCTAAAATATGTTGAGACACACAATCGAGTGTATTCTCTTTAACAATCATATAGAAGGAACTAAACAAAAAAAGAGGGAGAAAGATAATGAAGTTATGCCCGTGACTATCTAATCTCTTCAGATTTGAGGTTGTACATCAATAATACCTGTGTGTAAGATATGAAAAAGTTCACGCACTGAATAAACTTCAGCTTAGACTTCAAAATCTATAGTACTAGAAGTTTTGTCTTAATATTGCACGTAAGTACTCTGTGTGGTTTTGCTTTATATAGGAGTATAAAATAGTGCTCATAGTATTTTTTAAATGACACCAAAAAAAAAAAAAAAAAGTAGCTTTTCTACCTCTTTCTTTGCAACAGGGTAGTTTCCACAAGGAATGTGCTTAACTGCCCGAAGGGAGGTATAGAAGAGTTTGAGAATCATGTCTGTTTCCTTTAGTTTTCAACTGGCGTCTGCCTACAGTAAAATTGACAGCTGCATCTGAAGGACCTACCCTGAACTGGAAAATTATCTGGTTTTAATACAGTTCTTTTGAATTTTATGAAATTACTGTCGGGTAAATAGCTGCCACTTAAAAAACCTCTTATGGGATCTTGCTAACATGAACTAAAGTGAGATAGTTTCTGGCAAAATTAAATCTCTCCCACCTTTGGGCCAACATTCCTGTCCAAACCAGATACACGAGTGTGTTAAATGAATGCAAATGTTCATTGACAGATGGACTGAAATAAGGGGAAACTTTGCTGTATCTTTAGGGGTGGGAACAATGTTACAAGTTGGCCAAGAAGTAATTAGGGATAGGATCATACTCCTGACAGCAGCAAAGAAAATGAAGAGCAGTTGTGTGTGTGTGTGCGCACGCATGTGTGCCTACGTGTGTGTGTGCGCGCGCGCGTGTGTTCTGGACCTGGAGTCTGAGTTAAAAATACCCAAAAGGGGGGGATGCCAGAGGCGATCACAACTTCTGCTGACTCTGAGTCCCTCACATCCTGAGCCTTCTCTAGCTCCCCAACGGTCTGACGCAGCACTGAGATCCCAAAACTTCTCTCAGGCCCAAATCCAAAGTTTTTCAATTCTCCTGTCCCCAAGCCCTAAAGCACCCCATTTTACAAGAGTTACCTTTCTCCTCACTAATGCACCCTTTTGCCCCAATCTCCCTAAACGTATAAAAACTTAGCTTCTTTCTAAATTGACACTACCCTGACCAGAAATGTATTAGGCAAAGCTCTGAAGGTAAGAAAGGAAAACATATCCAGGAACAGGCAGGTGGTTCTAGGCAAGGGACAGGAAAAATTGTCAAGTAGCTAAATCCAGTCAGCGTGTTCTCTCTGCTGTGATTCTTGCCAATATCATGAGCCATGTCAGTAATACTGTAAGACCAGTCAACGGAAATGAAATCTCTGGATGAGTACCTTGCCCACAGAAAGCCCAGAAGCAGATTTAATACTGTGCGAATGCCGTAAGGGAAGCAACCACGCAGGATGTGCGTAAGTATTCCCGTGCTCACCACCGGGAAAATCTTCAGTCCCCGCTCCACCAGCTCCCTGCGAATGGAGGAGCTGTCAGGAAATTGCAGGGAGGAAAGGACCATGGTCTAGTGATGGAAGCATGAGAGGGATTGGTGGGTCAGTACCAGCAGAGAGGTCCTCTACCATTTTTCCATTCTTCACAACACCAGCTCTTTCAGCCCTGCTAAACAAAGCTTCACAATTAGATCCAAAGGGATGTATCTAAAAACAAGTGCATCACAAGGATCTGTGCTCCACGGCTTTTCATCTGTGGTCCTTGAGAGTCAAAGGGACTATTGACGAGGGGTTTGAGAAAGGTGACTAAGAAATATACTTTCCATAGAGAGCTCAGTATGGAATAGTCCAAAAGACTCCATATCTAAAGAGACCCTATGGCACTGGCAAGCTCCTAAACTACTCAGAAGTCTTTGCCTGAAAGTTCCCAAATATTTCCAAAAGCTGCATCAAATTCTCAGCTGGGTGGGGAGCCAAGCAAAGCAAGGCCAGATGCGAGTGCATTAGCAGCTTCCCGCTTCTGTCGTTGTCCTCTCCTTCCCAGGCTCAGATGCATATGGAGCATCTGGGTGCTTATAACGCTTAAATTCTATTAATTCTGGCCATTCGTACTGTTTTCAGGCTGGCACCCGTGTGGTGCGGGGAAGAACAGGATACTCCCTCTGCACTGTTGTTGTATTGGCCATTGCGTAATAATATTTTACAGTACTGTTACTGGTTTTCCACCAGTCCCATGTTTCCTCTTCCAGACTGGCTGCTGTTTCAGGCACGGCAGTGGGTCTGGAACTTTAGATGGAAAGTGTGAAGCCTAAGCTCAAACACAATTACAAGGCAAAAAAATGCTTTAGTATCATTCAACAACGATAACTTGCCAACACATACTGACTATAGATAGGCAGGTGATGGCTGTACAACTCGCTCTCCCAGAAGGAAACTAAAAGCAAACCTGTAGCAGATCTGGAAAAGAGACAGGGTAGATATAGCCCAAGTTCAGGTGAAATTAATTCAGACTAAGTTGTTAATGATTTTGTGTCTCGTGTTACAAGGTCTTCCTATAATCTGACTATCATCTTTACTATCTTGAATCGTTTCAAAGAGAAAAGAGCATTAAGTCAGCACACTGACAATGAAAAAGGAAAGTATCTATTTGGCCACCTAAGTGAATGCTGTAATCTTTAAAATGTCTTCTCATTTGCATTACCATATTGCTGAAGCCAGAAAACTTTGCTTTGTCACAGAAGACTTGTTTGTACCTGCAAGGAAAAACAGACTGTCAGCAAAACTGAATGGTAAGTCAGACAAGAAACCTGATTTAATATCTCGCTCAGACAATGCCACTCTCACTGGATTCAGAAAGTAGAACAAGATGTTCAAAATAAGTTTCTACCTTGCAGTGAGACAAGTCTACTCTCACTGTTGCTGTCACCAACTTGCCTGTATGTGTGATAAGCTTTTCAAAGTGAGGTGTTGGAGGATGTTTTGGTTTGTCCCTGCTTACCAAGCTGGCAGCAGTCAGAGCACATGTCAATGCACTTGTAATTACAAGGAAATTACGTGAAGTGTGGAAAGTACATCAAGGTTTACATAGATGGTACACATGCAATGACAGGAATTTTGTTTACTTGATAGGACACTTCTCCAAAGCAGCTCATAATGACCACTGGAAACATCATAGTAGTCACTTGGAAGCTCTGGCAGCCAACATGAAAAGCTTCCTGGAGGATTTTATCAGAGCTTTACCAGTAGTCACACTTCTATTTTCAGATCCATGCAATGAAACGATTGGCAAACATGTGAGTAATGGTTGTCAAGAGCAAAATACTTGCTTAGTCCTTTGAACTCCAAAAATTTCTTTCATGATGATCTATTTGAACATCATCTTGAAATCTAAGCATGGCTTTGCTGGATTGTTTTCTCTCTGGTTGTTTTCGTGACTAAGTTTTTTCAGCTTACATTTGCAAGTAAAGAGACTAATGGCTTTGAATATGCACGCTAAAACTGAGATCTCATTAAAAAAATTCAGGTTTGAATGTAAAGAAGAGTTGCCCTTCACCATTTTTTGGCTCACAGTGACAAAGGAAGTGAAGCAGAGGAGCACTTCTTAGTGTTCAAATGTTGTTTTTCTCTAACACTTCCTCGAAGTGAGCAAAGAGAGTGATTAGATAAGAAACGGCAGTGCTGCTCCGGTTGCAACCTGGTTGCTATAGAGAAACAACAAACCACTTGAATTACCTAGCAAAGGTAACCTGGTGCTTGAATTCAAGCAAGACCCTCTTACCTGAGAAAAAGAACCCTGACGTGCAGAGAGTACATTGTATTCTTGATGCCGTTCACAGCTGTAGACTTTTGTGAAGCTGGTTTTCAGTACAGTGTTAGTGAAAATATACTTTCATTATAAAATATATAAAAAGAGATCTGTGTTTAAAACTGCCTATCAAACCTATCCTTCAAATATAAGGATGCATCCTACCAAACCTTCACTTTCTCTCTGCCAAAAAGCAATCTCAACCATCTCAAATTATAAGTACACAGAAGTGTATCAGTTTCTCCTTTGTTTTAACAACCAGTTTAACCATTTCTAGCTAAAACAGTTCATTACAGGTACATTACAAACCAGTTTATGTAAATAATACTTCTCCAGATTCCATATGTCTAAGGAATGACAAAACACTACAGGTTCAAAAAAGCTTTTTTCAGATGTAGAACTTATCCTGCAATAGGTCCACTTGTTTTGAAGGCTTTATTAAGAGAAGGACTTCTGATCAGCATCAAGGGTCGCAAAGCTTCCGTGATAACACTGGTTTTTCTAGCTTTTGGAGATTAAGACATTGGCCTTAGTATATCCGAGAAAAGGATCTAGTTAGTCTCACCTCTACATATTGTTACATTTTATTCATGTTTGAAAAGCACACCAACATCTTCATGTGTAAAGCACCAGGGAAGGAGATGCTGCAAGAGGCAAGAGAAACAGGGAGCTGAAACAAAAGTCCTAAAGTTCGAGGATTTTCCAGTCTGGAGCAGGATCTCATGGTTCTCGTCCCTTTCATTTGGTATCCCAATTTTAGTTATTTGCAGACTCCTAACCAATGAAAATATGAAGAAATACTTTCCAAAGCTTTAATTAAAAACTTCTACTCTGTAGTTACTTAGGCTGTCATTTAATTCATATTAACTGTAATTTTGAGGCAAAACATTTTTTCTTCATATTTGGAAGCTTAATAAACCAGGTAACAATGGAAATATTCTGTCTCCTGTTTTAAATAAATTGTTAAGGAACAATGTTATCCTGAAACCTGAACACTCACGTTAAAGGGGAGAGCAAATTTCGTTACATGATCCATCTATTTATTTTAATCTGCTCATTCTTTGAAAAAAATGAATGAGAATTTAAACACACACAGCAGTTTTACAAGGAGCAACTTTTTTTCTAATTATGTATTCTTTACTTATTAATCAGTGCTACAATTTCCTGTGACATTTAACACAGACACAAGTTATTTTCATTCCAAAAGTTAGCAGCTCACTGTATCACTATACACATGGCACAAGCATTGCAAATGTAAATAAATGTAGGCGTCTGGGTTTTAACCACTGCTCTCGGAGAAATGTCTTTTTTAATGTGGTATAACTTGCAATCACACTGAATGTCATCACAGCTTTTGAGAGTGGGCAAGTCTTCATGCAAACCTAATTTTTCACAGAAAAAAAATCCTGGCATTTGTGCAAAAATAATGAAGCCCATAAAAGAGGAAAGAGAGGAATGTAACTAATAATCCTATTTATGTTCTTATGCACTACATTTCATTTACTAGAAATAGCATGACTAAATTCTAATAAATAAATATACTAATTGGTCATTGGAAATGCAAATTTCAACAACAATCTTTAATGCAGTATAATAAAACCCATTACAAGCACCAGCTTTGTAGATGCTTTGATTGTAAATAAGAGATTAGTTTTAAATTCAGATGTGCTGAACAGGTTGGCATAATTTCAGGTAGCAGTGGATTTAGGCTGCTTGCCAATCTGTGGGAAGAGCAGATATATTAATACCTGCACTGTTTCTACTCTCATATATTCAGTCTGAGTATTTGCTATTTGCTACAGTAAATTATATTGGGTGGCAGACATAAATATGGTTTTCGTCTTCTAGTTTCTTGCAGATCACTTTTCTTAGTTTTAGTAGATTCCATGGGGCCATATTGTCTCAGAGCTCGTTTCACTTTTCCGTCATGTCCAAATAACCTGTCTCGATGACCACAGGATAAGACACCTTCTTTCTGAAAATGAAAACCTAATGTGTCATTTCTCTTGCAGTTGGGATATTGCAAACATGTGCCTTCACCACCCTTCATTTTCTCTTTCTGTGGTATTGTCCATCCCAATTCCCATGAAATCAATGAACAAATTTCTCCCTTGGCAAATCCGCAGATGGTCTCAGCTATCCTAGCTCCATGCCTGTTTATGTTGGCCAAAGGTCTATTCCTTGCCTGACACGACTGAAATTACCACTGAGAAAGGATATATGTGTGACATCACTTGAGTAGACAAAGATCTTGGTCCCACACCATGCAACACAGTAGAAGTTTTGGCCCCAGTGCCAAAGGGAGAAAATCAAATACTTAATTTTGGATAGGGCCACAGCAATGTGATCTATAGTAATATTCCTCACTCAGCTTTACTGTTTTTAAGATTTTTATCTTCCTAGGCTGTATTTCCACAGCTCCAAACTTTTCCCCAAGCCTCCATGGGAAAAGAGTATCTGACAGAGCTTACAAATACAAAAAGTATCTTATTAGCCTGAACAGTGCTGCCCTGCTGACAGTTTGTCAGATGGTGCCAGAGCCCTTTGAGCTTTCCCAGCATCAGCCACCTGCCTTCCTAAGAAGAAGAATTCAGCTGACACTTGAGTAAATATAAGCGATGAGTTTTGCAAGCCACCCCTTTCAGATTTTTTAAAGCACGTGACAACCTAAGCTCTAAATCATGCTTGTATCTATTTTATTTTTTTATGTCTCAGCATTAAAAAAAAAAAAAAAATGCAGCTGACTCTAAACCACTAGGCTGTGTGGAGCTAATCAAGGTGACCACTGGTACTGGTTTCCTTTCCAATCCCCTCACCTTAGTTATTGTCTCACATACGCACTTGTTGCATCATGCCTTAAATTAATTGTAAATTCTTGGGTACTGGGAGTGTTTCCAGTTCTGCTTTAGCACACTCCCAAGCACAGCAGTCTGAGCAGGACCTGAGGGACATTTGTAATAGGAATAATTAGTACTGAAATTGGGATGCTTTGGCCTGAAGGGGAAAAGTCACAGCCGGGAAATTGATTGAGGTGTCTGAAATGAAGTCTGTTTTCCTAAAAAAAGGCCGGAGTGGCATCTCTGAGTGATGATATAACACAGTGACAGATCTTTTTGATATACCAAGTAAGCACAGTACCTGAGGTAGACAACTTTGACATGTGCTGCAAACACTTTGGGGCAAGCCATCCCTTCTTGTCTTCAATAGCAGACAGCTGCCTTCTTTACCTTGAATTTTCCCTCGCATTCCTTGATGACATACAAGTTTCCTCAGGAATTTTCGTGGCCAAATCCCAGCAAAACTCTGGGCACCTTGAGAAAATCCCAGTCTGCGCATCCAGGATTTTTCCTCTCTACCTTGAAAGGACGGTAGACCTTCCACAGCACCCTAGGTTGTGTAAGAAACACCTTTTTGGCAACATTTTGAGAATATCAAGGTTGTTTTTCCATAGGAAGGAATGGTAAGTTTTAATCGGCTTGTGATAAACTTTGGTACCCATGGGATCCAAAGGACAGGCTCCAGTTTTACAGACCTCGCACATTTGTGTTTAATGTTTTTATCATAACCCATCGCAGACTGATGGACACTCCTGCATTTTTTATAAACTGAATACTGTGTAAAGTAGTCGTATAGTTTGGTTAATCATCTAGATCTCCCTGTGGGGCATTTCTCATTCTGCAGCATCGTCTTTAGCAATCCAAAGATCTTTATACAAATTTATCAATTATTTATGAAAAGAGTACTTAACTGTAGTACAACAGATCCGGAGACCAAAATTCCTCACTCATGAAAGTAAGCCAAGCTGTACGTACTTCAGTGAAGACCTGCCTCCTGGTACCACTGCATTTAACTGCCAGCCTTGAATACACTGAACTGTTATTAATAAATTATCTTAATGATTGTTTTTAGCTAAAACAATAATTTGCAAATTTCCTGAATACATGCACACGCAAAATTGCCACGAGGTTTTACATTTTGATCTTTTATTTCTCATATCCTGTTGAATGCCCTACATAAATTATGCATTTCTAGCCTTGCTGTGTCCCTTTCTCTTAGTTATGACTTGCTGATGCCAAAGAATAAAATGTGATTCAGCCCTCCGGTGCATGAAGAGAGCCCACTGGGGCTGGCTTTAGTCCACTCCCTGTCATTGCAACCTGCTGGGTTTGTGCAAATAATTTAGCTTTGGGGCTAAACCAGCTAGACTAGGTATTTCCAAGCTAGTACGATATTCATGACCATAAAACACACTTCCCGACTCTGTCCCAAGAGACCTTTTCAAAGTTGTTTTATGAGAGACTAGGGAGATCTATTAATGAGTGAAGTAATTGTTACCTGTGGGCACAGATTTAGAACTTCATGCTTCAGATTCCAAAAGCACAAATGTCTTTGTTACAACCATGTTGTGTGCAGCAAACAAAAGGGATGCTCACAGAATCAGAGATATGGATGTTAGGCTGCACAATACATATTTTTTTTACATGCAGAAAAAAATGCCTCAGATAAACAGAATATTTGGTATCATAAGCTCTTGTAACCAAAAAGAGAAATCAAAACAAAAAGTGGTGTAATTTTCCATAAAATGAGCAGGATGAAATCTACAACATGTTGTTTATTTACAAGCATACACAAAATTAAACTACATCTCCTGTTTAATTTACAGTATTAAACAAAGGCACAATATCAGATCTTGATATCACTATGCTAATTCAGGATGTGTTCACTTTCGTTTTATTTCCAATATTTAGTTCTTAATGTGATCTTGTGTGCCAATCTGGTATATTTATATAATTACACACGTATTCATGAGATGATATTATATAATTACAGTATAATCTATATCAATGTAGCCTTTTTGCACAAGGCCAGCAGTACACAAGAAACTCAAAAACTCCGTCTTGTGCGAAGATCTTTTTAGTTCTTTGGGAGTCCTTAAAGAGTTCAGTAGTGCCCCTGCTCCATCGCTGGGCAGACTAGAGGACAGGGAGGGCTATCAGGGTTGCAGGTAGCATGGCTTGGACTATTTGTGTTCTCTACTTTCCACAGTCCTTAGGGGCCAAATGTAACTCCAAGGTAGTCTTGAAGCTGCTCAAGACTCCAGGAGCCAGGTGATGCCCTGAACGTACTGGGAAGCCGTGAAGCACAGAGGTAGCTCAGAGGTATGTGAACCAGGATCTGGTCCCCAAAATCACATAAAGAGAGGAAAGGAAGAGATTGACAAGAATTCTTGCTTTTCTTTTTAGCTCCTCTCTGTGTTTAGGGGGCTTTACTGAAATGATGTGACTATCATGAAATGATGTAACACTTACAAGAAGCATATGTATGCACATGCATGTGAAATTCTTCTTTCCAGATTCCTCCTTTGTGAGTGTGAAAAAGAGACATCTCTCATTGTGTGTGAGAGGTGGCATCACCTCCCCACCCACACTTCTCCACAATCCCTCAGAGATCCATGGTCCCATTTTCTCCATCACTGCACTCACTCCTTTCCTCACAGTTCAATTGAACATCTCGCTCTCCAACAACTACTCATTCCTGAAGGACCTCAGTGTCAAGCACGCCAACTGCCTATGATCTTTTTCTCAAAATCAGGCTGTTCCTTCATATCATCTCTGACCCTATTTCACTGGCACTGCGCTATAATGCCTGAAAGCTCTGGCCATCGGCATCTATGCAGCACTGTGTAGGTGGGAACAGACTTGACATCTACAGGAAACTTACTGTCTTCTCTACAAGCATGTATTGTTTATGTCTCCAGGTTGTAAGCAGATACCATTTTACAGCTTTTTTTTCATGCCATTATGGGCCACCACAACAGTTAAACATGAGCAATTATGGCCAAGGCACTGCATCCACAGCAAAAGAGAAGATTCAGAGTGAATTCTTTGAAAGATGTAACAAATGGTATGTTTTCTTCTCTGCCTCCACTTCCCCAAATCCCCCAACAGCCATGAGATGATGAAGGAATGGGAAGGAAGCACCTGGCTTCATGTAGCCCACTGTCGTCTCCCTCAGGAGGAGCTTTTAGGGGCCTCTGCTGTGCTGCCTTAGAGGAGAAACTCAGGTATCAGCTTCTCTAGCAAGCAGAGGCCCTTGCACGGGGGACAGGCAGACTCGAGCAAACCGAGTGGGGAAATGGGTATTTGCACAGCAGAAAAACATTTTTTTTGTAAGTCATTTTCTCTATTCCCTTTTGGTTTCACTTCAGCTGCTTGTGGGTCTGTAATTGTCCCTCCTCAAGAGCCAGTTTTATCTTCTGGTGGTTTGAACAGTTTAATCATCATTCAAAAGCCATTACGGTGGGTTTCATCACCTTCAGGCACACATGGCCGTTACACTCCTTCTGGAGTATCCAGTGGGCAGAACACAAGGAGATGAGTCAGGATGGACAAGCTCTAATTTCAGACTAAACACTTTCAGAAATTAGTGGCAATGGTCTAAACAGGTTTAAAAAGTAACTGCAAGTGTCACGGTTTAAGGGTCATTATAGAATACATTCAAAGGGCTGAAGAGCTCTGGGTACCTGCTTGCAAGTACTCAATGGTTACGGTAGTCAAGACAGGTAGGAAGGTCATTTGAAGTGTAGCTTAATGTAATCAAAAAGAAAAAAAGATTTCTATTCACAAAGGGAAGATGACTAAAATAACACCCAGAAAACTGATATAATGGATATCAGAATCTCACCCAAAGCAGCAAGAAAGGTAATTACCAGATTCGTGTCATACAGGAAACACGTGGTCTAAATTTTGCTTTTTGGTAGAGCTCAACTGCTCTGTGATATTCTACCCTAACAGTTGCATTTTGCTGCTTTTTGGATTTCTGATGAGTTAATATAAGATGGGGTTAGGGCTGGCTTATGGCCAGGCATGCGACAAACACAAAGATTTCCTCAGTGTTCTTGAAAACAAAATACACGCTCAGTTAATGTATCCTTGGTGTAAAGCCACTGAAATCAGGTATTGTGCAATAAATCAATTTGATTTTACAACCTGCAGTTGTGCAATTGACATTCAACTGACCTAAACTGGATCTCATCTAACTAGCTATTTCACTTTCTGGAAGATTTTCCTCCCTCAGACAGTATTTCTTATTTTGTTGTGGTTTGCATTTTATACCAAAAAAAAGTCATGTAAAGATATACCCCAGACCCAGCTGTGTCCCATATATTTGTTTACCGAAAACGTGAAATTATGCAAGCCTTGATAAAACTGCTCCTGTGGCTGTGTTTTGGAGTCTTCGGAAATGCAGAACAGAGTAAGCACTTGGACAAGGCTTACAATCCTTTTAGATTAGATGTAAGGAAGGAGTTCTTCACTGTGAGGCACTGGCACAGGTTGCCCAGAGAAGCTGTGGCTGCCCCATCCCTGGAAGTGTTCCAGGCCAGGTTGGATGGGGCTTGGAGCAACCTGGTCTAGTGGAAGGTGTCCCTGCCCATGGCAGGGGGGTTGCAGCTAGGTGATCTTTAAGGTCCCTTCCAACCCAAACCGTTCTATGTTTCTGTATTTAAAAGAGAACCACCATCTATACTATGAGACAATTTTTAAAGCATTTTTGTTCCTAAAGTCACAGATTGCCACTTATGTGCTTTTGTAAACCCTATGGCAAATTTAGCCGCAGCTTGAGTACCTAAATAGAGTAAAAATATAACTTTGTGTCTTCCATCTTTTTATTTTATATTTCTTGGTTTGGATTTATATCACAACCACTTGTCTCAAATAGGAATGAAACTTTTTTTTTTTTCTGCTGAAAGGTATGAATTCCTGAATGGCAATTTAGCATGTACACTTCAGGGAAACACTGCATGACTTTTCATATGATTTATATTAACCTTTCATTAAAAATGAGCGTGATTTGGATCCTACTGCATAAGAGCAGAACAAAGTAAATGATAGTCTCCAGAAGCTGGAGCCTTTTTTATCTAACTGGAGAGACTGAGAATTGCATTATTATTTGAAATTTTCTCCCTCCTTTTCATATGTTAAGAATACCAAGGTAGCTGTTGGGAGTAACAGGAAAAAGCTGGGGATCTTTATCAGTTTGGGGAGGTGGAGTCATAGGGAGTGAGCTGGTCAGGGGCCCTCTCTCTCCTCACATCTAATAAAATATCCAAGGTTCTAGTGGGAGAACGGTTAAGTTTTAGAGCTGATCCATTTGAACCGGTTTGCCCATTAGCCTGTGTACAATCAGGAGTATGGGGCTAGAAGACACGTTCTTGCCTGTTGGACTCAACACCAGCATCCCTGGCTAAAACCTACAACGTTCTCACGCAGAAATCCAGAGTAAATAGGGATATTGGTCCCTGCTGGCCTTAAAAACTATGAATGTATGTCCAATATAGCCACATCCAAATGAAGATCATCTACCATGTAATTTTCAGAGAGATTGGAGCCATGGCAAGGGTGGGACAAGAATAGCATCAAATAAAGGCAAATATTCCTGAAATCTGCATGCTATTATTTCTGCCCAGAAAAAGGGTCTGCAGGTCCAGGATGGTGGTAGTGGGAAAGAACATCTGGCAGCTGGAAGGTAACCAGAAATAAGGAACATATGGAAAAGGGGCTGTGGAGAGGCGGGGATGGGGTTGTTTCCAATACCCTGTGTCATAATGCCTAACCCCAGATTTAGTAGGGGCCACTGAGCGGGTTTGTGTGGTTGCCAGTGCTTTGTGTAGCATTATTGTTGCTTTGTTTTGTTTCTAAGGAGAATTACAATCTGTTACTATATTAAATACGGGGTTTGTACGTGTGTAGAGATGCGTGTGTTTCTCTTCTGCTTTAAGGCATGGTTTTCAGCTTCAGAAATAATTTTCAGATTCAGAAAGGGTGGAAGAGCCAAGGAAATGTGAATTGTTTGTCTACATTATCTGGGAACTACATGACTTGCTGTTTCCTAGGGAAAGCTCTATAATTTGATTGCAGATCTATATTTAAATGTGGGAGAGAGTCTAAAGGGGACCTGACACCTCCACTGTGAAAATGCAGATAATACAGACTTCAGGAGTTTAGAGTTCAAGGTATTTACATATTGATGTTTTCCAGCACTGGTGCAAGCAATCTAACAGCACAGGATGTGCTACCAAACGACTGTTTGGGTTGGGTTGGGGGGTTTTCAACTCTCATTTAAGTGCGAATTCCTAGATATCTGAATTTACAAAGGCAGGTCCACTGGATTTCCATTTGCATATTTTTGGCAGCAGTCCACCTCATTAATGCAGGAGAGAATCAGCCAATATTATAAGAAAAACACATATGACACTCAAGGGAATTAGAAATATATTGTTAATTTGACGGAGTGTTAATAGGCCCCCTAATGTCACCAGTTTTTCCTAGCAGTTGTCTGCAATGTTTATTTCTTGTTGGACCAACAAAATCCCGGTTCATATTATAGACATGAGCTCCACGGTGATGGTGGCTCTTTAAGAGAGATGTGTTCTCCAGCAGGTTTTCAGCATTTAGTACTCCTCTTCATTTTAATCAAAGAAAAGTCGCTAAGTCAAAGGAGGGAGGAAATCAAACTCTAACTTAAATCTCTCATGTAAAAGTAGATATTATTTTTGAATGATGCCTCCTGAGAAACTTTTCATTGACCTCTAAAGCAGAAAGGCTGCAATGGAGCGGTTATCAGGTTTAACTTTTGTGACCCGCAGCTGAAATCATTGTAGACTAGTGGCTAGAGGGAGATTAAATTCAGAATGTCCTGTAAGCTGAAAGAAATATGAATCTAAGCAGCGCTCTTTAAGAAGCATTAAAGAGTGTGTATAGAAACTTAAAATTCCTCTGTGTTAAGTTACTTGGTATTCCTTTGCCGTTCCTCATAGATTTATAAAGGACTACACCATTATTTTCGACCTTTTACTGCTAAGGGCCAGGAGGTTACAAGTTTTGCTCTAGTAATTACCTATCAGTCTAACAAAGTAACCTTAATTAGAGGGATTTTTTCATACCGTATATAGGAATGGGGCATGGTGTGAACACATGTTATTATGATTTAACACCTTGCTCAGATCTCATGTATATCCTTTGTCTTCCGCTGTCACCACTGTAATTAGGCAGCAGAGGTGCAATATATTCAGATTTTTTGTCAATACCTGCCCAAAGCTCTAAATGTATGTGTGATGGAAATGAAGGCTAATACGCAAAGAAAAGCTATAATGACCATTGGAGACAACCGAGCTCCATTTAGCTCACTGTAGTGAGCTCGCTCTAGTGCACGTGCTTCATTCGTCTGATCACTCTGGTTTCATCAAGATGGATTATTGCTTAGAAACTTAACCCTTCTCCCACTAGAATCTCGGATATTTTATTAGCAGAGCAGAGAGGGGCCCTGTTTTTTTTCTCTTTCATGTTAGGGCAAATCTGTTTTATCTTACCTCAACCTGACTTTGGTTCAACCTCAACAGGTTCAGGAGTGCTGCAGACACCAGTAGTATGTCATAGTCTGTGGATTTTCAATTCAATTTGCACTGATTAATCAACTTCATTTTGTATAAAACCCAAGCAGGCAATCCCATGCATCCCTGGACCATGCTTCCCTCCCTCCCTCTGTACCTCCAGCGCACCAGGACTTGAGAAAACATCTTCTTGCTGAACACTAGGGAGAATGTTTTCCATCTCTCCCTGTCCTCACACACCGGGATCACATACATCCAGTTATTTTGTGTAAAGGTCACAGGAAAAAATGAAATTAATCTGTGCAACTAAGTATTGCTAGAAATACTCATTAGATAAAAGATTGGTTGGCACAGTTTCCTAAAATGTTCCAGCTCCTTCTCATTTGTTTCCTGTCTAGCAATGAGATCTCAGTCCCCAAAGAGTTTCTTCTCCTGATCCCAAGAGCAAAATTTATTCACTCAGGGATTAAAAGCCATGCTGTATGATACAGGTAACTAATCACAACTAATCACATAACTCAGACACTGACTGCCAAATAATTTCAATGAAATCTTTTCACCAAAACAGGAAAGCAGCACAAAAGCTCTTATGAAGGAAATGGGATTTTTTTTTTTTTTTAATTCTGCCAAGAGACAGTCAGAAAGCAGGAAAAGGGCAAATTTCACTAAATAAGTTATTTGTTGTAAATAAGATGATGATGTCACCTGCTTTATTCATCAAACATATATTGTTCAGCAGATAGCAAAAACAGTACCCTTATTATATGAGCAACCTGCTTTTATTATCATTTGTACTTTTCCCTCAATGTATTATTTGGAACTACCAACAACACTTTACAATTGCTGCAACAATAAATTACTTATTTCTAAGGATCCCCATTGCAATTCTTGTTGTGATAAAACAGCACTTGTGCCCAGTGAAATTTATGAGCCACCAGTTTCTAAAAGAACTTTTCTTATCTCTTACTTTTTTTCACAACCTCATGGGAAATCTTCCTCCAAGCCACCTTAGGATATAGTTCATTAAAGCTGTGTACATGATGAAGAGCCATCTGGGAGGGAAGGGATGCTGCTACAATACATAGTAGGTGAATAGATGCAGAATACACAGGATATGTATGATGGGGGAGGGATGAAAAAGGATGAAAGTGGCATATGGGAATGCGATCTAAGTACTGGAAAAATATAAATTATTACAAAGGCATACATTAGGCTTTAAATTAAGTTGAACAATTCCTCCCATTAAAGTCCATGGGACTTCTTGAAACTAAAGTAGTAATTAATATGAACTAGAGTACACATTTTGCAAATATGCCAAGAAATCACCTAAAGTAGGTAGTTAAAAGTAGACCTCTAGATTCAAGTGAATTGTCTAACTCTTCTTCATAATTAGGGGGAAAAAAATAGGCACTGCAAGAGCAATTCAACCTGTCAAAGAAATCTAAAACAATCAGATTAATTGCACCTTATTCTTCCCTGGTGACTGTGACAGTCACGTAGGAGTCCAGACTCCATCCAGACAAATAGCTCAGATGAAGATGTCTGTATAGCAGCTAAAACTAGGTGAGAGGAACTTTACCCCCCATGTATGTGCATGTTCCATCAAACTCAGAGGAGAAATAAGCAACAGAGGGAATAAACAAAATGTTGTATTAATAAAAGACACATCCTCATATAACTCTCTTTTTTGTGGTATAATAGTTATGTTGCTCAGTAGCTGACTGAAAAGTGAAAACTCCTCATACATGAATTATCCTTTAATGTAGCTAAAAATTATAATTGTTAACAAAGTTTCAGGATTAATTAAATGCTTTTTTTAGTTATGTCTTTCGGTTATAATATGTAACATAAAAATATTGAAAACCATCTATCCCAGAGGTATATGTCATCCTTTACTTGAAGCATAAGAGTCAACGTTCTGTAAATATCTACTTTACACATTTCTGTCTAATGAAGACACAGTGAGAATCTCTCATTAGGTTAATGTGTCAATCTATCCATGTTACATCATCAGGATAGTTTAACAAAATAAATGTATCAACGTATGCACCTTATGTTTAAAACACAGAGCTAAGAGAAGAAATACTGGCATTTACAAATCTAAGGCAGTAAACCATCTCTGAAGGTAGATATGCAAGATGATTTCTTTTTTTCCACTGGTTCCTGTGCAAGCGGCAATGTATTTATTTTCCCCAATAGGCTTTCTTGCCAGAAAGGAAGATATATGGCTAAAAAACAGCACAGGAGGAAAGGCTTTCACAGCTTTACTCCTTTACAAGCCATCTGTATGTAACAGGGCTTTAAAAACATTTTCATTTTTATGTACATATCCATAGTATCCACCAATACAATATCTCAATACTGTGCACAAACTAATGTACGCCTAGGCAAGGCTCAATTCTTACTCTGATTTCTACCAGTGCAGCATTGACTTCAATGCTCTTATTTCAGATTTTCACTAAAGGAATTGAAATTGGAGGCAGACTTCTCTTTGAGCAGCACTCAGCATTATGTAGTTCAGCAGAATTTACTCAGTTTCTATTAGCACTTATTCAAAGTTGGCCACAAGTGTCAAATGAAGCTCCCATTTACAGAAATCAAGGTACTTAATTAAAATCTTACCAATAAAAAAGGGATTTTCCATTGTGTAATTGGAAGTCCAGATACTTAATCCTACTTAAAAATAACAAGCACTCACACTTTTAAATAAAGAAGTGCCCTTTTCATTTTACTTTCAATAGTGTGTGAACAGTAAGCTCCCTATGGTTTTAACCACTGAATTCTTACAATTTAAATGTTTTTGAACTTCTGGTAAATGTTCATATTTGTTTTTGACTTTGAATTTTATTATGTCATTTTATACTGTGAAGTTTCCTAGAGCCTTGTCAGGATAGGGAAGTCTCCTTTAGAAAGCAAGTTTTCATCAGGATTAATAAAAGAAAGAAGGTTGTATTTTTTTTAATTAGTGATGAGGACTATCTAATATGCCAAGTCACTTGAACCAGCAGTTCAGGGTCAAATCCAAAGGGTTTGATACTGCTTTTCTACCTGTCCATCAAAGGTAAACGATGAGTTAGGGGATGTGTAGTGATGATTTAGAGTCTGTGTAACAGCAGCTATCTAGCATGATGGAGATCCTCTCCTCTGCAGACTTCAGGTTTTTACAACAGGAATCTACATCTCATGCCCTAATTTGACAGATGGAGAACCAAGGTATGGAGGATGGGATAAGATATATCTCAGGTGATCCAGCAGGGCGGGTCTCTTTAAAGCAACCAGTGCTACATCCAGTAGGTCAGGCTGCCTGAAAAATAAATTATCAGGGCCTCAGACTCCACAGGTCCCTTTCAGGAAGCAGACAAAACACTGAAAAATCAATCCTGAATGTGGAAGACACATATTTTGAATCAACAGATCTTTTTGACCAGCGGGAGCTCCAAATGCAGAAAGACCAGCACAATGCTGTGTTATAACAATTACAACATTTACTTCCAAATTTACATCCACGAGCATGCTCACTGAGTTTCCTGAGGCACTATGGCAACTTATGAAACGATTGGGAAAGTATTTATTTAGACATTGTTTAAACAGGACCATCTGGGAATTCTTTTTAATATAAGCAGAAACTAATAGAGAACTTATCCATTTGGAGGGATACTGTGCAGGGACTGCTGTGTGCTTACATGTTCAAATTAAATTGCCTTTTTGCTTGTTCTGCATACCAGGCAAGTTATGAATCCTTGTCTTTGAATAATTTTATCTACAATTTGAGATCATTGTGCTGTGCTGGATTACCGTGGACAAAGTATTTTTAATCATTGCTGCAGGTGGAGCAGCAGAAGGCATCTCAGGAGTCTTGTAACATTCACCTTCTTGCATCTGAAGACAAAACAAAACTGTGAGGTTCCTCTTTGTAGAGAACCTCCTCCTCTCCAGAAATCACCATAGGTTTTGGCAGAATTACATGCCATTTGGCAGGCTTTGTGAGGGCTCAGGAATTGCCAGGCCTTCATTTGCCAGGAAAGAAAACTGATCCAAAGCTTAAAGGAGTCAATTGAGAGTGTTCCCATGGATTTAACGAGCAAGCCTAGGTCAGAGATGATGCACCTTAACAAAGCATTTCTAAGCAACAAGCGTGACTTCATACCTGCTACACCCCATAGAAGCCAGTTTGGTTACGTTTGGTTAGATTCAAAAGACTGGCAGGGGCCACTGAGGTGTCCTGGCCTTTCTCTCTCGGGGGTGTTTTGGTTTTTAGGATCATCCGGGCATTTCGACTGACAGGGAACAGGAACACGCTTACAGCTGAGTGCATTTGTAGGGACCTCAGATATTTGTGCAGCCCTTGATTTCACCTGCTGTCTTTCTGGGACACAGAATAACAAAAGGCTAAAGCTCCAGCTGCCGGGGTCCGTTGAAGAATGCTGGGAACCAGGCTGTGCTGCACAGGCATTCGTGCAGTGGATGCTCCGTGGATCTGTCTGGATTGAGCCCATGTGATCATGTATTGCATGGTTGTCTACAACAGCCAGCACTGGTCTCAGTGATGCACATAAGCTCTTCTAGACCCATTTATTCTTCTACTGATACACAGACCCAGTCAAAACGGTCACTGGGGTATCTCTGCCCTGCTGAGCTCTGTTACCTATGTGAGCAGGAATGCTGTGCTGCTGTACACCATCCTTCAAAGCCTGGTCAACAGCACAGGTTAACTAACAGTGTGATGTGTCCCTCAGAGGAACAAACTTTTAGAGGTATGAGTTAAGGGCTTTGGAGATGTCCAGTCCTATTTACCACTGAGATATTTGTTCAATTTTTAATTATCCTCATGACTAGAGCAGTTATATTACAGCTCAAAACTCTGTTCATCCTCTATACTTCCTTTGCTGAGTTTGACATACTGCAATAAGCTAGAGCCTTAACTAAAACAAAAACTATGAGAATCCTTGTCAACTATCCAGAATATAGGCACCTAAATGCAGTGCCTGTTTTCAGGTTCCTTTGAAATGGGTGGACAGTCATCCATGGAGATCACTGAACTTCCGTGAGGTTTCAAGTCTTGTAAAGATGCTTACCTTTCCTGAAATTAGGCAGCATTAAACTGTGAGTCAAATTTAAAATCACCTTCACTTCCTATCCATAAGCCAAGCCATGTGCAGTATTCTTAGTCTAGAAGCTTACTCCAAGAGGAGTCTGTTTACAACAGACATAACACAAACCATAGCAACCATTTAGTTGATAGGATCAAAACTGCAAATATAAGAATATCTGTTGTGCTCTTATTCTAATTATTATCCACTTTCTCTGGTTTTCTCCAGAGATTTGAGACTTGTTTGTTGCAGCAGACATATCTATTATTAATCTTTAGGTAGTTAGTAGAATAATTTGCAAGATTCATTAACAAGTATCACCTTATGGATTACTAAAAAGCATCTATGCTTTTGCTAATGAGCCCCAGTAGTGCAATACTTTACATATTTTATAGCCAGACAATTATGTGATGCCTTGCTTTTATAGTCAATCTGAAAATAAATTGTTTCGGACATAAAGATAAATAGCTAACACGAGAGTAGTTAGCACTGGGAAATCTTGCCTCCTGAGCTGTTGAGTTATAACTGTGAAGAGATGACACATTTTCAAAGCATTCTTTTATTATTTCTAAAATCCTGCAGCCCACAAAAAAATGCCTGTTATTCACACTTAGGATAAATCATAATAAATGCAAAGAAAAAGGAGCCAGGGAGTTGCAGAACTAAACTGTTCCTCTGTGGAATGTTTTGTTACTTTGATTTTAAACAGGTTCCATCTAAAAATAATATAGATATTTAACACTTGCCCATTTAAAGTGATAATAAAATATGTAATACATCAGTAAGTATCTGGTGAAATCATTCAGCTCTCAGAAAATGGCAGCAATTAGTATTTAGCGCACACTCCCATGAACTGGTTACCTCCATGAAGTCAAGACATTCACCAATTTACATAAGTGAAGAATTCACCTATTTTTCCTCACATTCATCCAGGAAAAAATATTTGCTTCAATTCCAAGGTGTCCTTGAGAAACAACATGCTGTTCTTTCGCTTCACCTGTTATTCTAGGTTTCTCATTTCTCCCTTTTGTCGTTGTCCTCTTTAAAAATATCAGTAAAGCAAATCCATCACAAGTGGTGGCAGTTCAGGCGTCTAGCACTGGCCTGCCTGTATGTCTCAGCACAGCTCTGGAGGGACCACCTTGAGGCATATGGGAATAATTCGCTCTCAATGCCCATTAAATCTTTAGCCTCCCCTTTGAGACTGCAACAAGGGTGCCAATTAATGTCAATTGTCGTGGTGGTTTATGTGACTGGGACACCTGCCCACGAGGAGCTGAACGGAGATCACCGGCTGAGACGGTGCAGCCCTTGTCTGTGATGCACCAGTGTATAAATAATTTCACAGGTGATGAAGCAGTCTTGACTCATCACAAACGTCGTTCATCACCAACACGAGTGGAGTTCGACCAGAGCGGAAGGCTCTGTAGCACAGCTCGGTTCTGCTGCGGTTGTTTCCTCTTTCCATGACCTCTCTCTTGCAGCGGGGCTGACATTCTCTATTTTCTTCTTTGCAAACTGACAAGAATCAATGCTTCATTGATAGCTGCTGCTTACACAGCTTTGCAGTTTGGCAGGTATAGACCAAACTTGTGAAAAAGAAGAAGAAGAAAGAAAAAAATACTTCTATTCTGTGTAAAACCCGCTAAAAAACAAGTTCTGCAACAAGTGAAACATCTGGCTTTTTGCCTCAAGCTTGTTAGGCATTCATGATGACAAGGCCAAATTATTTAGACTGAAACTTCCTTAAAAAATGCTGACTGCCCAACACCACTCCATACAACAAGGAGTAGGTGATGCCCTTCCCATCACCATAGATTAGCTTTTCCTCGCACTGCAGAATTCTTTAGAAAAAAGCCCCTCAAGTCAGCAAAGCCAGCCCAGTTCCACGGCAGGTCCCCAAAACCCTGCAGCGACTCCACAGCGGGCTGGTAGCTAACACCATCCACAGTGCCTTGAGAAACAACCTGCTCAGCATCTCCTGCTCAGCCTGCCGGAGCCTCCGGCCGATGGAGAGACACTTGTGTGGGGCAGCACCACAGTTACTGTTGCAATCTGAGGGGAGAGGGTAGAAATCATTTTGATTTTTTTAATTAAGGTAGTGTAACTCTTAAGAGATGCACAAGGCATTTACAAAGTTCTCAGATTGGTCAGTCCAGAAACTAGGTTGCCCACCCAGACATTAGCTACTCTGGCAGGACAGCAGAAAGGAAAAATTAACAGAGTTTGCTAGGATATCCCCATCTTTTTGTCCCTTCCTGACTTTCTGGGAGCTATACTGGTAGACTGAGTCCACTAAAACTATGGAACAGATTAAAAAATGAATCACAGTGTATTTTAAGGACAGTTGTATATTTAGACTGGATTTTGACAAGTGTGTAATGGTGGGGGTCTTTTTTCCCTCGGGACACATTTGTGATAGGTGTGAAATGGGTAGCCATGTCTGTAAGACAAAAAGTCTCAGTATCAATAATGTCATCTTTGTGTCTCTCGGTGCACCAGGTTCCCTAGCTGAGCACACCAAACCCCACAGCAGAATTGTATCAGGCAGGACAGACGTATCAGACAGACTTCAGTCTGTCTTCAGAGTACAGGCTCCTCTCCTCACCTTGGTCTCCACTTGCTTGCACAGCAGCCACGAGAAAGGCAGGACGGAATCACAGTGGTTCGATAAAAACTGCGAGACCAAATCCTACCTTTAATTACATGAATGAAACTGGCACTAGCAGAGTGAAGGAGAGAAAAGCTGAGCTCATGTGTGCATCCCACGGGATCCTCAGACTGTGGGTCAACCCAGAGATGGCGTTGTCAGCAAGATCAGCATTTCCACGGGGGATGGAGTTTCCCGTTGGTATCATTGTGTTATCCTCCATCGTGCAACACCAAGAGGAAACTGAAGCCAGTTTGCTGGCACAAAGAGCTCTTCCAAGCAGTTCTAAAAAACTGCTTAGAAGATCTCACAACTCCCTTTCCTTCCCAGTATTTGTTCTTAACCTGTTAGCAAGGCCTATAAAAAATCCTTCTGTATTTCTTATAGAAGATAGATACCAGTTCCAATGTCATAGTCTCATTCTGATGTCAGAAAATGAATCGATCTTAGAAAAATTTCCCCGTGTTTATAACTACCATCAACTTTCTGTCCCTAGACATCACATAGCAGTGCCATAGGAGGTTAGAGTTGCAGAATTCATTTCAGCCCAAACCTAGGTGGATTTCAGCAGTGGAGAAAATGGTCTGATAACTGCACAGATTAAGAAGGTGCATGGGGTTCTCTTGACCAGAAGCCATAAGTCACGATGCAAACCTAGCACTGGGTAAAGAAGGCATTTTGAATTGTCTGAATCTGAAGTATTTTTCATAAAGTTCCCACCACTTAATTTTTTTCTATGAAAATATTCCCTTTTTCCATGAAAAATATATTTTGTGATTGACAGTCAGATTTTTTTCTTCCCCTTTACTAGCTGTTTCTTTTTTCAGCATTACTGTGGCCTTTTTTTTTTCCACTCTGTCACCAAAAAAAAAGATTTGAAAAAGAAATCAGCAAAGAAAAAAAAAAAAAAGAGGAGGTAATTAACTATTTAATTAAAAATGTAAAATGTCTGTGGGAAATCTCACTTAGGCTTTCAGAAAAGCAAAATGTTTTAACCAACTCTGGTATCAACAGATAATATAAGTTTATGTATGCATGCATGTGTTTATGTAACATTTGGCGTGGCAACTTCTTTGGAAAGTGAATTCACAAATGAAATGCAACTTATATCTATTTCTCTTCAAATCTCACTTCTTTGCAGAATAACTGTTGTGCCAGATGCAAGTTATTTAAGTAGTGTTTGTTCTATACCTCCACAAAAGCGGGCTAGAAATATTCGAGCAGTTATCAATTATTGTAATTTACCATTCTTCAAATGTTTCTTAGCTTATTAAAAAAAGAGTGGAGTGTTAACCAGAAACCATCTCCTGTAAGCTTCTACTCTCCACAGCTCCCCGTGTTGTATCACTAACCGTACCCTGTGGCGACTGGGAATAACCGCCCACATCTTACCCTTGGGTTTCAAATATCCATCTTTTGGCAGCAGGCAGCTACTTTTGAGAGTAAACATGGCAAAATAAACTAGATGGTTTGTGAGTGGAGGAACTAATGAACCTTGGGCTTCCCCCAGCCAGGCTTATGCACCGTCCTGCCTACAGACCATGCTTCAGTTTCTCTTTCTGCCTCATATGTTTATATATTTCCCCTTTCTTTTTCCCAGATGTAATCGCTCACTGATTTTCACTGGAATAATATTTGGCCTCGTTCCTTGATTTTCAGTGGAGCCTCTGTTAAAATTAATTGGTCCTCCAGGACCAACAACATTTGTCGATATCGCCAATAACCTGTTACATACAGAAGCGGATTCTGCTCACCCAGGGGAATAATTAGAGAGAAAATTCAGTGCGGAAAACTTTATGGAGTTTTTTTACTCTTTTCCTCACTGGCATGGGCTTTACTAGGAAATTGGCTTATAGTCCTGACATACAGATGAACTGATTCATATGACTGAACGGCTGTCACTGCGTATTTGAACTCATTGCCAGCGAGTTCAGTGAGATCTTATATTGTGCCACAGTACAAGATGGACAATTTTCTCCTTTTCTTCCAATGTGTCCAGCTGTTCCTTAGTTATATTCTGTTTTTAAACTGGCCCCATCACCTTGAATTCTGAATCACCCATCTGCCAGTAAGCTATGAAAACTGCAGAGTGGTAATGCCACCCTGCAATTAGTTGTACAGTATAATTAGTGTATTTTCCAGGATTTCTGAGTCATGTCTTTCCAATAGTCTGCAGTGAGAATTATAGAGGTGTTTGAGGCTTAGGTGTCCATGGGAATCAGATCGCTTTTGTGAGAAGCTCCTGAAACGTTAAAGACTATTCAGAACAAAATTAAATTATAGTGAGATATTATTATGCTGGATTTGAGAACTGATGCTGGATTGCACACATATAGGCACAGAATTGTACAAACTGGAATAAAAAAGAATAACAAGAAACTTCTGAATATTAAACTTTGCTTGTAAGCATGTCAGGGCAATGCCTTTATCTTCTTACAAATCTGGATGTCATCGAACCCCTAAAAAATCATGGAATAAATACCAAAAATCAGACATTTTAATTACATCTCCCACCCCTCCAGATTTTCCCCATGCACAGTGCAAAGTTAAGGGTTGAGGCCATCCACTATGCAGGTGCATCCCTTCTTTGACAAACAGTAGAATTTCCCTGGGATCAGAAAACTGCAGGCAACATGCAGAAGTTCTCATCCGAGCTTCCATTTTCTTATCCCTTTGATGTCAGACTCACAGGGAATGAAAATGGCCATCCAAACATTCACTTCTGCTCAACAAGGCTGTTCCGTTGCCACCCCAGCAGCCAAACGTCAGAGGGATCCCGCGGAGCTTTGCGAGGGGTGGCAGAGGCGTACGCTCATGTTTATTCCGTACCGCAGCGAGGTGGGATCGTCTGAGTGCTGAACACTGCACATTTACTCAGGCATAACCAGAGTTTTTCTCATTTAGCCAATTGCCCTGCACTCTGGCTGTGGGTGGGTAATTTGCATAATCATTGCCCAGGTACAGAGCAGTGTGTGCATCCCCCTGCTCTGGCAATCAGCCACCGCTCACCCAATCAGGGATTTGCATAATCCCTTTGCAGCTCTTTCCCAGCAGCTTCACTCTGGGTATGCAAATCCCTCCATTCTCGTTGGCTGCTGCAATTCCTCTGTGCTGATTGGTTTCTCTGCTGCTTATTTTTCAGATGTTTTCCAGCAGTAAAGACGTTTCTTTCGCTCTTGATGCCCTTTTCCATGAAAAGAAGAGAGAAACCACACTGAAGTCTCCACGCAGATTGGTGTCTCCAGTAACTTCTTCCATTCTCTTTTGATCTTCCCTGTCCCATCATCCCACCCAGGGCAAGGCTCCCAGGCAATCTGTCCTGGTTGTGGCTCCACCAGAAGATCCATGTCCCATTTTCCACCGGAGCTTTGCAAGATGACAGGTACAGCCAGGCCAGGTCCTTTGGGAAGGAGAAAGGGAAATGAGAGGAAGCAGAGGGGAACACAGGAGAACCTACGAATGGATAGGTCACCTCCAGAGATACACGTCCCAGTTACCTTACTGTACTTAATCTATGTAATTTCTACTGCTATTTCTGGCCTTTCTGATCCTGGACCATTGAGTCTAACGTGTTTTCAGGGCAACGCAATATATACAAGCAGCTAACATGAGCTCCACAATACCAATGTCCCTCGTGTATCCCATTTAATACCACTGTATGTTACATAGCTATGAAATGTAAAGGTAAAATCCTGACTTCAGCAAGGTCAGTGAACAGTAGAAGCACACTGCATGAAAGCAGCAGATGAGAGTGGCTGATTTTCCCTTCAAATAATTTTAAATTAGTATACGTAACTCCGTTTCCTTTTAATGTGTTGTACCAATGCACAAGAAAATCACGTATAATGAGTGCATGATGAATCATCAATCTCAGAAATAAGGTTGATTACCAACACCAACATTATCATAATGTTGAGGTCATGGCTTCAATCTGGAAAAGGTATTTTAAACCTCAAGATAATTACTTGGTTTTGAAAAAAATAAATGGTATTAACTTCAACTGCTAATGGAGTAAAAGGTTCTCCCAGTCTGACTTCTGAGGTCATAGGCTATTTGTGATATACAACATCTTTTCCAAGACCTTTCAAGGAAATAACCTTAGGAATGATGTATGGCACAGCCTAATAGTCTAAGAAGAGTCTTTTGCTGACCAGTCAAATACTCGTGCACTCAGATTCCCCACATTTTATGATGTCACAGAATACCATAATCCATAAATCTTTGGTAAATACCTACTTATCTCTAAAGCACCTATACACATTGTTGACAATGTTTTTGTAGAACTGTAAATTCTTACCCGTTACAGGTATTTTAATGTTTCTGCAGCTCAGATATTTACTGATCTGCCCTAGGAAGAAATACGCTTGAGGCAAAATTTTTACTTTATTGCTGTCTGTAATAGGCAGATATTTTTCTTGCAAGGGATTTCCTGCAATAAATACCATTGTCATTCTTACGACTGAAGTTGTTGCCTTGAAACACCTTGTCCTGAAATACTGCCTTCCCAAGCCATTATTATATAATTACTACAGCTTTTGACCTAGTTACACAAAACATACAGGATGCTGTTCTTTTCTCTTCAGTATTCCCAAGGAAAGGACAAAGAAGAAATATTTATTTTTCAGGTGAAAAATGGTTAACTTAGAACTACCAGGGGACAGGTACAAAACCCCTCTGAGTTGTGTCTGAGGCAGTACGTACTTTGTAGCCGCGGTGAACACCCCTGTTAGCAAGGGATTGCGAAAAACACAGTAGAAATGATCCAATTACCAGTAAACTCGTCAGATCACAGGGTGACAAAGGAGTTGCTTGAAACAGTACCAGGGTGTCACAGACCGACGAGACACTTTCTACTGCCTGTGAGCTCCGGTGTAACGCACGTGCAACAGAGGTGGGTTGAGAGGATGGGCTCAAGACCACTGTCTTCCATTCTCAGCCAGTATACAGTCCTGAAGGGGCAGAAGCAGAACCATCCACCAGGGTAGATCTTTCCTGTTGGCTTTGTGGAAAGACAAACAAACCAGAGGAAAAGGAAAATTCAGTGGGGATAGTCTAGCCTGAAACAGTAGCCACATTCAGCCACTTTTATGAATGCCCAAAGCGGTACATACAGTCCATGTACCGATGCTGAGGATGAACGATTCTGGTCCCCATCTTGTCTCCATAGAGTTATCCAAACCCCAGTACTTAAAATGCCTTCTGCATAGAGGACTGTGGTTGACATCAACACAAGGAGGCCTGAAATAATCTCCCTCGGTCAAACAGAAGCATACAGCTGAAAAATTACTTTACTTTGTCCTTGCAAAATACCAAAAACTTGTTGCCAAGCCAGGCAAGTGTGGCAGATGAAATCCATTCTTTGACCAGTCTGAACTGTTGTTCTGTCTTCCCATTGCATATTTGCCACAACACCAGTTATAGAATTTTAATACAATACTTGAGAATATTATATTTTTATTATACAAAATGCAAAAATGTTTTATTAGTGTCCCAGATCTCATTGCAGTCCTGTAGTTTAATTTGTTTTCAAAAAATTTCTTTTTTTTTTTACCCTCTGAAATACAATCTTGCTTTACAGGCAATGAAATGTTTGTTTTCTTATTGGAGTGCTGCAGCTTCCTGTTTGCAAGTACTAGAACCCATGCTCTTTAAACTGCAGTTGTTATTAATAAAGGTCTCAATGACTGACAAGTCCCTACTTCATGCCTCTTTATTTTACCCATGGGAGATGATAGTTAAGCTGTATTGTTTGATTTGTATACATTGATGTTCTGATAGCACTGGCCACTTCTATTTCAGTTGGAGTGGAAATACATTCCTTGTTGGCTCCTTATTAAACATTTGTTAGGCAATTTTTATGTCCACTCAGAATCTCTTATTTTCTAACTACTTAAACACTGCTCTAATTTTTGGTCGTTTTCTAATCTCATGTAGTCTTCTGAGTGTAGGAAGAAAAATAACTCCCTTATTTATGTCTGATTCTCCCTTAACTTGCCCAGTTCTTCCAAAAATGTCTCTGTATAATTACTGTGCTGTTAAACCACCTATCCGGAATTCCTTAGAAATTTACTTCTTATCTCCCTTGGAAGTAAATCACAGTTTAATCACCTGCCAAAGCTGGTATTAAGTGTCCAATTAAAAAACAAACCTTTGCAGCTTATCACTTTATGCAGTAAGGAACAGGTGCGTTTTTAGGTGAGTCCTGGGCCAATTTCTATTGAATTATCTGGTTGGACTCCCACCGGCTTCAGAGGGTGTGGAATGAGGCAGATGGTGGAGGATTTGTTCGAGGTAAGGACCTGATGGTTGTCTTCTGAGCCTGGACAACTCCCCCAAGGCTCATTTGAAGGCTGCAGGTCCAAAATTCCTAAGGACCTGGCCCTTTCCTTATTACATTCCACAGCCATACAGCTCTGATTTTGCACATTAAGCAGAACTGGAAATGGCAGGAACCTGAAAGAAACATCATTAGGAAAAGCTGCTGGAATAGCTGGGGAATCACTGAGGCGCACATCCTAACGAAATGTTCAGTCATTGGCCCAGGCTTCCTACCCCTCTTTTGAGATGGTGAACAGCTCATCGCGGCACCCAGAGATGGTGTTACTGCCATTGCCCGACTGATGAATTTGGCATGAAGTTTGTCCTGGTTGCACCATTATGGTTGTCCCATTATTCATGAGGACAAAGTCAGCACAATTCTGTGCAAATTACACCAAGAAATTGTTCCAAGAAACCGCTGAGCCCATGTTGTTGGGCGTTTAGGTGGTTTTATGCTGGAAAGGCACTCATGCAGGAAAGCAAGGGGAAATCAGTGCAATAGCAAAGTCTCTAGACACAGCTTGAGCTGTAGCATACCTGGAGCGTCATGCCAGGGAAAAAGGGCTAGCAGTCGTATTTGCCTTGCCCTTACCTGCCCATGCTTTCACTCTGATCCCCTTCTGGCGCAGCAGAGCTGCACCCGGTCTTTTTCTGGGAATCTCTGTATCTGGGGAGATAACCAGCTGGATTTGCTCTTTATTGAATTGTAAGTATTCCATCACCGTGCACAGAGAGACATTATTTACCTTACGCTTGTGCTGTCCTATTTGCGTGTCGGTTATGAATTTGCGTACAGAGCTGTGTACTGGGTGCAGTACGCTGTTAAGTGCAGCATCTCTTGTAAGTCCTTCCTGACCACAAGCACCGGTCCAGCCAGCTTCAGCATCACATCTCAATTGTTCTTAGCGATACTAACAATCAAGCCGATCTCAAGAGACTCTCCTCTTTACCTGCACACTGTATTTCTGTGGTGCTGAATAATGCACTGCACACTCTCTTGTTTTCAGATATCTTCATTCTTTAATCTTTTATGCAGTCTTTACACATGATGTACGATAAAAGGTAGATTTTTCTATATCCATAAATGGTGTCATTCCATAAAGAGGTCATTTTGTCATAAGATAGTGCAAAAGATATTTGTACTCACTTAGTAAATGTCCTAAAGGTATATGAAAGCACAGAAGACTGTGACTGAATGGAAACTTAAATTTTTCTGATTCACTCAGCTATTGCAATGTACAAAGCCCTTTCTAGTGGATGTTGTTGCAAATGGATATGTCTGGGTCAGATCTTGAAGACCCTGCCTAAGGAAAACTCCTGCTGAACTCAAGCCCTGGGTGAGACGTGAAGTCAGACCCTCAAAGTCTGTTCAAATAAATCAGGGCTGATTATCAGTGAGTGATGAAATTGCCGTTTTTGCGCAATGATATGTACACATTTGGCTGTTTGAGATTTTTGTAGTTACATTCATTTCAGTCATCTTGTTAAATGAAAAACAGATGCCACCATCAAGTATTAAAGCTCACAAAGATGGATTTTCACGTTTCTTTTAGTGAGTGTTTTTATCAATAATACACATGAAAAGGGCCTGGGAAGTTTTATTACATTAATTTAGCCACCATAAATCAGCACAGAATACAAAACTCATTTAAATTACCACCTTAGGGCCGACATAGGAATGATGAAGTGTTATGTTCCAACCCTTACCACGGATTTGGTGACAATCCTCTTTTTAAACATTGGCGAAGTGATCGCAAGGGAGTTAGGAGTGATGGACTTTGTGACAGTTTCTTTCTGCTCAGCCAGAGAAGACAGGAAAGCAAAGGCAGACCTGGTGCAAAAAGTAGCTCGCTGGTGAGGGTGCGTTATCAGTCCCTGCCAGGGCCAGGGCAGAGGAGAGGAGCTGTGACCACCGCGGTGTTTGCTCAGCCTCGGTGCAACTCACGCTTTTGCCTGGGAAAGACGTCGGTTTCCTAGCTGGTGTGTCATCCTCCGGAGGAGTCGTCGCGCAAAAGGGATTTGAACCGCTGCGGGCAAGCCAGAAGGAAGGACGCAACCCACGGGTGAGCGTGTGTCACCGGTCGTCCCCGCCACAGCGCAGCTCCAGGCAGGGTGGGAGCTGCCGCAGCCCTGGCTGCAAAGGTAGGACTCTTTTCGTTCACGCGATAGGAGCTGGTGCTTTTAGCTCTAAAGCACGGACAGCCCTGGTTCAATCCCTGCTCTGCTAGCCAATTTAGCAGCGGCCACAGATGCTTTCCTAATCCAACCACAGCTTGCATCCCGCATCTCAGCCCTGCTTTACAGGAATCCCATTTGGCTGTATAATTGCTGCCATCCTCAGACAATTTCCTCTTGTGAATTAATAATAATAATAATAATAATAATAATAATAATAATAATAATAATAATAAATAACGTGAACTATTGTTGGGATTTTTTACTGCTATTAATTGCTTGCTCCATAAGTCCTTTGGCCTTCCTACGGAGATGACCAACAGCAATTCCAAGCAAAAAACTGTTGTTTTGTTTGAAACTGTCATATGTCTCCTAAAGCTGGTATTGAGACCACCAGTTTGTTCAGGAGAGGACGTGTTCAATAACTATCAGATGATGATGATGACTAACTGGTTTATGGAGTCAAGTTAGTGGTCTAGAAGTGAAAGGATTTTTTTGTTTGTTTGCTTTTTTAATCTCAACACCAATCCTCAGAGCCAGAGTTACGCCAGAGTTACCCCATTTTTTGTCTCTCCATCAAGCTGTGGTTATACTGATTCGTCAAGATGGTTCGAAATTCTTTTCCCTGGTCCTTTGAGACCAGAGGCTTCTTTGTTCTTTAATATTTTCCTCTCCTCAGTATATTTTAGGCCGGTTCTCTAACCCTGTCTTGTTAAACATAATTGGACAGGACCTTAATCGAGGTGACTACATCAAATGTCATGTTTTCCTCTTCTCTGACCAGTACTGTACCCACTTCCAGGAGCTATTCTTTGGGAGAAGCTGTTTCTTAGGAAGTATAAATGTTTGGAAAACAAATTAGCTCCAAATGTGACTAGCCATTCACCCATAAGTCATGATTTGCCTATTTTCCCATGCTTTGTTTCTTGTACCAGTCAAAGGGAAGCTAAAAACAAAATAGATGAAATGTTTTCGCAACATAGCATCAAAGGCTATAATTTTGTCCATTCACATAATTTAAACAAGATCAGACTAAGTGAATACTTGGAAGGGACGCATTCTAACTCACAAGAAACCTAAGTATTTCAGGAACTGGTAGTGTCTGTGCAAAATGGGCAGTTAGTGTTGAAGCGATGCCACAGTGTGGTTTTCAGACAAAATTGTGAAAAATTAATCAGTTTGAATAGATCCGGTCAAAATGAGGGAACATTTTGTACACCAGATTTATGGGTTTGCTTAGAAGAAGTGAGATTCATTGACTGCAACATATCTTTTCAAAGCGCTTCTAAGTGGGGACGTGGTGCCTTCCAGTCACTGAACGTTGTTCACGTACTTTTTTTTTCCACTGTCTCTTCTTTTGACTGAAATGCAAAGCTAATTTCTTGATCCCATGATACTTTTCAAAGTATTAAGTACACAGCTGAAGAAATATGCACCATGAACCAATTAGCCAGTGAAAACAAGCCTATTTTTCTTCTTGTGAATCGCCTCAGCAGAATGCGACTTCTACAACTATGGAAGCTTAAAAATCCTCACATTTTGCTCATTTACTGTGCTAACAAGGAAAGGCAAGATTCCTTTGATTTAAAAGAAGAAGAAGGCTGGAGCTGAGGGCTTCCCCAGACATTTCTGATGATGCTCAAAGCCCGCAGTGACACTCTGTCCGCCTCCTGATCCAGGGACAGTACCAAAAACAGGTCTTCTCTGTGGCTGCTCAAGCCCGCCAAGCCTTGGTAGGCCACGGAGCTGTGTTCAATTAGTGTGAGAGCAAGACAGAGAGACAACTGCAAGCTCCTTCTCATGTCCAACAGGCTCATCAAATCAAATATGTTACATCCGTTGCACTGAAGTCCTGGTGAGCTATTACGTCATCCAGAAGGAAAAATATTCACATTTGGATCATCCAGATGCAAACCCAGGAGCTTATTAGTGAAATTGGGTTTGAAGACACTGAATCACATTCAGTTACGTCTTCTAATAGTTGCCCGATTGCATGTCAAACAAGTCCAGCCTTGAGGTACTCTGCTTAAATGCCTTCGCACTGCTTGCGAAAACATCAGTTGCTCTGTAAAGGCTAAATAAATACGTAATTGCATTTCAGTAATATATTTTTCGCCAAAACAATTCTCAAAAACACTCGCAGATAAACCCATTGCCATTTAAACTGTGTATAAAACATGAGTTTTTATTCAGGGTGAAATCTTGGCCCCAGTGAAATCAATGGGAGTTTTGCCATTGACTTCAGTGGGGCCAAGATTTCTCCCTTGATGCACATGATATATTTTTCCTGACATTTAGTATGATGAAACAGCCCTGGTTCTGATTAGCCCAGGGTATAAATAGTATCAGTCAACTAGAGCAAAATTCAAATCAAACCTCAGGCATCTTTGCTGATGCCGCTTTGTTTCGGAGCGCTGTGTACTCGCGAAGAGACCCAAATGGCTATTTGGAGTCAAGGACCTCATCTGAATCGCTTTCTGTGGATTTGCATTTAACCACAAATCAATGCACGGGGAGCAAAGGGTTAGTAATCATAGAGGCATCTATTCATATGTCTTGTGACATACATTTTTCCAGCGTGAATTCTTCATTAAGAGAACCCTTGATGTCTCGCAGCTTGTTACCAAATTGGGCCTTGACTCTTAATATAATTTAGATGTGTTTAAAATGTGCTTCTCAGAAAAGTTGCCTCCACATTTATGAAAACTATATACAATAATATTAGGAAGAAATCTGCCACTTGTTTTGACAAGTTTTATTTTTTAATATCTTACGAATGAGCATATGAATAGATTTTAACCTGTTGCTTTATGTTTGAATCAGCGATACTGCAGAGGGAGAGCAACATAGCTTGTCTTCTGAGACCATTCAACAAATTGCTTGCACATTGCACAGCAGAGAAAAATATTTCTAATCTTTCCCTAAAATTTGGATTCCTTTTTTTTACACAAAAGGAGAAAAAAATAGGAACGTGTCCTAGGAAAGCAAAACTAACGGAGAGACGGCGGCAGAGATGAATAGATGTTAAATCTAAAGGGAATTGCCGCAATCATGTCATTTACCGTACAGAGTTAATCCACGGTTTCCAGGGCCTAATTGCGTAGTTTCCCTGGCCCGCGCGATGCCGTCCGTAGAGCATCTTCCGGACAGCCCCGGCGCGGATGGGAACTCGCCAGCCGGAGGGAGCCGGGCCCTCCGGCAGCGGGGAAGCAGTGGCTCTGCCCCGCCGCGCCGCTCACCTCTCCCCACCTCCCTCTTATCGCCGCCACTTCATTATCTGCCTCTGCAACACATGTGGGGCTGTGATATTTCATGAGACATGATAGAGAATAAGGACCTGTTATTTGCCTGCTATTCAGGCAAAACTCCCACTGGCATCTATGAGCCCTTAAATAGTACAGTATGTTGCAAGTGGAATTGTTTATTGTGTTCAGTCGGAGCCGGCTACAGCCAGCTCTCACTACTGACTCAACTACATGAAAACTCGCCCTCCTGTCATCCCACACTGCAATGCTCACTGGGCCCAGTTCTGTTTCCACTTAAGTGCTGGAATAAATGGAGTCAAGACAGCTCCACCATCTCCTTCTTCTGAACCCCAGCGCTCTTGAAAAGCATCAAGAGCGCCTGGAAGATGGAGACGGCGGATCAGACACTACCTTGGTGCAAAGGCAGTGTGATTTACACAGCCGCGTGAGCAAGGGGTGACCTGAGTGCCTAGGATCCGCTTTTACTGCAGCTCGCCCCTCTAAACACCAGCACATCAAAACTATGGAGTAGCTCAAAGTGAATATTCGCAGCAGGATTTGGCCTCTAGTGGGCCAAACAGATAGACCGTCCCCTACTCTCCTGCTTTGTGCTCCGGTAGCATCCAGGCACAGCCCCTCGCTGTAGACTTATCCCCAGACATCTGCAAACATCTAACAGTGGCTGGAATCGGGACTTAACAGGTATTGTTGCAATTTACTTGGCTTTATAAATTCTCCTTGCAGCCTTATTCACACATACCACTTGGGAAGGCTGCATGCAGCAGGTTGTGTTCTTGTTTTAGTAGCGTTAAAATTCATCTCGTATCTCTTTCTTGCTAAGTGCAGGTAGATACACACTCTTGAGTGAATAGGATATGCTCCACTTGTGAAGTGTAGAAGCAGGTCAATAGACAACTTTCAAAAGGAACCATTTAGGATAATTAAGCAGCACATACACACCAGCAAGAGTTTATTTTGTATTGGAAGGCATGTGGTTAGGGAAACAATAGCAGTTTTTTCCCTGGAGAATGTTAATTAAATTGAACACCCTGGAAAACTGAACTATTCTTACCACAAATCTATAAATCAAACTGTTCTGTTTGCTTAATATAATGCTTTGCTATTCTAGTCACACTGAAGTGGGCCAGCCGCACAATGCCAAGATATTTCCATGATGAGCACATTAGAAACACTGATTGACTATAGATCTTATGGATGTAAGGCCAAACCCGTATCTCATTTACTCCAGAATAACTAAGATCAAAATCTGGCCCACGCTGTTCAGATTAGTACATAAATAACATGAAAGGTTTGTGAGCTCTCTAGCAGATGCATTATGTACTTGTTATTTGTACTATAGAAGTCCTTGGCAGCTCTAGTAATGGACCAGGACTTCACCATGCTAGGTGCTTTACAAATACAGAGCAAAAGGATTTCTCTTTCTGGTTTGCCAAACTAGCTTGAAAATACCTGTGAGCAGATATTCATCTCCCCTACTTATCTTACTCGAATGAGAGAGCAACACTCTCTGCCAGAGGGTACCGGAGGGCAGGCATTAGCAGGGTGGTCGACTTGGTCCCCTCTTCTCGGAGGCTAACGGGGCTCTTTTCATTAAGGGGTATTCTAACTCTGAAGTTCATATTCCCAGTTTTTATACCCTGGGGCCAGATTTTCAGCTGGCATAAGCCAAATTTCCCAACCAGGCTGAGGCTGGCAGTTGGGGATTTGGCCAGCTCAGTAGCAGTCCCTGAGAGCATCACCCCCAGCAGGGCTCAGTGCCGTGGTGGGTCTTCAGCTGCCGCTCAGATCTGTATCGCAGGCCACGTCAAAATAGACTGCGCACACGGGGGCCAGTGCTCATGTTCTCCTTGCAATACTCTGGGTTGATCCAGAACATGGGAAAATATTTTCATGTTTTCTTCAGTGGGCTGTGACTCAGGTTCCTATGGAAAACCCTTGCCTTTCCCATTACACACAGTTGTTACTCGTTGGGAGAAAGGTCATTTTAGTTCCAGCCTGCCGACTCGCTATCTACATCTCACTTAGATGCTAAATAGAGTTTAAGGAAGGAAAGGATCTGAAATTTCAGGTTCTGAAAGGAGCTTTGCATGCGCTGAGGACATGAGTTTAATACCAGACTGTGTGTTCTGCAAAAGCAGTGCACCGGAGTGACTGTGTGTCCCTGAGACAGTGGCAAGTTTTAGGAACAGTCATGTACAGAGAAACGAAGGAGCCACACCAACCTTCGCATGGTAAATCACTAGCCGTACAAATCAGGAGTGGATCAGTATCTCTGGAAGATGTTCTCCTTAAATAGAAATGGTCCAAGAGATGCGTAATTGGTAACGGTCTTTGTGGTATATGGAAGATTTTCTGGGCCATGTCTGCATCACAGAGTCTGTATCAGTCAGCAGCACAAAAAGAGACCTGGACTCAAATAGCCACAGGAATGTAAAATCAGGAGGACATACGTGTACCCTGAGCACCCTAAACTCACCAGTGGCATGCCTGCTGTGCCGCTAGCTGAAAGGGTTCTCACTCTAAGGTCACCTGCATGGCATCCCAGCAGTGAATGTAAAGGCTTCTGAGACGAGTCGTGACACGAGGCAGCCTCATTTATCACAGTGCCTGTCCTGTTCATTGAAAAATCAAAAAAGGCGACTTCTTCCAGCAGTCTTAGCATGAGAGCTAAAAGCTCACTTGCTGCCTTTCAATTGTACCTCATCCCTGGGCCAGAAGAGGAAAGGTTTCCAACGTTCGACCTGATGGCTCCATTCAGAAGAGCAATCTTATGTTGAATTAATAACCCTGCGGTGACAATGGATAGGCAGGAAAAGACAGATGTTTTGTGTCACCCTAAAAAACTAAGAAAAAATGCCAGTGTGGAACAAGGGCTATAAATATGTGCACAGCTCTTTCACAATCTACTGGTCTTCATTTGTAAGATAAAATGTAAAACCTTTATTTTAGAGCATGTAGATTTACTGGTCCTTAATGTATAGCCCAAACATGCTACATATACCCACTGGAATGGTTTAGCTGCTACTGGATTGCAGTTATTTCTTGTAAAAACAGGCAGTTCTTCAGCATTAAAATAGTGTCATGAGATGCACATAGCTGGAACTTTCCAAAACATGTAATTTAGTCTTTTTAAGGGAGTTATTTTTAATTCTGTCATGTATTAATATTTTGGGCTTTCTCACAAGATTCGCAGAAGTATGTTATATTAAGGGAAAGGTCTGGTATAAATCACAGTTGTACAGCCAGCCATCAGTCACATTACAGGAAAAAATGAACACTTCTTTCATTCTCGCTTTTGACCCCTCCAACATTGTATTGTCCCTGCTAATGAGCTGAACATTTTTGCTGATTTGTTATATGTAGCAAATATAGAAGCAATGAAACCCATCTGTGTAATTTATTCATTGATTTGGACTCGAATCCAAGTGTGTTCTAAGTAGCTCTTGTCTGCGTGCATGTGTGTGAGAGAGAGAATAGCTCATCGGCAACAAAAAAGTCCTAAACTTACCTGCTTGAAATATTTATGAATAATGGAAAATACCCTGAATCTCCTTGTGTGCAACCCAGCAGCCATTTCAGAAATGGTTTACTGTTGAGTAAGGACCACCGGTCTCAGTCCTACATTTGTGGTAAGATCACGAGATCATTTTTTAGGGACGCCTCCTGATAATCCTTTCAGTTTAAAAAAAAAAAAAAATCGAGGAAGGCTGGAAAGCTGCAATAAAATAAAGCAAACTCAAACACACTTTACATCCCCCGCTTCGTGCTGAAAAAATACATCGTGATGCTAGTTCTGTGGGTGCCTTCTGATCGCCACTTTCTGTAAAACAATTTTAATCTGGGGGGAGTTGTGGCTTCTACCCTGAGCTTTTCAAAACACTGCTGATTCCAAGTCACCTGTTTAAAATGTTTTCCTTCAAGCCACCCAAGGGCCTATCTCTTCTTTCACACGCAAAGTAACCTTGTGAAGGAATTGTTTTTAAACAGTTGGTTTCAGCCTGTTTAAGTTTCTTTTTTACACCTCCAGCCCCTGTGGATGTTTGTTCCAGGATCCAAGGGTTGTACAAAGCCTTCCACCCAAACAGTCCTGCCTGCGGGAGCGGGACGGCAATTCCTTCCACCCTTTATTATGAATGAAGGAGGGAGGCTTCTGTGAGCCAAGTTTCTGGAGGGGTGAAGGCCTGCATGTACCTCCCAAACTTTCCCATCGCACAGCTGCTTTCTGGCTAGGAAGTGCAAAGGCAGAGCTGCTGAACGGCACTCACGGCTCTGCAGAGACCCTCTGCTTCGTCCTTCCAACAGTCTGGTGCCAAACCTTATGTGATCCAAATGAAGGAAGGGAAGAAAAAAATCCCAAAAAAATGGGAGAACAAATTAAACCATGGACAATATATTAAACTCAGCAAATGGAGTAACAGTCTGATCGAAACTGAACTGAGACAGGGTTCCCCCAGAAGCCCTTCTTTCTTGACGAGTTGAACATTAACAAGCTGACCAGGTCTGAAATAAGTCAAAGACTTTTTCCTCCATTCCGCAGCTTTTTTTTTTTTGTTTTGGTTTGGGGTTTTTTTTGCTTTTGTTTTTTTTTTCTCCTGGCTGAGCGCTGGTGGCAACAGATTAACAGGTCACCGGACTGGGTCTGAGAATTGCTGCCAATTACCTCGTCTCTGCTTGTTGCACTACAGCCTAATGGCATCATTTAACATGCACTTCTCTCCCAACACCCCAGCTGGTGACACCCAATAAAAAGTGTGATTGATAGATAAGTCTGCCCGGGTCCATCCAGGGGGGGAGCGCGGCTCATCATTTCAGGGGTAAATGCCCTTTCCCCTTCCTTTTAGCTTCTTCCCCATCCAGACAGCGTGACCAGGAGCCTGCAAAGACTACTTGCTGCGGGGAAGGGGGGGATCAAGCCCTCCGGCCGTTCAGCCGGCTCGCCGGGGAGAGAGGGGAGAAGCGTGGCCGAGCCCCCCCGGGGAAAGCGGCCCCGACCCGGCGCTTCCCTCCCGCACCGGCTGCGAGTCGCTGAGTTTGAGCCTCTGCTGTTCCCCCTCAGACAGCAATTGCGGCGAGAAACATCTGAATCAACACAGCATCATTTACTTAAAGAATTGACAGCCCTTCCACTTGAACTGGTTTAAATTAGTCGACGCCACATTCTTTTCCTCCTGTGTGTTTTGTTTTCTGCCTTTTTTTTTTTCCCCCCCTTCTTTTAAATAGGAATATATAATTGCAGTAATTCACCCAGCTGAATGCGAAACAGTTCAGTGGGGGAGCGGGGCGGGGGGGGGGAAGAGAAAGAAGCCGAGGGCACGGCTGGAGGGAGGTGCCCACCCGCGGCCGAGCGCTCCCCGCCGCCTCGCTCCCCACCTTCCGCGGGAGGCTGCGGAGGGCTCCGCAGGTGCGGAGGCCGCTGGTCTCCACCGGGACGGTCGCCGTGCGCCTCCGGCCCAGCCCGCGCATCCCTCGGGTGAAGGCTGGCGGCTGGAGGACTGCGGGGAGGGGGGGGGGCGGCCGGTCCCGGCGCATCCCCGGCCGGGCAGGAGCCGGCGGGGGGGGAAAGGCCGGGTCCCGGCCGGGCTGAGGCCGGGGTGGGCAGTGTTTCGTAGACCCTGGCTTCCTCACGGGGCCCTACCTTCCGGACATGTGCAGATGGAAAAGCGGGGACATTAAAATCAAATTACATACACGCATAAAGACAGAGCCCTTCGTTGGCAGCAGGAATGATTAAACGGAGCAGCTCGGGAAACGTCCTGTGTGAATATTTGATGTGAAATGATGCGATCCCCCCGAAGGTACAGGAGCCCTCCTTAATTAAACTGGTGTAAACGTTGCCTTTTACTCCTTTTTCATTTAGGTCACGGGGACGAGCGGGGAAACCGCCCGAGTTTTACCCTTATACCCGAAAAAGAAGAAGCGGCCCCGTCCCGCGGGAGGGGGGACCCGGCCGGGGCTGCAGGTCCCGCAGCGCTGGGCGCATCCGCGGGGGCGGGCGCAGGGACGCGGAGCCCGGGGAGATGCGGGAGCCGATGGCCGGGACGGGCGAAGCTCCGGGGAGGGCAGGGGAGGGCAGGGACCGGCATCTGCCGGCCCCGCATCCTGCGGCCGCGCATCTCCATCCTTTCCCCCCCGTCCCCCCAGCAAGTGTTGGGGGGGGGGGGGGAGCGAGAGAGGGTTAGTGGCCGGTGTCCCACCCCCCTGCCCATCTTTTACCCCCGTGCCCACGGCGGAAAAAGCACCAGAATGGCCTCAAGTTGCTTTTCTGCCCACCGACGGTCGAGGCCGGGGAGGGTCGTTTCGGGGTGTCCCGGCAGCTGCGGGGCGGCGGGGGCGGCTGGAGGGTCCCTGGGGGGGGGCACCCGGGGCTGAGCCGCCGGGAAACTTTGAGCTGCAGCTGCAGCGGTTTCCATGGCAATGAGCGGGGTGGCAGCGGGAGGGTGGTCCCCGCCACGGAGGACACGGCTGCCCACCCCGGGAAGCCCCCCGTCTCCCTTCCTGCCCTCCCGACGCCAGGATAGGGCCCCTGGGTAAGAGAAACACCCACCGGGGAGAGGAAAGAGCCCCCCTCGCCGTGGGGCCGTCCTGCCCGCCCTGCCTGCCCTGCCTGCCCTGCCCGCCCTGCCTGCCCTGCCCGCCGCCGGTGCTCGGCGCTGCACAGGCGCAACCGCTCCTGCCGCCCGGCCGGGACTCTCCGCTTTGCCGGGCGGGGCCCTTTGGGGGTCGCCTTGATTTGCCAGGGAAAACCGACAGAACAGACCGACCCCAACCTCTCAGGACTTTGCCACAATGGTGAAAAGAAAGCGGATTTCCGAAAGCCCTTGACTCTCCCCAAGGCAAATGTGAATTTCCCAGCCGGTCCGACGCTGAACTCACGACCCTTCCCCACACTCCTTCTGACAATGTCCCTGCGACACTGTCATTCAGTCCCACACCGCGACCTTGGCTTCCCCTTCCACACATGACATTTCCCTCTCTTCCTTTCTTTCTGCTTTTCCTTTCTTTTTTCTTTTTTCTTTCTTTTTTCTATCTTTTTCTTTTTTCTTTCTGTTTCCTCTCTTTCCTTTTCTTTCTTTCTTCCTTCCTTTTTTCTTTCCTTTTCCTCTGTCTCTCTTTTCTCTGTTTTCTCTACCTGTCTCTTTCTCATTCTTTCGCTCTTTTCTTTTTCTCCTCCTTTTTCTCTCTCTTTCTTCCTTACAGATTTTAGTCAGTGCTTTTGCAAGGACCTGGCTTCCTATTATTTTGCATTCCCCGGGAATTAAAATAAAATAACGTTATTCTTACGAAAAGACCTTTTCACGTTTTATTTGAACAGCCGTTACTCTTCCAAATCCCGTCTTCCCCTTTCGTCCTTTTTTCATGACTCTGAGCAGTGACATTTGGCAGCCCACGGGGAAGCAGGTACGGTTCGGGCTTACAGACCGCTTCAAAAAGGCAACGTGTTTGCCGGGACAAGAGGGTGACCCAGGAGATAACTCTCTAAAGAAGGCTGTATAATCATATTTGGATCCTAAACATCCCATCCCGGCAAACGCCGCCTCTCGACATACGTATGCCAAATAAAATAGCCGTGATCGTGTGGATTATAAATGAGATCACAGAAGAGTTTATCTGGGAATCTCTCACTCTCGTAACCCACAAGAATGCACTTTCTTCCCTGCCTCTGATACCAACTTGCTGATCTAAAGATAAAATAACAGCCGTGGCTGTATTCTCCGGCCTTATGGAGAAAGTCAGGACTTCGCGCTTTCTGGGAACACAGCAAAACCGCAAAAAGGTTGTTCAAATACTGATAAAGCGATGAGTGAAACCCACAAAAACACGGGAATTCAGCAACTTCTTACTACGTAGAGGCTTGGATCAGCTGCTGCTTCCAGACGTTCGGGACTTGACAGATGAGTTTCCACATCTTATCTGAGTTTGTTTGGGGCCAGGTCACCAACACTCATTCAGTCAACACTTTCACTCGGGGACTGAAATTGTTTTGAATTCCTCCTGCGTTTTTTGTTTTTTTTTTTTAACTTTTTAACTAAAAAACACAATTATATAGGGGGAAAAAAAAAAAAAAAAGCCGGTGAAGCCGAGCATCGCTGCTCTCTTGGGCTGTTCCTTTCCTGCCTGGGAATCGCTGAGACTTTCCAGAGCTCCGTGTGTCAGACGGGGGAGAGCGGAGCTGGGAAAGAGGGGGGCAGCGGTGCCTCCTCTCCTTTCCAGGAAAAGACCCCCACTTGTAAAAAGGTAATCGCAAGCAAGAGGCTGGCTAAGACCATGGTTTCCTGGGGGGGATGGGGGGGGGGGCTTTCTGCCCCCCTTCAAGTTCCCAGCGACTGTTTTGAGGCAATGCGGGAGGCAGGGAGAGCCTCCGCTCCCACTTTATGGCCAGGTTGTAAACGCCTCGCGGAGGTTTACTCACACTCAAACGGTTAATTAAGAAAATATTAAGGGTCCAGTTTAAACCGACAAAAGCCAGGCAGCTCCGAGCCGGGGTCCTGCTTGCCACACGGTGGCTGCGAGCCCCTCTCCCCGCCCGGAGCCTCCGTCCCTCCATCCCCTCCTGAAGCTGGGACCGCCCGAGTGCCTGACCTCCGCCTGCGAGCCCTTCTCATCCTTCTCTCCTCTCCGGGGGCTCCTGCTTCTCCTCTCCTTCCCTTCCCTTCCCGGGGCAACCGGCACCCAGTGCCCACAGCCTTCCCCGCTGCCTCCCTCACCCACCCCCGCCCCGGACCAAACTCAGCCGGGACTGGATAGTTTGGGGGTTTTTTTTGGAGCACCCTCCCCAGAATGGCATAGAAAACAGCCACCCGCGGGAGGGTGTCACCGGATCTGTGGGGAGAGCATCGCGGGGGGGTGTGGGGTGATGTCCCCGCCTCTGCCCGCCCTGTACCCACCAACCCGAGCGGAGGACCAGGACGTTTCTACCTGTCCGGGTTAACGGGCCGGGTTTCTTCCCATCTCCCAGGGATGGTGCAACCAGGAGCGAGAGGACTGTGTGTGTGCCTGAGAGCTCCTTGGCTTTCCCCAGCTCCTACCTCTTGCCTGCTCCTCATTATTTAACCGTCCCCAGGGAAAAAAAAATCGGTCAGTTTTTCTGTCTGTCCAGCCTTAGGGAAGGAAGAAGGATTAACACAGGCGAGGCAACGTGCAGAGCGTTGGTGGAAAAGTGTGGACTTTGTTTCAAGACATCAAAAAGGAAAGACAGAAAAGGATGGACACTACCTTCCAATACACTTTAGTTAGCTGGTGACAAAAACTCCGGGCATGCACTGAATGCATAATTACCCCCAACTGAAATTCCCTATCTAATTTGATATTTGGTGCTCAGCAGAAGCTAGCCTTCGTAAATAATATACAAAGTAAGAAACCTAATCCAGCAGGCTAGAATGTTTAATTCATCATTATGCGAGCTAATTGGAAGGTGATTATATGGTAATTGCTCATTAGTGGTGTATATTTATCGCTGTACCTTATGTCAAGGCCATGGGAATTGTGTAGAGTCTGTTCTCTCATTTCAAGGATCAGTTTCAGAAGCAGGAGCAAAGCGGGCGAGATCAAGTTCTTCCTGACGTCAGGTCCAGCCGTGGGCGATGGAGAGCGGGTCTATAAATGCTCGCCCGGAGCCCCCGCAGCATCCAGGGCTCCAACCGGGCCGTGCGGGGGAGAAGGGGCTCGCCGGGGCGGCAGGGCCGAGCGGCCCCGCCGCGAGGTGGAGGAGAAGGAGAAGGAGGAGGAGGAGGAGGAGGCAGAAGCAAAGGCAGAGCCCGCTTTGCCTGCTCCAGGGCCGGGGAAGGCACCTGCGAGGCGGGCTGAGCCCCGGCGGGGGAGCCGTGCCCGCAGCAGCCGCCCGCCCCGCGCCTTGCGGGGGGACCCACGGAGCTCGGGTGGCCACGGGCCCCGCATTCCCCCCCCCCCCCCGGTGGAAGAGGGGACCGAGGGGGCTACCGGCGGGGCTCGGTCACAGCCGAGGGGTCGCCTTCCCTGCAACAGGCGCTAATTGCAAAAGACCAATTAAAAGCGAGCGAAGGAAGGTGATTAATGGCCCTTTCGCTTTCAAGCGTGGACCAGGGCCTGCGAGTGTGTCCCACCAGGAGAAGGGATGGCGAGGAGAGAGGTTACGGCTCGGGGTCAGGAGGTTCTCTAAACTCCCGCGTCCCCCTCGCAGCGGGACCCTTTGGAGAAGTAAATCAGTTGCAGTATTAGCTCCGAGCAGTTATGAACCGCTGATGGACACGGGAGCAGGGGCTGGGAGAATCCTGTTTATCAGGGAATCCGGTCTGGCCGGAGCTGCTTTGCCTATTTCCTACGAGGCGGGTAGATAGGCTGTGTGCTAATTAGGGGGGACCGCTAATTTCCGCCAAGCCCTCATAAGTAACAGCGCAATCCATCAAAGGGGGGACACACAGGTAAATAAACAGCATTTCGAAACACAACAAAGCGAGGACTCCAAAGGCCTCTGGCCTCACCCTGGTCCAGCGGCAAAGGGAGGGCTGCGTGGGTGCGTGTTTGCCCCAGCGTGGGGGGTGCAAATCACACGCCGTGGCAGCCGGTGGGAAGTGGCCACGGAGAGGCCGGGAGCCGCCGGCTTTGTTCGAAGGGAAAGGGTTAAAAATCCAAGGCCAGTAGGGCCAGATCCTGGCCGCGGAGCGGAGCCGGGAAGGAGTTGCGGAGGAGTGCGCACCGCTCCGCACCGCACCGCGCCCGCGGGCCGCCCCCGCGCAGCGCTGCCGGCGGGCAGGGCCGGAGGGGCGGCCACGGGTGGGGTGGAGGGGGGTCCGGGGGGGGGTCTCCGCTCGGCCTGCAGCCCCCACTGCCCAGCCCGTGGGTCCACCTGGCTAAATCCCCGGCGAGGCGCGGAGAGCAGCGGGTTTTCCGCGGGGCCGGCCGTCCTCCGGGGGGGGGGGGGGGGGGGGGCAGCAGGCCTCCGGCAGCCGGCACCGAGATTTCCTTCGAAAGAGCAGTAAAAATCCGCCCGAGTCTGCAATTCGCCACCCGAAATACACCCCCCCCTCCCCCCACCCCTTTCAGTTATTTAATATAAAATGTATTTTTAAACACCCGCTCGGATAGCATCTCGCCAATATTTATATTTCCACGTTGCCTGGCATCCACTGTCCCACATTAGACTCTGCCTCTCTCTCCCTCTCTCTAATCCTGCCACTTTAAATAGATGAATTAATAAAGCAAATGAGGGTCTAATAAGCTGACTGTCCTGCCTATTGAGGCAGGGGGAGAGAGACTAGAAAGTGCGCCAAATTTGTTTGCAGTGGATCAAGGCTAGCCGCCTTTGCTTCACTTTCTTTATCTTAATTCCGACTTGAAAAGATATAATTATCTAGTTTGAACAGAGCTGCTATCAAATCCTTCTCTAGGCAAGGCAGGGGAGAGCTGGAGTGGATTGCAGTGTTCTGAGCCGCTTGGTGCAGCCGGAGATAGGGAGTAATGAAGTTGTGGAGTCCTGAGATACAAAGGGCATTAACCTCATTAGCATGAAACCTTTTCTTCTAACCATTGTGGGACCCTTTTCAGACTCCTAATCCCCCCTATTTTCAAAGCTTGGTTTGTAATAAAGCTTTTAGGGGTTTTTTTCAAAGCTAATGGCATTCTCTGAAGATTTTATTGCTGTTACGCTACATAGGACGCTTAATTTTTTCCCTCTCTCCCTCTCTTCCCTCACGGTTTAAAAAAAAAAAAAAAAAGAGGAAAAAAAGTATATGGTTCCTGCAGAAATAAGCCTTTTATCAAGATGGGAAACAATTTCTAGAAAGGCCCAAGTCTGCTGTTCAGCCGCGATCCGTTTAATGTTTGCCCATTTGCATGGGTTTGAAGTGGAGCGCAAGCCAACTTGGGCGAGTTAAGGTGAAATGTGCGCCCTGCTTGCTTTCACGATCTGCACCATCAGCTGTTCGAGGAGGGGGGAAACGCAACGAGAAGTTTACCTTGGGAATAGCTCTACTAAATAATTAGCCTAGGTTTAAATGGAAGGGACTGCATTGCGACATGCGTCCTAACCCTGCCTGGGCCTCTCTCATATTTGTAGCACTAGTGAATGGAAAGTCACCGGGATTGTGAAAGGAGCAATGTTTAAAAAAAATAAGATCGGATTTTTAAAAAAAAATAAAATTTACATAGTACCCGATAGAGCCAACACGTGCACAGAATGTCTAATCTTAACTTTTCAAGGCAGGATGTTTAACAAAGCTCGTATTTTCGCGATGCATTGTAACTTCGCCTTATCACAGTGTAAAGGGTAGTCAGATTGTCCTAAATTATGTCCAACTAGCCCCCCTGGATCCACGGATTAAGAGATTAAAGGAGACCACTGGGCAATGCCTCCTCTTTCCCCTTCATATTCCTGGTATGATAATTGCCTAAACTGATTTGCACTTTCACAAAAGCTTGCAGGATTCTTTGTAGCTCGAACAGAGCAGACGAGGTTTCTCTATCAATGGAAATAAAACTGATTAATGCAGTCTATCAGGCTAAGGAGCAAATGAAGCATGAAAAAACAACTGTGTACCCCCAGAAAACCAGCTAGTTTCCTCAAGGACCCAGAGCAACTTTTTTTTTTTTTTTTTCCCCTCCACGTCTTTAATGTCAGAGTTTTACCCTGTGCCCAGGATCGCTCCCTTAGAGCGGCGCGGAGAGAGGCAGCTGGGTCCCTGCCTCCCAGGACCTGCTCCTCACCGCAAAACGACCTGGAGAGGGAATTTAAAAGACTGGAGGGGAAAAAAAAAAAAATCCTCTCCCGCTAAATAAAATACATATTTTTGCCCTCTTCCTCTGAGCGGAGCGCGGCTGCTGCGGACCAGTTTCACCCTCCCATTACGAGCCGGTTCGCCCTTCAGTTTATAACCAGGGAAGGGGTTGGGTTTGTTGTTGTTATTTTTTTTTTTTAAAGGTATTTATTTACAGCAAGTGGGTCTCTGCGGCTTATTTTTAGAGGTCTATTAACCAGCCAGCGAATTCATTAAGAAAACGCGGCTATGGCCGCAGGAATGCGCGGGGCGGCCGGGAGCGCAGGCACCGACCGCGGGGGCTCAGCAGCTAAAAACAAGAGGGGGGGGAAACTACTGGTTTCCGAGAAATTTGGGGGGAAGGGGAAAATATATTGCTTAAAAATTTAGGGCATATTGATAAATCTTTATTGACAAAATATTGACAATGACATACTTCTTGGAAGTATATAGTGTGTTAGAATTCTAACAAATTAAACACAAAACACAAAAATATTTACATTCTGGTATAGGAGACATGAAGGAAACATTTGTCACTTCTTTTAGTAGCTCTATGATCTCGGAATATTATAAGGTCAGTGCTTGAAAATTGCCCCAATGGAAATGGCCATTAGAAAAAAAAAAATAAAAAAAAAAAAAATCAAACCGCGATTTTAAGTCCCTTTTCTCTGGATCCTCCCAGCCTGGGAGGTGTCCCCACCGCCGAACCTGGTCGCTGGGTTTGCGCTTTATTAATCTTAAAAAATAATCATCATCCGGTTTTGCAATGGGGATACAATTGGGGGGGGGGGGGGATAATTTGATTTGATTTTTTTTTTGGCAGCAAAAGTTATGACCAGCCCCAACCTCCCTCCCCCCCCACCTTTCCCTCCCGTCCCTCCCCTGCCCCACCGTGTTTGTCCATCCGGAAGGAACACTATGCTTTGTTACTGCTACTTCATTTAGCTTTCACAAACACTTTGACGCCAGAAGTTATCATAAAATGTTTACAGACTGCACATTTCTCGTAAAATAAAATTAAAAAGCACACAGAACCTGTCTTAAAGGGAAAAAAATTACAATTCATTTCTGTCTTTAGGAACCGGGGTAATTTTTTTCCGTTTTTTCTTTTTTTTTTCCTTTTTTTTTTTTTTTTTTTTTTTTTTTTTTGCCCAGACGGCTTTACACATGCAATTCAAGTTTCTGAAACAGGTGTGGGTTTTGGCTGCTTATGGAAATTTCTCTTTCAAAGACGGAAAAAAACTGTGAAGTGCAAAATGTCCTGTAAGGTGGTAATTTTTCTGGTTTGGTTGGGGGGGGGGTGTCTCTTTTTTTTTCTTTTTAAGATTTTTTTTTTTCAATTTTTTTTTTTTAATTTTTTGACGTTATGCTTTTAAAAGTGGACTGTGAGAAACGGAATACCTGTCAATCACCTCGTCCCGGTGTTTTGGCTTTGATTGACAGATCCCCCCTTGCCAGAGCGGTGCCGGCAGTGCCACAGTTCGGCCCTCTCGCGGTCTCGCCCTCGCTCGCTCCCAGCTGCCCTCCCAGACGGGAATCGCAGTTTTGATGAAGATCTCCGTGTCCCTTCCCCGCACCGCCACGCCGGGGGGTGGGGGGGGGGTCGGGGGGGGGGGATGTGAGCCTTTAACACTTTCTGTTGGTGGGGTGCCTGGCTTTGAAAAGTCCGAAAGTGCCAGTTTTTAATCGTCCGACGTGACGTCGATTTCCTCTGGACTGGCTTGTTTGGTGGCAATTCTCCACCGGTTAATGTGATGAGTCCCTTTTTTCTTCTGTTGTGAGTCTGAACCTTCCTCTTCCAACTTTTGCCGCTTGAACTTTGTCCGTCTGTTCTGAAACCATACTTTTACCTGCGGGAGGAAAGGCACCGGCCGTTAGTCCGACGCCTGCCCGGACGCCGGTGCTCTCCGCCGCCCGCTGCCCTGCCGAGGGGCTCTGCCTGCTCCGTGCCCTGCCTTGCATCGTGCCCTGCCTGCTCCATGCCCTGCCTGCTCCATGCCCTGCCTGCTCCGTGCCCTGCCTGCTCCATGCCCTGCCTGCACCGTGCCCTGCCTGCCCGGTGTCCTGCCCGCACCGCGCCCTGCCCGCACCGCTACCCAGCCCGGAGCGGGGCGAGCGGAGCCGGAGCCCGTGTGTCACCTACCCCTCTCCGGGAAAGGCACAGACACGCCGGCCCACGCCAACCAGGCACCTCCAGAGGACCCACGCGTGCAGGAGTTGGGCAGCCGCACCGGTGCGTGTGCGCGGCTCCGCTCCCCGCAGCCGGGCGAGGAGCGGGCAGAGCGGCGGGCGGGAGGCAGCGCGTCCGCACCTGGCGCAGGGACGCGGACTTTCCGCGCACGACTAGCCCCGCGCGATGCCCGGCACCCCCCCACGCGGGGAAAACAAAGCGTGGAGGTGGGCTGTCAGCAAGCCGGTCCCACCGTCGGGGCAGCCACCGGGGCGGCTCTCGTTACCCGCGCCCGTCGAGGTGTCCCGACACCGGGAAACCGACCCGGGGCTGCGGCGGGGCCGACCGGACCCCCCACCCGTACCCCCGGACCCGGCCCGGCCCGGCCCGGCCCGGCCGGCGGGGCAAAGCAGAGCGAGGGCCTCGTCCCTCGGGGGGGCGGCGGGACCAGAGCTTTTCCTCTTGGAAAAGCGAATAAAATGAAAGAAAAAAAAAAAAAAAAACGAAAAGAAAAACGCCCGGCGCTCCCCGCAGCGTCTCCCCGGGACGCGCCGTCCAGGAGCGATCGTAGCGAGGCGAAACCTCTAAGTGCCACCGTAAATATCCCTCTGAATTTGTTCAGCGCCGAATAAATCTGACTTAGCCATCCGGCAGCTGACTTCAGTGCTTTAATTACAGATAGTATTGATCTGGGAGCTATCTCCAGGGCTGGCCACACTCCTTGTAGCGGCCAAAGGTAAACATTTTTTTTTTTTTAAAGCAGTTTAAACTCTGGTTCTGTCTGAAAGTGCCTGATAAAGGCCCCAGCAAGGGGGGAAAAGGGAACTGGAGCATTTTAATAAGCTGGTTTAACCCGCTTCGCTGCCTCTTCAGAACAGAGACCTGCCTGGCCGGACACACATCTCTGCTGCATTTTCATATTCTCCAAAAGTCCCCCATTAAAAAGCTGAGCGGGGAACAAGGGGTGAGTTTAATTTGCTTTTAGTTTGCTAATTGAAGGGGAGGACGGTTCATTTCTGCACGCTGATCTCCCAAAAGGGAGCTCATTTGTAGGGGACTGGGGGTTTGACATCCGGACAAAAGACCCCAACCAGCTTCGGAATCAAGCAGCACAAAGACCACCTTAAATACAGCTTTCCAGTGGAAATAAGCCTGTGACCGGTCCCTTGTTCGGAGAACCTCATAAAAGTGGCGATCCCTTTTTATTGTTTTGTTAGGGAGACATTTTAAAACAAAAGCTCCAACCTCTTTATTGCTTCCCCCACGAAAAGGAGTTAAAAAAAAAAAAAAAAAAGTGTTACAACTTAATCCTCCCAGAGAACGCTGTGTTTACTGGGAACTTTGAACTAGGCTGCGGCTGGGTATTTTGGCTTTTTTTTTTTTTTTTTTTTTTTTTTTTTTTTTTTTTTTAAAGTACAGTGCCACATACTGTAGCAGAGACAATCCCCATCTGGAGCCCTCTCTCCACCAGTCTCCTGGAAGGGCACAAAACAAAAGCCCGACACAACAACAACAACAAACAACCCCCCCCAAAACCCCAGGCTTTCTTCCGGCGAAGAGAAAACCGCGTGAAAAACGCCCTCGCAGCGGGCCCGCCGGCCGTGGGTCCCCGCCGTCGGGGGGGGGGGACGGGACCCCGCGCCCACCCCCGTTCCCCCGCCGCCTCCGCGCCCTCCCCACGGGTGTCCGGCCTCGGTACCCGCCGAGACCCTCTCCCCGGGACAACCGGAGCAGAAACGTCGCTAATAGTCCCTCCAGATAGGCGACCGAAATAGTCTCCGGTGCGGTTCTGGCCCGCAGCCAGCCAGCGCGGGGGGGGGGGGGGGGGCGACGGGGGGGAGGGGGATTCCTTGTAGTTAATAATTTCTCTGCTTTTATTTTTCATCTTTATGCCCTCCCGAACCGGCTCCTCATAACCCCCGCTGCCGGACGCGGGGCTAGAAAGGAGTGAAAAATCATCCGAGAAACCGTATTTCTGCCGTAGGCTCCAAAGAGGGGGGGGGGGGGGGTGTTCTCCCCTCCGCCTTTTGTTTTGGGGGCTTTTCCCCTAACATTCAACTACTTCTCGAGGCTCACACCAGTCCCGCAGCAGAATGACCGGGGCCGCCTTTCATTTGCAGATCGGAGATCTCGCCGTTCCCCTTCCCGCTGGGGCCGGGGCTGGGGCCGGGGCTCTCCGGGGAGAGCCCGACCGTGCCCCCAGCCCCGCGGCTCCCCACGCCCGGCCGAGGCCCCGCCACCCCCGGCACGGGCCCTGGCTCTCAGCAACGGGAGAAGCTTTTATAACACGCAGGCGACGCGGGGGGACCCCTCACTCCGCTCCACCGGCTCGGGTCTGGAGGCCTAAATACCCCCAGAATTTGACCGTATTTTTCCTCGCATCTCCGGGCCGGCCGGGTGGGTTTTTCCCAAGGAGATCCCAGTACTTTCGCTTTCCCAGCTGCCCGCTTCCCCCTTACCTGAGTTTCCGTGAGGCTGAGGCTGTGTGCCAGCTGTTTTCTCTCTGCTCCTACTACATAATGGTTCTTCTCAAAGGCATGTTCCAGTCTCAGTAATTGGGATGGGGAGAAAGCTGTACGGATCCGTTTGGGTTTCCTGGCCAGTGCGTTGTGCAATAGGAAGCTCTCCGGGCTGGTTTCATTCCCTGGGCAACAGGGTAAAACAGAGATTAGCAAAACGCCTTCCCCAAACGTACTCGAGAGGACTTTTTGGCGCAAGAATTTTTGTCTCCCACAATTACCCACAGGAGAAATCCGACTATAGTTTTTTTTTCTTTTCAGCGCCTTTTTTGTATTAAATTTTCCTTCGATAAATAGGTGGAGGGAATGAGCAGGGGAAGGAGAGAAGGGGGAGAAATTAAAAAACTAAAACACAACCAGGGGAATACTACGGCAAGAAAAAAACAACCAAACAAACAAAAAAAAGGCAAAAGAATTGGCCAGAGCCCGGCTGCGGTCTCTGCGGCTTCATCCCGCAGCTGCCCCCCTTCCCCTCGCCCACCGGCAGCCTCACATCTTTCCTTGTTTATTTGTTATTTCCATCCTCCCGGCGCGGCCAGCGGGGCAGCGGCTCTCGGTGCGGTCCCTGCCGACCCCCCCCCCCCCCCCTTTCCCCGGCCGGCCGCCGCGCTCCGGGAGCCGGCAGCCCGCTCCCCCGGCTTCTCCCCGCTTCCCTCGCCCAAAACTCCGGCTGGGGCCTTTCTCCCCCAGCTCCCCTGCGTTTTGCCGGGTTGCTCCCCGCCGCCACCGTGCCGCTGCCCGCTGCCAGCTGCCCGCTGCCCCGGCGGCGGAGGGAACCGGTGGGGAAATAAAGAAACAAACTTCGGGGAGGCCATCCCAGCCGGCCTGCGAGGGGGGGTGAGGGGGTGTCAGCCGGGGCTTTTTGGTGGGTCTCTCCCTCCGGGTTGGCCCTGTGCCGCTTCTCCGGGTCGGTCCTTCCAAGGTGGGGAAGCCACCGAGGGTTTGTCTCCGTAAGTGCATTAAAAATCGTTGCAGGAGGAGGGTGTGTTTGAAATCAGGCTGTGGCTCAACACCAGGACATTTCCGCCTTTCATCTACCGCTCTTTACCAATCGCCTGATGACTGCGACAAATAATTTGGTGAGCGAAACCTGTAATTTTATTCTGAGAGGGTAATAATCCATTTTGTATCTCTGTCCGCCTGGCTTCGGAGAGAGCGACTCCTTTTCCAACCCGGGTGCAACGGCTCGGCTGCAGAAGGCCCGGGAAATGAATATTGCAGGTGGTTTGTTTTCGTTCGGAATTAATAAATAAAAATACCGAAGGAAAAAAAAAAAGGTAGATGGATCCCTCCGAGCGGAGGCTGATTTTTTTTTTTTTTTCGTGTGTCTCTGTGTGTATAACGAAAGAGGCAGGAGCTGGACCCATTAGGGGAGAAATCGTCTCACCCTTCGGAGAAGACGCTGCCGGTTGCAAAGGGTTAAACAAGGGGGATTTTATTGATTGTGCGCCATTGGATTTGGTTATTTTCCTCCAGCCGGTTATTAATCTCTTGGCAGCTGGGAGCCCTTCCCTGCCCGTACGGACGGAATCGCCCTCTCTGCCCCCAGCCCCGGCTCTCCTCCGCAGCCCCCTCTCCCCGCTCTGCTCCGGCGCTAGGATTATTTTTGGGTTTTTTCCCTTCTCCTTTCTCTGGGTTTCGTTTCGGCCCCCCCCCCGTCCCCGTCCCCGCTAACAGGGGGAGCGGCCGGATTTGGGGCGGCGGCGGTGGTTCCCCTCGGCCCCGGCAGCCCGGCCCCCGCAGCCCGGCGGGCACCGCCGCCTTCCCGGGGGAACCTAAACCTCGCCACCCCTCGGTTCCCCTCTCTGCGGGGCGGCTTCCTTCGGGGGCTCCTCCGTCGCTTTTAACCCACCGGCCCACAAAAAATATCCACCTTTCCCCCTCCTGCTTTTAATCGGGGCGAGAAAGCGGCAGAAGTCCCAGCCGGCCTTGCCTTCCCGCCTGCCCCCCTCCTCGCAGGGAAACCAAAACAAACCGGGAAAAGCAGCGAAGCAAAACCAAGCCCGAGCCCCTCGGCTCTGACAGCTCCTCAAGTTTGGCGGCGGGGGAGGCAGGCACAAAAGACCCTCGGCCCAGCCGAGCCGAGCCCGCGGCTCCGGGCAGCGGCCGCCCGCCCACCCGCCGTCCCCCCGCATCCGCGCCGCGGGGACCGGCCGGGGGCCGCCGGAGGATGGAGGGGCGGATGGGAGGGAGAAGAAAAGTTGCACGTACCTTGGAACCTGTGGCCCAGATACCGGTAGCGGTGTATTAGCCAGGGGTAGAAGGTGGAGGGGTCCCTTTGCTGCGAGGCGAAGAGCGGGTGCGTGGAGTGCGAAGCGGGCAGCGGGTGGGCGGCCAGGGCGTGGGGAGGGGGCACGGGATGGACCGGCACGGCCGGGTTAGGCGGGTGGGAGACGGCCTCCGCAAAGACCAAGTCCGGGTTGGAGTAGACCCCCCTGCCAGTGGAGTGGAAGCCGTTGAGAAAAGGGTTCATCGGGCTGGAATTGGCATAGCTGAGCGCCGCCGGCCGGATAGGATCCTCGGAGCGAGACGCGGGCAAGGGGCTGTCTTTGGCCACCAGCGACTCGATGGTGAAACACCGCTTGGGTGTGGGCTGAAACATGCTGCCGCGGCGAGAGTCCCCGACCAAATCTCTGCCTGGCTCTCTCTGGTGCGCGGGAGACGATCCGGGGAAGTTTGCAGCAGGGAGTGACTTGAGGAGGGATAGATACACACATAAATAGACAGGGGCTGGAGGAAAAGGAGGCAGCGGCAGCCAGCGGTACCCAAAAGGGAGACACACACACGCACCACGCACGCACACACACACACACACCAAAAAAAAAAAAAAAAAAAAGTTGCTGGGAGAAGTTTCCCTCCTGCAAGGAAAAGGCGGTCGCCCCCCCCCCCCCCTCCCTCCCTAAGTCCAAAGACAATCCATGGATGTGATCGGCCCCTTCACAAGTTGTGCAAACGATTTGTTAGTTCATGAGCCTAATTAGTGCTGGGATCACATAAACAGCTTCCTCTGAAGCCTGGTAAATGGCTTGATGATTGGTCGCTATTACTCGCCTTGAGGTTGAAGGGGGAGACTCTTTAAAGTGCGTCAGAGGGGAGGCGAGCGCCGGGCAGCGCCATCGGGAGGGATGGAGCCGCGGCGCGGCGCGGATCGGAGTGCGGCGGGAGCGCGCCCGCCAGCGCGGGGGGAGCGCGGAGCCCCGCGCAGCCTCTCGCCCGCCCCGCCGCCGCCCCCGCGCAGCGCCGCGCCCGGCCCCGCTCCCCTCCGCTCCCCTCCGCTCCCCTCCGCTCCGCCGCCGCGCTGCCCTCCTTCCCCTGCCGCCGCCCGGCGACCAAGGTAGGGGGACGGGACGGGACCTTTGGGGGGGGAGGGCGGGAGCTCAGCGGGGGTGCGTGGGGCGGGGGGGGCCGCATCTCCTCTGGTGGGGTGTGGGGTGAAGGGGGGGGAGAGTTAGGGCCCCTCCGCCAGCGTGACACCCCTCTCCCTTCCACCTCTCGGGTGCTCTCAGCCCGGCGAGGTTACCTTGATCAGCCCCGGGGCGTCCGGGAGAGATGCCCCGCTTGGGAAAGGTTTCGTCCCGGTGAGAGAACGGGTCGCCCTCCTCCTCCTCCTCCTCGGAACTTATTTATTCCCCCTTTCGCTCCTTCGCACTCCCCGCACCGCGCGGCGCGGAAAACAAAGCGGAGGGCAGCTGCATTATGCAAAGCTGGGACACGCCGGGCTCTCGCAGACGGGACAGGGGAGCAAAGTCTCCGGTTCCAGCCTTGTCCGTATTTTCGCGATTACCTTTGGGTCCGGGGATGATTTTAGGGCTGAGTTCTCCTCCTCCCATTGGCTGGGGCCGCAGAATAATTATGATCACATCCTAATACTCTTGGCTGGTGCTTACTGTTTATTGGTAGTTAAGGATCTATTATCTATTCATCAGCCTCCCATTTTTGCCAATTACATTCTTCTAAAGTGAAGTACCAGCAGGTATTTTGCACATTTACAATTAATGATAAAAAATCTGGCGTACTTTAAATCTATTACGCCGCTGTGTAATTTATCTTAAAGATGCGGAATTGCTAATGTAAATTAATGTTTCTGTTGAACCAAGGGATGGGGGGAGTCTTAAAACCAGTCTAGCGTTTCTTTCCTTCGTTCCCGGACTTTGTTTTCTATTTTCTTTCCACTTTATACACAAAGAATCCGTTACTCCGCTGCATTAAAACGTGCTAAAAAAATCGCTGTCTAAACGGTCCTCGCTTCTTTCCAGTAAAGGGCGAGCTGAACTCTCTCCGCCTTCCCCGCTCTCTCCTAAAAGCGCCTGTTTGCAGCTAGCCGATATTTTTAACGCGATACCAAAACGACGGACTAAATACGGGTGACAAAACAGTGCCGGGCACGCAAGGATGCCCGTGTTTGTGCGCCTTTGTTTGGGGACGCGGTTGCTTTTGTGTACCCCGCTCTGTGTGCACTTTGTGGAGGGAGAAGTTCACTTTCCGTATGAAATGGAAATCTGTTCTCCAGGCGTTGGGCGGCTGTACGTATAGCCATCCGTAGCCACACGTGCATACGATTGCAGAGACAAAGTGAGAGAGATGTTTGTACGGCGTAACTCGTCTTCTGACAGATTTTGCAGCGAGGTGCCATCCTCCCAGGTCTCGCACGTTTGGGAAAACCTCTCCTGCCCGCAGACACCCCGGCAGACACGGGCGCAGGGCTCCGGCCCCGCTGAGCCGGGCTTGCTGCGGAGGGGAGAGACGGACTTGCCTCCAACCCCACTCGTGTCCCTCGTGAATCTCTAGTATTTTAACTTTTTAAGTCCTCTCGCCCCTTTTCCGTGCAACTTTTCCCCCCTCAACGCTCTTCTCGCGGAGATCTGGGATTATTGACCTGAGCGAGGCTGAGAAAGTGCCCTAAATACGACGGGTGCTTGACGTGCTGATTTCGACTGGGGTCTTGCTTCCTGAGCACTGAAAACGGAAAAAAGAGAAACTTCTCCTTCACCTAGGAAAAGCCGTGCTCTGCATCTGTGTATTTATACTTCTCCGGGACTGCAGAATGAATCTGAATTGGAAAAACTTCAACTCCTTTTTTTTCCTTTTTTTTTTTTTTTTTTTCCTCCAGACATCCTGACATAATCACAGGGCTCCTTTGAAAACTGCATCAAGTAATTTAGCAGTTGGGGAGGGAGGAATTATATCCGTGTGAAAAACCCGTCACCCACGCAGAGCAGGGATAACCCTCCAAAACGCTCGATAAATTTCCCTCGACCCTCTTTACCGCCGGGGAAATATCCTCTAGCCTAAAATCCCTTCCCGAAGCGGGGGGTCCCGTTGCTCTGGAGCTTAGCGGAGGAGGCTGCAGCTGCAGCGGGGAGCTCTCCCCTGCCAAGTCCGATTTCGCCCGGGAAAGCGGGTGATCTCGGCCGCAGCAACCTGGAGGTCCCCGCTCCGCACCGAGCCCTGCTCGCTCTCTGTGCTACATGCATACATATACGTATCTATGTGTATGTGTGTATATATATGTGTGTGTGTGCGTGGATACATACAAGCAGAGAAACCGCAAGTAGAGCCTGGGGAGCACCAGCTCTCCCTGGGTTTTGTCGGAGAGAAAACAGGCCGGGGACAGGCAGAACAAAACCCAGGGGGACTCGGGATGAGATTTCCCAGGATTTTCCGCTTCCCCCTAAATTTCTGTATCGCTTTCCCGCTCGTCTCCGTGGCCGTTTCTCGTGGGCACCTCCCGCGCAGCCCACGGCCCGTGCGGAGCCGGTGTCCGTGCTCCCCCGGCCGGGGCCGCTGCCCTCCAGCTCGGGCTGCCCCGGGAGCATCTCCCGAAGCTCCTCTCTTGAACTTTTCCTACCCAGCGTCTTGACAGGCTGCTCTCGCTGTCTTCTTGGCGTCTACAAGGAGAAAATCTGGCAGGGGCTCCCTTCCCAGCAATCCCCGATCTGCTCCAAGCGCACTTAGAGGCAGCCTCTCTCGGAGGGAGGGGTGCGCTACATTCGCAGTCAAATTACATGGCTGGCCTCAAAGGCACTAGCTTCGGATTTCCAAACTAATACTCATCTCTTAAAAGCCGAGCCAAGAAGAAAATGCGAGGAAGGCCTCAGATGCGGGAGACCTCGGGGTAAGACGGTTGTTTACGGGCTGATCCAGGCTGAACTTTCGCGGCTGGGGGGATGGCGGTGAGGGAAGTTTCAGCCTCCCCTTAACTTTCTTTTCCAGGCGGGATCCGTCTCCCCCTTCTCTCTCCGGCCCCAGGGATCCGTGCCCACAGCGGGGAGCAGAGGTGGCCCAGGCAGGTCGTGTCTGGAGGGGGGCCGCGTGAGTTAAAGGAGCGGGTGAAATGCCTAATTTAATTCGTTTCGGGACGTCCTAAATCCCAGTCAGTATCTCTCAGCGTGCTGCGAGCCCTTCACAAAAGCGCAATACGTGGCGGGAGCGACGGCAGCCCGGGCCGCGAAGCGCAGCCCGGCACGGAGCCGAGCCGGGACGGGCTCCGGGGCTCCGGGAGAGCCCGGGGTCCTACCCCGCCGGGGAGCCCCGGGGGGCCTCCGCCGAGCAGGTGGATTTCGTCCGAGGGTCTATCGCTACCGACCCTGGCTCCCTCCCCGAGCACCCGGAGCCCCGCGTGAACAGGGCCTCGCAGCCGGGGCTCCCGAGTGGGGGCGGACACACGGGGTGCTTTCCACGGGTCTCCCCGCCGAGGAGACCAGCCCTGAAATCCTCACACCCCTATTTCGGTCCTGCAAAGCCGGGCCAGCGCTGGTGCCACCGCGGGCCCGTCTCACCGGCGGGCGGGGGGTGCAGCGGCCGCGGGGGACCGGGAAACGGCCTCGCTTGCCCGGGCTCCCTCCCGCCGGCCCCGGGAAACAGCAATCCGGGACCGTCGCTTTAGTTTTTTCTTTTGGACTCTAATTCAGAGCATCCTCCCCGCCTCGCTCCAGAAACCCCCCACCTGGCCGCCCGGCTGCCTGCGCTCGGCGCTGCACAAGCCCGGCCCGGCGCTCGGCGGCCGCGGGCAGCCCCGGCTTTGTTTCGCACATCTATTTTCGTCTCGGGAAGGTCGGGCTTGCGGTTCCGAAATGACGTTAGTAACGCGGGACATCAGGGGAAAAAAAAGAGCAAATCCCCGGCTTTACACACGAAGCCGTAATCTGCACCCATCCGTGCCAGGCTCCGGCTCATTTTAAATATCAACATGTGCGGAGGAAGCGGGAGAAAATACGGGAGCTGCGTGCGGGGCGCAGTGAGCAGCGCGGTAACGACAGCGCACTTCGCCGGGACGGACCGCTCGGCCCGGACGCGCATCCCCGCACACCGTCTCCTGCCCGGCACCCTGCTTGGCCCCTGCCCGGTCCTTTCCCGGTCCTTTCCCGGTCCCTGCCCGGTCCTTTCCCGGTCCCTGCCCGGTCCCCGCCCGCTCCGCGGGGCGCGGTGGCGGCAGCCGCGGGCGCGCATCCGCGGGGCGGCAGCGCCCCCTGCCGGCCGCCGGTCAGCCCCCGCCCGCCCCGTGGCCCCGCCGGCGGCAGCGGCTTTGGGCAGGGCCCGGCGGCCGCCCCGGGGCGCGGAGGGAGCTGCCCGGGGGAGACCCGGGCTGGCCGACGGAGGGGAAAAGCCGCAAGGAGCCTTAGGGCCGCCTAACACATATCTGTGTTAAGCCCATAAGGGCTTTTGGGCGGGGAAGGGCGCGGAGCGGGCACGCACGCACCCACGCGTGTGTCTGCACACCCGTCCACGCACACGCGCTTTAAATCCTCCTCAGGGCGATGCCCGTTGGCACAGCGCCTATTTTAAGCCCTGGGTTTTAAATACCCCCCCCCCCCCCCCCGACGGAGCAGCTGCACGTCTAAAAACTGTAACTTGCGGGGAAGCCGCCGTCACGGCTTCCAACCCGTGGATCCAGCCCCTGCGCTTATTTTCACACCTCGTTCGAAATCGTGGCTTGCTACACGCCACGTAAGGCAACTTCACGCAGTCGTGCCGTGGCGCGATATTGGGCGAGAGGCGTTTTGAAACGTGCCTGCCTTCCCGGCGGGTTGGTTGATCTGCCGGGCTCCGTCCCGAAAGGGACCGTCCCGTGGGGGTTCCCGTGGCCTCGGAACGGCTCGGGGTGTCGGCGGTACCGCACGCCGGGGAGTTACGGCCCGTTCCCAGCAGCCGGGTGCTGAACTCGCAGATAAGCTGGTTTTGCCCGGCACCGGCTACCCGAGCAGCCCCTGAAACCGCGGGTTTCTGACCATACCTCCTCCGTAAAAGCCCGTGTCTGCCACGAAGGCTCTCCCTGGATGAAAACTCGTCAGGCTCAAAACAAAAAAAAAAAAACAAAAACAAAACTAAACCAGAGGCAGAGCTGCAGGCCAGCCGGGGGCTGCAGGTGTCCGGGCTCCCGCCATCCCACGGGAAACCGCTCGTCGTCTCGTATGCGAGAGAAAAGGTGTCCCAGTCTCCACCGACGGGGCCGAGATTGCGTTTGCGTGGGAAGAGCGTGCGGGGGAAGCTCTTGCACCTGGTGCTTATTTTTCTTGGTGGAAGACGATGCATCCCAAAACAGAAACTCCCAGTCCACGACACAAACCCCCACTCTGCACCTGGGCGGGACGTTAACTGCCCCGAGTGGTGGGGGGGGATGGGACACGGGTGGACCCCGGGGGTGCGCACCATCCGCCGCCCTGCGCCGTGCGGAACTGCCTTAGCTCACCGGTTCTGGTCTCCTCGCTCTTCCCTCCGTCTCCCCCCCCCGTCCCCCGACCCCCAGTTAGTGTTTCTCATCAGTGCCGCTCCTGTGCGGCACAGACGGGCTTTTTTTCTACAACCGGCAAGAAGGCGCGGAGCTGCCGCCTTGCCCGGGTACCGGCAGGTCCCACACCGGAGCCCCCGGCGGGTCCCGCACCGGAGCCCCCGGCGGGTCCCGCACCGGAGCCCCCGGCGGGTCCCGCACCGGAGCCCCCGGCAGCGGCGGGGGCCGGAGAGGCCCGAGGTGGCAGAGGGAATCCCCGGCGGGAGGGATCACGCCCGAGGAGGGGGCTGTAGTTACAAACTTTCCTAAACTTGCCTCTGGACTGAGCTCGCCACTGTCCGTACGCGGAGGGGGGGGGGGGGGGGTGGGTGGGGAGCAAACTAAAACATTTCTTCAAAAGCTTTGTTTCTAAGGAAAAATAGAAAACCACACTATTATTTACCCCTAGTTCTGTTCGGCACTTTTTGTTACTACCGGCGTACTTTTAGTTTCTCATTCAGTCATTCGATTTTGTTAACTATTCCTTTTTAACGGGCTCCCAGAGGGCCCGATCCTGCGATTCCGCCAAGGCACGTTTGCTTTTCGTTTGGCGAAGCGTTTTGCTGGGCAGCGGAGAGAGTCGTCGCTATTTTCTATAGGATTGAGGACTTTTAATGCAACAGACGGTGCCATGTGATGAATTCCCGTGCTGGCCTCCCGCAGCGGGAAGCCCCTGCCTGGCCCTGCCGGGGGGAGTCCCCGGGAAACCGCAAAAGCTGCGGGGCGGCCGGTGCTTCTTCACCTGGCAGCTGCGGACCCAGCCGCTCGGGTCGAGCCTGCAGGAAAGTTAAGTTAGCTCTGCTGGGAGTCAGCTCCCTCTCCGGCTCAATGGTCGGGTCGGGTTTGTTTTTTTTTTTGTGTGTGTGTGTGTGTTCACTCTTGCCCATCGTTTGGGGAAATCCGAGCTTGCAAAGAGCAGAGGGTTTTTCGGGGGGATTCACTCTGCACCCCCCCACCAGCCCCTCCATCCACCCGAGACATCTATCTCCCGGTGACCCGCATGAGGCAGAAGGAGTTTGCGGTGAAAGAGACGAACAACTCTCAAATGATTCTCCAAGCTTCTGAAGTATAGCGGTTCAATATTAGCACATTAAAGTGTCGTTTAGGATACTAATTAATACGTATTTCATTTTAAATCATGCATTTTTTCGAGGACTTGAAGTACATAATTGCTTGCAGTGGCATCTTGGAATAGGAACATAAGTATCCCGCTTTGACACGCATAACCTCGGTGAATTCCTTCCCTAGCTGATGTGTGTTCCCAAACACTCAAGCTCTCAGGGATGTGCGCGCTGTGGAAGTCACACAGAGTGTAATAAAACAGAGCTCCTAAAGCAAAATCAGCGGTTTCCGTGGATATTTCAGACCCCCGAGGCCCGGGGTGGCTTTTTCTATATGCATAACGTATGTCGAACATATACGTGGGGGCTTTTGCTTAAACGGTGTGTGATTCCGTCGGGCTACCTCTCTGTTACGTTGTGGTGGATGCTCCCATCCAACAACTGCGTTCAGCCCTAGAGTAGTTCCGAACTAAGGGCGCTTTTACAGTCTAATTTTTTTTTTTCTTTCCTGGAAGGGAAAAAATTAGGAAAAAGCTTGTTTCGGAGTTTTAGAAAACTTCACCTCGGTGCAGTGCACAAACGAGGGGATACCTGGGGCAGAGGTGCCTGCCTTTCCCGGGATCGCTTGGCTGGCCATTCCCCTCGGGGGGGACGCAGCTCTCCCACCGCTGGTCCGGCTCTTTTCGCCGCAGGAACAACGGGGAAGGTCAGGCCACCGCGGGGGGAGTCACGGCAGCAGTGCGGCTCCCGCCTCCGCTCACCCAGCTCCGCGGGCGAACACCGGGCTGCGAGGGGACACCGACCGCGGTGCTCGGTCGACCCCTTCCCAGCCGCCAGCCCTCCCTGTAAACACTTAGCCACACCGATCCGGTGGCAGGGCCGTGCTGGAATAGCCCGTTCCCGGGAGCAGGGGGACGAGCAGCAAGCGGGACGGCGGCACCGAGCTCAGCCGGGCACGGTCCGGGGCTGCCGGCTCCGCTGCCGGAGGCAGGCAGGGAGCCTTGGGGGTTGCAGCGGCTCCAGGGAGCCGGCCTCCTCGCTCCCCTCTCCGGCCGTTCAGGCGGAGAAGTAGCAGCCGGGAATGGAAAGTGACCCCCTCTCCCGACTCCCGCTAGGTCTGGGCTGTTTGATGCTGCGATCCAACGAAAGTCTGAACTCGAGGGATAATTTTCTCCATATGGGCAAGCGAGCGCGCACACGGCGGTTCTCTCCAGAAATCGCCTACCTCCAATTGTTTTTCACTTTTCACAGGCAGTTACAGTGGGGGAAAAAAAAAAAAAAAAAAAGATGATACCTTAAAGAAAGTGGCTTTTTGATCACAGGTCGGAGAAGGCAGCCGGAGCTCCAGGCGGAGCAGGAGCTGCACCGCGCTCCGCGCCCCTCCGAGGGCACCGGCCAGGGGCCGCGGGGGTCCCGGGGAGGGAGAGCTCCCCGCGGCCAAAAGCAAGGGATGGTGAAGGCAGAGCAGGAGCCTGGACCTCCTTGTAGGAAGGAGTGCGTGAGGCTGCGAGGGCTCTGCTCCACACGCAGTGCCGCAGCAGAGCCTCGCTGTTGAAAATCTGCTCTGCAGCTTCCCCGCACCCCAGCGCAGGGCAACCAAGCCCCGGGTAGGGCTGCCCGCAGCTCCCCGCCTAGGTAGAGCAAAAAAAAACGGGCAGCGGAGGCACCGTTGCAGGCAGGGCGGCCGTCAGGCAGCTCTCCCGGGCTGCCGAAGGAGTTGGGGGGGGGGGGGGGCCGGCGACAGGCAGAAGGGCCGCCCGGTCTCCGCTTCCCACCTCCCCGGGAGGTTAGCACGGGAAGGCTTGTTTCCCCTTTCGCTGTTATTTCAGGAGAAGGGAGCGGGGGAGGAAGAGGAGAAGCTTGCGGAGGGTTTGGGGAATGTTGCAGCCGGGCCGCGGTGTGCCATTGCAGAGAGGAGCCGAGCCGCTGCGGGGGGCAGCGGAGCGGGGCGCAGTACGTGACCCCCCCCCGCGGGCAGCAGGGACCCTCGCAGTCGCTATAATTTTTTTTTTTTTTTAAGGTATCAGTGAAACTAACAGATTTATTTGTAGTTCGCTCCTTCCAGCCCAGAGAACAAGCCCCCGCATCAACAGGCGAGGATGTTTACGGAGATGGCAGATGGTACCTCGCCTCCTTCCCCGCTTGTATCACGACGGGACCGAATTGCTCCACCAAGCGATTTTCCAAAATTAGGGCGGTTCCTTACAAGCGAGCAAACCTGATGTGTTTATTTGTTTGTTTATTTGTTTGTTTGTGAGGGTTGCGCCGTTTTCCCGCTTGCAATTTAACTGAGCGCTGCTGCAGAGAAGTCCGCTCCCGGCGATCGCCGCGGTGACGTTGAGTTAAGGAAATACTACAGGTGTTACTGCGGTGTTTGGGAATTAATTCTCCTTCCTTCTCCCCCCTCCTCCTTCCCGGAGTTATTTCCTAGGCTACCCAGATAGCTGGGAAAGGGTCCCACATACCCCGGAGCTGTAAAGTGAGCGCTGAAATACTTGATCTCACTGATCTTTGGAGAATTAAATCTGGCCTCATTTCACAGGAGGAAGCGAAGTCAATCTCGAGGTTTTGCGAAGAAAGGCTGTTATTTCCTAGAGGATAGGCGTTTAAGTTGTTAAATATTAGTTTTTAATTACATATTGTTCTTTTCAAAAATAATATTTATACTTAGGTCCGTGCAGGTATTCGACTGAATTTCCAAGCCGTCGGCTAACCATTCTTTACGCGACGGATGGCAAATAACCCCTCGTACGAGCGCCGCTCGAAGTGGTCACCGTTGTCCTCCGCGCCCCTCACCGAGGCCGCCGGGCAGCGCCGGGCCCGGGGCTTCTTCGCACGCCCCGCGGGCGCGGAGCGGGCGCGGAGCCGGCGCTAGCGGTGACCCCGGCTCTGAACCCGCCCCGCTCCGCGGCGGGGCTGGCCGGGGGGGACCGCTGGAACAAAACTTAGGCGCGGAGTGCGGGAGGGAGCAGGAGAGGCTCTTTCTGGCGCAGTCGGGCAAAGCCATAGAGCGAAGAAACTAAAGAACAAGAACTAGTGGTCGTGAATAAAAACCTGCCGCGTTAAACGCGGCCGCGAACCCCACGGTGATTTACGAGTTGCCCCACCGGGTCCCCGAGGCCAAACGCATCTCCCGTCCCCCCCCCCGCCACGGGGGGGGTGTCTGGTGCCAGGGTGGCTGCAGGCACCTCCAGCCCTTGCGGGGTTTCGGGGGCTCCGGGGCGGCCGGGCGGGGAGCTCAGCCCCTGCTGCGGGGCTGGGGGCTGCGTGCCCCAGCCGTGATTTATCGCACATGTGGAGGTGTGGGGGGGGATCCCCTCGGTCGGGTTCCGAGGGCTCTCCGGGCCAGGGGCTGATCCTGCCCCGCCGCAGCGCCGTCCCCCGCAGCTCCCCAGTACCCTCAGCTCTGCTCCTTATATAGAAATACCACCGCCACTTTCTTTTAGGGCCGAGCCCGTTTGCAAATACCTTCAGCCAGAGTCTTTGCCCCCCCCCCCCCCCAGTAGTCTCCCTCCATCTGAGGAGGCCATTTTGCAGAATTGTGCCTTCTTCCCCCCCACCCCTTCCCCCAGCAGTACGATTTGCACCCCCTCTGGCCTCAGCATCCCCCGGGACTGGGCCGCTGCTCCCCCATGCAGCCCTCCCCCGAGCCAGGGAGCGGGGCCGGGGTCCCTCACAGCGGTGGGGTTCGGCCCCGTGGGCCGCAGGTCGCACTCTGCTCTACCAAAAGGCACAGGGACCTCCGGCCTGACAGGTAAACACGCTTTAAAACCAGTGGTACGGGCACTTTGCACTGGAGCCGCCTGGTTTGGAAGTCAAGTTTGTGGGTTTGGAGGGGGCGAGAGACTTATTTTGGCGTGTAAATATTTCTGCTCTCCATAAACTGACAGAGTGGACTAAAATGAACGCATGCGGTTCAGCATCTGTTTAGCTAGATGCATCTCACAGAGGAATATTGGCTTTTCACCTCCAGGTCCTAAATGGGAAATAAAAAGAGGTTGGTGTCCTCTATTCTGTTTGCAATTGCCTATCCCAGGATTAAAGAGATCTCCATTTTACTGGCTGTCTTTCATTTAACTGTTTGGAGACCAGAGATGGAAAATATTTGCCGAGAAGAAAAGAATAGCTGCATGGGATCATTTGCAATTCAGTGTGAAAATATTCTACCAAACCCATTTCTATTCCAGTGTAGTTGAAAAAATAGCACATAGCCGTCAACAGCCCATTCCGCTCTGCTGGACAGCACGGAAAGTTTTAGGCAACTGAATTCCTAATGGGAGACAGCAGCAAACAGCACAATCATGTCTTTGACTAAACTATGCGGCAGCTTTAATTGCTAGAAATGTTAGTAATGGCTAAAATATTACAGTTTTGGTAAATGGGAGACTTCCCATGGATGGTGAACGGTATAGCCTATATGGACAGAAACCAACGGAAGCGTTAGCTTCAAGTGGCACACTTGGAAGCGCGGAGGAATGAGCACTTGGAAGGAAGTCAGGATAAAAGCAGAGCCGTCCAGCGCCGCACGCAGGGTGTGTGCTCGAGAGAAGCCCATCCAGAAACAACTGCTTTTCAAATTGACGCTGACAAAGAAATGAGCATCCTTTAGGTTTAAATACCTTTTCATTGTCGCTGCTGCCACGGACGGAACATTTCATATAAAAATATCCTTTGTAAAGCACGAGTGGAGCTGGCCACCCTGGAATCGCCCCCAGAGCCTTGCTTTACTTCTTGGGGAGAGCTCTGCTCCCAACGCTGGGAGCAAACCCCCGAGTTCCCGGGCCTGCTCTTAGCCCAGGTCTGCGGGGATGCCGCAGTTGGACAGTGCCCACTTGTGGCTGACCTTGTTTGAAGCAGAAGATGCAAAAAGTCCCTGCACGGGGCGGGGCAGCCAGAAGACTCTTGGAAAATACAGTGCTTGACTTGTCCAGAGCTGATCCTTGCTTGCTTTGGACACCCCAAAATGGACAGGGAGGGAGGAAGAAGGGAATTACAGGCATCTGCGTATCCACTCTGCATGAGGGCTGCATGCGAACATCCAGGACCCCCGAGGAACCCCAGCTCTCATGAATCCCATCACTGCGCTGTTCACTGGAGTCATGTACAGTTCAATGGAACTTTGATACTCTGCCATTTAAAAGCCTTCCTGGAGGAGCGTTTGGCTGTGGATTTTTCATTTGCCTTGCAATAACATTTAACGGACCCTGTCAAGGATTAGGGCTCAATTATGCCAGGCTCCTCTTAAGTGCGCAGATGGTAATCCCTGGCACAGGGGTCTAAGAAAGAGGGCAAAGTAAGTCTCTGTGCCTCAAACAAAGCAAGAAGAGAAAGTGTCAAAACTACAGTAAACAATAGGTGAGAAACAGTGAAGCTGAGGACAAAAGGACACTCCTAACTCCAGTGTACTGATTATGAACTTTCTGCTCTGGCTAAAGTCAGCGGTAAAATGTCTTTTGATACTCAGAGTACAAGATAAAACCTTATTGCGTGATGATTTAATGATCACAGTTAGCTCTCAAATAGTATTTCTCATCTTGGTTTATTCTACAGTCTTAAACAAGTGCATCATCATGCAGCACTATACATTATTTGGTATAGAGACAGAACCATGAAGAAAGTCAGAAAGCAAATCACAGGACGTGCAGTCACAGTGAAGGTGTCTCGCGTACACAATTTAGGAATTACATTGCGACACTCTCTGAGCTGCTGCGTCACTATGAGCAATGCTTCATTAATACTTCCTATAGAAAATCTCCTTTCATACTTAGAACAATTAAATAGTTAGCAAGTCATCAAAAAATGGCCATGTGAGCTCAGAGGAGGGATCTTACTACCAAATTCCCTTTCTGACAATGATGCTATATAGCCTGTATCTGTGGTCAAAATGAAGGAAGAAAACTGAAGCCTCAGAGGGAATCAATCACATCAGATTTATTAAGTTTTGTATTTTTTCCTGTTTTTTCCAACTGTTTCAATAGACACTGATTCCTCATCTGTTATCCTTAGATTGGAGAGTCTCAGACAAGGGGTAAGGAACTAGAGCTCCAGCCACAGCTTCCTACTTCTCCTTAATCAAAGCCTGCCAGTAGCCAGAGAAGCTCGCTGAAATGAATGGGAAAGGTAAAGTGCTTGCAGATACATACCCGCTCAAACCTAGCCTTCCTCTTCAGCCTTCCTCTTCAGACTGGAGACTGCACCTTAACCAACGATGAAATCCACCTTCAGCTCCAAGCACGTTTCTTGCTGTCAGACATGTTCTGGAGAAGATGCAGACTGTCATTGTTGCTGAGCAAACTATTGCCTTAAGGCTGTCTGTCGGGCAACTTTTCTGAGCCATAAACATGTTCTGCAATTTAGATCAGAAACATTAACAACTACCAAACAAAACCATACAACACACGCAGGCAGCCAAAATAGAATAAATAACCGGTCAGGCCTCTGCTATGCAAATACTTTCAGTTAGGTAAAGCAGTGCTACATTACCTTCAAAAAGTTCATTAAAAGGTTCCCCGGAGCAGTGTTTTTTACCCACAGCAGTCAGTTTTCAGGTCACTCGCCCTGCAACCTGCCAGAGATCATTGGGCGCCAGCTGTATTATTTGGCATTACCATTTGCATTACTGTTGCGCCAGGCAAGCAGACTCCGCGGCAAGAGACAGAAACACAGAACAAAAGGACGGTCCCTGCCCCAAAGCACTTCCAGTCTTAATCTAAGATGCAAAAAAGAGAGCGAAAAAAAAAAAAAAAGGAAAAGAAAACAGCAGGTGGAGACAGGGAAGAGAAAAGAAAGGATGAGACAGGACTGATTAGTGTGATACTGAGCGGCCTCAACACAACAGCTGCTATCTGGCATCAAATTCTTTGCATAAGTGAAGGCTGGATGGGGCCTATAGGGAACTTGCCAGCACATTTTACCACATGAGCCATACGTTCTGTGTCACAACTGCCAAAAGCGCTTTGGGGTTGTAAGGATGGTTTGTGGTTGTGGCTTGGCAAAAGGTATAAGGAGGCAAGAGTGTGTGTCTTTCAACTGTACTGATATGCCAAGAATAAAGAAAAAAAAATTAGCGAGGCTCTCAAGCCCAGTCCCTGTGACACTATCATGAAAACAAATGTTTATTTATAACAAGAGAGCAAATCTGTGAATCACAAAACCTAACTGGCAGCCTCAAGTGGTTTGGAAGAATCAGTTTGAAAGTCTTTCCCCCCCTCCCCAAGCTATCAAACTGCAACTGCAGGCTAAGTCACCTCGCGTTGATTAGCAGCCCACACGGTGCTCTGCAAGCCTAGTTTTTGAAGGGAGGCTGGGAGCAGCGTTTGGGAGCTCCTGGTTCCTGCGAGGAACTGCCAGATGTTCACAGGAGGTTGTCACACGGTCAGGGTAGGAGCTGAACTGCCCCAGGTTTTTTTTTTTTGCTTGCATGTATCTGGCACAATACGCACCTCAGTTTGGAAACCTTGACCCATATTAGGTTACACTTCTAGTTAAAAAATCGTTCGTGTCAGTTTGAAAACCACATCCTTCAAAACATAATGTACTTTAACATTCTTTCGTTCCCCCCCGCCCCATGGCCTCTAATTTAGTAGGGTTTTAAGAGCATCATGTGCTTGAACTCTGAGCTGCTCCCAGGCATCTAAAAAAGTAATTGGAGTATTTAGGCTTTAAATGGATTCTCTTTTCAATCTAAATGGTATCACACATCAGAGATGTCAGTATGAGTGGTTGAAGAGAGATTAGAAATTCTCCTAAACAGTCTGGTAATTAAATCATCTATACATCCACATATTTGGTTGAAGAAGCTCTGACTGCCGTATCTCCTCGGTGCTCCCACCACCTCAGAGCATGTAGTATAAAAAAACCATCCTGCCTGAAGACATTGGGTGTCAGTCCCGCTATCGGCTGTTCATTTGGGATTTCTCAGGACCTATCCCTGAAGGAATACTGCTTTCTCAAGGGAGACTCCCGAGCCCAGACCCAAGGAGTTATTTTGGTGCCCAACTCTAGCCAGCAGTTGATGCAATTAGACACTAAAAAAACCTTCAGGATTTATGCCTTCATCTTTTTGTTCCTTGCATACAATATCTAGTGCCTATCAACTATTGGAAATAGGAATAATGGCTAAATTCTGCTCCAAGTTCAGATGTGAGAGCAGTTGTTATAATTAAGCCATACTAGTTACTTATCTTTTTAGTTTCTTTTTCTAAGCTCGCAAGTTTTTATCTTCTCTGAAAAGAGAAAAGAGGCATAAACAACAGCAGGAATGGCCCTGCCTCATGTGGGGTAACGGCTGGAACCGCTGCACAAAGTGGCTGAGGATGCACTTGCACTCTGCCCCTCACGCATCCCACTGCCACTGGGCAGGTTACCACTGGAAGGACATTACAGTCAGCATCAGACTGCTCAGTATCACAGTGATGTCCTGCACATACACCCTCTGGAGAGTCTAACCTGTCAATATTTACATAGCAAAGATGTTATAAATAAAATCAATCCTTCGTCTTTCTGCTTACCTAATTCTAGACCCACATATTGATCTTATAAGAGTGCATACCTAAACTGGACTTTGTTGATTATGAGTGGCCCAGATGATCACTCTTTAATGTTCTTAAGTATCAGCTTTGTTTTCTTTCTTTACTTTGTTTACAGAGGAGCTGCTGCACGGATGTTCTCACTTTCTGTTAGTGTAACTAAATTTGGAAAGCTGTGTGAAGGCTCATTCTTGATACAGAAAGAGAGACAGGCTCTTTTCCTACTCTTTTCCTTCCAAAATATATAAAAAATATGAAGAGGTCAACAACTTAGAAGGAAATGCAGAAGTTTTCCTATACTATCATTGTACTCAGTAACATGGAAATGGCAACAGCAGCTCTTTTGCTAACTGCACCCTTCTTATTACAGTAATTGCTACAGTAACTCAGAAATACAGCATCTCAAATACACGCGCCCAGCTATACCAATAGATAATAAGATTTTAAAGTCACCGGCACTGAATCTAATCATACTAACTAACCCTTAGCAAACATTTTGTCTTAAAAACCTGACAGGATTCCTCTACTTTGTCATTATGCTTGTGTGGTCCCCCTTCTGTTAATCCTAAACAATGACATCTCCTGGGCGGATTTTACATTCTGCAAGATCGGTTTCTTTATTGCTGGGAAGGAGTTTGGTGACTCACACCAGCCAGGTAACTGAAGCTAACTCTGCAATATATAGAGTGACTCCAGCAGGTTTCCCAAGGGCATTTGTTCCACACCCTCTGCCACAAGTCACAAAGCAGCCATGTGCTGCTGACCAGATTTCAGATATTTCATAGAAAATACTGAGCCTCACAGTTAGCATGTCCTAGCCACCTGGGCTTGGGGCATGCACAACATCAAGGGAGAAAATCCCTGCACCTTAAGTGCAATTTAAAAATTGGATTAATGTTTTTTAAACACTCCCCTCCCTTGTCCTGAGCTAACAGCACCAATGCCCAAGGACTGCAAGAGCCAAGCGGAGGGGCATGATGAACCGTCTCTCTTTCAAGCGTCTGCAGACTCTACCTTTGCTCTTTTATCTGGGCTTTCTGAAAATGCTCTTCAATGAACTGAATTGCTTTCAGTTGTAAATCTAAGATGGAAAAATGCAATATTAGGCATATCTGGCTTGGCATCCCTCAAGCAATATCCATATGCACATTCCTTCCCTTTGCCAATCTCTGTTTGCTCATGATTCTGCTGGATTTTAAGCAAAGGACCTTGCATATGGTAGCAGCACTCCACTGGTCACAATTCAAGGCAGCTGCAGATTGCTAAACGAAATACAATATGGAAGTCCTTAAAACAAACAGAGACGCTTGGACTTTTAAGTACAGGAGTGTTCGAGATCCTCTAAATATACACAACAGCTCGCTCATTGTGCTTCTGAAGCTCGCTGGAGGAAGCAGGGCTTGTCATTTAGCAGAGTAATTATAATGATTCATTATTATGATTATTAATTATAATCATATAATCACACTAATGATTAATAATTATAGTCATTACTATTTATATTAGAAGAGATCCTAGAGGCCCCAGTCGGAATAGTGGGCCCCATTGTGCTTCACATGGTAAGGAGAGATGACTAGGGGCACCGTAATGACACTGGGACCGTGGTCAAGGACCCAGATCCTTCCGATCTGAGCACCGCGTTTGCTTAATGCATTATCCGTACCGCGGTGGAGCACCACGCCGGGTGTGAATGGAGATGTGCGGTCCTGTCAGGCACGGGGTTTCAAAAGGCAGACAATAGCCCAGGGAATGGCAATGGGACAATGACAGGGGAAACACAAAGTGACAGTTACAGCTTAGAGAAGGGACCTGCGGCTGCAATGTTTGCAAAAATAGCGTCTGCTTCTATGCGTCTCCTGGTCCTCCGCTTCGTGACAACCTCGTGCTTGGGCGAGATGGGGTACTGTGACAAGCACTGCCTAACTACAGCGGTTTCCAACTCATCAGACTATTCTTGCCCAGGCAGCTCATGTAGATGTGCTTCTCTAGGTGTTTTCCTGCCTTGGCTCGTGAGGGACTTACCCTCTTCTCCCCTCTCTTCTCCAGCACTGCCTCCCCATCATCTACGTGATTTAAACTTGGGACTCTGAGACGCAAAAATACCACCTGTGCTTGTGTAAATGTTCATTATATCATATTATACCATAACTTCTGCCGAGCAGGGGACAACAGTCTATCTTGTCTGCCTAGGCACTGCCTGCAGTAATTGCTGAGCCCGTGACCCTCCGCAGCACACTTTGTTCGCTCCTGGAGTTTGCTCTCTGCAGCAGTTTAACACAGTGCATGCTAATGCAATAGTCTAATATTGCATGCTCAGAAGCCTCCTGTAGCCAAGGTACTACCACAATTACCGGGCCTAAGTGTAAAGATAAGTGTGTGTAAGCTTTTGCAAGATTAAGCCCTTGGCCTTTTGTTCTGCCTATACGTAAATTGCTGCTTTCTTGCCACCTCCTCGTACGTGTCTGGCTTTGAAGACGCAAAAGGTAGGGAGTTCTGCATCCGGTGCTGTAATTTCTGTGTTCTTCTCCAGTTTGCTCCTAAACTGAAATTTCTCTGCTCTTCTAGTCTTGTCCCAAGTTGCTTGGTTAACCAGTCAAAGCTATCAGGATTATTCTATTTAGAGACTACAGGACAGATTCAGCTATGAGTTGTGAGGCAGTCTAACTTAACTAACTTAAAAGGTGTCTATATTAGCTCAAGTAGGAACAAAGTCCTTTTGTAAGATGGGTGAAAATCCATTACTTCAAAACCTGGGGAATATAAAAAATGGTGATGCTTTATACATCTCCCCCCAGCTCCCCCAGACAGGGGGAAGCACAGGTGATAATAGGCTTATCGTGTTATTATCAAACTCTGAAAAGTCAATTGCACAGGCAGATCTGCTGCAAACTTCATTAGGAGAATTAATGAAAGTATATTTGGCATGTGCTCCATGACACAATGCAGAAGAGAAAAACAGGAGCAGCCCTGGAGGCATGCTGGTTCTTTCAGTAACGCAAGAAAAGGGACCGGCTGGTGCTCAGGTGCAGCTGTCCTTGTTTCTGCAGGACAGTGGTGCTGTTTAATTGCACAATGTGATGCGGTTCTTCAGGGGATTATTTTGTTATTAAAAAGCTTTACATCCCTAGGTATTCTAGATAAAAACTTCCAGGGAAAGAAAATCTGAGGCTGGAAAATGGAGTTTGGAAACGACAAAGTCAAAGCTTTCTTATGATCCAGTCCCTGATTACGTGATCACATATGTATGTTGAACAGGGAGCAAGGCGGAGCTGGATACTCCAAGCGAGTGAGTTATGATGGAGCCTCGTCTGATTCACTACAAAGGTTGGATGGTATGCACTCTATGAGACATGTGGCCACACAGCAAACAATGAGCATAAAAATAAAAATTGAACAGCTGCCTCATTTGCTAAGCACGTCCATCTTGTACATTGAGCAAGCCTGGGTTCCTGCAGGGGGAAAAAAAAAGCGTCTGATCGTATTAGCTATATATATACACACTGTATGCGGATGCATCAATATCGGATGCTTTATTAGGCTGGGATATGTCCTGGACTCCAGACAGATATAAGAATAAAAGACATCTTAGAGAATATTGCATTTTTGGCAACATGTGTTGGCTCAAAGGAATTGTAAAGGAAGTAAATTAAATACTACTAAGAATGTATATATTTATAGCACTTTTCATACAAGGATCCCAAAACACCTCTCAAAAAATTAAGCTTCACAGCATTGCTGTGATCTAAGTAACAAGCATAATTTTTTTCTAATGTGCGAAGTGAATCAGAAAAAGACGAGCTAGTTTAACCAGACCATCAAGAGCAAGAATGTCTGAATTTTAGGCTCACATTTTAACTCTTAGACAAACTGTCTTCTGTGAAAATATCCAGGGAAGCTATTGATTTTCATGCTTCCCTGCCCTTCTCCAGCAATCCAGCACAGTGCTCAGGCATATGGTTAACTTAAGGCCATTGATTGTTGGCCTGTGTTTCTGAAAAACCTTTTGGCGTGAAGTACGTACAGTTTTGAGCAAAAAAGTAGGTTTATAAGAGCATTGGTCATTTTACCAACTGTGCCTAGAATTTCCTGGACGTTATGAATGTTCAGCTGAATCCCCAGTGTCAGATTGCATTAAAAGACTGTCCTCAAAAAGGAACATTCCAAATTTCCATGATCTTTGCCAGTTTCCAATGATTTGACGTTTATTTGAGCTATTGTGCAAAGTTTTCTGTTGAGTCAGATCATTCAGGACTAGCTGCTGGGACCACAGAGTGTCAGCAGAACATAATTCATCTGTGGCTAATGGCAGCACATTTTATCGGATAGGTAATGCTTCTTCATGCCGAGATACGCCACTAGGAAATTTGGTGGGGTTTCTTTTTTCCATTAAAACAGGAATTAAGCATTCCGTTGCCCCTTCGGTTGCTTGTTGGATCTCTTTAGGAGGAGAAATTTCTGGAGCATCTTTCTGGGGTGAGAAGAGGGAGGGAGAAGCAATATATTGATTTTAAAGAATGCCTCCAGCACCCTGTTTTCTGTATCGTCCGTGCTGCCTTAGGTCTTTGTTGGCTTTTTGGCTGATTCAGCTTTATCTTTCTGCTTCCTACATGTACACACACACCTGCTCGACCTCTGCCTTTTCAGTCTATTCCTAGGGGAATTCCCTCAGACTGCACAAAGTGCTCATACCAAGCTCTTTGCCTTTATAATAGAGGAAATACCCACCAAGATTATGCCTCGCTTTTGTGGTATGAACTACAGTTGAATAAACTTCCCCGGCTGCACAGTGAGACCAGGTCTTTGAGCCCACATATGCTTTATGTGAAAACAGCTTGCCCATAAAGGTGAAGCAAGAAATTTTTTTTTTTTTGTGTGAACTGTTCTCAAAAGTAAGTACGCATGGAGCTCTAATTAGCTTTTACCTCTGTAGATGGGACATCTTGGCTTCAAGATAGAGCTCGTGTTGACTTAATTGCTTAGATCTTAAGCTATGCAAGGCAAAGACCCTCTGTGCTTGTGTAGTACCTAGCAGTGCTGGAACCAGGCTGAAGTTCCTCAGCAAGACCTCAATGCAAATAATGAATGCAGCTACATAAGAGGACATTGAGTGACTCATTCTAAACCACAAGATGTTTGGACTGCAAATAAAGAAAGATATGTGGGATATAATCTGCTGTTGAGTTTTAACACAATTCCTGCTAATTCTGAGCTCGACACAGCCAGAACAATAGTAGGCTATAGATTTTGTTTCCGTCCCTGACATTTACTAAGCACTGCAAGACTAAAACATTTTGAAGGTTATATCCAATGTCCTGCAGAACGAATGACAAATGTCAACTCTTACACTCTTGCAAGATCTGAGCAGGAATAAGACAACTCTATAGACTGAGGCAAGTTTATTATTACAAATACCTTATTAAATCTAAATGGTAATGGCATTCCAATTAGCTCATTGTTAGGAATCTTTCATGTTTGACTTTCATTTAGACTGATTACGGGAATAATGCAGACCCTGTATAAGTAATTGGCACAAAATAAAAGCGTTTGAGCTGCAAAAACCCTCCTAGAGGCTGCGCTCTTTAAAAAGAAAAAATAAATAAAAGCTTCCTATCTTTCCCAGCTCATGAGCTCTCTCTGTTCACCATAATAATGAGACAACCCATTGAGTCTCCTGTGGGCCTGGTGGTATCGGAGCTCCCTTTTTACCTACCCCTCTCTTCTCAGGAGCTGTAGGGGGGCTCCTTCTCTTTTACTCTCCACCATCCTATTCTCTGCTCCCTTCGTCGCAAGCCTCGGCACCGTTTTATTGATCCTGCTCAACTGTGGATTCTTTCACACCCAGATCACAGGCTAGCCTCCGTCTCTCCCACACCCTCCTCCTCCTCCTCCTCACAGCCCTGCCGGTCTCTCCAGACACGCAGCTGGGAACATGCCTTTCTGTGTCCTGGCTCCCAGCTCCTTGCAGAGAAAAGGTGTTTTCTTTTGCGGCAGAGCCTCCACGAGCCTGACAGAGACTATCGGTGACTCCTCACAGCGGGATCCTGCTTGCCTCCTTCAGAGGAGAGGATATGGGAAAGGGCTTTTTCAAGAATTTGCTGCAACCCGGGACAGAGATTTTCCTTTCTTCCCCTGGTAGAAGGAGGTCCAGAGAAAGAGGACCCACTGCGGACTCCCTCTTGCCATGGTGAGGGCTGGAGCACAGCCCTTGGAGAGCTCAGCCAGGCTGGCGAGTCCTGGTTTCCCCCCATGGGTTAAGTTCCAGTTGGGCAAGGGTGCACCAAGCCTGGAGGACCTGGCTCACTACTGGGTGCGGGCTGAAGGGGAAACATCCCATTGTGAAAGACACTGGTCTCAGGGAAAGACGTCCAAACCCATTGCCTGGAGCCCCAGCTCGTTAGGTTAGGAGAAGGAGCAGCACGAGATATTTGGAGAGAAGAGAGAAGGCCACAAGCGTTCAGCCCTGCCAGACCTCCCTTCCTCCTTCTCTGACTAATCTGGTGCCAGCCCTGTCCTCTTTCTGGGCACGGAGGCTACAGTAAAATGCGCAACGTAGGAAAGGTTTCCTGCTTTTCGGGCTGGGTATGCACCTCGGTCGCAGCCTGCTCTGCGCCGGGGCTGGACACAAGCCTACACCTTCTGCCCCTTCCCACCCCACTGCGGGTGGGAAGGAAACCCGGCAGGTGGGCTGCGGGGACCCGAGACATACTCCAGCCGCTTCCCCGCCACCGGGATCAAGCTGGGAGCAGCGCTCTGGATCACAGCTTGCTGGCAGTGTAGACACAGCATGTGTTAGCCGTATGACGGCGCGCCAGGAAAGGTCTCTCTGGTGTGGGAAAGGGAAGGGCCAGCAGTTCCTACTTAGGAACTATTTGGCTTCTGGAGGGCTCTGGAGGGTGAGCTAGGAGCTACGTGTAAGCAGCAGCAGCAGCAGCAGCAGCAGGGTTTTGGGAAAAGCTGTGGAAGTAGATGGTAACAGCAGGCAGCTGTAGGATAGCAGGCAACCGAAAGCTGGGCCCAAACTGTCTGAAAGTTTGGCCAGGATCTGTCCTGCTGCTCTTAGAGGAGAACGGTGGTACCCGCAGCACAAAGGTGCTGGGTGGTGGACCAGAAAGGTTGTGAAATCCCCATCCTTGGAGGTTCTCAAGACTCAGAGGAACAAAGCGCTGAGCAACCTGGTCTGAATTCAGTGTTGACCCTACTTTGAGCAGGAGCTTAGGCTGGAGATCTCCAGAGGTCCCTTTGGACAGTAATTGCATGGCTGAATATGGGTTGGGAACAGCTCTTTTGCTCTCTCCATTTGGTGAAAACATCTTTTGTTTCTGACAGCGTTGATCAAAGAATTTCTTGCATTACTGGAACTGCACATTGTTCGGAGAAACCTGCCCGTGCCGGAGGGTGCTGTCCCTGGGATGCCGGTGGGCCCGTGCTCACCAGACAACCAGCCCGCAAACCCGTAGATCAGCTTGGTAGTCCTTTGCATTTGATCTCCCACAGTGCCTCTGTAGGTTTGGGGACCATCAGCCTGCTGGTGACATACCTTCCTTCCTTCCTCTTGCCTGTTAAGGACCGGTGGGTGACTGTCCTGACGAAATTAGGGAAAGGTTTCCATGGCTTTCCATAGGTGGGTCAGGACTTTCAAGTCTCTCTGGGCAGTGATGCTTAGTGGACTCTTCATACTGGCTGGACCATGATCTGGTACAAAAATCAGTAGCATGTTACAACATTTGATCTACCCTAACCTGGTATCACAATCTTGTTAGGAATTAGTTGCCTTATAAAAAAACAATGCAAATAATGAAGTAACTGGCTCGAAAAGCTGCGACAGGTGAAATGATGACAAGTTATGGGCACATGCCTAACTAAAGCACATAGCTAAGCACGTGCTTAATTACTTTTCTGGCCTGAATATGGGTACTTTCCTGAACTGAAACTGAAAATTGCTCTATAGCTGAAACATGTAAACAGACCTGTACAAGAGAGCCCGTTTTGTGCGAATGAGAAATATTCCCATGGATGGCTAAGTTTTAAATTAACTCTGATTTTTATGGGACTCTTTGAACCAGAAACCACGACAGAACTTTTAATACTAAGCTGGCAGTAATTTAGGCATTGCTGTATTGTCAGGCATATTTATCCTGCCTTCGTATTTGTAACTGGTTTATATTTACTTGTCACATTAAAATAACCAAGAATTCACTTTTGTATGTTAGAGCCATTCTGATGAGGTATGTACGGGTAAGAGCTTTGCTACCTGTCTGCAGTAATAAAGATGAAAAATCTACTGACATCCCAAACAAGCTGTAAACTAGGTCATTTAACAAGGTTAATTTTAATGCTTGAAACCGCTATGTTGTCATTGTAAATTAGGAACTTCAGGTGAAACCTTGGATGCGTCGAAGTCATCTGTGACGATGGATCCGGAGGCGGTGACTGGCTTAATAGCTACAAAATTCTTCTGAATAACCCTACTTACACTTCTGTCTATAAGGTTAACCAGAAAGGAAATTATGCAGAGTAAATTTTCTCTGTTTAAAACCCATAAGCCTTACAAATTATATTTACATTTAATTAAAAAGTAGACACATTAGCCATTTTTTCTGCACTTTTGTTCAGATTCTGCACTGGCTCAGAATTCCTCTGCAAGATGTTTAATGATAATCTTTTTATAAATAATAAGATAGTTAGACAGAGTTGCCTTTAACCCCAAGTCTTGATTTGTAAGTTTAATAAGTTTCCAAACATATTATTAAGGATTGTGGACAAAAAAAAGGGAAAAAAAAAAAAAAAGGTGAAAGAACAAAGAATCGAGGTGCATTAATAATACTCAGGAGTGATATTGTTCCACCCTCAGAGCTGGATGAATTCCCTGCGTAGCCCTTGAAATTTACCCTTCTTATCTGTTTCAGAATTAAATCATCTCCTTATCTCAGCTGTATATCCATACTGTACTCTTTATCACAGAATACATGCTCAGTCAACATCCTAAAAGTTATGGCCAGAATGATTAGTGATTTTGGTGTCTGGATTTTGACATGAGGCTCCTCAGAGAGCGCCTAATTTGGGTTGTGATTTCTTTGTTTATTCCATGCCTTCTGCTAAGAAGCGTATTTAATTGTGGGGAAAAAAATAATTGGAGGCTGCCGAACATTAGATTCCCAAAGCTGACATGAGTTTCAAGCACTGGTCAGCTACCAAGACAACTCTGTCCTCTGCATACACCAGTATCGACCCATGGTCCCTGAGGGAGCTCTACGAAAAGACACATGAAACAAATCCCAAGGAGACCTTTTAGATTAGGAACAAAACCTTGGTCACGGGTAAAAGCAGACCACCGGGACAATGCTGTCCCTAAGCCCTGCATTGCTAAATTAGCACCCTCTGAACCAAATTAAGCCTTTTTGGGATCAAGGTAATAAAGCGTGGAGGACATGAATGTATTGCTCATAACAAGCAAGTTCAAATGAGAAAGATGAGATAATCAGGCCAGGGGGAGGTGAAAGAGGGAGTTCTGGTGATTATAGTTATTTGGAAATCCAGCGGAGGGAGGATCCCTATGGCTGAAAAACATTTCCACACCTAGAATTTGTGGAGGATGAGGTTTTGGTGGTGACTAGTTCTTTGATGTCTTTTCCTTTCCCCGCCTTTATCTAAGCTTCACTTGAGCCTCAACCAGCAGCTTGCTCCCAGGTGAGGTTAATTCCTAGATGCTGCGAGGAGCTATCAGCTGACTTAAAACACTGTTTAATTAGCAATGATATTACATTTTCAGAATGGAAGCATGTACACAAAGGGCTGGAGTTATGAATTACAGTAACAGAGGATAATCTACAGAGAGACAACAACAAGATATATTAATGCAGTGCCCAGACATGCCCATGTGTTGTGCTTACAGCTGTCCAAGTGATGAGTGTGTATGTGGGATATTTGACTAAAAGCTCCCATAGCAGAAAACAAAATAAAGCAAATAGAAGAAGGGAGAGAGAGGTGAAGAGAAAGGAAAATACTAAGACTTAATTCCCCAAGCCACTCCTTCACCTGCAAATTCAGACATCAACAGTCTTCAACTGGAGAGGCAGTTGCACTGGGCAAAAATTAGACAGGAGGTTTCCCTGAGCGTGCTCTGATGCAATAGCACAAAGAAATACACATCATAGTTGTCTTACAGGTCAGGAGCCTGTACTGGTACCATGTACATACTTAACAATATGTAGTTCCCAAATGAGAGCAATTTACCAAAAAGTCAAATTTAATTCCTTTTTTTTTTTTTTTGTAGCTCCAGTGCTACTTTGGAAAAGCCTGGTTAGCTGAGCACTATGAAAAGCATTGTTTTCTCCTGCACCAACGGACCCCCCTTTTAAAATATCAGGTTTAGAGAAACATGTCCAGTAATAATCCCAGCTCCCTATCCCCCAACTTCTGCTTGACAAAACCAGACCAGTTCAGACTGAAGAGCCAGTGAGAAAAACAAAACAAACCTGAACAGCTTGTTTATGAAAAACAGAGCTGAACGGTTTGAGCAGCTTCAGGCCTGACATTGAAGTTCCTCTGTGGCAAAAGGAACTGAAGGGCATGATGGGATCATCAAATATTTCTTTGCCTAAATTACAGCAAGGCCAGAGATTTGTGAAGATTTGACCGTTAAGTCAAATAAGGATATTTGGATAAGTTAGCATGGCTCCGGTTGTTAGTAAACTAGGCACAAATTAAGCTACTAATAACCAGGAAAACCAACATATGTGACAAGCAGTATTTTAACAAAATAGACCTTCAGCAATAAAGCATCCTGATGAATATTTCTCAGGTTTCTGCCCTTTTCTCAGAAGAGCAAACATTGCATTATCACGTTTTAGAAATCCTTATTGCTTTGTTCCCAAAATGCCCTGAAAAAATTCACACATTTTCCTCTCTTCTCATTTACAGCTTGAAGGTCCATCTATGTTTTCCACAGCAAGTTATGAAACTGGCACCATCCTTATCCTCTTTCCATCTGGAAAGGGTGGTTTCGTCCAAGATCTTCAAAGGGGAGTGAGCCACTCGAGTACCTTTAGGGATCCAGTCCAACCGACTCATGAAGAGTGCAACAGAGGAAGAGGCGGCACTTGCTAGATACGGGTGATGGAGAACTTCCCATGGGATGGTCCCAGGGTTGATGTTAGTGGTGACAAAAATGCAATTGGATGAGTCACAACTTGTAAGGAAGATCCAGATCCTCAGAGGTACCTAACTCTATCGGGCCCAGATCCTCGGAGCAGTACAGGTATATAAAGCCCATTGATTGCAGAGGGGTTAAGCAGTTTAACACCCTTCTCTATGGATTTGAGAACTGAGCAGAGATCTCAGACTCCAACCTCTATAAAACAAAATGGGTGACTTTAGGATAGCCCAGAAGAGAAGAACAAGGAATGGTATGGGGTCATCAAGTACAACTAACCAAGCAGAGCACCAGTTTTCTAAGGTGCTGCTGTATGGCTCACTGAAGTCAATGAAAAGATCCTTCACGATTTCGGTAGATCAGCCCTGGTGCTTTACTCTTCAGCTGAGCGGGTTGGAACACTGCCTGTCTCCTGCCTCTTCCCAGAGTGAGTGAAAAGCAGTCCAGAGACGTTAAGGCAAATGAATCCTTTGATTTAAACAAGGTTTGGCCAGGGCCCAGGCTGGCCCAAAGTGAGCCTCTGGTTATATCAACAGTTGTAAGTAACTTAGCCTGTGTCAAAGTGCAAACGACATCGCCGTCTGCTATGTGCAAACCCTGCAACAGTAAAGATGTCATTAGATACTCCACATCTGAGGCAGACCACTCTTGCCAAGCCCAGGCCCCGTAGAATTTGGCATCAGTTATAAAGATTAATCTATTAATATTTATTATCGTTACGATTTAATATTATTCTCCAAATTGCAAGCAGGGGAGTTGAGGTTGTGGGTAACCTGCAGGCCAATTAAATTTCAGGAGGAGCAAACTTGTGGACTTCTGGAGGTATTTCTCTTTGCTTTGCAGAGAGTATTCCTGTCTGGCTGAGCGATACGTGGAGCTAGGGTGACAGCCTGTGGCAAAACAGAAGAATTTCAGTGTCTTAATCCTTTTGATTTCCACTTGCTTTTGATCTTTTCTCCACTTCCTGCTTGGCAGGCCAGACAAAGGTGGTAACGTTGTGGCTGCTACCATCACCCCTGGTTTGAAGGATGGGAAATTGCCATCCTTTCTCCCTCTTCTTTCTCCCTACTCTTCTTCGTTGGTGTTTTCAGGTGCTGCATTGACTAACAGCCCATTTGGCAAAAGGGTGCTGTTCCTGGCTGTGCAACCTGAAGGAAATAATCTTGTGTGCATCTTTGCAAGTTCCGCTCCAGTGGGACGGCTGGCTGGCTTCTTTTGACTCCAAAAGAGAGGAGGAATGGAGCAGCCTGAATCTCAGTTCTGCATTTTTTCATGTTTTGCTTCTGGCCTATTCTTCCTTCCGTGACATGGGCCCTGTTAGAGGCGTCTTCTGTTGAGGTCTTCTAGTTGGCAGGGTAAACCCCAGCTATCTCAATAGCAAGGCAGCAGCCTCTGCACTTCTAATAACATTTTAGGCATTTTTCATTCCCAAAATGTTTATTCTGGGTTAGAGTTTTCTTCTGCTGCTGCTTCTTTCTCTTTAGCAGCAGAGTTAAAGAAAAAATAAATCTATATTCTTGCTATACTCTGCCCAAATTAATCAAATAAATTTTCTTTAAAGCAACACTAAATGAGTCACAGATGGTATTGCCCTTTTACAGGTTGCAGAAATCACCCATTACAGTTCTTTTAATTTATCAGTGAGGGAAAATAAGATGGCCTCTTGCTCCCTTTGCAATAATAATCAGAAACAGTCTATTTGGAGTTTAATTTACCCCAAATATGTATTGATAGTTGCAGTGAGGAATATGTGACCTCTTTGGGAGTCACCAGTGGATGGAAGGTGGATAGCTTTTATAAAACCACCTTTAATAAAAAAGAGTGTTATATTGAGTATGTTTGGTGGTGTATTTAAGCATATGGTTTCCATATCAGGAGCTAAGATGGCAAACACATGCTTTACCTTCTGACAAACCTTTCTTATACTCATCACTCCTTGCAAAAAGAAAGCTGCGAGGGCTTTATTTTTTTTTTTTTTTTATTTTACAACTCTGATTATATGGAAGAGCCGAAGAAATTTCACAAGGAATGTAAAGCTTGCGTCTCCTTTGCTTTTTTTTTTTTTTTTTTTTGCCTGCTCGTACAAAGAGAGGAGGAGACGAAACTCGGCCGTCGGCTTAGCCCGGCTCTCCCGGCTCCCCCCCAGCCCGCTCCGGGCGGGATCCCCCGGGAAGGGACCCAGCCGTCCCCGCCGAGAAGCGGCGAAGCTCGGCTGCGGCCCCGAGCAGCTCCCGCCCGGCCGAGCCGGGCTCCATCCCCGCCGCATCCCCGGCGGCACATCCCCGCCGCCGGCTCCCCTCCCCTCCGCCTCCTTTGCGAAAACATCCCCTGGGAAAAGCAACCCCAGGCGGCCCTGGCCCTTCCCGGGATATTTTGGGGGTGGTGATAGCGGTGGGGTGGCTTTGCCTTGGGGTCCCAGATCTGCCCCCCCCCCCCCCCCTTCCCACCGGGGGCCGCCGAAGCCCTCCGGAGAGGGGCTGCCTCGCTCCGCCAGTGATAAATCTAGCGGTCCCCTTGCTTTTTCGTCACTTGCCTAATCCTGTGCCCTTCTTTTCATGTGCGGTAATTGCTAACATCTGCTCCCGGAGCCCGAGCCGTGCGGAGTTTGCAAAGGCAGAACAATGGCAACAGCTGTTTCATTTCGCCTCGGGCCAGCGCTTCCTGTTCAGTCTGCATCTGCCCTTCTGTGTCCAATTTATGTTCCTGGGTTGGTTTTTTTTTTTTTTGGTGATGTTTTTTTGTTGGTTTTTTTTTTTTTTTCCTCCCTGTGACCCCGCTATACGTTGAGGAGGGATTTGGAGGAGCGCACGCTTCAGCCCGTTTCTGGCGGGATGCTCTGCGCACCCCTGGGCTGTGCAGAGGGGAGGGGGGTCCAGGGGAGGAGGGGGATGCCTTACCTCTCTTCAAACAAAAATAATAACAAATGTCGGAGAAAAAAAACCCAAACACGTCATAGAAATGAGCAGCGAGGCCGGGTGGCCGTGCGAGGCTGGCGGCCCCCACGCTCATACATCCCCGTGGGGAGCGTGGTGGCCAAGGTCCGGCCAGGGCTGGCTGGTCAGCGGGGTCCGACCCCGGCTCCACAGCCCCCCGAGAGCACAGCCCGCAGTGGTGGAGGCCTTTAGGGGTGCTTTTAAGCCCCCCCAGCCTGACCGCCAGACTCGTCATCCTTCGATTTCCCTGTCCCAAAACGACAGTCGCCTGGGTGAGGGGAGGCAAATGGGCTCAGCCCTTCCAGCGGGGAAGGAAAGCTGGTTTCAGGCTGGATCCCACAAGTGTTTGGGGCCGGGACTGGGCCTTGTTAGGCTGTGGGTTTGTTTAAAGCTCTGGAGCTGACCAGGTTGTTTCTTTCGAGTCAGGGTCATACTCAAAGTCTGCAGGATCAGCCCTTCATACGTCACATTTTAACATGAATTCTTCCTTCCTCTTTTTTTTTTCCCCTGAGAAAGTGGCTGCATTCTTTCCTGAGTTAATTGTATCTTTCTGGGTTGGATAAGGCATATCTCATTAGAGGGGGAGAGAGATTTGATGTGAACTTCAAGCTGCCTTCTCCACGCTACAGAAAAGAAATCCCTAATCAGCACAGTCTATATTTTGTCTAATTGCTCTTTGACATTCCCCCTTTCCTTGCTAATTAAAGTGAAAGAAAACGGTGGTGAAATGTTCCAGTGTGTTTTTCTAGGACAAGAAAAACCAAAACCCTCTTTTGTTTATAAATACAGGATATTTTAACAGTCCAGAGGATCAGCTGTTTTCACAGGCACGCTGCTGAAATTTAGTATTATTTTTCTTTCGAGCCAGGCATTGAGCACATCTGCAGTTAGAGATCAGCTTCGCAGCGGCGCGAACGGCCGCAGCTTGGTGGAGGTTACCCCGTCCCAGGGTTGTGACAGGTGATGCTGCATACCTGCTGGGGAGCACGAAACAGGCCATCGCCTCCTGCACTGCGTGAAAGCCTCAAAGCAAGATAGTTTAGAGTAAAATACTCAGTTTCGTGTAGCGAAATATTTGGTTTTTCTTTCAAGAGTGAAAATTAAAGCAATAAAAAGTGAGTAAAGTGTAAACGGTGGCATGGTTCTATAGCTACCGCGGATTATTTCTAGTGTTCTTGAGATTGTACGATGATTTTTCCCAGTTTTGCTCTAGCAGAAAGGGGTCGTTCCCTCCTCCCTTCGGGTTTGTGTTTTAAAGGCCGAACAGTTCATCCACACACCCACCCTTCCTGAGATCCAGGGACGGAGGTGGCCTGGCTACTCTTCTCCCCCCCGCCCGAATCGCCAGCCCCCACGTGAGCTATTCCACCTCCGGAGCAGCCCCTCTCCCGGGAAGCAGCAGTTGGGCTGTCCTGGAAATCCCGGCACCATGGTGGGGCCTGGAGCAGCTACAGAGCTTGTCCAGCTTCTGCCCCCCCCAGTCCTGAAATAGGAAAGAAAAATGAGTCTCTAAAGGATCGACGGGGTGGGGAAGCCTCCTCTACAAGATCTTTCCCAGCATGTCCTGTTCCATTTTCTCTTCCTTTAGGTTTTCCATAGGGAAGGTGGGCCTGATCCGTCAGGCAGTGGACTGAGCAGCTCCTTGGGGTGCTCACTGCCATCCAAAGGAAAACTGCAATCTTGCTGGCTCCAGATTTTATCCTAGGTCTCCTGGGATGGATACTAGATTATTTTATAAAGCTCTGAGAGTTAAGGGGTGGGAGAGAATGACAATATTACCCTCCTTTTTTTGTATTTCGGAAATTCTGAGCTTTTGGAAACTGCACTAATGGCCACAGTAGCAGGAAAAATAAAGAAAATACTTGCAGATGCAAATAAGGCCAAAACCAGAACAACAACAAAAAAGGAGAAAGTCTTGCATGTATGATTTCTTTTAAAATCTCATGATTATTTCAGCCAGACTTTTTATTTTAATAGGCAGTTCTTGATTTCTAGAGCTAAAATCACCACAGCTGTTACAGTGGTGGCATTGACTACCCTTCCCTACCCTCAGCATGTGAAGTTTGTGGTAATATTTTATCCGGGTAGAAAGATGTCTGAAGGATTTTAAGAGCAATCACTCCACAAGAATGGCTTGGACATATTTGCAAAGTGCCACACACCTCAAGAAAGGCAGTACCTGCTTATCACTAGCAGTTAAGGATAGCTTGCTGAAAGGCTGCCAGCAATTTCTTCTTAGGGGAGATAGCATTATATACATTTAGTGAGTGTATATGTATGGGGTGTGTGCATATATATTTTTTTTCTAATGTGTATTTATCGCTGATTCCCGGTATTTATTTGGGGAAGGCTAAATGGCACTGAACAGCTACTGCTATGTCGACTCTCATTTGTCACGTTCCCTGTTTACGTGAAATGCTCACACTAGTTGGGACGCGATCGCGCCCTCTGCTACTGGGGACAAGAAACCTCGTAAGTCCTACCCAAGCCACGTGCGAGAGGGAAGGGGACAAGGAGGATACCGCTCTGTCTTGTCCTGTTCAGCCCCACCACATCCATGCCTCAGGTCTTGGTACTTTGGGCATCCAGAGGGTGATACTGGGTGATACTGGTCACCACTCACCTGTTTCCCAAATCCACTTAGGATGCTCATGCTCCCTGTAAGCCCCCACCGTGGAGGACTGGGCAGATGTCTCCAGGGAGATCGTGGTGAACGAAGGTGTCTCACACAACAACGTGGAGTCGCAGACCATCTGCAGGTCCTCTGAGACCGGGGGATTATTCCCACAGTTTCAGAAGCCCTGCCCGTAAGATGTTCACGTCCTCCTCATGAGGGAAGAACAGTCTGTTCTTGCAATGTGAGCATCTTGTGTTTTTCACTTAATAATAACCGTCTGCAAGTTTTTATGATTTCTTCTCAAGGTGGTACTAAAAATAGCTCTTTCTTTCCCTCCCCTCAAGCCCTCTTTTAAAGAGTGATATTTTTATTTTTCACCCTGAAGCTAGTCTTGCATGAAGGGGCAGGAAGAAATGTGGTCACCTGTGTGTCCTATCCTCATTCCCCCACTTGCTGACTGTAGGGCTGATTTTGTCTCTGGTGCAGTTTTCTTTCTGCTGGATGATACATTAAGGCCATTTGGGTCCCAGAAGGTCACCTAAGCCCAAGAGTGCTGCAGCCCTGACCTCAGAGGCAGCCCTGTGTCTCCTGGGACACACCTCTGTCCATCACACACTCCCCGTTAGGGATCAGGGCACGAATTCCTCTTGAACCGGAGAAAATCCTGAAGGTCCAGGTCCTGCCCTTTGCCACAAGGCTGCCACCTCCTTCTTCCCTCCAAACGACTGGGGTATCTGAAATACCAGCTGCTGTATTTGCTCTTCCTTCCTATAAGCATGTTCTTGCCAGGGGCGATGCTACCAGGGCATCAGTACTCGTTCTCTGAATGGGATCTCCTGCATCATGACGCTAATACTTGGCATCTTTTTGAGCCAAGTGGGATTTACTTTAAAAGTCTTCCGTCACACAAAAACCAGCGATGAAGATATGCTGGTTTAGCAAAGGGAAATGCATTGTATTACACGTTTCACGTGGCCCTGATTTGAGAGGTACCTAGGGTATTAGTTCATGTTGATAAATTCACAGGCCACACAGAGGTCTGCAGCACAAGTCTCCCTCCTGCCCTGTTGATGATGTCCACCCTGGGCTGGAGGACCACCCTCCCTCCAGTACACCCAGTTGGGTGCATTGGTCCCAGCGGCCCAGCCCCGAGCTGCTATGCCATGCCACCTTGTTCAATCACACCTTTGTTGTGATGACATCAGATCGCATCATTACCCTCTGGGAAAGACCCAGAAGGGCGTTCAAAGCTGCTGATCACACAAGGGAGCCAGAGTAATGAGTTGCTGACAGATTTATAGGTTTTAGTCCAATTAAAATGCTGTTTATTGCCTTTAGAAGGTCCCTGTTTGTTTCTAATTTTAGAAGTAAGTTTGGGAAGTGACTAGCTTGGCAGTGAATGGTGAGCATGGGACCTGAAATTTTCCACTAGCGCTATTGTTGCTATTAATTAATAAGTATTATTAATAAGTAGTTGGCCTCGGACCTCATCCTGCCACGGCAGGGCAGGAATTCAGGACACCACCCAAACACCACCAACAAAATGGCTTTGCTGTGAAAGGGCTCAGCTTTGCTCCTCTCACTCCAAATTACATCTGCTTTGACCAGGACTGGATTTGTCTCCGGTTTTTCCAGACACAGCCTATTGTTTGCCACCATTCTTGCCGCTCTTCTCAGCTTTACCATCAACATGGCAGTAGCCATCACTCAGCAAATACCCTGTGGCAGTTAGCGATAAAAATAACCAAATGCATATAGGTATACATACCTATATATTTATATCACGTAGGAAGGAGGCGAGTGCCTGCAGGTGACCTCCAAGGGAGGTCTCAAAGGCGATGCACCCGCTCAGGAGCAGCTAACGCTGATTTGGTAAGTGCAGTTGGTGTTTGAACCTGTCGCTCTTTGTTGCCCTCACGCAGCTTCTCTTCTGATTGCTCAAATTTATTCTTTGAATTTATTCACATTAAAGAGGGGGAGCAGTTTTGAGGGAAAAAAAAGTGCAGCAGTGTAAATGATCGTGTCTATCTCTGGCTAGCAGTGATGGGAACCTTGCATGAATAAGAAGTGCAGAAATAACAAATCTTGTTTGAGAGATGAAACTAGAGCTGGAATTGAGACTTGTAAGTTCTGTTCATAAGTTGGTGCAGTTTTGTTGTGTGACTGTGTGAAAGCCACTTGGATGTCAGCTTTCCCACTATCTAGAAAACCTGGAATATGAAGTTATTGTAGAACTTGGCTATTTCTTTGTGATGTACTTTGAGAGCCTCTGGTGAAAAGTACTGGGTAGCTGCACGATTCCCTGTGGTTTGTAAAATCTACATTGATTACAATTTACCAAAGGCAGTGACAGTAAGTTTTAAACAGGGAGAGACCCAACCAAAACACAGGATCCTCATGTTTCCAGATCTTGGAGAGGTCCACGTGCTGAACTCAGACCCAAAGCCGGCGTCTTTGCAGAAGGCAGAAGGAAGACCACAAGCCTTCACGTGAGCCTTGAAGTCTCGAAGAGAAGGCAGCGAGGGGCTCGACCCCATCTCCTGCCTGGTTGTTCTTAATCTCCTGCAGGAATGTGACATTCCGCAAAAGCTCTTCTCGGGACAACGGTGGAGGCCACTGCCAAACCCCAGTGAGCTGTACCTCTCCTTCCTCTACCCTGAATCGTCCACAATAATCCTTTAGCTGGGGGCTGAAGGCATAGAAAAAAGAAAAGATAAAAGGGAGCTTGAATCAGTGCTGACTTCTGTGGCAGCTAATGCTTTAAAAATGCCTAAAGATCACTTCGATTGCACACTGTTTGGGCCATGCGCCATCCTTTCATTACTTAGCCATGTACAGGAGAGCTCACTAACATTCTGTTGAAAATATATTTTTCTTTTGGCCAAATCCAGATTTTTTTAGCAGAAAACAAAAAAAAATTTTAGCTGAAATTAATTTTTTTCCCAAAGTGATCCCCACCCCCCCAAGTAGAGGAAAGCAGGTATTTTTTTAGAAGCTTTTGAGTTCAATAAAAAATACATTTCTACTGAAATATATTTCAAGGCAATTTTTTGCCTATGGCTAATTTTTGGCTATGTCTAACATAGAGTAGCTGCTTAGGAATCTGTCTGCTGTAAACAGGTTTATTACTAAAAAATAGAAGAGTGTGAGGGTGCCAGAAGGGGAAAATCTCACCATTTTCTTTTATCCTAGACAGATCACTTCAATGGGCTAATAGCCAAGAAGGTTAAAATATTAGTGGAACTTGCACAGACCACACCAGATGGAAAAGATCTGAGCTGGGCAAAAACTCTTTGTTGAAACCTGTACTTTTGAGCGAAATCTTTTCAGAAGGGTGGAACATCAGGCAAAGGAGCATCTTACCCTTTGGACACATTTTTGTGATACTTCAAAGGAAAAGTTGTGAATTCTTGCTTGCGGTTTCATTGATGTATATTCCTTCCAGAACTCTGAAAAACTTCCCTCTCCAACCAGGTTTGGTCCTGTGGGTCAGTGGATCCTCCTGGCAAGCCGGTGAAATGTCCTCTGGGCTAAAAAGGGAAATGCCTTCAGGTCGGCACTTGCACGGAGGCGTCTGCCTCTGCCCTCCCTCCAGGCTATGGGCTGAATATGGCCAAGGTCTTTAGGGACCTAGCACGGGTTGTCACTTTTAGATGGGCAGGAGGAAGGGGAAGGCAGCAGTGATGAAGTAATAGCTGTTATGGCAGAATGAGGACTGCTCCAGTGACATGGTAACACCACGCAGCAGTCCTGGCATGTGAGCCTTGGTAAACTTAGGGGTTTTATAGCTTTATGGATGCTGACAGTCAATCTTAGGAATCCCTTAACATTATCAAGCCTACTGCATTACTTGATGGAATGATTATTTTTGTATTAACCTTATGAATATTAACACTCATAAACTTCTTCCTAAGTAATTGTTAATATACGATATTATGAAAATAATAAAAATGTTGAAGGAGCTTTCAAGCCAGCATGTGGGCTCTGCTACTCACTTATTCTGTACTCTTGGATGAATCTTTTACTTTCAAGTACCTCTTACTTCCCTCTGATGAGCTATCGCTTGTAGAGCCCTGCAAAAAAGTTAAGAAGATGATCCATGAGGGCAGGTTTCTTTGGGATTTCAGTGCAAGAGTCCTGTAGGCATTTGACTGGAGTGCGATGAAGAAAATGTTCCTATGCATCAAGAGGAATAACACATGGGCATGCAGCAATTCACAGTCCAACAGGAAGAGGGCAGTTAGGTTCGGTAGGTAACGGGAGCGTATTTTCAGATCCGCTGACGCCAATAGCCTATTGCCAACGGGGCTTTGGGGAGAATCCACTCTTCTGGGCATGGCATTAATGCAAAAAGACCTGTGTCATGCTCAAGGTGAAACCGGATGAGTTCTGTTTCCCAGACACATCCCTGACATGGGCTAAGGTCCCAAACTGAATCCCTTTGTAATACTCAGGGGACAAAAGGGATCCCAGAGGCTGCTAGCACACTGAGCCATTGGAGTAAAGGCCTTTTAAGTAAAATCCAGGCTCCTTTTTGTGCTTAAAAATGGTGGGACTGAAAATACCAGAGTTCCAACTCATAGAAGTCATTTAAATGTGCCGTTGAAACCCCTGAGCCTTGCTGGATGTACTCTTAATGTCACAAAAATCTTGCTGGCAGGTAATTGTGGGTGCAGAGCTGTCCCTGCCGAAAGCAAATCTGGATTAAAAACCAGTTCTTGTTTCAAACGCTTCGGAGCATGGCTCAGTCGAGTCTTTCCACAACCCTCAGGAAGCAGAAAAGCAAAACCATTTCTGTCCCTCTTTTACGGAAGGGACTCCGTGGGGAGACAGTCAGTGTTTTCCTTGGAGCGGAAGGCTGAATCCCAGGGGCACGTGGGCACGCGTGGAGCGGCTCTGCACCTCCAGCCACCCAGGCAGGGGTCTGCCCCTGCTCTGCGCGCACCGGGGTTCACTGGGCTACAGCAAAGATGTACGAGGGGCAGAGGCATGTGTTTGGGGTGCCTGGATTTAATACAAGGGTATGGCCAGAGCACAGTTTGGACGCGGCCAGGAGAGCTGCTGTGCGAGGCTGGGATTCAAGAGCATCTCTCAGTGGGGCGATCGAGCACTGGCCCCTGCATTGGATGGAAACGAAGCTTGCAAACTCTTGGGCTCTTACGTTAGACTTATACCCAACCCAACCAGGCTTTCCTGGCTGAGCAGGGTGTCTGTGCTGATGTGTTTCATCTATTAAGTACCAAACGATGCTGATATGCAAAAAGGTTCAGCTTACATCAATGCCGTGTTGTCTAGTTAAACAACAATGAACTGAGCTGGAAATGTAGGAAGTTTTCCGAGTGGAGTGGAAACTGAAATCTTTTTTACACATGGAAAAAACCCGTCTTTTGTGGGCAAGACCAAGGTCCAACAAAATGGGAGGTACACTGTCCTTAGCCAGGTTCAGCAGCGATTAATGAAAACTGATTTAAAAGGCTCAGAAATACAAAGTGATTCCATCCCTTTCCTTTTTACCCAGATACTATCCACCTTCTCTAGTGTGTTTAACTGCCCCCTTTCCTATGTATGAAAGAGATGTGGCTCTATGTATCATGGCTTGTTGGATGTCTCAGGCGCTGCTGCATGAAATGAAAGCCTTATTGTTTTTCTGCTTTTTTTTTTTTTTTCTCTCTCTGTTTGAATATTAAATGCCAGGAAGATTGGTAAAGATTTCAGAAAAACAAATTGACATTTGGCCTAATAAAATATTGTACACAGTTTTTCCTTTCTGCTTTGACTTGGCATAAGAGTGTGTGAAAAGCTCAGAGAAGAAATATTCCATTTTTCCTGGAGGGAGGCAGGAAACCATTAACATACAGTGCTGGAGCACAATATCCTGATATGCCCTTTAAAATTAGCTCATAAAGACACAAAAATGTGAGATCCGTACATTAAGATTAAATTCAGAAATCACAAATGTTCTGGGAGGAACGGCTCTCTCTTAAGCAAGATTTCTTGTTGTCAGCTCTCACAATTTTGTCATGCCATATAGAACACTTTCCTTTAACGGTCCAGCTGCTGAAAGCATGCAATAAGGAGAAAAATGTCAGATTTTTGTTTTTAAAACAATTTTTTTGGGGAAAAGTATCTTTAAAATATGGTAAAAATAACTCTAAGCTTTTGAGTTCAGAAGGGAAATTAAGACAGAGCCCCAGATATGGTGCTTTTATTATTAAGCTAATCCCATGCGTTTGGGGACTCGACTCTTCTCTCTTTAAAACACTTCAATACTGGCAATCTTGAAAATTGCCTCGCAACCTTTTGTTTTGGGGCCACGTGGTGGATTGACAAGTCCCCGCACCCCTTTGCATCCTGGTTTCTCCACCCCAAGAGCTGGGTTAGCCCCCAGGCAAGTTATTAGGTCTCTCCCAAACGACAGCTCCCCACGTATTGTCCCCAGGGCCACTGGTGTGATGTCCCCGAGCTCCCAGTGCCCTCTGCTCCAGCCCAGTCCCTCAGTGCGACCCGTTGGATGATGCCACCATTCTCCACCTAGTAAATAACTGGGATGGGCTATGGAAGTTAGCGTTCCCTTGGCAGATTTCAAAACAGGATGTCTGGATCTGACTGCAAGCGGTTGTTTCCTGCTGTTAAAAAAGCTGGGCTTCTGCAGGAGGTGAAAACTGAAATTTTATCAACCTAGTAACTCAAAAGGTCAAAACCTCCCATGTTGCAATTCAGTCATGACGGCTCTCAGCAAAATTCTGTGGCAAGTTGGGGGGAAGATAATAAAATTAAATTTACTATCGAAATAAAAGACAGAAGGCGTCGTGGTTTTATTCACTAAAATCATCCACTTCTCAGCTTACTGAAAGTTATTGTTGTGTTGCCAGTTTACCATGAAGCAGATGGCTGCCATTTTGCGGGGCTTTGGCTGTGTGAGTTGACGGTACGGTTTCTACAAGCTCCAGCTACAGCATTAACCCGTGTAGAATGCTGAAAGATGACAACTTGCTTAAAGTAAAAAGTGTTGATAATGTGAATCTTCATAACTAGAAATGGGTCAGCGTCATGGCCTTGGGAAGATTTGTGGCTCTTCAGTTTGGGTCTGTGGAAGTTGAATTTAGAGGAGTCAAAAAGGAGCAGGAGCAGAAAATACAGCAGCAAGAAGTAAGCAGCCCAGTGGCTGTAAAGGAGCTGAGCTGTTCTGCCTGGAAAAAAGCAGAGAGAATTAAAAAGTAATGGTTGGAAAAAGGAAGGTCCCTCCTCTCAGCCCAGTTTAGAAAGATGAGCAAAGCCAAGGGGTGTAGAAGGAGTGGGAAACTGCAGTGAGATGAAGAGATTTGCTTCTATCAGCTCCCAAAGGAAAAACCAGGACTGGGGAGAAAATACCCTGAATGCAGTCCCTGAAAGAGGAGTACAAGGGACCACTGATGAACTGATCCAGCTGCGTCCTGGGGTTGTGAAAGCGAATCCTGGCGTCTGCCCGGCTGAAGTGCCCAGTCAATAGAGGACACCATGCTGGAACATCTGCCACGCTTGTTTGGTCTTACATTAAAAATAGGGCACAGACAGGAGTGTCAGAAGAAAAACTGCTTTTACTACTGTCTGCACCGAATGAGTGTATAAACAGCTACTGGAACCCAGCAGAGGAAGGCTGTCAGCCTGGCAGAAGCTCGGTCAGATTTTCAGCTGATGTAAATCAGGAGGACTCTGTTATTAGCGCTGAACTGGCTTACAACAGATGAGGCTCTAGCCGAGCCACTGAAGTGGTAAATAGTGCTGACAGCGAGTTGTGGCTTAAACAACCTTAAATGAACTCCATTAAGTGCTCGTTTCTGAAGAGAATGTTGTTGAAACCTGGAAATGAGGCTTTCAAAGGTTTAACATATTTGTCTGTTGTAGAGGGTTTATTTTGAAACCAGATGCACTGAGCAGCTCAGCGTTGCTCCACATGGCAGGAGAGGCGGCATGCTAAGGACGGATCCTGCTCTCTCCTTCCTGCTGAAATTGGAAGTAACCTCTGCAGAGTCAGTGTCATCACATTAGTGTCAGCGAGATCAGAGGTAGGGCAAGCGTGCGTAATCACTTCCAGTGAGATGGAGACGATGACAAGCTAAAACCTATCTGAATAATTGAAAAATGTTGGTGATGTTGCATTCTTGGAAATAAAACTGGCCCACGTTCTGCAGAAATCTCAGTGGCTCAAACAATTGATCATGACAGGGTTGGGTGAAGAAACGAAGCAGACTTTTGTGGGTTTGAACGACTCGCAGGCAGTTTTAGTAAAAGACAGAGTGGGCAGGGGCAGAACCCGGCAGCAAAAATCAGGGCAGCGCTACTTAGGCTGAAGTTTGCCACACGGATCAGGCCGGGGTTCCCAGCCCCGGTAATGGGGTTCCCAGCCCCAGTAATGGGGTTTCCAGCCCCGGTAATGGGGTTCCCAGCCCCAGTAATGGGGTTTCCAGCCCTGGTAATGGGGTTCCCAGCCCTGCTCAGGGAGCAGCGGAGAGATTTTGAGTTAAGCCGCCACTGCCTGGAGTAGCTAGATGAAAGCGGGAGAAGATGTCTCAAAGAGAAGATGCACAGTGGAAGAAGCTTTCTTGCAGGGCGAGTCTAGCGAGAAGTTACAGGTGACAATACAGGCTGTGAGAGGCTGGAAGGAGAGAAAGAGCAAGGAAAAAGTGAAGGGACTCAGGGAAGGCCACGGATGGTGGAGATTTCCAACCACCCGCTATCCTCAGAGTGCTGGAAAAGGTGCAAAGCAGGGAGGAGACAATTTTGATCCAAAGTGTGTGCTAAAACACAGCTGACATCATTTAGTTTTCAGGTGGATCTGCCTGGGAAACAAAAACAGTTTTTAGAATCGCTTGGGTAAGTTTAAAGCCTAATAGAGCCATAGTAGTAGGATCGCTACTCACCTAGACCTTTATTTCCTTAAAAATAAACAATAGCAGAAGGAAACATGAGAAAATGTGTTTTTTGCAAGTCAGATAACAGAAAATATATTGACTTCTAATGCCCTTTTTGACTTTAGCGCTAGTTCATTCAGTGCCACAGCCTTTAAGAAAAGCATTGAAAAAGAAGCTGGCTGTCTGGAATCACAATAGTGAGGATGGACATATTCCACCATCGTATTAAGGCTCCTCACTAGCCCACATTCAATTCCTTGGCCAGATCCAGCAAAGGACAGAGGCATCTCCAAGAAGAATTTCAATAGGATTCCAGAGAATTACAATGGAATTACACAACAGCACAGAAAATAAAATTTGTTGGTTATTATGGCTTGTATTTCTGTGTGTTCCAAAAAAACAGTCTCAGTGTAAATATTCCAAAAGCCACTGGAGTCCATTCTCAAAAAAAAAAGAGGCAGATATAAAGCTCTACTCAGCGTATTGTTGTTTATTTGTTCAACAACCCTTCAAACCCCAGTGCCATCCAGACGTGCTAGCAATACATCGTTCCTACCTCAGAGAGATCACGCACTAAAGGTTTAGGCTAGAGAAAACACAAACCATAGGCTAGAGGGAAGAGCAGGTGACAGACGAGGTTTCATGTAGATGGCAGTATCTGGGGGCCAGGCTCTGTCTTTTTGCTCTGTTTATGCCATCCACAGCACAATTGGGGCCCTAGGGCTCGTAGGCTTGACTGCAGTAGAAACTATAAACACCAATAACACAATAAGGTCTAAGATATTTTAAGGCTGGTTGTCTGGAGGAAACCATTATGCATCCATCATGTGGCAGTGTGAACACATGCTCTGTATGCCTCAGATAGACCGGGAGGTTTTTCCGGTGAGTTCTCAAAGCTGTTTGTTTTTCTGAAATATGCACAGTTAAAATGGCATGTCAATTATCTCTGTGTATATTGATACTGTTTTTCAGACTACAGGCATGTTTATTGCTGGGGAATCATAAATATGTTTCATTTTTCACTCCTGCTTTATACTGTATAAGGACAGAGACATTTCTTTGATTATGAAAGCCTGTTTTTTTTGTTTGGTGTTTTTGGTTTTTTTTTTTTTTTTTTTTTTTTCCCCCCCAGATTTCTTGTTGACATGAATAGTCTTTGTCTTTTGTTTTCCCACATTGCTGGAGGATGGTAGCAAAAACATTAATGGATTTAGACCAGCAACACCACTTAAAGACTGGGAAAGGTGAAAGAATGTCTCATCTTTCACTACTGAAGCCTAATACTAATTCACTAGTCAATCCACGGCACCAACATTGCTGCCAAAAGATGCAGAGTTTCCAGAGGCAAATGAGCCACTAAAGGGTAAAGAGTCTTTCCCCTTATGGTTTAACCTGATCAGCTGAGATCAAAAAAGAAATCAGTGCATGCAGATTACCATATCAGATCCCACCAAAGATCTTTGCCTTGCTGTCATGTAGCAAAGACCATCATGGGGGTATGCATTGCACAGAAAAATATTTTTATCTCACTGTAAGCAACTACTACAGTTAAATGATTTTTGGTTACATTCAATGAACAAGAAATCAGAAGAAAGATCATGGCAATCAAAGAAAAAGTTGTAAGCATTAAGTGAGCCTCCATATGCAGAGGTCAAGCATACTATTAAAACTACAAAGCAAAATAATAATATCAGTTACAAGCTGCGTGGGTAATCAATACTGAAATGTGATGCCTTTTAATCAGGGAATCTTTTAAACAGCCTTGGGGGAAAAAAAAAGAAAAAAAGAAAAAAAAGAGTGTTTAATTGCAAGAGCTATATTTGATACTTGGTAAGTTGAAATCCATTTCTTTCTCAAAAGAAAGTAGGTCAGAGTTAGGATGGTGTTAAGCAATAGAGTTCGTAGCACTAAGATTATCACTGAGTTAAAGGGCCCTGTTTATTTAAGTTAATTCATGTGGCTTAGTCTATTTTCTATGCTCAAAGTACAATAAGGAGAATGAAGTACCCTACCTAGAGGATTGCCTCCAGACCTATGGTACAGCGCCTGCAAATGAAAGTTTCCTGACCACAACCTCTGGTCAAAACCAACAGCTAACCTAAAGCTAATATGCTGGAGAGGCAGCTGTTTCCCCAAATTTGAATAGTTTCCAAAAAAATAAAAGCATCTGAGCAAACTGTTATTTTGCATTAAATTTTCTTCAGCCAAAGCGGATTATTCCCATAATAGAATATGTTTATTTTTTTAACCTAAGAGCTTTATACAACTCTGAATTCCTTTCCGCAGTTCCAGCGCATCCTCCACTGCGCGCAGGACGCTGGGCTGATGCGTTAGGCTGGAGCCTTCCTTCACTCCCTGCCTGTCTTATTCCATGAGCCACAGAAGTTGGTCTCTACTGATGACTGAGCGCCGTGGAGCAGACGGGATGGAAACAGAGATGTTCTCGCCATTCAGTCAGCTCCTCAGGAGCGGTGTTTTGGCACCAATGTCCTGAGACGTGCCTGCTCCTTGAGAGCTGCTTTTTCATTTATGTGACCCCATGCGATGGGTCCCTCTCATGAAATTTCCTCTAACTTGATTTATTAACTCCAAATGCCAGCTGTAAGCTACCTGGGGCACAGACTGGTCAGAGCCGTCGTCTGCAGCTGAGGGGAAGAGAAGCAATGCAGGGACTGTGCTGTAGGAAAATCTTCAGCTAAACCGTTATCTTCCACATATGATTGCCTACGCTTAGCCTATTTGAAGAAGTCTTTGGGAAAATACCTAAGAGGATTTTTCCTTTCAGATTAAGTGATTTCTAGATGACTTTACCCATAGCAAATCAGCAGGGGGTGAGTTTAGCTGCATTTTGCCTACACCAGAGGAAGAGAGGCTCACTCTTCTGAAAATCATCCACTAAATTAATGAAGACATAAATGTACATTAGGCTGAATCTATTTAGCTTATTAAAGTCTCCTCTCTCAGATCATTTCCTTCTGTGTGTGTCTCTACATCACAGGCTCTTCTGTTTGTAATTTCCAAAGCTAAAAAAAAAAAAGATTGTATCTTTTTTAGGGGTTACCCTCAGCTTTCAGCAGTCAGAAACTATATGTACAGTAGTCAGCCTAAAATCCCATGGGAAGATTAAAGACCATACTGTATGCTGTTAATACAATAATGATGACTGTCACTGTACTCATCAAATATAATCTGAGGTGAGTGTCACTATTAGCAAGGAAGGAAGAACCTAAATGTGATGTCAATTTACGTTTTGCTGTGTTGGATGTATTACTGGAATCTTTGTTCTATAAAACTTTGGCTAGGATCATTCTTACTCTCCTGAGGAAAATAAAATGTTTTGTCAATGCCAGTTTCTTTGACTCCCATTGTTTTCACTGGCTTTGGGAACAGATCCTTATTTTTGCTTTATTTTTTAATTCTCTTTTACATCCTCCTATCTAATGAATAGACTGATGCAAGAAATCAGCAAAGAAGGGAAACTGCACTGATGGAAAATAAGGAGGCTACAAAAAATGACACAGAGGCCATTTCAGGAGAAAGCAGAACAATCTTCTGTAAGATGAAGACTTTTCTCCTAAAGGTTTGGATCCTTGTTTGAGTGATGCAGGTAAAGGAAGCTGAGGGGACAGCGGGTAGCGGAGGAAACGCACACTCTTCTTTTCCTCTGAAAGATACTCAGAATCTTTCTGCTGTTATTGGGCCGAGGTTCTCAAATACCTCCTGCACAGCTTTTGTGCTGCTGAAATAGAAACAAAAAAGGAAGAAAATCCAGGATGACGTAAGTGACACATTCTGGTCTGTTGTCAGAAGAGCAGGTAAGCATCCTCTGGCCTTCGCCAACGGTTCAGCCATGTGGCCTCCCACAGCTCTCTCCTTCCTGCAGGAGGACACGGTGGACATGTCTGAGGACAAACCTGCCTTCCAGCTCTAAGAAGATCCACAAGGACAACAGGCCCCTTCCCAATCAGAATAAGAAGGACCTCCTGCGTTGCAGAGCCCTGAACTCCGATTAACCACGTACTCACAAAATAGATTTTATGAATTCACGTTGTCAACAAATTAGGTTCCTTCCAGAAATTTCTAGATGAAAAAATATAATGTTCTTTAGTGTTCCTTCAGCACCTGGTGTACATTGGTTCAGCAGAATTAAAAATGATCTATCATAATATCTCCAGTCCTATAAATTATAGAAGGTGGAGAGTAGCCTTTGGCAGCAGGAGTTTGACTACCGACAGCGGTGGAAAGGGAGATGTTCTAGCCCTGAACAGTTGCACATCTCACCCTGGAGAGCTACGGGGCATCCCTGATCCTGCTGCCGGCTCAACCGCTGCAGTAACCCGTGCGGGACCCCATGGGGTCTTACGGCAGAGCCTAGACCCACAGCTGTGGAGGAAGGACCTTGGCTGCTCTGGACGTCTTCCACAGCATTTTGTGTTTAGGGACCTTGCTTTGATAACTTTTTACTTGTTTTTCCTTTCCTTTTTTTTTCCCTCTCAGCTACACTTCTGTCAAATCCCAGTTTCCACGTGAAGTTTTGCACCAAACTGAGTGAAAGCACTAAGATAATCTATTTGTAATAAAATACTTTCCCTTCGCTTTAGTAAACTTAGCGCTTCCCTGTAAAAACAAACTCTTTAGTTATTCAGGTGTGACTAGTCACCATATTAAATCACCATACTACCTCCTCAGCGTAATAATACATTTATTTAAAATTTCATTTTAGAATCACTCTTCTTTTGCTGACATTTAATTTTGCACAGGAGTAACACTATCATAAAAGAGCCCAGGTGTAAAAATATTACGTTTTTAGTAATTATGTACTGTCCATTACTACTAAAAACTAGGAAAACTATCAATATTGCTCAAAATTGACTGGAATTACTAAGTTTAAACATTTAAGAGGACTCATTTAAGAGCTACGTTGCAGCATAAATGCCTGTGTGCCTCTGCTACACTTGGCCATTTGCTGAGATGCTTTTTAAAATGAAATTGTAAGCCTTTGCACAGGTAACCAGCATTTTTCAACATTTTAACATTAGCATTGTTAAGATACAGGTCTATTGGTACAAGAGAGCATGAGGAAGAGGAGAGACAAGGACGAGTTACATGTTTAGTGAATGCTATTTTGACAGGTTCATATCTAAGGCTTTCAGATGATGTTTTGGCCTCCCAAATGAAGCTCAGGCTCCTCTAACAGGAACAATTCTGAATGCAGTAGCTATTAGTTCTTCTCTCTTAATTTGATATTTTAGGGGCTCTTTATAATGGAACTTGAAGGATCCTGAGTCTAACCCAAGCCTATGGCAAGACAGAGTGGAATCAATCTCTACGACCTTTGGCAGTGAAGTTTACCAGCCAGGTAACTAGTGGGTAACCAACTAGGTGCCTTCTTTCATTCATGGAGAAACATAGTCTCCAGTGAATGAGACTATGAGAAATCCCAGCGAATAATTCATGCCACCCTGACACAGGTACTTAAAATGGGTAAGTCAGTATGCATGGTTACTTCTCTCTTGCTCCATAGACCAGAACAGCAACCTAAAGGATTTGCTTAAACATCCAGCTTGCACATGGTTAATGTTTGGTTAGAAGAATCCACCCAGTTGACTTTGACGTGTTTGGATCAGACCCTACAAGGGCACGTGCATTTGGAAGTAGAGTTTGCTGGGAAAAAAAATCAGTTAAGCCCTTTTATTTGGAGAATGTCTGTATGGCTGTTTGTACAAATGAAAACTTTTTGTTCAGGGTAGGGACCATGTTGGTTCCAAGAGTGACTGGGGAAGATTTCACAGTCCAGGCTAGAAATTGTTATGAAAATGAAGAAAAGACCCCAACAAGATAAACTTGTGGTGATTCACTTGTGATAGGGGAGAGCTGGCCTTAACAGTAGGTCTTAACAGGCAGGAGTCAAGGTGGCTGGGCTAATACGTGCTGTGGTGAGAGTCTTTCTCTTTCTCTGGTTGCTCATGTAAAACATCAGGGAGTCATGGCTTCATTCTAGAACAGACCAGACCAGACCATTTTTACAATAGAAGTTTTCATAGGGTAGAAAATATTAGTTCCCCTTTCATCACTCTGAAAGAGTATTCCAGAGGGCAGACAAAAATCTGCACTAAATACCAGTTGACTTTGCTTTTTGGCTTCCTTACAATGGCCACTATTATCTTTGCCAGGCTAACAAGAGTCAGTTCATTCAGTTTTGATGCTGTGAGGTTTAGACTATACTCTGCTATTTATTGTTTGGGCCATTGCAGTCTTCTCAGAGCCCTAGCAAGGGACCGAGCCCGCAGTGTGCTGCATCATGCAAAACCAACTAAAAGGACAGCCTCTTTCCCAAAGCGCTTGCAAGAGCTGAGGTTTGCTTCCAGAGCTGACCTGTAGGAAGGCTGCAACAGCAGCACTATGCCGTAGTCCAACCTCCTTCTTCAGGCAGAGATATCTGAGGCGAGGCAGAAGAGCGGCCGTGTTTTTCCTCCTTTCATAACGCTCAGTAATTGGTGAGGTTCTTCAGACCTATTGCAACTTTCCAGCTCCATATTCTCACAACTTCTTGCCTTCATGATTTTCTCCTCTCTGCTAGCCTTTCAGCACATCTGGATCTCTTAGATTTCTCTTTATGTGAATATCGCCCTTATTTTTCTCCTTGATTTCTCTCAGAAAGTTTCCCCACGTTGTTATCTGCAACTCCCATCTCTGCCTGGCTGCTATTCTTTTTCCTGAGCTGCAAGTGGTTTGCATGGTGGTTTCTCCCGTCATGTTTTTATCAGGCATCCTCCAGTAACATTCCTGCATTCGCCTTTTTTGCCCAAGGTTTTGTTTACCTTCTCTATCTACCCTGGGTCTGCATGTTTTGGGGCTGTTGGATTTCTCATAATTGCGAGGTTTGGGTATTATTTTTTTTTAAGTGTTGGGGTTTTATCTTACTAAGATGTATGTTTCTCTTTTCTTCCTGCATCAGACTGTTCATTTTTAAAACTTTCTTTTAATCAAATGAAAGGAATTAAAAATGAGGAGGGAAAGCCCAAGAATTTAAATTCCAGTCTTCTTTCTACCACAAGGAACCAAGAATTCCTTCTATTTAAGACAGTCACAGATTTTATCATTGTGACTGGTTTCCATTAACTTTGTAAGTAGAAAGACATTTAGTAAAGTTGAAAGCTGTCTCTTATGTGATGACAGACTTTGCCTGTTTTAATATTTTTACTGGTTAACTACCAAATCCAGAGTCTACCACTGTCTACAGCCAACATTTAGTGTTCACTACTCCTCTGGCAAGAAACATGACTTAGAAATATATCTTCCATACTAAGCTTTTGAAAACGTATAGTATTTTGTGTTAGAAAAACAACAGTTTCAACATGTGAAAGAGATTGCCACAGCAAGGCCTCCCCGAGAGAAAGAAACAGCAAAAAAAGGGTGTAAAGGGTCAGGCAGAGAGTTTGCTTCAGCAAACACAAGACACAGGAGAGTCTACTTTAATTAACACTAATGCATACAGCTCAAGCAGGATGAACTGGTTATACAGATTGAGAAACTGGTTAAATCAACAATGGTGCCATGTTGGGATGCAGTGATGCCGAGCGGGATTTTGTTTCTGGAAGTCAGGACCCAGTTTAGTCCTGTTGAAACCCGTGTCACTGCTGTCAGCGAGCAGAACGAAGCCCTCGGACACGGTCTGCCGTCTGTTCCCACACCTGGCGTCGTGGCCATATGCAGCTGATCCCGCCCCTCGCCTCGCTCAGGGAAATGGGAGCAACGGGAGCTAAAAAAACTATGACCAGTTTAGAAGAGACATCCAAATAGATGTAACATACAGAGTCATCTATTCTTGCATTTATCTCAATGTCTGGCACATTTCGTTCTACAAAAAGAAATATCCCTGGAGATACTGTAATTTATTTAATATTCTTCAACATAAGCAGTATTGGCTGGAAGAAAGAGTTCAGTCCAAGCCCAGGACCAACCAACGGCAGGAAGGCACTGCCAGTCCAGTTCTGCTACGAGCAAAAAAAAAAATCACATCCGTCTGGGAGAGTTACGCTGGTGAAAATGGCCCCATAGGTAGACCTGATGTCCAAACAGCTACTTCCAGCACAGGTTGTTCAGAGTCAGCCCTGGTCCTGGATGGCTGCTGGGTGGAGAGCACAGGGGTAGCAATGAACTTTACCTGGTCTGCCCGATGGAGCAGGGGGTGATTTGAGATCCCCCTTTGCCCACCTTGTTTTACCCCTTCACTAAGCAAGGCAGACTGGAGGTGAGGCAGGTCTCTGCTCTGCCTGGGAACTGAGAAGTTTGCTCTTTCTGGCTCTTTCAAACTTTGGTTTCTGGGCTGCAGGGTCCATCTGGCACCACTGCTACAGAGGATGTATTCCTTAGGAGCTCAGCAAAGCTATCTTCGCCTTCTGCAAACAGTCTGCCTCGTGTTTACTAGATGCTATCAAATTTAGATTACCAGCCAGAGAAGTCAGATTCGGATAGGGGACCGAGAGGAGACACAAGTTCCTCCCGTGATCCATTTCTTACCTGCCTAGATTTCTCTTTTTACAGTTTCTTGGGAGAGCTTTTCTATTACAAAATTTCTTCTTTGATGTCCTTCCACGTTGCTTCTTCCCTCATTATCTGAGCTTCTGAAAGGCTCCAAGATTACAGTAAGTTGCAAAAAAAAAAAAAAAAAAAAAAAAGTGGGGCCCATAAATCAAGCTCCACACAATTCCTTTCAAAGAGGTTCCTTGGGAAGCGAACCTCACTCCCTCCCTCGTCAAAAGAAACAGATGTTGTGTCCTGCAGGACGGGGAGGACCACATCCATCGTTGGCGTATCTGGAGACACCAGTATCCCCAGACTGACGGCGGGGCCCCTTCCTCCTTCCCCGGCCGCACGGCCGCGGGGCAGTCACGCCAGCAGGGCTTCTTCCACCGCAGCCTCCCCTCGCGTTGCACCTCGGGCTCCCTCCCGAGCCACGTTGAAGGCGTCCAAAGGCCGGAGACCTGCGGGTAGGAACTGAACGCAGCCTCCGGCCGTGCCGTCTCGGCCCACGGTTGAGCCGCGGGGCTGAGGCTGCCCAGGAGCCGCCGGCAGCGATGGCATCCCCGGCACAGCACGGCAAGATCTCACACGTGGAGCGTCCTCCAGGCCAGGCTGGAGAGGACTCGGTCAACCCAAACGTCATCTAACCCCGCCTGCTCTGCAGAACTGCAGTTTTGGCTTTTAATCCTGAGCGTTTGCTTCTATTCAGATACAACTGTTGCTAATTTCATTCGTAGTTTGTTATTGGAGAAAGGCTTCCCTATTTAATTATTAGAAACAGAGAATCCATAATACACTCAAAGCTGTGAAAACTTAATCCTGGATAATTTTTTACTCTGTGAGAAAAGTCGCTAGGACTGATCTATTCTTTCAATCAAGTACACCCATTTAGTTTATTTTTAACATTCCTTTCATTATGTTATGAGCTTCTTAAGGATAATGAAATAATTACTTGTCTCTTTGATTGATCTTTGTTTTGAAAGGAAACTTTAATAGTGTTATTTCTAGAGCAGACTTACGATATAATACAATTAAAGGAAAACATGACATTAAAACACATTAAAGCACATGTTCCAATAATTAGACCTACAATCCTCGTCAGCTAGAGCACTGTGCAGGGAGGAGTTACTGTAAAAATTTATGAGGGAAGAATCCATATTATTTTGCTTAATAAAGGAAATGTATTAATAATGACATTTATTAACATCGCATAGCTGTAGCAATTGGTGAACAAGCTCCTTCCCCAGACTGCTCTGGAAAGATGTTCAAATCTTTCCCAAATTCTGGCGTTTCATTTTGTGAACACGAAAACATGTCAGTAGAAAGTTGTATAGAGGAGTGCTTTGACAAGCTCCAGGCTTTCAGAAACAAGAATTCTAGTTTGCACTTTTCTCTGTGATAGCACATGATGGGGGGAATTTCAAAACCTGATATAATTGGGTATATTTGAAGTGTGGATGTGCATGCATGCAAATTAGAAGAAAAAAAAAAGAAAGAAAAGAGCAGAGATCCTGAACCTGGATGCACATGCTGTCAGCTTGAAATACAGCTGTGCTGATGATTAGACCATAAATGAGGTGAGAGTATAGGCAGGCTATACTAGACTGTATAGGCGGGCTATAGTAGACTGTATAGGCAGGCACCTCCTGCTCCCACAAAGAATTAAAAAAGAATTGGGGAGAAAAGCCTTTCATCCTCAGGTGATGACCTCATATCCTCTTAGGACACTGACATAAGGGCACGGCTGTAGCACTGGGATCAAAGATTTTCTAAGCTGTACTTTCTTTCCCACCTACTGTAACCTGATTTCTCAGTAACAAGGCTGAGATCCCAGATAATCAAAATATTCAGGTTTGGGTTTTTTTTGTCCAGTTGCAGTTGCATTCAATTTAAATATTTGGGGTTTGGCAGGGAAGGGCGGAAGGGTGGAAATTTTTCACTTCTTTGAATCTTAGACTGAATAATCTTTTCTTCAGTTATGATCAGCGAAATCACTTAGAGACTGTTAGTTTGGTTGGATCCGTGCTGGACAAACAGCCTGCCCTCTGCCTCGGAGGAAAGGAGAAGCGGGTCCGGGGCACCCCGGGGAACTCTGTGTGGATGTATATGGCTCGATCCTCTGATGAGGTTTAACGAGGCTGTAGTGCTTTTTTTATAGCAAATGAGGATTCACTAACGATAACGACTCTTTTTAGCATCCACCCACACATGGCACTAACAGTGCAAAACCACATCAGCAGTTTATGCAGTGTCTGACAACGTGATTTGGCAACTTAGGAGGGAAAGTGAAGACTCTGAGTGAACCAGGGAGGTTTAGGTCATGCTCTGTACTTGCCCAAATAGGAATCACGGATTTAACGTTTCTGCTCTTGAGAGGCTCAGCCACTGATCGAAGCTGACCAGTGTGACTTCTGCAACGTGGATGGGATCTTCTGGTTTTATCTGAGAGGCGTCCTGGCTGTAGGTACGCTTAAGAAGCAGTTCAAGCCTGGGACTACCCAGACTTCAGAGTTCATGCTGGGAAAGGACACCATCCTTGTTTTTCAGGATGCCTGTAAGCCTGCCTTAGTAAATGCAGATGATGGCAATTATGCCTTTGGGAGAATCTTGGCACATTGGGACTGACCGTTTTTCTGATGGAGAACTGAGATAGCAGGAGAAACCTTTATCCTCTGGCTGAACAAGAACATCTTGAATTTGTTTATGTGTGTATGAAAAAAATTAATCAAACCTCTATGGGCTAGATTCCTCAAGGATGATAAACACTCAGCTGGCTTCAGAATCCTGCACAAAAAGTATGGGCTAACCTGGTGAGCTGTTTCACTCAAGATAAACTTGAGGAGCAAGGCTGTGGGGCACACGTAATGAAATGTTATCACAAGGAGAGGTCAAGCCTTTTCTGTGCACAGAGCAGGTACAGAGTCACTCCAGTTTTACCCACTTGGGTGTCTTTCACTTTGTGTTATTAATAAAGCCAATAAATATTACCCCGCTCTTTGCTTTTATGTGATGTCCCAGAGGTCAGAACCCGATCTCTGCCAGGATGAGTAAGGATCCTGGCTCGGTGGTAGATAACCTCTGAGTTTCAGTTTAAGGAGGATTAATAGGAAATCAAACACAGAAATCAAACACTGGTTTCTCTGGGAGAGGGACAGGGGGAAGGTGTGCCCAACCTCACCTCGGCATGGCTGAAACAGATGATGGTTGAACGTAAAAGTGGTCTGGTTTAGCCTGCGAGGTCAAACCCAGCCTCCTGCTTGGTTCAGTACCCCATCCCTGCTCCCCTGCAGCTCGGGAGCTGCGCGAGGCCGCACAGCCCAAGTGAGACAAGTAGCTGGTCAAACCTCAGCTTGCTTGAATCATTCTCTCTCCCCACTTCATTCCCTCTACAGCAAGATGCAGACGATAGTTACCTCCCAGGGTGTGGATTCAAATCTACTTCCCCAGAGAGATCTGAACCTGCATCTCCCACACCTTGGCCGAGTGCCTTAAATATTTGGTAAAGTACCTGGATATTCTTTGCGGTGTTGTAAACCTAGGCCAAAAATAGTTTCCAGCTGCAACTATATGACTAATTTGACCTGGGACTATTTTTGAGAGGGGCAAATATTTTATTCACAGAAGAAAAGTAATTGCCCTCCCCTATTAAGAAGACAGAAGGGAAGAGGCTCTACTGCTACAGAAAATGAGCCGTGAGATCTTGTAGACAAGGTTAGGAGGCTACACTAATACACACCACGTTTTCCCAAGCTACGTTTTGAAAAATCCAGAGTTCTCCTCCTCATCTCCTCTTGTATATAGCCATATACTTACTCACGTATGGGTTTCCAGGATATCTCAAAGTCACTAGCATATTCTTGTTATGTGCAGTAGTAATTATATACATTTTATAGCTGTAAACCCTGGGAGTGCAGGTAGGTGTCTCAAACACATGTCTTTCCAGAAAAAACATTCAAATTATTTGCTTTCCTCCACCTGTGTATCACAACAGCAATGGCTTTTGGGGGGGGAAGGGAGGAGGGAGCTTGAACTACCAGCTCAGAATATCTTATATCAATTTCTCAGTGTGTTTATGTTACATCAGTGCACTCCTATCTTCATATCTTTAGTGAGAAGTTTGTAAAACACGTTGTTCTGTGGAACTTAAACGGGTAAAAGTACTGGTCCTAGGTTTTAAAAGACATTTAAAGTTATGCTCCTAGGATCATATTTAGGCTTATAAATAAATAATCCAATTTTCACATGTGCTACTTTCAGCAGCTTCTCCTAGCTTACACGGTTGCAGCTGGAAGGCCAACATTTTTGAAGATCAGGATACTTAGGGGCTTGAATGCAAACTTGAGATGAGGATTTGCAAAGGGAGTTAGGTGCCCTATTTCTATTGAGAAAAGGTTTAGGAGTTTCATGAGCATAACTTTTAGTCATCCATTAGGAAAATCTCAGCTTTGCTGTAAATGCCCCTGGATTCCTTAGATTTCATTCATTTGGCAGCCAGGCATCTAGTTCTGTCGTCTGAACTGAAAGAAATTTGCCGAGTTCTGTATAACTTATGTAGTCTTTCTTTGGAAAATAAATAAATCATTCAAATGGAAATACTCAAATAGCTGGGCACATGTCCAGATACAGTATGCCTAGCTTAGTGGCAAAAAAGTTACGGCACACATCCTGTATTGTCGAGGACACTGAATGTTTTGGCTGCCCTAATAGAAAAACAATAATTCAATCATGTATTATAAAGGAATTTCCTGGAGAAGTTTGGCCCCACTCAATCATCCTATTAGATTTTTCCTTAATGTGGAAGAACGGCACATTAAATTCATTACATACATTAGGCCAGCTACATTTATTTCCAGATGGGTTTCCATAAAGTGGTTGAAATGCCTAAAAAAAGACATTTCGAAGATGCCTTTATGTGTAACTCATACAGCATAATAACGACACCACAGTCTTACACCACTGTATGCCCAGTAATTCTTTCTCGCAATAGAAGGACACATTTAACACAACTAGCTGTAAGTATTTTATAAATCAATAATAATAGGCCCACAGGGCTGGGATCATTGTGTTATTTTGCTGGCAGGGGCCCACAGGACTGGGATATTATGCAAAGATGAGAGAGGATGTGTGAGGAGATAGTTATGCTAATATCTGGCATTTTCCCCCTCCCTCTCTCCTCCCTGGAGTAACTGTCTTAACATTACATGTGGTGATTTGTTCTCAGCAGTTCCAAATTACCTACACCTGTTGGCTCTGGCACATTAAATAAATACCCAATTAAGCATTTCTCTATTCACTGAGTATGAGGAAAACGCAGTTCAAAGTGCTCTGCCACAGCCCTACGACTCTCACTGAAGTGTTTCAGATAGCTTTCAGATGGAGAGGAGTTAGATCAATACCAAGGCTTTTGAAAATAGGGCTGCAGAGCAATCGTTATGCAATTTTAGGGATTTCACTTTCCCAGAAGATAGCCTTGCACACTCAGTCCTGGCCAGGGCCTGGGATGGTGCTGCTGGAAAGCAGCCCTGTGCTCCCACCAGAGCCTCTAAGGGATGGTGTCTGTGATGAGGACACTCAAGCTCCCTAAGCAAAAGTAAGAGAGGTAGATGTGTCACTCCAGAGGTGATACTGCCTTTTCCTGCCACACTAGCTAGAACCCCTTTCCTTAAAGCTTCTCAAAGACCAGAATCTCCTCTGTTTGTGAAGACTGTCCTATATTGCCTGACTTTCTCCCAGCTGCAAAGCCACAACTCTCAGCAAGCTCTCGGTGTTCATGGGGTACTTTTTTAATTTCTGTGATGTTCCCACCTCACAGTCACTTTCATCTCATAAATGTGCCACGCGTCCTGCCGCCTCTCCCTGGCTCAGAGACCTGGATGCTGCTGATTAGCCAGAGGACCAATAATCACTTCCCATTGGGGTCCCAGGCCAGAAGAAGAAAAGCACTTTGAGGGGCAGCTGAGAGGCCGTGCCCGCAAGTGTTCCTCTAACCAAGCAGCAGGTTAGCAACATGCACCCGCTCTTCCTACCTCAGCCCATACGCTCAGACCCATGCCCACCCCGTGACCAGCCCCATGCCACCCGTGCCCCTCCAGGGACGCCCACGGCCACCAAGCGGTGCGACACGTGGGTCTCGTGGGGCGGCTTCTCGGTAACAGGATCAGAGATCAGCACCGTCCCTCAGTCGTGACCTGCGTCTTAACCACCTCGCACCCTCACACCCAGGAATTTTTAAGTAGGAACGTTTGATGTCATTTTTCGATTCCTTCTCATTTCATTCATAGCAGATCCAGACGAAGGTAATCATCTTGATGGCAACCTCTCTCCTACCTGAGGCTGCTCTGAGGAGCCCATGGAGGTTTCCGAGCGATATTAACACAACCGTGTACACGCTGCACGCTGCTTTCTCAGCTGCACAATCAGCACTGTAACAGGTTAGCAGCAACAGGGCCAGGCTTAAGGAGAATCTCCCGTGAAACTTCCTGATTATTGATTTGTTTGCGCTACCAAGGCGTACTGTTTTAACTGTGTCTCCATCAGAAAAGCAGAACTGCCTCTCCAGAGGGAAGATGAGCTTATCGTGGGAGGTTGGTGTATGCTGTTCTGGTGTACGGCACCTTCGCTGCTGATAACATTGCACGCACCGCAGATGTACAGGGATGGGCTGGTGTACTATTTCAGTAAAAAATCACCCCTGAACTGAAATGGTATAAAACTGTATGCAGTCTAGGCTTCAAAAAGACTCATTACTTTAGTAACACAGGATACTTAGCTAAAGTACTTAGGTTTTCGGTCTACATTTTTGCATATACACAGTGCCCAAACCAGACCAGGACACAGCTGTGATTCTGCAACATCACGGAGCAGCTGGCCACACTCAGCTACACTGTGCTGGGTGCTATTTGGGTGCTACTTCACCTATTCTCCTTCTCTGTCAGGGTTACCAGATATGTGGAAGTTCCACAGCAGAAGCCTTGACTGATGCAGATGCGGAGCGCCGTTAATTACACACAGCAAGTGACTGCAAACTGTCATTTCAACTGCACTTGGTGCTGGGGAAGGCTTACTATTCTTGGATCTGTCACAAAAACATTTCAAGTTGTTACAACGCCTCTCTCTGCAAAGAGGCAGAAGGCTCCAGTATTTCAGCGGTCCCAGTGCAAACAGTTTCTTCACCACCTTCACTCAAGTGTCTCCTAATGATACCCCTGGACTCTGCGTTGCACCGCAGTACACATATGCTGTCACATATTTCAAAAACATCTACATTTCATGCATATGTAAATATACCTACTTTGCATTCATGCATGTAATACAGGTATCACTTTCCTACATCTACAAGATCTGTAGCTTTACTTGTGCACATGCATGTCTTCTGCTTACTTAGAAATTATATCAACAAGATGTATGTGCCAGGATTTTTCAGGAAGGAATCTGAATTGAGTAACAGCTGGAAGACAAGCCAGAAATTGTGATATATGCCCATAAAGTACTGCTATACGCACTGGAGTCGTATGTTGTGCTGTTTCTAGTGCCGGCAGCAGGAGCAGGCAGGATGCTCTGTGGCACCCCAGCAGTCCTCCTGCACACCCAGAATTTTTAAGGAAGATGCCCTGGGTGTCCCCCTTGGTATGATTGGCTTATAATATAATTTAATACGTGTTTAGACTGCTTCTGAAGGCTTAGAAAATGTTAAAAACATACATATTTGTAAAGACTCTGGGTTGCCTGATGTGCTGGAGCCTTGTTAGATGCCTCTAATGCGTTTCCTCTAGTCAAACTGAATCCTTTCCCTTTTCATTTCTGCCAGGTTTTCCGTAGTCCCAAAGGGGCAATGTCCTCATCTATCAGTTCCAAATTACTAGAACCATAAGGTTGAGAATATCACAAGTTATCGAAAGTTCAGAAACTATAAATGGAGGGTCTATTTATAATATTTTGCTATGCGGTCTCCTGCTGTGCTGAATCCAGTGTCCCTGCTCTTCAAGCCACAGGTCCTTTGTTCGGCACTGATGGAAACAGTTTCATACAATTTCGGATGTCCCACCGGAACAGTTCATTGTGGTCGTTACATTAATCATTCTTTTCTCTGAATTTGCAATGTCCCTAATTCTAGATCTGTGTTTGTACTCACACTCCATCTGTAAATTTGTAAGTAAATACATAAGTTTCTTCTCCTTTCTTAACAGCTAAACCCTTCCTTCTTCATCATTTATGATATCCAGAGCAAAAATGAGGAATTAAAGATATAGTTCAACTGGACAGGTCTTTATGAAGTCTTTCTGTATATCAGTTTATTTATATCGTTCATAAAAAAAGGGAGAAAACCTGATAAAAAAGTGAAATCAGTATTAAGTACACTGTTAAAACTAGGTAATAATTTGTTGCTCTTGCTACAGGGAAGCTTGGCACGTTTTTCTGCCTTGTACATTTTCCAGCCTTATTTTTCTCCATCGCTAACATTCATTGCTGGAGAGCATAGCCTCTTTCTGAATAAAGCTCTGCAGACATACTGAGATTATAGACTGCATTCTGATTTCCCGTATGTTAAAGAAATACAGTATGATGCCAATTACTTCAGGGGGGAATGACTCTGGATTTATACCACTGTATCTGAGATCATAATTTGACTCCTTGTGAGTAATTGAGGTCATGTGTCTTCCTTTTTAACTTCACCACTGTAATGCCTACGCCTCATGCTGGAGGGTGAGTAGCTTGAACCATCCCAGATGACTGAGTCATGAGCATTTTTTCTAGATGAATACATGAGAGTTTATATGAGAGCAAGTAATTGCTCTTCATATGTGCCTGGGATATTATTTCATTAAGCAAACTACTCCCTGTTCATGCAGAAGCCCTAAAGATCAAGCAGCTGCTAGTGCCAAATTAAGTTTTTCTTGGGGTTAGAGCACAAAGTCAAAACTCTTGGGTCCTTTTTCATTAACTTCCTCAACTTGTGACTTTGGACAAACTCCCTGGGATCTCTGTGCATCAGTTACCCATCTATAAAGTGGAACGAAAGCTTACTTTACGAGGGAAAAGAGATGTGAAAGTTAAGCATGTGGGGCCAAATTCTGTCCTCTTACTCATACTGAAACAGCCCCTGGCTCTGTGCTCCTTAACTGTTTGGCTCCGTGACATCACCGAGGAAAGCCGGGCTCGGTGTAAGTTCGTATGTTTACCCCTGGCTCTCTGGGTTGGTAAAACAGTCTGAAATTCTCCGATGAAAGCTGCCCTATAAATACAAAGTGTTCTTGTGACTCAGGTTCACTCTTTGTTTGGGTACAGATTCAACATCTCGCTTCCTTGGCTTATGAGACAGGTTGTTATTGCAACGCTCTTTCCTACCTCCTAACACCTACTTAAACAGAAATCACTTCTTCTGCTCTCACATTCAGGGCACAGAAATCTATTTAAACTTTCCTTTCGACATGAAGGAAATCATTAAAATCAACCTCAATCCCTCTCCCCCTGAGGGAATGCTGTCTTGTTACATCGAACCTCTACAAGTAAAGCCTATAACATGTCTTTAACTTTGCTTTTCTTAGGAAGGACCTCGGCTTCTGAGACTGAAGAGACTTCTCTGAAGCCATGAGCAGCATGGGAGAGCAAGGGCATGGGGGAAAAGAGAAGTTCTCCTGCCCAAGGAGGAGTTTTAATATGCCTGAAGAAAGGAATTAAGACTTCAGATGGAGGCTGAAGCACCTCTTCAGCACCCTGTTATATAAGTGACACCCTTTAGCATAAAATCACTGTATTGAGGGAAAGCAGGGCATTATCAGCTATGTTTGTATAATCAAATTTGAGAATATCTTATATCCTTTTCATGCATGAGTAAGTGGCTACATAACCTATAAGGCACTAGAGGTCTGTTTTGCTAAGTTTTCTCCTTATGGTAGTAACTTTTCCTCTCTAGATGTAATATTTAAGGTATAGTCATCCAGGTTAGTGATAGAAAACGGTTATTTTCACATTCCCATAGCTGTAGAGGTGGCAGGTTGCATTAGTACCAGGATGGGGTCAAACAGAATGGCACTGAGCCTAGTAGACACCCACCCAACACCCCCAGCACACACACACACACACACACACACACACACTGGACGCTTCTTACCTTGCCTTGCACAAACCCGAGGGTCCAGAGCCACCAAACCCAGATGTGTTCCAGAGATCTATTAGTGCACACACTAAAGAGCATATTTATGATACCACAAATATTTAAGTGTGGTCTCTGCAAGTGGGAGGAGAAACTGCTCACTCCAAAAGCTTTTGGCCACAGGATTTCCCTATCTTGCCAGCCTCATGCATCCCTCTGAAGCTGTGGGTTTGGTGGGAAGGCCTCAGATAATCATCTGACATCTTTCATAACGCTCATAAAAAGAGCTGGTGAGAACTCCTTACATATTATCATACGTATCTGAGTTTCCACAGGACAAAGCAACACTTCCAGGAAAGGAGGGAGAAAGCATGCAGTTGGTGCTAAGGCGTTCGAGGAGTCATCTGCCAGGCGATGGAGTGGGGAAAGAATGATCCTGCCAATGTGTCTCGGAAAGCTCTGGCCAGCTCCTTCCCTCTTTGCTTTCTTGTTAGGAAAATTCAACTTTACTAGCTTAATATACAGTGTGATTGTGAAATGAAGCTGATGAAGAGATGACTTAAATTTGATATTCAATCTCCTGGTTTGGACTGATAAATGGCTTTCCTGCAATATGCCGTTTTACAGAATGGTCACCTTTTCCCCCGGCTTTAGTGAGAGCCAAACTGGGCCTCTGCAAAATCGAAATGATCCTTGCCCCAAAGTTTACATCTTCAGCTGAAAACAAGGGATCAGGTTCCCTCCCTCAGGCTGTGCGGATCCTTACTCTGCGAGTAATCCTACTGAAACCAGTGGGACTACTCGTGGAGTTGAAAGATGTACTGGCATGGTGTAAAGGTCGCTGACTTTGGTTCCAAATACCATTCACCTTGTTTGTTTATTTCTGTATTCAAAAGCTTTTAACCCTACAGGCATTGCAATGTATTGGGACTGAGGTGCAACAGCTGAGCTTTGCTGCCTGCCTGGCTCTCCCAGGTTACGTAAAGAAATCCAGGGTCTGGAAGGATGGAGGAATTTTGGCCAAAATAGCATTTTGTTTCTTCTGGTTGGGTTTTTTGGTTGGTTTTTTTTTGCTTTTCTTCTTCCCTCCAGCCAAACTCCCAGCCACACTGGCAAAGTGAGCTGTACTTCACTGGACACCCTGTCTCAAAAAAGAAAGTAGCTTTTCCACTAGCAGAGGAAAAAGACGGCTCCCATGTGCATGGTATTGCTGCTTCTTTTTCTGACCAAAGTCAGCTGGTTAAGTGAAGTACCCTCTCTGCTGTTACATGTAAGCACTTCTTTCATTTCCCATGACATTAATACAGCTCTGCACGTAATGCCATTTCCCCATGGCATTAATATGGCTCCGAATGTGAGGAAAGAGGAGGCAAAGAGGAGCTCTGCAGAAGACCTCCTTGGGTTATCCTTTAGCTCTCACTGAAATGGGTTGGAAATTTCAGAGGGGAAATTTTTACGCTGGCAAAATGCCAGACTGATTAAGTCAAAATGAACCTCCCAGCAGAAATCAAACGGGTTTCTCTGGTTTCCGATGAGCTCAGTGGGCTGGTAGGCTGCTGCAGAGCCTGGTGACTGGGAGAGCCCCAGCTCAGTCCCGTTAGATCCAGAGCTCCGTTAGATAACTGGGTGTTAGTCACTGCTATCTTTATCTGGCTATGTCACTGCAAGGAATTCATCAAGCTGATGTCATCCACACCAGACCAAGCTCCTGGGGTGGGTGAGGCTTTAAGGCCATGCTCTGCTCCTTGAGAGCCTGTAACGGAGCTCGGGAGCTCGGAAGTCCTGTGCTCTTGAAAATACCTGAACCACCCTGAACAACACCCCACCACAAACTGGTTTACAAGGGGAAGATACCCACTCCAAAAATTACATTCAAAACACTTCAAGGTGGCAAGGAGGAGCTCGAAGGCAGTAATTTTGGGTTGCCTGTAACAACTTAATTCCACCTTGTGCGTAAAATCAACTGTCCAACCCTCTAGCTGTCTGGTCCTGTTCTCCTTTCTCCTCCCAGGCTGCCACCCAGTCTTCAAATGGCTTGGGGACCCCTGCCTGCCTAAAGGGGATAAAGCTTGGAAGAGTCCAATTACTAATCTCTAGAAGTCTCTACTGAGTATATATGATTTCTCTTTCAATTTTCTTTCTTAAAAATAGATTAATAGTTTTATTCCCTTGTTTTTCAGCTTGAGGCAGAAAATCTAACAGAAATTTTCAGCTTGAATGATGAAAATTTAGTGAAGCTATACGGAATGGGAAATAGGACCTTCTCCTGGGAAGTGCTGAGCAACCTTGGCATGAGGTGGGACTCAGGCAGTGCAGGGTGGACTGTCAGAGCGTTCAGCAGAGCACTCCACCGGTCAGGCTGGTGAGTGCTGTCAGACCCTGCAGAGCCCTGAATTGAGTGTGTAAATGTATATGATCTGCCCGGAGGTCTCAGGCAAGCAAGGCTGATTCCTGGTTTCATGATGTTTTCTATGTGATTATTCCAGAATCTCCTTAACTTCCCTTTCCTTGCCATAAAACCACAGTCTCTCATCCAAATCCTGATGTCATCTTCTCTTCCCTCCCCAGTGTCCCATTTCATCTGTTGCTATCAGATTGCCTCCCCTCTTGTCTGTGGGGATGCCGGCAGAGCAGGGCAAAGATATCACAGAAAAGAAGCTTTCTGTCCTCTCATCTCTGCTACCTCCTTTATTGCAAGGCTTTAGAAGCAGATCCACCTCTCACCTGGCATCTATGCAAGCATCCAAAACAGTGGGATGGATCTATAGAGAACCCATCTTTAGTGACCTGGCACTTTAGTGACCTTTGTCTCTACTGCTTTTTAAAATTTATAATACATGGGATCAGCCTTTTATCCCCAAGAAAATAAGCAGATCTGCACTGTTTCCATAGAAGAGGCAGGGAAAGAGGGTGGTGATGAGCTGGCACTTAGCACCAGCCCTAGGAAAGCATGGAGCAGGGTCCCAGCACCCACGCCTGCCTGCCTCCTGGGGTCCCCAGCTCATGAGCCCAGGCTGCACGGAGGTGCTCCTGCTCCACAGTGGCCTTGACATGGTGTCATCGCTCTAAAAGCTGCAGTTTCTTCCCCTGGATGCCGACCGAGGTCTCTTCCCTTGTGAGAAGAAGTTGCCTGGCAATGCAAGAAAACAGTCTGTGTGTGTGCTCCTTCGCAGTTACAGACAAGGTGACAGGCATGCTATGGTGACTTAGGAAAACGAGCTGACAAGTTCTCATAAACAATAATAATAAGTAAAATAATATTTCATTTTCTCCAAATTAGGAGGGTTTTTGGTTTGCTCTCAAAAATCTTCTGGTTCTCTGAAATGGATCAGTAGTGACATCCAGTGGCCACAAACTGAGACAGCTATAGTAATTTTAGGCTGTAACAGCATGCACTGGATTTACATGTATCCTAAAAGTGTTCTGTATGCAAAAAAATGTATATAGGTTTTATGAGTACCACTGTCCAAGGAGTGAAGAAAACCACCAGATTCCACCCAGATCATCTTTTCGAGGGCTAGTGCAACAACTTCTTGTCCTTGGAGCTATTGCTCTGCTCTGACCCACACAATGATGTTCCCTTCCATTGGGGCTGGTCTTTGGAAGAAGCTTAATTCACTCAACAAGGTGTTTTGAAGTGAGTTAAAGTTAGAGGTCTTATGGGAGAACTTGGGTTGCCTATACAGGTTGGCAGCTTGTTTTATCAGTTTTTTCACAGGGCTTTGTAGCTCTCAGATGGTTTATATTTATCTGGTTGGCTTCCTATACATCTTCTGGCAATGCTGTCTGAACAAAGGGGCTATCTGCACTGCCCAGAGTCATACAGATGTTGTGGTGTCTGTATTATGGGTGAGGGAACTGCTAATAATGGGGTTTTTTTAAGGGAAATGGGTATGAATGTATGAAATATGTACAGAGTTTCCTAGTGCTGACACCAATTAAAACTTTCATAGCACTATTTCCAGAGATTTGGAAATGTCCACTAGATCTAGGTAGTCCAAGTCCAACCTGGCAACCCTACATCATGAGTGATTTTTTTCTACATCATGATTTTTTCTTTTCTTATCATGTTATCATGGTGTTCCAACCCACAATGTGCTAAATACAGCAAGGCACATACTTCAAGTGTCCAAATCGTTCCCTGACCTTGAGCAAGCAGACCCAGGAGCACTGTCTTGGATTGCAGCCACCCTGCTTCACTTCTTGCTGATCCAGGGTTGCAGAGTGACTTAGCTCCTGATGGGGAACATGCAGCAGGCCATCGACAAGTGAATCAGCTGGTTTGTACGATTCAGGGAACTTGGAGAAGACCTTGCTTCTCTTTCTCGGTGCGTTAGAAAAATACTGACCAGCCCAGTGTGCGGTCAGGGGAACAGCCTAGTGTGAGCCAGGCACAGAATATTTTTTACTGACTAAATGTGCGCTAGGAAATGCTCAGGTCTCCCTCAGAGACAATAGGCTTTTCTTTAGTAAAGTGCTGACGCTGCGACTCCATAAAGTAAATCCTCAGTAAAATATTGTTTCTCACTTGATCTCACTTGCAATTTAAGAAGTTAGATTTACACCCTCTCTGACAGCCTTGTGCCTCTCGCTCAATTCTAATCTGAAGCGACTGCTGCGGTTCAGTCCAGGGCTGGGAGAGATAATCAAGTTACTGTTGCTTGGAGTGTTACTGTGTGTTCGTTGAGGCTGGGTGTTCGACCACATGCATATTTCTAGACCCTCACAAACACACGGCAAAAATGCATTATCTTAAATCTTTTTTTGCTGACATTTAAATGAACACATATTTCCTCAAATATGTGACAGGCCGAGAGCATCTGGCCCCACTGATGCTCAGTAAGTAACTCATTACACTGCAGGAGCTCACTCATGTTTGAGCCCTGGGCTTTGGTAATGCTCTTGCCTGGTTTATAGCACTGGTGTACTTGATTTGCGCTTGAGCCAGAGTATTATATTTAGGCGTGTGAGCAACAAATTTTGCACAGAGATCCAAACCTTTAATTCACAGCTATGGGAAGTGTTGGAGTAAACCCCCCGCTCATTACTCATTGTTTACATTCAGAATATGGATGCTTCAAGGAATGACAAAATGTACAGAGTCAAAAAACATATGTATTGAAACTAAAAAGCAGACACACATAAACCAGCCTTTCAGATCCTGCCAATGCTTTATGTGAGACAGCAGCCTGATAAAAAATCCTACTTGTCTTTTTAGGATGGTTGCTTAAGGACGTTATGATAACTGACATTTCTGGCATGTCACTTTCTGTTTTGTGATTGTCAGGATGGCTGTCATTTCTCTCTTTCTTCCATTTCTTGTAATGCTTGTTTACTTACTTGGTAATGCTTAGTTCTCTTTTGGGATTAAAAGATGCTAAGGTTACAAATATGACACAGATGGCAGCAAGCTCCTATTATTTAACGGTAAAGCACCAAACACATACAACTATTTATGCTCAGACAGTACTTAACAACATATGGTAGATCATTCATACTAATTTCTAACAGAGATGGGTATCTTCAGAAAATCCAGATTCTGCTTCTTTCAGAAAATTTTGGGATGACTTCCCAAAAGATATCCAAGGAACTTACTAATACTGCAGCCCTAAAATTACCGCCTCTGTGTCCTGTGCTGAACAGACCAAGGCATGCATCGTTATCTACAAGTTTGATTCCTGCTAAGGAAACAGAAGGGGAAAGCAAGCAGTGCCTGTCTCCATAGTAGCTCTGAGCTACTACCTGGGTACCCCACTGTCATGGGATGTGAAACATCCTATGAGCCAGGAGAGAACAGATTACCACTACCAGATGTCAGGATAACATCTGAGAAAAATATCAGGCTGCAAGGGAGGAGTTAAAAATGGAAAGCTTTATGTCATCGGTGCTGGGTTGGGTGACAGAGCAGGTTGGTTGCAAGGAAGGAAGAAGGGAGTAAGTGAGAATACTGGTCTCTAGCAAAGCCTTTATGGGGCAGTGTAAGTCTAGCAGGGGTTAATAGAAAGTAATACGATTAAACTTGGCTGAATTCAGAGCAAAGAGTGAGATTTGCTTTCTCAGAGGTTTGAGATGTGGAACTTTGGCAGTTCACTAAGAAATGAAACCTTAAAAGGGGTGGTTGGAGTATTTTTTTATTATTATTATTAATAATAATTTTTCAAATCCCTGGCAGGGATACAGTCCTTAGGTGATCCACCTGCAGAAGAGGTATATGTATGGAGGGCGGCTGCTGGCTGAAGAGAAAAAAGGCTGCGGACGGGACTGGTCATATGGTGCTGCATTGTCTTGGAGCGCGGCATATTTCTGCTTGGGTGCCTTGGTCTTTCTCCAAGACTTGAGATAGCTAGCACCATGGCGAAGGATTCACGACAGCTACCTGCTGCTGGAGATACAGGGCATATAGGTTTAGTCCTTACTACATGTGGAAGAGGGAACTGTTTTATTTGTATAGCCAGCAACTGTTGGCTGTGTCTCCATTTTAATTTTTTTTTTTTAATTCCTGTGGCAAGAAATAAAGGTGGAATCCCTTGAACTTCCTGGAAAGTAAGTTTTGTTGGAGGAAAAGAGAGTTTTACTTCTTTCTTTACAACTTCCCTACCCACCCCCCAAAAGTAAATTAATGTTATAGTGTTGCCCAAATCCACTGACAAGGCCAGCTTGTGTTGAGTATGGTTGAAACAATAAAACTCTATTGGTATCATCTGGTCTCACATAGGCACTTGAAAGGCAAGTACGAGGCCAAAGTAGGGGTGACTGTTAGCAATACAATCACTTCAGGAAGACTGGAGCTTGCCCTTTGCTTCATGCTCCTAACCCCACCACCAAAAAAGAAAATAGTGTTTTAGATGGTGAAACAATACCTGAACTGTTGCTTTTTTTTCCCTACAGGATTTCTTCTTTCTTCATTCCTGTGCTGGAAAGCTCTGTCACTTTACACACTGGAAATCCAAACAATGTATAAGGATATACTTTGAGGAGCAAACACTGCACTGACCCTAAGTGTGTCCTGCAGCCCACGTAAAGGGACCAACCCAGCTCCCCGTGAAAACATACGAGGAATACAGAGGGACTGATAAGGTACAAAACTCTGTTAACTTATGTTAAAAAAAAATTGTGCATCTGTCCAGAAAAGTCTCAGCTATTGAGACAACCAGGAAATAGGCTACTTGCCTGGTGTTGGTGGCACCAGAACAAGTGGATCCCCAAGGGGAGTGGATTCAATGCTGCTTCTAAGTGGATCTCTCCCAGGCTCTTCTGAATGCAGACAACTGTAACATTTGCTGGCTGTCTTATTTTCTCCCAGCTGTCCTCTTAGGACTTCTCTCATTGTAGCTTTACTTACCTATAGGTGAGGGAACTCAACTGTGTGGTGGGAAACATACTCGTGCTCTTCAAAAACTGTTAAAAAATGAGGGTTGTGCTCCCTGGTGAAGGTAGCAGTTGCATCATTAGCCATAGATAGATTAGCCATAGATGAAAAAAAGTAATCCGAAGCTGCATATTTTTATGCATGAGGTCATGTCTCCTTGTGCTGATTCTAGCTCAATGGGGGCTCAATCTGGGGGCAAAAAAGGAAGAAGCTGAAAGTCATCTTCATTGTAATGATTGCTTGAGTTTGCCTACACAACTACAAAGCTTTCCTGTTAACATCAAATTAGATAACAATTTAGATAACATCAAGTTAGATAACATCAAGTAGTACTGATGAAACCAACCATTTAGACAAGATATAATGGCATATTATTGCCTGTGAAGGAATTGCACTTAGGTTTTCCAGTATCCCTCTGTTGCTAGATTTAGTATCACATTACAGGAAGCCTGACTGGACAAACCTTGGCAAGATCTAATGATCTCATGTTCTTCGCTGTTCTGTTTTACATGCTGACATGCAGATGCTGATCTGTTTTGGAGACAGTATGAGCTGGCTTTGCATCTTCTGCTATTCAAAAAGAACTAAGTTTTAGAGCCCGGTGTCCCAGAAGACCTGTGAGGATGAAGCTTTAGACTGTATTTTGTCTCTTCAAGCCAAGACTATCTCCAGAAGAAACTGTACAAAGGATAATGTATTTTTATTGTGCTGATTAGTCAGTAAGGTTTTTAATGCCACAGGAAACTTGAGGGATGCAGCTATGAGTCTCCATATGGTTAACTCCTGAAGCACTTAAGTAATGTCCTGGGATAATATATTCCACGCTTAGTTTAAAAAAACCAACCAAACAGAAAAAAAACAACAAAAAAAACCTTAAAAAAGAAAATCATAAACCACAGTATCTGTAATATGAGAAGACAGAGGGTTCTCTCCTTTCTTATTACATGAAAATGTATTTTCTTTGATTGTGACCATCCTCTATGTGCTTTTTCACCCACTCAGCTGTGTTTGTCTACAGTACCCGCTTAGCAATAGCCTGTTTGGATCTATGTGTCCGGCAAAATCTTGCAAGTTACTCCCTAGCATTTTTATTGCATTTACCAATAACAGGCTATGTTTTTCAAGTTCTCCACCTGCGCACAAGAACATACACACTGTCTGCCAGACCAGTGCAGGACTTAATTTCCTTAGATGAGCTAATCAACAAACAGGTGCCAGCTAAAGCAGAATGAACCAAGGCAATCACAGAAAAGTCATTGGAAGTTTTGTTCTCAGACAAATAAGAAAAAAGAAATGCATGAGATTTATTGAGCATGAAATCTTCAGACGCTAAGGATCAGATATTAGAAATTGTCACCATCCATCACGAATGCTGGACTAGAGAAGCGCTAAGTACATCACTGGTACTGCTGAAACTATTAACAGTTGTGTCCCAGGTGTAAGCAGTGGGCTATGGAAAGATGTGTTTGCATGAAGATAAGCATTCCTCAGAAAAGCTGTGAACCCAAACTCTTAATGGCTACCAAGAATCATTTTTATGTTGTTTACCAAAACCCAGTGCTTCTAAATGCTTCTCTATTAGAAAAGGGTACTTTGTATTGTCGGTAAATGGGATAATAAGGAAGTGTGAAAGATGAGTCACCAAGCCACAGGGAAAGAAAATGTAGTGTGAGCAACCGCAGCACCCTCACTTGGCCCTGTGGTCCTTCGATAGAGCATAACGCAGTTTCCTGCAGCCGTGGCCTCCAACAAGAGCTATGTTCAGCTCACTAGAGCGGATGAAGGTTAAGGATACTTATTCCAGCTGCCCCAGATGTGCCTACATGACCACGTTATCTAAACAGCTTGTAATTTTAGTAAGTACATTTATCTTGATCTTACAGGTGTGACTTCAAGGTTGAAGAGCTAAGCCCCATCTTCTCAGAGGATTCAGGCGACAACATACCTTCTGGAGATGTGAAGCAACTCAGCTGAGGTCTGTGGTGAGAGCTAGGGCAGGAATCCTGGCACAGCTGTCCAACAGGGCTGTCCTCTCCGTGTTTGGTATCCAAATTGTTACAATACCCTCCTGAGATGTTGAGATGGGGCAGATTCAAAGCAAACCCACCCTGGAAACTGGGCAAGTTTAGCCCAAACACAGAGTAACAGAGGAGCAAAATGTTGAGCCAGAACAATGAGTAGGGAGGGAAGACAGGGCTGTGCTGCTGAATTCTGACCGAAACCTATTTCTGTAGATAAAGCTTGTGTCAAAAAAACAAAACAACAACAAAACACAAAATGCAAACCAACCACAGACCAGGATATTAGCTAATGCTACTAAGAGTTAAAAGTGGGGGAAGTAGAAGGGAAAAGTCGATGGTGTGTGGTAGAGCAGCAATAACTTGTTTTTAAATCTTCATTGCATCTTTGACCTCCTCCTTCACCTAAATTTGAACCTGTGCTTGCTCTTAATGGCACCTATCTTGTGTCAAGTTAACAGTCTCCCCTGGTAAATGCATCTTTCCAATAAAAGATGCCAAAAAGAAAGTTATTGTGGGAAGAGTCACACTGATGAGAGTAACTGTAGGAAGCAAAGAAGAACTTGGCCTTGTGGAAAAGCAGTATTTTCACTGTCCTGAGAGGGTTTCACAAATAACTTGGCATATACTTTGAAAATGTCCTTGACGGTGCCCTTTTAAGCAATGAGAAAGCAGGCAAGCTCATGTTACAGCATCAGATAAGCTGAGCAACTGTTGCGGAGGAAGTATTAATGCCCACAAATCTCCTGTGTAAAATCAAGCACAGACAATTACCTTGGTTATGAACCACGGTGGTGTAACAGGCTTCAGCTAGCAGCCTGTCCAGCTGCTTTTTGGCATGGATCCTGAACAGACCTTGCAGTTGGTCCTAAATCTTCAGATACTTTCCTCCTCCCCCACACGCTTGGCTAGTAGCCGTTCCGATTACATTCAGCATTCACAGAGCTGCTGATGGCTGCCCTTTTCCTAGAGATATGGGCAGCTCGGCCAAATTGCCATCGATGGGCTCTCTCCCAGGCTTTCGCAGTAAAACAGCAGAGGCTATAAGTGAAAGGGGGATATAGTCCTGAAGAAGGAGAATTTCCTAGACAATCGCTATCCAGAACAGAGCTGTAATCAGCCAAAGAAATCTGTACTCCTTTCCTAATAGGAGGGAGAGAGGCACCCCCAAATACACCAGCTCCCCCCACCGCAGGCAATTCTGTTGCACAAATGCATCTCTCTGAATCTCTGTGTATCTCTGTTAAAGACCTCAGGCCTCCCTTGAAGAGATTTAGCACAGGACAGAGCTCACTCCTTTTACCTATCCATGGACACCTTGTTCTTGACAAGGCCTGTTGTCAAAACTCCGCTCATTTTTCTGCTGCCATCCTTCTTACTATGTAATTTATACATGTTTGCCTGCAATTCTCTTCCCCTGCCTTTGACATCCTTTGTGCCTAAGCTGCTCCAGAGATCGAGCAGAGGCATATGTATATTAATACGAGTGGATAACGGATGAGTACACTCATGCTCCCTAGCTTGTGCTCCCTCCAAAGCAGATCATTTCTGCATGGTACAAACAGTGCTGCCAAACTATATTTTAAGCATTTAGGCTAATGAAACAAAGATTAGCATCTCAGAAGTCTATTAACAAACTTAGGAGGGTTGGGTTTTTTACCCAGCATGCATATTTATATATTATTAATGAAATCCAAGACTTGCAGTAAATGCCTCTGTTACTCCTGTATCACTCCTGTGTATGGCAGTGTATAAATTATTCCTATTACTGGCCCTTGCTGGTTGTCTCTTAAGAAGTTAACAGTGAAAAGGAAGAGCTTTCTGTTCCCTCCAGAAACGAAGTCCCACTACCACGCCAGGCATGGGGCTGAGCTTAGCCCGCTTTCTACCAGCTTTACCTGCCTGAAATCTGCATTCCCCCTGCAAACTGCTTTGCCTTCTGTAAGGATCAGAAACCAGGGGAAGGCAACAGGATTACCCTGAGACAACAAAGAAAAACGCTGGGTACGAGGAGGTTTGGGAACCCACGCCAGCCTTAACTCGGTCTTTACGCTGGAATCAGCAGGGGATGAAGCTCTGGGGAAACAGGGCTAAAGGAGGGGTATGCAAGAAAAACCCACATGCTGCTTAATTTCTCAGAAGAACATTATCGTCCTTCCTGTTCTTCCTCTAGAAGCAGCCATTTCTGATTCCTGAGATAAAACCCAACTGTTTTCTGTTGTTCTTCCTCTTTTAACCAAGCTCTGCTCCTGCAGTGGCTCCTCCGCTGCAGCGCCTGCGGCAGTGTCCACGGGGGCTCAGGGAGGTGCCTTGCCTTCCAGCTTCCTCTTCCTCCTCCTCCTCACCACCTTACCTGCTAACTCTGCCTCCCCCAGCCCCACTCCTGAGCACAATGTGCCTCCTCAGCCTCTTGTTTTCTACCTTTTTTCCATTGCTTATGTGCTACCACTTTGGGGGATCTTTGGCCACAACCTGATCAGGTCTTCCTCGTTAGATCCTTTCTACTCCTGTGCCCGTTCCTCTTCCTCCCAAGAGGAGAGGGAGCTCTTACAGGTTCATTTTCCAGACCAGCTGAGTGTTGATAAATAATTATGTAATATTTAGTGGATATTTACTGACTGCAAAGGAGAGCAAGCCTGCAGTGATCTGTGGAAAAACAAGGCAGGGATCATCTTTTCAAGCCTCAACAAAGGAGTTTTGTTGGATGACTAGCTTACAGCAGCATCTGCAGTAGAAACAGTTAACAGTTGGATTTAAAAAAACATGAACATGAGACTAAGGTAGAACATTTAAAAATAACTGTTCTTTATGTTGCTACGGAGACCTTTATTATAGCCATTGTACGTGATGTGCATTGATTACATTCCACGTAGGTAACATTTCTCTCTCAGACTAGTAGAAGCTGACAATACTCCCACTTGTATGAGATGGTATGTAGGAGCATACAGGTTGTAGAACTAAACAACGCTAGGGAGGAGGTTTACTCTTTTTTCAACTCTTAAAGCAGTTTTAGTACTCCATTAATGTTTTTTTTGATCTTGCAGATATCCCTTGTTTAATACATTCTCTTGTTTCTAAAGCAAAAGTGCTTAGGATCATTGTAATTGGGGTGATAAATACAGCAATCCTATTATAAAAATAAGGGTTATAATTCATACGGCTGGCAGTGCATGCATCTGGAGCGCTCTCAGTTAAATCTGAGTAGTTTCAACACATGGCATTCAAACAAAAACTGTACTGACTGCATTAAAGATTTTATTTGTCTTTAAGCCTAGTTGATTAGGTCACAGCAGTGAAGGCAGAAGATGTATTGCTGGTGCTCATGTAGTTACATGGGCAGCTTTTTTTAAATGCTTTTGAGAAAACATTGCTGATCAAAAGCAGTTAAGTCAAAATCTTGGCAAAAGACCTCCAAGTTTTCATTACCGTATTCTAAGCTTTACCCATTCCAATAAAAATAACAGTATTTGGAAACGCAACCCTCACAGAACTTCAGTTTCACTTTTTATATGACAGTTTTCATCTTCCTGACTTTTTTTTTTTTAATATTGACTTGGATTAAATAACCTTGTATGGATGACAAATTTTAGCAGAAATTATTCAGGAAGCCAAGCTTCTTTAGGGCTTATTTCAGAGAAGTTTTAAATTTCATATTGAAAATATTTACTTCAGTTTTTCCATTTGTTAGACCGAAAGCTCAATAAGTAAATTCAAATAGAAGCGTATAGGCTGCATTTCAGGCAGCTGTGGTTTTAGAGACATGCTTCTAAAATTATTGGAATAACTGAAAAGTTGTAGGCTGGTAGTGGGAGGAATCTCTAATTTGCTGTGATACTGAGGACAACAGACAAGTTTCTCACTTCTTTTAGCCCGCAGACTAGAATTTCACCTTGTCAGTCTATTCAGTATCCTCAGCATCACTGGGTGCCCGAGAAAAAAGAATGTAAATTGAACAGAACGAAAACTGTATGAATATACATGAGTTTTGCCTTCTGGCTTAATGAAGCTACAAGAATACAGTCTGCCCAAAAGCAGGGAAGTTATTCTCCAGTTAAGAAGGATTTGAATTTTTTTCCCTGTCAGTAGTTTGCAAGTGAACATGAAGAACACTGATTTAAATCATACTTCTCCCAAAGGTTTTTATCGACTTTTACTGATAATCCAAACATTAGAACAACACCCCCCCCAATATTTTCCTATTTACTTTTGATACTTTCCTTGTCTAGGCAGTTTATTTAGCCCATTCCCCTGCAGTGTCCTATGCATAAACAAGGTAGAAAGCGTGAAAAGGTTATGGCACAGCCTCAGTGTCTAAGGATAAGGCCAGATCTCTCTTGTTACTACAGAGATAATAGTTTTCCAACTTGCAAAATGTTTGTGAAACTATGAGTTGCTTCTGTCCTTTCAAATGTCACTTCTTGACTGTGAAACATGAGGTCATGTTTCTGGGTGAATTTAAATTTGGCTGGTGTTTGCTTTGCTCTGAACAGACTCTGAACAGAAGCAGTACAGACAGTGTAGTATGAAACCAGACTATTAAATAAACGCTACCAGGAGAAAGACAGGAATTGTAACGTTGTGCTTTCTCAGCTGAAACATGTTACTAATAGTTTTTACAGAGATTTCAGTAATATAGCTATTTGTCTTACACAGATGAAGAGTAACTTACGTTACTACAAAAATGTTGCCCAGATAGACATGTATATGTACATGTATTACATATGTATACATATGTATACGTATCACAATATGTAGCCCAGATATGTGCGCAATGATTATTATTTGTCATTAAATATAGTCTTCGGGCCATCTCCTGAAGAAAAGCTACTTGAGTTTGTGCAAAAATGTGTTGTGAAGGGAATAAAACTACATCTGTAAAGATTAGCTATGGGAGTCTGCATGCATCTTTTCATTCTCTGAATATAAAAGCATCAATACAGGCATAGGAAGACTTGTGAAAATCTGTTAGTTGGAAGATACAGAAACAAGAATATGTAAGTACGTGTTTCTGTTTACCTTTCCTGAGCTTCCTGCCAATACAAAAGGTCAAGCAACAAAAAGCCAATATACTTTTTCCATGCTCAAATGGCCTTGGGTTCATACAAGGAATGGAGCTGAAATGGCCATCTTCCAGCTTTGCGGTGGGAACTGAGGAAAGAGTTTCTTTACCTAGTGCTTGTCAGACTCATCCCTAAAATAGTTGGTTTTTTTTTCCCCCAGATTTATCTACATCAAAATGCTTGGTCTAGCTTCCACTGCCTGGAACAAGTTCTTTTCATTTTACTTTAAACTGTTAGTTTGGGAGGAGGGAGGGCTGACCAAACAGGAGGGAAAATGAAAGGATCTCTTCAAGCATTTGTTAAAGGTTCAGCTCCGCAAACACATTTACGTATGCCTAGATGTACAGCCCTATATGGATGCCTATAAGCACTTAGAAGCCTGAGGGGTCCCAGACTGGCAGTACACAGACATGCCTGCCCACTGCACTTACACAGACCACACCTTCTCTGTACAGTAAGTAGATGAGCTGACTAGTAATTTCCTTTTTTCCTTTTCAGTGGCTTAATACCACATACGAAACTTAAGAGGCAATCAGCGAGGCAAAGGTGAATAATGGAGAAATCCCAGAATCTTCCCCAAGAAATCTCATGGATCTGGGCTAAAATTTCTGAGATGCTCCCTCCAGCTTGGAGAATTGGGTCAGTTTCCCTCAAATCCCCTACTGTCCCCTTATTTAGTTTTAGTTTCCAGCTGAGCCAGCGTCAGGATACACGGGAGCTGTGAGCAGCTACAGAAACCCAAGACCTGCCACAGCATGTCACTGATCCCAGGACTGTAGCTGGTGAAATTGGATTACTGAGTATTTGCACAAGTAAGCACTCTCCCGAGACTAGGACACGGATCTCGGATTCGGATTGTTGAAGTGCCAGGCGGTTCTTTCCCACTCCCCCCGTGCAGCCCTTTGGCCCCCCCCTTCACGGCCATAGAGGCTAATAAAGAGTCTCAGCTCTGCACCGAAATGGCTGCAGCACAGACACGTGTTCAGCTCTGACCTTACCGCAGGGGTGGTAACCTCCAGCAGAAGGGAGAAAGCTTCTCGCCGTGGCCTGATTTGACCGAGCTTATCTGGAGGCTAACGAGACAGAGCAGACACTCTGTGACCGGCTGCTGCTGGGACCCGAGGCAGAAACCCCAGCCCAGTAATCAGCTACCTGCGGACCGATGCAGAGAATTACACTTTTAATGAAGGGCAACTGAGGCACAAAGCCTCACAGGGACCCTCATCTCACAAATTACGTTCATCCCTGAAGTGTGTATTAACTCTTTAGCCATTGAACCCTTATACAAACTCAAAATTGCTTTTTAATGCAGTTTCTTGCAGCCTCTCCATCAGCCAGAGGCTGCTTCGGATTAATCCAGGAAGTGAGCCAAGTATTCAAAAAAATGATGTGAGGTTGTGGAACATCTAAAACATATTGATCATAGTGTAATTATACTTGAAATGTATTAGGGGAAGTAGCTAAAACAATCTCCAGTCTGAAAAAGATGATTTGGGAGCATGCAAGAGGGCCTCGGGGAGGCTGCCTGCAACTCTTAACAAGGGATGGTGAATCTGCTTCAGAGTAGGTAAGGAAAAGGCACTTGAGTGAACACTATATGACAAATGTGGTAACAACTATCCCAAATGTATCACTTTCTAAAGCTTAAGCAAGCTAGCATTTACGCGAATACCAAAAGTCAGTGAAGCAAATGCAGGAAGAAGCAAAATATGTGTGACAAGCTTCACATGCGTCTGCGGATTAAAGAACAGTTGCTGGACTTAAGATCTAACAGCAGGCAGGGAATAAAGGAAATCTTCAGTTTGCCTTGGATACTGGTAATAGAAAAAGTCTGAATTTATTATATTTACAGTTAATTTTTTTTTTTTTTTAAATCTTGGAAAAGTTATCCGAGAGCTACAGTTCCTAAGTGGAGGATCTTGTTTCATGATACAATAAAAGGCAGGGCCTGGGTAAGATAGTAACAGAATCCCTAATTAAAAGCCAGGATACTTTACAGTTGAACATGAGCCTCTTGAAGTATCCAAAGCACCTTTACATCCAAAATGTCAAGCTCTTGATTAAATAATCAGAACATACTTCTGATGATAATTAAAGATGAGCTTCAGTCAAAATACTGGATTTGTATTTGGGCCAAACTAAACCTTGGATGCAAACCCTCACTCTCTTTTTGTTTTAACATATTCTGATCCAAACTGGGCTCTAAGCCACTGTTACCAACCAACTCAAGTGCTTTACTTGTTGCATGTTAAGATTGCAAAGCTGTTCATGAACAAGAGTAACCCTGTTGTGAGACAGATCATATTAGATCAGTAAATTGAGACACAAAGTTAAAAACCTCTTCTTTTTCAGAAATGAATGTCAATTTGGAGCATCCGCATCTTTGGGCAGCCAACAGAGGTTGGTTTTTTTTTTCCTGCTGCACACAGTATTCACAGTTCCAAAGTAAACTACGTAATTTCTCATTAACTCTGAAAATTGATGTTTAGGTGTCTCAGGTAGGATCCAACCAAAAAGCAACATTTAATATGCATTCCAATCTTGAAAACATGGGTCTAGCTTCCTTTTCTGAATTCATACAGTGAGTCATTTCTAGGATGGGAATAAAACCTCCTAAGATTCTCAGTCGCCATCCTTAAAAATAACTAAACGTTGGGGGGTCAGATTTTTCAGTAGGATAAATGGATGCATTCAACTCAATGGATCCAACAATTTATTCCAGCTGACGATCTGCTGGTGGTTCTCTAAAGCACCAATACAGCCTAAATATGATTCAGTCACCCAACTGTATTTTTTTTCCTCCAATTCTGAGTGGAGGAACTTAGCTTGTAACAGTGAAATGTACTTGAGGGATTTGGAAATGAATACAGAGCCACAAGAGTCGAACTGTCCTCTGTGCAGGGAATGGGCTCCGAGGGTTCGCGACAGACGAGTTCCTCCAGGTGAGTTGAACAGAAGTCTTCCCAGGGACCAGCTGGAGGTGGGGTGAGCCCTTTCTGCCAGCACTGGGAGCAGACTCATACTGCAACGTGCCCCTTCAAGGGCAGAATTAAAAGCAAAAAAAAGGTATTTAGATGGCATCAAAGGAAATCTCACATGATCTAAAGCCTCAATGTTTTTAAAGAGGTTCACTCCAATAAAATGTAGGATCATCTGATAATAAGATGACATTGTGCTTGGCAGAGTTCAGAACTAGAACTGGAAGCAATCCTGATCACTGTATGTATTTTTTTTTTTTTTTTAACATATCTTCAGAACTGGACCAGACCAGCTGCTCTCTGTGCAGTGTATCCTGTCTGAAACTGTAGATGCCTGAGGATGGTCAGAAGAAAAGGACACCCCCAGCAGACTGTCACCAGTATAACTTCCAGCAATCTTTGTATTTATTTAATAGCCTTCAATGGATTTTTTTTTTCTTCCTCAAGAATTTACCTAATCACCTTCTAAATCCTGTTTCATGCAGCCCCATGAGAATGATAATCTAATTTTGGTCTCTAAGAGATGTAATACAAAAACAATAGGAGGCCCAGGAAAGAATAAAATCATTTTGCCAACAGATATTACGACAGCAGGCAATGACTCCAGTCCAGTGATGAAGAAAATTACTAAAACCATTCATTACAAAACAACCCAGCACTTCCTGCTTTGAAAAATAATGTATTTAGACTACTTTGCAGTTTTGAAAAAAAACCCACCCATAATCCCTTTTCTAAGCTTGTGATATGGATGTTTCTTTCATTGGTGCCATGACGTGAACTTTAAAGTGTGCCTCTTTGACTGGTCCTACTTCTGGGGTTAACTAAAAATGCTCCTAAACCCAAAGATCCTTGGATCAGTCATGAACGAGAGGAATGAGGACAAACGTTCCCAGGGTGTCACTACTCATTGCTTAGAACAGGAGAATTGGCTCAAACACATCCCTTCTGTGAATTCATGCCACTTGCTCTCAATTAAATTACCAGGGTTAAATTACCAGGCTCTACATTATTTCGCAATCTTTGTACACTCTCACTGTGGCAATCTCCTGCAAAATGTTGAAAACTGGTTTTGAAGTTCTACACTTACAGGTTTGTTGCCATCATGTCCTAAATTGATTTGCAAAAGAAAATAATATTTTCCTTGTTTAAATATAGGTGAAATATCCCTTTTAATAAACTCTCCCCCAGTACTTTTAAAAAAAATAAAACATACATATAGGGTCTTTCTTTTTTTTTTTGGCATGTCTTGCATCCTATTTAGTAATTTCCAGCTGTTCAAAGTGCAAACAGCTGAGTGTATACTACACAGTTTTACAAAGCTCTATGTAACCAGGGTGGAAATTGGTGAGATTGTATACGCCTTTCTATTTATCCAGACTTCCAGAAAATGCAAATAGCAACTTCCAAATTGAAGCCAAAGTAAAATATGCTCTTAAAGGCCCTTTTTAGATGGTATTAAGATGAATCTTTTTTTCCTTCTCTACCTGACAAATAATTTTCTTGTCTCTCTTATTTCAATCCTATTTTATGTTATATAACATTTTTACACTTCCTTTTTGTACTCATGTTAATGTATTTGCTGCTATTTCCCTTTATTCTTTCATTCTCGTTGAAAACGCTAAAACACGCCGGATTCTTGCTTCATAATGTGTCTTTAAGATAACATAGCTCCTGTTGAAAATGTTCCTGGGAGAGAAGTGATTACTGAGCTGAACATTTCAGAAGCTCTTAAGCTGACATCAGGTGCACAAAATGTGCCAGATTTCCTATTCTGCTTGTTTAACGGAAGAAAATACTCAATTGAGACATCTGCAACATGACTTTTTTTTCTTCTCCTGCTGTTCCTCCTGACCCCAAATCAAGGCTGCTATTGCCTTTCTGAATACATTACTCCTTATCTGAAAAGCCATTTAGTTGCAAATCCAAAACCTTTCCATTCTTACTGCATGTGCCTGTATTAGCCATGGTAAAGGCCCGTAACAGAGCAGTTCAAATGTTGGACTAACGACCTCTCTGGTATTTCTATAGAAATGCTCTGTTAAACACCCAGGCATTTCAACTTTCAGTCACAAGACCTATAAAAAATTCATACTCTGAATCTCTAGTTTCAAACCACAGCACTGCATCATTAAGAGCTTTTCAATCCTCCCACCGCACACACTTTATGAAGGGGGAGGGGGAAGAGGGCTTTTATCTTCCTGGCATTTAAATTTTACATTTTCTTCTCCTCTTGTTTGCATTTTTAAATAGTTCTGGAGGTTGGCAAAAAAACCCCAACCCAAACCAACAACGTGAGCCTGAATTTTCTTTTATTCTATTAAAATATAACATTATCTAAGAAGCTTTTAGCTAGATATTTAACTAAAAATGAGAACAGGTGTAAAACCCAAGCTTTATCACTTAAGTAACTTTTGCCTTAATTGTGGCTGTCTTTCAGAAATTATAAAACTTCTATTTCAGGATTGAAAGACAAGACTACCCCTGACACAGGGAAGTACCTGGAAAAACAATGTGCAGTACGCATTGCTTTGATTGGGCCTTTAAATGAGTTTTCTAGATTAGAATAAGAGGGTTTTTTTGAAGTATGTTTATATTTTCCAGTAAAAATATGGTTATTTTATATAACACTTCTGTAAACCAAATTTGAATATAATGGGACTTCTGGGCTGGTCTCTCAAATGTTTAAAATGACTCTTTCTGAAGAGCCTCCACATATGTTCTTCCCACTTACTGTAGCTCTGCCTCATGTCATGCTTCTTTCTACCTTTGTTCATTGCTTTCAAAGCGATTTTTATAAAAGTCCATTCTTCCTGGTCCTCAGTTTGATCGGCTCCCAGTTGCCCTGCCTCCTGCACAGATTACATCTGTTGCCTCCCCTGAAAGGGTTATGCCCACTCTCGGAGGCGAGATGCCCTCCTCTCCTTACCTCTCTGACTTCAATGAAGCCACAGTCAGTCCTACAAAGGAACCCCTGTCCCTGACTGTCACAGTAGTTCCGTCCTACACACAAGACAACAGCGATCTCATGTACATCACAGGCTGAAATACCATGATGTTGTGCTAAGTTCTTAGCTTTCTTCATGTTCCTTTCCTCCATATGTTTTGTTGGGGTTTTTTTCTTCATTTATTCAATGACAGCTTTTGAGCATTAGTAAATGAAGAGGATGGAAACAGATTTATATCTTATCACCAATAAAAGTAGAGCTTGCTAAAATGTCATCTATGTAGCATTTTCACAATTTGCTAAAAGCGTCTCTCATCGGCAGGAAATGGAGAAGCAGTTCTAGGAAGCCACAGAACTCCCACGAAAACAGATTCTGCCTCTTTGCCCCTCTCCAGAGCAATTTTACTAAAACAAGCAGCATCCGCCTGCCTATTTTTGAGGGCACTAAATGCCCTCTCTCTCTCATCGCTCCTCGTACGTTCCGTGGGCGACGAAGCGCCCAACGAAACCGCTCACCTTCCCACAGGCCGGACCTTTTCCCTCTCCGTGCCCCCGCTCAGCGGCGACGGCGTCCCAGACCCCCCCCCCGCCCGACACTTAACGGCACTCAGGTAAACTGCCCCCACCCCGACCTTCTTCTGGCGAAGTACCCCGAAATGAAGCCCGTCACGGCCCTCTCGTTCACAGCCGGCGGCGGGGCAGGGTCCGGGGAGGGACTCTCCCCGTCCCCGCCACTCCCGAGCGACCGTGCCGGGGGACGGGCTTCGGAGGGCGCTCCGGAGGCTCGCAGGCTGCGTGCGTGTGTCTGTGCGCTCCCCTGTGCCCCGGGAGCGGGCCGCTGAGGAAAGCCGTGGCGTGGCCGTCCCGACCGACCGCCCTCCCTCAGCCCCCTCAGCCCGCCGGGCTTCCCACAGCGCGGGCAGGGAGGCTCCCCCCGCCGCGCATGCGCCCGCCGCGCACGTGACGCCACAGCGCGCGGCGCCGTGACGCGCGCGGCGAAGCCTTCCCGCCTCCGCCAATGGGGCCGCGCGGAGGGGAGGGCCCGCGCCGCCCGTTGGCCGGCCGCCGCCCCCGCCCCGCCCCCTGCCCGCCGCCGCGGCAGAGGGCGGTGGGGGGGGGGGACCCGGATGAGGCAGCCTCGGGCGGCCGCGGCCGTTAAACGCCGGCCTGCGGGCGCGGCCCCCGCCATGGCGGCGGCGCGGTGAAGGCGGCGCGCTCGGGGCGCGGCGCGGCGCCGGGCGGCAGCGAGGATGCTGCTGGTCTATGTGATCCTGCTCTCGGCGCTGGCCGGCTGCTTCCTCACGCTCTTGCTTCAGCTCCTGCTCCTCTACAGGAAGAAGCCGGAGCCCCCCGGCGCGGCCGCAGCCTCCGACGGCCTCGTCTACGCCCGCGTCGCGACCGACCACAGCCTCAGGGACTACCTCCAGGGCTCGGAGCCGGCCGGCAGCCAGGCGTCTCCGGAGCCGGCCCCCGGCCCGGCCCCGGCCTCAGCGCCGCCCGCCGCGGCTCCCGCCGCCGCCCCGGGCCCGGAGCCCAGCGCCAAGCAGCCGCCGCCGCCGCAGCAGCAGCAGCAGCAGCCGGAGTCCCCTCCGGCCCCCTCCTCCCGTGAGGAGACGTGCCACTTCCTCAATGCTATCTTCCTCTTCCTCTTCAGGGAGCTCAGGGACACGGCCCTGGTCAGGAACTGGGTCACCAAGAAGATCAAGGTGGAGTTTGAGGAGCTGCTCCAGGCCAAGATGACGGGGAAGGTGCTGGAGGGGCTCAGCCTCAGGGACGTCTCTCTCGGCAACGTCCTGCCCGTCTTCAAAGCCGTCAAGCTCATTCGGCCGGTGGTCTGCAACGAAGAAGGCTGCCCCGAGGAGCTGGGCTTTGAGGTGGACCTGGAGTACAACGGTGGCTTCCACTTGGCCATCGATGCCGACCTGGTCTTTGGCAAGTCGGCCTACCTCTTTGTCAAGATCTCCCGGGTGATGGGGAAGCTGAAGCTGGTTTTCACGCGTCTGCCCTTTACTCACTGGTCCTTCTCTTTTATGGATGACCCTGTGATACTCTTTGAAGTGAAGTCTCAGTTTGAAGGGAGGCCCATGCCTCAGCTCACTTCCATCATTGTGAACCAGTTCAAGAAAGTTATTAAGCGCAAGCACACCTTACCCAATTATAAAATCAGGTAAGATGTCCTGCATCCTCAGTGTTGCTTTGGGTGGCGTGCATTAGAATTGCTCTTTTGCTCTTAATAGGTAAAAAGACATTTCTGTTGGCCCTTCTACAGTAGGGGTACTTGTACATTGCTTGTCTGATATCAAAAGGTGTCCATGAAGGTAAGCATCGTTTTCGATTTATAATAGGTGAAGAAGCCATTGCACGGTGAGATTGTGACATGCCCCAAACTATGTGTAACTAAATGGCAGAATTAGTAGGTATCAAAAATGTTGGGATCCTGTCAGGTGTCCAATGGCAGGACCATGATATCACTCTTTGGAAAAGGTAGAAGGATGGCTCTGTGGACAGTGTGTGGGTTTGGGGTGTCCTTCTTCCAAGCTTCTGCCACTGGTGAGCCACCTGGGCAAGACTTGTGGCTTATGCTTACCTATAGAGGCAAGGTGGTTGTGACTTAATGTGAGAAAGGATAAAGTTCACTCTCTAGGGAATATCTCTAGGTCCTCTTCCTTTCTGGTTTTCTGAATTTCTTCAGTGACTTTGGGGAAATCTAGAAGTTGGTAAGAGAAGTATTGCTGCTATTGTGGTAAGTAAAACTTTGGGGGACCTCTTGGGGTTTTTTGGTCTTTTTTTTGTAAGATAGTATGTTTTCTTTTACAAGTGCATGCACTGCAGCGCAGACTGCATTATATAGTGAATATGATGAAACGTTCAGTGATATTTCTGTAGCAGAAGTGGCATCTTTGCTTTGATTCCATCCTTGTTTCTGATTAAAAGATATTGAATGTCTTATCACTGTTCAGGTACCATATTCCCTTTCTGTCATGCGTCTTACCACTCTTAGGATACCATATTTCCTTTCTCTTTTGTTTATTCTTTGTAGCTTGTATTGTGTGTTAAGTAAGGATTTTTGTTTTACTTTGTTTACCACATTCTTCTCCAGTAAGCCTTTTCTGTGAAATTCATCAGAGATGAGTAACGAAACTGCCTGTTTGAATTTTGAAGTATAATTAGCTTTGCAGTGATGTAATTTTTAAAGACTTTTCAGCTGGTTCTTCTGCAATTGAATTTGTAAGACTTCTCATGAAAGTGGATGTGTAAAATATCCAAGATTTGGAAAGCTCTGACAGGGCAATAAGTAGTTTCTTCAAGTAATGTGGTGGTCCTTTCAAATTTTGAGGTACTGAATTGCTCTCCAGAAGAGAACAATCCCTGGGCAGTAGGGAAGCTGTCAAGAGCAAGTTTGCTTCCATTCTCTTACTGTCAGCACTCTCGGCATACCTAGAAAGAGCAAGTAGAGCAAATGATCTTTACGCTCTCTAGACAAGTTTTTAGGGTGTTTGTGGAACCAGTGGTGATATGCTCCTCCCCTTCAGCATAGGAAGACAGACATCTTTATTTTTCCTCTGGGAGATGCACCTGGGCAGTAGCGTGCTCTCATCATTTAGTTAGAGTTAATGAATTTTCCACATATTCCTCAAACTTTCTGCACCAGAAAGCATGCATGAGGCATGTGTGAGCCACTGACATGTTAAAGGGACTTGAGGGGAAAATAAGGAAAGAAGCAGAGCGCAGTGTTTGGGGCAGAAATGAGTAGAAGTGTGAGGATAGAAGGTAACTGACACTGAGAACAACATAGGAAGCATAAATTATTATAGAACTAAGAAAAATGAACTGTTATTTTAAAATGTTCTCTTTAAGTTATAAGGGGTTGGGAATTTGTCAATGCCTGAGAGGGAAATACAGTATCATAGCTGGTTTTCACACTACATGGTAGGCTGGTAGCACAGGGTGGCAGATGTTCAGTGAAACAGTGTCCAACCGTGTATATGGAGCTTTTTACCTTTAGATTTTATGCCATGTTCTGAACATGTCACTCTGACCCACTGGGTGGTAAAGAGGGAAGGCAGGACACTAAGCTTAATGCGCATTAATGAAATTGTCTTAAGGAAGGAAGATTGTGTCATTGGTCGCCTAACTGTCTAGAACTTTGCCTTTAAAGCTTCAAGTGGGAACGCAGACCCCTGCATGGGAACCTTTAGCTGTCCACAGTTGCCCAAGGTTGTGGAAGACAGACTGAAAACACGTATTCTCCACCAGTGTGTCTCAGATGAGTTTATGCAGGTAGATCCCTAGGCAGCAGAACTTGGTAACAGCTGAGTAGTAACAACATGCTCTTATGTGGTAGCATAGTTGAGAATTGAGACGTTATGCTTTAGACAGTATGGAGAACTGATTTGGAAAATCAAGCCTCCTGCTGATAAGATGCAAAACTTGATATTCTTAATAGAATTTGTAAGAATATGTTGGCTTGGGATTATGGTATGTTAATATATTCTTTAGCAAAGAATATGTAGGAAGAAGTCAGGAGAGTTTCACAAGTAAGTAATAACCTGTTACCTTACTTAAAGCTTAACAATTTCTCATCTACAGGGAACGTGCTTATCCTCTCCCCATTTTTTTTCCTATGGCCTATATGCCTTTTGGTTAAGTACATAGTCAGTATTTGCTTCCATGTGTAGTTCAAAACCTTTCTGATGTCTCCCTACATCAAATAACTTTGTAAATAAATCTTTGAATAGCAGTAATTACAACCTTGTAAACAAAAGCACTTGGAGTGCAAGGAGTTCTCTTTTCAGCTGGTTAAAAGGGGCACTTTGTTACCCTGCTAGCATCCAGATTAAAGTCCACAAAGGAGTTTTATCTCGTTTCAAGATGCTAAGTAGCATTAAAAATTAAAATATGCTATTTTCTTTGTCTTTTGTATTAGGCAACTTCTAGAGGTTATTACTTGGTAGTGAATGGTATAAGAAGAGAACTTTTGCCAATAGTTGATTTTGAACATCCTGTAACTAAGTTTGTGTAAAGCAGATCCTCCTCTCCTCTGTTATTTAATTGTAAAATACTGCATTAAAAAACGTGTTGTGTTTTCACATGTGTACCATCTGTTGCTACAGCCAAATTACTACACACATACTTTTGTATTCTTTCCAGTTATGTACAAAATTTTATGCAGCAAAGCAGTGATTAGGAAGATCATCTTCTTTTGTATCATCCACTGCTAGGAGTGACTTTGTGATGTGCATAACTGTAGCTTGAAAGCGAAAGAAGGCATGTTGCATTCGTGATGCACTCCTAAGTGTCTATAAGGGGAGGCAATGTAGACTAGTAAGTGCGTTTTAAAGTTTGCCTAGCATTTTATGTACAATTTTCTCCATAAAAGCAATTGTCTACTAATTGAAAAAGGAGGAATGCACTTTATGTCTAAACAAATAAGCAGTAATTTGTGTTTTATTCTAATAGTGTGTAATCACTTTTCTTTGGCTCTTTAAGAAATGTGTTTGTTTCTGGCAAAACACCCTATTTCGAAGCTGCTCTGCCATTGAATGGCAATTGCTATCTCATATTGTAGAATTTGGTTAAATCTCTAGAAACAAGGTTGGTGGTAACATTCAGAGAATGGTAGGCTTTTTTTTTTTTTTTTTGTCATTGTTGGTAAAGGATTTGTGCAATTGCTAGTAGCAAGAGTTACTACTGTTTTATAGTTAACTTTAACCTTAATGTATTTGTTGTTGCTTTGTATAGAAGCAGCTTTTCTGAAAACATTGTGGCCTGTCAGAGAAGTTACTTGTTCAGGTGTGGGGAAGATCTAAAATGACAATTTTTTTTTTTTGTTCTCCAGTATACATGAGTTCTGGTGCACTCTTGAGAAACTAGAAAACTGTGAGTCAATATTTTTTTTTTTCTTTTTTATAACTAGCCCTAACCTTAGTAAGGTAATGAAGAATTTTAGGCATCATTTATTTGGCTCTACGTACTCCATAACTCTATTTTGACTTGAATTAACAGTTTAAATTATACCTTTTTTTAGTTCTAAGACAAGTTGACCATTGGGTGGAGCTTGAGAATGAGCATGGAAAGCCTTGACTTCCCCACTGGTTGTTCGTGATGTCAGCTATTGGTGTTCTGGAAGGTGGCCACTGACCCACCAGCTGTGTCTTGCTGTCCCAAAATCTTTAGTGTTGGCACTCTCAGGAACCAGACTCAGTTAGTCTTGCCTGTCAGCATGGCTTGACTTGACACTGTATTTTTCATGTAGGTTTCTTTTACTAGAGCAGGATGGTAGGTAGTAATGATCAGCACAAAGTGGAGTTTATCTACTATCCTGAATCCAACCTTTGGTTTTTCATTGTATACACTCAGCCAGTTCTTTACAAGTAGTACTATAGGCATTGTTCATGTTGGTTTTAACTTTCTATATTGTGTCCTTTTAATAGTAGGATAAAGTGGTTAACACTAAGCTGTAGCTACTAGCATTGCCATAGTGTGTTTAGTACTTAGACACCTGAAATGGTCCTTACTATATGTATCTCCTTGCTTGGTTGTGCTGTTGCAGTGCTCACAGGTTCATCCCTGTTAGCTCTCTAATGAGCTGTACCTTGCTCATTAACCTATTATTAAGCTGCTTATTGGTGGCAACCTTGATATTCTCCCTTCCCCCCCATCATGTCGGGTATATAGGTACACTAAATATTCTGTGTTGTCTAGCCTGTTCTTAACAGTCAGCTGTAGCTTTGCTGTTTTGAACAGGTCCTGATCTTGCTTTGTGTAGGTTTCAGAGAGCTTTGGGTTTTGGGCTCTTTCTAGACAATAAAAATACACTTTGCCATAATGAAGAAACAAAGCTCTTTGTATATATGTAAAGGGTGAGGAGGAAGTACTCCTGGTCTAGTCTTACTCCAGAATTTAATTGCCTGGTATTTCTTAACCAATGATGTAGAAAATCTGACAGCTGCTGGTTTTTTTTCAAAATTCAAGGTCTTGCAAGTTCATCCATTTAGATTCTAAGCAGATTAGATATTGCCTAAGCAGTGAGTCAGTTCTGTATATTTTAAGAACACTTGGTTTCTCAGTTTGTTACATTAAAAAAAGCTAATATTTTGTATTGATACTAGCCTGTTAGAGAAACTATACTTTGCTTTATTTTAATGCATGCTACCCCAGAGTGGAATAACTTTCTTTTCTTTACAAGTAATCTCACAAAAGATTACTTCTAACATTTCTGTATCAGGGATTTAGATGACCTCCTGAGGTCCCTTCCAACATGAATTATCCTTGGAACTGATCATTTGCAATACAGTTAGTCATGTTAAATAGTTTTATGCTTTATTTGGAAGCCGGGGCTATATTGAATTTCACTGGGAAGAACCATTAGACAAACCTATTTTAATTTACCATTATAGAATGCAATTTGAGAGTTACACAGCAGTTTCTTATTTTTGGCAAAACTTAAGCTAAGTAGTAATGTAAGTAGTTATTGATTTGGAGTGTGTTTTATAATAGAAATGACTTCATAATATGGTAATAGAGGTATTGGAAAAAGTATAAAATTTAAAAAAGTATGTATTATTCATATGATGAGATTATACTTGGAAATACCAGAAATAATTGTAGAGATTGGGATTGTGAGCATGTCTTAACTTCAGAAATGAGTAGCCAGTAGAGATACCTACTTTCTCTACAGCTTCTGCAAAGGGAGAGGATATGGAGATTCTTTTCCTGAGTGGATTTCTACTGTAGCTGTGGTATGAATCTCTCTTACTAGTTAAATCTGTAAGGCACTCCTGTTTGAAGTTCTCATTCCTGTTGCTGCTGAAAGGAAAGAGGAGGCTTTTTTTATTTTCTTTTTTTTAATGCCATGCCTATTCTAGGTGCAAAAAATCTTCTAATGTACAGAAGCATTTGAAAAAAAAAAAAACCAACCCAGGATCCGAGTGCTTTTCTGCTCTGCAAAAATTAATGGTAAAGCAGCACTGTGATACTTGTGGGTTTTCAGACTGTTCCAGAGAGGTAATGCTCTGAATGATGACAGCACAAAGACTTGTTCTGCTAATGGCAAAGCGCTGATAACTGGAATCAGTAGATCTGTCTGTAGACAGTAGTTTCATGCTTCGACAATTACCTTTGTAGTGCATGGACAAGCAGTTTTTCTTATTCATACAGGAGTTAGATAAATGGATCTGTAGGGAACCTGACACACAGTAAACATACCCAAACCCCAAAACATTAAATATTTTCATCAAGGGTGCTACATGTGTAGAAGGAAGCTTTTTGTAGTGCAGAGCTTTTTACTTTATTTTGGGAGTGGTCTATCTCAGGCTTACATTGTGTCTGGAGGGTCACTAAATACATGTTTCTTCAGATTAAATGAAAGTATGTGGTACAAAGTATGTATGTAAATCTTCTTACATAGATATCAAGTTCAAAATATATTGGTTCTAGGGATTTTGAAACCTTTTAGTCTTCTTCCCCAGCTCCAGCACTTCATGGGTGTCGTGACTTAACCCCAGCCAGCAACTAAGCACCACACAGCTGCTCACTCACTTCCCCCCCATCCAGTGGGATGGGGGAGAGAATCAGGAGAAAAAAAAGTAAAACTCGTGGGTTGATAAGAACAGTTTAATAGAAAAGAAGAAACTAATAATGATAACACTAATAAAATGACAACGGTAGTAATAAAAGGATTGGAATATACAAATGATGCACAATGCAATTGCTCCCCACCTGTTGATTGATGCCCAGTTAGTCCCCGAGCAGCAATCCCCCCACCTCCACCACCACCCCCACCCCCCCCAGTTTATATACTGGGCATGATATCACATGGTATGGAATATCCCTTTGGCCAGTTTGGGTCAGCTGTCCTGGCTGTGTCCCCTCCCAATTTCTTGTGCCCCTCCAGCCTTCTTGCTGGCTGGGCATCAGAAGCTGAAAAATCCTTGCCTTAGTCTAAACACTACTTAGCAACAATTGAGAACATCAGTGTGTTATCAACGTTATTGTCATACTAAATCCAAAACATAACACTATACCCGCTGCTAGAAAAAAACCTAACTCTATCCCAGCCAAAAGCAGGACAATGGGCTTTCACACTGGAGACATCTAATTCTGAAAGAATGCCAGTTTGAAACTTGTTCTTTGTAAAGTCAGATTTAATGAATGACCAGCTACATATTGGACATTTCCCAGTATAAAGGTGGCATTCTTTTCAGGTTAAGAGTTGAGACTTTTCCTATGATCAGTCAACAGATGCTTCATTTTCTTTCCTTACCTGCAAGCGTGAGGAGCTAATACAGCACTGACTTGAGGTGGATTAGTGAAGAAACTAGGAGACCAGAGGTATAGCTGGGGACAAAAAAACCCTCCCCAAACCCCCCCCAAAAACCCCCAAACCAAACTCAGTTGGAGGGAGAGATGGATGAAGACATAAAAGAATAAGTTTTGGTGATTACTGTGTGTTTGCCACAGATACCAATCCAATAAGCATTAAGGTTAATTGGTCTGACAGGAAAATAAAACCTCCTTCAACTTCTCTTACTTGAGACAGTGTATAAAAGATTCTTTGTGCAATAATAATGAAAACAAAATTACCTCATTTAACACTTTTGTTCTTTTGTATTTAAAAATTACTTGATATTAGTCCTGCAGTGAGCTGCTTTCATGTAGATAGTGAATGAAGGCTCTGAAAAATCTCGTAAGATTTATTTGGTACTTAATGGCATTTTACATGCACTAGCATTGATACTTCGTATTTCTGTTCCTCTGAACTCTGATCTTGAACTTTTAAGCTCATCTTGCTGCTCAGTGAGAACAAATACTTTTCTTTTTATTCAGTTGTCATAATTTGTATAGCTTTCAGTTCTTTTAAATAAAATATGAAATAAGCAGTAGTACTTGTTATTTTTTGAAAGGTAACTTATTTCAAAGTAAATATAGGGCATGTAGGAATTAATCACATTACCGAACTGTAGGCATCTAACAAATGTCTGAGTTTGGCTCTGAGCCTGTCTGTTGGAGCAGGTAGGTGTGTTCAAGCTCTAGAGTTGGGCTATTCTGAATCACCTTCTACAAGCTGTATTATGACTTTTAGTTTCTGCGGATAGATAGTGTGACTAATGTTTCCTACCTGTCACACAAAACTGAACGCTGGATTTCCCTTGAAGGGGATTACTTCAAGGAATAGAGGCACAGAATTTATGTGTAAAAATGGGTAGCTAATACAGCTCTCAGTAGTTCATTTATGTCAAAATGCATGAGTCTCTTGTAGAACCTATTTTATATGTATTGAGCATGTGAAATAGTTAATCTTTTTATTAGCAAATGATACATGATCAGAAAGCTCTTAAATAAGTAGCCTGGGAAGGACAGTAGGTTTTAGTAGTCAGCGTGGTAGAACTGTGTGGTGCTCCAGTGACGGAGAAGCTTAGTCTCAGGCTGCTGATTTCACTATTGGAGCTAGTCCTTTCATGTAACTGGGTTTCTATGGGAAACTGCTTATTCTGCATTCCTGCAGAGATTGCCTGAAGTCACCCGATATGCTCCTGTGTTTACAGTTCATGTTCACACTTGTTTGATTTAAAACTATCTCAACATTTGGTTATTCTTGATATTACTGTTCTTTAGAGAATAGTAAAAGACTTTAAATTTAAACTTCTTCTAGGATTAATAAAATTTATTGTCTAAAATGAGTATGGAGAGAATGTTACGTACCTATGTGATTTGTTCATTTAATAGATAATTTGTACCACCTCGGTCTGCTAAAATCCATTAATTGTGCAACTACAGAAACTTTTGCATGATGATCTCAAACTGTGCTTTTGTCCAGAAGAAAGCAATGATCCAGCATTATAAATGTTAACTGGGAACAATTAGCTTTTCAAGCAGGTTCTATTCTGTGTGATACATGAATATCAATATTTTATATAATTAAGAAAAAATGCTCTACTGAAAGTGTTTGTTTTGATGTTTGAGGGTTGAAGAGTGCTTGTTCATAACAGTGGATAAATTCTCATTTTGGAAATGAGTGCGGATACCAGTTTGTGTGAAGGGATTTGGGAATCATTGTTTTATAAACATTTGTCAGGTTAATTGTGACATACTAAGCTGAACACAGAATTTATAAATAATTTCTTTGAGTAGTTTCTGCTGCAGTCAGAGTTTCTGGTTAAACTAAAGAGTTTACTGCTGGAATGGTGTTCATCTCGGTTAAGAGACACGAGTAAGATCCACATATGTTTTGGAAGCTTTTCCTGTTACTATTTACCTTCACTGTTTTAACAAATTGCAGTTGTTTTACAAGCCAATCAAATCTAGGCTAGAATTCAGACTTTCAAGATGTTCAATGATCCCCAGCCAGCATATCTAGTAAATTAGTGAAAAAAATCTGCAATGAAGACTTCAGTTGACAGATACTTTTGTGTTGCAAAGAAAGTTTCTATGGTACAGTTAAAGTGCCCAACCAAGAGTGAAATAGCTGTGTATGTGGTGTCATGGATGTGGGTGCTCCTGAACTGCTCTACCCAGCAAGCTGGGTGTATGCTGTGTTGGGTTCGGTAGCTCGGACTTCTGCATCACACCTGCCCAAAGCTGTTTGGGTGCATCTGCTTCCCTAAGCACTCTTCCTTCTGGAAGGACTTTTACTCTTGTGGAGCCCTGCCTGGGTTAATAAGCCCTCTGAGGACTTGGGAGTTCATCACCGTTTACTGCAGGACCCAGCTGGAGCCCGGCGGCATTTTAGACCTGTCTGTGGCCATATATATAGATATGAAGACTGCCAAGGAGATGCTAGGTGTAGCAGAAATGAAAAGAGAGGGAAAACTTTTATTTTTTGTGAGATGAGAGAAAAGCAGAAACTGTTTTCAAGTCTGGATTGGGCTCTGGAGAGCTACTTTGTTGTTGTTGTTTGGGTTTTTTTGTTTTGTTTGTTTGTTTTTTGTTTTGTTGTTGTTGTTGTTCCCCCCCCCCCCCCAGCTGTTGTAATTCGTTTTAGCCTTAAAACTACATGGGGAACAATTTACCTTTATAATTTCTTAATTCCCCTGTGCAGCTTGCAGCTACTCTATAGTTCAGCAGAAAGGTCGGTGAGGAGCAGTGCACCCAGCCCTTTCCATTAAAGCTGTTTCATGTAATGGAAAGTACAGGGATTCTACTACAGCAGTACATTTTTCATATTTTTGAAGACTTACCAGATGTCATAAAAATCTGTCTGCAATAAGGAGTGTATTACAGAGATGAGCTGATGATAATCAGACTGTTACACATACTCAAAGACAGTAATTAATTGCCAGATATGACTAGCATAAAATTAAATTAGGATAATCATTCGGGAATACTTTTTTTTAGTGATTTAGTGTTGCTTAAACTGTAAAACTTACAGGGACAATTTAAGATGTAAATTTACAAAGTTATTTCTTAATTTCTGTCCAATATTTTAAAATTATGGAAATCATAACACTTATACTTTTTTCCTGACTTTCTCAACTTAGTCTTAATGCTAAGCTTCAATATATTTTTCTGCATCAGTTTTAATGGCAACATAATTATGAAAAAGGCCCATTCAGAAGGAAATGTGTACAAATATTACAATCTGCTTTTTTAATGACATTAAGTGCAAGATTGTGGTGTTTGCCAGTGTCACTGAAATGAAGATACTAATACTTATAACAACTAATACCACATATGTAAAATGCTTTAAATGATGCTAAAACCTTTGAAAAGTAGTCTGTCAAATACACCTTTTATATAATATTTTACATGTGAGCCATTGTGTAGTAAGAACTAAATTAGACTTTTACATGAACATCATTTGTATAGTAAATGACTTAAACCATTATTCCTGTTTGTCTGAGCTAAAATAGGAAGAGTGGAAATTGAAGATCATAGTCTTGCAGTGACATGGCAGAAGGCTTCATGGTGGTGTTTGAATCACCGCTGTGAATGATCTGCCTTGGCGAATAATTCCTAAGTAATTAAGCAGTGGAAATGATGCTGTGTAACTCTGAAAACTTCAGCAGTTTGTATTTTTTTTTTTTTAAGACTAACTCTGCATACTTGCTAACAAAACTTAATGCAATATGGTAGAATAAACAAAACAAATTCTAATGTTGCCAAGCAAAGAGCCCAGTGGATTACAAGGGGAGGTGGGGTGGGAACAGCAATGCTAGTCAGTGGTATTGTTTTAAAACAATACTACAAAAACTCAGAATTTTTTTCTTTTTTTTTTTTTCCTGTTCTTCTGAAAGAAGGGCAAATTAGAGAAAATATCCAAATTCATCATGGGGATGGTGGGAAAAGATTATGGTAATTTGAGCAGCTGCCTCTTTCAAACGTAATCGTAAGTCCCAACTGTAACTTGCCATCAGTGATGCAGGATTTGCAAAGTGCAGGAATCCTTCCTGTTGATTAATCTCGCAAGCCTCTCCTGTATTTGACTGTCCACAGTGATGCTACAGGTCACCTCCAGACTGAGGTTCTGCGTTATTTGATCCTGTTTGTTTACAGTATGGGCCCATTAATAAAATGCTGTGACTCACAAATGGTGACACCTTTGCTTGGGGGACAGTTGTAATGGCAAGTATGTGCCATGGTGTGTCCTCTGGTCCCCATCAGTGCCTTCCCCACCATTGCAGTCTGAATAGCTGAGCTGTCTGTAAAATAGGGCCTTAATTACTGCTGTTAAAAAATTAAAAGGTGAACTGTCAGTCATCTCAGCTTTGAAAATGGTACTACTAATCCCGGGCTAGACTATCTCCACCACTTTGCAAGACTTTAAGGGTGTGAATTTGACCATCTTCTGTCTTGTTAGAAGTGATTAGATAAATGTAGAGTGAGGAGAAGCTTCTGCAGTTCGAGCATTTTTAAAACTAACTGGAGGAGTGAGGATAAACCTTGGAAAGCTGTCTTGTCTAGAATTCAGAACAGATACAAATATTTTTTCACTTTTGGTTTACAGCTGTCAGAGACTCTTTTCAGCAGTGAGGCAGTCATTTTCTGTGTAAGGAGTCTAAGAGGATGTCATTAGTTTTCATATGGACATAGGCTAGTGTTTAGAGAAGAGGATTAAAACTCTTGAGCTCAATGAATGAGTCATGTACAGAGCTTAGACTTCTATTAGAACATCAACATCGTTTTCCTCTGACCAGAATTGCAGAGAGATTATGTTTGTAGAGAGAGTTGAGACCTCCTTATGGGAGAATTTCTTGCTGAAGTGAGAAAAAGCTAGCATTTTGCTAGCATCAGTTACTGGAACCAATCTCTAACCCAACTGGCTAAAGGTAGAGCTTTGGGGTGGCTTGGATTTATTTGTTTGGGGGTTTTTTGGTGTGTTTTTTCCTGCTGCTGTTCTCCTTGAATGCCTAAAAGCTGGTTGCTGAACCATACCTGCCTCTCTTCCAGCTCTACGTGAACAAGAGCATTTTCTGCATCTTCTGTCCCATTTGGAGCAGAGCCACAATGATTCAGGCTTTCTGGTTAGACAGGGAAATTTTGTCTTCGTCCTGTCTGAGACTGAAATATGGCAGGATTTTGATCTCTTTCTCCTAATTTGAACCAACAGTTGGCTTCAGCTAGGTCACATACAATTTAAAAAAAAACAAACCAAACCAAACCACATGAAAACTCAGAGATCAAACAAGCATTGGCTGCATTGAGTTAACCAAGCTATTTTAGTATTTATGGAATTTAGAATTTGGGAAACTAGTATTCTTGAAATGCCAAAAAGTCTGTGCGTGGTCAAATTAATCTTGTTTGTTCTGATAAGAAAGTAGTTTTGATAAGCCTGATTCAAGATTTCTTTTTTACCATGGCTATTTCAATTCAGACAGCAATGGCAAATCTTTTAAGATTCTCCTTGCCGTGTTTACAGTGGGTTCTGTCATATAAGCAGGAAAAAAAAAATCTAGTATCTTTTTGGAAGAGCTACTTGGCTATTAACATTTGTTCTTTTATTTCTTCTTGTAGAATGGGTCTTAAAGTTTTAAAAGTGTTTGTCTTGAGTGTCCGATTTGAGATATACCTCAGAGGTATAGTTTAAGTAGTTTAAGAATCTGGAAATGTGAGACATTTTTGAAGGGAAAAAAAAATCCTTGCTTTTTTTTTTTTTTTTTTTTGAGGTCTTGATTTAAAAAGTGACTGCTCATATATTGAGATCTTACGTGTATGAGCCTCCCACATGCCTGTGGCAGAATATCCTGTAACATAGTGGGTGGAGTGCTAGAACTGATTTGCAGTTTTCCATAAAATTTCCTAGAAAATAAACCTACTCTTATTGCAATGTTTTTTCAGGTTGTTCATAAGCCAAATTTTCATGTGTATGGGTAAAGCTGAAATTAATAGATTTCTATACTGAATAAGAGTATAGTTTGAATTACTGAAGTCCCCTGAATATGAATACTGACACAGTTCCGCAGCTTTGTTCCTTGTGAAATCAGTGGAAGCTGGAGAATTGCTTTTGCAAAATCTTCAGTGGTGGTACTTTTTTTTTAAAGTACTCTTGGGTTTGGGGTTTTGTTTGTTTGTTTGTTTGTTTGTTTTTTAAGACAAGTACTACTAATTTTTTTCAAAATAAGGATGAGTTGCATTTTTACCTCTTCAACGTGAAGCATGATATAAGCTGTTTGCATTATAATACCTAACTCTAACAAGCTTAAATGTTAGCTGACAAGTAGTTCTAAAATCTTATTAATGTGATCATGCCTTTTTAGGAGTGGTTTGTAATATTTTAGAATTTTTGTAGAAGTAAACTTAAATTACACACAATGTAAGATTAGAGGACTTTTTTATAACTTAAAATATCTGGTGTCAGTCACTGACTGAAATTTATACACTTAACAAGCGCATGACTTGTATTTCTGTGAATCAGATAAAAAAGACAATCTAAAAATGACTGAGTTCTGTTCTGTAGTTGTTGAACCTTTTGAGTAATCCCCAAACTGAAAATAAATTCAGCAGTTATTCTTTCAAAAGTATTTTAGATACTAGAATCTTCAAATACAGTAACATTTACAAAAGTAAATTGGTGTTTTACTAAACACAGTCTGTCTTTAGATTTTGATTTAATTTTTACTTAGTGGTAAACAAAATTGTAAGACTTGCAATGTATACAAAGTAGCCTTATGCTAAAGATACTTGCAGTTTTAGCTGGTGGGCTCTTCTGAGATTTAAGGTCTTTTTGCCTTGTTTATTAAGATTTAAATGTTCAGTTAATGTACCTCAATTAAAAAAATTCATAAACCTGACAATTTTTAATCTTTATGGCAGTAGAGTAGTGCTGGAATTAATAGAATACAAGTGATTAATGTGGTCTTAAACAGATACCCAGTAATTTTTACACCACTGTTTTAGATATCAAACTTCCCTTATAAACCAGAGAATAATTTAAAACTTTTTCCAGAACTTATTCTAGAAAAGTGTTCTCACTTCTTAGCAAAAGCTCTACGAAATCCTAGCCGCCTCCTGCATTTACAAATGAAGCTGTAAGTCCTTCTGCTTCTCCAAGTAGGAAATGGAGTGCTGAGAGCTTTTGAAGTTTGTTCCTGTCTGTGTTTAGTTCTTAACAATTTTTTTTTTTACAGTGATTCTGGATATTCTTAACAGATGCAATGAACAGAAACATGTAAGTGCACGGTTATCTTTGGTCAGATAAATTGCTATTTTTTTTTTCCCAGTTCTTAATGAATTTCCTCATGCAACTAAAAATATTGTAGTTAAGTAGGTACTGGTGGGAGCAGTTAATTTAGGTAATAGGTTAATTAAACTAAGGTATAAAAGACTCCTGTCCTCTTCTCTGTTAAAAGTTAGCTAAAGGAACACAAAACAATCATCACAGAATAGTGAATACAAATTAATGGAAATATAGGTCAGACATTTCTAAAACTTAAATCACTGAATTACAGTCTTGTTCCAAGTAGGTGAGTTCCTCTTCCACAGAACTGGCAACTGGAAGGAAGATTAGCACTGTTCAGGGACTGAAAACACCCAAAGTGAGGGGAACAAATTTGATTAATTTGGGGATTTTTTTTTTTTCAGATGCAATTTTGATCTAGACTTTGAGTGAGGTGGTGATGAGATGAGAGCAAATGAGCCACTGAAGTGACTCTGAAATATGACATGAATGAAGTGTAGAAGTTTTTCGTTATGAAGGAGACATACTGACTGCATGCAGTGTCTGGAAACATTTTTGCTGTGCTTTGTATGTGGAAGAGCTCAGTATTATGCTACTTTAAGTATAACTTTAATCCTATGCATTAATTGAGTAACTTTATCTTGATTATCTTTCAGTACAGTCATCTGACCTAATTCCTCATGTGAAATTACTTTTTTTTTTTTATGCTGTTTGTGTCTTGTGGTATTTGAGAAACACTTTTGCTACTCGACAGCTTCTTTTAAATATTTTTTTCATAGGTTTTTTTTCACTTGCTAAAATTTCACATGAAGTTCAGTTGATAGGTATTTCCCTTAATATTCATATTATTGAGTTAAGATGCTGGGTTTTAACTAACATTTTCGTAGTAGTGTGCTATTTGAATTTTGGACTTTTGGACAAATAAGATGATAAATTTGTGGAGGGAGATTGTTTGCAATTTGTTTTTAAATTATCACACTATAAGCATCTAATATAAGGCAGTTTTAAAGACTTTTTTTTAATAGCATGCCATATCCAAGCAGGGTTTTGGGGCAGGGGTGTAAGGTGTCTGTTTTCTTGTATAGCTATGATATGCTGATTTTGTTCCTCTAGAAAAGATGAAAAGTTTACAAAGGCTTAACAAATATGGTTTAAAGACAATAAAATATCTACCTTACTTCTGGTGGTTGTTTAATATCATTTCACAGGTTTGGAATTGAAGAGGAGGCTTTCGGATATATGGATTGAGTTGGTGTAATCCTGCTTTGTAGGTCAAGCATTTGTGACATGAGCATGAATTTTGCCTTTTGACCTTGCTGAGCAAGGAGCTGGCAGCATTAGACCCCACTTGAAAGGAGTCTAATATAGATGCAATGAAAATTTGCCTTGGACAGCCTGGTAGCAGCTCAGCAGTGTTTAGAAAGGTACTATATTTCTTGTGAGTACCTTTTGGTAACATTTTCTCAACTGTTGTACTGTCAGGATCAACTCCTAGATTTCCCCACGCCATTGTCGTGGCTTAAAATCTTTTTCTCAGGCTGCAGCGGTGAATGGAGCGATTGCAAACCATTTGTTATGGGCTTGTTCTCCACTGATGGAGGTCCACTAACCTTTTTGGTTACCATCTGAAGTTAAGAAAGGGAGCTGAGAATACTGGATGAGTGTTTAAAGATCTAGACAGCCAAATAGAAAACCACATATTTTTTTCTTGTTCAGAGTTTGCAAAGTGAGAGTCTTGAATTCGCAAGAGCAACCTATGAGAACTGACCAGATCCTGGGATGGCTGCTGTGATGAGGGCAGAGACCAGCTGAGATTAACTGAGGCATTTAGTTTGCTGTCAAGGTTTCTTTAGACTTTTTGAATAGAGGCCTACTGGTAGGCTACATGGTCTTTTTTTCTTTCTTAGTCAATACGATGAATTTCTCTAAGGCATTTATTGGTGGACTTTTGCTCTTTAAAGATGGACTAAATAATAGAAAGTAGCAAAATACACTCTTAAAGCTATTACAGAAATTAGAGCAAGGTTATTTACACAAGGTATTTAATAAAATAAATTCTGTATTGTAACAACAAAGCCAGGATGATGGGAAACTTCTCTCCTTTACATGGGAAAGTTTGGGACAGGAAGGTACTGAATCACCAAAGGTACAGCAGTCTGCAGGGCTTGGGAATAGAGTTTGTAACTCTTGTCTTTTTCACTGAGTTGTGTTATTGGCACTGTTAGCTAAAAGCCTACTGTTGGTACTTTAATACAATGAAATATAGCTTTGCTTTCATATTAAAACTGTGTTTTGTTGTCCCTACTGTAAATGTTTTATGAAACAAACTTTACAGTTTGTTTTGTGTAGTGCTGTGACTGTTCTCAAGCAGGAAAGTTAGAGAGATGGTACAGATGTGGGGAATCTGGCTTCTCCGCAGAGGAGAGAACACCCATTGCTGTTTTGCTGCACTCCTGCTAGACCGAACAGAGGAGCAGCAGTGATGGCACTCCTCAGAGTGCCCTTCGTTAATGGCGATTGTGTTTTTAAAAGGTAGGGTAGTTCATAGGCTTTCCCTACCACAGGGAAAAAGATGGGAGAACCTGTGATGCCCGACTCAGTTATGTGCATGGATTGCAGGTTGCCCATGTGTGGTTTTACAACACAAGGGAATAGAGTCTTGCCGTGTTACTGACTGTCATCATCTGGGTCTGTATTTGTTCACCAGTTCCCAGTAGGAAAGTCTTTCAAAATAAATTTGGGTTATCTTGTACTTAAATAGTCTGTCAACAGTTCGCTTAACTAATACATCGTTGAAATCTACTTGGAATAGTAATTTGTCCGATGTTTAGTTTTGGAAATGTACAAACTCTCAGTAAATTACCTTAAATAGATAAATGCTGTAGTATAAAATTGGAAGGCTTCAGAGCAGCATTTAAACACTAAAAATGCATTTAACGTGGGATATTTAGCTCTTTATACGTCGCTAATGCCAATGGAAATAGGTAATGTGTTAGGTTTTTTGCAAAGGATTTTGCAAATTAGTTGCAGTGGTAAGAATGTGAACATAAGCGCTTGTTGTAAATAAAAAATGATGTTGAGACTGCTTTTTAATCCCATATTTGCAGAGAATTTAACTAGTGCTGCACAAAGTCCAGCATACACTGTTAAGTGTTTTGCATATTATTGTATATAACAGTATTGGTATTTTAGAATATTTTCCTCTTTAATTAATTCATTGTTGTACTAATTAAAAAAAAAAGGCTATTTTGAAAATAGAAATCAAAATTATAGTAAACATTATGTCTTAATCTACCAAGAAAATTGGCTGCTTCTGAGGATTATTTCATCATTCTGTGCTGCAGCGAAAGATTGCAGTGTGTGCTGTACTTAAAGCTTTGTCCTGAAGTTACTTGAGAAATGACATTTTTGGTTTGAATGTAGAGGTAGATATGTCTGCATCCTTATTGGAATATTTTAGTCTGTTATTTTGCTTTTTTGTTTTGTTCTTATTTTTAGTATTGAAAATAGATTTGTCCAGGTTTGTGTTTTTGGTAAATAGCCTGCAGGCTGTTTCATGGTGTGTATATATAAGGGAAAGACCTTATCAATACCAACACTTTTAAGCCTGATATTTGCAGAAATTCGGAGACGTGATAGTAACCTATTGGATCCTCTTTCTTTGTCTGTTCCTCCGTCCCAGAAATCTTGTTTCAGTAGCTCACTGAGGCTCCTGATGGTGGTCATTACTTTGAGGTTCCCATGGAAAACTACTTTTTTTTTTTTTTTTTTTTTTTAATAGATTTTGGGAGAAGGTATATGGGCGGTTGCTGGTACTAAGTGAAAAGTTGTTTATTTGTGCTGAAAAAAACCCAAACCTACAAGTATTTGTTCACTCAAACCTTGGCATTATTTTCCAGTGTGCTTGCCTAACTCTTCTTTTTTTGCCTAACAAAATCTGAGCTAAATCTATATTTTGAGGGGGTATAAATCATTCCTAAAAGGAACAGGGTACCCTTGCTTGTGTGTGGTGGTGTGTGCTGTGATGTCTCGGAGTGGGTCTGAGCAGGGAGGTGGCCAGGCCCTGAAGTGCCAGTAAGTCTTGTAGAATGAAAATAGTGGGGTTGTCTTGATGGTATTTTCCCTACCCTTGTGATGCTTATTATTTCTTTAATAATTCAAGAACTATAAAGGAAGATTATGAGTAAAATATCAGACCAAATAGTACATGCACAAGGCATATTTTGAGTTGGTTGTTTATGGTATACTCATAAGCCTGAACCATGGCCAGTGTGATTTAATAGCTTCATGGTTTTTGTACACAGACTTAAAAAAAAAAAAAAAAAAAAGGAATAAAGTATTTAAAATTGATTTTCTTTTTTTACTTGACCAGTTTCAAAACAGTTTTCTTCCTGAAGGAGTTAATGAGGGAGAAACTTGGAACCAAATTAAAGTTAGAAGTTGAATTGGATTTCAGGAAAATAGCTGGAGTGTTGAGTTGTATTTATTCACAAGCAGAACAAAAGAAATGTCTTTCTCATGGCTCTGTACGAGGCTGATGCTCGTACAGAAACGAAGTGTCTCGAATCAGAGTGTTGAGCTCCCACCCGAAGAGTGTGCCGACAGTTAAAGGGCGCTTAATTATTTATTTGAATTTCTGAAACTCTTCAGTTCAGATCCATGTGACTATTTCCTGAACATATTGTGATCTCTGAATGTGACAAGCAGATGCCTCTGATGGTTGAGCAAACAGTGCTTATGAAAGACTTCTTTCTCATGAAATGGCAGATACATCCTGCAGGCAGTGGTGCTTGTGTCCTGCTATTTGTAAGTCTTCTGAACAGAAATAATCACTGGGAGGCTGTGACAGAGGATGGAAACCAAGTCACAGGGCAGTGCTAAGAAATGAGCGATAAATAAAACCAGAAAGATGGAATATCCTGCAAGTGCTTTTTCAAATACTTTATATAAATGCTGGTGCAGATTCCATGATATCTTTCTATTTGCAGGGTTGTGGTGCTTGCTGTTAGGATTGCATGTGTGTGTCTGCCATGTGATGGGGCTGCAGCTGTGCAGCCTCTCCCCCTCCTTCCTTCCCTCAGATCGTGGCTGTGTCCGACACTGAAGCACTATCACTGAAAAATGAAATCGGTATTTATAACTTGGCATATTCTTATCAAAGAGAGAGAATTATGTGGTGAGATAATGTGTGTGTAAAACACTTAGTATCTTGAATATGAACTGCTTTTCCTGTGAATCATGTGCTGTGATGAGGGAAATAAAGCTCAAGGGCAAATATTTAGAATACCTGTATATTTTAATTGAAGAAGACTGCCTGAAAAGAGCGACCGAATGTTTTTCACAAAATGAGAGAAGTATCAATCTGTGTAACTAAAGTGTACAGTTTATTAGGATGCACCAGTCCTCCAAGTACAGCAGTGTCATAAAAATTTAAGCTTTAGGCTCATAGTGTATTTTTTCCTTTCAATGCTGTGATACTTTATGCAGAATAATTTAAAACTGAGGGACCTGGTAAGATATTTACTGCAAAAGGACTCTTGTGTTAAATCACATTTGCAATCATAAACATACTGTGTGATTTGATCAGCTTCCCACTTTCTGAAAATTATATGCACTAGTAAATATAACTCAAATAATCTATTCCTGTGAAGCAACCTTTGTTTATGTACTCTCCAGTCTTCTGCATTCAAAAAGTGTTAGTAGCTTCTACTTGTTCCTTTTGACCAATGAATATGTAGGAATGGTAGTATTTCTCTTTAGGAGTGTTAAAGATTCATTGTAATCCTGTTACCTTTTTTTACTTCTGTGTGTTAGTGTGATTTATGTCATTTGAATTAAGATAAGTCTCTTCTGTATTTTTCAGGTTCAAGCCATTTTTTCCATTTCAAGTATTGCCACCTGATGAATATGAAGATCGAGACCTCTGTATACAGGATTTTCTATTGACAGAAGGTCGACTAAAAGTCACGTTAATTGAATGTACAAGGTATGTTTTGTGGTCTTTTGCTCATTCTTGACTAAGCAAGTACCCATGTTACTTAAGTTTGTTGTAATTATAGCTGTAGGTCTGTTCTGATTCATGAACTAGCAGCTTTGGTGTTGTGATTGTGCTCTGATGAAGAAATGTATTTTTTTAAGTAAAAATGAACAAATGAAAGTTGCAGTAAGTTCCTGAGGCTCTTCCATGTTTTGTGTGGGTGCATGCATTTGCCTTTCTTCTGAATTTTGCCTGGTTACAAGCTAATCTGTGCCTCCTGTTGGGGTTTTTCTTGGGTTTTTTGTTTGTTTGGCGCACCAAATTATGAATTTCTTTCCAGGACAGCATAAATGTTGTAATTATCCTATTGTATTATGTTGTAAGCAAAGGGAAATAATTGTTTCACTCAGTCTTACTTAGATTAATCCAAATAACTTTTATAAGGCATTACTTATTGTCTTTGTCTCAAACAAAATAATGGAAAGAAATAAAATCTACTTCCTTCATTCATTGAAGAGAAAATTATTCTCTTTAAAGCTGGAGAAAAGGTGTGTGGGCTCTTGGTTTGTCTGGTTTTGGGGTTTTTTTTTTCAGACCTCTTAGTTCTTGGTTTATGTTAGATCTTATCCAAGTAGTGTTTAGGCTTTGATCTAGTCATGTGCCATTCTGCTCCTTATGAACTAAACTCTGGTTTGCAGCAAGACTTTTTTTTAACCTGTTGTTTTCATTGCTTGTATTACCATATGAGCTCCTCTTTGCACTTTTTTTCTGTAGCCTTGTACAACTGTTTGAATTGTGTTTGCTGTACTAATGTGGTTTATCAGTGCCATGGATTTCCAGAAGATACTCTTCTGTTCTAAGGATTGTGTGGGCCACAGCGGTGATTTTTTTTTTTTTTTTTTCCGTAATAAAATTGCTGCTTACCTGTCTCTTAGCTTTGTGTTATGTTTTCTGTGAATGATCCAAGGATACTAAATGACTCTGTGCACTCCTTGGCTGCTAGGAGTGTTTCCTTTTTACCCATACAGAGTAAGGGAACTCATGATCTCTCTTTATAGGCAGTCTGCAATTTCAGTCTGGTAGTACATTCATTTTTATTATAAGAGGGCCCAAAATAACTACCTTAAGTTGTGTGCAGTTGTTCTTGGTTTGGAAAGTAATCTTTTAAATACTGTGTCTTTCCTGAATCTGAAACACTGTGTAACATCACCAACATGTCAGTAGCGTTGTGTTTCTTTCCATTACATTTAGAAGCCAGATTGCTCAGTTTGACATCATCATCTGACCTCTCAGTATTTTCAGCTGTCACAGATGCTTATCAGATGGATGGGAGAGGATGCAGTTGCTGGCTTGTCAGGTCTTTTAAGCTTCAGGTCTGACTTAATCCGACTGTTTTATGCCGCTTGGCGTTTCTTGACACACACTTGAAAATTATGTCTCAACAGACACCTCTCAATCTAGATGTCTGACACTTGGTCCCTAGTAATTTCTCAGATCTTCCAGGTGTCCCATCCTTTCTTGAACTAAACTACAACTGCTGTCCGTAGAGTCCCCCTGTGAGTAAATATTCTTGCTTACTTTGCACCTGAAGGTATTGATGAGGTGGAAGCTGAAAGACATATAGAGGATTTTGGTAGTAAAAGAAGAAATACACAACATATATGAAAGTAACAATGACGAAGCTTTCCTTTTTCATCACCACTGTATGTGAACTTTTGTGAAGGTTGCCTGGGATCATTCTCAATGGTTCTTTTGCAGTGCAGCACTGCATACTGAAATACAGAGCTTTATCACTCATGTCTGCCGTAGGGACCTGAAAATTTTTCTTAGCGATCATTCTCATTCCAGAAATGAAAGATCACTTTAACTTCTGTGTGTTTTTCAGTTTTGCTCAGTGCCTCAGAAGGTTTTTGTATTCTCTCTCAGTACAGTAGCTGTTCTTTGACTTCTGTATAGAATTTGGAGTTGATTGACTGCTGACATATTCCATCTAGTCTGGTAACAGAGTTCTGCTACTTCTCCTGCTTATATCTAAAATACAGTGGTGGAACTATAGTGACAAAACATTTAGCAAATTTTTTGTGTTATAAATGTCTAGTTTAATTTCATCATAGTCTTCACACAACCAAATAGCTGCACTTGTTTCTTTTCTAATTGCAGGCTTGACCACATTAATTTCCTTGCTGTCATGCTATTGAAAGAAAAATTAAATTTTGCACATTTTCAAAATTAAATTAATGAAAGGATGGGAACTTGATGTAAATAATAAAGGATTATGTTTTGCAAATTTTTGTCTGACCTGTTGAAAATGTAAGTTTTCGTGTACAAGTGCAATGCCCTTGCAGAACTCAGTTGTTGCAAAAATGCTATTATCTGTCATTACCTTAAATTTTTAAGGAAAAGGAAGAAGCAAAGCAACATGCTGTTAAATTTTGCTACATTTATTTTTTTAAAAGATACATTGTGAAGAAAGTCTTAAAGCCTATAAACTCTTATGTTGGGTGAGAATATTCTTCCAAAACTATGCCATCAAGTGGGCTTTCTAAATTAGCATTTGTTTCAATAGATAACCTTTGTGGAGAAGGCAGTTTTCATCAGATACCAGAGTGTACCTGAGACTGACTTGTCAAATATGGACTTTTATGGGTTCTTTTCCTTTTGTCTTCAAGTAGATTTCAGTGTGCAGCAGTGGCACCTTTAAGTATGTGAATACTGAATCTGCTTTTGACATTCTTAAAATGTGGGAAATATTCTCCTTATTTCAGCTTCTAAAATACTTGCAAATAGAAAGGCCACAATTGAAATAAAAAAAAAAATTTAGGAAGGCATTGTAAGGGAAATAAATTCAGCTTGCTTTTATGCACCTGGTAATAAATAACATGTTACTAAAGGTGGGTGTGTACTTCGTCTGCCCATACCAGATTCTTGTTAGATTTGCAGATCAGTACTTCAGTATTCGTCCTACAAAAAGCAGGAAACTTGATAGCCTTGTTATTTATCCTCCTTTCCGAAAGACTATAAAGACTTGCTGAAGTTTTTGGCTTGGCTCGGCTCAAGAGTTGAGGTGACCACAGCCTCCATGTGCTTCTGTTGTTCTGTATCACAGGACAAACACTTTATGTCTTGGAGTCCTTGTAGCTTTCAGACTGGAAAGCAGGACAGCTACAAACAACTGTTTTTGTATCTATAGCTATGCTGTTGAATCACTTTCTCCTACCTTATCCTTACTTGTTGAAGGAAACCATCTGATTTACAACTGAAGAAGGAACAAAAATTCACTTTCTGTATGTGTATTTTAATTACTCAGGTGGTAATTTAATCACATTTCTTTATTAATTTAATTATAGTTGGGGTCATAAACTTTGTTTCGGGATGTCTTTCATACATCTTTTCATACTGATTTATAAACTTTCAATCTGTAGGACATAGATATCTCCTTAATATCCAGTTGTTTTGGGTGTGTTGTGACATAATGTTAGTCTTTATCTGCAGCTGTGTTATAGAATACAGTACCTCTGTTTGCATGCTAATGGAGGTATTATTCAAACAAAAATTCCCTTGGTGTAGTAGCAGTTAAAATTTCCCCTTTGTCTTTCTGAAATTGGAAATTGAATTCCAAACTCCAGCATGGAGAGCTCTTAAAAATTTAAATGCGTAGTTTTGCTGTCTTGTTACGTATTCCTTCAAGTTGGGTGTTGGTAACCTAATGTAAGGTGAAATCTCATTATGAGTCATTGTTTTTCTTGTGACTTTTGTTATGGTTCTGGCTGAAAATTCTATTTTATTCCCATTTTGAGCTGCCTCCTGTCCTTGTTCTTCTACCTTAGTTGCCACTAGTACAAGACAGCTAAATAGTTACTGTGCTGATATGTTAGAGGGACAATAAGTACCACTGGAACAGTTCCCGAGAATGTGTCTAGGTGACCAGAAGATGAAATGTGTGCAGCCAATGATCAGCTGTGGAAAAGCTTTAATGAACTGTCTGATATCAATGAGACACTGAGGAAAACCTGTGTTACTCAAAAGCACCTACTACAAGCAGAACAGAAAAGCCACAGAGGGTTGCTGGGGATGGCTTCAAAATAAGCAAAGGCAGCATGAGTTTGTCAGTTCAAGTAACCTTGAACTAACTTAAGTCTTGACCAGACGATATACCTAAGCAGTTGGTTCTGAGGCTGGATTTCTGCTTACAGTAATCAAATCAATAGTGTCTAGACAAATCGGTGCTGAAGGTCAAGGTGGAAATGAGGTTGACAGCTGCTGTTTGCGGTGCTTCACTAGAGCATGCAAACTTTCCACCTGAAGATGGGGCTACAGGAGGTAGCCACTAACTCTGAACAAAAAAAAAATTGACACTTTGTGAAGCAGGTGTGCTGGGTGCCAACCCAAATGTGATCTTCCCCTATCATCTCCCCCATGCATTCATGTACTCAGCTAAAAACCAGTTAAACAAATACGTCATCGAGAGATGTAGAAAAGAAATATTTATTTACCTCTCCTTGCTGCAATGCAAGCTAGAGAGCTGTCATAGCCAGAGAGGTGTTTTCCCTTGGGATTGGCTTAATTTTGCAAATTCTAATTGTTGGTGAAAGTTGTTTTCAATAGCTTTACTTAATTTTCAAAGTATGTATACTACATATCTCCATGTCTGGAAGGCTAGGCACTTTTTGATCGTAAATATTTAGCCTAGAAACTTTATTTAACAACATCAAGATAAACAGAGAAAATTGACATGTTCTTCTAACAGCTTTTGTCTATATCATCTAAAGAGTTGTGTAACACATCACAATCACAAATAGGATACTTCAGGTGAAAGCTTAGAAACTGTCCTTGTCAAATGTCTATGGAAAGTTTGGGGGGTGGGGAGTTAAAATCTAGTAGCTGTTTTGAAAGACTAAGATTTGTTTGAAGTTTTTATTCAGAAATATTTATCTGCTTCCAACTACTGTGAGAGAAGCTGTGTGCAACTTTATTGCTGTTCTATAGCATAAAGGTTATTGTTTTTTTTCTTTTATAGTACTGATATCTACCTGAAAAGCTTTATAGCCTTCTGGAATAGGGTATCATGCATGAAGAACCACTCTTTCTTTTGTTATGAATGTTACAAAAAATTAGATATGAGAGGATCCCAGTTTAGTGAAATAGAAACATGAGCAGTAGTAAACTGTGACTTTAATTCATAGTAACACTCTCTTGAACCAAGAAGAGCTGCAGTATATTGTGAAGTTTAGGACTAGAATGGAAGAATCTTGTGGCTATTGTTGCTTTTTAAAAAAACAAAAAAGTTATTCTTCTATGGAAAAACACTAGCCTGCTGATTTGCTTTATTTAAAAAAAAACAAATCAAAAGAAAGAGGGAAATACAATAGCAAAAAAAAAACCCAAACCAAAACAACCAACCAAACCAACCCCCCAGAACTCAAAAACCCCTAGCTAAAAATTTTAAGTTATATTTTATATTTATGGAGTTCTTCCACTAGAGGGTGGCAGTGTCTTTCCTTTTGGTGTAAGGCTGTGCCTGTGGAATCTTTTTTGTGTGGACTTCTCTGTGTGTACTCATTGATAACAGACTGTATAAATGAAGAATGGTGAGTTTAATATGATATCTGGGATATATGTAACAGTATTACAATTCTTACTATAGGCTTTTCTATTTCAGGTTACTTATGTTTGGATCCTATGAAAGAGAAACAAATGTTCATTGCACAATGGAGCTGAGCAGTAATGTTTGGGAAGAAAAATCAAGAAGTTCTATTAAAACGGTAAAAAGTGTATAATCTTTGCATGTTGCAGTATGTCTTATGCTCTTAATACATTGTCTGGAAAGAGTGTATCTTTGGACAATCAAATAAGTGATAGAGCAGAAAAAAAATAACCCAAAACTTAACAGATGAGTTATTTACTTCTTAATCCAAAGTATTTCACTGTCAAATTGACATGTATGGATAACATCATGTTCAGTTATCACAACTGTGCTTGAAAACATACCTACTTTGAATATATTGTCAACTGCCCATCTGCATTAAAACAAATAGTGTAAAATATGCACTTTTATAGTCCTGTTATATTTCAGTGGGGCAATGTTTAGAAAACAGGAAGATTTACCTGTCTTTCACTGGCCAGTAGTGTATTCCCTTCTGATGTGAGTGTTGAAGACAGCGTGATCAGAGGGTAGGTAGCTGATGTGACTGTCTTTCTCCTTTTCGCCTGCATTTTGTGAAAATATAGGCAATTGCTGTAGATCTCTTAACTTTTTTTAGAGCATATGAATCCACTCTGTCTGGCAAAGAAAAATACTTTTACAAGTGTCACCAAATATAGAAAGTAGTAGTGGTGGTGGTATTGTAAGTTAATCCTTTACTAACTATCATGCTTGATAACATGAGTTTAGCAGCATACAGCCTACAAATTGCCTTTCCTTTTGTGTGTGTGTGAGGATGAGGGTTGCCTTTTTTTTTTTTTTCCTTCAAACAAGAGGGGTGCCATGTGTGAAAGAGTCTTTCAGTTTCACATTAGAGTGATATCATGGTAGTCATAAAACTGAATTGGGCTTATGCTGAGCAATAAGTAATGTGCTTATTGAAAAACAAACAAACAAACAAAAAAACCAAAACCCCAGAAACTTTAAAAATACTTTCTGTTAACAATTGGTTTAATGCAAAGAAATCACTGGAACAAAAATCAATGTCCTGCATTTTACTCTCTGCTGAGTGCAACTAGCTTAAGCCCTGTGCCTTTGTTATATTTGACTGGAGTTGTGTTTGGAGACCAGCATCGTTTTGCCACTGGAACAGCAAGAATCCAGAATTTCAGCATCTCATTCAGTTTCTGCAATTAAATTCCACTTTGCATTGTTTTTAAAACTCCTTGTAACAAATGCTATGATACTTGTTTTCAGCTTACTCTATGTTATGTTTTGCTAAAAGGTTGTATGGCTGAGCAACAGACAGAAAGCCTCTTTTTGTTATCTTAGCTGCTGTATTCTTACTCAGATGAAAATCTTGAAGGGAAGGTAGAGGTTCACCTATAGTCTCGTAGGAACCCATAACACTGGGTGGCAATTAGCTTTCTGAGTGTGGCAGGGAAACGACAAGCGGGGAGCCTGCAGCTGCAGCGCAGACCGAGACACTTCGGAGAAGAACTTCCCCAGACCATGGTTCAGCAGCCAGACATCATAGAAACCAATGGCAGCTCAGGACTGTGTTCTACAGAAGTTGTCTCTGTCTTGGCCCCCTCTCTACCTGCTCCTAACATGGTCAGTGGTGTTTGTGTGGTTACGAGTTAGCCATGTCAACTCCCTGAGCTGGCTTGCTGCACGACAGCTCCAGTGCTGGTGGAAAGGAAAAAGAAGGGTGGGACGGCAGCAGCTTCAGCTAGTTTAAACTGCTGAAGCACGGCACCACCAGAGGTGATGGCCTAAAGTGTTCCAGTGGTCCTGAGAGGAATTACTGGGTTTGCTTAACTCTAGAGGTTGCTAGACTTCATTGAAGCACTAGGCAGGAGGTAGATTTGAGTAATTTATTTTCAGACCTTTTTGTTTAATCTGTTTTATGCAGCAGTTTTTAATTTTGTTTAACTTTTTCTAATTTGTTCTAATCTAAAGGTTTAAGCCTCTTTGCATGATCACATGAGGATAAGGTAGGAGCAATTCAGCCTTAGTAGTCTGGCCAGTTCATAGTCTTAACCCTTTCCTAATGATAATGATAATAAATATTTTCAAACATTTCAAGAAACAAGCAATACTGCCAGCGTTCAAAAAAAACCAACAACAAAACCAAAAACCCGAACAATTTCAGGATCTGGACCCAATGCTGCTAATACTTACTCATGTGAACGAGCCTTTTGTTGGGGTAAGCTATGTATGAAACCACGTGCGAATCTGCAGGGTTGGTGCTGTAGCAATGAAGGTGGCAGTACACTGATTTACCATTATGCTTCTCTGGACAAATTAATTTGTGCTTATTTTTATATAATTTTCAGTAGCAATATTGGAACGTATTCTTTTACACTCTAGCAACAGAAGAGGAAAGAAAAAACACTCTGTGAGCAGCATGGCACTGGTGTGTTTGTGACAGCAGGTGGCAGTAGGACTAAACTGATGGAGGGTGGCATGGCTCCTTTTTTAAAACTACAGAAAAGTACTCAGGGTGAGACTCTCAAGAACTCATCTTCTGTTTCAGCATCTAAAATGAAATGGCAGGTTTTTAAAATTTCTTAAGCTTTTGGAAATCTGGCCTGCAATGTAGAGAAGCGCTTTCTATGCATCTTTGTTGCAGTACTTCATTAAACATAGTTCAAACACTGCCTGCCAGAGAGCAGAGACTCCTTCATCTGAATTGCTCTAGCTCTGCTGTCAGTATGAAGAATTCACTGTGCTCAACCATGTTGAACTTTAGGCTGCTAGATAGGCGTCCTAATTTTAAGATCCTGCTTTTGAAAATCTTGATACGGTAGAATACAGAAACTGAAAATTAGCAACTTGCAGAACTACTTTTTGCTTCTTGACTTATCTTCAACAGATGTAGTGAAATCACGGAAGTGTCTTTTCCTTAAGAAATCAGGTTAAATATGCAAGTTAAGTTACAAAATGTTAGGACATCTCACTGGGTGGCAAGAGTATTGCCAAAGATCCTCAACAAAATAAGAAGCGTTCCTGACACACTTAACACTGGAACTTAGTTATTTTTCTCAGAAATTGTAACTGTGTGATTAGTTAAATAAGAAGTAATAAAGAAAAAACATTGTGATATTTTTCCAAACAAAAAGTTTACTTGTATCTTTAATTGTGATTTTTACCTCTAATGCAATGTTAACCACAAGGCAGCTGATCATAATACTTAGTATCTTTCTAATATTACATCCTTCTCTTAACGCTGAAATGTGCAATAATTATTTGAGATGAAGTTGTTGGAATGAATAACAACTTCAGAAACTATGGAGGAGAAATGACAGACTAAGTTAAAGTGAAAAGTAGAAAGATGCATTGTGGTTTAAAAGCATCTAATTTGTAAGAGTCTCACATAGGCATGAAAATACATCCTCTGATTCAGACTATGTTCTACAATGCTCCTGAGGAAAATTCTCATAACTTTCTATACTTCCTGGCGTTTTCATTCTTTTTATTATGTTAGTAGCGGTGATAAAAGATTAGACAGGTTTAATACTTCATAATGAATTTTGGCGAGCCTTTAATCTGATCCCATTATTTATGGAATATTAGTAGGTGTCAAAATTGGTTTTGAAAAAAGATGCTGTGTTATTGAACATATCTAGAGCATTATTGAAGTGTCTGTTATAATACAAAGGTGTCTCAGGCTTCTCTTCATCAAATCAATCTGAAACACCAGTAAGGTGTTCAGATGTGAACTTCAGAGAGGTGATTTGGCACATTCCCATGTGACACATGTAAACATTCTTAAATATCTTAATTAGTAGTACGTGCTGCTGGAATTAACGTTAATCACTGCATTGCTTTGTAAAACTTAATTATGTATGGATAGGATGTAGTAATTAGCATTAGCAGCATTGGATTACTAGACAGGTGTTCTGTGGCTAAATAATTAGATATGTCTGAATAATTAGGTATATGTTTGTAGATATTAAATGGAGGCTGTGTCATAAATGTGAATGGTTATGTCCACCAAACTGCCAGTTAGCAATACCAGGTTGATTTCTACAAACCAACCAAATTGTTCTGTTTTCCCTTGGAGCACATCTGTTTAGAGTGGACCCCGGCCTTGTTACACTTAGTCAGAATCTTGCTGCTAACTTTACTTGTGCCAACACTTCATGTCTAGTGTTGTGACAGAGTAACAATTTTTCAGCAGAAACTGAAGTTGGTTTATGAATAGAAGGAAAGTATAGTCTGCCTTCCTTAAAAGTGGCAGAAGAATGGACATAGAAATTATCTTGAAGTATTAGTAACAGAGACCTGAGAGAGCTTCGCAGCTTTAAGTATCCCTTGTATTGACTATGCAATGCCTTGACTGCTCAATGGATGCTCAGCGCCCTGAGTGTGGCAAGCGCTGGCACTTTCCTCTGGTTCCAGCACTGTACAGGAGAATGAATCAAGAGTATAGTTGTATTGAAATACGAATCTTATTTCTTATGAACTGCTCTGCACATCTTGGTAGTCATGTTACCTTTCTTTAGGTACTGATTTTTCTGACAGATAAATTGGTTTTCCACAAATTGTAGAAACTACTGCAAAATTAATGTTTTCTCCAGTTCATTCTGAACGTTGTGGTCAGCACTGAAGTAACTGAAGGGGAAGACCAGTGACACGGTCTTTCAATATTGCACTTTGAATTTGTGCATACACATATATAGGCCATGATCTCCATGTCTTTTGGTGAGGTTATCTTGATGGATATGGTGCTTTATAGGTAAATTTAATGGTAACTTTGAAATTGCTGTAGGCAGGCTGGTTGGTACCTGTTTATAAAAACAAAGCAATATGTCTCAGCCTTTCATAAAACTAAATTTCTTTTATCAGGGATTAAGGGAAACTTAAAGGTATTCCAGTACTGTAACATATGAATGTAAAATGAGAAATAATGTAAATCAAATCCAGCACCTTCTGAAATGAGTTGCCTGAAGATACTAAACTATAATGTCAAAATTTAAAGCAGCTGTGAAATGTTAATTTGTAAATACATAGAGTTAAATGCCTCACAGTTGGCATTTCAGTGTGCTTATTTAACAGCCTGCCATTTCAGCATTTAATCCTATCAAAAGAAAGGAGGAGGATTAAAGTAAGAGAAGCTTTTTGAAAATGTCACTTTTTATGAAAATTCATGATCTTGTAAAATTTGATAATATTTGTAAATACAATGGGGAATAGTTCTGAGATTTGTGCCTTACATAATATTCTGTAATCCGTCTTTCAAATAAACTTGAAGGCCATCAGGATTTTTTCGGTCTCATCCTAAACATTTAAGCTTTTTGACTTGGGGCTTCAGAAAGCTTTTCTGTGATTTAATGAGTGACCTTCTGTGAAAATGCACTGTAGTTCTTTACTGCTCAGAGTCTATTGAATATGAACATTAAAAAAAAGACCAAACCCAACAAAAACCCACTAACAGCTTTTTTTTTTTTTTTTTTTTTTTTTTTTAGTGTATGTATATTCAGATAGTTGTTTAGAACCAGTTGTCATCCCTCTAGTCACAGCCTGACCTGGTACTTCTTGCCTGCTTATGAATCATTCAAAAGTTATATACTGCATCCTTGGGCATGCATACCTTCACCTGGGATGGGTAGAAAGCAGAGCTTGCTACGCTTTTGCATTTGGCAGCAGACAGTACTAAATGCATCATGTGCAACCAAGTCTGTAGCTTCCCTTACTTGCACCTTCTTTCTCCTTATGTCCAAGCTTGAAGTTGTGATCCTTCCCAGCCTTCCCTGGAGTGCTGCAGAGACTGACTGCTTGCAATGAATCTGACTTGCTGAGTTTCAAATTTAAAATACCAGATGGAAAGATTAGTGGATAAAATAACTTGAGTGAGAAGAATCTGTAATGAGCAGGGCTTAATGCTCTGTGTGTGCTTGCGCTTCCCCCATCGCCAACTCCTACTTTAAGAGCTGCCAACAGAACTTATTTGTAGTATTCAGACTTAGGAAGAGAAGTTCTTCTGCAGCCAGATATTTGGCTCATATAGTGAAGGAGGTCTGTTTTGAAGCCACTTAATTCCAGTCTAAATCTCCATTAGATTTTTGTAACCAAATTGTATTGCAGGTGCCATTGGTGATGTTGTCTATTCAGTTGGTCTTCCAGGTTGATATTTTGCAGGGTGTTGTACTCTCTGAAAGCGTGGTAGTGGCTGCCTTCTGATTCATCAGAAAGAGTCATGAAAGAGGCACAAGCCTTTCAGGTGGCTGTGTTGGGTGAATTTACCTTTGTAAGACCTCTCTGTATGACTGTTCTAGGACAGAAATTATATAAAACTTCAAGCTTGATCAGGGATTAGTTCTGTTCTATAATGCTTTTTACAGAGCTGATAAACAACATTCATTTTTGCTGTGTTTTTTCCTTGAAGGTTGTGCATGTAATAACCAACCTGTAGTACAGATTCTTTGAGTTACCTTTTAGTTGCCTGTCTTCCATATCCTTCTGATAGTACACAGTTTGAATAGCAGTTGTAAGCTTTTCTTGTTATACTTTTTAACTTTGTATTTAAAATACAAAACTATTAAGTAAACACTAAATGATATCTTTTCCTTAAAAATGCTTGTAAAAGCTAAGATGGGCACACTGTTTTAGTGCGTCACTAGATGTGCTGCTGATGACTTTTTTTTTTTGTATTCTTGTCATCTATTCTGCTGCATGTCCAAATATTGGATGCAAGAAAGAGTTTAAAGCAGGTTTTACAGCAGCTGTGTTTCTCATTTGCAAAGAAATTGATTTACAGTGGTAACTGATCTTGCTAAATAAATAGATGGTTGATGCATGAAAGCTAACTTTGTTTGCATTAACAGTATGGCCTATTGTAAGAGAGATAACAGTGTTTTATTGACCAGAGTAAACAAGGTGGTTTCTGGGTAATTCAGTATATTTCTGGAATGACTTTCTAAACTATGTTGTTACATCCTCTTGCAAAGTTGTGCAGCCAGATGAGCTAGCAGCTCAGGTTGGAAGCTGCTGCACGTGGCTGGAAGTAGAAGGGGAGGGACTTACTTAAACACAGACATCCACAACCACCTTTCGAAAAATAAGCAGTTTTTATTCTCATTTGTTTGTAGTTTGTTTTCCTCTTCAGTCTTCTAGTTTACTTTTTAAATATATTTTCTTAGAGCATCTTTATAAAAGTTAACCTCTTCTTAACATACTAGGTTTTTTCTTTTCAGATTGAGAGATTGGGATCTGTTCCTACTAAGGAGGTAGTAATTGGATTGAAACTAATTTACCCATTTGTATGGATTTTAGTGATGTTATAATGTTTCCTTACCAAATCAGGACCTCGCCAAATAAACTGCTGGGCATGTCAAAAACTGTTTCCTTCCATTGGTGAACAGTTACGTCTCCCAAAATAACCAAGAAGGGAGCCTGTGTTTGAATGTTTAATTACTGAACAAAAATGTTTTTTCCAGGTTGTAACAACACAAAGAGAGAAAGCCTGGGGGTGGGTAGAAAGTCTTGGAAAAGGGGCCCGTGGCTGTGAGTAAAAATACTTGTTAAGTAGTGAGGTACTGGCACTTAGTGCTCATATGCTCTCCTAAAACCAGTTAACTTCTAAAATCTGTGTGAGACGTGTAGGGGTTTGACACATGACAAAGTTGTAGGGGTGTTTGTTTCTGACTGCAAGTTGTTCAGCGGGAACTTGTCTGAGTTACTCCCACAAGTACTTCATCATCTGGAAGTTCATCTTGCAATTAAGGAAGGGAAAATTACATTGTAGTTTCTGCAGATTGTCAAAGGATAGGCAAGTGCTTGTAGTTACCGCAGCACAGCTGATGTTTAACTTCTGACCCATTAGTGCCTTCAATAATCTGGTATTGCCCTTGGTTCCAAGTATAAACAATTCACCTGTTTATAGACTTTGAAGTACAGTAATAACTACTGAGAAGGCTTCTCTTCTGAATGCCACTTTATTTAGTTGCTTTGTTCACAGTTTTCAGTCTGAGCAATTAAAGCTACTCAGCTTTTTTACTAGAAGTTTATCAACAGCCTGGAGTTAGATCTTGCATTTAATTTGGGGTTTACTCTTTACAGGTTGTCTGACAGCTTCCCATGCTCGCTTGCAGTATGTCAAATGCTGCTACTGAGTTTTGCCTACCCTTGTTCTCTACATTGTTTATTGCTGTTATGGGCTGTACTAGAGAAGGACTAGGGAGAGTGTGTGCAAATGAATGTCCAGGAGGAGTTAACTTATTTTAGGAGGATTTTGCCCAAATTGGTTATGTTGTTCATTTGTTGTTGTTTTGTGGTGGTGTTTTGTTTTTTAACCCAAGTTCGCAGATGGAGTTTGGAGACTTGACAGTCTTTAGGTCCTCTTAAATGACTAAAAATGATGGCTAACTATGGTAGACCATTTCTTGAAGTAAAGTAAACCTGTTGCAGATTTGCCTCCTGGAATGTTTCTATTTTTCATTTGATAGTCTGAAAAAGGCATAACTAGGCTAGGACTAATATCAACTTTTAGCAGCTCAGTTTGACAAAACGAAGAGCCAGAGTGAAACATAGTGGCATACATTACACTGCTGAACTGTGCTGTCTGAAACAGATGTTTTAGGTGACACAAACTGTGATACAGGGAGCAGATGGAGACAGCAGAAAGGGCATTGATTGGTACTTACTAACTGATGTTTGTCACCAGGTGAGCAGGTTCTTCAGCACTAAGAATAGGCTTTAGAGAGATGTATAAAATGAAGGGGTCCTGAACAGGTTGGTTATTACAGGCTGCTGCGTGACTGAAAACATCCATTTGTTGGTAGGTCATCTGTCACTTCTCTAACAGAAGTTTGCTTGGTGGTTGTTGTTTCTCATTTTTAATGCCCATAGATGCATCAAAGTATCCAAAACAACCACTTGCTTTTAGTTAATGGACAGACTGAGAGCTAATTAGAGTTTGTGGCATTTGTGTTCCCATCTTTCTCGCTGTCCGTACGCACCCCCCCTCAGAATGCACACTGTGTGACAATAGGACAAGGTATCCAGTTACTCTGCAAGTCTTTAGGGATCGTGAAGATGATCATAAATAGCACGGGCAGCCAGCAGGAATGTGCTGTGAAAGGTGTGGCCATATCATAGATTGGACAAGCATGTATTTTGCTTATCCACTAAAATCTGCAGGGCCTCTGTTCCTATCCATCCTGAGCTCCTGGTCAGTAAGGGCTGCTCTCACTTGTAGGCACCTGGCATAAGATGGTATTCTTTTACACATCTGCTTTGCCTGCAGCGTGCTCTACGCTTAGAAGTGTGATTTATACTTAGAGTTGCATAAGTGCAGCTGTTTGCATTGGTTTTTTTTCTTTTCTTTTTAAAATAATCAGAAGTGTGAGTGTGTCTCTGGTTCTCTATATTATTCAGACTTCTTACCTAGTGATGGCCCTACACATCAGTGCTCCTGTCTGGATTTCATCAGGTATCCTTTTGTTCTGATGAGCTTTTAGAAGAGATTGTATTCAACTCTTCTGGAACATTAAGTATATGCTAATTAAATAGGCATATTATAGAGCATGTAAAGGGAAGAGGAGAGCTTACAGGGCAAACTGCATTAGATTCCATAGTTTTGCTTTTCACAAAATGGCTTGTATATAAACATTCCCATTAGTAGAAGAAATCTCAGCTGCTTGGTTCTGATTCTCATTTTTATATTTCCACCAGCTAAATTAACAATTACATTAGCTTAAACAAAAGCATAAGCAAGTTAAATACCAGGAAGAAATCTGGAATGGAGATTTCTTAAAATATCCTTAATTAATAATATATAGTATGATAATAATTATTAGTATTAATGATTTAACTAATGAGCCCACTGTTCTTTAATGTAGATATTTAGTGCCCTTCAATGGGATCAAAATGCATTTTCAGAAACCACAAATAGTTGATATCTAGTGGTCTTAAATTTTGTGGTTCATGTGTCAAAATACAGGCATAAAAAACTACTGAGTAACTGCAATGAAAGGCTTTAATTTTGTGGGAGAAATTCCTTATTCTGAGTACACTCATGTAATGTAGCTATATTTATGAAGTCAAATGGGTTAAGTAGTTCAGATTCTTGAACTCAAGGTAATGCAGTGTTGTTACATGTGTCATGTCTTACCTTCCTAGAATGTAATTATTTAACTGAACGTTATCTCAAAATGACTATTCATTTTTTTTCTTCCTTTCTTGCTTTTCAGTCATAAGTTGAAGTAGAAATTAGATGTTTGTCTCAGTGCTCCAAGTCCCTTCTAGGTCTAGTAGGGTGGAGCTCAACACCTGGAGGCAACACAGTGAATGAGAATGGTGTTTGGAGTATTTATATGTTGATATTATAATTTTCACTAGTTACGATACTGTGGCTATCCTGTGTCTGTAAAACCGCAGGAGTGAAATCTTGCTTTGTAGACAAAAGTGCATGTTAAGATAATTATTAGTGCAGGATAAGTGATTCTTCTTCTTGCTTTTTCTTAAGGGTGACCAAGCATTTTAAAAACACTTTCCGTAATTAAAAAAAATGTATAAGCAAGCATTTTGTAATGCAAGTGCGGTATGTGTCTCCAAATGCTCTATAATGACAGCAGATAGAAATGAGAAAGTAATATGAGTGGGCAGCATAGCAATTGCCTTGGAAAAGCCTAGGGGATCAAAAATGGAATTGCTGATTCCCGTCACATGCATGAAATGACTAAAAGGTCATTCCAGTGTATTAAGGTTAGATATAGCAGAGTGATGCTCTGCAAAGGACACCTACATATCGGAAGTAATCGGTAGTGAATCATCATTAGAAAATGGAGCATTTCCTTTAAATGCAGTCTGTTAAAAGGCTGCTTCTATTAAAGTTTTGGTGAGATAAATATTACAAATATTTTAACCAAAAGTCAGTACCTTCAGATCTATACTTATGTCATTCTGTTTCCATTTTTAGGTGCTTAGTTTGGGACAAGTATCATGCCTGTGCACCCTCAGATCCATTTGATGTTAATTGAAGCTATATATTTTCCTTAGCTGAAGGAAGAAAACAAAACCAAAAAAAGCCCTTAAAAATCTGAGGCCGGGTATGCAGAAAGGGTTTTGGTGTTTGGTTGTGGTTTTTTTGTTTGGTTTTTTTTGTTTGTTTTTGTTTTTTTTTATTATGAAAACAGCCATAAAGTTTTTCACACCTAAACAAATATATAAATATATACATAAATATATAAAGTGTATATACAAGTTGTGCATATATATAAAAATGCATGCACTTAATATATACAGATCTATGTACATATATATAAAATGAAAAAAACCCATCAGTTGTTCTTCTTCAGTTAAGTTTATATGGAAGTCTCATGGATAACAAGTTAACCATGCGTTTTAAAAATGTAGATACTTGTAAATACAATAAATGACCCCTGAGAAACTGAGCTTGGCTTACCTGAAGTTCATCAGTGCTTACAGCTCTGATGTACAAAAGAGTCAAGAAATACAAAGATGATGTTTGAGAGCAATTGCAGAAATCTGTTTGTAGGTTGCTCGGTAGTTATATACTCCCACAGATGTGTGATTTAAAGAATAAGCTGTACAGCAGCTTGTAAACTAAAAATACAATCACTTTACATAACAATGTGAACTACATGTGAAGTGAGCATAGGATTACAGTGTTCATAACTTTATAACACAAACAAACATGTGGTCCATCTCCACTGTAATCTCTCCCCCTTTCAAACCAGTGTTTTCCACTGGTCTCAAATCAGATGCACATTTGTGATAAGTAGAGACAAAAATAGACAGTGTATATGATTTCATTGAACTAGTTAAGTGTATAACGAGTAACCTGCTTAAATGATAAATTGCTGTTCAGTCACATGGTATTTTCTGTGAAATGTGGAGTCAAAATAGATTTGAGTAATATAGCCTGTTCTTAGGGAATATGAAAAACACCATGTGACAAAGGTGTTGGTAGATGTTGTACATACTCATGTATAACATGCAATTTACTCATAATTTTTGGATCTGAGAGCTGTGTATAGACTGTAGATAAAGTTGTCCTCTCCATGGACATGTATATATAAATAAATGAAAGACAGTTTGGAAAACGGATGTGCATATCACAAACTGTGTTGCCAGTAGGATGCTTAGTACATTAGTAAGTGGTACAGCCTGGGGGCTGAGGACATGACTTCCACACCGTACGCATCGTGGAGGTTTTACTGGGGTCTGCTTCTGGTCTGGCCTGGACTGACCACGGATTAGTGTTAGGAGCACATTGTCGGGTGTAGCTTCCTCTGGAGGGAATGCACTTTGTGTGTTTCAGGGGCACTTCGCAATGCAAATCAAAGCACAGTAGGTGGAGACGGTGGGGAGTTCTGCCTCAAGAGCGCACACCTGATCTGAACTAAAGCGCAAATGTAGGCATATGCTTTGAGCAACTGTTAAATTGTAAATTCCATCTTCGGTGTTGACTGGATTGCTGCTCCCACCTCTTTTGTCTCTTGAATGAGCTAAAAAATTATAAAGTTTATTTTGTTGCTGTCTTGCACATGGCATGGAGGTCTGTCTGCAAAAGGTCATGAAGCTTTTTTTTTTTTTTTTTTTCTGTTCATGGAGGGCATAGAAAAGAAGCAACTGAGGGGCTGTTGAAGCCTGGGTTAAACTTTACCTCCTGTGGGGTGGCGGCAGGGAGGTGGGTTGCTTGTCGATGCATTTAGATTATGCAGTGAGGCTGATGCAGAAGTCATTTTGTGTAAGGGGCTTGGAGGTCGTGGAAAGAAAGCATTTCACGTATCAGCATAGGAGAAAAAAACTTGGAGGGCTCTAGCTGCCCGTATGTTAAGTATTTGGGAGGGGGGAACTGTGGGCAAGACAGGATAGATCTGATATATACAACTCAAATCCTGTAAAATAGCTCAAAATGGAAAAGAAACAGGTAGCGATGATGTGCAGGTGACTATATTCTTCTGTCTTGTCTAGGTGACTTGATTTCTTGTGATACCTAAAACGGAGTGGCTACACTTGCTTTGGTAGTCATTTGTTACCTCTTTGAAGTGTTGCTTTACTTTGGAGGAGTGAAGTCTAGTGCTGAGTATTGATGAGATGAGAATTTTGAGGGTGCTCCTGAGTTTTCTTGGTTGTGATGCCCTGTTAAAGTACAGGGAATTAAGGGAGTGCTAGGGGTGAGTTTGTTGATTGGTAGGGTTGGTTTTGTTGTTTTGAGGCTGATATGAATGTGCCTGAATTACAGGGACACAGTTTTGACCTGAAGAAGGCTCTCCACTTAGGTGGGGTAAGATGTGTTAGGAGTGAAATACTGCACGCAGTGTTCAGCATGGGAGCTTAGGAAGGCCGTGGCATGAGCCTTGCTAGTTGAGCAGCCGTGTCAGCAAGGAAAAATAAGGCGCTCAGGAAAAAGAGTTCAGTTAGCTGGAATTTCTTTGAAAGCTTCCAATAAGGAAAATACCCTAGGTGCTAGGAATTGTATTACTTAACCAAGCCAGTTCTTTAAGCAGCACTTAGAGATGTAGTATCTGTTAATCATGAAAGGAGAAAGCAGGCACAGTAGTAAGGGAGAGCAAATAATGACTATTAGCTTGGTGCAGGAGACCAGGTATGATGATGAATAACTGCATCAATTCAGCTGCATAAACAGAGAATAGAAGATGTCTAACAGATTAATATTTCCAACAAAGTCATAGGAGTAGTAAGGTCATGGGAGTAGAGTAGCTGTAAATATTTGGCTAGTGTGGAATCTTTAAAATACCTGATTAATGTATGTTATCTGTACATTATAGTACAGCTATAAGTTTCCTGGGAGTTGCTATCAGAAACATTAAACAGCTGGCTTCAGCAGAAATATTGGCTCGATTTCAAGCATTTCTTCATATATATATATATATATGCACACACACACACACATACATATATATATATGTAATTTCAAACAAGATTTAAATGATATCTGGACAAGCTATCTGGTTATTAGGAGTAATTTAGAATGGAAGGGACTTCTGGAGGTAATCTGGTCCCAGCTTCACCCAGGTCAGGGCTAAGCTGGCTCAGACTGCTCAGGACCCTGTTTAGAGGGGCCCTGGCAGCCAGGCAGTGCTAGTTGTTAAAAGTCTTTCTTTAAAATTTTTTTTTTTTCCTCACTAAATAGTATGTGACAGACTATACTGTTACACGGGGAGGGAGGGCGGGCAGGCAGCAGAGCTATCTGAACTCATTTTGACTAGTTAAATAAAAATAATTCATAAAAAGAGCAATTTAGTCTTGAGACCAGTCTAGGACTGTTTCTATAGGGATGGTTTCAGATGGAGTAAAATTTCTTTGTGTTGCAGGCTGTCCAGGCAGGAGGCAGTTTTAGCCTAAAAACTCTGTAATGAAATTGCATCAAGGTTATGCCTGAGCTTACAGACCTTCTAGAAAGAGAAAATAAAAAATATGTAATATTTTTTTCATTTATTAAACTTCTGCAGTCTGGCTACAATGGGTGATTAGCCAAACTGTGAGAACATCTATGATGGATTTTTATTCCTTGCAAACAATATTTGAGTAAAGAGTGTGTTTTGCCCTTTTTTTTAATAAAGTTTTTTGCCACGTTTGAGAAATGTTTCTATTTCCGTTACAGTTCTTGAAGCTGTAGCTATTGGAAGAGAATCTGAAATAACATATATTCTAAAAATATGTTTGTAATAACTACGAACGGACTTTTGGCTGCAGTTGTGAGCAAAGGCATTCAGGTTCTTGCCAACTGATGTACAGAAGTGCATTAGGAACCACAGTCTTGGTTACATATGATTGAGGTAACCAAGAATTGTAATTAATTCCTGAGCTTTAAAAATAGCTACTAGGAGGAAGTAATTTTGTGAAAGGTCATTAGAGCAATAGTCTCTCATGTCTAATAATTGGAATGAAAGTGAACGAGATTTACCAGAAAGTAAAGAATCTGATTCTAGCTAAGATCACACAATTTACTTTTACAGATATTAGTTTCATTTCTGGATTTGTTTTGACAGCTGGAAGTAGAAACCTATGAAGGCATTGGAAATGTGGCCTGGACAGAATATACTCTTTTCTGCACGTTCGAAAAAATAATTTAGTGGAGCAGAGAGATCTTTTTTGACATTGCCAAACCCCCAACCCACTGTATAACTCTTCAAATGCTGAAATAAATATTTTAAAGCTACAGTAGAAGAGAAGCAAGGAATGTTGCTGTGGCTGCAGGAAGAACAGTTTAGGAAAAGACGCTATATAGGTCTTGACTGATCGTATCCTGGGCCTCCTTTTCAGCAAAGCACTTGTAGAACAGGAGATGTGCAAGCTAACTCCTTCTGTCTATATCAAATCAGAAAATAAATCTTTGACCTTGAAACTTGGCCTTTTTTTCCTGTTTTTTTATTTCTAAGTTTTATTGGAGAATAAATTTACCACCTTCTGAAAGGAGTTCTTCAAGCTAGATTTTTTTTTTCCTTGCTATGTGCTTCATGGTGCCTGGTGTCAAGCAGTCCTACAAATTCCTAGGTAAGCTTCAAGCATTATGTATTGTTAAATGCGAAGTGCAGGAGTGTAAATTCTATTGTCAGTAGAATAAATTTTTTTTTTTTTTTTTAAAGGTGGAATTTCTGTTGAGGCAATAGCATAAATCCAAAATAGGAGAGCAATGGTTAGCCAACCATTACTTAAGACACAGAAGATTTCGCAAGTAGATCGTGATCTTGAAGTGTATGACAGTCATTCTTTTATCTTTTATCTATCTATGGGTATCATATATTTCTGTGTATTTTATTATAGAAAGAATAGCAGTGGAGAATGCTGAATGAGCAGGCAACTAGCAACTATCAGTTGGCCAGAAACACTTTAAAGCAATGCTTTCTGTAAGAGAGAGAGTATAGCTGATAGGCAAAACTTGAATGAGTGGACTGTACACAAAGGCATGCTCTTTTTAGTATCTGTCTATCGCCTCACCCCTTCCCCTAAAATATCCTTTAGTTCCCTTCTCTGAGTATTGCTGCTCTTTGAGATAATGTTTTCACAGGAGTAGCTGCTTTCTTTAGTAGCTGGGTGCCAGATTTCTGTACAGCCCATATTCTTATTGCAGGTGTGCTGGTTCGTACAGGTGGTCTCACGCTTCTGTTTTTTTGTGGCTGGTTCTATGCGCATGCTATTGCTTATTGAGATAACTAGCATTAGCTGGCCACTACTGCTTCTGGTAAGAACAGTTCCTGGGGGCAGCTGGAAGTTGGCCGGTAACTGGAAGGTGCCATTTATCTTGAATACTTGGTATAATACGACTGTTAGCTAGGGGTCTTTGCTAATGTAAGGATTAATTTTTAATTGGTTATTGTTAGTATTGCAGTTTCTTGGTAATTAACGGTTTCAGAAAATGATATTTGGTCATGCTCTATTAAGGTGGTTATGTCAGTTCAGTGTCACTGAAGTCCAGAGGCAGAAGTTTGATATCCATTTCAAAGTGTCTCTTTATTCATTGAAAGAGTCTCATTTTCACATGCAGTTAGATATCTTTTTATACCCCTATGAGTATCTGTATACCTGTATAACACTTTTTTTGAAGAAACCACAGTGATTTGTAAAATCTGTGTTTTTGAACTGCTGTTTGAGAAAAATGTAAGTATTTAACCAGGCAGAGACTTAAACCAGGAGGCAGTGCAGTTTGGCTCTAGTCCCTCCATTAGCCCTGTGTCGTTGTTAGAGCTTTACTATTTATGTTCCCCCAACAATATACAGCTGCAACAAGCCCAGGTAAACATCTCTGATTTTCTGTAGGGTGAATTGGCTCTTGGGCCCCATACCACATCAGGGTCACCCGCTCCAACAGGGCAGCCTGCCTGCCAAGAAGCTCCTGCTGCCAAGGGTGCTGCTGTGGGACCACCCCTGTCCCTCTCCACTCACTTTTGGGCAGGGGTGGATCTTGCCACTTGTCCCCATCAGGGCTGTGTTTATCCCTGTGAACCACGGCACTGTCGGCTGCCATGGAGAAGGGCCTTAATAAAAAACTCTCTATGTAATAAAGCCATAGCTCTTTCAATAATTATAAGCAACATATTACTTAATTTCATCATCATACACAAGTCATGATCCTTGCATGGTTTTTTTGTTAACCTTGGCTTGCTTTGTACGCAAAATATTGTTTCCAGTTCAACTCAGATGTGTGTGCTTGTATGAAAATGGGGGGGGGGGGGGGAAATCAATGGTGGTTCTGCTGAAAACATCTAAATTACAGTCCATTTTTGGTATTTGTATGACTTTAGCAGTGTAGAATTACCTTGGTTTTAATTATCTTGCAGTGCTCTTCTTCAAATGGTATTGAAGTATGTAAGTCAAAGGCTATTTTTGTGAACCTTGAGAGTTCATCAAGAAGGGCAAGCTGTGCATGATGAACACACATGTTTATTCATTATGATTTTCTTCTGGCATTGCAGACTAACAGAGTCCTAAGTAAAAAGCAGATAGTTTTGCTTTTTTAGCTCCCAAAATGGTCTTTTTTTGTCTCACAAATACTTTTTTCTGGTAGAATATATTGTAATATGTTCATGATGGTGAGTACCCAAGTGTAACACTGTACACAGACAGGTAGTAGAAAATCTGAGTTTAAGCTATGCGTTTCTTGGTAGTCGATGTAAATTAATAAAGTTTTAATAATCAGAGGTCATGGGAAAGGGAAAACTTGGAATGTTTTGCCATGGTACTGCACCCATGGATTTGCAGACTGCAGTTCTCCGATCCAGATCTAATTTTTTTATATCATTATCTTCCTTTCCCTCCCTATCTCTACAAACACAGTGGTTTTACCGCCCCCCCCCCCCCCCCCCCCCCCCCCCAAACTCTGACTGAATATAATTTTTCAGGTACTTTCATCTTAGGCTTTTTAGTGTGTTGCAGAGGTTATAAAAGCAAACAATTTTTTTGAGTTAACACATCTCTTGCTCTCATGAACGGTGGTGGGAGTTAAGTGATTGCATAGCAAATTGGGAGCAAGTTAATGATGAAATTTGTAATTTTGTATCCTGAAGCTTTGCTATGACATATTTCATCTTTTTTACTTTTTTTTTACTGTATTTCATCATTCATCACATTTCACATTTGTTTTTTCTATAGAGCTCTAATCTCTTAAAGCTGTAGGTTTTCAGATCAAATATTTTTAAAAGTGTCAATTTAAAAGATAAACCTCAGACTTTGAATACTTAGTATTAAATGTGCCATTTATGAACAGTGCCTTTTTTGGGCTGTTCCACCAACAGCCTTACAGTGATAGTCAAGAAAGTATAAAAATATGGCTTGATACTAAGTATTCAAATTGTATCACACAGAATGTTGTCATCAACTTCTTGGATGCAATTTTCAATTTTTTTTGTTTGATAGAGCTCATTCAAATTATTAAGTAAACTTATTCATACTTAAGTCAAGAAATCAAAGAAACAAATAACTCATGGTTTTCGAACTGATGCAGATTCTGATCCTCTAATATGTAGAAAGATTTTACCACCTTATGAATATTTACCACTTTTAAGTAAACAAGTTAGATTTACTTAAGGACAGCTTCTGTCATGCATGTGCATTTGACAGTCTTCCGCCCCCCCCCCCCCCCCTTGTTCAGTATGACTTATTTTTTAAAATATATTTATTCCTCAGGTATTCTATGGTATTGACTAATTCTTTGTTCATTTTTAAATTAAATGAGTTGTAAATTCTTTGGGGAAGGTAACTGGTCGCAGTCACAAGCAAGCCCTGTTTCTGGTGGTGGACAAGAGAAGGGGGAACGGGAAATAGATGTTGCATTATGAAATCTGCTGGGTATTTTTCTTACATATTTCACCAGCTATCAATAAGATCTGTTGCTAATTTAAAAATAATAGAGCATAAAACCAGAGTATATGAAGTTATAGGGAGTGCTAAAGTAAAAGAAGAAGTTTTTAAGCTTGACATAATTTCCTATTCATTCTTTGACTTACCTTACGATAGGGAGATGAGGAATGCATATATGTTACATCCCCGAGCCAGAAAATACTTTAAAAAACCCCAGTCAAAATGAATGAACTTTTACTTCCATTATGGGTACTGTCCTGCTCCTGTAACTTTTTTTTTTTTCCTAATAAGCTGTTTCTGGAAGAGTATTTTTCTTTTAGCGCTTTTGCATGCTTCAGTGTTAGTGGTTTGGGGTCCGAAATGGGTTTCTGGAGAACTTGTATGTTCTGCTACCTCCAGAAGTAATGACAGGAGGTAAATTATGGGAGAGATTTCTGCCAGAATTGTGACTAAGCCTCATGGTAATGCACAATCCCAGTCTCAAATGTTTAACAGGAATCTGTGGCATAGCTAAGTTGTTTTTGTTTGGTTTCTTTTTAGGACATCCATTGTAATAATGCTTTTTCATAGCCTAGAAATGGAGGATATTCAGTGCTTTGTCTAAGTAGTTATACCAATTCTGTTGTCTTGTCATTCAGATATCTAACTATAGGGGAAAAAAAAATCCTACTTTTTGTTAGCCGATTATGATCACATTGATTATGTGGAAAGCTGCAACATGAAGGTCCCTTCCAAGCCAAACTATTTTATGATTCTATGAAAAATTCAGACCTCTGGATTTTCATGAAGCATTCACAGAAGCTAGGTTGCAAAGTTGGATAGCATGTTGATTACAATTTACAGCTAACATTCAGTTTCTAAATCGTTCTTCAGATATATTGGGAAGTGATCTTTATGTGTGTTTGGGGAAAAAAAATTAGACTATTTTTCAAGTGCAAAGCAAATATAGCTGGGTATTGATTTATTTTGCAAAGTGAATTGTCAGTATTTGACTTGGTGTAAAGATCTTTTTCAGTTTAATAGTTGTGGCAATTTTTATAAGTGAGGAATGGTAACAGTATGAAAATCTGGCTTCTAGGTGTGCTGTTGTCTTGGTGCTACTAATTAGATGTGACATTGAGCTGCTGTTTCACTGCCTGGCAGCGACTTGTGCCCTATAACCATAAACAAATTGATTTGATGTGATGTGTTCAACAAAATAACCAGAAATAGATGTATGGTCGTGGAAATCTTTACTGGTTATATAGTTGTGTGTTTGTACTGCAGTGTTGTGTCCAGAACTTAATTGAAAACAACTCAGTGTGGTTTGGCTGCCTTTCTATGTAGGGAAAGATTATTATATACAAAACGTTGGCCTTCTTACAGCAATTATTTGGAATAAGCTAGATATAAATCCTCATCTCTTCTGGCCTTGGTAATGTAGAATTTCAGAAGAAAAGCCATCTTCTGGTTTTACCAGGCAAAGGGTGGGGTTGTGGGGGGGGTTGTATGCAACAGGAACTTTGTTTTGATACAGATGGATCTTGTATTTAATCTCTGAAGAGCTGTTATAATGAATCATTTTACTACATCTGCTTTAGTTCCTTTGGGTTTAGCTAGTTCTGTGGGAACGTAGGAGTCTGAAAACTGATTGGGTCACGCAGGATATTATGCAGGCTTGTGCTTTCTTTAATAGCCATGTAGCCGTTAAAATTGATGAGAAATGTAACAGTTGTCAAGAAGATAGTGTGTTTATGCAGTGCAGAAATAACAAACTGTGTTCACTTAAGTCCTACGATATTTCAAACTGTATAATTAGGTTGGTTCGAGGTACACGTGAGGCCCCTGTTGCTTTGACTACGTTATTGAAAAGAATGTAATTTCTGTTACCTGGAATTGTGACGTTGCTTGCGAGAGTGTAGTTTTTTACATATTTCTTGCACGCTCTTGTGTAGGTAACTGTTTAAATACATCGCGTCTTTAATAAGTCAAACGACACTGCTTGACGTCCTCACCTTTGGCACGAAGGTTGATCCGACGATCCTGTTGGAGTTGAGGGCAGTGCCGGGGGGGTACGAAGGTTGATCCGACGATCCTGTTGGAGTTGAGGGCAGTGCCGGGGGGGTACGAAGGTTGATCCGACGATCCTGTTGGAGTTGAGGGCAGTGCCGGGGGGGTACGAAGGTTGATCCGATGATCCTGTTGGAGTTGAGGGCAGTGCCGGGGGGGTACGAAGGTTGATCCGACGATCCTGTTGGAGTTGAGGGCAGTGCCAGGGGCCAGCCAGGCTGCAGGGCTGGGGGAGAGCTGGGAAGCCGGGTGCCGTGCCTGCCGCTTTGGCCTCTCCTGGGACCGCTGGTACTCACCGGCCCGGGCGCTGCTTCTGCCAGCACCCAGCTCTTCCTCGGAGCAGAGCTGCAGCAGGGGCTCTGCTCCCGTCCCAAATCCAGGGAGGCTTTTTTGCTGAAGATTCCCAGGCAAGGAGTATTTGTGAACCTCCTGCTCGTTTCAGAAGATGCACTGTCCTCCAGATGTAACTCTGCAATTAGCATTGCTGTTGCTCGAAAGAAAACACTTCTGCTCCAGAATAAAAATCAACCTATAAATAATGCACTTATTCTTTCCATCAGCGTTCTTCTGTCAGAAGTGTAACTTTTAAGCCCTTTAAAATGTAACTTTTAAGCCCATTAGTGAGATCTAAGAGTTACGATTTATGTTCATTAGAAAAGTAGTATTGTATATTTTATTTCCATGGGAACTAGCATCTGTGATACATGTTACTGTAACTACAGTGGGTAATAACTTTCCGTATTTTTAGTTTTGATGGCAATATCCATGTCGGTAATCAGGTGGTTAATGCTGCTGGGTGTGATAGTCAAAATTGCCAAGCAGTTTCTCTGTGTGGAGAAGAAAACTCTTTACCATGAATATTATTTTCATTATAAAGAACTTTTACCTGATAGTCTAATGTTTTGAATTTATTACATGAAGATTAATAGTAACCATTTTATCACTATTAATTAGGTACTTCCAAGGTAAATATAAGTAATTACTAGGTGTTTTAGAGGGTTTGCTTTTAATGTATACACTTGAATGTTTTTCATTTTTTTTGCTTCCGTCTCAGAAATGAACAAAACCCTGGACTGACCTCTCAGTGTGCACATATTCACAGTGCATAAACTCTTATGTTCTCATTAATCTCCTTAATCTGTAATTTGCATTGCGGTGATTCATAACAAATTTATACAAAGAAAACCATTAACTAGGTAAACTTTTTATTGGTTTGGTGTCACACATGGTATTATTAATGAACTTCTGTTCTTTATAATATCCAGTTTCAGCAACCTTATTTGCTATTAGACTACCTGAGTTTTTTACAAAACATTTATATGATGACTGAGTCATGCTTAAGCAATATTGGAGGAAGCTTTTTTCCTATCAAAGACATAAATGGTGATAGAAGATTTGAAAAAAAAAAAATCAATCTTTTCCATTTTTTCAGGGCCAAAGGAAATCATCACAGTTGGGTTTAATAAAGACTAAAAGGATGTCAGTGAGTAAGAGCACTTAAAGAAGAGCTACACTGGTGTTTGTACTAAATTGCTCTCCAAAGAAGAGCTACACGTAAAACTGAAGGTCTGCATTTTACCTGCTTCTGACACTTTGAAGTTAAATGCAGGTTTTCTGCTGCCTTGTTTGTCTTTAACTCCTCCATTCAATGCCTGTAATTGCTGTTTAGTAAGAATGCCTCAGCAATTCATGATAATTGCTAAACAGTTTACTTTCTGTATGTCACATAACCTGTTTCACCCTGCAATTGGAAGGTACACTTTTTTTAGTAGTAGCTTAGTCAAAGAGTGCCTGCAATGTGTCAGAAGTACTGAGGAAAATAAGATGTAGCTCCTTATTTTGTTTAGTAACTAGCCTGTTTTGGATTTTTCTGATGTCCAGTGTTTTTAGTGCTCATCAGGCAGACATGCAGGTGTTTAACTTTACTACCATGAATTGTCCCATTTATTTCAGACAAATAGCGCATGATGATGAAGTTAGACATGTGTGTAACATTTGCAGTGTTGTGGCCTTAATGAACTATTACTTTAAATATGGTCTTGGTCCAGTATGTAACTCACTTTAGAATGAAATTACCATCATATTTTGTAGCTTGTATTTTTTGGTTTTTGTAAGATATATAGAACAGAAAATAATGAGCCCTACTAGCTTGCTATATAAGATGACTAGTAAAAAAATCTCAAGAAATTTATCCATAAATATGCTTCTTCCTAAAAGTAGAAAAACCCAAATATGAAAACTGCAACATTCATCTGAGATAGTTGTGTCTCCCTGTGCACAGACCACAATTCACATAGGTGGAAAAATTAACAGAAAAAGGTCTAAAATCCCACTTCCATTTTTTTCACTGTTTTATTGTCATTAAAAATCTGTTGTTCCTAGTATTCCATAGAAAGCAAAGATGGTGATTATTCCAGACCTTGTTAAGAAAGCAGAGGTAGTGAGTCCATTGCTTATAAGCCTAATTTCTCTGTGACACATTTACTGTCCAGACTTTCATTAATAATGCTATTTGATTGTTTAAATACAAAGTGTGTGCCACACTTAATTTTTTTAATTATTTTTTTATTTTTATTAATTGGGGTGGCTGAATTGTAACGTACCCATTAATGGGAAATTCTGTCCCTTAAAAACTGCTTCCAGTATAGCTTGGAGAAAATTCTGTGTTTAGGCTTAGAGGTAATTGAAATGGACAAGAGATTAAAAACAGTGGAGAATAGTAAAAATCTTAGATAGACACTCTCAAAGTAACTGAAGGTAGGTCCACACTGCAGTACAGCACTGTAATTATACCTGAAATAACTCAGCAGTACCAACTTATCTGTACTAAGATGTAGCGCTGTCTCAACATCAAACTCAGAGTAGGCTAATTCATCTTGTGCTGACTACTTTGACATTAGAATACAGACTAACAGGTTTAAAGTCAGTGTATACATTTCTATGTTTTAGTCACGGGAGAGCGTAAGAACTGATGACTTACTGGCCATTTCCAGATGCCAGTAAATGTAACAAGTCTTTTGAAGGCAAAGGTGTTTCATGTGTGTGTTTGTGGGGGTTTTTGGTTGATTGGTTTTGGGGTTTATTGCTTTTAGTGAAGGGGAGAAAAAAATGGGAAAGTGGTGTGCAGGTCATCTGCATCATCTGCTGAGTGGGAGAACAGTAACCACAATTTAAAAAAAAAAATTAAAAAAAATCTTTTCTGGAGCTGAGTTTTTCACAACTTAAAAAAAGATCTTTAAAAGGTCCAGTGCTATTAGGACTCCAGTGTTTCTTTCTTAACTTCTCTCTGAATGCTTTATTTTCTAGCATTTGAACTTAAACTGTACCTTTTGAAATGGCTGTGTAATTCCTCTGCTTTCATTAGTGGTCAGAGCTCCCTTTGAGAAGTCTGTGGCAGTCACACTAAACTTGCAGAGATACTTGTGGTGGTGAGTGAACGCCTGAGTCAATCCATTGTGTTAGAAGTGGATAATTTCATAGAATTCCTTTCAAGGAAACATTAAGAGTCCACAAGCTAATGATTTTAATATCCATTCAGTGACATCCAAAAAGGCACGAAGGTTTAGCCAGTCCCATAAAGTATGAATGATCAGTAGTGCCATGGGTACCTAATTTGCCAGTTAGTAATTGGTGTTTCAGTTGGTTATGTATACTCCAGTCTGCAAGCATTTTCAGCTGGTATGATATAGAACACAAATATATGTATAAAAATGCAGTAATTGCAAAACTGGCAATATTGAATAAAACTAAACAAGCTGAAGAACATATTTTCTGATATTGCAAATATTTGTACTAGAAAAATTACGTGAATATTCATTCTCAAGATGATTTTGAGTGTTAGCCGATTCCTTTGTTTTACTGATGAAGACTGTTTTCATGACAATGCATTGTTCAGAGTTCTTTGGTGAGAAAGGTGATCAATGTAAAAGGTGGACTTTTTTAGTTGATGAGATTAGGCAAGTGAACAGCTGCTGAGGACAGCTATGGAAGTATGGAAAAACCTCTCTAGAGTCGTGGGTTTTCAGAGCAGAATAAGAGCTGCAGTAGAGGAAAGCAGGACACCAGGTAAAGCAAAAAGCACATAGTTAAAATTGTCTAAAACTTTAAGGATTAGCCTGGTCCAGAAACCCACTGGAAACACTACAGTGGACATTGGGTAGAGAGAAGCAAGGGATGGTTTAACTATCAAACTAAGTGGTATAGGATGGATTAAGATAATGTGGTTACACACCTAAATAAATTCCCTAATATCCCTGTGGATATAGATTTCTGATAAAACTTTCATATTTTTATGTTCACTGTAACTCAGTCCTGTTTGCCATGAAGTTTTATTTTTATCAGTGGTATCTACTTGTAGTGAAAGCTCATTCTGCAGTTGGTAGCTTTTCCAAATTTATTTTCATTTTGCATGTGAAGTTTTCAATGGTTTTATCAAATTTCTTCTTCCAAGCAAAATGGGCAGAAGGATATATTTTTGGCAGTTGCTCAGTTGTATACTGTAAAATGAGTTGTGCAAGAACAATAATTTGGATCTTCAGGATTGCTGTTCAACAAATTAATTTTTTTCATAAGCAGCAGATAATTTCCTTTTAATTTCTTATTGAAAGTTTTATTCATATATATATTTAAATGTTTAAATATATTTGTAAATTATTTTGAAAAAACAAACAACCTACCCCCCCATTTTTTGTACATCTAGAACAAATACATGTTCATTCAACATATTTGTCTAATATGTTTTGGCAAGATACTAAAAAAAATTGGGGACACACACACACAAATAAACATGTTTGTTGAAATTAACTGAATCAATGCAAACCTGGGAATGGGGGGAAAAAATACACGAAAATTTTGAACCAAGCCTGATATTAAAGGTATATGTTTCTTTGGTAAGGAGGAAACATCACATAGCAAGAAAGAGTATGTTAATTATTGTTGTAGAAGCCTTGATCGAGATTTTGGAACGGTAACAACTTTAGATTTTAAGATTTAGCTTCAGATATGGAAACAAAAGTCAGATTTTTATTCAAGCAATCTTAGGAAACACATTTTATGAACAATTTGAAAAAATTAATCCACAAATCAGTAAGATAATTTCCAAGTTTGTAAATATGTTTCCTAGTATATGTTGGTTTCTTAGAATATAGTATTGCTTCTGGCTGTGGTGTATCCTGATGTTTTAAGGAGCCAGTATACAATCTTTTGCATTAGATTACCTTCAGCCTTTTTTTAATAGTGGTTTGTAATTAATGCCTGTTTCTAGTGGTGGGGAAAAAAATATTAAAAAGAGTCCATTTTCTACCTAGAGTTAATTACAGAAATTATTTCCTTTCTTTTCATTGGCACATTGTATAGTCTAGTGATCCTATAATACTAATCTAGCTCTTGATTTTTTTTTTCCCTGTTTCGTTTTGTTTGTTTTGTTGGTTTTTTTTTAAATCTTCTGTCAGCATGTTTTCACATGTCTGAACCTGCTAAAGGAAATACAAAGATTAAGAAGGAAGTACATGTCCAATTTTAGGTAGCCAATTCCTGGGCTTGTTCTTTTTGCATCTGTATCTGGTTTTGCAGTATATTTGAATGCATACTAACCAGGAGGTTGCTTGGGAATCCCAGCCTATTTTTATGAACCAAAATTTTTAGTGGATTTCTGTGCGACTGTGTGAGTGTATGTATGTATCAATTCACCTACATACAAATAAGACATAACAGTGAACACAGGTTATAACTGATAATTAGTACATACTTTATTGACTACTGAACTACTTAAGCATCCCAAGAACAAGGCTAGCTCTCAAATGCTTAGAAAACTTTCTCCTCTTTCTGTTGTTGGGAGTTTTCTCTATGCCTGGGAAGTTACAGTGTGCCTGTCATCATGGATTCCTTGGTCATGGTCTACATCAGACACTTTTCTTTGCAAGACTGTTTTCTTGACAGTTTCCCCAGAATACTTCAGGCGTTATCCTGCCATGTGGACAGGAGGGCTGGAGAATAGGTTGGAAAAGGCTTTTGCTACACTGGCCCCATAGTTTTGGGCTTTGGGGCCATGTCACAAAGAGAAGAAAAACATCTAGTCCTTCTCTAAAGCAGAGATGGAAATCATCTCAGAACATCAAAAAAAATTCCTTTTTTTCTTTTGAGTCTAGTGTTACGAAGGAGTGTATCGTGAGATTGGTGATACCTGTTTCCTTTCACTGTCTCCTCTAGCCCATATAAATAATCTAGCAATCACTTCACTGTACAGGTCATATATAATGACTGCATTCAATAATAGGGTTGAAAAAAGCAATAATGTTAAAGTCCATATTTTAAAGATACATGCCAGAAACCTTTTTTTAATAATACAAATATCTGAGTGTTCAGAATAGAAGGAACTGCTTCCTGGTTTTGTACTTTAATGTTACTTTTTTTTGACATGAAATATTCCTTCCTTTCCTCTCAGCATGCAGAGTCGTCTAGGAGAATGTAATACTTTACAGGCGTATTCATCGACATTATTTCTTCTTTTCCCCCAAAACACATTAGACCATCCCTTTCAAGAATACCTAAGATCCACTTAGTGACTCTGACAGGTTGGAAAAAAATAAGGTTTTAATCTACAGTACAGCACTGACATACATGGTGTCAATTTTTGATACATACAGCGTGTTACATACCACTGATAGGGAATAAGAAATATTTGTAAAAATATTCTTCTTTAGTTGATGTAAAGACAATGAAATAAGATTTCTTATATGTGCTTGGATGAACAAGCTTTTCTTAGCATTTATTCAAAAGAATGTGACATACTTACTAAATTCTAATAAAGCTTTATTATGTTAATGTTTACAAATAGTTAAGCAAATATGAAGTATTAGTTATAGAGTAAAATTAAGCTTTCAAAAAAACATTTCCTTTTTAGTTCCTGAAAACAAGTAGTTTGGTTTAAAAGCAAAAGTCTTATGCTCTAACTATCATGCTGTGGCTTAGTTTTGTGACTTTTTTTGTATGCATCTAATAGTTTTTAAAGTTTAGCTGAATGATATTGCACTACTAGTAAGAGGTTGTCATACATACTGTTTCAGTATGTTGTAATCTCCGTATTTATTGATGGACGTTATTTATTGTGTCTTGTCTTAGAAATTCTGAATGGAAGTGCTATATCTAATGTTAACTTATGTTGTAGTTATGAGACTACAGTATTACTGATGACATTCTTACCTCTGTTTTCAAAAATAACCTAACTTTGTAGGTACAGTTTTGGAAGCAAATAGTAAATGAGATGGCAACAGACAAATGTGGTGCCTTTAAGAGGGATGTTTGTTTATTGTCCCTTTGCATTTGCAAATTCTTTCAGACTGATAATTTAATGAAGCATTCGACCATTAAAACTGCATCCTGTATTGACACTCGTGTAAATATTTGGCCATTTAAATGGTATTAGCAAGCTATAAACTTCTGAATGATCACTGTGGAGTTCAGTATCAGTATGTTAAGAAAGGTTGGAAAAATTGATTTTCATTGACATCCAATATCTGCTAGGCTTTCAGAATGACAAGGCTAAGGTAAGGAAAGGCTATGAGACACAACATAATTATTTGCTGCATTTTATTTCCAGAGCATACTTCCAATATTGAACTGAAAGTAGTGGTGGGGTTATGCTCTGCGGTGGCTCATACACTGATGCATATAAATGAACTAAAGCCTGTAATGTGAAATCAATGCTTATAGACTTTGTCCTGTAAAAGTCAGGCATTCACAGCCCCACATCAAAATGTTTTATTAATTTGAAAGTGAATGGACATCTTGTGTCCTCTTCTTGTGTTTTTTTTCTTGAATAATAAAACACTAAGGAAATTACTTCTCTTCATTTTTTCCTAAGATAGTTGTTCCTGTTCTGTTGCATCTTAATCTCAACAAGTATTTGATAAATAGTCTGGGGCTTGCTTACTTTTTTTAAAAAAGGTGCATTTTCTATGTTCCATGACACAGTTTAGCTCTAACTCTTTCAATATAAATTACTTGGAATGTATGCCTGTCACTGACAAGCAATTCGTATTATTTGCTTTGTCTTGCTCCTTATTTAAGTAACTACTAAGGTTTGCAGGAATTAGTAAACCAGCTATTAATTAGATCAAATTAAAATAAACTTGCTTTCTTATGGTATAGCTAGTTGGTTAAAATTTTCCTTTCTCCTAGGCACAGCTGTTAATTTTTCTCCCTTGCAGCAAACTTCCTTGATAATAAATGTCCTCTCACTATCAGCAGTTTTCTTCTAACCTCTCTCATTTAGCTGATTTTTGTCCTTCTGATGTTTCATGTTCCAGTAGATCTTTGGCTCTTTACGTTTATTATCAAGTTTTAATTTGAGGGAGAGGCAGAAGGCATAAAGTAGCTGTGCTGGGTGTATGAAGATGCTCGGTTTTGTGAGTGTACTACTTGGGGTGTTCGAGAGCTTGAAACAGTGTTTACCTGCACTGCAGCTAGCCTGAAATATTGTGGTATTACTTGGTGAAACTTGGGAGTTGCCAGAAAGAAAAATCAAGGAAACTATTCATCTGGTTTGGGTTGATAAATAAAACCAGTTTACTTCGTGAGAAAGCTTGTGACTGTGCCAAAGTTAATAAAAAGTTGAGATGAACTTTGCTTGTTATGTTCAAAGGCTCTCTCCTTCCAAAAACAGCTTTCCATCAGATACTGCTAGAATATTGGAAGTCTCCTTGCCATCAGTGAGTCATACGCGTTGTAATCTGCGGTTGGTGTCACTGCATGGGAGCCAAATGTTCAGGGATACCTAAGTGTCTTTGGTCCCAGCTGTCCCTCGTTTCTTTTATGTGGTCTCACCCTGGGGGAGGAGGGAAGGGTGAAATGCTGGGAATCACCTCAGAGGTTTCTAGTAGAGAATATTTTCACCGTTAAGTCATCCACTATGGAGATCTGCTCAAAGAAGTCCTTGGATTCAAAGGAAGCTCAAGAGGATGAGGGTCTGTACTGACAAACTCTGTAAGAGACCTTTTGGTAACATTTTTTTCTTTTTACTGTCTAATTATGCCCTTTTCCCATATTTTGCTCATCATGCAGTTTGCCATGATTGCAAGGACTAACAGTGGCTAGAGGTCATTGCTGCCTTTCTTCAAAATACTAGATGTTGCAGTACCAGGTCTTGTTTTCCTTCTGACATTCTCCTTCAAATAAGACTTGTTGCTTTCTGAAGAACAGGTCTTTAGAAATCTTACCACTCCTTTGTGCCACTCTTTGAATGGATGAGAAAATATCCAACTGTAAAAGAAAGTAGATTTGCATGAGGTAACTCCTGTAAAAGTGTTATGATGGCCAGCTTCCTTCAGTAGTCGGATACTTTTCCGATCTGCTCAAAGACTGATTGCACAAGAGTTATCTCATGTTGCAAACAAACTTACAGCAACATTTCTTCTGCAGTGATGCAAACTAACAGACTTATCCATCTTGGATGAGCCATGACTTTAAAACATCTTGTCTTATTAATTAACTCCAGTTCTGGGCGTTAAGATCCAGAACTAATGTAAGATTTCAGAAGAAACTATATTTCATCAAAATAGATGTATCCCTAAGGAGCGTAATTAAATGGCCAGAATAACTTTGTGTTAAGAGGAAATTTGTAATATTGTCCTTTGTAATATTCATGTTTGTCAGCATTCCTTAAGTGGGAGTTTACTTTCTGATCTTAATTATGATAGTTTCATTATCTATTCAAACACAAGGATTTGGAAATCTTTTTCCAACCTCAGTCATTTAGAGCAAGACTTTCAAAGGAACCATGGTAGGAAAATTGAGATTTGAGTACTTAGACTCTGTGGCAAATCTCAGAAATAATTGTCTCCTTGTTGTTTGATAATATGCAGAGCTACATAGCATAGGGGAGTGATTTTTTGGAAGGAGTTTTTGTTGCAGGTTTATATGCCTCCACAGCAAATTCATGTCATCTGTGGTTTTGACAGTTAAAATATTCAACTAGTGTTGTTTGAAATTGTAGTAATCCTCATTCATGTTGTTTCCATACAGCACATGCAACATTTGTGAATTGCTAACTTAAAGCCATACTATATGTAAATAAAAGACTAAAGCAGAAGAGTAATTCTTTTCTTTAAAGGAACATTTCTATTTTCTTCCACAGGTATTTCTAATACTTTCTGTTTCTTAACACTTAAGAGTTTATTATTTAATTTTTTAAACTTTAATTATGTATCAGAGTTTCTTTGGTGTAAATGGGATCTGCCTTAATTAAAACAAAACAAACAAACAACAACAACAACAAAACCCCCAAACCCTACCACAGTTGTCTGCATGGGCAGCTATTTACTTGCTTGCATTATAGAAGAACCTTGAATCTTGGAACTTGAAATAAGTTTATATTTGGTCTTGGTATTCTTACATTACTGGGTATTCACAATAGACGTTAACAAAGTTTGAGAGAAAATATTATCTTTAAGTGACTGTGGGAAATGCAGAAAATTAGTGACAAAGCTTAGAAAGTTAATGCAAGTCTGCTTCTTCAAACTCCATGTTGTTGTTAAGCAAACTGTTACATAGTATAGCATTTTTATTTCTATAAAGAACTGAAAAACAATTAACAAAAATCCAGGATGTGGTGCTATTAAGATTATAGGAAAGGAGTGAAAGCCATTCAGCCAAGGAGAGGGTCATGTACCAAAGTTAAGTGATCCACTTCATCTGTGGAAAGCCATTGTACACAACTAAGCAAACGAACACATTTCCAAAGAGGAGGATCAACTCCAGACAGTTCAAACATTGACAAATGAATAGAAACAAAGTAAATGCAGAAGGATGGAGGAGAAGACTGTCTACCTAAACTCAGTAAATTGAAACCAAATAGAAAATTTCCTATGGAGGTTTTCTACAAACAATGTCTGTCTCTGTTCTTGGGAATCAAAAAAGCAAATTAAATTTCTGACCTTGGAGCTGAAACATAGATTATGAGTTCCCCTTTCAAACAGACAGAATATACTTCAGTGGAATGATAGTAGACAGTCATCTGAAACAGTCCAGAAGGAATGTGCTTTAAAGGGGGGGAGTATATTTTTAAATTCATTAAGGACGGTCTTTATTAAGAAAAAAGTTGCCAAAGATCTCAGACACTGAGGTGTGTAAACAATTGACCACTACCTAGATATATTCTTATATCTAATGGTGTATACCATTATTTCTGAGATTTGCCATAGAGTTTAAGTACTCAAATCTCAATTTTCCTATGATGGTTCCTTTGAAAGTCTTGTTCTAAAGGATTAAGGCTGGAAAAAGATTTCCAAATCCTTGTGTTTGAAGAGGGACTTACAAATTATAAGAGATCTGTGCGTGGGTGTGGGATGAAACTCTACTACAGGCATTGCACCTCAGTCTTTTTTTTTTTTTTTAAAGAATAAGGTATTTGAGATTATTGAATTAAATTTTATCTTGTGTTTACCTTGCAAGATAAATGAGGAAAGTGTTCTGAGTCTTTGAAGAAACTTCTTAGGTTATTGTTAATTTAAGTTTGTTCTAAATATGCTTTAGCAATATCTAAGTACATGATAGTTTTCTCATTCCAAACACCTTTTTGTGTAGACTACTGAAGAGCTACTCGTAGTAACATGTTTTATAACACAAATGTGGTATATTCAAAGTGATACCTAGATTGATTGCACAGTGCTCCTTTTAACAAAACTTCTTCCCAATAAAATGGATGATGATGTTGTGTTTAGTTGTAGCTTTGTTAGGACCGGGGCTTTTTGCAAGGTGAGCCATGTATTGCCTTTCCTGCTGATTTGTATTTGCATAGATTAGCTCAGTTTTGTTATTAATTATATATAAACTATTGAACAGATGTGTGCACACATACACTTATATATTTATTTTGCTGACAATTCCTTGCACTGGTCTCTAGTTTTGGCATATTTGGCTTTTCAGAACTGGTGTCATTTGGTTCCATCCAGAGTGTAAAGTGGATTGGCAGACAGTTAATCTGTTATGTGATAACCTGCTTAATGAAGTCAATGAATGTCCTAATGTAATTTTTTAAATAATATTGGTTGTATAATTTTATTTAAGCTATCATTAGTAGTAATGAATCCTTGCAGTCAGCTTAATTGACATACTCTTAACTTCTTTCTCTCTAGGCAGAACTAGTGAAAGGGAATCTGCAAAGTGTTGGGCTCACGCTCCGCCTTGTGCAGTCCAAGGAAGAAGATGCAGGGCATGTTGTCATTGAAACTGTGACTCCAAACTCACCTGCTGCAGCTGCTGATCTACAGAGAGGAGACAGACTTCTAGCAATTGGCAGTGAGTAACATGTCAGCTTTCAAAATAAGTGTCACCTTGCAAACTAGGAGGACATGTCTGCATACAGTTCAACTGGACTGCCTTTTGCAGCAATTACAGTTATGCCTGGCACTCATAATAAATACATAAATGTTAGTTTTTACGGCCACTTAAGGTTATCATTCACTTTATTCTTTTTTTTTGCATGTTTATTTACTCTTTGCTAGGTAAAAGCCAAAATAAAGTTGAATAAACATTTGAGTGTAGTTATATATTAACTGCTGTAATAGTGATGCTGTGAGGCTTTCTACTTAGTTTCTTCCAGTGATGTTATAAAATGTGCTTAGTTTACAAGGAAAACCATAACATTTTACATCCTAGGCCTGCATACTCAGCTTTGAACCTAAAGGTACTAAATAGAGTATGGAACAAGTAGTATAAATATATTTTTTACTAACAGAGTAATTGCCTGAAATGCCAGAATGACTCAAGAAGATCTGCTGAGTATTTGATAGTATTCTTATACTTTTAGTATCAATTTTTGTCAGCTCTGACATGTGGGAGCCTAATTATTATTTAGAAATCTACTCTGAAGTTCTCATATTTGAAGACTTTGTCCAAATTGTAACTGGTAGGTAAGTGCTGCATTGAGGCAAAAGTTACCCTTGACTTTTGTAGGGAAGGGCACTGTATTTTGGTGGTGTTTTTTTTAATAAAGATTCTGTTGAAATGCCTGGGCATTATGAAGTGGATTGATACTAGTTTATATTCTACAGTTTTAAATTAGACCATCTCCAGATATAGCTTGAATGCTTCTGTTGTATATGGACCCTGTCACCAACAAAGAACTAGATCATAATCATAAACCATAATCAGAAACTGATCCTGGAAATCTTACTGCTTTAAACTTGAGAACTGGAGGGGACCTACAGAATATGGCAGTGGACAGAAGGACAAATAAACCATTAACAAGAACCATGGGTAATCAACTTAGTGGAAGCAGCAGATGAGATCCTGTTTATCATCATTAAGAAATAATGCAATATTTTCTACTCTACTGGATGTTGTGGGACTAAATAAAACATTATGGAGTAGGAATCATAAGTAGCTTAGTTTAAAGTTGTTTGGGCTTGTATACTGTCCAGGGATTTATAGAGACTAAAAAGGAGTGGGAGTATCACTATATATTAATAACATTTTAGAAATAAATGTAGGTACCACTGATAAAATAGAATGTAAACTGAAATCACTCTAGGGGAAAAACGGTAAAAGAAATTCTGTTAGGGTTATATTGTGAGTTTGGAGATTATCTCCATCATGTCACTGGTAGAGAAAGAAATGCAGAAAGAACTGCATAATTATGAGCTATATATAGTATCCCAGATATCCCTGCATGTGACAGCACACATGTTTCTTCTCCAAACGTTAACCGAATAAATAAGAGGTAAAGTAATTTTATATTTGGTTCTGTTAAGTCATTAAGATACCGTAAAAGAGTTAGTGTGGTAAAATACTATAAAGGTAGAACTTTATACACTTATGACATGAACTACTTAAACTCCCTGCTAGCACGGTTGCATTAATTTTTTTTTTTTTTTAAGTTTTTACCTGAGGTTTTACAGACCAGACCTTAATCACTACAATGAGTTATTGTGATTAGGTACTGCCTAAATCCCCATTGCATTGCTCCAGTGATTTAAAAGGGTTTTGAGTTGCTTCAGACAGGCAGTTGATGATTGCTCTAGAACAAGGGAAAAGTCATTTTTACATGACCCCCTGCATGACTTTGTTTGGACTATGTGCTCATTAAGATATTTTAGCTTGCATATAATTTGTCGAATCTTACCACAGGTTGGAGATACTGTCAAATGGCTCTGAAAGTTCTGATAAGGGAGATGATTCAGTTCACTGTTCAGCCACACTGAAAATGTAGCATCACGCCTATGTTTTGTTAACATATTGGAACTATTTTCTTTGTTAGCCTGCGTCTGTTTTAATTCTAACTGTATTTAAAGATTCCCATCTCTTTTGAATCCTTTATTACATGCCTGCTGCTGAAAAGTCCAAACTTGCAATAAGATCAAGGTTAAAAATGTTAGCATATAAAATCAGCATTACTCTACAAGATTACAGCATTAATAACAGACAGCAAACTGGAGTATTTATGTCAGTATCTTTTCCAGCTCCTGAAGTGATATATTTCTATGAATAAAATGGGAAGGATCTATCTGTTACACTTTAGTTAAGTCAGTTATGACAGAAGAGCTTCCTCTGTTAGTGAGCAACAGTATTATTACCACTATTAAAGATCTAAATGTTTGTTGACTGTTTTTGGCCATTTAGGTTCTTATCATAATTAACACTTAACAATTTTTGTCTTTTTTTAATAGGTGTTAAAATCACATCAACTGTCCAAGTGTTGAAGCTTATTAGACAGGCTGGGGACAGAGTTTTAGTCTTTTATGAAAGGCCTGTTGGGTATAATCAGCATGGTTCGGCGCTGCAGGATGGATTTGGACAACTGGAAGACACTGCTTTCTTGACACAGCCAGAAGATGACCAAGCTAGTTTATCAGCTGATGTTGATAACAGAGATTTTGATTCAGAATTTGAGGACTTAGCTTGTGAATCATCTGACCAAAAAGAAGATCTGCCAACAACTCCGAGTCCCAAACGTTCAGTAGTAATACTTGCTGCTAAACCACTTGGAACTATATCACCAATTCTGAATCGAAAACTACATTTAGGAAGTTATCAGACAACATCAAAAACGCAACAAAAAGATGGAGCTAAAGTGGCAATGCCCAAAACTATGGAGGGTTCAGATGCATCACAGCTATCAGGTAAACAATCACAAGGATCCAGTATTAAGCCTCCTGTGCCACCTAGGCCACAAAGTAAGCCTATTTTGCCTACTAGTGAAACTCAAAATCTGTTGGAAACTGGAGGTGTATCTTCTGAAAAACCAGAGAGACCACCTCCACCTACAAATAATGGAGATAAGTGTACAGAGAAGGTAGTAAAGAATAATGATCAAATAGAAGACCCAGCGGTATCAAAAGTAATAACAGCACCAAAACAAGATACATTAAAAGATGGACTTTCAGAAAATGCACGTAGTTACAAAGATAGTGGAGATGATCATCAAACATGGGAATCGCCAGAAATTCCTTATAAAATCCGTCAAGGCCGATGGCCAAGGACGAGAACATCCTCCTGCCTATTTGAAGTAGAAGGATACCATAAGTACCTTAATGTTGCACTGTGGTGCAGAGACCCTTTCAAAGCAGGTGGTTTTATCTGCTTAGGATATGCAAGCATAAAACTTGAAGAAATTGCTTTAGATTGTATAGCTACATCCTCAATGGAATATATTAGAACATTTAAACTGGATGCTCCTACACCTAAAGCAGCAGTCACTAGAACAGCATTGCGGAATTTGACAACCCATAAGGGATTCAATGAAAAATTTTGTTATGGCGATGTGACTTTACATTTCAAATATTTAAAAGAAGGTGAAATAGATGATTCAAACTTCCTTCTGGAGAAGGAAAGGGAATGCCACTTGGAAGAAGAAGCTCGTGCGCTTCAGAAAGAGGATCCTTACTTGGGACAAATTGTTCTTACGGAGAACAAGCATAACTTTCAAGATACTCAGTTTCAGAATCCAACTTGGTGTGATTACTGCAAAAAGAAAGTATGGACTAAAGCGGCTTCGCAGTGCATGCTCTGTGCTTATGTTTGCCATAAAAAATGTCAAGAAAAGTGTCTAGCTGAGACACCCTTTTGTGTAGGAGCTGAGAAGCGAATTGATCGAACTGTGGGAGTTTGTAGAGCAGAAGGACAGGAAGCTCCCCAAGCTGCATCCTCTCGCGTTGATTCAGAATCTAAATCTGTTAACAGAACTACAGGTTTGACCAGGCATATCATCAATACAAGCACCCGTTTGTTAAACCTTCGTCAAGTCCCCAAAGCTCGCCTTTCTGAGCAAGGAACAGAGGTGGTAGAACCTTCACCAAAGCACACACCAAACACTTCTGATAATGAAAGTAGCGATACTGAAATCAGTGGGCCAAGCAGTCCTTCAAAACGTGCAGCAGGTACTGGGATAAAGTTGGTCCGAAAGGAGGGTGGTCTAGATGACAGTGTCTTCATTGCCGTTAAAGAAATTGGACGTGATCTCTACAGAAGTTTACCCACAGAGGAGCGTTTTCAGAAATTAGAATTTATGTTGGATAAGCTGCAGAATGAAATAGACCAGGAGCTGGAAAATAATAATTCACTTGTTAAAGAAGAAAAAGAGACAACCGATGCAAGGAAAAAAGCCTTGATTTCTGCTGCGCTGGCTAAGTCGGGTGAAAGACTGCAGGCCCTTACGCTGCTGATGATCCACTACAGAGCAGGCATTGAGGATATAGAGTCTTTGGAGAACATGTCAATAGAGCGGCAGTCCAAAAGAGTGACTAAAGATTCAGAGGAACCCAATATAGCAGAAGAAATGGATAATGAAGATGTCAGTCTGACAGAGGCTCCAACATTCAACATCATATCGGAAGAACCAGTTGATCCACCTCAATCAGTAGACTGATATTTACGTATTTAGCCTTTGAAGGAATGGACTAAAAGAATACTTTGCACTTAATTACAAACACACACCAAGTAAATTAAAACACTGGTATAATGTACGTGTCCTGCTTCTCCACACTTGTTTGCCTGTGTAAGAGTACAGCTGATAATGGTTCTCCAGCTACAGCACCATCGTTTTGTCAAACTGGCTGGTTACAACTACATTTTGAGGTTTATATTGGAAATTTATTTTTAATAACTTATTTTTATTTTTTCTAATTATGTAACCTTACCATTTCACATTAATGTGTGTGGTGTCCTTAATGTATTACTTGCCGTCCCCTGCCCCCCCTTCTTTTTTTTTTTTTTGAGCTAGTGTTTTCAACAGGAAACTGGCAGGATTTTCAAAATGTTTAGTTTCCATCGTATGATGAAAAAATGATAAGCTTGTTGCATGCCTAAGCTGATGACTGACACAGAAGTCACTGAGGGACCAGGCTTTACAACGTTGATCACAGTTTTATTGTACATCTTCTAGGTAGTTGTGTATTTTTTTTTGCCAAACATATCATGAAAGCAAACAAAAGTCTTTCATTTTGTCAGTTATTAGTATTTACTAAAGTTAATATTGCATATCATTTGTTTTCCATATTTTTAAGTACAGGAACTTTTCATAGTTTGTAATTAACATGAAATACAGTAATGCTAAAAAAAGTCATCCTTAGAACTTTGGGCTATTGTGTCCTGATTGAATAATACTATATATCAAAGTACATGCCAGTATCCTGTAATAATTTTAATTGGGAATATTTTTGAGATGAGGCTGGTTGCCTTCCAGAACAAAGTTATATGTTTAAGTATTGTTGTATTATCTGATAACCTGATAAAGGAAAATTGTTCTTCACAAGAGTTGGAGGTTTCATTGCATTCTATGAAAAAGCATGTAATGATGGTTTAAGTAATTTAAAAAAAACCCAATATTTTGCTGCAGACTTTATCATTTCAGAAAACTTAAGGTACAAAATACTTTACAAAATAGCTAAACATGTTCTCTCATCACTTTTGAGTAATCATATAGTGGTAAGTTGCATTCAGCTTCTCAGACAGAAGAGACAGTCTGAGCAGAATTATCACCGTTGTCCGAATAATGTCCTATAGTGTATATAACATGTTTTATTTGAGTCAAAATAAGTGAGTCCAGTAGAGATGAGCAAGAATTTCAGCCAGCAGCTTTTGAAAAGAACTATCTGGTCTTGTGCTACGTGTAAACTGTGCATCTTAGCATCACCTGGCTAAGGCCATTCTTATTTATTTCCTGTAAACATGTCTTTGTTTCATCTTTTGTGTATAGAAATGCCGTATAAAATATCATCTTTATTTTAGGTACTGTGTTAGGTACTGGTATCATTATCACTGGTATCACTGGTAGTAGAAAAAAAAAATGCCTTTGTGGAAATGGAGTTGAATCTAAGATGGTGAAATAACTGATTTAAATTTTCAGGCAGTCTGTAATGTACCTCTCCATTAAATTTGCTTCTCGGTTTATTCTGCGGTGGGCAAAATTAAGAAGCAATGGTTTTCACAGATGGAAGAGCATACTTGTACTTCTAAACAAAACGGTTACTTCCACTCATGCAACTACTTGCACTTCTTTGTGAGTTCTGGGCAGTTGATACTTATTTAGTTGATGTATGGAAAACACTATCCATGCTAAAATAGGCATGTGACACACCTGAAATTAAGCTTCAGCAAATAATCGCACAAAATTAGCTTCCCTTATTGACTAAAACTTATTTAACCTATACTTGCTTGAGATGCGTATTAAGACTTCCCCACTCCATTTTCTCAGTGGCTTACCATTGGTGGTGATCTGCATTCAATCTCCATCAGTGTTTGCTCTTATGGACTACTATAGAGGTTTTCAAATATATCCAAGTACTTCATTTAAACCCTGGTACACATGAAGGAGCTGTGAAAACAATGCAAATACTGATTTCAAAAACACATTCGTGGTTTTAAATTGACTTGTGTGATACAGTGGGTAAGAAAAGCTGGATATAGTTTTCCTCGTATAGTATTGCTAATGATGATTGTAAGAGATAAATTAAACGTAGTGCAATATTTTTAAATATACCGAATGGGAAAAGGGCAAAATAGTTGTATTTTAGTGATAAGAAGGAAAACATAAATTCCTACCTGGCATTAATTAAAATAAACGGTGAGTCTTGAGGGGAAAATTGTAATACTACATTCCTGATGTAATCTTTGCTTCATGCTTGATTGTAAATAGCTGAAAATAAAGAATACCACAGAAAACAAGAATATCTTGACTTAATGATATCTGAATAGGTGGCAGCTGCACACATTTGCAGAAGATCTGCCTAATATGATTTTGTTGGCTATTATTTTATCATGAGAATAAGCTTTAATAAAATAGTTTTGCTAAATTATCAACTTCTTTGCATTGTGTTAATGTTTTTTAAACACTTGTATTGCAGTAGTTCATCATCTAAAGCCACTCCTTAAAGGAAAGATCTTTGGGAGAAAAACACACATTTTGCATTAAATAAAACTGCTGATTGCTGGATTAATTGGGCTTTTATGCATTCTTTCTATCTGCATATGCATTTATTTTTATTTACACAGTTTAATAGTAAACAGAGATTTCTTTTGAAACGGTGATTCCAGTTGATTCTTTGTGTGGCTAGAGAATCTTATAAAAAGGTAAGGATATTTGTGGGTCTCTTATAAGACCTCCAGGCACTGCAGAAATTACATTGGTGATAGTGACTACCACCAGAGTTACATTAGGGGAAAAAATGGTCCGAGAAAAATTCTTCTGACTTGCCCTGTCCTTCAGAAAATGTTAAGGGATAATAACTAAACAAATCCTTACTGCTTACTAGCTCATTTTTATCTAATCAGTTTTTCCTTGTAATTCCCTATCCTTGGCATTTTTCCTTCAACTTTGAAATAAAACATGTATGGAAGTTTACAACTACAGGGGAGGACTAAGTAGTGGAAGCAGATGAACTAAGTGACTTTATCACACTTTAATTGACACAGATCACAATACACAAAATATGAAAGAACCCAAATTATTCCAGGACAGAATGGGGGGGGTGGGGGGGGTGGTATATTTTCTGTGACTAAAGTTACTTCCTGACTGTCAGCAAACAAGGTTTGATTACTTACTCCTCCAAAAATACAAAATGCAGAACAACTCCTAAATATCTGTTTTTAGGGGAAAAGGTGGCATAGAGAGCCCAAACGTGGTTGTCTGTGTGCCTCTTAATTCTGTCTTTCTCTAACTTCTGGTGGACCAGGAGCGGAGCAAAAGCACAGGGGAGCCAGACTGAGCTGTGTGGGTCTGCTGAGCAAACCGTGGTAAGATGCTCGTCTGTGAGAAATGTGATCAATTAATCTGTCCTTGGGCCTCCTTCTCATACTCGTTCTGCATTGCAGATTAATGTGAGCTCTTCCTTAATTTTGATGTACTCGCAAGTACAAAACCAAGCCATGAAGTAAGCCATTCTATGCTTTTTTAAAAAAAAAAATATATGTAAGTTGCTATGTTTGCATTACTTTTATACTTGTGAATTTAAGCAGTACATTGGTTACTCTAGCTGGCAAATAAATGAAAATGTCCTGTGATAATTTAGAATTCTAACATTGGTATATTAGTTTCAAATTTAATTGGATTAACAATTTGATGTTGACCAAAAGACTTCAGTGAAGCTAAGTAAAATAACTTATTTGGGGGCAAAGTTTCAAGTATCCAAATGATGTACAACATTAAAATCTGAACTTAATGTAAATAATCATCAACCCACACAACTGTTACTTATTCAGTGACAGTGAAGTAGTCAACGTATTACAGTATCTTGGTTTATGCTGTATTAATGTCTCTCTCCAAACACCTCTCAGCTTTGAAGGAAGGATTTCCATCTGTTACATACTCAAAAGAATGCAATTGAAAATATACCACTACAAAAATCTGTAAGTGGATTTTTCAAATCAACCATAGGACGTATTGCTTGGCCTTCCACGCCATTTAAGCCTCTTACGATGTTTTCTCAGAATCCTCACCCTTGTTTAAAGAACATACAGGGGTGTCCCCTGGTACTGCACATTTTGGCCTTATCGATTTCCCAAAAGGTTAAATCTCAGACCCGCAGCCACGTGACAGAATGATTGTAGAAGCTATCACGGTTACTTAAACAAGTTGCATGTATTTGTAACCTGGAGTGAAAATGTTTGTCCTGAGTTACAAACGGACTAGAAATGAGGAGTGCTTTCCCACAACCTGAAATATTTGTCGGCTTTTTCCCCGTGCCCCTAGTATACAGTAAAACACAATGCAGAAGGCAAATAACGAGGGGGATGATTCTTTTTTTATTATTTTTACTTTATTACAATAGATCATGTACTTCTTTCAGATAACTTTATTTTAATGTGGTCTGAATGTATAATTATTGACAAAGCAATACTTGAAGTTCGATCCACTATATTTTTTTATATTTTCTGACCATAGTATATATGCTTTACAAAACTATATGTAAACATAGTATCTATGCTGCAGTACATAAAACATCTGCAATTACATGAAAGAAGGCACATAAAGATTTTAATTTTACAAATGAAAAGATACAACACGGTTGATAAGGACATCGGGATTGTTTTAAAATGTTTTCTTTCAAAGTCTGATTTTTCTCAGTGCAGATAGGAACTGCCTAATACAGTCCTTTACCTGTATTAGACTCTGTCCCCAAATGTTAAGAGATATTGGCAACAAACTGGTCATTTTTTTCATTATTTTTAGCAAAGGTGATATTTTAGCTCATTTTTTAAAAATAAATGTATATCGAACTTCTAGATGTGTATGCAAATGCATGTAAAAGTTTTTTTTGTTTGAACTGCTTAAGTTATCAGCTTAACTTTCAGTACATGCTAAGACTAAATACTGTGATACTGCAGCTTTTCTTAACCAGTCATTTAAGATGCATCTAAAATAAAGTTATGTTAAAAATAAAAGGTTCAAAAGATAGAAATATAAAAAGTATCTTCATGCCGTCCTTATTCCCTTTAAGGGAAAGGAACAGTGCACATTCATACCTACTTGTTTACCCAGTGTTGTGTGTTTCAGGAGCTTGATATTGCACAACTAGTTAACTAATTAAAACTTCATTAAATAGTACTGACTAACAGCAATACGCTCATCTGTTTAAAACACTGTTTTCCCCAACATTCCATGAGTGGTTCAAGGAGAGCTCATTTTTTTTAAATTGGCAAAGAAGTTGTGCCTTTTATTTTACTAATGTATGACCTAACGTTGATCAAAAAAGTGGTAGCAATGTCCACGCTCTGAATTCCAGCCTTCAGCTCCTCTCAATGTACTTACAAGGGTACAGTTTGAAAGGAGGCAAATTGGATAGGTTTTCTTTGAGCTTTGCTTTTTTTTTTTTTTTCTTCCAATTAGGTAAGAAAGACCCAAGCTCTTGACAGTAACTCATAACTCCAAACAAAATATGAAATACTGTATGTCAATGAGTTGACTTTAAAAAACAAATAGTTAAAATTCACATGTTTATACAGATTTGTACTACACATTTAATAAAAAATATAGTCTAATATTCAATAAAATTAAATACACAAAATAAAGATTAGCACTATACAAATCCTCTATAAAAGCTTTTCCCCCCCTTATAAGGCAGTTAGCAGTCTGCTTTATAACCATGGGCGATGGATAATATACCTTTGGCTTTTTTGACCATTTCACTATTAAACGTACAGTACAACTAAAACCTATTTCTGGATGAGATGTTTCACATGAAACACTGCATTTTGTACACCAAAATATGTTATATGGCTTTTCATGTTATTCATCACTTTCATATTCTTCTTCATCACCTATGGGGTAGGACTGGATGTTGTTCTGGGTGTACATTTTTGTTTTCACGGGACAATTGTGATCCATGAGTATTGCCTAAAAGAAAACGGAATATGAATATTAGCACTTCTGCTTAGCATCCAGGTGAGGTCTGTGGTTGACCCCACCACTCAGGGATTCACCTCTCCTCCCTGAAAGTAGAACCCAAACTGATTTCAGTTAGAGTAAATCAAGCCTGTAGGTCTGTGTGAGGTGGGATCTTGGCCCCGAAGACATCACCAGCACATTTTTATTACCTTACTGGAACCAGTATTTAATCCATGGGCTTAAATTGAAATACATCTACCCGCTCTCCAGTAATTTACCTCTCCTGTATTTAATCTCCAGCTATTAAAAGCCAGATGAACGAGCAAGAAGAGTCCTACTGCTCAAGGTGAGTCTCCCTTACTGGCTTTGCTTTTCCCACCCCTTTCTGCGGAGCTCCGGATCAGCACAACTGGGCTCCGCTGAGGGTTGTCGTCCAAACGCTGTGACTTGACATCCACGGCAAGCTAAAAGCGATTATCGTATTTGGAGGCCAGCTGCAATATTACATTCTTTGGGATGAATTTTTCCTAGGACAACTGGGGTCTGTACTTGGAGTAGTTGTGTAGCGTGTTTCGTGTTGAATGTAATTGTTTGGTTTTTAATTAATTATGCAAAGAGCACAAAGTAGGGACCCTCCTTTTGACTCTTTTCAAACCCAAAAGAGATGGCACATCAGTTCACTGCCACAAGCCACTGTGGGCATAGGAGTCACTTTGCATTTAAAGGTATGTTGAGGGGGGGCAGACAGTGGAAGGTGTTTAAGCCATGGGGAGAGATTCTGACCCTGCAGTAATTACTGTGTTACAGGTGAAACCCTGGCAGTGACTAGGGAAGCACACAATAAATGGCGTATCTCTAGCAAACAACAGCTTTTGGGTTTTTTTCCTTCTTTCTGTTCCTCAGCCTTAGTCAATATAAAAAAAAAAAAAAAAAATCAGTGCAGTCTGCAAAGGTCATGACAAGGGATTAACTGGAATCTCTGGGATTCTGCAGTCCGAATATGTGCAAAACGAAAGGTCTCTGGTCTCACATATGCACCTATTTTGGCAAGATTCGTTTTTCCATCTTCTGTTCTGCTCATGTCAGCACAAAGCGTGAGCAGCACATGCAGCAGATTCTGTCCTTACCTTGCAGAGATGTGGTGCTGCATAGTAAGACCATGGCAGTGCAAAATTACATTTTCTTTTCACCTGAATAAACAACTAGCAACTACATTTTGGGCCCCAGATAACCTTGTTCAGCATGAGCAAGGATGGAGCGCTGGATGGGCTAGGCCTACATCACCGAAATGGTGACACATTTCAGCAGAGACTGGTACTTGTTTTCCAGGATTTCCCCAGCCCTGGAATCACAAGAGGGATTGGTCTGCTTACTGACTGCACTGGATCTTCCCATCTTCTTGCTGAGCAGAGGAAACCTAGTGAGCAAAGCAATGGATCCCCTCCTGCAGTAAGACGCCTTTTGAACCTGATCTAGTATAAATCTATAGGAACAGCAGCGTAGAGGAGCAGATAGAGGACATTATATGAAAGGGCAAATTGAGCTACAGAAATGGGAAATGAAAGAAGAACAGTATAGGAGGGGAAAGGAAGGAAAAAAGGACTACTACAACCAAAGCAGGAATGTTTTTTGGTTGGGTTTTTTTTTTTTTTGCGTGACAGGCTAAGCAAACAGTGTGCAATAGGAGTGAAGGAGTGAAACGTTCCTGCAGGCACATTTGTGAGTGTCCTGGGGCAGAACTCGTAGAATAAATAGGAGAACTCCTCACTCCAGGTCTTGTTGAAACTAGACTTTTACATATACTTAGCAAATGTGAACATCGATGAGGAAAAAGTCTGTTAAAGGCTGTTAATCACAGTGTCACTTTTGACTTAGGTCTCTTAGCCCCTGATTTTAGGGATGTATCACAAGACATTCACCTGCTCTGAGACTCGTCCCTAGGTACCCACTGTGGGCTGCAGGGGACTGGGCAAGATGCTGATTTGGCCAAGCATCATTCTTCCTACACACCACACGGTGGCTGGGGAGCACTGACTGCTCTAGAAAATTAAGTCATTGGCAAAGTTACATTAAAAAAAAGAGTCAGGATAAGGCCTGTGGTATAGATAGGATAAGAGAAGCCATGAATTTGTAAGGACAGGCGATCTGTATGGAGGGAGAAGAAGAAGGAAAAAATATGATGCAAAATATACTGTAGAGGACCATGGGAAAAAAACAGGTTGAGGCACACAAAGGAATAAAACAAAATTGGTCAATACAGTTCTGGCACTTCAAGGAAAACAAAAATGCCTATTATATTGACTCCACCACAGCGGATGCTGTTGCAGATTAATGTCTGCTGCACCGTGTTTTGTGATAATCAAATTTGTGACTTTGTAACATGTAACTAATAAAAAGCTTTTCTTTATACATCTTGGACGTAAAAGGAAGGGGGAGTTCATTCCAAAGATGATGTATGAGGGTGAAATAAACTGTGCTAGTCCCTCTTTGGGGAAATTAGAGGCAAAGATGCAGAATTAAGTTATCATTTGTTTCACTGAAACAAAACCAAAAGAAAGAAGCCGTGTTATGCTTACCATTTTCTCCTCTTTGGCAGGTGGACTTCGAAGGAAAAAGCACAGGGGAGCGAAGAGGATATCCACAATCCCTATAATTGTCATGAGCCATGGAAATCCAATGGCCTTTGCAATGGCACCACCAGCAGAGGGACCTTGTAGAAATAAAACCCCTTTTCTGAAGATGGTTCGGACACAAAATTTGCAGCAGTCACTTTAAACAAGAGTAATTTTATATACAAAACTCCCGCTTTACAAATTGATTTGAGGAATGTAAAGACATGTTTGTAATTATAACATAAACCTTTCCTGGCTCCGTACTCCACATTCATTGAAGAAATTAGAGATGGTCCTAGGGGCATCTGAATCGAGCACTCAAGGAGGCTGGGGGTCAGTGGGGAGTTATTCCCCTCGCAGACTATTAGGAGCACAGCTGTGGTGTTAGTTTTAAATGTTCCAAGGCCTCTTTCCTAGCGATATCCTATTTGTGCTCAGTGCCCGATACCTTTAAGCCTCTTACAGCTAATGAAGCCGAGCACGGCATCACGGCAGAGGAGGGGAACAGATGCCAAACACAATTCCCTCTGCTTTGATTTCCTGCAGAAAATAAGAACCCCTGCTCATAAAGCCTGTGAAAGTCACTGGACTTCACACCTGGCATCGTAGCATATTCTTTTTCCTTAACTGTGCATTATAGGCAGGAAAAGGCTGGACTTACCTATGGCGAAGCCCATGCAAAAGGCAACATCAGCTATTGCGTACACGCTACCATAGACTGATACATGACGCAGATCTACGAGGTAGCCCATAATTGGCATCATGGAGGAGTCCACCATTCCTGGTCGGGAGGGAGGGAAACATATTTCAGGAAAATGCTACCTTTTTTTTTTTTTTTTCTTTTAACGTCTTGGCCAACTATGTGCTAAAAAGGGATGCAAAAGCAACTAAAAGGATGCTTACTCTTCAATAAGCAAAAGATTTGTGTAAAAATAGACTGTATTATCTGTGCTTTTTATGGTCTTTACTGTGTCTGAGTCATGTAAGGACATGTATAGACATGTACCTGTGACACTTTTAGAGAACAAGAGAGATGCGAGCTTAGAGCACATCAACCAATTCCCAGCAACTGCCCGTGCAAAGGCTATCTCACATTACCAGCCAAGTAGCTTTCATTTAGGGGAAAGTTATTTTGTATGAACTTACACTTACTGTAGGCCTAAAAGATTGCATTAGCCTCCAGTTAACCAAAATTATTACAGTGGTTTTAACACGTCTTTTGAGCCACGCTTTCATTGCTAGCAAGAAACAGCACAAGACAGCTGATGAAACTGCTGAGATACCGGAGGATTTGTAGTTGTGCCTGTAACTTCTTTCCTAACCACACATCCCTTGTGTGTGAAGATGCTCCAGAACATTTGCTGACCAGCCAAGTGCTAAAACCCAAGCTGTGGTCTCCACTCCAGCTTGACTGCGTGGCCCAGCATAAGCAAAGCTCACACATACTACTTGGAAGAAGAGTACATGTGCATGGGCTTGGGAATTCCTGTTTGATGAACAAAAATTTAAGCCTGTTTTTTCTTTTTTCTATGAAAATGCCTCTATAAATTCTTTTCCACAACAGGAAAGACTGTGGGTTTTGGGCAGCGCATCGCTTTATTTCTGAAAACAAGGTATAAATTCATGGACAGTTAGAAAAATCTGTTTAGGTCAATGGGGCAATTCTGGACAGACCTTAGAATCCAGCTTGTCTAACAGCACCCTGGTTCAAACTGCCTGTGCACCCTCCTTTAAGCCTTTCTCCTTTATCTACCAGTTTGGGCCACAGCTCAGGCTTCACCACTGTCAGATCAGAATGATAACAAAAGTAATTTTCCATGTAACTTCATGTAAAATAATTTTTGAATAACCAACAGACTGTAAGAAGTCGTCGTAATTTTCTTACCAATGGCAAATCCAACTCCAAAATTTGGTGCTATGAGCCCATAAATGTTTTTAGCAAACGGTACCTACAAAGGAAATTTCAGACAGTTAATTAAGTCACACTGCACATGCTAATGAGGTTAGGGTTTTTTTTTTTTTCCCCAAGATAAATTCTCAGAGTAGTTATGGCACACTTGGTACTTATGTGCAACTTAGAGTTTGATCCTTGTTCTGGGCTACTCTTTCAGACAACTGTGGCATTAAACCACTGACACACTATTACAAGCAAGAATAAACTGCTGAGTGACAGCTCAAAAAAAAAGGATGATCATCCTCCTCCTTTCAGAGCCAGTCTTCCTTCAAAATAATTAAAGCGTTGAAATTTGAAAGCACTCAAAACTCTGATCTAGAACCTATTAACTACACATTGTTTAATAACGTATTTATGAAGCAGAAACTTCAGCAAAATTTCATGGGGAAAGCACATATCTGAAGATGAACACACAAACATTCAGGTGGTTTGAAAGATACACGAACTTCTACTTACGCATAAAATACTTATTCCCACGATTAGCATCCCGAGTAAAGCACAAAGCCACCTATCAAAGAAGAAACGTCACTCAGAGATTGGTGATACTGAGATGTTAGAGCTGATCTTGAATATTTCAAAGTCATGTATGAAGTGCCGAGTTACACAACCGAAGCAGCAACGTGTTCAAAAAAAGCAATCTTGCTACTATAGAACAAACTTTAATAATTTCCATCATCAAAAAACTGCCCCAGGAAATACTGGAAATGGTACATGAACTGACTGGAAGATTATTAGTATTTTTAAATTAAGCATACCTTCCCATTTTGTGTGCGAGTATCCCAAAAAGATTAGTCCCAATGAGATAAGAGATACTAGCTGGAATAAAAGCAACGCCTGAAAAATATGAATGAGATGTTTTATCAGCAATGATTTTAGTGAAGTGTTAGAAGAAACTAATAAATTCCAGACACTGCAATTTTGATTTGAAGGTATCTAATAGACTCTTTGTGCATAGCCCAAAAAAAAAAAAAAAAAAAAAAAAAAAAAAAAAAAAAAAAAAAATCAAATATCCGGTTTGTTGCAGCCTTCTCATGAAATCTAAGGACATCATCTATGAAATGCAGGAGCGATGCAACGCCTTTGAAAAAAGATTTTCAGCATCAGCTGCAAGAACTGGTATGGGAGAGGGGATGGAACAACAAAGAGCAAAAAGTTCATCTCTAACTACAATAAGCTTTGGGATAGGTCAAGGAAGGCAACTTTTTTGCGGTTGCACGGCTTATGGAGCATATGCTCAGCACATGCAGCAAGCCCAGGACAGTCAGGGGTGGGTGAATCTCTCCCTGGAGGAGTGGGCAGCAGGACTGCTGCTGTGGCTTTGCAAGTCACGGTCCCCCTGCAAGCCTGTGAATGCCGTGAGGCTTTGTGTTACGGTGAGTTTGTAATGCTGCAATACGGTCCTTGGTCAAGCAGCGACCAAAGCCAAGTATATATCAATAATGTAAAGGTGAAGAAACCTTAAAATCACGGTTTTGAAATTATTTAGCCAATATATTTCCAGTAAAATTTAAAATTAAAAAATTAGTTATTGGTTTAAATTTAAAAAAAACTAATTATATGTAATGACTTGCAGATAAGGGCACCCGAGCATTCCTTCGGAGCCTGATGGGAGGGTACCCAAACCCTCCCATCTCCCCCACATCCACTCAGAAGAACATACTGTTGGGACCAGCAATTTTTTCTAGTCTTGAGGTTTCCACAGCAGCGGCTGTAGCTGGAGTAGATGCCGCCTGCACGGTGGCCAGAAATATCTCTGGTTTAAAAGCCAATTACAGCCTGTACTTGAGGATTCATCCTCTCCCTACAGGTAAGTCACAGGGCAGGACCCAGCCGGAGGGGAAGCGTCAAAGGAAGCCGCTGCCTTGCAGAAGAAATGTTAATAAATATTATAGTGTGCTACTGCCTTGGCTGCCGCTGTCTGGAAAGCGCCAGGGAGGATGATGCAGGCGTGTGAGAGAGCAGGGACTGCCCTTGAGGAGAAGGCATTGTATGAAAAATATCCGAGAGGCAGAGAAACAGGGCGGCTGTGCCTGATGCTGGATGCTTGGGCAATGGTCTTGAATGGTTCATGTGCCTTGGAAGTAATAACACACGGTATTTTTCTGTTGTTCCCCCTAAGTTTTGCATTTTCTTAAGAAAAATAAAGCTGGGAAACCTGACAAAACTGGGTGAGTCCGACAAAATAGCGCACACCACGACAAGCCTTCCATTTGGTCACTGTTAAATCAGGTAATACAGATTTAGACAGCAGCCGTGACATTAGAGTGCACAATCAAACCATTTCTTTTAAGTGTATATGCTCCTCATCTTTCACCAAGGCAACATAGATTTTCTCATTTCCTGCCTATCCATCTTCCTTCCTATCTCTCTGATATTCATAAGAAAAAAAAAAAAATCAAGAGGTAATTTTTAGCACAGCAATATCCTGTGATTAAAATCCCTGTGGGTTACAATGGTGATACCAGGGAAATATTTTCACCTGTGTAACCGCAACTACTTTTGTATTGCTTGGAGCTAGCATTTTATACCAAATGGTCACATATAGCAGACGTTGACAACTGTCAAAAAACCCCAAAACTGCAAAGGCTCGTTAAGTAAGACTTGCAGGTTGGTGTGTAAGCTGTGGTATACTGAAGCAGAACCATCATTTTCTAAATAAGCTTTATGCACAGTAACATTAATGGATCAAATCAAGGTTCTTTATACCTTCTTCAGATCATGCTTCAAACAGCTGGATCTCCAAATTGCATAAGATAATAATTTGCTTAAAACCCTGCAGTTCAAGATATAATTTCAGAGGCTTAAAAAACTTTAATTAATGCTGTCAAATCAGACAAAGCATAATGGAGTCAATTACTTATATCATTAAGGGGTAAAATTAGTGTTAATTTAAAATGGATATTTTCCTTCTAGGAACTTCTATTCGACGAAGAGATTTGTAAATCTCATTTTCGTTGTACCAGTAATACAAAACTGTAGTGAGGAATGTAGATAAGCGATCTTCCTTTTTCTTTGTGAGGTTTAAAACATCTAAGTTTGTGTGTTAATTTTGCTATATTACAGGCTAGCAGTCATTACCATGTTCAACAGTACAGCAGCACATTAAGGGCTGCTACCTATGGCCACCCTGCATTAATTAGAACTCAGGTTTGTGCATTCTGTATAATGTAGGAACACCTATGTTTACACAGAGTAGGGATATTAGTCGGATGCTAGCTGAACACCATTTTCATGAAGGATTTTTCTTTTTCTTTCAAACACCGTATATTGATATTAAAAAATACCCTCGCAAAGTGTCACAGCACAGAACACTTCATTAACTTTATCAAATAGATATGTGTTGTGTTTGTAACGGTAAGTCTTTCCTACAACTATTAAAAAGGTAAACATCAGTCAGATCGATACAGAGGATCGGCACTATGCGTGGTGGCACACAAAGGCCAGGCACCCCCCACCCAAGACAATTCACATCAACCTCCCGCACACAGTCTGACGCTTGAAGTTAGTCCATTTTCTTCAGCCCCCCCGCTTCTGTTCACCTCAAAGAGAAAGTAACTGCCGCAATTTTACTCTTTAGTCTAACTTGATACGTGGGACAAATTCTCAGTCTGCCTGTGGACACTGGTTTCCTGAGACTGTGTCCCTGTTACAGGTTATAAGATGGTCCAAGCTGGGACCTGTTGCTTGGTATTGAATGGGATGACTAAGTAACCACTGAAAAGTGTCATATTATCAAATTCAAGGGAAAGTGTTCCTTATGTCCTCGGTGGCCGTGTTTAAAGTAAAGTCCATCCTTCTTCCACATGGTACCAGGAGCAGCCCTGGAAGGAGTCTGTGTTGCCATGAGCATGCTCTGCACCAAACATAGTGCACCTCCTGTGGCTGCCTGCTCCTGGCAATTCGAACTAGGAACTGAGGATGGGGTTTTTCCCAAAGGGAATCCAAACAAATTATTTTGCCCTGCTAGGCTGGCTCTGCGGCTCAACGGGCATCTTGCAGCCACTGCCAGAGGTGCTGCTGGGGCTCCCGAAGGAGCCGGGACAAGCACAGTGCTGTGGCTGCCTCCATCTATTTCTCCTTGCAATGTGAGTGTTGCCCTTTACTGGAGCCTCTATTGCAATAACATCAATCCACTACCTATTTTTCTTACAAACTGATGTTTGCAGGTGTGCAGGTATAACACCGACAATTTAAAGATCGTAAAAAAAATTACTACCCTGAAGCGTGTAAGGGGACCATCATTAACAGGACCAGAACTGAGACAGTCATTAGACAAAACATAGCGATACAAATAGTATGCTGTACTTTACCAAGCTGCCATTTTTTTGAACACATGGTCTCCATCATCCAGATCGGTAATGCTGGTTCAAGCATAGCAATTGCCATATTTGCAAAGCAGATTGATCCTTATCAGGAGGAAAGAACAGGAGGGGAAAAAAAGTAGTTATTATTTCTTTTGACTGTGAACAATAAGCCATGCAAAGAATGGATGCTTTTACAAAAAACATTGCGTTTTACAGTCCTATTTGTCATGCAGCAAATGTTGATTAATGTTAAATAGAGTAGAATGTAAAAATCACTGAAGACTAACTTTCTATATATTTCTATTCTCCCAGAAATTCTACAATAAAGGTTAAGCTATTTTCATAATGTGAAATTCTGCAGCGAGCTTGATGACATTTAGAAAGTTCATGAGGTCCGACTGTTGTACAAATGATTAGCTACAACTACAATCTTTTGGTCTTTACCTAGTCTCCTGGGGCAAAACCAGAACCCTATTGTGTAAGAGGCACAGGTTCTGACCCTATGCCTCCGTCATCTGAGAATGACTACAGTAAGATGTGGAGGTCTCGATCCTAAAAATACCATGAGACAACCACAGAGATGTCTATCCTCTACAAAAGCGAATTTTGTGTAGAGATCCTAGAGCGAGCAGCCAGTAAGTCCTTGCGGCACAGCATGGGTCTGGCTGAGCTTGCCCACCCCTATGAATTTCAAATGCTTCCAAATCTCTTTTGAATTTCTGGACCTTTAGTCACCCAGACGCAAAGGATAACAAGCAGTGGAAATGCTGATTCAGTCTTGCCCGCCGGCTCGGCTCTGCCCTATGCCACTGCCTGCAGATCCAGGCTCCAGTGGGTTTGTGTCAAGTGCGTCTATCCTCAGAAGCGCACTTCAGCTTTAGTGCAGGGATTATTAAACCCCATGGTATTTCTTTGGATTCAAGATGCCTTTCCCACTTACTGAAAAGAACCCAAGGCAGTCAGAGCCTAATGCAGGGCAATAGGACACGTCCCCTCTGCTAATCCCTTGCAAAATGACTTTTAAGGGAGTTTGGAAGTCACTAGAAGTGACAGCCTCAAACTTGTGTTCCCACTTTTCTTCCTAATATTTACAATCTCTGAAATTTAGGAAAATATTCTAGGGTCTTACAGTCATTTACCATCCAAATTTTACTTTAAAAAAAAAAAAAAAAAAGCGCTTAATTTGTCTGAGGTCAGAGAAATTTTATTTCTCCTGGAACAAGTTCCTCATCATACTCTTCAAAACAAAATGAGCACTGATGCCATTCTTTGCTCAAACCTGTCAGAATATATTAGACTGTGTATTCACAATTCCTAAACTGAACTTCCAGGCTAGCTGGCTCACTCCCTTCCCAGGGCAAGGAGAAACAGTTCAGCACTGCTCTACCCTGCGGACGAAAGGTTAGATCTAAAGCTAACCTTTCCACTCTGCTGCAAGCTCCCACTAGTGTAGTGTCTGTAAGCAGCCTCAGTTAAACACCTCAGGGCTGCCCTCTTCCGAGCCAAAATCAGCCATGCTCGAACGGCTTCCTTGATGCTGGAAAAAATTTCAGGCCACAAAAAGTGCAGAGCCATTCTAACAGAGATGGCTTCAATAGCAAAGGTCTTACTCTACTCTTAAACTTCACAAAGAAATGAGAAACAGGTGTGCATGCACACGTGTGTTGCATCTATTTCTCATTAGGTCAGGGAGCATCACCACAGCTTACCGAATTAGTCAGGTACGTGGTGACAAAGGTGCTTCAGATCTTGAGGATGTGCCCCAAAAGAAAAGTGAGAACTTGAGCTGATATTCTGCAAACTCAGGGTAAAGTCCAATAAAGACTGTGCTACCTTAGCAAAGCTTCCCCAAATGAAGATAAAATATTTTTTTCCTCTGTCTTGTATGGAGCTGACCACTCTTTAGAAGGCCATATCTCAAAGGCATAAATCCTACATTGTTTCTTCTTTAAATTAGATTAAACATCCTCTGCTGGCCAGAAGGTGTGAAATTGCAACCTTCCAGCTGGATCCCATCTCCGCAGCTGAGAACCCACTCAGCTTTTGGCAGAGTGCCATAGACATCACTGGTATTTTTCTGCGAAAAACCAGGTACCCAGCAAAAAGCTGTCACACACCTTCTCAGGAACCCACGTGCTCATGATGACATCTGTCTCAACTCTGGTTTTTGGACCTGATAATTTAAACTAACTTGTCCGTCAAGGCAGCTTTGTCACCCAGTAACGCCTAAAGTTTCTTTAATCGCTGTCAGTGAGGTCTGGCTGCGAGAATGACGTTGACTTCATTCACTTAGCTCTTACCAGCAGCGACAAAAACCATCAGTAACGTTTCTTTCGCCTGGGTCAGTGAGTACTGATGGCACTGACTTTGAAGCATCACCTCTGACACAATCCACATAGGAGGCAGAGCCTGTATTTGCTCACATTTCCTTTCTCTTGCAGAGGTTTTCATGCGAGCTTGCCATATGGCCTGGTCCTGTCCCTCTGATGCCCACATCTTTGTGAGCTTCCCACCGTGACTGGCGAGTGCACGTTCAACAGGAATGGCCACAACGCATCCTGCAAAAGCTATTGCTGGCACCAAAGGCAACAGGCAGCAGGACTGGCCGTAGGGACTGCGATATATACAGCGAGTGAATGAGAGCACTGGCCTCCCGTCTGACGGTCACCGTTATTAACTCACAGGCAACGTGGGTTATCGAGGGAAAAAAGTCATACTCTCAGAAAGAAGAGAGACGAGCACCATGCTTGAGTTCAAGACACCTTGTGTTAAAGAGTAATATTGTGCTATCGATAAGCCAAATTGGTCAGAAAGTGCTTGTTCTTTGAGAATACAAACAATTATGACTCAAGCGTATGACGCACACTCAGGAGATTGAATCCGAGTTTATACCATGAAATTAGTGTACCTAAATCAAGAGTGCAAAGAACACTTAAGCTGCTAGTCCCTTTGCAGCATGCCTAAAATGTTCCTGGTTTTTAGTTGTGGTTAACAAGTCGGCCCACTAGAGATGCAGTCAATTTTTTAATGAGGTAGTTAACCACCTTAAAAGCCATTCAAAACCTCTAATCTTCCCTGAGCCGTGCAAACCCAGTGGGACTTTTAACCTTCTCCTCATATAATCATTGTATCTGAACATCGTACGCAGTGTGGGACATTTACATTCACAGCATCCCCGTGAAGCAGGAGACTTTATCCCGGCTTAGATATGGAGAAATGCGGCATGATTGCCTCAAGGTGTCAGAGCATGGAGCTAACTCTGCCGTCCCGACCAACCGCTTACCCAACCTTCCCCGTTAGTATCAGAATCAGAAGCTCCCATCTTAGAAAACGGAGCAAGGAAAATACCAGACTCCTTGGGGTAAGGGAGAGCAAATGAAACTTCCCGACCCTTTTCACTGTAAAAGGAAACAACTTCCTGGCTGAAGCAATTAACATTTAAACAGTGTATTCCTGGTGCTTCAAGAAATCTGCTTTTGGACTGGTGTGCACTGGTAGGCCAGAAAAAAGGCTGAATTTCTAGTTGGTATTTGGCATTCAGCTCTGAAAAAACCAAATTTGGTCTGCAAGGGAAATTAAGCACAGGGAGAAGAGGCTGTGGTTAGGGAACATCAACATCATCCGTACTGTCAAAGCGCGGGCAGTCTCTGTCCTGGGAGGCAGGGACCCTGGGTGCTGTACCTAACCCTGCCGGTAACCCACGGGAGGGACTTTCTCGGATCCTCGGCACTGATGCTTGGTGGGAGCAGGACAGGTCGCCCAGAGCAGTTGGCAAGAGCAGGAGGGATCGGAACAGAGAGGGTCTTTATGTTTCTGCTCCTCTGTACATCCTTCCTTTCCCTTCTCTGGTCGTGCCCAGCTGCTCTGGATCGAAGATGGGGAGGGGAAACGGGAGGCACTGGCAGTACCTGCAGGCACGTGCAGGGAAGCAAGAGGCAAAAAGAGCCAGGGCAGTAAAGGTAAGGTCTCTCTGACACACGCTGTCCTGATTTCAGGCTACCCAGCCCTGAATCTTTTCGCTATTTTGCTGCCCTGAGACTGTTTGTGCAGCCCTGCTTTACAGAGCCCCGAAACATCAGCTGAAACAGCTTCAGAGAAGAGAACAGCTGCAGGAATTGAATGCCATGTGAATGTGCTAGAAAATGGGAACAAAGTCCATCCCCGCTCTTAGCGGACATAGGATGTAGTCAAAATAGTGGGATCCACGGTCTTTGGTACCTTTTCTCTTCCTTGGCTAAGACTAGTTTGGCATGAGCAGCTAAGTCTTAATCAAGCAAAGTACTCCTTGAAATCAGTCCCCGGTCACATTTTGTGGTTTAAACCAAGTTCTGTCACACATTAGACCTTGGCAGGGTTTACATTATTCTCCAGAAATCTACTTTATATGCTAGGTGAACCTCACCTTGCAGCACCTGCTTTAAGCACTGTGAGACAAGGTACTGAGTTAGATGAATGATAGATCTGATCTCTTTTGACAGGTACTGTCTTCGCTACTCTTTTCCTTCAAATGCTTTCATTCTATGAAAAAGTCTTTTAATGCTCTAAGAATATCTCAAGTAAAAGTGTTTGCATAACTTCAGTCACAGCTTGACCAAGTGTCTGGTCAAAGAGTTAGGGTAATGGTCATTCCCTAAGACCACCAAGAAACAGCAAACCCCAAATATACCTGGAAGAATTGCTTTCTTGGACATACAGGTTAAGATTAAGAAACAAAACTGCAAAAATTATGATCTCTTTTCTGATATTTTATGAACATTAAAAATGGCCAGGCTTAATTACAGACTTCAGAATAAATATTCAACAAAATGCAACGCAAAAAGGCAAACTTCCCTTGAGACAGAAAGACTCATTAGACAAACGATACATGTAATACCAAACGCCATTCACCATTCAACCTAGACCTTTTATGAAATATAATCCATGCTCTAGAGACCAAATTCACTCAGTTTTCAAACGGAAACAAAGTTCACTGTTATTCCCTATACCTGCCTGGGATATGCTGGCAATCCCTCCCTCCAAAAGCCTTGGCCCTATTCACGTGCCTCATAGAAAGTTTCATGGTCACATCTCATTGCCTTAACGAGCAACCACAAGTCATTAGTGTCCTCTCAGCTGGAAAGACACCTACATTTCAAACTTTCTACCTATTATGTTTCTACTGGTATATTCATCCTGTGTTACCAACAAGTTCTTTGAGCTTTATGTAAATGAAACCAGCAAATGACAGTATTTTTAAATCAGCTCAACCTGAGGCATTCCAGGATGCCAGGTATAACACCCATGGTTGGTTTAAAGGAGGGGGGGGTGGGTGGGGGTGGGGAAAGGATCTTGTACCTGCTGCAATAATGATATACGGGTCCTTCAAAAGTGTCAGTAACGGTGTCCCCTTCTGACTCTATGAAACAAAAGCTTGGGATTAGGAAAGGCAAAGTGTCATCCATTGCCTAGAGTGTTTTTCCTTAATACTTACTTCTGCTTGTGCTCTGGATGGCTGCAGAACAAATAATTGAACAGCTGCGAAAAGAAATCAATATTGTAACATTTCTTCGAGAAGGGGGTTAGATGGTAGTAATATGAAAGGGATGTACTACATGGCGATATTGACTCTTCATATTTACTGACCTCCGTCTAACAGAGCTAGTGCTGCCAGCACCAGGAAAGGAGAACTCTTCCCCACAAACTCATACATGATGCTCCCGAAAGGTGGGCCCACTGCCAGGGGGAAAGAAAGGACACAGTTGTGAAGCCACATCTCTGACCGAGCAAACATCCTCTGCAAGCGTTTGGGCATCCTGCTATTGGCACTCAGTGCCCAAAAAGCTCAATTTAAAAAAAAACAAACCAAACCTAACCACAAAGCTCATTGATCAAGACAATAACCATATTCTTCACTCCCCAAAATACTCTTCCATGTAAATAAAACCCAAACATCTCAGAGACTATTGCCTGACATATGTATCCGCATAAGAAATGTGCTTCTGTGGGAAAAACTATTCTTAACATGCACCATGAATCTAATCTGGAGACAGCGCGATAACATTGCACTCGACGAGACTCTTCTGCTGCTTTCATAGATCCCAAATACATGCTTTGGGGAAGGCTGGGGGGTGGTTTCTCTTGCCAGCAGAGCCTCCATCTCACTGACCTAATACTCCCATAGCAAGGCCTCCTAGTGCAATTCCCATTGCGTTGCCTCTCTCTTCATCATCTGTATATACACTGGCAAGCATACCCATTCCTAAAATTAAAAAAAAAAAAAAAAAAAGAAAAAAGAAATTAAAAAAGCACAACGCAAAATTAGGCAGCTGTGTACTATAGTTTATGGTCATCATTTGTCAGCGCAACTAAACATTTATACAGACATGACAGCAGGTATCTCTCTCTATATAAATACAAATATATATATATCCCCTCCACATGGAATTCACCTTGAAGCAAAAAGGACATTTGGCAAATGTAAATGGTCTCTAAGACCATGTTCTATTATACAGTATTACTCAGGTAATTTAATGATGCCCTCATTTGCTAGATTCTTTGTCCCCATCTTTTTCACAGAGCTTTTAGATGCCGCTTTTCAGCTAGGTGAAACAAAGCTTTTGACAATTATTCAGGATCTGTTATTTATAGCCGGGGCACTTGACACAAAGGTCTGGTGACCACTCCCAGCTGTAACTGTAGTCAGTGCTAGCCTTGTTCTGGGCATGAGGTATTATGCAGAGCTGATTACTTTGAAAATTAGTATTTCAAGTTCAGCATCCAAAATTAAAGGATTCTTTTGACCTTTATTTTCACACGCCTCACTTCTGCATTTGGTGATGAGCCTTCATTTCACAAAAGAAAACATGAAGCTCAATTTATTTGTGTTTTCTGTGAAGCACTCGGACACTGTAGAGGTAAATGCTGCAGAAGAGTCCTCATAGAAATTAATAATTCTGTTTTCAAATCAAGGTTTAAGTAGGACTCAGTAAATAGGGTCCACAGCTATACAGTGAGCCAGAAAAAGAAAACAAAAAATATTGCATGATTGATCATTAAGTGAATACCCTCCATCATGTGCACCAAAAAAGCAGAGGTCCTGTGTGGATGAACATGCTTAGAGAATTGCGGATGACATCAAATTGTTTGCATGAACAGTTGAAGAGCAAGTTAGAGAACAATATCAGAATTCACAATGCATTTGTGAAACTTGGAGAAATATTCTGGGGAAAAAAAAGGACACAATACAAACAAGATAACACAAAGTTTTACACTTCGGTAGGAATGATTACATGCACAACTGCAGGGGGGGTAAAAGACTGATTGGCAGCAATACTACAGAAAACTTCCTTTGCCTGTGAGATACGTGAAGTGACTTTCACTGCCCTTGGCTCTTGTAAGGAGTTAGAGCTTATTCCGAGTGCTGGGTCTGGTTTTGGTGCAGGACAAGAAGAAAAGGTGGGGGGTGACTGGAGACTCTCCAGAGAAGAGCAATGAGGGTGAGCAAAGGCATAGAAAAATATCTGTGAGGGGCAACTGCAAGACTTTCAGTTTAAAACCAGAGAGGAGAAAAACGATGCGAGATGTGATAATCATCTTGCAATATGAAAAAGAGCCATGAAGATAAAGAAAAGAAACTGTTCTTCATGTTCTCTCAAGTATGGGAAGCAGAAATGGGTTTACATGACAGTAAGGAGGCTTTAGATGAGAGGCTTCTGAGAACATGCCTGTCAAGTATGCATGAGGAATGACAGATACAAAGCTGATCCTGCCTTCAGGAAGGGGGTGGACTAGGTGGTCTCTTGGTCTTTTCTGCTCTATTTTGTAGGATGCCTGTGAAAAAAAGTCATGTACTCATCTAAGAGCCGTATCTCAAGGCGCTCCTCATCCCAGCCCCTGCCTGCTCCCTTAGCCATATCCCTGCTCTTTCCACTATTCATCCAGGCTTAATTCTCTCTGCTTAACCAGTGCTTGTTGCACAGCTTCAAGCCCATCTTAAGCACAAGAAGCTTCTTGCTCCCAGTTCAAATGCTCAGTCTGGGGCATTGCATCTCCCCCGCTGCCCCCAGCAGTGCTGCCCAGATGTGGGCTGGAGCAAAATCCCTGCAAAAGGAACCGAGGAGGAATTCAGCTGCCAAATTCTTGTGAAGTTTCTATGGAGTGTGTGTGAACCCTGCTTATAGACCAGTCCAACTTGGAAGGGGGAATTTTCCCGAGGAAGCCAAAAGACATTCTTGACAAAACACTGTATTCACCTCCCTTCCCAAGCCAAATTTATCTTGCTGCTGCCATCACGGGAAATTTTTCCAACAAAAGACTGCGAAATGTTCTAACATGAACAAAACATATTTTCTCCCATCTCAGTCTCAGAAATGGTTGAATAATTTGGGCTGAAAACCCATACTCCATTTCACCTACTCATTTAAAAATTATAACCTAGTATTGGAAATCTGGTACAGGTAAACTGAGTCCAAACTTGCAGATGGCATGGTAAGTCCTTGAAAATATTTTATAACAGAAATTTCAGTAGCAGACAGAACTGCTATCCCTACTATAATAAGTACCAACATAAGTTCCCAATGACCTTTAAAATGGCTAAAAATGAATTTAAAATGTTGAGAGGACAGATGCAGAAATCCCATGGAGATCGCAGTTCATTTAGTACTCTACCTTACCGCAACCCAAATACCAAGGAAGTCTGAGAAGACATTTGCTTTTTGAGCTACTTTATATGAAACGGACAGAAAAAACATGAAATTGATGTAATTAAATATTTTTGGATTAATTATCAAAACCACAGACAAAATACAATTCAGAAAATGACTAAAAATGACAGAATCAGTGATCTGCATTCTACTCTATCATCTCTTCTCTTACCTGCCACTGACGAACAAGAGGAACCCACTCCTTGAAGGGACCTGGCAATAAACAGTAATGTATAGCTTCCAGAGAAGGCAAACACTACAGAAAAAAATAGAGGTAAATTTTTAAAATTAGGTTAACTCTAACTAGGTTAAAAAGTTAGATTTCTTGAAACTACCACAAAAACTTCATACAATTTAGTCAAGTGTTTACAGCAACTTGTGCCACTTTCGATGCTAACTGCATTATTTGCTCTTATTGCATTTAGATGTGTCAGTGTTGAATTGCTCTCAGGTGTCTAAGCCTCCTGGTAACACACAACGCAGGCACACAAGCAGTTTTAACTAATTACTTAGGATTTGATTACATCCTGCTCTGATTCAGCTGCACACAGAAGGAGTTATAAGACCTTTCTTTCCAGCCTTGCCTCCCCACACTGCTTCATTTAGGGCTGCCCAGTCTGAAGCTCCAGGCATTCAGGGAAAGCAGGATTTAACACACATGCACCCGCACGCATGCATGCACCGATGTTTCCTCCAACAAGTAAATGGGTGGAGAGAGTTTTTACCCTGGTGTTGCCAGCTCTGCGATAGATGCTGTGCAGCACGGCTGGCTGAAGGTGCAGGGAAGCCAGCTCCACTCATTCAAGGGCTGTGGCAAGTTCCTGATCCTCCCAACAGCGGACCACTAAAGAAATTTCACCCGAGGAGGTGCCTCTCTCTCTCACCCCAAGAGATTTTATGCCAGGCTCTACTCTGTCTTTTGGGATAGAGCCCCTGGATGCTGCGTTCATCAGTCCAGCTAAAGTCCCCATCCACACCACTGGAAAGTAGGAGCGTCCCAGAAACCCAAGCGCATCTCTGCTTGTAGAGCCTGAGTCGTGGTCAGTGGCATTATATCTACAGTGAGTTTTTAAAAAATTTTTCAGCTCCTATCTGTTGGCCGCCTAAGGAATTTTGCCAGACAAGTTATAGCTGGGGGAAGCTGTTACAGACCAGCTAAACACGAGATCCACATGCACTTCTCCCACCCGCCCCCTTGCTGTTAGAAATATTTTCCTAATATTTAACCTAAATTTTCTCTGACACAGTTTTAAGCTCATTATTCCTTCTCTTATGTACAGTGGACATGGAAAACTGTTTGTTCCCTTCCTTTTTGTCATAGACTCTGGTATGTTTTGCATCTGCCTTCTGAAGCAAACCTGGTTCTTTCATTGTTCTTTGTTGGCTTCTAATGATCCTCGATGTTCTCCTCTGTACTCTTTCCATCTGGGCCACTACTTTAAATGCCATGCCAAAACTGAACATAAAACACGAGCTGAGGCTGTATCAGTGTCATTTAGAGCAAATGATCTCAGCTGACTTGCAGGCTATGCTCCTGTTTGCACATCCCACAGCGATGTTTAGCAACGCTGTGACACTGTTGACTCATATTCTACCCATGAGCCACTGCAGCCTCACAATCTTTCTGATAAGCCCCTGCGATAGCTAGTTGTTAAGGGCCCTGCAAAATAGCCCTCTCATGGCTGATGGCCCTCCCATGGCTATCGGTTTAAAACTGTCTGAGCACCACTTCAGATTACAAGAACCTGAGAGAAAGGTTCAGCTAAGGAAGAGACCAGCCGACGTAGGATGGAAGGTGGTGAATTCCTTAGAGCATGTTCATAAGAGCATACTTGTCAAATCTCATCAGCATCACCATCCACATGGAGCAGCCGCCCTTAAATTTTCCTTAGAAATGAGTCCCTCTACATCAACAAGAATTCCTAGTGATAATTATTATAGATCATTTATTTAAAAGTTGCATGTGGGCCAAACCAAATAAGATGTGGACACTTACTGATTGTTGACACAAACATGATGCAGAAGCCAGCAAACAGTGGAATCTGGTAGCCTATTCTGGAAAACAAAATGAACATTCACGTTTCTGGGATTGTCTCACTGACATTTTGAGTTAGACTTAACTCACATGAGTGCACACACCGCAAAAACCCAACGTGTAGTTCCTTGGTAGGCTTTGAACTATTTATTGTGGACCACATGATCAAATTTGTCCGTGTTACAAACGCCGTTTCATCTGGCACAGCAGACTTTGTATCTGAAATCCCTGGAAGAAATCCTTCTCTCATTAGAATCTGATTGCCCTGTTCTCGTTCCACCATAATTGTTCTCAATAAAGCCCCTCTGGGCCTCCATGGGGTTGCCAAGGATATGAGAAGGGAAGATTTGTCTGAGCATGCTGAACTTAGAAATATCCCAGTGGTGTTTCAATGCTCATCTGTTTTCATCCTCATGAGACAATGACTATAATGAGACACAGTCAAACCAATGGCTTTTTTACTGGAAAAATTTGTCATCAGCTTTGTTGAGAGTTCTGCCTCAGCCAGGAGCACTGGAAGAGTCCTAAAGAGCCTGAGAATAAGCCTTTTGCTTTCCATGGGTTTAGGAGTAAAAATAGAGCTGATCAAAGCTTTCTTCATCAGCCCACTTCTTCATTAGGACTCTAAACAGCCTGTAGAAATGCCTGGTTGCTATAAGTATTTTCAAGTTTCCAGGAAATGAAGAATTTTTTGTCTGGAAAGCAAATACAATTTTTGAGCAGCTAAAACTGAAACTTTAACAAAAAATTCAAAATACACTATTTTTCACACCATTAAAAATCTACCCTAGAATCAAAAACACTACCCGGGTAACTCTGAAGACAGTCTGTGTGTTCTACTCAGCACACTTTACTCACGGCTTCTTTTTTGTAGGATCGGGCATCTCAAATGTATTTGCAAAGACATTATTTCATGGCCAAATTCTTCAACAATGGGTGATGCTTTTCCAAGGAGTACTGACTGACTTCAACTTCCAATGATTTGACAGTATTAGGCATTTATATTGGCAGTATTGGCTGAAGTAGGTCAATCAAATAAGGGAAGAGTCTATAATGGCCCTTTTAATTTTTAATAATAGCAGTCACGACATAGGGAAACCAAAATAATTATTCTGTGCTTTGTTTTTTTGTTAATATAATTTTTATACAATTAAGGACCTTGGATAATGGAAAACTGTCTGAAGTGCAGGGCTCGACGTTCATTATATGTCTCATTGTAACAATTGTTTGAGTTTTGTGAATGAAAGAAATCTAGCATGCACATTTCTACATGCCACAGAAATCTCTAATGAAGAACAGTTTTGCCTTAAATATCATCACTACATTACAATATGTCAAAAAGGTAGTACGCGGATTCTTCTAGTTGAAATTTGTAAGGGGGTGTTACAAATATCCAGCAGAGACTAGTTACTCATGTGGTGCTTAACTGGACTGGTATCTCCAAAGCAATTTAAATCCCTGGCACTATCACAGACTTCCTCTGTAGCCTTATAATCATTTTAATCTCCGAGGACCTTGATACCTGGCCTGTCAGAGAATACTACCACCTTTTTTTGTCTGCTTTACTTTGTGGATGATTTTTCTAAGCCTGTCTCTTCTCTTGCTCGTGTTTGTGGTACAATGGGGTGCTAATCTCCACTGAAGTTTCTACGTACACGAGGAAATAAAAAATTACCTGTTACCAACTTCATGCCTGCCTCAGAGCTGAAGTGGGCACTTCCCTTCCCAGTGGGCTCAAGTAGAACAGGCCACAGCGAGTTTGACCGTAATTGCTTTGATTTTGAATTTTTCAGTTAACGAAAGCACTGATAGAAGTACAGATTAAAAAAAAAAAAAACCCTGCAGGTATGGCTACTGCTGTTGGTGAGCGATAGCATCTTTCTCTGTGGTATGAAAGCAAAAGTTGAATGTCCTTACGCCTTCCTCCATTGCAAAGTAAAGTAGAGTTGTGTCAGTCAAGGCTATCCCAGAGGTATCTAGGATGGACGCTGCGGGGGAGAAATCTGATTTCAGTACAGAAACCAAGCAATTCTTAGACTTGACAAAGGGGCCATGAGACAGCAATTTGCTTCTGCTACAAGTACACTGAATTAAAACTCAGTTATTTGCATGAAGACAAATGCCATCCAGATTGGCTCCCCCATTCACATTTCGACCACTAGATCAGAGACACGAGCTGTGAGACCTTCCGTAAACATTAATGAGTTAAACAAAGAGATGGGCTATCATACTAGTTCTGAATGATACTCTATCAAGCTAAAGCAGATTTCAATTCTTCCAGTAGGCTTCCTACACTTGGAAAGTTTCTGGTGGTTGAAGGCTGTAAGAAAACAAGTATTTTGGAAGTCACTTTTAATGCTCAGTGAAATACTGTTCAAGCATTGTTCTTAATTTTTGCTGTCACATATATTATTCTTCCTTTATCTTGGACAAACAGGGTCACAGCAAGGTGTGAAGCGATACATAGCAGAGGGTGATGAGGGCAGAACTGGAGCAGAACGCAGTCCTACTCTTGCTACCCAGCAGACCATGATGCTTTATCACACATACCGAGGTCTAACACGTACCTTTTCCTCCACACAGAAATGAATCATTTCAGAACTAGACTCTGTGTGGGCACGGCAAGTCATTTCAGCCAAAGTCTGCATTGCCAGTGATCCATCATACAAGATGATGCAAAGGTATATAGGTCAGCACAGGGCATGCATTTGTGCTGAATTAAACAAGTCATTATAATCCCCTGAAAAGCTAAAAATTGCCTGGAGCTTCACGCACAATTTGGAGATGCACGGTTCTGGTGTGCTGCCCCTGCATGAGACTGCTGAACCTCTAGAAGTTGTGTTGCTCTTGGTCAGGGGATGGTCTTACCCACATCCAGCTGACATTTAGTTAGATATGCAGATTGTCCTTTCCTGCATAATCTAGCAAACCCTGCCTCTTAGCAAACCCTGCCTCCTCCTGAAATAGCAGCACTAATTAGTTGGCAGTTGTGCTACCACAAATGTGTAATCTGCAGCTGCATTCCCTGATCTGTCCAAAGGATTTTAGAGAGCACAGACAGGGAGGTTTTGGTGAACAATTACACTATATAACATAAATAATCACAAAAAGGAGAGGCACTACCTGTAACAGCCAACTATTCAGTGATTCTGTCCCCTGGTCCTGGGCCATTCGTGTTCTTGCCAGGTGAAACCTGTGAATGTGCAGTTTCTACTTCTCGGCCATGACATGGCATACTCCATCACAGTTATCTCTACATTTTGTTCCTCTGCATGTGTGCAACACAAAAGAATATTACAGCCTGTCTTTTCTTTTTTCTCGTTACCACACTCAAGCATGTGATTTTCTTGGGCACTCCTTGCAAAACCCTCCAAGAGAATCTGAAGCAGAGTCCAGCATGTTTCACCAAGGCTACCTGCACTAAAAGTGCTTCCTACAAGCATTTCTGACTTCTGAAAATGCCGGAGTCATTAGCTGAAGGAGGGAGAGGAGAGGCTGCCACTGATGGAGAACACCGAAATTACTCCGTTTCAGTCCCACGTTGGCCCCAGATCGCAGGACTGTTTGGAAGTGCATTATACCCATTAACGAGGTTACCCTACAATAAGACAACCAAGTGATGGGTCCTGTGCAGCAGTAAAATAAAGGTTACACTAACCAGGTTAGCAGCTGTGGGTGATTAGAGCCTAATTATCCATCCATTACAGTGCTGCAAATCCGGTGGTTTCAACCTTGTTGTTACACAGCTACACCGGTACCAGTGTGAGCACCCCTTGTTAAGTCTGTCCTGGTTGCCAGTTTGGCTACCTTCTTCCCTTCCAGTGAGGACTGGGGAGGACGTATGGCAAGAAGAATATTTTCCTCGAGGTTATGGACCAATGAACCGCTGAATGTGTGTGAAGGTAAGGAAGAACTTGCAGGGTCAGCAGGGACGGGGAGTGTGATCCATGCATTCTCCACCTCCATGCTGTAGTTACAAATGTTATTTATTTCTCTGCCTCATTCTTTGCATGTGTCTTGGTCATGAACATGTCATGGTCCTAGCCGCTCTCTCTCTCATGCAAAGAAGTTTAAAAATGTAGTCAGGCTGGTGTAAAAATGATGATGAAAATATCTATTCCTTTGTCACTGATTTTTGAGGCCAATATGGATAAGCACAAGGTTAAAACTATGTATTTTTTCAGACTGATAACTAAAGGGAGAGAGAGAGACATGGCGCGGAGACATTCATTGGCTCTAGTGGATTGGGGGGCTAACACGGCTGGGCTCACAGCCTCGCTCATAGAGCTTGGCAAGAGTCTGAAAAAAATAATGGAGCAAATCAGTTAGTTATAGAGGGCACGGCAGCCTTCTGCCCACTCTCTTCACTGGAAAGGATTAGGCAGAGCCTTCGATCTCCCCTTGCCAGGGCATCCTCCTCACAAAGTGCCCTGTGCCAAGTGGTGTGCTATTTGTATAGTTTCTTACCAATTTCACTACAGGGGAAAACATAACGTGCATCTGAGCCACAAAATCTTATCAGCTCTGCCCTGAAACCGTGCCACGGTGGGAGGTGTGTTGTTGACATCCTATGGCAAAGCCATCACCTAGCGCTTCCTTTGCTAGGACTTTGTGAGGCCAAGGGTAAATTGCGTTGTTTCATGAATTGCAAACCAGTGCACTAAGCCAGGTGTGTGTTTCGTCTGGTACTCCGCAGAAAGAGCTGGTCTTTAAATAAGAAATATTTTTAGCAGAATATACTGCTTGAATGAAACCAATTTTGAAATTTATTTTTTAAAATCTATACCTCCGGTAGTTATAGAAAAAGGGAAAAACAGCCTACAAAACTCCCAGAAAACCTAAAATAAAGTAATTATTGGCACAGACTTGTATGAATAGAACATCCTGTTGCATCCTGTACAAACTCAAGCACTCAAAGCCAATGCCTGCTGAAGGCCAGTAACTCCATACTCGATTAAAAATCTAAACCGCTCTTGAATGACTATATTTAATTGAAAAATAAAAACCATAAACACAGTGTGCTACCTATTTGAAAAAGAAACTTACTGGGCATCTTAACAAACTGCGCACACTAATCTTGAACCAAGAAACCAATTCTCCTTAAGCTGTGATGTTTTTCTGAAATTTTGCAAAAGTAACAATGGCAATAACAATTATCACTGAACAGCTTATCAGTGGCAAGGAAGAGTCTTTGTAATGATAACTCAGATATTTTCTGTTTCATTTATAATAATCACAATTTTCACACTGCTTTTTAACTGATCATATACATTGTTATTAGGAAATGTCAGCTTTGGGGGGCAGGTTGCCAATTACTTCTACAGTTAATTGATAAATGTGTTAACTGGTATTTCCCACTAAACATTTCTCAAAAGAAAGGCAGACACTGGTACCAACATACAAATAACACATGAAGGAAAACCAGTTATCCTTAAATCTAATTTAGGGCCACTTTGCCACTAAGGCACTCATTTCTGCTGTACGAGAGATGAGTTTGTCGCACAGGACACCGGGATGATGTGCTCCTTGATTTTTCTTCTCGCAGTTGTTGACCTTCTGAGCTTGCAGACCTGCCCCTGTGACTGCAGTGACACGCTCAGCCCCGTGCAAAAACCTGTAGGATGTTTCCAGGAGGAAATCTCGGCTCCCAGCGCTAACGTTCACCCCGGTGTGTTGCCAACCCTTCTCCTAACAGCAAAGGGAGACGCTACAAGAACAGCTACTGCCCCACGGCCAAACGTAAGGACGTATCACGCGTGTCCCGGCAGCCGGCTCCGGGGGAGAGGTGTTACCCCGTGCCTTGGCACAGGCAGCACCAGGCTCCGGTCCCGAGATGCGGAGGCAGACGGGGAGGCATCGGCAGCGACACGCACCCTCTGACTTAGGCAGATGTCTACCAAAGAAAGAGCGGAGATCCTAGCTACAGTATGACGTTAACTGCGCTATTGAAAAAGGCGTCGACCGTGTGGAGCGGCGTTATTATTGCCCTTCTCCTGGTTTGGCAGGTTGTGGAAATGATGATGCTAACAGAGGAAAGTAAATATCGACAGGGCAATAATTTAGACATTTAGGAAAATCTGGAATACCTAAAGAACTATTACGAAAATATTATTTGACGTTGTGTTACTTTGCCTGGGGATGAGCTATCATATCCTCACAAAACAATAAAGAAAATCCAGGTAACAAAAATCTGTTTTCCTCCTCAACTTGCAGCAATATTTGTGGAAGAGTAATTTTACAGTGGCATACTTGTATCTTTGTAGGTGGTTTGCAGTAGGAGATAAGGTGAAATGAGAGAGAAATGGAACTATCTCATTTAAAGCTTTTGTGTGTAGATCAGTTCCACAGATTGAATACAGGTTTTGAATTCATAACACTGCGAGTCAAACCACCGCTTAGCCCTCAGTTGGATACTCTTCTATCAGATTGAAATTAAATGCTCAGAAAATATATATATATATATATATATATATATAAAGCTGTAAAACCTAAGAAAGGTGGTTTTGGCTTCAAAACCTGAAATATCTAGCATTAAAGTGTGTTGGTTGTTTTGGATATTGTCATGTATGATAGGCATTGACTGCTTAAACAAAAGTGTTTTGCAAGGACAAATTTCTGCCGCATATTATTTTCTGAAAGGAAAAATTCTTCTTTATAAAAACAGCTTAAATAAGAAATATGAAAATTAGTGACCTGACTAAATACAATTTAGAGTTCATTTCCTGCAGAGATTCTGTTTTGGAGGACTGCAGCTGCTTCTCTGGGGAACAGTTACACAAAAAGCTAACAATAAAATCAAATTAATTATTAACATCAGAAATTTAAATTATATTATAAACACTTTTTAATCTCCGTGTAAACATCATTAGTGCTTGGATTGGGGGGGTTGTAAGTCACGATACTGGTGCCTATACCCTTGATCCTGGCTCAAATAGATTTTCTATGAAGTACCATTTAAACATACTTTGTTCAAGACATCATATATATGCAAGAATTTAGAGAGAACAGTTTGAAGGCTGGGCTAGATCATATACTGATGGAAATCTGTGATCCACTGAACTCGATGATGAACATGGCATCAGCAAAGTTTGACACTTGTTCATTTTTCACTGATGTCCACATGAATTTCCCGCTGATTCTTAACTCAGATGACTCCAAATCACTGAATACTAAATCACACCAAGAGCTGCGCATCTCTGTGAGAGCAAGGGAGGGATATGAACGCTGCCTACAGTTTCAATATTATGTTTGCCTAATGTAGGTGTAACAGATATATCATCAATTCACGGTGCTTTGTAAATACTACATTGGAGTGTCTTTTGGCCCCATATAACTGCACTGAAGACGTTTCAACACCATTTCAGCAAAAGTTTCTATAAAAACCAGAGGCCTCAGGAGCTGGAGGAAAAGTGTACGATACTGAACGTATCAGATGGCTCACGTGGAGCTTAGCGATTTATTTTGAAAATGATATAGGTGTTTAGAAGTGTTCACCAAACGTATTTCACTAAAATATTCCTCCAGATAAAGTGAGAAGGCCAGTAAGCCAGGGCCACAATAGAATTAAAGATATTTTGTTTGAAACACTAATCCGGACTAAAACATCAATATAAAATCCTAACTGAGTAACGTAGCAGAAATAACATACCTGTTTGTCAGCGGCCCTATGAAGGGGTTAGTGATTAGCTGCACTGTTGCTTTGGAGGCAAACAAGAGACCGACTTGAACATTTTCATTCAGCAGGTCCTTATCTTCCTTAGGGCAGTCAGACGGGGAAGGAGTCACATTTACTATCATTTGTTCTGTCTGAGTATGATGCAACTCTCTGGGTCGTGTCTTATCAGTTTCATTTCCAGTAACCATCGTTGAGTTGTCATAGTAGGAGAAGATGCTCTGAAAATTGTCCATCGTTGTTGAGACTACGTTAGGCTTAGTAGTCTGGATTTCTGTGGCATTTTTCTCATGTTTGATGCTGTAAAGGTAACTGGGAATTATTGGCACTGGAAAAACAAATAGAATATATTGGCATCTTACTATCAGGTTATTTGTAAATGGAATCACCAAATTTTCTTGTCTGCTTTGCCACTGATTAGGAAATACAAGGCTTTCCTACAGAGCACATTAGTAAGGATTTTGAACGCGGAAACACAGAACTGAAATAGGAGTTTGCTCATGGGAAAAAACACACCAGTAACTCAGAAGTTCAGTTTAAAACAAAAAGTTCTTTTACGTTAGTCTTTATTTTTTGCCAGTTTTCATAAATATAAGATTTTCTATACAGACATCATTCAGAAAGCAAAATGTACGAAGTATCAAAACCCATGTCTGAAGAGTCTCTTTGTTGCACATGACTATGCAAATCCATTTATTAGATTGTGAAAACATGAAAGATAAGAAAAGCATTGAAACTATTATTAAACCAAAATATAAAAAATGTAATAAAACACACTTCTAAAATAAACCACAAAAATATTGATAACTAACAGCAACACTCCTGTATTAAGTATTCAGAACTAATGTGTAGATGTTTGCATATCTCATTATTTTTTAAAAACTTACACTGAAAAGATCATCCAGAAGGGACCTTCTTTGTATGCTTTAGGATCTTTGCTGCAATTGAATTGCATTAATATGCATCTCAGACATTAGCATTTCAGCATGTGTAAAAACAGATGTCAGGTTCATTCAATTTAACACTAGCGACAGAATCACCCCTCCTTGCCTTGCATCTCACCCTGAAAAAGCCCACTCTTTTGGTAAGTCTGCAGGGTATAATAATTTCTCAAGCTTCTAGCATACATCGTACTGAATAAGTAATTAAATGTTAATAACTTTATAAGAAGGTATATTCATGTAAAAAAAAAATGCCAAATCGACTTGCCAAAAATAGATGTGTTTAGCTAAGGTCCATACTGTGGCATCAGCTTTTAAGCTGAAGTCCCCTAAGAAATTCAGGAGTCTGATTCAGAAGCTGACGCTGCAGCATCATCCAAGAGCCGGCTCTGCACAGCCCCATTCACTTCTGAGCGAAGCATGTGCGTTCGTGTGTGTGTGTGTGCGCAGCCATGAAGCCCTAGTTTCTCTGAACCTTTTTCTTTAAATTCATATAAACATTTGAATATGAGGACTTCTAAAACTACCAGTGAAAAAAAGTTCAAGCGTTTTATTTGAGTAGATTCCTAAATCTTGACACTGTGCCACTGAAGCCAGTAGAAGTTGCATCTTCGACTTTGATCAAAACTTGGATTACTTTATTAAACCAGCTCACGGAAGTGCTTTTCTTAAAACCCAGTTAGATAGTTTTCTTATTAACCTATCATTTTAAGACCAATGCGGGGGAAAGAGGAACTATCGCCAGGAAACAGGCATCTCCAATGCTATCTAGCCTGTTGTTTCAGTTGCATGACCACAGGAGAAAAAACGATGGTGAGCTAAAAATACTGTTATCTGTCGTTCCGTGAAGTGTTAGTGGCGTTTAGTAGAAAAAAAGAATTACGAAGACCTTTTTATACCATTCCTCGTCCTGCAATTAGCGTGGAAATAAAGCGAGCCTTTGCTGTGCATGGCAGCGTGTTTGCAATACCTAGCATATCAGTCGCGTTTAAAAAAAAAAAAAAAATCAGTGCTTGGAAATGTTTGGGTTGCGAGCATTAATCATGCATTCGGGGAGTACATCTGTCACTGGAGATCATTCCTGGCATAAATCGGGAGGGGAAAAAAAAAAAAAAAAAACCAAACAGAAACCAACCCCAAACCCGCTTCTACCTACCGACTACCGTCAGCAGCATGTTGTCCAGGAGCAAGGCGATGAACACGATGAGCAGGATCAGTCTCCGGGACTGCCGGCTCTCCCGCAGCCAGCGGAGGAGGCTGAACTCGCCCCAAGCCATCGTCCCCGGCCGCCGGCTCTGCCTGCGGACACACGAAAGGCCCTTAGGGACCTCCGCCGGGTGCAGGAGAACCCCCCCGAAGCCCCGCTCCCCCCCCCCCCCCCAAACCTCCAGCCGCCGGCAGCCCGGCCCGGCTCCCGGCTCCCGGCGGTGGTCCCCGCTCCGGCCGCACGCTGCCAGCCGGCTGGGCTGGAGCGGGGAGGAGGAGGAGGAGGAGGAGGAGGAGGAGGAGGAAGAGGAGGAGGAGGAGGAGGAGGAGGAGGAGGCGGCACCTCGGGTCCTTGTGGGAGCGCAGGGAGCGCTGGAAGAGGCGCAGGGACCGCGGGACACACACCCCCATGGGACTCCCCTCCTCTCCGCTCCTCTCTCTCCCCTCCGGGGCAAGCAGCGGGGCGGGGGGCGGCGGGGAGGGCCACGCCAAAAGCTCTGTGTGCCCGGCAAGGTGGGCAAAAAGGTGGGCAAAAGTCACCGCTGCTCGTACGCTTAAACACGCGAGCAGCGTGCCCCCTCGGCGAGCTAAATCGGAAGAGTGTCAGTGATCGATTCTGCTCCCGAAACGAGGAATTTGCCCCGTTTGGCATTTCAATCGCTCCTTTCGCCTGTCCGCTCCGCACAGATTGCCAAGAGGTGTACCCAGCCTGGGGCATTTGGTCGGCATCATTTGGAATTTTTCTCAATCTATGTTATGAAAGGGATTAACTGCGTTGAACCGATCAAGAAACAGGTTTAACAAAGACTTGCGTTTTTTTAACACATTGTCTTTCATATCACGTATTACACTGCTTTCTTTTAGTAGCCCAGTACTGAACTTCGTGAACCACTCTTTGCTTCACTGTCTTCACAGGGCTCCACTTTTGGCAAAGCCCACTGAACGTGAGGGAAGTCTCTTAATGAATTTAATGGTCCCAGACCCAAACGTCAGGCTGAAGCTGATGACATCATCACTACGCAAATCCTTTGTTTCTCTAACTACATTGCCTGCTGCGTATGTTAACCGGTTTAGTGGTGTCCATTTGCAATGCGATGCGATTTCATTACTAATGCAGGTTTCTTGGGAAGCGGTGCTCAAACTTAGGCTGGTGCTTCTGTGGCAGCAGTCATCTCATGCTGTAAACACCCAGTTTCAGGAATATCAAAAGACATTTACACTGTGGAATTTTGCCAATGTGAGTAACAGTAGAAGATAGATGTTTATGGTCTAAATTGCTCTCTTAGGTCCTAATCCGTCTCTGGATGAAGTTGAACAGGCCTGGGGAATGGGAGGAAATTTGCAGTCCAGTGTGTTACTGGCTGTACACAGAATTTTCTAAAACTAATGAAAAATGGGAGAGGATATGCTGATAGCACATCTCTCTTTTGTTTGCATGCAGGTAGCTTTGATTTTGTTTGACGTGTCCACCATGTATTATTTTTAAATGGGACCTATTATGCTGGTACATGACAAATACCACCCAAGGCTATTAATAAGCTATTAGTTCTTGAATGATGGCTTATAGATGGTTTGTCTTTCCCAAACTTTTTTAACCAGCAACTTTGGGAATTGGGCACATTCATGTTTGAAGTTGAATTTCCAAAACAGAGCTTCTGCTCCTGTACTCAGAGGAAAGAGAAAAGTATGATCTACTGGGCTGGACTGGGGAGAAATGTTTCATCTTCCAAGTATCAGATCCTGAAGGCACTTAGACAGCAAACTACATCATTTAGTTGAGAACTTGTGTGGAGTGCAGAAGGAGAAGGGGAACACCGGCTCTCATTAGCAGCAGAAGCAGCGTTAATACGGGATGCATGTCAGTGAAGTGTCAGTAGTAATATTCTACCCGGAAAACAGGGGCTTGGGTATCTTGTATTCCCAGCAGTTCACTGGAGAGTTAACTGACAGTGGTGCTGCTGTTTCTGTCACCTGTCAGAAAGCAGATGTGGAGAGAAATAAGATCCTTTTCCAGCCATTTCTGATGAGGGACATGATTGTAGAAGCAACTCGCTTCTCTCTGTATCATCTACGTGACAAGATGAACCTCCCCTTCCCCCTCCCTCCCCTCCCAGTCCTTTCTTCTAGAATATTTCTCCTCTTCATCCATCTATCGCTGCGGTGCTGTCACTCACACTGGCAGCATCTGGCCACTTTGCTTTGCTGGACTTTACATCACTCCTCTTTCCTACTGCCCTAGTTTCTCTTGCCTTCAGCCAATCGATTGTTTGATAAATAATGCTAAAATATCTATGCAAAATCATGCCTGCACTACTAGCATGGATAAGCATGAGAGCATTTGAATATATTTATTTGCATGTAAAGATGCCTACTTGTGCACGGATACTACTGCTTTACTAATCTAGCCGATGAAATTGTGGTAACCTCTAGGAAGTGAGCAGGTCAGGAACCTGCTAGGTTTGCTGCTCTGCGGGTGTAAACTGTGTTCTGGCAAATAACGATCTTTCACTGATATTTGTTTACCTTTAATCGGTGATCTTTGTGTCTTCTGAAGAACAAGCAGAAAAGGAATAGGACCACCGCCAAATCAGCAATTACTTTTGGGAAGCTGTCGATTTGGTTTTCTGATTGAATTTTTTCCTATTATATAATTGTTAATTAAGATTGGTCAAAAAAGGAGGGAAGAAAAGCCATGGGATTTTTCCAGTTGTTATTTGAGCTTTCAACAGAACAGTTGAGCAAAATTTCATGCTTTGAAAAATGCTGGTCGGTTCCACCTCTTTTGTTAAGTCTCTACCTTTTATTTGCTTTAACTATCCTTTAAAGTACACATGTGCTTATTATACCTAGATTTAATAATATTCTCTCTTTATTATGTTTTAATAAGAAATAATTATAAACTCTGAAATGAGTTCCAAAAGCATATATTTATTTAGGAATCAAAATTTTGAGGACTTACAAATACTCCCCTCTGCGTGAAACGCCCCTAAGCCATTAGGGCGTAGGCTTAAAGGCATGGAGCATCATGAAGCTGGTGATGAAAAAAAAATGTTTTAATGTGGTGTCTGATTCTCAGGCTTTGGCAGACTGAATAGTAGACTCTCCTGAATCACCTCTCCGGTGCCACAGAGCCTGCGTAGCCCAATGAGCTAGGCAGACAAATAAAATAACCATAAACACATAGGCAATGACTGCAAATAATCACCAGTCTGGAAACGATGTTGGAGAATAGTACTTATTAGCAGTCAAAATTTTGACCTCAGCTGAAAATTCCTCTGGGGCAAGATGTCCTGAATGCTGGCATGGGAAGCGGCACGATGTTGTTACATTTTGCTTGTTTGCCTACAGGTTCCTTAAATGCTGAAATTTAGAAAAAAAACACTTCTGCTTCTCACCATCCAGGCTGAGAAATGCACTACCTTGCTGGCTTCTTTGGGAAAAGTAATCCCTTTTAAAGCTGTCTCTTTTTAAGATTTACATTTATTTTTAGTGCTTGGAGTTTAATTTGCAATAATTCATAATTATCTTAGCTTTCTGTATGAATTAATTATTTGCAGTTATTGCTATTGGGGAAAATTCCTGCTATAAATAATTTTTACAATTTCAGTTGGAAGACATACCTGGCAGCTTATATTTTACTAATAACAAGTAATATACTTAGTCAGCTTTTTCAACCTTTGTAGCTCTTTCAAGACTTTTTTCTTCGTGCCCGACAGTCATGCTACTAATTACTCTGCAGTAAGACTATGTGGTAGTTAGCTCCACTGAATAATGCATCTCCTTTTCTCCAGGCATTGAGGATATGCGTTGTATTTTAATCTTCTGCCGTATAGCCTACAGTGCAGTATGAGTGGTGTGCAGTGTGCCACAGTAAGCGTATGTGTGAACGTGTATATTTATATATATGATTGTTCACTGTGGCATGTGATGTTCAGAGGAGAGAGAGAAAAAGCAGATATTTTGCTTTTAAGAGGGTCACTTATCAATTAATCTATAATGCTAAGCATTTATTTAGCTGAACAACGGTGTGCATGATAACCAGGTCTGAGACTATGAGGGGTTCATCTTTAAAGCCAGAAAGGCTCAGGGTGGAGACAGGGTGTGCGGGGGAAGAAAAGATATTACAGAGTTCATGTGTCTCCACTAAAAAGAAGTAAAACATCACTTGCTCCCCTTCGCACAGGAACAAAGACGTTAATTTTCATGTAGGAACGTCAGGCAGCCATTTCCCCAAGCACCAAGAAACTGTGGCAGGAATTTTTTAGAGAGGTAGGAAGGCTGCAGTGGAAGAGAGGTAGAAGGAGAGATGAAGATAAACAGGTGATGCTTTGTTGTGATCTTTATGGGAAGTGATAGACGTCAGGAGACATACAGATGTGTCATGGAGAAAATCCTGGACCGCAATACATAATGGCATAGGCTATCTCTATGCAGAAAATAATTTAACCTGTTAAAAAGTAAAGCTTTTCAAGTTAGGGCACTTATTGTAAAATATTGTTCACACATAGTCGTGGCCCAAAGTAGCAGCAGCAGTCTGAGGTGCATGAGGTGCAGTCCCTTCAGGTTTTCTCTGTACCATTCACACTGAAAAAAAAAAAGCCCACAACCCAAAGCTGATATGGTTGGGAAACAGTATTGTAAGAGTTTCAGTGAGGGTTTGAAATTTTCAGAGTGTTTCAGAACTAGAAAATTTTATTCTACAGCACAACATCCCTCCTCTAAAATTCACTTTTTAAACTATTTTGCTATTCACATTAGAAAAAACATTCGGCTACTCCGGAGTTGGGGAAGTGGTTGAGTAAAAAAATCACCGCTTACCCTGCTCCCTATCTAAACCCCCGAAGAAAACACACAGCCTATAATACTTAAGCTAGCATGTTATAGCATGAACATATTTAGCTATATATGAGAAAATATTTAGCTACATATGGGTACAGTAGCTAAAGTCATGTCAGAAAAAACACCAGTAATGCTTGATCAGTGCAATGGTATGCCTCAGGTGTACAACCTCACCTTTTAGACTTGCTTGAAAATTTAACCTAAAGAAACCCGAAACTGTTGAAGGAGGGGTGAGATATCAGCACTGGCCCTGATTTCTCCTCCTGTCTTCTGGTGCTGTGTTACTATTGCCTGTCTGCGAGACGTGAGGAGGGAAGGGCAGTCCCCGTTGGTCCCACGCCCCAGAACATCATCATTCCTCTGCTGGCTTTTTGCACCCAGAATATTTTTCCTTCCTGAAAGCAAACGCTAGCAAGAGGTGTGTGATGCTGAGGGTTTCACATGACTGTCCTCGGGATCTGTCAGGAGAGCCATCGTGCTGCAAGATGGCCAGGGAAGCTATTTTTAGCATTTTCCGTGGCAGGCTTTGTCTAACCACTCCGGTATTACTGACCACAGGTTAGTGATGGTGAGGTCTAGCTCTGACAGGTTTCATTGCTCTGACAAGAAAAAAGGGTCTGCCAAGCACATTAAAAGCTGGAAGATAACTAGGCTAAATAACACCTTGTTTTATCTGTTCTTTCCAAGCTGGTATTCTGTTTGCAGTGAACGCAACCCTGAGGGCAGCCCACTGTTAGCTCCGTGATCAATGGGAAGACATGCTGGCCTCTGTTTTACAAACCTAATTATTTTCTTCAGAAATTTGTCTGAAACTAAAAGGCAGCTGACAAAAAAATCTTTCCTATCCCTGGAGCTTAGAGGAATTCAGTCATTGCATGTAAATTGTGTTTATATTGACTGCTTACATGTCTTTTGAAACTGGTGCCTTTTAGGCGGCTTTGCAAGAAAAACCCAGTCCCCTCCAGGCACAAACTGTGAACTCCATATATTAAGAAATATGGTTAGCAATAAGAATGTAGTATGTGTTTGTATTTGTACACGCAGAGACATATGCACATAAATGGTTGCGTGTGTGTGTGCGCCTGCTTATATATGTGTGTGCGTGTAAGATGCCACTGGGCATCAGTTACTCAGGTCACGGTGCACAAGCCGCACGCCCTGGGAAGTCTGAAGGCAAAGCAGAGGGCGAGCAGGTTGTGGGGAAAAGAAGCAACAGCTTTTCCTTCGGTGGCTGTGCTTCAGAGGCAAATACCATCCTGCTTTTTTAGCCCAGGCGTCAGCCTGTGCAGTAACTCAGAAGTGTACAGGAAGCCTTAAGGTCAATTTTAAGTAGTTGTTCACCTTTAACATTTGTTAACCGGTAAAAGATTAGCCAGCTTTCGCACACATCGTAAGCCCTTTACCACAACATAGCTCTACATCAGAAAGTGTATTCAACCTCTTCTTTCTGCTGGCATAGAACATATTGCCTGCATTAGCACCGATTAGTTTCGCAGAACTGGCCAAGGCTGAGTGCATGAATGCAGGGGTCTCCTGAGCAAAAGAGATGCCGACAGTGATGTAAGGCAAGTTTGAAGTATGACATGCATTCCCCATCAGCTGTGGTGTTGGTAGAAAAAAGGAAATACTCAGAGACAGCGACAGTCACAAAGCCAGAAAAGCTCACGAAGCGGAACTGCAGAGGTGGAAACATATAAAGCAGGACTGCCGGGCAGGGAAATACTTGTGCCAGGTCTTGAACCAGTTGTAGGGAATATCCTGCTTGAACTCAACCCAAGTATCTCTACAGGTTCCAGACATCACTCAAGGGTCAGTGAAGGGGGTTATGTGAAATATTTGCCTCCAATAGGAGGAAATAGCTGACGGTCAGGGCAGGCTCTCCTTTTTCCACATACCTTTGAAACCACCAGAGTAAAGAGATGGGTCCATACCTCCCATAGATCTGAAAACCTTCATTTAGCACAAAGAAAGATGTGCAAACAGAGAAAGAAAGATGGTTAAAACATATGATGAAGCACTTCTACCTCTTGGTTGCATTTCAGTTCAGTTGCTGGGCCATCATGATAAGGCACAGTGTGTTGCAAGAGCCTGAAAGCCATACCAGGGGTCCTGGCTTAGTAAAACTCTGGGCCAGGTAGTTGTTGGGGTTCTTCTGTCCAGGATTTTCATGCTTGCTTTTTCCCTGACAGCGTGTTCAGCCTGTTCACTACCAAATCCTCCAGCGTGACCAAGATGAACCGTTTCAGGACCAGCTGGCTGGCTCAGCCGTATCTGTGCACTGTCGGAAAGGGACCTCTGGTTCCCCTGGGGTTGGTGTTGATGGCAGCTGACGGCACACCGCGTCACAAGGGCACAGCAGTCACGTCAGGGCTGCCACACTGAGCGGTGGGATGCCTGGGACTTCTCGTGGAGCCATGCCTTGTTCTTTAACACAGTTTTAGCACAGATGGCTTCTGCTTGTGTAAAAAGGTTAAACCAATCTGTAACTTTGTCTTTCTAAAGGACGAGTTGAGTGTCAATAAAATAAAACAAGGTTTCATTTCCGTGTTTAAGAATTATGATATTGTAGTAGAATCCCCCAAATACACAATCATCATTAGTGGAAGTGGCTCCAAAAAGTTGGCCTACTTCATTAACATTTAAGAGCAAATCCCGTCCATTGTGGAAAGTGAATCCACTCTAAAATCCCTAGACCTACATGCCAGACCTACATCTAAATATATTATCCTGGATTAAACCCTGTGGAAAATTCATAATGAAAGACAAGCCAACCACACAGAGCAGGCGTGACCTGCAGGCTGCTGAATAGTGTGATCGCTTCCCATAGATTACAATTTTAGCAACACCTGGGCTGAATGTGCTGTGCTGATGCAACAGCCTTATGGATCCTAATGAAATAATTACGGGATAAGAGCACAAAGAAACATTCAGAGCTTGTGAGAAAACAAACAACTGTAATGCAGGAACAAAGATACTAGATTAGCTGGGAGATGAAAAGCTTTTGTGTGGCCTTATTTATATTGCTGGCATAAATAAAATCTCTTCAGACCTGTATGTAATATGTTATATATAAATGCAGTCAATGAGAAATGTTAACTGCCTGGTCTGGAGGGAATTGCTATAGTTTTGCAGAAGGACAAGGTCTTAAATAAAATATCCTGGTCGTGTGGGAAAGGTGAGATGGCAGAAGAAGAGGAGAGGTTTATGCCACCTACCTCTTTCCCTTTCGGGCTCCCTGAGAGCTCAGGGAAGGGTGACGGGCGCTTTCAGAGGGCGGCTGCGGTCTGAACTGCCCTCTGTGCCTGCCTCTCTCTGTGCTAACCTATATGACTTGGAACAAGTCACAAGCCCACGACATAATCACTTGCTGCCTCAGTATAATGTGTGTAATGCTCTTTACCTAATCTCCGGTAGCCTCGCACAGCCTTTTTAGTTAACATATATAAGTTATGTTTGAAAGTCTTCCATGAGAGATATCATTGAATAACCAGCTTGTTTTCTTTTATTTAAAACTATCTGGCCACAAACACAACAAAAGATTTCTAATGAACATCAGAAAAAACCAAGGGAGGTGCAACTCTGCAAGTAGGAGCAATGTGGCTCTCCTAGACAAACCAATGGGTTTCCCTTTTAAAAGGTGATAGAGGTCAGGTTGAACGACAGATTGGTCAAAGATACCAAGAAATAAATACATTCAAAAGAAATACACAGGACTGTCTCTGAAAGATCTGAAGGTTAAAAATTGACATTGAACGGCTCTGAATTCTTGCAAACTTTGGTTCTGAGTTTGTTTCGAATATTGCAGTAAAATACCAGTGAAATGTGGGGTGGATGAGCTCGACCTCTCAGCTACACGTGACTCACTCAGGATCTCCTTAGACACCCGGAACAAACACTTGGCTGTTGTGGGGCATCTGAAGTAGCTTAAAACCATCCATGGACTTATTCCCTCCTCACCCATTGCTAATGGATGAAATTCAAGGAAGATTTCTACTCTAATACTTTGACAGCCCTAACAGTTACTCACACATATAATCCCTGACCTCAAAGTATGACTTTGCAGGACTGGGTCCTAAAACCCGCTAGCAATAACAATAAGTATTTAAGTTTTGTTTTGTTTTGTTTTTTTAAATTGGTCTCTTAACAGTGTTGTTTTCTGTAACCTTTTAATAAAGATTATATTTCTCTGGAATATCTGTTCTAGAGTCAAGTAAATAGACACAAACTAAGTTTATATCTTACATGAGCTTGTTGAATTACAATTCTTAACACAGAAAAACATGATTTATGATCTGAAATGACTGAAATCCTTTGCTTCATCAAATCTGTCATAATCTCTTAGATACCTGCATACACTACTGGAAATGCAGTAGTAAATTTCTTCAGCCAAATTCCTTTTTAAAAATCTTATTCAATTTTCTTCCGCCAAGAGTGCATGTGTTTTTGCATTTGTTTTCAATAGGAGATTTTTTTTGTCCCTTGGATTATACAGTCTTCACATGAGTCTAAACACACTTGGAAAAATAGGAAGCCCTGCCTGGGAATATAAACGGCACTGCTGTGCTTAGTCACAAATGGCTGAGCCCAATGAGATTTTACAATAAACCAGAAATGTCTGTGTTTTGTTGTGTCAATAAATGTTCCAGTGATGCTCTTAAAGACAATAAATTACTGGTAATGGAACACTATCCTCAGCATGTAGAAGTCATTTTCCACTTCCAGACATTCTCAGATTAGGTTTAAATTGCTATTAGAAAATCCTAAATGTGTTCATTGGAAGAAAATCTTTTTAATGCCTAGAAATAACCCAACAGTGGCTGGTTAGAGCAGAGCTAGCTAGAGTATTCCTGGGGAGAACAGTTTACACATTTGGAAAGGATCTCAGCTCCAACAGATCCTTACCACTAGCAGAGGGGACAATACAGAGAGATTTCACAGCCTGTAATTTTTTGCAGCTGCTTGATGGCACTGCTCAGCCGAAGAGAAAACATGTTGTCAGTCTGCTAAGAAAATAATGGTGAGAGTCTGAGTTTATAACATGGGTATCAGGCTCGATCCTGAGACAGCGCGTCTGGGCTGCCGTTGGCAGAGGGCATCTTCGTAACGGTTGCTCACAGAAAGCCTTTGAGGCAGCAGAAGTAACCGACGGACATTGCAAGCAGGGCGGGATAAGAGGCGAACGGGGGAAAGGAAGAAGCAGTCAGTGAAGGAGACGGCAGAAAACAGGACTCTGGCGTGCAACCATTAGCTCTTTTGTAAGTAGAGCTCTTGGCTTCCCTGAAGAGCCGCTGAAATCCACGGTGTTCTCAGCGCCAGTGTTCGCGCGCTTGGTGGTGCTTACAGCCTGGACCTGAAGGTGCAAGTGCCGGGGTTCTTACACATGCTCTTTTCTTCAGCATTGACTTTAGCAATAGAAAATCAAAGCAGGACAAACCTTTTCCTTTTTTTCTTATTAATGGCAGCAATACTAAAGATCAGAATAGCGTGTGTGTTTACAAGTGTGGCGAGCTGTGCGTAATCTTCAAGACTGCAATACTCTTCCCGGTCCTACACTGAAAATTAGAGTGAACTGGAGACGTAAAGCATTAAGAGGAATTTTTATACTGACTTTCTGAGGCTTCTCAGAAAGAAATCCACAAGGGATCAAGCAGGAATTTCAGAGGGGCTAATTAGCTTCATGGTCTATGAGAACCATCACTGGCAAACTTAGACTGTGCTGAATTGCACTGTGCTGTCTTACAGACTAATGACCCCCAAAACACTGAGCAAATGATTCTTTCCTGATCCGTTCCCAGAACTGATTCCATGCATTTAAATTCAAAATTGCATTTCCCTTAGCATAAAGCCTGCTTTGCTATTTATTTTATTTTGCTTTATAGAACCAAAAAAAGAATAAATTGGTGCTGCTAATGGATATATTTCCATTAGCTATAGCAGGGTTTGCCCATACGCATGATGTCTGGCCTGTACTGACATAACTGAAAAACAAAGGTTACCATTTCATGTTGGAAGCCATCAAAATTAACTGTGCTACTTCCTACTTTCTGTCAGTTTTTTGAGCTTTTGTAAGCCTTTTACAGTCTTAATGTGATAGGTAATTTTGCATAGTACATGCAGGGGGTCCATGAGCACGGACATGTAATATCAGATTTATATATAAACACATGTATATGTGTGGGTACACTATATATATAAAGTGTGCTCTGCAGTTTTGTTTTCAACCCTACTTAGCAAAGAGATGTGAAACCTCATATAATGTATGCTTTGCAACTGCACATTTGGCCGAGCTTTCCCTAATGTCTTTATTGATATTCTCCATAGGGACACAAAGAGCAAAAGTATTAATGAACTCTGACTCCGACTGAGCAAAAGCTATGTTAAATGCATTCAGTAAAAGAGGAAGCAAATATGAGCCAGAAAGCTCCAAGCAGTGAAGAAAGTTCTAGCCGTTGGCAAGCTTGCTGCACAATTTTGTGTGAGATTCCTCTTTTAAGGACCAAATCTTTCTCAGGGTGTTAGATCTGCTATCGGCGATAGCTTCTCAGGAGCACAGGAGTCCTAAGATGAGCTCTCAATAGTACATGGGCTAGAGGATTTCCACGGATCTTCCAGGGGAAAGCAGTTCAATAAAATGCTTTCTTGTACACTTGTACTTTCTTATATGACTTTCTTTTTCCCATTGTATTCAAATATTGATACTAATGTAACAGAGGAGTGAAGTTGGCATGGTGTCAGACAGTTAACAAACCAGTAATCAATGGATATAATGGCAAGAAATCTTGACTAGTTGTGTCTGGCATGTAGGAATGGGGGGTGCGTAGGCGTGAAGCAGGTGGTATCAGCGAGCAAAATGCTATCGGCATTAACACAGGTGGGAAAAGAGTTGAGCAAGGGCCCTCATGGAGAAGAGAGTTTGCAGCATCTCTCCGATGAGACTCTGCTTGGTCGTTGGGAGCCAGTGAGCAGTGCCAAGCTTCTTCACAGAGTCAGGGAAGGGAGCGATTCAGCCCTTTCATGTTGAAAAGTTAACTATAAATAATGAAGCTACTGCTGAGTCAAAAGATGCAGTTGTTCGAACTGAGAAGCCATGAACTGTAAAAACTAAGCTGAGCCCAGACCTTTCCCTGAAAGCCTTAAAAAGGCTTAGACTGGCAACTGGAGATTTTTTCCTTTAACATAGCAGAATGCAACATGATGGATAAGACCATAGAAGCCATGAAATGGAACAATGTGATCTGCTGAACACTGCATTTAAAAACCTGCAGTACATCCATCTTTATGAGGGATGAGCTTGTGAGTAGGGGAGTGTTTCTACAAAGGGAGTGAAGGGATTCCTCTGTGCATGACATCAAGGGAATTAAACTTCCACTGTAGAGCATTTCTACCTTTCTGAAAAGGAAGGAGAGAAGTTATGTAAAATCAGGATTCTGCGATATGGAATATCTTCTTTGTCATACAATCCTGGCTTTATGTAGTTTTATATAACCTATATAGTTTTATATAATTTCCCCTTCAGTTTTTCTGTGTGAACAAAGCCAATCACATATGAAATGTTTGGGGCCAGTCATAAATCACTCTAGTTCCTCTGCTTTCAATGGCAGCTCACCACAATTGAAGTTTTGATCCAATGCAGGTTAGTTAATCACTGAAAAGTTTAAACGGTTTAGGGGAGGGAAGTTCCACAGTTAGATATCCAGGTCTGACAAATGTTTAGCATCCCGATACGTGAGTTGTGAGCGGAGAGGACACACTTTCCCACCGCTGAGCGTCACCGGGGGGTCCACCTGCTTAAGTGCCTGCCAGTAGGACGTTACTAGAGGCACGGGGCAGCATCGCTGTCCCTCCTCTGCTCCAGGATCTCATGTGCCAGGTTCGGCAGGTCGACCTGCAAACCATCTAAGGCTGACACGGGGGTGCTGGAGCAAGAGGCAGGCGGCAGCAGCTTTCTGCGGATGCGCGGGACGCAGGCAGCGCGGCTGAGCGGTGCGGCGTGGGGCCAAGAGGCTCGATCTCGCGCCCGACGTGTGACGCTGGCTGGGCTGTGTATTAGATTAAGCATCCATGTTTTCCAGTCACCAGATTTTCCCTGCAGGAAGAGTCAGTCATTGTCAATATTTATAAAGCCTGATGAGACCTTCTCACTGAAGGGCAGAAGGAGCGAAAAGTGTTTCGTCGTTATGAGTTTCCAGCTCTTCAGTGACATTTGATGAAATCACATTAAGCATAATTATATTTGAGGGGAGCACGTCTAAGTTCTAATGAGCCTTTATAGTTATTCATTATCTGATTTCCTCATTTTCATTTTCCAAAGGTTTGTTTGCTTCATTCGGTTAAATTAAGGGAAAGCCATTTTCATAACCTCTTCCCTTCAACTTTCAGGTCCTTTACTGAGCTTTACGGCTCTATGCCAGTGAATATTTGCACACGCTTACTTGATTTTTAGCTTCTAGGGGGTCCCATCATATGTGTGAAGTTACGGACAAGAATAGCTTTAAGGATAAACACTTGCAGGTTTACAGGCTACATTTGTTTCGGTTTTTATCAAAGGAAATTGTTATATAAAGAAAGTGGGGTTTGCGTTTTCAGAAATGACTGCAGTTAGTGGCGTGAAATCCAGGTACTACGGGTGCTTCACACAAGAATTATACACAGATTTAAAGCATAAATCCCATTTTGTCCATTTTGTGGGCATACTCTGGATTTAAATGGAAATGGACAGAGCAGCACGCTGACTTGCACTAACAGATGACTATCATCTCTGCAGTCTGGTCTAGTTCATTATTTAAGTCCCTGACGTGGGGAAAAAAGGTTCTGGATTTTAGCAGGAGTGCATATATTCATTCATTTTTTCCTTCTTTTTCTGTGCCTTTTTCGTGAGGAATCCAGGTTAGATATATCCACTGAAAGCTGTAAATTATATCTGTAACTGTAATTACAATTATAATTAACCACCTAGATCGCCTACACTAAAGAGGGTGAAGAACTGATGGAGGTGCTAATTGGCTTCTGCGTAATGATGTGTTTCCTGATAACTCTTCCTGGTAGTCTCATTAAAAATCCTTTTTTGGGAAATGAAGGATGTTTGAAATAGTACGTTGTGAACAATCACCATACGAAAAAGCTTCTGATAAAAATATGAAGCACCAAAATATTAACAGAACGTAGTTGTTCAACATTGTATACCCGTAACTGATAAATTTCCAAATTTAAATATTGATTTTTAAAATGTAGCTTACATTTTGCTCACATCTTTGTTTATATCTCCAAAATTCCCTGATCCACTTTTCTGTCTGCTGGACACCACTGATTGTCTGCTACAGATCTACAGCAAACGAAACCTGAATTAGCATCATTTCTGAAGAGGCTTTCCTCTTTTTCTAGAGGACCATAGATCAGGCCCAGGGTGAACACTGGAATTTCCTTCCCTCTTTGTAACTGCAAGAGGCCTCACATCCTTCTGCTATATTTTATGTTAAATATTAAACAACACACTGTCAACCATCTGGCTGTAGTGAAATAATATTTTGTTTGGATTGCAGTCATTCAGATGCAGGCCTGATAGTTCAAAGCAGTTTTCAGACGCAAAATTATCTCACGGAGCACTGCGTCTTCTCTTCCATTAACCTGACAAGTACACCTCTGTTATTCTAGAAACTTTATTTTCTTTCTGTATCTTCTTAGATTGTGATGTAAGTATATTGTAGCAGATCCCACGTACTTTCAGAGAGAGGAGACCCAAGCCAAGGATCTGAGAATCAAGCTCCTGTAAACTTCAGGAGTTCTGGAAATGCAAAGCTCACATCTAGGTATTTGTAAACAGCCCTTGTTTCTGTTAGGAGCTGGACATCTTCTGAATTCTGGACTGTTCCCAGTCTCACTCTGAATCTAAACGTAGCTTGAACATCTCCCTAATTTCACCTATCATTAAAGACTGTATGTTTTGCTTCCCATGTGCTTTCTCTTTGTCAAAAATAATCAGGTAGACCAACTTCCACCTTTTGCAAAAAATAACCTCTAATTTAGCTCTGCTAGAGCCTACATCGACATGAAAGGAGCTTTCAATAGGCTGCCTCCATCACCTATATTTTCAAATCACAGTATTTGCATAGACTGTCTCTTCACAAGAATAAATAAAAGAGAGAAAGCAAAGTAATAAAGGGAAAAATCAAGGATAAAAGAAATAATTTGCAAGCATAGTTAAGGCAAAGCATCACGCTACATCTTTGTTTTTCAGATAACCTGAAACAACTTCAAAGTTAGACTCTAAAGGCAGGATCAATATCCATAGCAACTAATTGCATTTACTGCACCTGCTGGAAAGTGCAGTGGCTGTGTCCATGAATACCAAAGTAAGGCACGCTGCTACAAATAAACGCAGAGCCTGGCTGAAGGTGTGTCCTTGGGCACTTCTATGCTGCCAGGATGCTTTCACCCTGCTGCTGATGCTCAGACTTTGTTATGTTTCTAAGAAATATCTTGTGCTTTCTCTCCTGTTATTCTTGACACCAAAAGCATTCTCCAAAGAAAAATTAAAGAAACAGTGTTATCCTTCAGCCCATGATGAGTAGAAAAATCCTGGCAAGCAGGTGGACATCTGGCACGTAGAAATTGCTGCCTGCTTGGTTGTTGTTAGATGATGCCATTTTTCCCCTTGTGCTCCTTAATGCAGCTCTCCCTGCCTCTCCTCTGCTTGATGTAGATTATATGCTACTTTGGGCAGTCCTTACCTTTATATTATTTAGTGATACAGTGCATAGCATAAAGGGCTTCTAGTCCTGGACTGGGACTACGAGCTACCTCCATACAGATACTAATACATCAGTAGGGATTTATCATTACTATTAACAACACCCCTCTATTAGACAGCACCGAGCTGAGCAGTTTGTTCCATTGCAGACCGAACATGACTACCTAAGTCCAAACAGCACTTCTATTAACCATTTAGCAGTGTTGTATTTAAAATGTTTACAAAAGCAGAAGCAATATTCTGTAGTTGAAACTTCTCTTTGTGGATATTGCACAAGCAGAGCACACCTTCTTGGTATTTATCAAATATTGTAATTAATTTGAATTTCTTTATGAGGCAACAAGCCATTCAGTGTAAATGGCTGATAATATTAGAAACTCTTTTCTATGTGATTTAGTTTTATTTGATTACACAGATAACATGCTTCTGTTTCTATTTGTCAGTTCTATATCCAGAACTTGGAGAACCAGCGAAAGAACCAGGTCGGAAGTGTATAGAGGAGGTCAATAAACAGAAACAAAGACATCTTTTAAATGTTAAACATTTCCTTTCTGGGTGACGTAAGCCTTGCCAGGAATTGTCTATGGATATATGACACTATTTAAAGCACAATGCTTTGATGGTAGGTGTTCAGATGGTACCTTTAGGGAACAGATCTTGCTCTTTTTAAAATTTGTGTTTGCCCAAAACAAATTAATTGGCAAATGTTAACTAATACTCACCAAAATCATTTGCTTGCTCCGGTATAACTCTTGAGCATTTTGTTAGTGATTTCCCGTCATTCCTTTCTAATAAAAGAAGCCACATTCATTGGGCAGATAGCAAAATTAATACTTGGACTTATTTTCTGTACACGTACAGCCACCATCACCCTCTGTGCGTGAACTGCACTTCTGTTTTCTCTTACTCTTATCTGACAATAACCACTGCCTGGGAAAACATGGCCTGTTGTGGCTCCAAGCCACGGAGTCACAGATAAGGCTTGTGCAAACGTAAATGAGGACATTGACAAAGCCCAGAGTGATAAATCCGTGTCGGGCAGGTGAATTTGGGTCAGTTTTCACCCTTCTGTGCACCCCTGCGCAGAGGTGGATCTGCACAGCAGCCCGATTGGCACAGCGCTCACGCTGCCCTGCTCTCCATCGCTCTCTTTCTCCCTCTGAAGCCTTCCTTGGCAAGTTCACGCTGCTCTAAGCAACATTAAATTCTGCCTGGATTTCTGTCCGAACCGATGTGAGATTTGCTCGGGGGGAGACGTTAGAGGGGAGAAGGCGGGCGGGGAGGACGGGCGCAGGGGGAGGACACGGTGGCCACTGTGTTTGCTCTGCACCCTCAGCACCTGCCCTGTCCCCCCCCTTCAAAAGCAAACACAGAGAAACCTCTGCAAACGTGCAGGGCTGGCAGGCTGCGGGGAAGGTGAAGGAGGCGGCACGGGGCCATCGGCAGGGATCTGCGCCCATTTCTCCCCCTCCTCGCCGAAAGGCACCCCAAGGTCGCACGCTGTACTCCGTGGCCCGGGAATGACACTTAGGAGCATGTCGCCGCTGGTTAACATCTCCTTTTCCTTCCCGATTTCAACGGAGTCATCCACGATCTATTTATTGCCATTGCTGGCAGCCATTATATTATATTTCCCCATGCATTGTATTTCCTCCTGCATTCAGGGCAGGAAAAGTTCAGCGGCCGGAGCAGCGTTTAAAGGGGTGGTAAGGTCGGTGTTATTCTGGGATGGGGCGGCGGTGCCGGAGCTGACATTTCGTGTATTTACATCAGATCTGCCTCATGCAGTTATAATCAGCCACGCTACCAAAACTATTAGCTGGAATGATTCAAGCCCTATGGCATCTACCATTGCAACTTAAATTCCACTAAAAATAACAATAATAAGAGAAACCGGCGACATTTAAGCAGAAGTCTGGGCTGAGTATGAGCAAGGTTGGAAGAGAACAAACAAAAGATTATCTGTCCTTTGAAACACCCACCTTCTTGCCAATTCAAATATTGACCAGCTACAGAATAGGAAAATCACTGCTTGCAGTGGGATGGAAATGGCAGAGTTTGCTTCAGAGATAACCTGTAAAGCAAAAATGATGTTTGGAGGCTTCCAATGAAGGCCAGGAATCCAAAGCAGAAAAAAGGCACGGTACACATTGAGGGGGCTATCTCAGGGATGCTGTTTCAGTGTGAAATCTGAGTGGAGACATAGATTTCACCCCTGGGCTGCTATGTGACATTTAGAAGTGCTCAGTGGTGGCACCAGCTTTAAAGAGCGGTTGTGAGAACATCCTTCCCCCAGCTGTTTTCATGGGCATGGTGTGAAACAGATGGGGGAACTGATCTGCCTGAAAAGAAAACTTGTGTATTCAGGGTACCGTTCAATTGGATTTGATCCCTAATCCGGCTTCCAGGTTGGCCACACAAGCAGAAGTGCCACGACAAGCACTGTGGGGTAGCATAGGGCACGGATGGACTGGAAGGGTCATGGGATGGAAGGGAAAGGGAGGAAAAGGCAAGGAAGGTAAGGAAGACCATAAGTGCCATGGTACCAATGCTCACCATTTTACAACAGCAAATCACTGTCTTAGCACAGCTGGTTGCTAGAATGCGTGCACAGAAATGTCTCATGTTGTTTCATCCATCAAGAAGGAAGACGTCTGGGCTCCCTCCCTCATCAGTGCTGAGAGATGGGTTGGAAATGCCAATTTCTCTCCTCTGACCACAAAGGAGGTCTTGACGTGACTCAGACTGCATGCCTCTGTCTGTCTCCAGTCACTCCAGTTAGGTAGGATGAATATCACCATTTGTATTCACCCTCAGGGGATAGTCTCCTGGACCTTGCCTCCAACAGGATTCAGCACCAGTTACTACATGTCTACGTGAGCAAGTAAAGCAGCGCAGTAGGAGCAGGTCTGCAGGGTGGCACAGCTGCAATGGGGACTCCTGTCCACACTGTCTATGTTTCAGGGGTTTTACTTTGGATGAGGTCTGGTTTGCTCCTGTCGACCCAGCAGCCATCAGCAATGGAAGTGCTTCAGGCAGGTTCCTCATGAGGACCCCGCAGGTTCCCAGGGATCCCATGTGCCCACTCTGGGGTGCAAATCCAAGTGCAGCAAGTGGGGAAAAGCAAGAGATTCACTTCCAAGTGCAGTCCTGGTCCAAACAAAACTCCTGGAGCAACCATATTCCTACCCACCTTACATTACTCTTGTTCCTCAACTATTTCCAGAAAGCAGAAAGGGTGAGCTCTTGCAGCTGCTTTATTTTAAGAAAGCTATTGCTCAAAGGAAATCAAGTACCGAAGGATTTATTTCTTCTTTCTCACTCTGTTCCTAATCCTGAAATGGTAACAAACACCCTCCCATTGAACTCCCGAAGTGATTACCCATCTTCCACCACCAGTTGTGGAGGGGGTATGCTTGGTGACATGACTTCCAAGAGCTCCCCTGTCTTCCAACACACCCTGAACTCAACATTGTTCTGACTGTGTTATGGTTTGTTTTGACCATTGTTTTAATTTTACTGTGATGGGTGGTGGTTTGTTTTGCCTTTTTTATAATCTTTTTTTTTTTTTTCCTCTCCAGTGATTTTTTGGCACTTTTAGACAGAAAAACTTCAAAATAAGTCTTTCTGTCTGAGATGGTTTGTATGTTGATTTTCTAATGCTAGAAAGGCCTGTAGAGATCAATTCTGAGAACAAAGAATTAAAATCTAGCCCCTCCTCCAGTATTAATTAAATGTTTTATCATATGCTGAACAAACAGCGTATTAGGCTTTGCCACAGTCCTCAAAGGTATTATTACCACACTTCAGTGGATGAGGGCAAATGAAGCCAAGGAAGTCTGTAATTTGCTTTAGGTCATTCAGCCAAAGTGATGAAAAATGAAAAACAGAGCAGAAAGTGCCCCGTTCTAGATCATATTCTCTCGCCAGCACCCAGTGGCTCTCCCTAGAAACACGCACAGCCGCGTGGGGCAGTGGCTGTACCCCTCGTGGCATTCCTCACACATGAACAAGGGTTGCAAAGGCCTCGGTTTTCCTTGGCCGCCTCCCGTATCGGTTTGGGTGGGTCTGGCTGAGGAACAGACGCTCCGTCACTTCCTCTGGAGGAAATTCTTTTTTCACCTGCGGAGGAATAGAAGAGGATTTGGGGACGGTCAGGGCGGGGGGACAGCACCACTGCAGAGTCACCAGCCCCAGTTTCTGGTGCTGGCCCTGAGCTGCTGTATCACTTTGGGATTTCTGTGACTCAATTTACCCATTCATATGGCCATGGTTAAGAAATTTGAGATGTTTCGACACATGCTATATATTTTTGTCTAAAAGAAAGGTTAAAATAGGAATTGACTGATGAGCATCCTAAAATCTATGCTCCCTCTGTGTAGGTAAATGTAAGGCATCACACTAAGGGATATTTGTGGTCTCACTTTAATAACAGATTGACTTTTCTATGTAAAGTCTAAGCATTTTGCTATTCTTTCCTTCCTAAGCTGTATTCACCTGCTACCCCTTCTCAAGTCTCCACCTACAAATGCCGCTATTCCTACGCAAAGCAACTTGTTCCTAACGTCGCATAAAATTTTCTAAGTCATTCTCCGCTTACCCAAGCAGATGGACACTAGCGGTGCAGGACCAGATCCCGAGGCGGTGTCAAATGGCTGTCAGTATTAGATTAAATGCAAAGATTGACTCAAGCCATCTCCGTGCAGCTCTTGAGCTCCCAGCCGTTGCCATCTGGTGGCAGTTGGCCTCCCGAAGGAACGAGGGCTGGTTGCACCATCTAGTGGCTTAAGGTAACAGAGCGAAAGGGATTTTCTATTCCCAGCCCAAATAACCAACAAGCCTGAACAATAAAAATAGAGACAAGGCATTTGCAATTACAGTTAACTCTAAGTGAACATAGGAAATACAAAAAGCACACTTACCTGCACAAAAACTCACCTATGCTAATATAATGAGAATTTTTTAATCGTTAATTCTTTTTTTTTCCCTATTTTTATTTCATATTATCACCACTAAAAGCACAAAAAGCAGAATCTGTAAGAAACAACATGAGAAGGAAGGTTCTTCCACAATAATACCTAAAAAGGCATCACTCCAACCTCACTTCTGAGGGCTGAGATTATGGAGGTCAGACCATAATCGTTATCACACATCCTTCGTTTTGCAGTTGCTTAAGAACAGCTTTACTTTCCTCCAGAGAGAAGTAGAGCTGTGAAAGGGATGCTGCAGAGAGAGTATCCTGTCATCCTTACTGAGTGAAGAATGGAAAGAAAGAGACATTTCTAGGAAGAAATGTTAAAGAAAAAGATCATTTTCCATAAATACATTTCTACTGTTTTTCAGTGGCAACCGTAATACTGAAAAACGTAATCCCAAACCAGGATGGCTTGTGTTGGGATCAAGTAACTTAGTTTTTTCCTAGGTATTCCCAGAAGTAAATACCTCCAAGCCTTTTACTCTTATTTCCGCAGGCTTCATAGGCCAGTGTTGAAATCTTCAGGTGCATTCAGATAGGGACAGTATGACCTGGCAGAGACATGTGGCAAAGCATAGCAATACAGCGATACTCAGCAGGTTCTGGCACCAGTAGGACCACTGGTGCCGTCTGAACCAGCCCTACACCAGTGAGATGAGTTTTTGTGTGGTGGGAAGAAGCACCCCATGCATCCCTTCGGTGTCTAACCCCCACCACGAAGTTGTCTGAAAATCTGACCGTTAGGAGGGATGTTCTGGCTGGCTAAGCTCTTTCCCATGAACTCCTCAAGGCATTTTAAAAATTCCCAGCTCTTCTCCTTCAAAGGCTGCTGCTGTGTTGGGAGCGTTACACTAATCAGTGCTACCTTGTGTCAGCACAGCTTGCCTTGTGACACCACATAAAAACAAGTGCCTAGCACAAATCTGGGGCATTTGCCCATCCCAAATGTGCTGTCCCAGTGTGAAAATTTCTGTATTTACTGACGTCAGTGCTTGCTTCACACCTTGCTCATGCCAGCTCTACTAAAGAGAAGCAGTGAAGATGTAGATTTGGTAGGGCACAAGCTCTGAGAGGTGCAGATAGCCAAAGCCAAAATATTAAAATCAGTCTTCAGCAGTAGGAGACAACCTGATCTCTGACCCAAAGTGCGAGAGCAAACTTTAGTACTGACAATTCTGCCCTGTTTCTTCTCTCACCTTCCCTTGGATTCATACCTGTTGTCCAGACGAGACAAGGCAGAGAGCACGCTGCCTGCGCTGGAGCAGAGCTGGTCTGCTCACGGTGGGTAGCTCTGTGACACCCACACTCAGGCACAAGCTTTTGAAGATGGGGATGAAGGCTTGGAGCAGTGCCCCTGTCTCAGGAGAGCAGCCTAATTCATAGCATCCTGTGGGTTTCCAAATTACTTTTAAGTCAACTCAATGAGAAATGACCTCTCCTTCCCCTCCTTTCTTTCCTCCCACCTTGCCTAGGGTAGGGATGAGAAATATTAACTAAGAGCCCCTGAGTCCAGCACTTAGCAGGACTAAAACATAAATTTTGTAAGATCAAGGACTGGGAGCCCAGAGCTGGCAGTTTACGGGAACTCTGCCAGTGGGTGACCTCAGGCATGCCTCTTCACTCCTCCACATCCCTCATCTCCCCACTTCATTAAATAATTATAACTTCTTAGCTTTGAGGAAGGTTTAGAAATATACTTGTCAAATACAGAGCATTATTTCTATACTCTGTATGAAATATAGAGTATTATTGTGGCGTATTATTTTCCAGTGAATGACTTTCCATATTACCGTTGCAACGGATGCTGAGGCAGATGTGGGGAGTGCCCACAGCTGGGAATCACCAGGGCTCTTCTGCACACACAATTACAGAGAAGAGGGCAATTAAAGGCCTTGACTCCACAGGCCTTACTGAGTCAATACTTCCCTTGACTTGAACGATGGTATTGTCTTTGAAATGCACTGAGGCATCCCCCAGGACTTCAGCAGTACAACTAAAATGGCAGGAGCTGCATTGTTCAGGGATAGGGTCACATTTAAGGTCCTTGTTTTTCCTTTGAAGAAAATAAGAGTTGCAATTGGTGTCGGTTGCTCGAGTTTAGGAGTTTACCTGAGCTATGCAAGAAGCGCCTTGTCCTCTCACCATGGAGATCCATCTGAATCATGTCAGAGGATGTAAAGCATCCAGGAAACATTGAGACAGGCACATGGCTGTGAAGTTCCAGGTTATATTTAATGGATGCCTATGGAATTCCTCAAATACAAATGATACATTCATCAAGACAGTATGGTGTATATATAGAAAGTTGAGCTTAACCCATTAGGAAACAATTAATGTCCCTCAGGACAAATAGAAATATAAAACTTTGGGGGGGGGTAGATGTAATAGCTGAGATTTGTATCTTGATGATGACCACATATAGATGAGTTTCAAAGAACCAGCCTTCAAACTGGAAGTGCTGCCAGTAAACACAAGCATTCTGTCAGTGTGTTGGGGTTCCCAGTACCCCAAAGAACCTACCTGCCCTACCTAGCTGATTGCCTCCACCAAAGGCCTCTGGCTCCAGAACAAAAAGAAAAGCTGAAGTCAGAAAAATGGTTCCTATCACAGTGTTGTTAGGTAAGGACTCAGGATACTTATTAATATTTATGACTCCATTTATTTTACAAGCTAAGCACTTGACCTGCTAAACCACCTGGACTGAGTTCTTTGTAAATTATATCCGTCACTCAGAATGGTCTTCAGGTCATGTCAGAGCATAAGTACCCAATGACTTGGAAAGCCTTTCTAGGAATTTAAGCACTTACTGGTTGCCATAACCTATTTGTTTTGACTGTCCTTCTGAAGATTGCCCTACGCCTAGCAGAGGCAACAGATCGTGTGCGCTCTTGTGAACTCTCAGCTGAAAGAATAATGAATCTGACATTGCTAAAATGTTTTGATAGATCGACAGTACGTTATGACACCTCAGCTTTTATTGCCACGGGAAGAGCAGTTAAACTCTGCATGTCCAGAAGCAGGAGGAGTCACAGAGTACACGAAGATGAGTGTGGTGGCAAGACGTGGAAGCAACTCACCTGCAAGGTAGGTAGCATCCTCCTGTAATCAAAGACCCCAGCTCCAAAAGCAGATACTCTCGTGGCGTATTTACACATGTAGGTTCCTCCTCTCAGAAGCAGGACATCATGATGAAAAAGCCCACATGAACACTCAACACATTTAGGTTCAAACCCAAAGCAAAATCATTTAATGTCTCCACTCCTGTCTTTTCTCTCCGTGGAACAGAGACAGGAGTTCCTGCACCCACGAGGACAGTGTGCTGATAAATAATTAGAAGACACCCCCAATATAATAATGATCACAACTCTACAAGAGTGTAGAACTTATGCTTAATATGTAGACACAGAAATTGCTGAGATCGTGAGCAGTAGAGGCCCGGCTGGAACGTCGGTCTGTGGGTCAGCCCGGCTCAGGGGGGTCCGTGGTCGGGCAGAGCGGGGCTGTGGGGAGCTGGAGATTGGCATCCTATGCCATTGCTGGGGCAGGAACTGCTGGTCCTGGGCTGCTCCTGGGGAGGGTGGGGGGAGCCCCGGGGGGGCTGCGCAGGGACATTATGACCTGTTAGTGCCCTCGGGGCCCGGACAGACTTAGGCTGCGGCCAGCTTCTCTGCTTTGCTTTTCTGTTGGCATTTTGGCTTCTCTTTATTTTAAACAAGTAGGAGGCAGTAAGGAGCCTATTTGGTTTAAAAGGCTCTGGGAATTTTAGAGAACTTCAGCTCAAGTGGACAATATTTTGTGTATATTGCTTTCCAGTTGCAATGCAAATTTAACTTCCCTTCACTCACTGTGTTTTCTGGGACTATAAATTAAATTAAAGTAGGCAGTTAGTCCAGGGAGGTTATCTCTATGTTAATCTTGCAGGAAGGAGTAGGGGTGTATTCTCCAGACTGCAAGGACCCAGAGACCTCTGTAGTGCTAGCAGACTGCAAGGATACGTCTTGCTTTGCTGACTCTAGAGATCCATCTAGGACTGCAGAAGTGAAGAAAGGGCCATCCTAGGTCCAGGAGTTCATCTCCCTGCCAAATTTGACAGTTATAACCTATTGGACTGTTTGTGCATTGCCCAGCTCTCTTTCAGACATCATAATCTGCTTTCCTTTAAATCACATTGTTTCAAGCCCTTCTTGCTATGAAGGTCTCTCCCAGCTTAGCATATATCTGCCCAATTTTGACAAATGTTTCAGAGAGCGAGTCAGGCAGGCTCTGAATTGAAACATTTCTTCTCTGAGGATCTACCACTCTCTGTCAGTCCGTTCTCACCAAATGACAAGCACTCAAGTGTGGTTGCTCTCCTGACTGATATCTTTTCTGCAACCATTCCAGCTTGGTTCAAAGGCAACTTTTGTCTGTGAACAAGTGATGCTTATGGACTCATGAATACAGATTCTTTTACTATAAATCACATAATCTTGACAATATAATAGTACGACCATAAATACTTCTATATAATCACTTCCCTGATGTACATGCCTTCTAGTCCAATTTCATAAAATGTGCTCAATGATTTGCAATTCTGCAAGTTTATCACATTTCTCTTTCCCCACTCTGGAGAGGGGAAAAGTGTTTTACTCGCACTGTGCTTGTCAAATTCTTGCTCTGTTGGATTAGCCCATTCTTCCAGCCTTCCAGGCAGCTGCAAGAACCTTGAACGAGAGCTATCCAGATCGTTGCTGAACGCTAAATTAACAACTGAAGACTGACAAACTCATGTTTTTCCCAATATTCAGAGGAGTCACCCAAGAGGTTTATGTAGAGATCACAATAGGTATTTATAAATACTAACACCCCAAACTAATGCATTGGTCAGGCATTGACTGATTGATTGGTCAGGTCAAGTGCCCATGAGCTGGACCACAGCTGGTAGGGTGAAGTGACACAGCTGGAACAGGACAACCGGGCAATGAACACACTTTCCTTGTCATGAAATTTCATTGTGTTGCATGAAGCTTCTACATTGACGGCTCCTATTTCACTAGGTTCCTTCCTTTTTGAAATACACCGCAGCTGCTTCACAGATCTACTCAATCACCCAGTGACACATATTTGTACAGTCGCCATAAAGATTTTTTCTTTCTTGCTTAGCCAGCACCGGCAGGAAGTGATAAGGTCTGCTTTAGTTACAGAGAGATGCATGCTGCAGCAGGCATGGAGCTAGAAACTCTTCGATAAAGGATGGTTACTTAAGGTCCTTATCTAAGATGCTCCAAGGAACTGCCATAATAAAAATAATAAACACGAGCAATAATAATTATTAACAGAATTCAAATTGACCCTGACCCTAATCCCATGCTGGATTTATAATTTAATGATTTTGCTGACTTTGACAGAGCTGCTTCCCTCTGAAACTGCTGAAAGTGAAGTCAGAATCAGAGCCCAAATCTTTTGTCCTCCTTATTTATAATTGAAGTACTATGAAAGGTTGTATAGCTCCTCGGTGATGCTATTTAGACCAAAAAGCAGGTGAGATTTTTTGGATCAAAGAAGCTTTTACCAAAGTCAACTACTTCAAATTCTTCTGTCTGAAGTGGTAGGCTGGAGAATTTTACAGGAACAGACTCCCTAATGTTTTTTTATGACACCTTTTTCCAAACAGTATAAATACTGAGAACAGTTTCTAACATGGTTTCCTGTTCCCATGAGTAAAAGCTTATAAATGAAAAAAATAAAATGTCTGACTTTAAAACCACTGGGCTTTGATTTAGCTCAAGAGTTGGTCAAAGTGTTTATTTGAACATCATCCCTAAAATCTATTTTAAAATCACCTGGAGACTGGGTTAAATGACTTCCTTAGTTGCTGTGTTTATAGCATTGTTAATATCGGTGCTTCTGCTTCCCTGTTCTCTTTCAATGGAAAACAAGGCCAACAGAGGGAATGTCCATGCTTCTCCAAGGAAGAAGTGAACCTCTGGCCCATCACAGGGTGAGCCGCCGTGTCCCAGGGAGCACGTCACACATCTTGGGTTCTGCCTGAGGATCCGAAGGCATGCTGGGCCATTGGCAGGAACGGAGACAGGGAACTCTGCCCAAAACCAATGACAAAACACGGCCACAGAAAAAATAATTAGTAACCACAAGAGTGCTTGATGTAGGTATAAAATACTTCTTATGTTTGTCCATTATTGACCAAAAAGAACTTGGCTGTATTTCATTGAGAAGTTTCCCTGTCTCCAGGGTCTGCAATCATGTCCTGATTGCAGGTCACTGCTGATAGCGAGGAAAAATAGCCAGCCCTTTCATTAGAAAAAGAAGAGACAAGCAACAACCATTAGGAATTTAGCCAGTTTGTGTGTAGGAAAAAACCCTTCCATGGGATGGCAGTTTAGACATGAAACTGCTCTTCTAAAGCCAGGATCAAAGGGATTAATGGCAAAACATACTCTATTTGTCACTTGTTTCCAAACCTGATTTTGCTAAAGGCACCGTGAGCTTTGCCATGGATTTCAAGAAGATCAGAATTCAGCCCTCTGCTTGTTAGGAAGCATTTAGAAATGGCTTTTCTATAAAGTAAAAACATGTATACATGCCAGTCCTTAATCTCTTTGAGCACAAAATATATTTGTTTCATCGGCATAGCAAATTGCTGTAAAAAGCATTTGGCAGCATAACTTTTCTTGCAGAGCAGATAGAAAAGAAGTGCTGTTGGCTGTCAAATGTTAGCCCAGGCACGCACTTTTTATTTACAGACCCAGACAGTAAATCAAACGTCTTAGTACAGCAAATCATGTCCTGCTCCTAAACTCCAAGGAAAGTTCATGAGCCTTCATTTGCTCTTTTTTTTCTCTTCCAAGTAACTACAAAGCTGTCTTAACATAAGGCTATTTAAACTGTTTGAGAAACATCTTTTAACAAGAAGGCCACGTATTTCTTTGTCTGAAGTAGATGATACCAGAGTTTGGTCTTCTGCTGGGAGATATGGAAAAACTTGGAATCAGCCCTGGAGAAAGCCAGTCCTCTTTCCTCACCTGGCACGTCACCATCTCTGTGTGAGAAACTGGAGTTACAGCGACAGCATGGGGGGATCACAAAGAGCTTTATCTTTCAGGTCCTTCCTTTCTTACTCACATGAATGGCTCATCTCAGGGAGTCATTCAAAGATGAAATTGCTAAAACCTTTTCAAAAGCCCTCTTTTGACCATCAACATTTTGCAGCTCAGCCAAACATCCTCCTACGAATTCAGATTTGCTTTGAAAACATTTTATGAAAATGCTGCTATGATATATTCAAACCTTCTGTTTTCTTCAAACTTCTTTTAAGTATCGTCAGAAGTTTTCATCCAGGCGTCAGCCAGTTCTACCATCCGGCAAGCACAGCAGCCCTGCGCTTTTGGCTGGCAAGTGTATTTGGAAAACTATCCATTAAGCATCAATGAAATCTAGGCAGTCAATGCTCTCCTGAGACATTGGATGGTTGTGTGAGAGAAAAACAGCCTAAAGTCAAGCTGGTGGGCAGAAGACTCCATACATACACCGAATTCCCTAAACTCCCAAACTCCTGTAGCAGCAACAACTTCTATTACTTGCCACAAGAACAGTGTAAGGTGGGGAAATTGTGGAACCCACAGGCAGAGCCCCAGCCTCCAACTCTGGCGCTGCTTCTCAAATCTTGTTGTCACATGTGACAGAAGACAAGCAAAGGGGTGGCTTTCCCCTACAGGGCACTGATCAGAGAGCATGATGACAGTCTGCATCGCACAGCAGATCAAATAACTCTCTTCCAGCAGCGCATCGAGTACATTGGCAATTTTATATGCTGATTTTGTGGTGTCTTCTCTCTCAGTTTTCCTGTTCACACAGGACTTTGTGGAAGCAGATAATGTAATGAGTCGATGTTCTTAGACAACACCATTACCCTGATTTCTCATCAGTAGATGCTTAACACAGCAATTCATTTTTCACTGTCAAATCTCTACTCTTTTCTTCTTGCTTTGCATTCCCTTCCCTTGTTGCTCATTTCTTTCCATTTCCTCTGGTCTTTGGTACATCCTGAAAACGCACAGACATAAAGGTTTATGCACAAATTCAGTGTCAGCAGGATTCTGGTGGTGCCCAGCCACTGAGAGCTCCATCAGCTTGCAAAAGTATGAACTAACCTCAAAAGAACTAGATGTTATCTACTGAGAGACTGAATTTTTAACTCAAAGCAAAAAAAAAAAAAAAAAAAGCTCACATTCGCATGCAAAACCGTGAGCACACAAGCCAACTAACATTTGTCCAAGCACTTCCCAAAACTCTCTGATGAGTACCATGTGCAGACAACCAGCTATTGGCACGCACAAGCAATGCATTCGTGGACTTCACTGTCCATGAAGGTTTGCACTTAGATCTCGGGCCACTATGCTAAAAATATTGGCCTTGTATATGAGAGATCTGTTGTCTCCACGCAGCTATTACTTGCTATGAGTGATGAAGCAAATTCCTGGTATTTCTGTCACCAATCTGTGCCTATGTACTTTAACAAAGATAATTGAAATTTATCCTGAGCAACTTGATCTCCCTTGCTCTGGGTGTAATGCAGGCTATCATTTTGAATGGCTTGAGAAATATTTTTTCTACCATGTGGTGCATAAGGTGAGGAAGAAGCCTTAGGTAAGGTAGCCTAACTAAATACTTTAAGTTGCTCTTAGAATATAGGATGTCCTGGCAGAACAGCTGAGTACAGCTTGTGGAGGTCCTTAATAATAATAATAATAATAATAATAATAATAATAATAATAATAATTCTATAATAATAAATAATAATAATACATAAAAATAAAAGTGTTCCAATTGTGAAAGCCAGGGAAAATAGTAGGACTCATCATTCTGGGTTCACAAACCACTCATATTGCATGCAACAGCCACACATGCTACATTTGATGCACCCTGCGGTCTGGAAATTAGAATCACAAGGTATGCTGGGAACCTGGAAGCAAAAGGGACTACAGGGACTCCTCTCAGTTGGAGTCTCAGCTTTTGCCTCTGCCGAGCCTGCCACCACACGTGCTATTAACATTCATTATATGAGAGTGTTTTTGTGATGTGGGTGCATCTCCACCTGGAACGAGTTGAAAAAGCATAAAGGCCATCAAAGTGCTATCAGATGTTATTAACGTTGAGCCCACTAAAATCTGGACTACATCTGAACTACTGGCACACAGATGACAAGTCCTACATCCCATTAAGAATTTCCTGAATCCTTAGACGTATTACTCATGTAAAAGTTCCTTCTGAATGGGTTGCTGTTCTTTAAATGACAAAGCAGAGAGTAAGAGGAATATTTCTGATGGTTTCATTAATGGCTTTTCGGTTCAGTCTCCGTATCTTCTTTCTGCCACTGTTTTATCTCTCGGGAGGCTTCCTCGCACAAACTCCTCTGCCCTGCCTGTGGCTGCTGATAGTGAGACCTGTGCCGGAGCCCAACCACCACGACCACCGCGCTGATCTAAGAAGGGCTCTCCAGCTGTGGGCTGGCTGCGCAAACATTCCCCAGGCCAGAGGCACCAGCCCTCACCGTATTTTCGGTCTCTCAAGCATCTCTTCGCCATGTTTATGTCCTTACAGAAAATGGCTCCTTCCTCGGCTGTTGCTGGCATTTTCTCCCTCTAGCCCTTCTGCCCAAGATCATTTTCTGCCCCTTCTGCTCATTCCTCCGTCCCTCCCTCTGTAAGTCCCACACCAGGAATACCCTCCTCTCCGCTCCTAACTGCTCGTGACAGCTGCCATCTTGGCCCAATCAGGAGTGATTGATCCAGCATCCTTCAGCGCCAAGCGCATTTGATCTGTAAAGCTCTCCAGCTGGGTCTGTAATAACTCATATCCTTTGTGGGTTATACATCAAGCAACTCTTTCCCCATCAGTCACGTCTTTCCTCATAGAAAAGTTCTTCCATGAAGCCCTTCACGGCTAATCCACCATCTCATGCAGCACGTGATGGAGAAAAGTTATGAAAAGCGATGTTTTGTACTGCTTTGATGCAAACAAAGCTGATTTCCATGTCAATTTTGTTGAATAAAAACTTCTGGGGGCAGAGACTGAATTCTTCTAGGATTTAGACCATGATAAGAGCAGTCAACTCATAAATATTTATGCCTGAGGCTCACTAAATGAACCACTACTCACTACTTTGTTTCATTTTCATTAACTCTCTTGCTGTGTTCACTGAGCTACATTCAGATCCTGCTATACAGACCAAACCGCTGCAATCACTGTCAGCGCAAGGCTGCTGCGTACTGCTCTGTCATCTGGGCTTCCAACTTCGATAGTAAGAAAATTAGGGTCAGATATTCCTGTTTGTGTGGGATCAGTGTTTCAGTGCACCTGAGTAGAAGACATAAATCCCTTTTTATCTCTGACATTTGGGTGTGTGTCCAGCTCTCCACCCTCCTTTAGGTTCACAACACAAGACAAATGACGATGTTATATTTGCTATAGGTTGGTTGTGTTGTGTTGCCTAAATCACATTTTTTTGTGATATGTTTTGCAGAATCAGAATGTGCTGGTTTGCCTACCTTGCAGGCAAATGTGAAACTAAATATCTCTTCAGAAATTAGATTTGCTGAGTATTTTGTTAGCTATGTAACAATCTGTTTTGATGCACTACAGGCACTAAACTCAGGTCAGAACAAGACCATGCAGACCAGTATTCTGTCTCAGAGACAGCGGGTTGCAAAGGAAGAACACAAGGACAGGAAAGTCTCTAGAGATGCTTCTTCCTCATCTGCCAATTTGGGACTCAGTGATTATTGAGCCAGAAGTGCTTGTATTTAATCGTTTTTCAAGTTTTCCTTTCATGATTTTGTCCCATCTCCCATTGATCTAATGTGAACTTTGAATTGCCACACCCTCCCGTGCCAAGGAATATCTATGGCTTAATTATATGTTGTGTGAAGTACCATTTTCTCTTCTTTCTGTTTGTTTTCTTAAACCTGCCACATGCAAGTTTCATTTGGCAGCCCTAGCTCTCATAATGAAAGATGTTTAACAATCATTCCATCATTCCCTATTTCCCTCCGCTGTGCCCTCATAATGTTACACATCTCTCCTTTAGTCACTCACCTCTTTCCAGACTAGAGAGCTACTCTTCATGTCTCATATGGAAGTTGTTCCCTACCTTTGTTCATCCTTTTCCCTGGCCTATAAACTTTTTCCAGTTTTCCATTTCCTTTGGGAGGTGAAGGACCAGAGCTGTGCACTGTAGTCAAGAGGCAGGTGCACTGTCATTTTATAGAGGGTCATGGTGATGTGATTTGTCCTCTCTCCTTCTATAAAATATGTTTTTATCCCATTATAACTGACAAGTTCTATGTGAAGGAAAGCTGTTTACTGCCATCCCTTGGCCATAGCTAGAATGATCTGGTGCAGAATCCTTAATGCAAAAATCCAGCCAAAATTCCCTGACTTAAGTCTATAAAGTAAATGTGAAGGTATCAAGGTACCACGTTAGTGAGAAGTCTACAGGGGATGAATTCAGGATTAATCCCTCTGCATAAATGAGATCTCACTGATATGAGAAAAGCTAGTCAAATGATATAAAGACCAGTTCTTACTAATGCTGGCAGTGTTAGGCATATCACAAGGAAAAACCCTGAGGAGCAGGAAGTGCAGTTCTCTGATCCAAAGCCCATTAAATCATCCAAGTCTTTTCATTGATTTCTGAGACCTTTGGCACAGATCCAAAGTTCTACACTGATTTTAATCCAAAGACATAAAATAAAGTAATATGAGAGTAGTCTGAATGGAGGGACTTTGTATGTGAAGCCAAAGTTGTGGCAAACATGAAAAAGTTAACCAGAGTTCCTTCCAGCTGTTGTATTCTTTATTGTTATTCTTATAAAGCACTTTTCCGTATACTATCACTCATTATATATTTTACATATCATCAGTATTTAAGCACAACTAATTATTAATAAGGACTGAATACAAATTACCATGTACATGGAGTGTAACAGAGATAAGATGCCATGTAAATATTCTGAAAATCTCAGCTTCAAATGGCAAATTTACCATGGAGAATAATGTATATTCTGTCATAATCAAGCATGCTTTACTATCTAAGGATGTTGTTCACATTCAGCGGGCAAGCGTATAATTTACAGGTTAAGAGGCGGTTAATTAAAGTCAGTGGTTTCTTTTATAGAGTGTGGGTTGGGTTTTTTTTAAAGCAAAAATTATCTATCATGGATAGCTCAATTCAGATTATTAATAATATACGCAAAATCTTGAAGAACCAGCATTATTCACATATTAATGTGCTCCACAAGTATATAACTGCAGGATCCTCACCACATCCCAGTGAAACAGGTAGGCTTTCCTTTCTATGAGTGGGTCAAGGAACTCCCAGAAGTCAAGCAGTCTCTACAGAGTAAAACCTGAAGTAGGAGTGAGGACTTCTGGGACCGGCGTCCCCAGACCCTCATGCTTTTTTAACAGCAAAGAGATGGAGCTTTGTTCCACGGCTGTAGTCACCTTCAGGTTTGCTGCGTGCCTTCCCCCAGGTGGCCAACTCAGGAGCAGAACTTGTCACAAGCACTTGCGTAGCTGGACACCATGAGACACGTGGCGACTCTGGGCTGGGTACAGATACGATAAATGATGAGGGAAAAGGAGGGGGTTCAGCCCTGAACAGATGAACAATTTTCTGTCTGATTTCTGGACAGGGGACAGAGAAAGAGGTGAAAATTTGGTGTCCTTCCTTTCATTTTAAAATTCCCCTGGCCTACACAAAGGTGCAATGTTTGCAATACCTGCAGTCATGATGGAAGAGCAGCTGGGTTCATACTTCTTTTCCCCAACTCTCTCTGATGATGAATCATATTGCAGTAGCACGCTGTCACAGTTCAGTGCCTACAGCCACAACCAAGCTGTCCCTGGCTGCAGACAAGGTGGCAGGACGAGACAGTGATCTGGGCCTTGCTCGGGCAAATGCTGAAAAAAAAAATCCTAAACTGGTTTGCTGTGGGAGAGAGGACAGAAAGGCTGCTGAAAGTCAGAGCTTTGCAGAAGATGCTAGGGAGCACTAGCAAGGAGAGTCTTCTGCTTTTTCGTCATGCGTCATCTTCGGGAAGATGAAACCCTGTTGGAAAGTACTCCCTGGAGATGCCTTCATCAAATGTCTCCTGAGGTATTCAGCCATTTTACAGTAGATTCTCAGAGGAAATCAGAATAAAATATGCCTCCTGTCAGCCCAAGGCAGAAATGCACAGGAACAGTTTCATCTCATTGCAGTTGCCAATGCTTACAAGTGAAGGAGAAATGACTGCTCTTATTTTGGATATACTTTCTTTGATGGCATCTTTTTCTCCCCACAAAATGAAATCACCTTTTTATACAAACCAATTAAGCGGTCTTGGCCCAGCTTAAAAGCAATGAAGACAATTTCCATGCCAATAATAATATAGAGGGAAAAAAACAAGAAAAACTTGGGATGTTCCAGTTGTGTATCGCCAAATCCAATAGTTGTCAAGGTGATAAAGCAGAAATAAAAGGCTTCCTGAAAATCTAACCTGGTTTCCCAGTTTGGAAGAATAGCAGCTGCACAGGAGATGTACACAAAGATAACTAGCACCATTAATACAATGGGCACATCCAATTTTTCTAACTGTTTCCCTATCTTGTCAAAATTCTCAATTACTCTAGACATTGTCTTTCCCCTGGCTAGTTCGGGACATGAACTCCATCTCTCAATGCTTTTATTTCTTGCTGGTTTTGTGTGTTCATTTTCTCTGGCAATTAACATTTCAAAAATTTCAGCATTGCGATATTTGGTTGGCTTCCTTTTAACACCTGGCTGACTTTTCAGCACTTCCATAATAGTCAAGGACTCATTGATCCCTACTTTAGACTGTGTGCTTGATTTCAGTTCGTCCCCTTTGTTACATGTGGATCCAGAACAGAGTTTAGAGGCTAGAATTTTTGACTGTAGTTTTCTGAATTCATTGTAAGACTTGGATAAGACAGTCGCAAGGATGTCTCCCATGTCTGTCAGGACCAAGAACATCAGAGGGATGCCAAATAAAGCATACAACATACAGAGATATTTTCCAATCCGTGTCACAGGGTAGGTATTACCATAACCTTGAACGAAAACAAAAGGAGGAAGAGAAGGGAAAGGGAGAGAGAGAGAACATTGTGATTTATTAGGTATTCACATCCTCTGAGCTTTTCATTGCTGTCAATTTTAAAGGTCAATTTTTAGTCCAGAGCATACTGTTCTTTTTGGCTTTGCTTTGAAGCTATTAAAATTTCTGAGTCTCAAATGCTAGTTACTAATGCAGGCATCCTACCTCTTCAAGCACTTGGAGGTTTAGAGTTTGCCAGTTCTGTCGAATTAACTCTTCCTACCTGATCAGCTGTTTGACTTAACTGCCTGACAAAAGGCCATATAGGGAGGAGAAACAAAAGGTTTGGGGCCAGCCCAAGACCGGTCGGGGTGCAGCCTGTGTCCTGCTGGAGACTGTTATCAGGAAGATTTCCTAACCTGGGAATTGGGGTTAAGAAGGGTCCAAAAGGCAAGACAGCAAGAGAGGTCTCGGGTCCATGGGTCCCTCCGCAGGGAAATCGAGCTGAGGGCTGAGCTCAAAGAGACAACAGCTGATACTGGGGGAAGGTAACGGACTGGGCGGGAGGAGCTGGGGAATCATCTCCTGGCCAGCCCCCAGGACCTTACAGCATGACTGCATGATTTCTGGGCATGAAACTCCCGGAGCTCTGGGAAGATTCAGATCTGGCTGATTGTCTGAATTTTGAACCTGGGACAGCACTATGGATCAGATTGGGACAATGAGATCCTTATCTCAAACTTAATTTCTTCGCCAAAACTACTTGTGACGAATGGTAAGCTAATAACAGACTTTGAAATTGTCCCTAGTTCATCAGCTCTAGCTCTAATGGCATATGTTGTATTGACATTGTGTTTGTACTGACTTCATAGCTTTCAGAGTCTCTTAAATGTACTCAGAAAAACAAAGGATCAAGTGAGGAAGCATATGTTTATCACATGAGGAAATGCATGTTCATTCTAGAGTGCTAAAGCTTACAAATATAAATTACAACAAATAGGGAAGTACTACCAGACGCATGGCCTTTATTATACATAAAATGGTAGCAGAAGATAGATCCTTCTCCTAAATTCAATTTTGGTATTTATATTTCCTTCCTCTAATATATTGGATATGAAACTTAAATTGTAAGTTAGTGCTTTTCCATTACAGTGGGAGAAAACATCAGCATTATATTAATTGTATTAAATTTTAACAACCCTTTATCTTCTCATCCTCCAAAAAGACATAAAGCATTTCTTCTCTCCCTTCACAAACATTGTTCTTTTCTAGATGATCTCCCAGGCCAGGTACTTGGCCTGTAAGATTGTTAGCTCATATGCTGAGCTATGGTTTCCTTAATTTTCTTTGTCCATTCATGTTTGTTTTCACTAATGGCTGCCATGGCCTTTGGTCTGAATCCAACCTTGGTCCCTCCTTTGCTACGAGGCACTGAAAAACTGTTTATTCTCTGTCACTCTGTTCCCCACTGGCTAACTGGGAATTCTAATCCTTACTGCCGAAGCAACTGGGGAAGGTTAATTATTGCAGTTATTGTACAAAGTGATTTTCCTTTCTTATTTTTCTCAATTTCCATGCATTAAAAGTACCTAGTGCAGTTTCAAGGGTTAAAACTTATTTTGAGCTTAAATTTAGCTATCCAGAAATCTAGCCTAGCTGAGCCACTAGGCAACCTCCACGGGCAGTGAAGAGGTAGCAGTTCAGACCACCAACCTTCAGACTAGATGCCTAGCTTCTCCTAGATAATTAAAGATAGCTAAGCTGACTCTAACCTGAAGTGACTTATCAGTTCCTAATACTGCAAATAACAAACGCACCACAATGGAAACAGCCACCTATTAGCAACAAATATTCCAGGCTTCCTACTGATCCCCAAACTTGCTCAAAACCTGAGGAAGCTGTGCTAATTCTCAGTGCTATGAAGGGCAAAAATAATGGCAGTTTAGAAATAAATATGTTGGATCAGTGTGTATGGGGACATTTGTAAAGTCCCATGTTAATGGAGATGGGTAAGTATACCCAGGCAAGAAGTTTTCAACAATATGGTATCTCATCAGTTTGCTGAAGCCAAAGCTTTCTGATAAACTGTCTTTTTTCAAACATTCCCAGCTGATGGTTTTGTACCACAAAATATTCACTGGGGTGAGAATTCAGGTCTGCATCTCCAGTATGTGTCTCTGACGACCTAGATGACTTGTCTTCGAACTCAAGGGCTGCAAGAAGCTGAGTTTGAGCTGTCACCTAAGACATCAGAGTCTGAGGTTCAAGCCTCTGCTGTGACTTAGGCAGCACGCAAGGGTCTCCTACGTGCTCCAAGTGAGTACATTAACTCTCACGCTATTCCTTGTATAGGATAAGCTCTTTCTTAAGGTTCGGGTTTTCTTTTGCATTAAGGTGCATACCCTTGCTGGGATCTTGAGTATATCCTAATGCAGTGGAGAAATGTCTTTGCAATTTGATACAATGCTGTGGGACTATTTCCCATCCAGCTTTGATTCTGACAAATTTAGATAGTCAGTGTCTGTACTTGCCAGCATTTGAGAAAGATTAGCAAAGGGATACAAGCAGCTTTGGGAATGAGCATGAGGAGTTTTATTTAGCAATGCAGAGGGAGCCAAAACCAGAACAGAGGTTCCTATTTGATCTAGGTCCTCCTTTGAAATATGAGGTCAGAATGAAAGATTTCAGAGGTATGACTTAAACATTGCCGTGTGCTGTTAACCTGGAGAAGTGTGAACAACAACAGCATGGTTAATTATAGAGCCATAGATTTACAAATCTCGGTTAGACATAAATAACAGGGAAGCAATTGAAAAACAGTATATGCATATTGAATTACCTTTTCCAGTGAAGAAAACGTTACCCAACATAACACACAATAGTAGGAAGGATCAGGTTGGACTGAAAAAATGGAGCTTTCTTTTCACTTTAATAGTTTTGTGTATGTCACATATGAGTACATGTTATAGTATGTATGTAATGATGCAGCTAATCAGCCTGTACCATCACTAGTTACTAAATTCTGGCTTGCTTCTGTGATTCAGCTACATGTGTTTGCAGAACCCTTTGCAGACTCATTGTCAATACTCAGGAGAAAAATTCAAGGGGATTTGGGTTTTGGGTTGGTCTGTTGGTTTTTTTTAAATTCCCTGGAAGAAATGCATTAAAGAAAGCAGCAATAACAATTGGTTCTGCAGGGGGTTATTTTACCTCTGAACTTACCCACAGTTGTGAATACTGTGCAGCAGAAAAAGAGAGACCCAAAGAAAGTCCATATATCTTTTGGATTGACAAACCAGTCTCGTTCAGCTGTGTTGAGCAGTGCATGGATTTTTTCCTTAAATATCTCCTCATTTTCTGTCATGTTATCTGTTACAGTAACAGGAGATACGGTGAGTGTTTGCAGACCGTCACTCAGGGAGCAGGCAGCCTGTTATTCCAGTGAAGTTTACTCCAGCTGAGGATTTGCCCGTACTCTTTTAAAAGATAAAAATATTCACCTCACCCTCCCCTTCCCCAACACCCCCCCCAAAAAAATCAGGTGGGTCCAGTGGCTTTGTTGAGTAAAGAAACAAGCGACAAATAAACAAGCTATGCTCCAACAAAGTCAAAATATGACACAAAAATAAGCATAAAGAAGCAGGGCATCTACTGGGATGCTTGCCCCAGACAGATCACACACACACAACTGACGCACAGCTACCTGAGTGAAAGTCCAAGCCCGTGTATGAGCCCCGACACAGATCCAGGAGGATTTCTACCCCTTCTCCTCCCCTCTAACTCCTCCATCAGCACCACCGGGTCCAGGGCACAGCCCTGCACCTGCCTCCATCCGAGCATCCCAGCGCCAGAGGGCTGGCAGGAACGCTCAGAGCTGGGAAGAGGGAGCTGGAAGAGACTTTCCGGGACAGTAGGTTCAGTCCCCAGCAATCAGAGGGAAATACCATGGGAATTTCAGCTGTTCTTTAAGGACCTCGGGTAAGTTGGACAAAAGGGAGAGCACAGGCACCTCAGGAAAAGTCTTTTCAGGCAGGAGCACGGGGACCGGGGAAGCTTGCAGTCAAAATCACAGCTAAGGAAGACAAGCAAACAACAGCAGTCATTAGGTAAGCAGAGGGAAAATCCCGTTTGCAGGTTCAGCTGTTAGTGCTTTGAAGAAAGTCTTCAAAAGCCAAAAATCTCATTCAAAAAGCAAGAGAATGAGTAACTCCCTGTACAGTTAAGTAATTTTGAAATTCCAGTACATACCTGATAAATTTCTGGAGATGTACCACAGATTCTGCAGAAATTTTCTATATTCTTCACTTAAATTGACCTTCCGGTTACCTTCAATGTGGGAAAACATGAGAGCCCCAAGAAAAGCGTAGATCACAAGAGAGAGAATGAAGCAGGCATGAGGAAACACTGCCCAAAATATTTTTTTACATGCCCTTTTACCTCGCAGAGGCTGTGATGTTGATGCCATCCTAAGCTTGCTCTTTTTTTTTTTTTTTATAATTTTTGTGGAGAAGACACAGCTTTTAGAAACAAGGAAGAGGATGTAAAAGCTTTTGCATCCTAGAAAAGCTTCTCCTGCGACAACAAGGATTGTTCTGCCTCAGGCTTTCAGATCACATGTCTTTATAAGTGAAGATTGCACTATAGTCCCAATGGAAAAGGAGCACAACTAATCAAGCCTTGAAATATTTCTCAGTTGAAGATATGCTACTCCATCCCTGAATTACTATTGATCAGCCAGTGCTGTAATGCACGCAGATTCTGTGGGTTTCCATTGGCACCAACTCATGTTTAAAGTTTCTTGTTCTGAACTACGGTTTCCCATTGATATAGTAGAAACATTTCCAACGCCCAGGAGGGAAAATGCACACTGTAAGGGATGGATTTCTTTAAAGATTTCTCCTAGAAATGAACAGGGAAATTTAAAATTAATCAAAAGAAGGGGTTGGCATTAATTATTGTCGCCTCTGGGCAGAATGTAGAACAATTAATTTCTCTTTCAGATGGCTTAAAGAATCTCTCTCTATATACCATGTAATCTGTGTAGGGGGGCTCTTTTGAATTTTAAAGGATTTTTCTCCAAAAAGTCAATAAGGTTTTGCCCAGTTCTCACTTGATTAAAATCTTCCTATTAATTGAAATTCCCAGTGACCTTAGTAAGTACAAACTGCAGGATTCAGTTCAAGGTTAGTGATCTTTGCAAACTATATCCAACTTTAAAAATAAAACCTTTCTTTTCATCCATTACTCTAAAACTTAGACCAATGAGCAGTATCGCTGCTCTTTACAATGTTAGTAGTGGTAGTAAGGGGAGTTGGACTTTACAGAAAGAGGTGTTAAATATTTCATTTCTAGGAGTCTTTCATTAAAAATTGAAACAGCCTTGTGCAGCCAAGACCTACTGAGCTGTATACAAGCAACATGTCCATACTGCAAAGAAATCCTACATGTTTACAGTGATTTCTTCTAGGTCAAACTCAGCAAATTGCATCACAAGATATTATATGCTCATCAATATGGAAGACTCCACTATAGAAAAGAGGCTTTCAGGGCTAAGACAAAAATAAGCCTGTGTGCTTGCTACTTTTCTGGTAATCTGCCTCTTTGACTCAATCTTGCTTTTTGACAACACATTTGTAAATCCTCTTATTGCAGTCAATCTTTTTTTTGTCCCCATTGACCTGGAACGCAGGGTTGAAAACTGCTAATGTTCATAATTAATCAAAAGCAACAGAACTTCCCTAGAGGTTGTACTTAGAGATAACGTACTTAGGTTTGGTGTCCTTACCTTCCAAAGGACACAGAGATGTCAAAGGGGCAGCTGGAAAAGCGAAGTGGCTGTAGGCAGTGGGGTGCTCCATGCTGGAGGCACAACGCTGGCTTCTCTTGGAGAGTTTTGTAGAGAGTGGGTACAAGTGTTATAGAAATTGAGAGAGTTTACTTGGATTGCTAAAGAAGTCAAGATGAAGTCCCTCTCCAAATGTTTTTAAGGGAATTAAACAGCTATGGCATAAGAGAGAAAGTCTTCACAAGAAGAAATCAATGGTTAAGGGAGAGGAACAGAGGGGAGGAATAAAAAGCAGAGGGAGATCACTGGTGGAGTTATGCATGGGTCTGTGCTGGAGCTCTGCTGTTCCACACATTCATAAATGACCTGGAAAGAGGGTAAACAGGGAGATGGCAATGTTCGCTGATGGCATGAAGTTGTTCGGAGCAGTGAGACCGAGGGCAGATTGGAATTGTCGGAGAACCTGAGGATGCCTAGGAAAGAAATGGCAGTTAAAAGCAATGTAGATATGTGTAAAAAGGGATAAACAATCCTAATTTCACATACAAAGTGATGGGGTCTGGGCTGACCATCACTACTCAGCAGCAAGGTCTGGGGGTACAACAGAACAGTACCACAAACACATCAGCCCAACAGCCAATCGTGGTGAAGAGTTGAAGTATATGTTTGGAATGATGAGTTAAAAACAGAGACTAAAACATTGGACACCTATATACTACTGTACAAATGCATGGTTTGCACATACCTGGAGGAGTCTATGCGGTTCTGGTACCCTGCTCTCAGATAGCACATATTAAAACTTGGAAAATTTCAAACAGCAACAAGGATGACTGAAGGTACGGACAACTTTCAGACAAGGAATGACTGAGTAGTGCCTTTGGCCAGGGAAAAAAAAACAGTAACTGAGGGAGTATATAACAGCTGTCTTCAAATCCATGGGTGGTTTGGAGAGAGCAGATGAGGGATCAACTGTTTGTAGTCTCTTCTGGGACCAGAATTGGGGACCATCAAATAAAGCAAGTAGAAACCTGCTTCAAAACAAATAAAACAGGATGGTTTCTCACATAGCTGGAAAACTCTTCGCCAGAGGATGTTGGGTTTGCATACATTAAAGAAGAGGACGGAGAGATATTTAGAAGAACAGTCATTAATACTGACTACAAATCACAGAGGGTTCAATAACCCTCTGAACTGAAAATAGTTTGCAGCTGGAACAGTGAATCTGGGCACTGGGCCAAATGGGCCCTATGTCTGAGGCAGTATACTCACTTTTATGCTCTTCTAAAAAAGGTTTTCACTGCCCAGTATGGTAATTCTGACACAATCTGTCCTATGGATTTTTTCATCTGCATCTCAGATATAAACCTCTTTCCTCCAAAGTGCTTTAAAATCTTCTCAGGCTCCTCCTATATGTGGTAGGACTGCAAAGTATTTAGCAATTCCCAGGAGCTTCTCAGCCATTTGCAACATCAGGCTCTGAGCTTGTGACAATGAGAAAATTTAATAAAAATATATCCAGAAATGATTTTTACATTATTTGCTTAATCTAAACCATTTCCCACTATTGCTGTATTACATATTTGAACTCAGTTGCTTAAAAGCAAATCCCACTAACCACAAGTTATTCCAAATTGAGTTACTGGTACTTGTATTGAGAGAGATTTTTGCAATACGCATTTCCTATTCATGATAATGGACAGCAAACCTGCACTTTTCCTAACTTCCATTTCTTTGATTAAGACAAATGTGAGTGCTCTGAAGGTGCTGCTTGAAAGGAAAGTTTGTGACCACAGCTGCAAAGTTTAATTATTCCAGTACAAATATACGTGTGTTAGAATTCCTACTTTATCTGATGTTCCTGGATTACAGAGGTTAAACCAAGAAGGTCATTGTTTGGGCAGTGGGATGTTTTTCAATAATCAGTAAAACTCTTCCTGCATCAAGCCATCTACATGTTGTCAAAGACCTGCTGTGTTTACCTCTCTTCTGTGAAACACCGTTGGATTCAGCATACTGCACTGACAAATATTCAATAGCGTAACGCCTTCTGCTTTTTTGAACAAAACCAAAGTGACTTGAAGGAGGGCAAATGCCTTACAAAAAAAATGGCAATGGTCTAAATTGTTTGCTTTTATTTGCATCCGGCATTGATTCTGATGGGAATACTGTTTGATAAAGGACTAAGACCTCAGCCTGGCAGTACTTCATGACAATGAGAATTAAAAACGTTCAGTTCAAGATCGAATGTTAACAAGGATCACGGAGGATTTGATCTATTGCTCTAGCATATGCCTCCAGAAAGTATTTCCAGAACGCACTAATATACCTAAGCTCCCCAAGAAAACGAGTGTTTCTGTATAAAGGTGATATCAAGCCCGAGCAAAAAAAAACCCACCCCAAAGCAACAAAACCAAGTAGCAGCAGTAGTTGTATTAAGAAAGCAATCTCAAGGCTGTGTAAAGATTAGATTTGATCCCCAGACATAAAGAGACCCCACTCGGTGAGCAAGGTTAGGGGGGTGTCAGTGAGGTCTCAGCAGTAGTGTCCGTGAGCACTTTCAAAGGACTCTTTCCACTTCCCACCCACCATGCTTACCCCCATCCCCTCCACCCCTCAGGCTCTTCAGAGCTGTGCCTGTGGGATTTCAGCCCACAGTGGGGCTCAGAAGCAGCGCTGGCCCAAGCCCAGCCCCAACACCGACACATGACATTTGTGCAGAGCGTATATATCCTGCCAGATGAGCGATGTGTGCTTTTCGGGTACCCTGCAATTATTTTTCTCCTCCCGACCCCAACCATATTCCCCTGGACTATGAGTTCCCAATACCTCCTGTTCCTCCCACTGTCCCCTTACACCTCACACTGCTGGGATGGAGAGAGAAATGCACTAATTGGCTGCATAGGGTCTATGGGATACCCCAGGAGAAGGTTTAGCTCCCTTTGTATCCATCTTTAAAAGTCTCAGCTTCCCCGTGAGTCAAGTGCTTGAGCTTGTAACCTCTGGGAATATTTGAGAGCACTCAGGACTAGCATCCTGGCACTGCATATAACGCTAAGTGCATTCAGAGATGTCCAGGACTCTCACCCTGAATAGGAGCATTTCCTTTTTCATTCTTTGTTCACACCAAAGCCAAGCAAGTGGTCCCATCATTTCATTTACGAGAGGCAAACACTCTTCATATGCCCCAGGACCAGCCAAGGCTTCGGTATTAGCCTCTGTTCCTCCTCTTTTTTTAGCATGGATGAAGTCACACAGCCAGAAACCACCTTTGATGGGTGGCTTTTTCACCTGGTGACTAAACAGCAGGACCAGCCTCCTCTCATTCACAACCTAACCAGCCGCTTCTTTATCCCCTCTCCTCCAGCCCCAAACCATTGCCTGGGTAGACAGACTTCACTTGCCCCTCTTCTTTCACCCCTTCCCCAAAGCCGAGCAACCAGCAATAGTCTAGAAGGAGCAGAGCTGCGCCCTCAGGCACACACCCGAAATGGGAGAAATATTACCCCTTCCTCCTTAGGGAGCCTGTAACCTCAACGTCTTCTCTCTCCCGGAGGTTCATGTGCGATTGCACCTGGGAGCCAGGGGTGCAAGCATGCATGGAGGGTTTGGTTGCTGCAAAGCTGGGGTTAACACCGCCGCAGAGCTCTGTGGCAGGCGCTTCTCCCTCCTTCTGCTCGTTCTCCTATCTGAACCGTGTGCTAAGCGAGAATACATTTGGGACTGGGAGGGGAAGCTGCTTCTGGACAGACAACACTCCCCAGCCCCTTTCTAAAGGGCCACAGAGAAGCAAAATCAAATGCTGACAGATGCAGTGCAACAATTCTTAATCAGCGTGGGGAAGGCTTTGCAAACAAAGCCCGGCCACCGTCACCTCGCAGCACTGTGTATATTGCTCATTTATTTGCGTGTCTCGTTTGAATGATGTGATAACGCTTCAGGGTGTTATAACAAATGGAAAGGTTAATATCGCAATGAGTCACCAGCGTAAGACCCCGCTGCAAATGAGACACGGTGCAGGAGCCCTGGGTCTCCAGATAAGCAAAGGGGATTACTGAGGTTCAGCTACATGTCTTATGCCAAAGTCTTTACTGAGTTAATGTAGTGAACGTAATGCTAGTATAGTGGAGACTATCTCAGCCCAGTAGTTTCATTTTAAGGCAAACAAGCTCCCTGTGGAGAGATCGGAAAACTGCTTCTTTGGAATTTAATTAACATTGGAGCATGTGAGATTATATGCTGCATAAAAGCTAAGCATCATGATTCATGTCAACAGAGCAATTTTACACTATTTGAACTGGCAAAAAAAACCCTTAGATTCAAGATGACAAGTCTACTTTGCTCTTTTAAAAAGATGATGCTTATTCTTCATTATTATTAATGTGGCACCATATGTATATAAGTAGTTTAAAAGAGGGGAATCTAAAACCTTAAATACAGGAACAAGCTTTTAGTTGTAAATATCCACCAGCATGCATCTGAGACTGTCTCTGTGACTGGCATAGGCCCTTTCAATTCTCAGCATGCAAAATACTAATGAAAAAACTATCCATTGATCTTATTTCCAATGTCATACACATGTTCAGTTAAACAGAACACAGATAAGCAATCACCCTCTGCAGGCTGTAGTATTGGCCAAATATTACTGATAACATTAAGGTCAAACCTGTATTTGGAACAGCTCCGAGGTCATTAAGGACTATTAATCCCCAAAGTACACTGCTTACAGTATTTTCTCGGCCATCCATGGCACTTTATAAACCACAGGCAGGAGTCTGTAGGATGCCGACAATCAGACACCTCTTTCTGCTTCCCATCACTGGCAATCGGACTGGACATGGATTAACGTCAGCGGCTCAGAGTTTCTTGAACATCAGGCTAAATTTTCCATCACTTATTTTCATCCCAATTTTCCTAATGACACTCTAAGTAATTTCTCTTCCCCTTTTGTGTGAAGTACTCTTACAATAGTTTTAACTCCATTATCCTACCACTCATTAGTCATTGCGGATTCAAGGGGTGGAAGATACTTTCACAGATGGGTGTGCTGTGGGACATCATCGAGTTGACACTTGTCTTCAAATTTCTTTCAGTTCTGCTGATTTCCTTTAGCTCTGAGCAGGCATACATGAACTTTTCAAACCCTGTCCCACCCATTTCAGCTAATACACCATTAATTAGCTTACCCTCTGTAACGGTGGCCCTTTAAATGTTTTTAGCAGTCACGGGAATAGCTCTTAAGTGCTTTTTAGTGATTCAGTAAACAGCGTTTTGCCACCTTAGTGAGGAACACTCTTTCAAGCTCTAGACCTGTCAAGTGTAGCTTCACATGTTTAATTAGTTTAAGCCACAATTCCTTGGTGATGTGATCCTGCCTGGGTTGATGAGTAAGACTGCATTATGAAAGTGCCTTCTGCAAAATGTTTTGGCTTAGAAAGGAATGCATGCAAAATTACCCACCTCTTCTGAGGAATTTCTTACAAAAATTGAGTGTGGAATGAAGTGTCTTCTTCCACTCTTCTCAAGAAAAAGAAAAATCTTGTAGCACTTCTGAATGAGTCATCTGGGCCACAAGCCCCATGTGTAATGAACCCGGCAGATTCACGAAGACCACGTTGCACCCAGGGACTGTGGGCTCTTCCCGAGACTGCCTGGCACCCAGGCTGCCCAGCACTAGCGACACTCACTACTGCTGCCTGATGCTCGGGCTGCATGCAAAAAGCCATTTAAATGGCATTGACCTTCTCCACGGTCACTTGGGAATTCGAGATATATGGGTGGAGTAGCTCAACTGCAGGATGAATATAAATTCAGGGAGGGTTATTGCTTGAATCCTGCCAGGCAGCCAAAGCCAGCTGGTTGTATCATATTCTGAGCGATGGGGCTTTAGGGTAGAGCAATAGCTAGTGCAAGCTTGGACTGGATAGTTGGGGATTTACCTTTGATCAAAGCTAAAAGACATGAGAAACACATCAGAAAGGATAGGTTGAGCAGTTGAGAGAAACATTTGTATAGACGCTGTACCAGAGATTTCAGATGAACCCTGAAGGTCCTGCACGCACAGAGGAGGGAGGAGGCAGGACTGGAGGTGACTGCGCATCCCCATGCAGTAATGGATGTTGGCAGTGCTGGTCGTGAGGAGAAGCACAGCCTCCTGAATCCTACAGCACCGGACACCTTTGCTCTACCCCTACCCTCCTCATGCTACGAGAGAGAAGGGGGTATGGAGCACAACAGCTGTATTTCACCCAAGGGGTATGTCCGAGTCCAGGAGTCTGGCTGGAAAACAAGTGGCCCCCCGCAATGGAGCTGCCAGCAGTCCTCAGCACGGAGCGAGATGGAGACTCTTGGCAGGCTGCCTTGTGGACACTGCTGCCTTTTCCTGCTTTTTTCAGGCTAACTGCTGACGAAAGGAGAACTGCAGTGGTAGCCATTCTTGTGCTGCCCTCTTACGCGCTCTTCAAGAGGTTATTGCTCAGCTGTTTCTCTCTACCCAATGGTACAATGGCATTGGCTCACTTTAGCTGTTGGGTATCACATCGCGCCTGCCAGGATTTCTTGGTCTGTATGCCAGGACTTTCTTCCAGATTACAAAAGACCTCTCCCTGTGGAGGCATTGCACTGAATTTCAGTAGTATGCAGAACTAAGTATGTTCTCCCTGGACCACCATATCCTTAAAAAGAGGTCAAAGGGCTCCTTTCCCCCACTCAGCCCCTTCCCTTCCTGAAAGCTGCTGATGCCCAGAAGACCCTGATAGAAGAAATACCTTGTCACAGCACTGAATAATTTGTTAGAAGACCAACCCCATTTCAGCTGGCTGAAATGCTTGCCCCAAAACAGACCCCCATCACGTTACACCTGCAGATCAGCTTCTCTGGCTGATGAACCACATCTTAAATAGCTCAGAGGCGCAGTACACAGCAAGAGCACAAACCCCATCATCTCATTTCAACACATCACAGGTCCCAGTTGCATGCAAAGCTTGGAAACACAGCGTAAGTGCTTCAGTAAACTCTGCCAGACTAGGGTCCCCTCAATAAAATATTGGTGCCATAACTGTATTGGCACAATGTGTCCAAAAGTCATGTTCTTTGCCAGCAAAACCACTGCTGTAGAACTCAACAAGCCACTAGATTGGCTTCAGTATCATTGGTCAGGGTAACATCTAATTACGCTTTCAGTAAATCTTGCTGGCACATACCACACCACCGCTAAAGGGCACTTCCCAAATAACTGTCTTGCAAAAGCTACGTATCCAAAAACTCTTCTGCTGTAGACAACAGCTAGGTCTAATGAGGGCATATTGCTCAAGGAGGGGAGCTGGCACAAGGAAACTGGGAGATTTTAATGCCTGCCCCCTCTGTGGCATTGGTTATCCCGCGGTGGGGCACCCATGGGAACTGCATTCCCCCATCCCGCTGCTCCTGGTGTGGGCTTACAGAAAGCCACAGCTGCTTCTCTCCCAAAGCCTAGCTCCTTCCTGGATATCACACACACAGGAAAAGCTGGAGAGCTGTGATCCTTGCTTTTTACTAGAGTGTTTAGTTAAAACTGCTCATATTTAAATTATTTTTGGCCCTCTAAGCAAATGTTTCTTGAGGAAGAGGCCATTCATGCTGCCTCAGAGCTAGCATCTCACTACTTGTGCTCTTGAGAGCAAGAACCCTCTGCAGGGATTTTCTTGGATCGTATTTGGGAGTATTTCTGTCTCATCCATCTCTTTTTCTAAAAACAGCTGCAGTAAATGCTGTATTTTAGGGTCAGATACATTTCTTACTCAGATTTTCTAGCTAATCTTCATGTGCTTTACCTGTTGATCAGCAGTTACTGTCTAGCTCCTCAATTTAGCAATCAATGTTCATGGTGCATGTACCAAAATGTACCAGTTGAGCTATGGGCTAGTCTTTAAGAACACCACAAAGAAAAAAAATTAAATTTAATTACAACTGCCCTGTTTGTTAAAACTCATTAAATTGAGATAGATGTAACATCTTATCAACAACCTCGAGAGGTCTGCTAAGGTGTTTAGGTGTCTGGAGCATATGACAAATGAGAAAAGAAGTTTTATGAATGAACTAATTGCTGCCTTTCACCATTTGAAAAGGATTACAGAGAAGATTGAGTCAAACTTTTCTCAGAGGTGCACAGAAAAAGGACAAGAGGTAATAACAAGGAAAAAGGTGGTTAGATACAAGAGGGAAAAAAAAAAAATCACAAGGTCAGTGGTTACAGACCAGAAGAGAGGCACAGACAGGCTGTAAAATCTCAGTCCTTGGACACTTTAACATCCAGCTGGATAGGGCCATGAGAAGTCTGATCTATCTTTGTAGTTAGGACTAGAGACCTCCAGAGAGCACTTGCAACCTAAATTCTTCTATAATTCTATGTATTCTAGCACCATGGTATGTTTTGTTTCTTGTTCAGGTACAACTATTAGAAAACAGCCATCTCTAAGAAATTAATCAGTTATTACATCAAATCTTCCGCAGCACAGTGGCTGCAAAGCCTGCAGGGTTATAGGAGTTGTTCTTTAAAACTCCAGCATGAAGCCGGGTTAAAAAGGTCAGAGGGACTCTGACAGGAAGCCTGAAATCTGGAGCCAAACAAGAAGGATCTGTATTTTTTTTCTGAACATGCCTCCCGCAGCTGCAAGCATTTGTGATGGGGCACTTGCAACTCGGATGGTTGTGCAGAAGTGGGAAACATAAGGAGGGGACATCACAACCCATATTCAGAGTCCAAAAGCATAGAAGGGAGCTCTGCACCCTCACCCTTGGCTCTGCATGCCCTGAGCCCTCCTTTCACAGACGGGGCAGGGGGGCAATGCTGGCTCCATGCATCAGGGCCACCGTTGGGCAGCGTCAAGTGGCAACTGGACACCGGGGCAGTACTGGTGATCACAGGGGCCAGGACTGCCAGACACCTATTTTTCTTTTGTTTGCATATTTGTTTCATGTAAAAAGTGATTTGAACCAAACCACAATTTTCTCTTATTTTACCCATAAATTCGTACTTCCATTACCCACCCAGCTGGAGGCGGTATCTCTGAAGAGCCCTTGGCTAACCCTCCTTTGCTAATGTCGTGGTTTAACCCCAGCCAGCAACTAAGCACCACGCAGCCGCTCGCTCACTCCCCCCCCACCCAGTGGGATGGGGGAGAAAATCAGGAAAAGAAGTAAAACTCGTGGGTTGAGATAAAAACAGTTTAATAGAACAGAAAAGAAGAAACTAATAATGATAATGATAACACTAATAAAATGACAACAGCAATAATGAAAGGATTGGAATGTACAAATGATGCGCAGTGCAATTGCTCACCACCCGCTGATCGACACCCAGCTAGTCCCCGAGCGGCGATTCCCCGCCCCCACTTCCCAGTTCCTATACTGGATGGGACGTCCCATGGTATGGAATACCCTGTTGGCCAGTTTGGGTCAGCTGCCCTGGCTGTGTCCTGTGCCAACTCCTTGTGCCCCTCCAGCTTTCTCGCTGGCTGGGCATGAGAAGCTGAAAAATCCTTGACTTTAGACTAAACACTACTGAGCAACAACTGAAAACATCAGTGTTATCAACATTCTTCACATACTGAACTCAAAACATAGCACCGTACCAGCTACTAGGAAAACAATTAACTCTATCCCAGCTGAAACCAGGACAGCTAACAAACCTTGAAGGCAGAGAAGCATCTCTGGACACATTGAGGCTTGCAGTACTCTGAGTGCCAGTGACTGTGATCAGTGTGCCCCATCCAGAGGACAGGGGAGGACAGGATCACCCCTGTCCCTGCACCCCTCTGCTCACGGAGGGAACTCATGCCATGGCCTGGGTGCCTGCTCACAGCAGCGGTCAAAAAGGGCCAGCCCATGCTGGGCACTAATCACGGCAGCACTGAGCACCATCACGGAGCACGTGCATCCTTTCCTCTGCTCTCGTTTCCCTAACCCAAGCAGAGCACCTCAGGTGTGTGGCTGCTTCACCTGAATCTGACGCTGCAGCTGGATGGGAGGAGAAGATCCTCTTCCATAGCTCTCACCCCCAGGTGCTTGCTCCCTGATGCTGGAGCCCGGACCGTGGATCCTACTGTTCAATCCAAACTGCTGCAACACAGCAAACCCGAGCTCTGAACTGCTAATACCTGAGCTGCTCAAAACCCTCTTTCATCCAGAGGGGACTAAGATCCTCTCCTAAGTGCTTAGATGGTACTTAGTCATTTCTGGTGTGTTACCTGCTGATGGGGTTCTCCAAATACTGTTCTCAGCTGAATAACTGATTTCTTTGCATTTACTGATTCCTCTACCAGTTGCCCTGGGTGGGAACTGGAAATCTACCCGGGTTTGCTACAGGTCAATGTTTTTAAAAATATTTCCAAACTGAATGAGGGATTTGCTATAACCTGCCCAATGTTGCAGGCTGGATGAGGCATCTTAAAGCCATGAGCTTTGGATGTAACTGAGGTTTGTATCCAAATGCACAAGAAGAGGGTTGCCAAAGGACAGGGAGGCCCTCCTTCCTGAAATCTCATTCCAGCAGTACAGAGAACCTCTCTCCTTCCTTGCGGTCAGATGTTTACATAAGTAAAAGTAAATTATCTTGGGAAGTGCCCTTTGTAGTTTTGGACCTTTTTCACCCTTGTGAAATGATCATGATTTTTGTTCATTATTTTGAGACTGAGGTTGTTTGCAGTCCAGCACTAATAGCAGAAATATGCCATTTATACCAATTAAGCATTCAACTTAATGCTTTTATATAGCTGATTTGTAGCAGAATTTGGTCAGACTCTGCTTTCATTTAAACTCATGTAACCCAGTTTAATGGATTTGAAAGCAGAATTAGCTTTTTTTTCCTTTAATAAGTCGTTGCAGATATTCTAGCTGTAGACTCATCACTCAAACCATACTTCTCTCTTCTGCTTGGCTTCTCTCTTTCTCTGTCCCAGAACTTGCTGCTCTCTGCTGTCTTCTAGGAGAAACGTGCAACACATACAACATACGACATTACAGAGGGAAATCCCAGTCCAGGGCAGAATTATACTCTATTTTAAAGACATGTTTAAGATGGCTAAGTTGAGACTCAAAAGTACTAAGGCTGTAACCTGGACACATCCCCTTATGCATTTGCATGGAATTAATGTCTTTAATTTACATGAAGTCATCCTATGTCTTTGTCAGGACCATGGCCTCAATCAGTACACAAAATTAGTACAGTGCACTTAGAGAACATCTAATCAATATTTATTTTACCTTTAGGTCTGTTTATCAAAAGCAAGTTCTGCAGCAGATATATGATATAGAGAATTTCAGTCTGAATGTTTAAGCTGCGAGCATGCTTCTAGAAAAAACACAACCTGCTTCCCCTTGGGGATACCTCTGGCCATCTTCTTTTCCTGGGATGATGCCATTCCTCCCGTCACTGTAAGACACCCCTGAAGGAAGGTCCAGGGGGACCAGGTTGAGCTTGGGGTCACCACTAAGTGACCCTCAGAAAAGAGGTCAGTCAGGAACAGGACATCTGAAGTGTTCGTGCAACAGCAAACCATTCCCTCCAGGGCACACACAGATTCAGCTGAGCATGTGTGCTACACGACACATACCCAGGATATTCATATGAGCAAGAACTGACCCTGCTAAGAATGAGTAACCCGGCTGCACGGCCCTACTGCGCTGGAGAAGGTTTCTGTGCTGCAAAACCTGGTTGAACTTCCCTGTTGCAAGCAACAGAAAGCAGGTTCTTACAAACAGCAGGTGTAAGGTGGCCTTGCGAGGCGTTGTAAGGATAGGATGTGTCAGAGGCCGAGCCACTGACACTGCAGTGCACATCCATCTGCTTTAAGAGGAAGCATGTAGCTTCCTGAAGAAGAAAACCAGTTTAAGATGCTCTCACCTCTACCTGTATATTCCCACTTTGCTCTGGTTACAGCAGATTTCTGTAAACAGTTGCACTGGATCCCAGAAGGGGGTGAATTGTGGCGTAGCCAGAGTGCTGGATTCACAGCAAAAAAAAAAAAAACCACCTGTGTGAAAAATGCACCTTGGCAATAAGTATCTCTGTTTGCAGAATCCCATTGCAAAGTGGTTTCTAAACAGCAAGTCTGCCAGTGCTGTCAGCCCTGCCCAAAGTGGCATGAGAACAGCTACACTAGGGCAGGAGCAAGAGCCACAGAGCCCACCATCTCCCCCCTCCTCTGTTTCCATCAGCAGTTGCTTAGGAAAGGCTATGAGAACAGGGCAAGCGTGGAGTGGTATTTTCCCAGAACAGCCTTTTAGCCTCAAGCAATTTGCAGTTCATGGACTTCCTGAGCCAAAGATGGTATCTCTGTGACAAGGAAATCATTTCAAGTATTTCCAAGCCCTTGAAAGAAACAGGAGTTCACCGAGAGGAGGCATCTGCTGGGAAAACCTGCCTCCAGGCCGGGGTTAGCTCGCGTGCGTTTTATCCACCTTCAAAACTGGTTTCCAGGACACGCTCTTGGAGTTTGCAAAGGAAAACAGCAAGTCAGCCAAGACGACAGCTCCTGGGAGCAGACGGCGGGGCGGTGGGATGCCCGGTGGGTCCGGGCAGGGACCGGGCGGAGGCGGCCGCCGCCGGGGGAGGTGTGTGGAGGGGGGGGGGGGACGACAAAGTCGGTCCTAAATACCGGCGAGTTGCCGCAAGAGGGGGCTCAAAGCCCACGGGCTGCCAGCCCTGCCCGGTGCGGGGCCCTGGAGCTCCTCCGGGCGCAGAAAAGCAACGGGCTCCCCCCGGCCGCAAGCCCCGGAGGATGCTGCGCATCCCCCCGCGCCCCGCCGGAGCCTGGGTACCCCGCAATGGTCATCTACTCCCAAGAGAGCTTTTGGGGAGAGGTAGGAAGCCAGGCTGGCCGGAGGGCGAGCCGGCATCCTTGCAGGGCAGTTTTGGCAGCTGGCACCCCGAAGCGTGTCTTCGCACGAAGACACGTGTTCAACGGTTGTGACTTTATGTGAAAGTCCTTCTTTGGCAAGTAAGTCAGTAAATGCAGCAGGGATGTTAGGAGTGGGATCCTACGAGTTTGCCGGTGAATTCCTGGCACCAAATACACACAAACGTACATGCAACCGTGTGTAACCTCCCCTTACGTGTTGCCTTATGGATTAATATTTAAAGATCTGGGTCAGTTGACCAGACGCATGTTCTCAGGGACCTGATCTTTAGCTGCTGTGAACTGTAGCAAGAGGACAACACAGAGAGCAGCCCCAAAGGGTTATCAGGTACACTGGAGGCACTGTGCCATGTGTGTGCTTGCCGTTGCTTTCCTGGGCACCTTGGCTCCTTTTTGAGAGCTCTTGTTTGTGGCACAACACCAAAAGAGCAGCCCCTGGTTTTGCAGGCAAGGGAGAGAGAGCAAGAAAGGAAATCTCCAGAGAAACTACATTTTGCAAGTGTAACTATGGCAAATACTTGCTGGCTTTCCCCACAGCCAGCCTGCAGCTAGTTTGAGGAGTGTAATTTTAACCATAAAACCCAAGAACCTGAGATAACATTGATCTCTCCCCTGAATCTCACCTGGATCTCACTCACTCCTGTCTGACCTCTAGGCTGGTACGAGATGAAAGCGGGGCAGAGACATCACGAGAGCCTACAAGCTCTACCTCCCCTTGCCTAGCTTAAGAACCTCTGCTCTCACATCCTCCTGGCCGGCTCTCCCCACTGTCACACAGGACGTTCCCCGGAGCCACCTCCCTGTCACGCAGAGCTGTGCAGGCCCTGCCTTAGTGCCGGTGATGGAGAGCCTCTCTGCTTCGTCTCCTTCTGGTTTTGGGGGGGAAAGGAGCTGGTGGCTGCTGGAACATGCTGCTATGGCATGGGTACCCCTGACAGTGAAACCCAGGACTTCTTTGAAGGGGAAGGTTTCAGCTTTGCACATGCAATGATGATGAGCTCTAAGGGATCTCCAGTACAAGGTACCTAAGTTGGACCGTGCTGTCTCCCAAAAGACACGTGAGAACTGGTGCAATCCTGGCTGCCCCAGAGGCCAGGAGCTAAGCAGACTTAGCTGGTCCCCTCAAACTCTCATGCCTCCAACTAGAACGCCAGCTCCTGGGCTTGTTTCAAAATTATAGGGTGTCCCAGGTACTTGCTGGGATAAGCAACACACCTGAAATTCTTCAGAAACACCTTCAACAGGGAATTGGGTCTCTTCAGTTGATTTTTACACATCTTCCAGCCAGCTCAGTGGGCTGAGGGCACATACCAGCACCCAAGGACAGTGCAGCTGTTTCTGACATGCTTGAAGGGCTCAGAGCCCTACTGATGGATGACATCCGTCTTCATACCATGTGTGGGTTAGTCACCTCTGGCTAAAAGGATGCATACAGACTTTCGCCTCAAAGTCTCTTTAAACACTTCCCAACGTCATTACTTTCACGGCAATCTCCAAGCACTTCAAGAAGCCAAATACGAGTCAGTGCACGTAAAGAAATCAAGTTACAATTTTAAAATAGACTGGACGATATATACTCTCTGTCCAGGCTTTCGTTAAAGATTAACCGATCACATACTCTCAACTGAATTTTTGACTTGGAGTATCCCTGCCAGTCACTTTCCAGCCAGATCCTGTTCCACATTATTCCTGTCCTGTGGAAACAAACCTATGGGAAATGAAAGCTAATAGTGCATGGTTTATTTTCAGACAGATGTAATACCTCCAGAGCTACTCTTTGAATTTTGGCATGAGTTTTAAAATAGGATTCTCAACCTGTTCTAAATAAAATGGGAAAATATATATCTTTGGTTGTGGCAGAAAGTACAGAGAAGGAAAACTTTTTCTAAGCAGCACTTTCCTTTCTATAGTCCCTCCCCTTGCTCAGGGATCAGAGCTGCTTGTAGTCCCTTTCCCTTGAGCCACTATTTCATTCATTTAAAAGGGATCCCGGATGCACTCGGGAAACTCCAAATATCACAGGTGGCAGAACCGCAGCATCTCTGTCGGGAAGCAGGACTGCCTTCTTCCAGCTTGGCCGGTGGCTGGAAAGAGGTCCTGCCTCAAGCCAGGTGTGTAATCTCTTTTGACATGTGCTTAGCAAGCAATATCAGAGGCAAGGTCTCCTTTTAACATCTGGGACTGGAAACTGGCCTGAGCTGCAACGTTCAGTGGTCAGTCCCTGCCTTTGCCAGGCTCCTGCTTTGTGCCTGCGTCCTGCCAGAGGCAGCTGGGATGCCAACACAGCCCAGGGACTGTATCCATTTCAGCTCGTGTGTGTTGAAACCCTGTGTTGAATCCTACTCTGTGTGTTGAAACCCTTAGATTAAATTTTTGTTTAATTACCCAGCTGATACTAAATACTTTGAATATAATGTGAGGGGAATCTGGTTTACACAGGTCTTTCCCCCTCCCCGCCCTTCATCAATTCTGCTGTCACTCCTGGCTCAGGTGGACTTTAGAAATAAAGGCAAAGACTGAATCTAATCGTCATGGACGAATCTCACAGGATTGCCTGTAACCTATCTGCCAGCCTTAAAGTCTTTTCAAAAGTCTGCAAAATATAACATTTTAGTGCTCTTTTTTTTTTTTTTTTTTGCCAACAACCATGCTAATTGCTTGTCCCAGTTGTGCAGATTGCACTGGGGCAGGAGGTGTTCCGATTATTCCCTTTGTTTATGGTATTAGACTTAGACTATTGTTGATCTTATTGTTCTTATTTGTAACATGTTTGCCTCACTAGGACAGTAATTGTGTCAAGCAAGTTGGAGTCCAATCTGCAGAGCTGAATGTTCAGAACTGCAAAAGAAAGGCTCCAATTTTTCAAGCAGCAGGCGTATTACTCCTCCACTTGGATTATTAAATTCTAATTATAGCCTGTTGATCGAGTTACAGTGTTGTTTGTAAATCTAAATACAGTTCTCTAAAGCCTGCACTGATATGCATTTTATTTCTTAACCTGTTGATGCTTGGTAAAAAGAATACCAGTTTGCCTAATAGAGCAGGTAGAGGTTAGCTTGCTCCCAATCAAGCTCTCTTTTCCTCAACTGTATTCCTTTGGATACATTTGGGAATGAGCACTTAACAACACGGGTAACACCAAGAACAACCATGACCGATGCATTTCACATAACGCCTTGGTATCTGTAGACTCACCAGAGCTGGGGTCAGGAAGAAATTTTCCCTTAGGTAAGACTGGCAAGGGCTCACGGGCTTTTTGGGCGGAGGGGAAAGGCAGTTGGGTTTCGTTTCTCTGTTCTCTGGGCAGTTACCCAAGCTCCTCTGGGAATGGCACCTTAACAATTCCCTCTTACACTGGCAGTTCCTTTAGTCCCTTCTCTTCTTTTCCTGTAATGTTTTCTGCGTTTTGGCCTCTTTTACAAGAGAGTTCTGGTTCATCACCCCGTGTGAGAAGGTGTTTTGTAGGGTGCATTGTGTGTGCAGTAGGGTTGGTTGAATCCACATACAGTGACTTCATATAAACTAAGTATCACTGAGGCAGTCATCTGTGATGGCCATGACGAACGTCCGTGCCCTCCCAAGCCCTTTCCTTCCCTCTGTCTTTATGAATGTTAAATGCAAGGAAAGCAGAGATGCCTGAGCCAAGCGGCGTGAGCAGCAGAGGTTCCCAGGAATTGCTGCGTTTCGGATGGCTGGAAGTCTCTGTAGCTCGGTGCTGTTAGTGTACCTGCAGCATCTTCCCTCACCTGTAAGAGTACAGGAGGGGTTCACAGTAAGGAATTACCGTGGTGGATGATTGCCTGAGTCCATAAACCATGCTCCCATCTTAACCTTATTTTTTCTTCCAAGCCTTCTTTTAAGCGCCAGGACACTCGTGTGCTCAGACTGCTCGCAAATACCTGGCACGGGCTTTCCTACGGCACCAGCCAGGTTTCTCATGCACTCGGCGAGGCAGCCCACGGTCGCTTAACTGCTGGGCATGGCGATCACCAGGCGCACACTCGGGATTGCTACTAAATCCCGGAGGGCTCCTCCCAGAGCCAGACACAGCTCCAGGCAGTGAAGCATCGCAATATGTCACGATAGCAGGAAGGGCTGGGAAGGGTCGTGGATGTTTTGACAGGGGTGTGGGGGGAATTAGCCCAATACCTCCTTTCATCCTTGTCACTCAGAATCCACCGGGGAAGGAAGGGAGGGAGCTGCCCCTCCTGGTAGGGAATAAAGTGAAGCTCTCTGAGAGATTTTCTGCTGAGGTCCCTGCGATACAGATGTCCGAGCAATGGGCAGCCACAGCAGGTACCACCCTACCCCATTGATCCTTTCCCATGGGCCCAACAAGGAAAGTCACTGGGATCCTGGGGGGTAAAGCCTGCCTCCTCCCCTCCAAATAGCATCCGAGCTCACAGGTTTGGCCTGGGCAAACGTGGAGCGAGGAGTATAGGGATTGGAAGACACCAGGACATCCCAGTGACTGGGATGGGGATGGAGCGGGTGTGGGGGGAAGTTATTGAGAGGGCTGAACTCTCCCCCACGTACAGATATCCACGCTGAGATGTGCAAGGCAGGGTGGTGCTCCCTCCTGGGAGGAAAACTGCTGTTTCCCTGCAAAGCCCAGTGGATGGGTTGGGGGGGCACAGCCGCCGAGCCGTGGGAAAGGCCTGCCCGTGGCTGTGCTTGCATCTCCGTGTCCTCTTGAGTGGGGACGAGAGGGCTCCATCTCCTCCAAGATGTCACTGAATCTCGCCAGTCCCCCCACAGAGGTATGAAGGAAACTTTCCACTTCTCACATGGCTGTGACTTTAACAGGAGCAAAACTATCGAGCCTAGGGTGTACGTGAGGGAAATGCTGAGCCTGGCTGGAGGAGGGCAAGGGGGCTGCTTCTGCTACAAGGAGTGAGGGAGCAAATCCAACCCTCCGTCAGGGCAGAGTGCAGGGTGGTACCCTAATTGCTGGGGATGAGGGCTGGCTGGGGCAAAAAGGCTCCGCTTTACCCAAGGGACCGGCTGCTGGATCTCTGGGCTCCATGATCTTCACCCCTCCTGGAAAAGCCTTCTTCCCCCACCCCCGTGCGCATTTAATGGGGAGAAAGAGGCTCTTCCTGCGTTTGGGCGATCCCAGCAACCAGAGCCCTGCAGATGCCGACCCGAGAGGTGAGGGAAGGACCCTCGCTCTGCCCCAAGGAGAGGCATTTGCTCGGCGAAAATAAAAACCCACCGCCGCGCCCGAGCAAGCAGGTCTCGAAGCATCCCTGAAACCCAGAGAGAAAGCATGTAACCCCGGGGGATGCCGTCCTGCCGCTTGTCCCTGTTCCCCCGTCCCGATCCCCGCTGCTGCGGCCGGACGGGAGAAGGTGCCGGTGCCGTCCCCAGCCCGCAGCCGCCGCCGAGGGGGTCCATCGCCAGCCCGGCATCCCCGCGGAGCCTCGGGGACCAGCCGCTGCCTGGTCTAAGCACACACCGAGGGGGAGAGCCCTGAGCTGCCGGGAGGCCCCCAGCCCCTCTCGCCCCCCGGCTCCCAGCCCTTCGGGTTGCTCCGTGCCCGCCGCCCCGGCGGTTGGTGCGGCTCCGGGACCGAGCTGCCCCCCTCGCAGGGAGCGGGGTCCCCCAGTTTGAGTTTTCCAGTTCTGAGGGTTGGAAAACGGAACGAGGATGGGTTTGGTGCCTTCCGGCGTTGCTGTTGGTTTTACCGAGGGATGTCCGAGGAGAGGCTCAGAGCCGCAGGCGGCCCCGGCCACACCGCTACCGAGGGATGCTCCCACCCGCGCAGCGAGGGCACCCGCGGCCCGGCCCCGACGTGGGCCCGGCCGGGCCCGCAAATTCGAGGGATGCCTGCCCGAGCCTGGGGAGAAAATAAAGAAAAGAAATCAAAGGCAAACACCCGGCTTGACCGTAACCCCCCGGCCGTCAGCCGCTGGCTGGGAAGAGGCGGCTCCACAGCCGGCGGCGCGGCGAAGAGGGAAAGATGGAGCCGGGCCAGGTCCTGCGTGGGGAGGCGGGCGGGGGGGGGGGCGATGTGGATGTCCGCTGGCAGATTCTCTCGTTGTAACCGCTGCCAGCCCCGTGGAAGGAGTCACGGAGCCGCGTTTGGGGAGAGGCTGCGGTCCAGCGCCTCTCAGGCGCGGAGTTAACGCTTTAATCTGGGTTTCCAAACCACCCCTAAAATCACAAATAAGGTCGGCGAAGCTCCGGTCGGAGATCCTGGAAACAAAAAGCCCGTTTCCAGGCATCAGCCGCTGCTGGGGACCGGCGGGCCCCGCCGCCGGGGAAGCACCCGGGGCTGCGAGGCTCCGCTCCCGGCACCCCCGCCGCGACCCTCCGGCAGCCGCCGTCGCCGCGACCCTCGGGGCCGGCACGATCGATCTCTCGAATTGGCCCAAAGAAAACACCTGCAACAGCTGAGCGGGCGATTTGATTTACTGTATTTGAGCTTTCCTTCCTTCACGCGAAAGCTCCTCGGTTATTCCGTTGGGTTAGCCCCTGCCGCCCTCCCTGTGCCGCTCTGGTACCCGAAGACCGTCGACGACAGAGACGAAAACGATTTTACGGACAGAATGGGGGAGGAAAAAATAAATATTTCAGTGGGTTTTTGCTTTCCAAAAACCAGCCCTGACACCTGCTGTGCAAAAAGGCAAAGGCAAATGCCGCAAAATCGTCTCTCAATGAAGGTAAAATTCGACCGTCTGCCGCGGGGAGAGGTTTTAAAGCAGCTGGTGAACTGTCGAATGTCTCGGTTTATTAAAATAAAAAAAAAAAAAAAAATCCTTCCGTTAAATCGTTTAGTGCTTCTAAGCTGTTTAATATCAAAGGAGGTTTTTAGATGCGAGGCGGCACTTTCAAAGAACGGACTACCGTCACCTAAAACGATTTTAGTGGCGCTTCCACGTGCGAGGCACGTTAGCGAGTCAATAAAATGTGTTGTGGAGGTTCGCAAATCTCTCCAAAATTGTGTTTACTCGAGATAAATTAATTCGTTTCGGATGTCAAAAAGCACGTTAAAGCAGTATTTCTCGTTTTCTGTATTTGCCTCCTCTCCCGCACTATTTTCCTTTTTTTCATTCCCTTCTTTTCCTGCCGTGGAAAAACACGCTTTATGCTCTTACTCTATAACGGGATAAAGGAAAAACTACGAACTCAGCCTGCCGTTTATCTTTTCTTTCCTGGTTTCCCCTCAGCTGAACAAAACCCCAACCAAGCCCACGCTTTTTCCCAGATGCTGCGGGTTGCCTTCCTCCCTGTCCGCGGCTGTTTCTGAGCACGCTGCGGGCCAGCGAAGGGATCCTGGGCTGGGGGCGAGCCCGGGCGGGGAGAGGCGAGGAGCCCATCACCGTGTGTGCTGGGGGCTCGCAGCCCTAATGCCCCTCTCCATCTTGGGAGGTGGCACGCACGAAAAACAGAAGAAGAAGGAAAAAAAAAAAAAAAAAAAAAAGAAAAGAAAAAGAAAAAAGAGGTTTTGTTTCCCCATTGTGTCTGTGTCCTGAATAGAAACCTCTGCGGTTCCCCGCCCGCCCCGGGAGCCTCTGGGCCAGGGGGAGGGGGTGGCGAGGAGTGGGGGGGAGTTGGCGTGGTGCCTCCCGGCTGCCCACGGCACCGGCGGGCGGAGGACGCGCCCGGGGAGCGGGGAGCGGGGCCCGGCGGCGGCTTCGGCTTCCTCAGCCCGCGCTGGGGGGCGGCGGGACCCGGCAGGAGCGCGGAGCGTCCGTGTCCGTGTCCGTGTCCTTGTCCGCGTCCGTTCCCCCCGCAGAGGGACGGGGTGGGGGGGGGGCGTGGGCGTGGGCGCGGGGCGCGCGCCGGGATGCTGTGAGCAGAGCGGATGGGGCGCGCGTGGGAACGGGTGGGGCGCGCGTGGGAACGGGTGGGGCGCGCTCGGGGGCGGAGGGCGCGGGGGCGGGGCGGGCTCCTTGGGGGAGGAGCCAACCCTCGGCCCCGCCCCGCCCCGCCCCTTTCCGTTCCGCGGTTCCCGGGGCGGATCCTGGCGGGCGCCGCCGGGGCGGGCCGGTTCTCCGGGCCGGTTCTCCGGGCCGGGGCCGCTTCCCGGGCCGCAGGGCGGGCGGAGGCCTCCCCGGCCGGAGGAGGAGGAGGAGGAGGAGGAGCCGCCCGGCGTCCGTGCGGGGAGGTGGCCGTGGGGTGGGCATCGGTCCCGGCCCGGTCTCGTCGCCGTTAAGGACGCGGTCCGGGGGAGGTGGGTGAGCCCGGTGGGGCCGGGCTCGGCTCTCTCCCGCCGCCGTCTGTCCCTGCGTCCACCCGCCCGGCCCGGCAGGTCAACGGCCGCCCCGGTGAGGGCGTCTCGGAGGGTCCCGGGACCCCGCCGCGGGGAGCCGGCGGCAGGGCGGGAGGGGAAGGTCGCTCCCCGCGACCTCCCGGTCGTCCCGGTCGTCCTCCCGGCCGCTCCCCCCTTCCCACCCCGCGCCGGGCTGGGGGGCCCGTTCCCTGCCCCGAGAGCGGCCCGGGAGGCAGCGGCGTTCGGTCGGGCGCCGGCTTCGCCCACATTTCAGAAGAGCTTTTTGTTGGCTTCCCCTTCTTCTTCTTTTTTCGTTTTGTTTTATTTTCCCTAAATCCTTTCCCCCCCCCCGCGCTAATTTGCCACAGTTTAAAATAAAGCCAGGAGCACTAAGCATCAAACACCACTTTCCCAAATGAACCACTGCCTTAAAATACGCCCCCCCCCCCAGGCTTTGGCTGGTGCCTGCTGCAGCAGGCTGCAGGGAGATGAAGAGATGTTTCTGCCGTGCAGGGCAGGAGCACGGCAACGAGGGGGCGGCCACGGAGGAAGGTGAACTGGAAGGGTTTGTGCGGCAGGTACCTGAAAGTATGAAAGCGTTACCTTCAAAAAAAGACGTTACTTGAAAGCACTACCTCTTCCCGTCTTCTCAAGACCATTAGGCTTTTTTTTTTTTTTTTCCATCCATGATCTATTTAACATACCGATCCGACGCCGGGTTTTGGGCTAGATGACCCATGGTCCAGCTGTGCTATACTAGTTGTGGCATCCTACTTACACTAGGTGAGTTACGGTTCCCCAGGACCGGACGGAATAACTAAACCGAGCCCTGCCAATTCCATTTTCCCCACTGTAGAGGAGGTAATGTTTTTGTGCAGTTAATTCTAAAATGCTTGGCAGCTTGCCCGTCAAACCCTGAGCATAGAAAAAATGCAAACAAATTCTCTATTTAATAGTCCCTGGACAGTGCAACTAATCCATTCTAAACTGGTAATGGATATCGATGTCAACAGGTATGCAGCGAGCCAAATACTCTGCACTCAATGGAAGACACTTTCCTTCTGAATGAGGATTATGTGCAAAATGTAACTTGGCAGAAGGATCCAAATTAAATTCATGCTTCAGTTAATTCAGATTAATTTTCCTGATTGCCCTTGCACACCAGACAACCAAATCCCTGTTTATATCTGCTCGTTTTCTTTTAAACAGTTGATATAAATCTCTTCTCCTGGGGAGTGTTGCAAGATGCATACATTAAAGATTGTGATTCACTCAGGCACTAATTAGAGTTATAAAACACCTGAGATGGATTTTTATATCACTGTTATTACTACAAACATTATTTTGAGATATTGGATCCACTGTATGGCTGTGTTTCCAGTGTTTTTTCACTAATATGCTGCAAGCAACATTCCAGCTAATCACCTTAATGGAAATCAGAGAGGAAAATGGTCTATTAGGCTACCTAATCTATCCTCACTCAGTAGTATTTTCTTACATTTTTCAGTCCAGCTTTAAATTTAAAAACAATCCATGAGAATTACTCTGCAGACTTGAGAGGTAGTTATACCACCAGGCAGCTCAGAAAAAAGAGAAAATATTTTAAAAAAAAGGGTTGCTAGACAGTGTTTTCTGATGGTCAACTGTATTTTCTTTCTTTAGGTTTTATTTTATCCCATAGCTTTAAGTCACACATCCCTCTGACAACTTAAATATGTGTTCTCTCTTCTTCATCTGTGCACCTGTCACCATGACCCTACCATGTTTTTAATGTCTTTTTTTTTCCCCTATAGAAGGTTAATAAAAGAGGGCGGGTTCAGCTCGGGCCTCATTCCAGACAGGAACTTGACTACTTAATTATGTCCAAATTCTTGCTCTTTTCCCCCCCCCGTTTGGCACATTGATGGCAAGCAGCATAATATTTCTTCCAGATTTTTTTTCTCTGAAGTGATAGGAGAAGTTGGGATTTTCTTTGCTTTGGCCTCAACCTGCATTCACTGCTGTTTTCTCTGTGAAACATTTACATAGAGCTGGCACCCCATAGAGAACCAATGTATGGTATGGAAGCGTATGGAAGCTTTCTGGGTCAGGGTAGTGCATTTTATGTCGTTGTCTCAATGTAATTTTGCCCTCTGACGAAGGGTATGGTTCCCCATACCTGCTCCTTGGCAGAACTCCTCCCGACCTAGGGATCTCCTATCTCCTTCTCCATCCTCACTGTAACCCCCTGCACTTGTGCCTCCAGCACACCCCATACCTGTGCAGCTGATACAACAGAGGCACACAGGACTCTAACCGGGGGGGACCAGCCGTTTTCTGGCGGTTATTTTATTCCATCTGCTTCATCATGTAGTTACTTAATGCTACAGCTGGCACCACTTGGAGAAACAGCCACAGCCTGGTGATGTGCAGGGGTGGCGTGCAGAAACTGCCTAACCAGGCTCTGCCACCAAAATGATGTCACCACGCTGCAGCGCATCTTTCTGTCGTCACGTAAAACTGCTTATGTCATACATCGGTGTGATACAGCCTGGCCTATTGCTTTTGTTGGTGGTCAGAACACTGCACGGATTTAGAAAAGAAACAAGCGTGCCTCCTCCTGGCCTGCTCGCCCCCAAAAGCAGCCCTCGGATAGGATGACGTGCAATTCCCTCCCCTAGAGTAAACCAAATACAGTCCGGTAATTGCCTGAGAAACAATAAAACATATATGAGACAAAACATTCATTTACACCACTTTATTTCTACAACAATGAGAGAAACCGGAATGGACCATTGTTAAAGATCACTATTTCCTGCTCTGTATTAAATGTCTCATCTTCCCTGATGCTTGTTTATTTTATAAATGTCTCTGCTTTGGCTTTCATATTTAGCTGCCAGCAGGACACCATTATCCCCTGACAGCATTCTATTCCTTCTCCATTGTCATTACCGCTGAAGCGATGTTATATTGCTGTGCTTGGCCTAGATGGTAGGGCTTTCTTATCTTGTATTTCCCATTACTTTTCTAACCTAGACTCCCGTCGAGGCACAGAGCAGAGGTGGCAATGCTTAAAAAGCAATGTTTTCATGAAGTATTAACAATTCCGGTTTTGACTTAAAAAAAACCCCAACACCGACAACTGCTCTTTATTATTATGATTTCAGGCACCACCGGGAAGGAATTAAGTTGAAGTGCATGGGCTGCACCTGCGATGCAGTCCTGAGACCCCGCGGTGCCGCAGGCAGCGGTGGCACACGGGGACTGTGGGAGGTGATGGAGGGGGATTTGTGGGGGACCGCACCAGCGTGGCAGAGTCCCCACGGCCTGCAGTGGACCGGGAAGAAGTGAAAACGTACAAAGACTCTAGGACAGAAGTGCTGTTTCCAATTTTTTTCTCAAGGGCAGGGGTAAGATGCCAACCCTGGTGCCTGCGTGCCTTCCAAGGGGATGCGCGGTGCTGAGCCTCCGGATCCACACCTCTGAACAGACCTGGATGCCCATGTAGCCTGGCAAGATGAGCCGTGCAGGGCCTGAGGCAAAGCTCCTTGAAGTCAATGAGAGCGTTTCCATTGATTTCAAGGACTTTGGATTAGACTCTTTAGCATCCACAGATGAAAGATACTATATTAGAGCCAACTGGTATTTTTTTAGGGCCGCATTGCCCTGCTGCCCGTCTGTTTTGTTGATCTCAGAGCATCACCAGCAAAACAGCAAAACCAACAGCAGACAATCTGTCAAAGTCCTATTATGTACCACACTGCTTCTCCTTTCAAGTGCTGAAATCTAATAATCCACCTAACTCTCCTGCCCTTCAGACGTGCACACTGCATTCCTTTTAACACGGCTATGTCTCTCTTCTCTTTTTTTTTTTTTTTAAACAAAATTCCCACGTGGAGGTATCAAGGTTTTCCTACAGCTCTATTTCATTTAAAAAATAATTGGATCGTTATTTTCTTTAAGAACCAAACTTCAACAGTAAGTAATTTCTAGAGATGTCAAGTGGCTCAGCATAAAAGTTAATCTTGATCTATTGGTTTGTTAGGTACATTTACGTCCAACCAGTTAGCTCTCCTTAAACAAAAGTGATTTAAAGCCCTTTCTGGAGAGCATGAAAATGATTCCCCCAGCACTTACATCCTCAGCGCCACAATCCAACAAAAGCAGGCTTATCTTTAAGCGTATGAGTAGTCCTGTCAAAGTCAATGGGGCTCCAGATGTGTTTAAAGATAAACACATAGTTAAGTGCTTTGCTGTATTGGAACTCTTTGAATGTGTTATTTGCATTTCATTTCAATAGTAGACTTTAAATTTTTTATATAGTGGAAGAACATTCTTGCTGGATGTTATGTTAAAATATTATTTTAAAAGAAGGTGAAAAGGGAAATCCCAACATCTAAGAAATATTTTTTAACGATTCACATATTAGTTATTTCAAATGTTATGAGACCATATCTTTTGGCTCATTTTACTTGGGGCTTCAGGGCAGAAGTGCTGCAAACACAGAAGTGTGGCTTGCAAAGCCCTGCAAGGCTCCACTCCAGCACTGTTACAAGTTCAGTATTCCACTTCAGGGATGTCACTTCACCTGGCCATACTCCCTCTCACCTCTGCAAAAATGAAGACCATAAACATTTCCTTTACCTTACCGCAGTTGCCTAGTAAGTGCTTGGACAGGGATTGGATAATAGAAAATGCCAAAAGCTGCTCTACGGGAAAAATAAAGCCGGAAGAGATTATTGATCACAAATTTACTTGGGCAAAATATGTTTCAACTTTGTGCAAGTATTTCTTAGCATTTCTGAGAAGGAGCCCTGCTACCCTGGATGCCTAAGCTCCAGATGAAGGTGCAGCAGCAAATTCAACCCAGTGAATTAAACAAAGCTGAGCTTTCTAACACAGTGCAATGCGAGGGAGATGTTTGAGACGATCATCTGTATGGCCCTTTCTGTGAAATGCATTTGGGTCGGCTTGTTTTGTTCGGACGCTTCATCTGCTCTAAAAACTCCTTTGGCAGGGTCTGCGCTGCCCGCTCTGCGTGGCCCACCTGCCCCGCTGCAGGCAGGGTTTCAAACATAGCCGAAAAGCACCCGCCAAAGCAAAAATGTTAGCACCCAGCCGTGCAGAGCGGCTAGGAAGCGCCTGGGAGGCAGTGGGGTGGAAGGCAGGCACGGGATGCAGCACATGCCATGTTTCCAGATCCTCCGGAGACTTTCTCCGAGAGGAAGAGACAGCCTTTGGGCTCATCTATATTTCAGCTACTTCAGCGACTGCGGCTTAGGTAGAGCCGTGGCCGATAGTCAGATACAGCGAACTCAGCACCGCTACGGCTTTTCCCTGCAGCTCCCGAGGCCTCTGACCCCAGGCTGGGCACGGTGCTGTGTCTGCCACGCTGCTGGCAGGACCGGAGCTACCTGGGAGCGGGCTCACATCCCGCTCCGCAAGCTGCAGGTGTGGAAATAGCTGCAATGCAAACACAGTTCCCTTTTATTCCTGTCAGATTGCAGGCAACGGGATGGATCCCATTAAAAAGGAAGCGGTTGGGAGGGAGGTACTCAAAGGTTAGGAACAGAATGAAATGAAAAGCAATCCAGATGTGGCATTCATTTGCCTGAAAGGACCATTGCCCGTGCCTTCCCACGCAACAGCGGACACTCCATCTGGTAAGGAAGCAGCTATTCACATCGAGCAGCCTTCCCGCAACACGGCGCGTGGCCGTTGATGGCACTCAGGCTTGCAACTCAATAACCAACCTGCCGATAAGATATTTTCAACAAATTTGGGCAAGTAGGTGATGCTCTTCCCTAACTGGAAGGACCGTACAGGACGAAAGGGGACAGCACGGCCCTGCGCTGCCCATCTTGCCCTGCCTCCTGCTCTTCCCCCCCAGCCAGTGCGGTGGCCTGTTCTGTGGGTGGCTGCATCATGCAGCATCTCCCCAAGGCATCTCATGTCTTGAGATGACACGAGCAAGTGGACGCATAAGGTAACAGGGAAAATACACGTTCCATGTAAATGGACGCTGAGCTGTGGTGCTTAGTTCAAGTCTAAGCGCCGGCCTGTGTTTGACAGGAGTAGGACTGAGGAGTTACTCCAGCCTGAAGTTCTACAACACGGTTATATTTTTGCGCAGCTGACATTAAGCTCTTTTCAGAAGCTCATCTTTCCATTTCCCCTTTGCCGTGTCTGTTCTGTCAGGAAACTTGCTGGCTGCTCTATTGCCTTGAAGGTCCAGCTTTTCTGCTATTCTCTTCACATCTGTACAGTCATTTGTCCTTTTCCTTCTGAATCACAGCACCACTCCAAACAATTCTGTGAAGTACAGTCTATTATCCCTTTTCTCCGCAAAGCATTTTTGACTCTTCATATGTAATGCTCTATACAAAAATAAAACACATTGTGCTGTCTTAATAGCATAATTCTTAAACAGTTATGACTTCATTTTCCTTCATTTAAAGTACATAATTCCCATTGACAGTAGTAGGACCGCTGCCAACACAATGATGAATTAGTTCCCATGATAAAAGGAGACAGACACCAAAAGGTTCAATTCTGCTCTTCATTAGGAGGAAATGAAGGTGTAACACGAAAAGATAAAACTAAGACAAGAAATTGCGTGGAACAGCTTCATACTAAGCAGGCAGTAGGTTGCTAACTGAGCAGTCATTGGAGTTGACCTTAATCTGCAGGAGTCTAAATCAAGAGCAGTTTTAATAACATCAGTAGCACCGTGTCTCCATGGAAGAGCTTAAAATCGGTCCTCAGAGCTGTGCATCCTCCTGAAATGGAAAAGGTCGCTACTGCTGGACCTCTGCTTCTCTTACCTGGTACATGGAGATCTGAGTAAGCGTTTCAAGAACATGCCCTTTGAAAACATGCCAAACATTTGTCCTTCATGGCTAGACATCACGTGGATGTTGTATGTGTCATATTAAAAGGCAGGGAGTGGCTAGCATCGTTTCTACACCTTAGAACTCAACAGTGGGGCCTTAGCAATTTTCCAGCTTCCCTGCTGCATAACCCCTCTGTTTCCTGAATATTTTTTTTCTTTTCTTGGTGGATGGTTTAGAGTTAGAGCACTGCCCTGAGGATCTCATTCGGTCTCTCCGGCACCACTGGGAAAACATAGCATTCTCTGTGCTTCTTTTTTTCCATCTATAAAATAAAAGAAAACATTTTCTTCCACCTATAAAAATAAAATAAACCATATTTCTTCTCTTATCCAATTAGTCTTGTTCAGGTTGTATATGTCTAAAAGAATACTCAGTCTTTTTGCACAGCATCTCATCCATTGGGAGCACAAACAGATACAGGGATTCTAGATATTATTAATCTAACTTCATTTTCCTTGTGTTATTGGGTGGTAGAAATATCCGAGCAAAAGAAATAGCCAAACAATATCCTAGGAATATCCCAGTTTCTAGAAACATACTATTATTTGAGATTTGTATCTCTCTGTTACATAAATAAATAAGCAAAACAGTAACAATGTGTAAACCCCTTTAAATCCATTGATAGGAAACTGGGTGATATGGTAGAAAGACTACTAGTGCCATATTTCTGCCCAAATTATTTCTTCCTGACAGTGCAGTTACTATGGGCCCGGCACTACACCTTTTATGCAAAAGTGAACATTAGAATTCAGCCAGCACGGATCCAGACTCTGGGATGTCTTATTCTCTTACATAGTTTATTTCCTTCTCGGAACTTGGAAACATAATAAATCATCCTTCTTTTGCACCTGGAGGTGGAATACACCTTCTACCGTAAAGGTGCTCAAGGAGTTTGGTTTCCAGATTTTGTAGATCCCTTTGTCAAAGGAATCTGCTGAAGTCCCCCAGTACAAAAGATCTCTTCTTCTTCTTGCTCTTCTCCTCCTTGTCCTTGCCTGTGCTCTGCAGAAACACAAACCCCAGTCCCAAAGCATTTGCCAGCGATCCAGACTTCAACAGACTTGGCTTTACAGAACATCACTGGCTGAGCTGTCCTCCACGGTTTGGGTAATGTACCAGCAGAAGATGGCTTGTTCCCTTAGCCTCACAGTATATTAGATATGTCTTGTACCTTTCTACCTCCAACGTCCCAACCTTGCACAACACTAGTGGCGAAGTGTCCATTTGCTTGGTAGAAGCATATTTTGGAGCCAATAATCCTTACGCCTTTGCCTTTCCTACTAATGCTGAAGCTCGAGCTAAAATAGATTTTCCCACGGAAGGGACACCTGAGACAAAATGGTTTCACTAAATGCTTTCCCACCTCCCCTACGATGTGGTTATGCCAAATGGCTTGTCTCTTCCACTGATCGCACTCTTACTTTTTTTCTTACCAGTGGCGCAAGTTAGGTAGTAATAAGTATTAATGTTAGCTGCTGTCCAAAATGTACTACTCTAGTTTTTTCCTACTCAATGCCATCAGTCTTTCTGATATATTACAGAATACCCTACTCCTGATACTTCAAGGAAGAACAAACTAAACCCCAAACCAATACACTTCTGCTTCTGCATCGCTCTTCCGTGTGATCAGTGTCCAGCCAGGGTGTGATTCAATCACACTGATCGCTGTTTTCAACCTTGTGTAATGAGGTAATCCTAACAACGTCCAATTCACTTTAAAATCAAGCCAAGGGATTTTCCTCAGTAACCTCCTGCAACAGCAACTCCCATAGGTGATGAGATGTGTCTGGGCATTTACTTTTCATTCTAAATTTGCTGCTTTTTAATTTAACCTGATGTTCTCATGTGATAAAATAAAAAGAAGGTCCACTACTGTGTGCTTGAGAATTTTGACTTCTACAATCAGCTCCACTTTCATCTTCTCCTTCCCAGAAAAATAATTCTAGACTTTGCCATCCTTCATGTATTAATGCCAGCAGCTCTGTAATTATTTTTATTCTCATTTCTTGAACATTTTCAGAGTCTGCTTATACCTCATGAGAGAAGAAGATAAAAAGAATGAACACAGAGTTAATGTGGATTTATGGCATAATCCTGTGTTATCCTGATGTTTTTTTGGCTTTCTGCTCTATCTCTATTTAATAAATCCATATAATCTTTTTATTTTTTTTAAGCTGCTGCTATAGATTGAGGTAAATCAGACACTGACAACTCCTGGTGCAGGTTCTTTTTCCTCAGAGATTGCTGGAAATTCAGGGCTTTTTAGATTATTTGAGCTATACAGCTAATCACTGGTGATTTGCATTACCTTGCATTTAGCCATGTTCAGAGTTGTCTGCCATCTTGATGCTCAGCTTCCCAGTGTGTTTAAATCCATCAGGTAAAGTATTCACCATAAAGTGAAGTCACCCTAAACCAACCCACAATCTCTGACAGGCCTTAACAAACCAAGCTGCACTGATTTTTTGCCTACCTTTTCCACTGTTTTCCCTGACAAAGTGTTAGGAAGTATATTGAACCATTACTTCAGGTATCCATCTGAAATGCTACTATATTTCAGGTAACAAAATCTTGCCAGTATTCAGGCTACACATTCAGTCCAAAAACTTCCTGTATATGTGACCATATTTTTCTTTATGGTATGAGTTAATCTTCAAGACTTACAATTCAAGAATTTCCTATTTAGCCTCTTATTTGTTGGATGTAACCAGGGCACCCAGGTAGACAAACCTTTCCAAAACCGATTTGATTTTGTTTATGGTTTGTTCTTGTGGCTTCCGTTGGCATTTCCCATTTTCACATGGGAGAAGTACTTGACAATAAAGTAAAACCAGCAATAAAAAATCAAAAGATATCATTTCAAGAAGATTTGCACCAAGCTACTGGCTACCATACTACACCAGCCTTGGGATGATGGCAGAGTTTCTCTCACTCCAGATGAAGGGAAGGCTTGCGGTCTCTCACATCATTCTAGTTACTAGGTGGTACCTAAGGAACAGACTCAGCTCAGCAAGACTGTCCTGTACAGCCTTCTCCTGGCTCCTCGAGACCATGATTAGGAGTATTTGAGACATGCTTTGTGTTCAATCTCATCTGACTTAAGCTTTTAAAATGAAAGAACTGAATTGTTTTAACTCAAAATCCGACCTTTTTTTTTTTTTTTTTTTTTTTTTGCTTTTGATGCATAGGTCTTCAATGTTAAAACTCCAAGTATTGAAAAGACTACAGATCACATCTACTACGCTGAACACGTCACCTTTGCCAACTTCTCCTCTTGTGCTGTTTAAACCTTCAAGCTTGCTTGTATTGACTATGGGAACAAATAGGATTGCAAGAGCTTTAACACTAATAGTAAAGGCGCATGGGCTACCAGCTTTTGAGGTGGTAAATACTCATGAGTACTCCAGCAAAGTTGGTAAAGCTAATACCCCTGTCAGGAGAGGGTGAAATGAAGGCAGAGGGAGTTTTAATGTTCAGGTGCTGGTGGTTACGGAGGGAGTCAGTGACACAGCTGAGGCTGAAACCAAAGGCTCTCAATCTGCTGTCAGAGAACAAACAGTATTTCCTCTTAATTCACAGTTTTCCCTCATGAAAAGAATCATGTCTCACCATTGTTAGATGGCTCGTATATGCCATGGGCATGATACAGGCAATGAAGCTTTGTATTAATCTACTGTCCAGATTGATAACTGTAAGGGGCAGCTCATAATGACCACAACGTGATTAATCATGATACACGTGTGATACCCATGCTCATTATTACTGGCCTCCAGAACAGCACTGCTGAGTCCTGCCAATACGCTCAGTTTAGTATCTGGAAGAAACAATACTGCAATTACTGGCAAAGTATGCAGGAAAATTAAGAAGCAGCTAGTTCTGTGTTCTGCATCAGGCTAGTAAGTAAGAGTATAGCAAAGCATGGGAATGTCACAGCTACAAGGACTAATGTATATTATCTTGATCTCATACTTTATTTTAAATAGATGTCTGGATATGCTCATTTGTTGTAAACAGTTGTCTTGCAGAATGCTTGCTCGAAGAGGAATATATATAGGGCACCAGCATGAAGGACACAACCTGCATGAGAGCTGGTGAAGCCTATTTGGAAACAGAGCTACATCCCTATTTCATACCAATGTATGATGGTGTTGCCCACTTACAAAACAGAGAGAAGTTGTCTTTGTTTTGCTGTTGTACCTGTTAGAATTCTTGTGAGCCTGTGACATCTAATTTCACATAAAACACACCATGTGATGTCTTTTATATCATGATCCAGGGATCTACATGCCATTGAACACCACAAATATACCTGGGCATCAGTCCTTAGGAAAGTGGAATTAGTACTGTTTCAAGCCAGGTAGACTACCACAAACACGACAGCCTTATCTTCCGCTTCACACAGAAAGCTGAATTGAGTCAAAGACTTCAATCCTTTTCTTCAAAGATGCTGTAAAGCTTCTAGATAAAGACATGGTCCTCTTCTTCAAGGATATTGCTCACCTGTGTGGGAAAAGGAAAATTTTCTAGGCTCACTTGCAGGAGGTGGAGCCAATTCCAAATAGAACAAATAAGCATCTTCAACTAAGGGCTTAGCATATGTCTCTTAAATGTCCCCTGAATACACAGTAGTACGTATATGCTGAAATTTCCAGAGTTCATCTTCAATTGTATGGCAATTTCCTCCCTAGCAATGAATAATTGCAAGAGTGATGCAGTTGTTAATTATGCTGTGCGCTTTGTTTCAAGAAGATGCTCAAAGTTCCTGGTGATTAGCACAGCACTGAGACCTGTATGAAAGAAGAACCTTCAGGTGAACCTCCTGTCTTCCTGAAGATCATCTTCTTCTCTGCTCACAGAGTGTCACTCACGCTGGACAGAAACGTCCAGCCCAAAAGAAACGCAGCATCTGTGCACACAATAATGAGGTTTTCTGTTTCTCCTTCATTTGCCTTTAACACTAACCAAGGGTGCTGGATGTGTGGTAGGACCTCTTTGTAGCAACTCCTTGACATTTCCACATGAATGTATTGTTATGAGTAACTACCATATTCTCTGTTAATTGGAAATAACCAGGAAGATGTTCAGCCCCAAGGTACCAGTTCATATCCCCTGTGCTAAACAAAGTATCCAAAAAATGTTCCTGGCAGCTGCTTGCCAAATGCATCTGTAAATTCAAAAGCAAATAATCTGAATCAAAATAATTAGGCAAATTAATGGAAGAAAAATCTACTTAGGGCTATTAAACACAGAGGTAAGTCTTTTGATTCAGAGGATCTCTGAGCCATGCCTTTTTAGCTCAGGGCTGGGAGGGTGCTGGGGGAGCCTTTATTCCTCTTCTTACATTTGCCCCGGCTGGGCAGCGATGGGTGCCTGTCGCAGACGGCAGAGCAGGTTCTTAGATCTTTAGATTGACCTACCTGTCTGTGAGCGCTGGGCTGGCTCTGCTTTCCTCTTCAGCGGAGACCGAAGACAAAGTCTATTAGGATGACTCTGCGATGCAGGGATAGCAAAGGAGGGCAAGAGCCGACTCTCCAAGTGGACAAAAGCTTGTACTTGTAAGGAATATTATTTGGATAGGAATCCATGTTATATAGTAAATTAAATTAGTTAAACACAGGATCCTTTTGATGAATCTTTTAACTTCAAGCATATGTACTGAAGCTCAATAGCAGTTTAGCACCATGCTTATACTGTGATAACCAGCTTGGCATGCAAGCCTTGAAGAGAATTTAGGACAGAAATATTTCTTTGACAAAAAAGAGTTTAGGAAGTAGTAGCAATAATGGGTATCTTTCCTGCCCATCAAATAGAGATAAAAATAGTATAAATAGTGGCATTCAATGAGAAACACATTTTTCAGTCTTCTACATGCTAATAGAAACTAATAAAACTGTATTTGAAAAGCAACAAGGTAGTCTACATAGCAAAGTACAGCCAAGAAGTACCCGTGTAATGCGCTAAGTCATTTCTGAGCAGTGTTTGAAGGGAAAAGAGGTAACCCCTACTCTGCTTCTCCAGTGGCACATGAGCATAGATGTAAGCATGCTGAAGCTATGGAGATGCCTGGAGTTATGACAGTAAGAAGGGGACGTACTATGTCCTGAAAGAACATAATATTAAAGAATGCTTTATTTTAAGTCTATTGGGGAAAAAAAGAAATGAGAATAGGTGAAAGGAAGTTTAGCGACTGCTAGACTAATGAAAGCGTTGACTTTATAAATGGTAAAAATTTTAATTTCCCAGTGCTGTTCTGGACTTCACTATTTGTTGCAGATGAGTGGACCTTGATTAAAGTAACTGAGCTGTGTGTGGATAGACTTGTCTGCTCACTACAGGTTCGCTGCAGGATTAGACTCATTATTTGAATTTCCAGATCTTCAACAGTACTGTGTTCATAATATGTGAAAGCAAATTTAACGGATTTAATAGGGGAAAGCCTTTTTATAGCACTGACTTCTATGGACAAAAAGGGGTTTGCAATGGATTTGTTAAGATATTACACATGTAGAACAAAATTCCCCTGGCCTTTACTGAGCTTTGGATCAGGTCCTTGTTGGGGGAAAAAAAAAAAAAAGCCAGATTATCACACAAATACAATATGTAATCTCCAGATATTCTGCTTCAAACAGTGTAATTGAGTTCAATAGCTCCATGTTTATTCTTATGGCCTATGCCTAGACATTAACATAATGAAAAACATGGGGGGAAATGTCATACATACTCCCACACACCTATGCAAATATAATTATAATTGCTCCCTGTATTTCACAGAGACCATTTATGGGAATCCATATGCCTATTCTGCCTAAAAAATATCTGTTATGTAAAAAAATGCTTGAAATAGAACTTTGTTTTATTTAGCATTAAACAAACATGTCTAGCCAGGACTGTTGATACTACCTCGCCTATGCATACATACACATGTATACGTGTATGTATATCACACAACAAAGCTTACCTGCTAAACACAAACCTATAGTTCAGCTACATGAAAAATGTTCTCACTAATCAGCATCCACTTGTTGCACCTCCCCTGAAAGGACCCAATTTCTCTTAAATGTACTGTTTCACGAGCATCCCTTCACACAACAGGCCTTTGCACAGCATTGCGAATTCATGGAGGAAATGAACTCATTCCATCCTCTCTCTATGTATCTGCATGAAGCCTTGCACAATGGGGCTGTGATTTATTTGGGGCCCCTGGGTATGACCGCCATACAAGTAGTAACTAATAACAACAGACCACCAGAGATTGCCGAGATGCCTTGGCTGTAAGGAAAAATAAAACCTGATCCTTAATAAGGACATTCTACATTCGGTTGTACGTATAAATATAGTTGAAAAGATAGGGCTTGATGAAAATCTTAGGGGCACTTCCTCAATCTCAATCTGATTTTTCAGACAGTGGTAATAAAAATAAATTATTCTGTGATTTGTCAAAAAGTGACCAAGATTTAAGACCTCCACTAAAGACAACCCATTGAAATGTATCTATGAACTGCTGTCTTCTCTTTTTCTTTTTCTCTTTTTCTTTTTCTTCTTCTTTTTCTTCTTCTTCTTTTTCCATTCCTTTTCTTTTCTCTTTCCTTTTCTTTTCTTCTTTTTTCTTTTTTTTTCTCTTTTCCTTTTCTTTTCTTTTCCTTTTCTTTTCTTTTTCCTTTCTTTTCTTTTTCCTTTCTTTTCTTTTTCTTTTCTTTTCTTTCTTTCTTTTCTCTTTTCTTTTTTTCTTTTTTTTCCTTTTCTTTTCTTTTTCCCTTTCCTTTCTTTTCCTTTCCTTTTCTTTTCCCCTTCCCTTTCCTTTCTTTTCCTTTCCTTTTCTTTTCCCCTTCCCTTTCCTTTCCTTTTCTTTTTCCCTTTCCTTTCTTTTCCCTTTCCTTTTCTTCTTTCTCTTATTTTCCCTTCCTTTCTCTTCCTTTCTTTTCCCTTTCCTTCTCTTCTCCCCCCCCCCATTCTTTTCTTGTCTCCCCTGATTTTCCTATTTATGACGATTAGGCCCCAGCTGATCCTTCACTCCATTACACCTCCTCGGACAAAGGCTGGGTCCCGTGGGGAAGAGGGCTGTTATTCCTTCGGCGGGAGCAGGATGAGACCCGTGGGGCTGAGCAGCCCTGGCAAGGGCACCGCGTTCTGCATTTACCCGCCGGTATTGCCTGCAGTAAAGCGCGCGGCTCCTCCAGCCTGCTTCAGGTGGGTAAAATTCCCAGGCAGCGGCCCAAGCAGGCCGAGGCCGAGGCGGAGAGGAGCACGCCCGATGGATACTCCGGCGTTTGTGTGAAAAATTCTCAGGGAAAATTCTTTCTCTCCCTCTCAGGCCCCTAAACTCTTTGTGAATGGGGCCAGTGCAACATGTGGCCTTTCACCTCGCCCAAGAACCACTGCCAGACAGCCACACTCAGAGAATTGTTTGTTAATAGTCCAATTAGATAATTGCCATCTTTCACTCCTTTTGCTCTACATTTCCCATAAAGGAATGAATAAGGAGAGCAGCATGAAGAGGGCTTCTGCCCTGCAAGGTGACAAGAAGGACTGGAGCATGCTCTTTGCACAAGGCCATTTGCTTGAATTGAATCATTGTAGCCTAATCAACGGTCTTATTGGATTACTGGCTGTTGCGGTTCTCAAAGATATTGTAGCAGAGACAATGAAATAGCTAGAGTAAAACTTTTTTCTCCTTTAGTGGATCACGCAGTTGAGATTTTTCACGGGCTATCTCTCTCTCTCCCTCCCTCCCTCCCTTCCTCTCTCCCTCCCTCTTTCTCCCCCTCTCCCTTTCTCCCCCCTCCTGGATCCACTGCACACAAAGCTGGCTTTTTTTTTTCCTTTTTTTTTTTTTTTTTTTTTCAATGAGCAGGCTCCGCGAATAGGTTCAGTGTTTGCGAAGGTGCAGAATTAGCACACACACATGCACGCACACATACACACACACACAGAGGGAGAAGCACAAAAAGCAAGTATCGGGACTGAAATAAGGAGAGGTAGGAGTTTAAGATGGCTGTCTGTGGGGAGATGTGTTAAGGAGGATTTCTGCTGGCCAAGATAACCTGCTTCCTTGGAGAGATCTGCTTGAAGGAAGAACTTTTGGTGTGTGTGCGTGCTGGGGATCTGTTTGTTTGTTTAGAATTCAGGGGGCTTTTTTTTTTTCACCCCCCCCACAACTGCATTTTTCCAGCCCTTCCTAGCAGCTTTATTCAGATTTATTTGGCGTGCTTTGGAGAAAGCCACTATATAATCGGGAGGTCAAAGGCATACTGAAGAAAGTTAATAATGGCTGCTAATGGTGCTAACAATTCAGGGTGAATCTTGTCAAAAGTTTTTTTTTTCCCCTCTCCCCCCCCCCTTTTTTTCCTCTCTCTCTTTTTTTTTTTTTTTTTTTTTTTTTTTCTGGAAGTCTCAGTCTTTTGATTGTGTGTTTCCTGAAAGCAAGACCAATCATTTCAGTTTATTCACTGGCTAAACTCTACTTGATTGGGGACAAGCACACAAACCATCCATTACGATCTGATATATTATCCAAACAATTTAGTGTATTCATGAGGTAACCTAAATGTGGAGGCTGCAAAATTACCCGTAATCAATTGAAACAGCGAGTGCGCGTCCCTCTGTGTGTCTAACAACTACATGTCTCTGTAATAAGGCAGACATTAAATCATTTTAGAGTTGTACTGTTGAGTACCTGATCACTGGGCGCTCTGGGAAGCTGGACAGTCACATTAGGACGCTGGGACTGAGGAAGCCGCTGCTTTTCCAGTGGGATAAAACCCGATCTTCCTTACTCAAGGTGCTTTACAGATCCCCACCGATCTGACCCTAAGCCGTGCAATATCCAGCATAGACTTCGTCTTCTTCTTCTTCTTCTACTCTTCTATATTTTTTTTTGTTGGTGGTTTTTTTTGTGTTTTGTTTTGTTTTGTTTTTATTGCACTACATGTTTGGGAAACAAGACAAAATGGACGTTAGATGCAGTTCAGAGACTGAAGCTAACCGGGTCTCGAAGAACGGACATAAAGAGGGCAAGGAAAGCAAAGGGTCTGAAGGAAATATTTCTACTTCTTTTTTGAAGGATCAGCAAGGGACTTTTTCTGCCTCTGCAGCTACGGAAGATTGTAATAAAAGTAAATCTAGTTCGGCTGATCCGGACTATTGCAGGAGGATCCTAGTTAGAGGTATGAGTTTGAGGTATTTCGCGAGGGTGGGGGAAGGTGAGCTCTCTTCACGCCCGGGAGATGTGGTTTATTTCGTTGCTTTCCCTTTGGTCCGTCCCTGGCTCGAAAGACCTTCCCACGGCTCCGGGGGAGAGATCCCACAGCCCGGCCGGGCTGCGCCCTGCAGCCCCGCTCCAGCCCGGCTTTATTTCGGGGAATTTCCGCCAGCCGCTCGGGGGAAAGTTAAGCCGCCGTGGTTCCTCCCCGGCTTTGCCCTGCACCTGGCCAGCCCCGCTTTTTCTTTTTTTTTCCTTTCTTTTTTTTCTTTCTTGTCTTTTTTTTTCTTTTTTTTTTTCCCCCCTTCTTCTTCTTCTTCTTTTTTCTTTTTTTTTTTTTTTTTTCTGCTTTGCAGCTTTCCCGGGGTGCCCGTCCCCGCAGGGAGCCCGCCGGGACCAAGCGCTCCTTCGGAGGGGCCGCGGCTCTGAGCCCCCCCCCCCTGGCCGGGCGCGCTTCTTCCGCGCCCGCGCATCCCGCCCGCCTGCAGCCGCTGCCGCGTACAATGGCGCGGGGCTGCGGTTCCCGCCCGGCTGTCGGAGCGGGCAGGAATGTCCTCTCGGGAGGGCAGGGGTTCCCGCTGTCCCCCCTCTCCCCACACCCAGCATCCCAGCGGAAAGGGATATTTTTAAATAACCCTCAGCCTTAAAATCAACGGAAGAATGACGAAGGGCTTTAAAATTATTTTTTTAAACAGTTATACGTTTTATTTTCCGCAACCCTCGTCTCACTCCCAGGCTAAACTAATTAAATCATTCTATTCCTAGTCCCTTCAAAAAAAAAAAAAAAAACCAAACAACAAAACCAACCAAAACCCAAACACCAAACCCCCCAATCCCCAAACAAACTGAAAAAAATTCAGTTTTATTAAGGTGCGTTTTGGGGGAGGAAGGAGAGAACAGAATCGGAACAAAATTAGTGCGAAGCAGGCCTGGTAAACAATAATTAATCCTTGCGCGACCGATTGACCCAGAGACGGGTCAGATTAAAATGATGTGGTTGTCTCTGATTTAACACTTACCGAGGAGGTAAAATTACGGAAAGCAAAGTTGGGAAGGCTTTAATGTAACATGAATCTGGCTCTAGCTTGACAGTCATGTTAATAAGATTTGTCCCGCTTTCTTTCGGTCGGGGCTACCAGAAAAGTGAGGTTTCTGCGGGCTGTTTGGTGCCTTGGTTTGGGTTGTTGGGTTTTTTTTTTCCCTCCTCCTTCTTCTCCTCTTTGCCAAAACCCCACAGCAGCGGCGGCGGCGATGCTTTTTCCCCGGGATGCTGGGTGGGCTGGAGGTGTCCCCAGATTCACGGTGGGCAGTCAGCCAGCTCGGGGGCAGCGCTGCCTATGCCCTGAAAGCTCCTGCCTGCATTTTTTCTTTTTTTTTTCTTTTTTTTTTTTCGCATGAGAAACTTGTTCTTAAAAAAAAAATAATAATAATAAGGAGGTTTTATTTTTTTGGGGGTGGGTGGGTGCGTGTGGCGGCTTTCAGCAAGCCCTAACCCGGAGCCCAGGGGGAACAAAGAGTAGCCCTGCACTCCAGGCACAAAGCCCGGCCTGGAGGATCTCTCCCCAGCTTCCCAGAGGGGCCGTGGTGGATGCCGCAGTGTCGTACTGTCAGTGCGATATATTCAAGCCAATTTTTAAATGGGCTGAGGGGATTATTTCCAGAGCCCTGGGCCCCCATCGCCCCCTCCTTCCTTCTCTGCTGGGTTGGGTTTTTTTTTCTTTTTCCCCTTCCTTGGGTGCAGTGCCCAGGTGCAGTGCCTCAACCTCAGGGACCCTGCTCCATCCCGACTCGGGTCTCGGTCTTGAAGGAGCTGACGGCCGCTCTTTCCCTCGGAAAGAAAAACAAAACAACAACAACAACAAAAAAAGGAAAAAAAAAAAAGTGGGGGGTTGCCTAAGTGTAAAGCTGACTGCGCCTTTCTTTGCCAGATGCCAAAGGTTCAATCAGAGAGATTATTCTGCCTAAGGGGCTTGATCTGGACCGTCCCAAGCGGACCCGCACCTCCTTCACGGCCGAGCAGCTCTACCGCCTGGAGATGGAGTTCCAGCGCTGCCAGTACGTCGTGGGGCGGGAGCGCACCGAGCTCGCCCGCCAGCTCAATCTCTCCGAGACTCAGGTAGCCCCCGAGGGACGGACACCCCCGGCTGCCCAGCCCCGTCCTTCCCCCGGGCTCCCTCCGCGGACCCCTGCTCCCGGCCCGGCCCGGGCATCTCCCTCTGCGCGCCGGGCACCGCGAAGAGGCGGGGGGGGGAGGGTGTGGAACAGGCTCCGCGGCCCTGCGCGCTTCTTGCGCGCCTCTTGCGCGCCACCGCGCAGGCCCCGGGAGCTGTCGGGCAGGGGCGTGGGCCCGCTGGAGAGGCAGAGGTGCCCACGCGTGGCCGGCCGGGGGAGGGGGGGGGGCCCGCTGCCCGGCCAGGGACCTATAACCATGTGCGGCGGGGGAAGGGGGAGAGCCGGAGGGGGGCTGCTGGAGAAGGGGGGGGGGGGGGGTCCCACGGCCTTGCGCGTCCCCGCACGCAGGCCCCGCGGGCTTTCCCGCGGCCGCGTGGGTTCTGTACACGGCGAGGCGGCCCGGTCCGAGGGGTCGGCGGGAGCTTGGTCGAGAAGCCAAACGCTTCCCCGGAGCCTCCCCGGGCCGGGGAGCTGCTCCCCACCGCCACCGGGGCTCGGTGCCGCCGGCTCTGCGGTGCCGGCTGCCCCCCGGGCGCGGAGGTTGCGCTGCTGCGGCCGGGGAGAAGCGAGGAGAGGCCGAGCCGCCCCTAGCCCGCAGCGAGGAGAAAATAGCTGCTAAAACTGGAGGTTGTGGGGCGGGGGGAGGATGGCACCTTCCCCTGGGGGGTGCTGGGTTAGAGACGTTTGGGCTGAGCCGTCTTTCCCGGGTCCGAGAGATCCGGGGACGGGACTGAAGTTTGGGCCTTATTTTGAGTCCTTGTATTTCCGAGGGGGGCAAATCGCCCCTCCATCCTGCCGAGCAGAGCGGCCGGGGGCGGTCAGGCGGGTTAAAACTGTGCCAGAGTGTGGGGAAGCATCTAAAAAGACCAAACTTCTAAAAGCCGGTTTCATATTTCTGCAAAATATCATACGACAATAAATTCCCCTGACAAGCTAATTAGCTTTTTTCTTTCCCCTGCCGGATAGGAATGACAAGTTCAATAGCCCGTAGGTTACGGAAACTGCCACGGGTGGTTTTTGTTCTGTTTTGGGGTTTTGGTTTATTGGTGGGGTTTTGTTGGGTTTTGGTTTGGGTTGGTTTTTTTTTTTTTTTTTTTTGAGGGGCTTCTAGCATCCCTTCTTAAAGTTAAATATTGCTTAAAATGGGTGGGCATGGGAGAGAGACGGTTCAGGCCGGCAGATTGGGAAAGAAGCGCAGGGCTGTCCTTACACCCAGGACAGGCAGCAGCGGCGGTGGCAGCGTGCGGGGTCCCTCCCGGCGGGGCCAGGGGCGAGGGGGCCGCGGAGCGGGGTCCTGGGGGCCGCCGTCCGGCCCGGGGCTGCGGCTGAGCTGCCTTAGAATAAAGCCGCCTGGCTGGATCCGGCTCCCAGGGAACGACTGGCGGACGGTAAAATCGGCCGAAGCGAGACGGCTCAGGTTCAAGATAGAGAGCCATAGCAAGAGCTAAGGGCTCCCGGATCCCCTTCTGCTCCCCCCCCCCCCCCGCCTCCGCCGGGCGCACCCCGAAACGGGGAGCAGCCAGGTCGGGGGAGGCGGTGTGCGTTTTTAGGATGCTCCCCGTTAGCAAGTGCCTGCCGGAGCCTTCCCCCCCCCCCCCCAAAAAAAAAACCAACCCTCTGCCCCGCGGAGCCGTGCCGGTGTCCCGGGGCACCTGGCGGGGCTTGCCCGCTGACCCTGCCTCTCTCCCCGGCCTGCAGGTCAAGGTCTGGTTCCAGAACCGTCGCACCAAGCAGAAAAAGGACCAGGGCAAGGACTCCGAGCTGCGGTCGGTGGTGTCCGAGACGGCCGCCACCTGCAGCGTCCTGCGGTTGCTGGAGCAAGGTCGGCTGCTCTCCCCGCCGGGGCTGCCCGGCCTCCTGCCGCCCTGCGCTACCGGAGCCCTGGGCTCGGCTCTGCGGGGACCCGGCCTGGCGGCGGGCAGCGGCCCCGCGGCGGCGGCGGCGGCGGCGGCGGCGGCTCCCAGCGGCGGCTCCCCGCACCCGCCGGCCGCCGGCAGCGCGGCGGGCCCCCCCCCCGCCGGCAGCGCTGCACGGAGCGGCCGCCGCCGGCCACGGGCTCTTCGGGCTGCCGGTGCCCGCCCTGCTGGGCTCGGTGGCCGGGCGGCTGTCCTCCGCTCCCCTGGCCGTGGCCGGTTCGCTGGCGGGCAACTTGCAGGAACTGTCGGCCCGCTACCTGAGCTCGTCCGCCTTCGAGCCCTACTCCCGGACCAACAATAAAGAAAGCGCTGAGAAAAAAGCACTGGACTGACTCTAAGTAACTTCCCCGTATTTATATTTATAGTCTCTATTTGTGGCGGTATTTATGGGACGCGCGGCGCGGCGGGCCTTGCCGGCGGCCCCCTCCCTCGCCGCCGCCGCCGCCGCCGCCGCCGAGCTCCGCGGCGCGGTTCCCTCCGCGGGCCGGGGCGGAGCGGAGCGGAGCGGGGACCGGGGCGGAGCGGGGGGAGCCGGCGGCCGGGGCCGGGGGCGAGGGGGCTGCGGGTATCTCCCCGGAGCCCGGCCGGGAGCGGGGCAGCCCCCGCCGCTCATCCCTGCCCCGCCGGCCCGGGGGGGTCCGTCTCGTCGGTTGGCGGGGGGGCGGGGGGGGGGTGGTGGTGGTGGTAGTGGGGGGGGGTGGTGGTGGGGGGGGGTGTGGGTGTTTGTCTGTCTGTTCGTTTGCTTTGACACCGTCAGGAAAGGGCCGGAGAGGGAGAGCGGACGGGGTGCGGTTTGGCCGGGCTCTTTCGGAGCGGCCGTGGCCAATGCCAAGCGAGGGAGAAGGATTTCGGAGAGAGGAAGATGGAGCTGCCAGGTGATGCCCGGGCGGTCCCCCCCCCCCCCCCCCACTTCAGTGCCTCCTAAGCACGGAGGTTTGGGGGCTCCACCTGCGGCCCCCGTTTCTCCCACTCTCACTGCACTACGCTCCCCGGGTAGCGTCCTTGCCGTTTGCCCTTAATACCAGCCAGGAAAACGTCCAGCAACTTTTATTTTTCACCATAAATCTTGAATGTGGGAAGGGCCGGAACGGACTGCCTTGAAAATACACGCACGAAGCGGGGAGACAGAAACCAGTGGCTGCAGAGATTTTGAGTAAAACTGTCTCTCCCTTCGAGATAACACAACGCCCCTTTTTTTTTTTTTTTTTTTTTTTTTTCTCCTTCCTTGCGTTCCCACGGGCCAGTCCTGCGGACCTTATCTGCAAAAGCAAATCTGCAGATAAATAATGGAAGTCGCGACTCGATTTGCATCCAGATCTGTTGCGATGGTAATTTTTCTTTTCTTTTTTTATTTTTTTCTCTTTGATTTTTCCAAATAATTTCAACGCGCATCTAAATCAAAAAAACCCTTTAGCCTTCCTTCCTCCTAAAATAACCCTCTCGTATATCGCTCACACTTCATTTAAAACGAACGTAAAATATAAAAAGCGTATCTTTTATTGTTATTTTTGTACTTTGAAATACATCTATGTAACAACCTTTTTTTTTTTCCCCTTCATAATTCTTACTGCTATTTTCTCCACAAACATATGTATTTCATCTTTTAGTATTCCAGATCGAATATTTCCTGTTCAATTTCGGTACTTGAATTTGCCAGAAAAGGGATACTGTACTTAGCTAGTTCTTTGAAAAAAAAAAAAAAATCTTTACTTTGGTTTTAAGTTTCTTTTCTTTCTTTAAACTTTAACACATGGCGTTTACAAACTGTATAAATACGTGCCACCAAACTGTAACCAAAAAAAAAAAATTTACAAAAAGTGGAATGGTTGCTGTAGTATATAGAATTAATTATAGACCAGAACTGGACAGAAGGAGCTGGACAGAAAGAAAATAGTAATTTTATTGTAAATTATTTACGTCTGAAGTTTCTAGACAACTAGTCGAAAAAAATAATGAATGAATCGAGCGCTGAGCCCTTGCTACTAACTTTTGTTCTGAATGTTTTGGATATTTGGATGTTTTGTATTTATGTGGTGAGAGTGAAATATATTATATCTATATGATGATGGAATTAGGTGTATTTTCGTCTTGTATTCGTAGCACCCAAATTACCTTCATCTCATCCGTGCGCTGCCAAAAGAAAAAAGATAATCCTACCTACCCCTACATAACCCTCCCAATTTTTAATTTTTCTTTTTAAATTTTATTTTTCATTTTGAAGCGGGGGGTTGTCAGGTCCCTTTCGTGGAGCGGGATCTCTTCTTCCTGGGGCAGTTTGGGGCATTCCCGGTCCCCTCCCCGGCTCCCACCCAGCCCTCGCAGCGCTCCCGGGCCCCGCGGGCCCAATCCTGCACCCTTGCCCGTGGCCGTGCCCGTGGCCGGTGCGGCGTGGTCCTCCGTGGGGAGGCGAGCCGGGTGCCCGGTTTGCCGGGGTGCCACCGCCGGGGTTCACCGCCCCTTCTCCTGCCTGCAGCGGGTGCCGGGCCTGGCAGGCGCTTACGGATGCACGTACATGTGTGCCTATCTATCTATAGCTATATAAGCACATATAAAGATACATACATATATATATGAATATACATATATGCTTGTACGCATAAATATGGATATTTATACGTATTTTCTAAACAGCTCTTGCTTCAATCGTGTTTGGCAGCCCAACCCAGACAGTCCTTTGCTGGGAAGATGGTGCGGGGCAGAACCCCCAGGTTCTGTGGGTTTTTCAGGAGCCCCCCCCCAAGGCCCTGGCTCCTCCGGGGCCACAGCCAGGTGTCAAACTGTGGCCCCCCCCCCCAGGCCAAGCCACCTGCGGCACCGTGGCCCCTGCCTGCCCCGTGCCTGCCCCCCGGCCACGGGTCCCCGGTGCGGCCTCCGCTGGGCTTTTGCCGTGAGCCCGTCCCAGCCAGGGCAGATGCACTGCTCAAGATTAAGAGGGAAGGATGTGGTGGCGATGGTGATTTTGGCTGTTTTTTTCTTTTTTCTTTTTTTTTTTTTTTTAGAGTGTGTAGAAATGATCTGGGGAAGGGCAACCCCAGTGAAGGAGGGGATGGCAGGTGACATTTGAAGAGGTGATATTGAAACTGCTGGTCAAGACTGAAAAACTTCAAGGGGAGGGGAGGGGAAGCAGCGTTAGAAAGAAAAGAGCTGAGCGTGGCAAAACAGATCCGTCAGGGAGACCCTGGGGTGAGGACAGTTTTCGGTTTCTGCCTTGCCTGCATGGACTGCACAGCATCACCCGCAGCCCTGGACAAAGAGAGGAGCCCAGGCCCGGCTTGCCTTTGCCGAGGAGGCGATCGCCACCGCTCCCACCTTCCCCGGGCTCTCCTGCCCTGCGTGGGGCCGTCCTGCGTGATGAATTTGCCCTCTCCCACAGGGACCTCTCTGCTGTTGAGACGGGGCCACCACATTGCCCAAATCTGCTGCTGCACCGTGACCCACGGGGAACACCAGCACGAATGCGTCCTGCCAGAGCTGTCTCGGGTGCCTTCATCTAAAAAGAGGATTTCTCTGCTATTCTATTTTTTTTAACCAGAGACAGTAGGGGGGCTTCTGCCCCTCACACAGGCACCATGACGCCCTTTTTCCCTGGTTGCTGGCCTGACCTGCAGTCCCAGGGCTGGAGCCATGGTCAGTGTAAGCTCTTTGCTCCTCACTGAAGGCAATTTAAGGCAGTGTCAAGCTAAATTGCCCACACTAAAGCAGAAATCCTTACTTTACAGCTTTGCAGCCTTCAGTATACATGTGAAGAGCTAGACCTTTTTATTCTTATTAGTATTATTATTAATTATTTCTGAATATTGCCAAATAAGGATGTGCCCTGAGGTGTGAAGGGGTCTTGTCTAAGCATTCAAGTGAAATAAATATTTTGAGACATTATTCTTTCTGTCTCCTTCAAATTCCACCTGTCCCACCTCGGTACCGGAGACTGCTTCTGGGCTGGGGTCCGAGCAAAAGCCGGAGGCTCTCCACTCCCGTGCAGGGTTATCACAGTCCTGTTTCAGTCTCTGTTTGTGACTCAGGTCAAAACCTTGGACCCCAACAGGGAGCGAAGCGATTTGTTGTTTCCTTTGACACTTCCAGAATCCAAATGCTTGGGGTTCCTGTGTGCCTAAACTCCCTCCTTTCTGCAGGAGAACAAACTAAGACACGTTCATCTGATTTCTGTAAAAGGTGGAGGCGTTGGGAATACCACCTGTAGCTGTGTCACTACATAGGACAAGTTGAAAATCACGTGTACGCACATCCATATATACAGTGAGCCTGAATCAAAAACTGCTTATAAGCAATAGCCCCATTTCTTTTTTTTTTTTCTTTTTTTTGCCAACTACACCAAAGCTGTTCTGAAGCTGTGTGCTGCCCAGAGACACTGCTTGCTTGTTTTCATTGAAATGCTGAATTTCATTCTACTGGAGCAATGAACACAAACCACCTTCGTGAAGTTACTTGCTGCCGAAAGGTTTTGCTGCGTTTCATGCAGTGTGGTTGTTTGTGCCCGTCGCTGCGGCATCCGAGCTCAGACTGAAGAATGCTGGGCTTACGCAGAGGGAGCATGTGTGAGTGTGAGAGGCAGGAATATTTAGTAGGAAAGCAAATAAACAAAATATAAATCTGTCTCCAGAACGATTTTTTAAAGGCAATCCTGAAAGTATTTCTGCGGCAGGCAGACTTCCTCAAACTTTCCTTTAGCAGCAGCTACACATAGGACTTAGGGTGAGCAAGCAATAACAAAGACAGAGGGCAGCATGGGTTATTTCACTTTGTTCGGCTGAGCCCAAGGAATATTTTCACAGGTACATGGGCAGAGTGTCTGGTCCTGTGGCTCTCAGGAAGGCAAAACTCCCAGGATCAGCTCCAAAGCACCCAGGGTGAACACAAAACAATGTTAGCCAGGTCCATGTAGGAAAAAGAGGAATTAGTCTATTTAGAGGATTTTTTCAAAAGCATTTGCCCACCCACTTAACATAGGCCCTGCTTTATTTGCTGCTCCTCCATATCCCTCATACCAGAGATTAGTGCAGCCTCTGACCACTTTGCCTCCATTTGCAACCCTGTCATCAGCCCAAGATACATGACCTTGTGACATGTAAAAAAGCACACAAGGTCCCTGATTAACTTCGGAGTATTTTATTTCTTTAGAGAAAAGAAAAACACTTCAAAAGAGTAACTCTTGAACAGAATCAAGTCACAGTCACTGGCAAGTGTTTAACAAAATTACCAGGGCAGCTAAACTGAAATCCATCGATGTGATGCTGTCTATGTAGCAGCTGTAATATAAAGTGTGACCCCGGACCATAGCTGGGGTCCAGAGTGCTGGCTGGCAGAAGCCGACATGAAAGGTTTCTGACTTAGATGTAAGAACTCTCTAATAAGCAGTTTACTCCCCACCTTGCTGCTTCTAATAATTGCCGAGAAACTTAAGTGCAGTGTTTATTATCCTTCTCTATGTAGTTGTTACTGTTAATGTTATTCTTCCTATCTGTGTGAGTGACTGGTTCTAATTTGAATGTTAAGTCTTAAACATTTCTAGCGGAGTGAGTTCCACAGTCATATATAGAACAAAAATGATTGCATTTTGCGTATTCATTTTCTACTTTTTATTAACACGAATAGTCCCAAGTCCTGTCATCAGAAGCAGCAGAACAGACATTCCCAAGCTACCTTCTGCAACCACATCCTTTTTAATTCTCTTTTACCATGTTAGCTCTTCTTCGTCTCCTTTCTACATGAACAATCAAAATCCTTTCAACTTCTTTTCATACGCAGTTCTTGCAAACTGCACTTAATATAACTGTTTGCCAAGAGGTGCTGCCTTTTCTTTCTTATTCTCCTTGTAAAAAACCAAAGTAATAAATTCCCAGAGCCTTTTTCTCTTCAGCTATCTGCAGCCCATTCTTCTGTTTGATCCCCCTGCTGTAAGCAACGATGAAAACATCACACCGGTAAGGATTCGCCCAGAATACAAGCCTTTACCTGACACGTGGTGTTATGGCCAATGCAAGAGGACTGGATCACAGGCCTCATCTGCTGAGTTGCCATAGCCCGGCTGAATGAAATGTTTTTTCTATCTTTCAGCTGAAGCAGCCAGCCAAAGAACCAGATGTAGCAGAGGACAAATAAAACAGCCCAATCCACACGAGCCTGGTGCAGAAAGTTTGTCAGAGAACAGGGTATATCTGCCTGGTAGAAACCTCTTCTTACAAGCCAGCAGCACATCACCGAAGGCGCATGAAAAACAGACTGTGAGATTGATGGAAAACCAAAGGGAAAACGATTTTTCAATTCTGTCCCCAAAAGAAAAGAAAACGAATGCTAACATGAATTTGAATCATTTCTAAGGTGGGTATCCCTTATGTATTCAGTGATTCTCTTTCTCTTTCTATTAGCCTGGCTGCACAGGGATCAATCCAGAGAAAATTTTGCAAAGGAAACCTCATGGAGTTCTTATCCTTTTCAATTCCCTTCCACAATTTTGTTTGTCTTCTTTTAGTGCACAGAAAAGACAGGGGGGTAGAAAGAAACTCATGCTGGCAAGCTTCAAGTTGGCAAGTCGGGAGCTGTGGTTTCAGGGGTTCAGACTGGACATTGGGAAGGAAGCCAGCCAGAACACAGAGGGAGACAAGGAAGGTTACTGAGACCACACCTGGGAAAAAGTTGAAGATAACCATATGAAAGATCAAATGAAAGAAGTCCTCACCCTGGCTGCAGAAATGCTGTCAGAGAGAGGAGCAATTGAAGGACAAAATGGTGTGTGTACAGAAGCATGGAAGGATGTCCTCATGGCTTAGCCCCTAGCCTGAAGTTAAGAACAGGAGACCAGTTCTTGTCTCTACCAGAATTTCTGCCTGATCCTAAGAGCATTGTTAAGTCATGGGTCAGTGAGTTTCTTGCTGTTCTTCCTCTGAAATGGGAATACTAATACTCATCTAAACCTACATAGAAGGGGGTATCAGTATATACACTTGCTTCAATGAAGGTGAGGCAAAATTGTGACCAAAAATTTAACAGCCACCACAGTGAACTCCAATTCACTGTTTGCAGTCATTCCCTCTCACTAGCCCTGATCTTTCTTCCTTTCCCTCTTTTCCTGCCTGGTCTCTTTAATTTAAACCTCTAAAATGTGCCTACCACTAGATGGTCCTAATCTCTTTGAGGCCTCTAAACAATTTCATAAACCAAATCCTAAATGGAAATCAGAAGTAGGCAGGAGCATAAAGTGTCTGTTTCCATAAAGAGCTAAGGAGGGATAAATAGGCAATCCAAGGCATCCTGAGTGCCTGCTCCAAGATAATCTCTATACTTCTCTGGACACAGCATTGCAAACATCCTCAAGATCAGCTGATTACCAAGATGAATTAGTAAATAAGAACCCATTTCATCAGGTGTTGAGGGGGACTTTAATTGTGCTCAGGCTCCAAATGGGAAACTTTACACCATGGCCACAGCTGTTAAAACAACAGAGCCTTATGGAAACAGGCTTGGATTACTGGCCCCATGGAGTGAAACATTTTTAATGAAAGGGATTATGCTTATTATTTTTTAGTGCATTGTGTCTTCTTAGATATTCTTACTGTCATTATTATTATTTACCAAGAGAACTGATATTTACTCCCACTTAAACATGTTCACATGCATCTTTAATACTTTCTTCCATTGGCATAGTTCTAATATGGTCATAGGGAAAGTAGTGTGAGATACATGAATTAATTGCCCTTTATTAAGTCTAAGATCTTCAGAAATTTGGTGTATTTGCTTCTCTCCCACTTGCCAATTCTCTTATTGCCTTTACTTGATGAAATCAGATCCCTCGTCACATACAGTTTAAATGGTGTTTTGTGAGAAGATGATCTCCATAGATGATACTGACACTGCCTTCAGTCTTAGTATAGGCCATTTGTGTTCAGAATAACTTTTCTTTTTCATTAGAAGAGCCGAGTGGGGAAAATCCAGAGGAATTGATTTAAACTTTTAAGCATGGAATTTATCTATTGCAAAGGGAAAGCGCCCACTGTATAAGCCATATTTCCAGTTCATACATTAGTCTGTATTTCATTTCCAATTTTTGCTCCTGAAGTTTCTATCCAGGATTGTGGTAGTCTGACTTAGTGGCAAAGCTCTTCCAGGGAAATGCCTTGTACCGTATGCACGGACTTTCACAGAAGCGAGGTCTAAGGTGTATACATAAAAGAAGAAATGGCCATCTAATCAGGCAGTAGAAACTTTTCTATGGCACATCTTGAAATTATAAGATGTGTGTTCCCTGCTGAGAACAACTATGTGAAAGTTATTTGAGGAGTCTGGATTAACGAAACTCAATGAATATGGTATTTACCATAAATCTGTTTCAAAAAAAACAAGTAAAGAAGAAATATTTTCATTCTGATGGAAGATGCAGAAATCCTGCTGCTCAGAATACATCTCCAGAAATGTCTTCCTGTAATAGGAGTTTTGAGTATGTATCTAGCTTTTGTGGGCTCTGGGGGACAGTGAGTACTGTTTCTGTGATGGGATGGTGTTGCTGTCTCGAAACTTCTTCATGAGCCAAACCTTGCCTCCATCTGGATATAATTAGTGTGAAACCTACGGTTTGAGCTTTATCTCCGTCTTGTTACCTATTGCTAGAGACAAATTTTCTAATGTTCTAGCTAAATTTCTGTATGTTATTGTTGGACAGTCAGACACATGAATCCGAGCAGAAAGACACAATGCAACCCTCCAGAGCACCAGCTAGGTCAATGAGGCCTCAAGGCACGACGTTTTCAGACAAGGGCTATCGTCTCTTTCTACAACAGTGCCCTGAGCACCGGTGATGCTGCAAAACCAAATACCAATAGATGCCTAGGATACCTTTATGTACAACTGCTAATGTTCAGAGAGAAGCCTGCTCCCAATGCAAGCCCAGTCACGCCAGGTGGGCTGCTGTGGGACCTCACGTCGTCTCTCTCCGCCATGTGCCTGATGAAGGCCAAGCCTTTTCTTCAGCCACGGCCCACACCAGACAACGCCCCCGTGGCCTCGCCCGCTTGGCCGGACGCCGGCGCTGGCAACACCAGCGCCACAAAACCCTCCCATTTTCTCACGGCGAGAAACCGCTCCTCCTCCGGACCGCTGCGGACCCAAACCACCTTGGGCAGGTTCCCACCCTGAAGCCACGGAAAACCCGGCGGCTTCCCCCGCCCGGCAGCAGGAGGCGAGCGGCGGGGCCGGGGCGACGGGAGCGCTCAGCACCGCGGACAGCGCCCGCCCGCCGGCCGGGGGCTGCGGCGGCCGCGCAGCGCGGCCCCCTCCGCGGGCAGCGGCGGCTCCTCCGCGGGCGGCGGAGAGGGGTCACCCAGGGGTGCCGGGACCAGCAAACCCCGCCGCGAAGGTTTTAACGCCGGGCTGCAGGAGGGGTAAGGAATCCGCCATCCCTCCGCCGGCCGGGGGGTCTCGGCGCGTTGGCGGAGCGCGCTTGCGTCCCTCGCCGGGGTCGGCGTCTGCGTAAAGAGGAGTTTGACTGACATGGTTTGAAGGCGTCTCAAAACGCGTCTGTGGGGGTAAAGTAGCTCTTGATAAAAGCGAAATCAGAGGTCGGGGATGAGATAGCGTGTCGTGAGTGTCTTTAACCGGGGAAGAGGATTTAGCAAAGACAGAATTATTCCGGCTGGAAGACTCTGTTGCTGTCACACCCTTCTGTTACCGCTCCGCACATCTTCATCAGGCAGGTTAGCCAGCTTAATTCAGCCCCACTACCCTAACTATAATTACCATGTTTCCTGACCCCCAGGTAATCCAAATGTACATGCAACACGGCTTTGTCCTACCACACTCAATAGGAGCAAGATCATCTCCTTGACGTCACTTAAAAGAGACTTCTAAGAGCTATAGGCGATCAGAGTCCTTATTTAGAAGCATTCGCTGCCCTTTCCAGATCTACAGTTGTGTGTTTTGGAAACTTCTGCTAGGAAGTATCACATTATAACAGATTCAGTGGGGCCAGAACATGCAGGTCTTGATTGGCAACCAGAAAGCTCCAGTTCTAGCACTTTGTCCATTTGCTTTCCCTTTCCATTCCGCTCCCACTCTTGTTTAGTTTATATTGTAAGATTTGCAGGTAGAAACTCTCTCCTGCTAAGCATTTGCATAGTTAGGCCAGTCGGTAAGCATTGCTTTGATATGAATAACAATAATAAACAGCTTTTCAATCCTTGAGCATATAGTAAATGCTGAAAACTCTACAGCCTGAAGTTCAAGCCCTTTAATGAACTGTAATGCTAGTTTATATTAAAGCCAAGATAAATGATAATTTTCTACCTGTTCATTTGGTTTCACAGCCTAGAGAGCAGATACACCCCTTTCTAGAGGCATGTGGATACACCACCACTATAAAATACCCTTGCTAATTCCCGTGGGACTATAGTAATGAAAAAAAGACTTACAAAGTTCACCTGTTTGCGAGCTTCCAAGGAGTTTAATATCTGGCTATATTTATACATATGCATGCTTCTGTTAAGAAGAATCCTTGAAAGTGCCCATACTCCATAGCTAATTGGTGTGGATATGCAGGTAACAGAAAAAATTCCAGTGACAAAGAAGATTTTGCAATGTCCATTTGTGCTGGCCAAAGCAGTGAGAATCCCAACAGCAGAGCAAATGCAGGGCAGACATTTTGGTAACAAGCAAGGAACAAATGCATAAAGTGACCTCTCTTCCGAAAGCTGCATCAGTACAGAGGGGTCCCTGAGGAAATATTTCTGCCTCATTACATGGCTTCCTAAAGTGGAAGATTGGAAGATGGGAAATATTGGCTCTTTCAGATCAGGATCCTGAGGTGGCTCTTGTGCAGTAAACTTTGGTGGAAAGCAGAGTCTTTTTTACCTTGGTTACTCTGAACTTTATTGCTTAACATCTAAGGGCACAGAGTAAACAAAACCTTTGGCTAGGATTTTTCTGACATTTTCATAAAGAACTATTACATGTCCCATTGTAAGTTCTTGATGTGGAAAGACTAAGAGGTCACAAGTACCAGAAGAAAGAGAAAACACAATTCAACTTATGTAAAGTAAAATTCTTACATATGATCTGTTTCCTGTCTATCAGATTAACAGGGTGAAGGACTTCTGTACTTGCAGGCTATGATTTGGCAGGTGGTGGTAGGCAGCACAGCGTGGGCATTACCCAACTGTGTGTGGGTTAATATCGAGTCTATCAACTCCTGGCAGCCTGGTCTGGGATACCAACCAAATGAGTTACTTGCCTTTTAATACATCTTGCTACAATGCTAGTACGCAACATTTTTAGTCTTGATTAATGTAAGAGTTAATCTGCTGGTGAACTCCTAAAGTAACTTTCTAGAACTGTTGAGTTCTGCACCACAAAACAGCGTAGGACTTGAATTCAGGTCTTTCCAAAGCTAGAACTGTGTATTAAGTAGGGACCAATTTTCCTCTGTATTCAGGATTATTTCAGGCCCAGAACTCAACGGGATTCAGCTGAGGTGTTGTGCTTTAGTTCACACATGATCAATAATTTTAAAAGATGTAGAAGAAACTTTGCTTCTGGAGCAAATTATTCTATAACTGACTAATTAAATGTCAGCTGAAACACTGGACGCTGTCTAAACCAGAATGCTCACTAGACGATCACTAGTTAATATAATAGTACTTGGTTTATGCTGCTATGTAATAAATATTCAGCTCTATGCATGTCTGTGCACAGCGTGCTTTGGGAGGGAAAGAGGGAATAGCACAGGCACCACCATTTTTTCATGGGTTAGCTTGCAAACAAACATATTAAAAAGAGTCAACAGTAGTATTTTCTAAAATGATGTAGAAAGAAGAGATATCATTAACTGGAAGGAAATAAATTACCAGCCTTATATGGCCAGCCGTTTTTTACGAGGAGAGTAAAATTTTATAAAGAGAAGTTTGGAAATCTCTCCGTGGACAACTTCTGGCCTGTATTGTAGAGGTGCATTGGAGAAAGCTGAAGAGAAAGCATAAGCTTTCGAAGCCTTTGAGTACAAATTACCACTTAGCTAGTACTTAATACTGGAGCATGATACCGCAGCCCCATTTACCACAAATTCTTGCTGACCGTATCTGGCAGCATAAGGCCTTTGGGGTCAGGGTGCTCAGTTTACAGTTTTGCCCTTTCGGTCTCAGAAGTAAGGAAACATTTCAAACCTTGAGCTTCAAAAAGAATCTAAGAAATGCACAAGAGAGCCAACTTTTAAATGAACTGGAAAGATTTTATGAGGACAGAAGATCAACAAGTGACCAGGACTCCAACTGTGAAAGAAAATGTGAGAAACAGGCACCTCTTCTAGTGTGAAATTGGTCTAATTCTTGGGGCCTTTAGAGTGGCAGTATCAAACAACTGGCCAATATCATGTACACTTTCCGCCATTCGCATGGCATCAACTCCATTACCACATTCTGTGAAGCAGTCAAATTTGCCACAGGTTTGTTTAACCCCTCATTTGAAAGTGGAGATGGAAATTTTTTTCCCTCACTGAGGGCTGAATGTGCCTTTCCTAACACACCTGGGAAGCCAGTCTTAGCATGTACCTCAGTGCTACACACAGATAACTCTGCAGAAAAAACTCATACAGCCAGGAGCCGTATGAAGTGGGGATGCAGATGTACCTGATCTCAAAGGGGGACTATAAGAAAGACGGGGACAGACTTTTTAACAGGGCCTGTAGCGACAGGACAAGGGGTAATGGTTTTAAACTAAAGGAGGGTTGATTCAGGCTAGATAAAAGGAAGACATTTTTTATGACGAGAGTGGTGAAACACCAGCACAGGCTGCCCATAGAGGTGGTAGATGCCCCATCCCTGGGAACATTCAAGGTCAGGTTGGACGGGGCTCTGAGCAACCTGATCTCATTGAAGATGTTCCTACTCATTGCAGGGGGGTTGGACTAGATGACCTTTAAAGGTCCTTTCCAACCCAAACTATTCTATGGTTCCATGATTGCTGGGCGGTGGATGTATCGGTAGGCAGGTGATGAGTAAACCCTCAGAGTACAGCTGTATCTTGAAAGAGGCACCTACATCGACAAAGGACCAAACCAGCTAACTCTAGGTTGCTGATCATCAATATGGGGCTTGCAAAAGGGGTGAAGGCTGGCACACTGCTTTAGATATTTAGACATCAGGTGTATTTGCTGGGTTTCATTTACAACATCTAATAATGTCTTTTTATAGTTTGGGGAATTTCTAGGTATAATTAATGAAACAAACTAGAACTTTGGCAAATCCCAACATGAACTATGCTTCACAGATCTACCGTGCCTTTTCACCCTGCCCTGTTTTGCACCGTCACCTGGAGGAATAGGTGTCACTGGGTCCGGTTGCTGGCTCTGCCAGCACTCTCGGTCTGTGCTTGCGTTGTTAAGACTTCAGACAAATCTGCTACTGCAAGACACCTTGGTAGCAAAACCCGCAGTATGTAGAATAACTCCTCCTCATCCCTGAGAAGCAACTCTTTCTAGTCCAACTGCCTGTACTGTTTTATTGACAGCAGGCGAGAGGAGCATTCTGAGGTGAGTGTGTGTATGCGTGCTTGTGTGAGTGATTGTGTCTCTCTCTGGTGGGGAAGCCAGGTAAAACTGCTTCTCAGCAAACGTGCAAACACAATGACAGAACCATGTGATTCGTTAAACCACTGATCCGATGCCCTTAACAACAGAAATTCCTATCAGATCCCAGCTCACAAAGCAATATTGATCATCTTTCCTAAGGGAGGAATCTCCACAACGATATTGTTGAAGAAAGGAGGAACATTTTGTCAAGAAGCTGTATTTCAAGTAAAATAATCCTCCACGGAGCATTCACTTTCAAATCAGTAACGCACAAGTATAGCTAACTCACAAAACAGCAGCCAGTTATATACGCAGATTTCAATGAGGCTTTTAGGAGAAACAATGGGGCTGTTTTTAAGGGTGGTTGCCCTGTTGAAGTGCATTTCTCTGAATAGATACAATGCTGTAGTGCTGAATGGATTCAATGGTGCTGTCTCAAACACGGCCAGGAGTGTCTAGAAGTGGGTGGAGGTAGAAAGAGCTGGTGGGACCCTTCTTATGGTTGACTTAGGCTGCCTCCTCCAATCCTTTCTTTGCTCTGGCAGGGGCCGAGGTTTCCTTCCCCTTTCCCTCTGCGACAAGCTTCCTTCTCTGCATGAATATTCCCTGTCTGGAAATAAAGGAATGAAATTTTTAAAATGTGGGCTTAAAAAAATCAAGCATAACTTTGTCTGAATGAGACGTCTGGGTAACAGAAGACTCACCTAAGGGGAGTGAGTAATATCTTGGCACCTTGGCTATTTGAAACTGTGAAGGAAAAATACATACACAGATAGAATATAATGTAGGAATCAATCCTGCCTTGGCCTCTGTAAGGAAAACAAGTGACCTTAATGATCTATTCTCTCTCTAGAGCACTCACACAGAAAGCCGTGCTCGTTCCAATTCAGCTGTGTGCCCAGCACATAACACAATGGACCTCACTCCTCGGGAAGCTCTAAGTGCCACTGCAATACAAATAAACAAGTTCTGCACAAGATGGTGAGGGCACCAGAAGCCTACAAAAAGCAGCTCTTGGGGCCACACGAAGACTTGGAGGGGGGTGGGTTGCAACAGGAGCATTTACTTAAGGAAATGCGCTTCCCTTATTGAAGAATACACTTCAATTCAAAATGTATGCCTCCTTTTTGCCTTTATAAATTTTGCATGCACGCTCCTATATATGTCAAAATAGAAACACAATGACTGCAAGCTTATGGGTGACACCACTGAACGGTGCCATAAAATACAAGACACGAGACAGAAATATATAAATAGCTGCAGGCCATGATCTGCTCTCACTGTTTATGTGCAGCTCTATTAATACTAATAGGAGTTAAGTGTGCAGAATAAAGTGACAGCTATTGCCCCTCAGCTCTGCCAGCAGTTCTTAAGTACTGCTGTGGTCCAACCAGCACTTCGTGCTACACAGTGCTGCCTCAATCACAGCAAAATCTACCACCGGACCCCAGGAAACAGCACGCTGCAACTGTTCTGACCTTATGTAGGGTGTTTGTTCAGGTTCCTACCTCCAGTCTCACTATGACCTTTTGTAACATGAAAGCAATAATAACAACAACAACAATAAAAACAACAACAACAACAACAACAATAATAATAGTAATAATAATACAATCTTGGTGTTCTCATGCCTTTGTCAGGATAGTGATTCTTTGGCATAACTTTGAAATTGAAAATGGTGCTAAAAATTGGATTTGGGTGTCCCAGAAAATGGCCTTGAAATTGTTCAGCTAAGAAAACCAGACAATATATGGCACAGGACTACCACGGTAGTCCTATGTCCCACCCATCTCATGCTTTTGGGTTTTTTGGGCGGGACTGATATTTTTTTTCCTTCTTGGTGACATTGTCCATTACCCCTCTGGGTTCTGAGAAGGGAATGACAAACCCTGCAGGAACTGCCTTGGGATAGTCTGCTCTCTAGACAGTAAAGGAAATTACTAGTGATCCACTGAACATCCTGTGAAGCAAACGGGCCCAGAGTGTTGGAGGAGTCACCTTGCTTCTCATTGTCCGTTTATCAATGTCTCGGCCCCACTCTTCTATGGGTGCAAGGGGAAGGGGTGGCTGGAGCTGCCCTGGGCAGCTCTGCAGTGGGTGCCTCTGTGCCAGCTGGGGCCTGAGGTGTACGGCAGAACGTCACTGAGCTGCAGGAGATGGGTTAGGGTCTGCTGCCTGCAGGTGCTGGACTGTCTCTTCGAGGCTGGGAGGAACCTGCTGGATACTTTCAGTGCTGGCTGGATAGGGCAGACAGTTCCTTCGGCAGTGTTATGTGACCTTCCCAAAGAATTCCCTGCTCTGTGTTTGGAATGACTTTATAGGCATAGGGGGTGCGAGGGACCCTGAGGACGTCAGAAGTCATTCATGCAGTATTGGGAAGGAAGGTGAATGAAAACTGTATGAAGTAGTTTTGGGTGGGTTTGGGTTTTGTAATAGCAATATATTTAGAAAAAGCTGCTGGATAGTTCTCAGGATGTGTCACTCTCTTCTTAGCTAACTTTTAAAAGCCAGGCAGCTAAATTACTCCCAGTGGCACAGAGATGATGTTCAGCTAACCTCTCCTTCTAGCTACTTCTCTGCTCTTAGTCCACATTTTCCAAACAATTTTCCAATGTGTATTGAAATAAATTTTTAAATACAGCTCACCTAAACTCCAATCCAGCCTCCACTGTTGGCAGGAGAAAGTTTCTGAATCAGGCCATCAGGAAGAAGTTACCATGTGAACTACTTGAAGCTTTTATTCCTCCTAAGGTGCAAACACATGAATGTGTGTTCACACGTGCATAAAAGTAGTATCCTTTTCTCTGTCTGCTCCACCTTAAAAGAGATCACGTTTGGATATTTTGCACACTCGGGTATCCTTGCTCTGCTGCAACTAGCAATGCAAATACACAGTTGATGTGCAGGATGGAGGTTGCCCTGCCGCTCCTTTGCTGGTGGCGTGCCGTACTAGCCCCAGCTCAGCCCCACACCATCGCAGTCCTTGCAACCTTAGAGAGCCCAGGTTTCCATGCAAGAGCAAACAGGCACTCTTGTGGGCTTGGGACATGATTCAGACACCACCCCCTAAGGGGATTTCAAGGACCTCAAAGGAGGCAGATGTTAAGACAAGGCAGCTGCTGCAAAATGAAAACTACAGTCAGACCTGCCAGGTAGATTTGCTTCTAATCCACAATTTAAAGGGAGTGATTTCTCCCTCTTGCCCCTGCTGCAATGCCCCCTATGCAGGCTGGGTACTTAGGCTTGGCTCTAGAAGCAGAACTTGAGGCTTACTGTGCCTTTTGAAAGAAAGTATTGGAGGGCCTGTTATATCTCTTTATTAATAGCTTTTGACTAATCCTCTATTCATTGATGTCCATTATGAGATTATACGGCTAAAATTAAGTTAGTACATACAGTATGTCTACAATGAATTCGATAATTGTGTGTTTCTAAAGGAAAAAATGGTTCAATAATTATGACTGAGATCAGCAACTGGCATCACAGTCTTTGTTGACTGCGGAATATTGCTGAAGTAGGGCAGCTTTTCTTTGCCTGTACAAGTTAAACCCCCAAATTGAGGTGGTTCTGCTTTCTTGGAAGAAACAATAAGAAGTGTTAGTAGCGTGCACAGGGCACAAACATGCATTTTGAGGAGGAATCAAAAGCCCCAAGCTGGCAACAGTGAGAATTCTGGTGGCAGGAGCTATTCTCACAAGAGAAGAGATTTATTAGCAGTTACATTCACAATTTATTTCTATCAATAGGATTTGATAGATGGCTGCGGGTCTGGAGGGCCGAGCGGTCTAAGGCACTGCCTTCAGGTTGCAGTCTCCCCTGGAGGTGTGGGTTTAAATCCCACTTCTGACAGCTCCCTTTCTGGATGAGGGGATCGAGTGCACCCTCAGTAAGTTTTCAGGTGACACCAAGTTGGGCGGGAGGGTTGATCTGCTCGAGGGTAGGAAGGGTCTTCAGAGGGATCTGGACAGGCTGGGTCGATGGGCCGAGGCCGGTTGTATGAGGTTCAACAAGACCAAGTGCCGGGTCCTGCACCTGGGTCACAGCAACCCCACGCAGCGCTACGGGCCTGGGGAAGAGCGGCTGGAAAGCTGCCTGGCGGAAAAGGACCTGGGGGTGCTGGTCGACAGCCGGCTGAATGTGAGCCGGCCGTGTGCCCAGGCGGCCAAGAAGGCCAACGGCATCCTGGCCTGGATCAGAACCAGCGTGGCCAGCAGGAGCAGGGAGGTGACCGTCCCCGGTGCTGGGCACTGGTGAGGCCGCCCCTCGAGTCCTGTGTTCGGTTTGGGGCCCCTCACTGCAGGACAGACATGGAGGTGCTGGAGCGTGTCCAGAGAAGGGCGACGAAGGTGGTGAGGGGCCTGGAGCACAAGTCTGATGAGGAGCGGCTGAGGGAACTGGGGTTGTTTAGCCTGGAGAAAAGGAGGCTGAGGGGAGACCTGATCGCTCTCTACAGCTGCCTGAAAGGAGGTTGTGGTGAGGTGGGTGCTGGTCTCTGCTGTCAAGTAACTAGTGATAGGATGAGAGGAAATGGCCTCAAGTTGTGCCAGGGGAGGTTTAGATTGGATATTAGGAAAAATGTCTTCACTGAAAGGGTTGTCAGGTATTGGAACAGGCTGCCCAGGGAAGTGGTGGAGTCACCATCCCTGGAGGTATGCAAAAGATGTGTAGATGTGGCGCTTAGGGCCATGGTTTAGTGGCAGACTTGGCAGTGTTAGGTTTATGGTTGAACTCAATGATCTTAAAGGTCTTTTCCAACCTAAATGATTTTATGATTCTATATGTATAACCTCTCGGAGACAAGGTTTACTTGTTCAATAAGCATCTACGACAGTTGTGCCCAGATGTTGCATGTATACTCACCAACTCACCAACAAAACCAACTTGAATAACCTGTTCCTGGGAGGTTTCCGAGACCTGACACACTCTGAAAGGATTACATCATTTGTGGACGAAATTATGAATGCCAAGATTTTTTTTTGAGGAGGAGAGGAGATTGGTTAGCTGCTTTTTATGAGGAAATGCATTTATATGATGCTGAACTAGCTAAAGCACTGCTTTCTATTAACCTTAGTTTACTTTGTATCCAGGGCCTATTATCAGGCTTGATTGATATAGCAGTCTTCTATGCTTAAGACATGAAAAGAAGAAAATAGCATACCTAGGGTATTCTTCCTGCCTGATCACTACATACGTAGATAAAATCTGGCTACAAGTGCTCATATGAGGAGCTTCCAGGAGAGGCAGAATTCAGCATAAAAATAGGTGGCTAAGTACAAAAGGGAAGTTAATCTTTCCAAAAAAGTCAATACATTATGCTTCAACTGGCTGCATACTGTGCTGAACAGGTAAATTGTAACAACAGCTTTACAGGACACTTGTTTCTAACTAAATTAGCTTTTTGGTTTTAAAATCTCAGCCAGCTGGTCCCGCTTTCCCCATTTTTGCTGCTTACAAAATGAATCACCTCTCTGGAGGCTGGCTAACCAAAATGCAGTGTCACATCTGCAGTCCTTAAGCAAAACTCATATTGACTCAACCACACTTTTATAGAAATAAGGACTGCAGAACCTGGCCTTCTCTCACAGCCAGAGCTACACATCTGATTAAAAGGGGAATCATTGAAGGAGCAGCTCCAAAGAATAAAACAAGCCAGGAGTGAGAACTTCCATCCCTGCACCCTCTGTCTTTATAGTGAGCAAAACCCTGCCCTCATCAAAGTCAGGGACATAATTGACTTTGACTTACAGAACCAGAAATTTCACATTTTAAATAGATTAGATATGATCTCTGCAGATGCCTGGAAGAGCTGCAAGACCATCACAAATGATTTCCCTCTCCAAATATGATGTATTGAGCTGACTCATGCCACTCCCATTAGCTGTGTTGCTTTATAAATCCAGCCTTTCCATCTAGTCTAGTCCCTGGCATGTGTATCAGACCTGAATGGGTCTGGATTTTATTTGCTGTTCCTCCTCCTTTTATCCTTCCATTTAGCAACAGAAACTGATAACTCCTAGAGCAAAGGATGACTTTGCTGCAGTGCTTCCAGGTTTAAAGTTGATGGCTCTGATGAAGCATCATCGACATTTTTCTCAGCTATGTTCTCCCACATAACAATTTGCTTTAATTTTAGGTTTTGTGTTGGCAATGGATGGGATGCATAGCACCACAAGCTGGCTAAAGAGTCCTTTACAGAGAGAAAGTCTCCTTGGAACAGCAGATAAAGGCATTCCCTCCCAAACCCATAGAGCCAGCTGAGCCACCGGCGAGCTCCCTACAAACTAGGGAAGAGCAATCAAGGAAGGAGAGGTGTGGAGCAGAGCAGGCGGCTTGCTGGTAGGGCACGTCTGGGGTCCTGCTTTGCATGCCCTGAATGGTATTTCCCCTTCACTGAATTCCTGGGTGAGGGTGATACCTGCCTCCTCCAAAGATGAATGCACTTCTGTGGATGAATTTTACAGTCCCTGGGGAAAAAAAAAAAAAAAAAAAAAAAAAAAGTTATGTGAGATTTAAATATGGACTAACCACTCGGTACTTTCAGACCTATATTTTAGGAATATAGGAAATGGGACATTCTGTTTGGTAGCAAGACAGCTGCCTGGGCTCTGCGTTTAACCCCCGTCAGCGTGCTGGTGCTGGCAGTGCATTGAGACAGCCTGCCAAGGTAAGCCTATAAAATTACTGGAGCTTAACTTTCATAGCCATAAAGTTTAAGGCACTGATTTGTAGTTCCAGAACTGCTCTAAATATTCTTTATTCTTGTCCTACCGCTCCAAAATCTGGAGCAAACCAAAGCATTGCGGGTAGCTGGTTCTCCCAGTTTTCTTCCTTACGATTGCACTGACCCAATGAGGTGTTGTTGCACCGTGTGTAACAGTAATAGTGAACACTAAATCCCTTGCTACGTGCAGTCTCTGGAGTGACATTCATGCAAGACATTCACCTAACCATTATGAACAGCAGACCAATTTGGAAAAAAAAAAAAAAAAAAAAAAAAAAGCAGCAAATTCTTTCTCTCCTCTATCCCTGAAAAGAAAAAGAGAGAAAGTCCTCAAATACATTACTGGCTATAAACCGGCCCAGCCTTCATAATCACGCACAGAGACAGAGCAGAGGGGGATAAACACAAACGATGTATGTCTCTGTTTGCAGAAAAGTAACCTGGGGGAGTACCAGAAAAACAACTAGGAAAAAATCCATTATGAAAATATTTTACATTCTGTCAGTTTTTGCCTTTGTCAGACAAGAAGTAAAAAGGCAGGAGAGCATGATATTAAGATGCCACTACCTAATAATTTCTTGGTAATTGCCCTTCAAGAGCAAATGACAATGAAATGAGTAAGGTAGAGCTTTCACCCACTCTATCCTGATTTAGGCAGTATGCTTTGGTACACACTTCCTTTGAGTAAACAGTACCTATAGTTATACAGGATCTATTCTCCCATTGATGTACCAGGGATTTATGTAGGTGAGTCCCATTAATGTTAATGGAAGTTATGTGTGTAATTCCCCTTTTTCAGCAATGAGAGAATAGACCTTTATGTTTCTAAAGTAATTACAGCCTTAGCTCTGGCTAGGCTGTTCTCCCCACCCTCCCCCCTTTGATAACTTCTTTGCTTCCCTCCCCAGCATTGACTCTGGGAGAAAAAAAAGGGATAAATTCCTCCATTCAGAAAGGAAAATTGGAGAAATAGCTGAAAGGTGAAACAAATGTAACTAGATCCACTCATTGTGTGAAGGAAATGCAAATACAGGAAGCCAATCTACATCCGCTACCTTTGCTGTGCTTTTGGGGACAGATGTAGATTCATTTTCCTTAAATTGTGTATTCACTGGGTATTCACCGTTTTCTGGGCATGTAAGTTACTTAGAGAGAACAAGGGGATTTTTTGGCACTTCATTCTTAATCCGTTTCAGAAAAAACACACGTTTTGATACTGCCAGACTTTTGCAGAAAAAGGTAAAATGAATGGAGATTTTAGAGAAGGAATTAATTGATTCACGGAAACCATTGTTATTATCTGAGTCTGAGCTGGGATATAGCGTACCCTACGTGAGAGGTTAAACATGCTGGAGTTTTGTAACAACTCCTTTAACGGGGTTTCTTAGCCCCGGGTTCAATGCCAGCAGGTTTCGGAGGGCATGCTGTACTTAGCGTCAAGCCCCTAAGTTTTAAACATTATGTTTATATTCTGTTCCTGATTTTGTGACAGATTATCTCTGAAAGTCATGTGCCGGGTCTTTTATTAAACCTGCTCATTTCTAAAACTCGGGTACTAATATTTTCCTTTTAGAGTGGGTTGATGGGAAGTCTATCCCGTTGATGTACATGGGGCGTGCAGAGAACACCTGTATTATTTACCTGTTTGACCAATCTAGGCATTTCTGTCAATAAAATCACGGGAGTAATATTCTGCATCCTTCTGAAGAGATCGGGTGAGTTTTGCAGTTCTGCCGACTCCGTTTCGATCCCTGCCGTCCTCTCCAGAGCTGACCCAAGGCCCCTCACGAGGGATGGGGCGCAGGGGGGTCCCCGCGTACCTCGCTGCGCTTGCCGCTTCGGTAGCTGCTGGTCGCGGTGTGTCTTTCTTCCCTCCAGCACAGCAGCTGGCATTGCGCGCACCACCATCCCTCCTTTCCAGTCGCCTGGTTTTGCCGGTTGCTGACATTCACAAAAACGGGAACGAGGACGTTTTTTGCACCCTGGAAATGTGCTGCCCTCTGCAACTCTATTCTGTCCGTGCCTTCAGCCGGCCCCGCTGCCATAGCTACATTTAGAGAGAGTAGCACTCGTCTAGAGCTGATTCAAGCAGGTGTGAGCGTGGTTGTGGTTTTCAGCAATGTCCCTGAAAAGCCACAAATGTAAATTCAAAGGCAAAAAAATACAACTTTAGAAATTCCCAGAGGCTAAGCAGCACACAGCTCAAAGTTTCGTGGGTGCAACAACAGGGGCGAGGAATCGCGCTGCTCGCTCTGCCTCCTTTTTTTCCTCTTTCATCTAAATTCTTCACTTCATCTTTTTTTTTGCAGTTGCTACAGAAATCAAGGGGGACAGACGGTACCCAGCAGAATCAGGCCTTCATTTAGGAATCCTTCTATTTTACTAATCTCCCGCAAAAAGGAGTTGTATACTCTTGTGGTTCTTTGCCACCTGGCAGGGATAACAGAAAATACCCAACAGTTTCTTATGGGCTCACCCAGAGTTTAATACCCCTCCTGCCACGTCAAGAGAAGAAAGGAAGAGTGGGTGGAAACTTTTTAAAGTATCAAATCAGTCAAAATGCTGATTTATTTTCTTAAAAGCTTGGTAGAGATTAACCCCTGTGACATTTACAACACACATACATTAACTGGATTGAAATACCACTAGAGCTGTAAATGTGAGGGGGAGTGGAGGGAAATGATTGGAATGGGGAGAAAAAAAGTTCAACATATTCACTATACACTCACCTCCCCAGAGAGGCTGGAGTGGTTTTCAGAGGCTACTTCTCTCCCTGTTTTTTTGTTGGTTGGTTTTTTTTTTTTTTTTTAGCGCAGTAATACTGAGTGGAAAGCGTAGGTTCACACACACCAGCAGCGGTTCATAAGCATGGCTTCATCTGAAAGCTCTTTCTCTGAGCAGTCCAGTGAAAAACAAGAACCATGTGGTGCTCTGGAGCAGTTACTTTTCAATCACCATGAAAATAAATACTGTATTTTCTTTTCTTAATGATCTGCTGTGGTTCTCAGGGAAAGTCCTTGCTTTGAGGTAAATTTTGTCTTCTGCTCTGATCCTGTTCAGCTCCAGAGGAGCTTGCAGAGTTTGGGGGAGACACGGGGGGGTTTGCAGCAGGATTTCTTGGATTAGTTCGTTCAGTCTCTTCTGCTGCCCCACCGTGTGCGACTTCAGGCCTATTTTATAATGAGTAATGTACGTGGATGACCCTGGAACAAGCCCTGCTCACCTTACTTGTGAATAATCAGTTCAGTTCAGGAGACAGAGCACGATTCACCTGCAGATGACTCAGAGACTGAGGTCTAGGTCTGCAGAAATTACTCTGGGTTTTTTTGGTTGAAACTCCTCAAATATGCCACCTTTTCCACCGGCAGATGCTCTGCGCTTACTGAGCAGCTCCTCCAGCACATCACAGCGGGGGCACTTGGAAACACCCTGCCACTTGCCCAAACCCTGGCTCCTTGAGTCACTTTGAATTCTTTCTTCTTGCCTTTGCTTTTATTGCTAAGAATTAAATTGAAACAGAAATAAACCCGCAAAACATCCAAAATCATTAAAATCCATCTGTATGCTTTAAAATGACAAATATATTGTGGGAAAAGTGATGTTATCAGCCTTTTTACCCGTGCATTGAAGTTTTGACATTTCCATTCATTTAATTTTTCAGCTTCTGAGCGAATTTTTTTTCCAGCTTGGTCCTCTGCTGTTCCATCCATCTCTTAAGGTGCTTTTGTGGTTCTTCCTTGATTCTGAGATATACCTTATTTTAAGATTTTTAAGCAGCTGACCCAGAAAGTGCCAAACCAGAGAAAGAGTTTTTTTTATCATGATGAGAGCAGTGAATCAGTCAGTCATATCAAACACACACCCTGAGATAACTGAACAAGATTAACTTCTGGTAGCTATCCTTTCTTTATTTGACATTAAAAGAAATACTCATTTTTTTAATATGAGTCTGGAAAATGCTGACAAATCTCATTTGCAACACTTCCATCACCAAAAGTGCTTTAGGAGATCGATAGGAGAATGCAACACTTTTTCCTGTTCTCTTCAAATGAATTCTCCACATTTCTTCGGCACTTTGTATTCCGAGGGTTGGTTGGTTTGGTTTACGGTAATTGTGCAAGCGTTGTATCTTTGTCTTACCTTCCACCTCTAATGATGGGTCCTTGTTCTTTGAGCAGCAAGTCTCTGCTTGTTAAGGAATCTATCATTGTATATGCCTTTTTTTTTTTTTTTCTTATATTGCAAACATTCATGAAAAAGTACATCTGAGTAGTTATTCTTTGGTGAAAGAATTGCTACTGTAGTTCCCTTTCTGTGTACATTGATGGGCTATGGAAGCTTTTATTACTGGGTTTTTACATTCAACACCTTGAAACACTTCCATGAAAAGAGTCTCCTAAGTGTTTTGCCCTTGCCTAGAGCAGTGTCTAATGAAAAATATTCATCACGAGCAAACGCGGGGATGAAAATATACCAAATGTATTCTATCTAAAAACTTGCATTCAGCAAGATTATAATAATACACACACTTTATATCTTTCTACTTTATCAGGCTGTGGGAGGCAAACTCCTTTGACCTATGAAGTTGATCTGTGAACTGTGTCAAAAAATTCAAAACCTCACGGTTGAGGTTTGTGCATTCTATTAGCATAATTTACCACCCAAGCTGTAAATGTACACTTTGTACAATGGCATGCTGAACAGATAGCATTTTACAACTTCCTAAGGGGGAGTGTTTATATCTAACATTTCTTGTGCACATTTGATTATAAGTTTGCCATAATAGCTGCCTTTTTTCCCTTTTTGCATCCTCCCCCCCCCTTCCCCGGCTGCTCTGGAAGTGCCTAATAAAAATGTCTTCTCTACTTCAGATCCTGCATGTTTATTTGTGCCACATAATGGACCAGCAGAATACGCAGGGAAATGGACTTTGGCCTGGACTTACCCACCTCCTCCCGAGAAGGGCGGGAGAAGGGGTGTCGGACCCTTGGGTCGCGTTTGGGTTTCTCCAGCCCTCCGAAACACAGTTGGTGTGTTAGAAACAACAAAATGGAAGAAGGATCCAAACCTGAAGCTGAAATATAAGCGGCCCTCGGCTTTAGTTTTTGTGTGTGTGTGGAAAGGGTGTTTGTAGAGCTTACTTCGCGGTTACTAAAGCTTTGCACGACCGATTCAGAATCAGCAAGATGATGTGTGCCGTCCCCCCCTCCGCCGTAACCCCTCTGGCTACACCCTCCCTTCTTCTTTTTTTTTTTTTTTTAATTCCTGAAATTAAAATGTGTTGGAATGCTCAGTGCTGCTTTTCACTCTCTTTTCAATGGGCCCTTTAGTTTTTCACACCAAGGTGTCCTTTGGGGTGCCAGGTCAGGCTACCAAAACAGCTTCTAGGAGGGGATTAGGACCAATTAACATCTTTGTACACAAAAGCCACTGGCAGCTGAACAGGCGGCCTGGTGGCCTGCTCGGGAGCTGCATTTTAAATAGGGGCCTTCTGTACTTGAGCTCAAGTGGGAAGAGGCGGAGAAAGTTTTTATTTATAATTGAAAATGCTGCTCCTGGATAAAGTCTAATGAAAGGCAGAGTGGTGTTCAAAAGTATCTAACAAATACCATTTGAATATTGGCCTTTATTGTATGATTTCCATCAAGGATGGCATAACAATATAGTCATTTCTCCTACATATTGAGATGAAGTGATTTTTCTTGTAGAGGAAAACAGCTTCATCCACACATTGCATCGGCCCTTCTGGTTTTCATTTCTTGTTTTAAATTCAGCTATACATTAAAGACGCCCAGTAGGACAGCTGCTCAGGAGTGATACACGTCCATAAATCTCTTTTTGAAGGGAATTCTACCATTCATCTACCTGATCCACCAAAGCTTACGGGAAAAAAAAAAAAAATAAGAGAGAATTTAAGTATATGCATCAGGCTGGAGGGGGAGGGAGTCCTACAAGGGAATCGCTGTGTTTCATATGAGTAAATTTGCATTTATACCCCTTGGGTTTGTGCAAAGAGGGAAAAAACTAAAGAGCTCCAAGTCCGAAGTGTTGAATTCAGCTGAGCCAGATCCTCAGCAGAGGTAATGGCCTTAGCAGCTTGGCCCCCGGTATTTTGCACCTGACTTAATATCTTTGCTTCTGCCCTGCTTTGTTTTCAGCGCATATCACTTCTAAATCACGACTCTTGCAATCTGATCAGGCATTAAAGCAAAGGGAAAGGGAAAGAAATATATGGTGTGCGAATTACTATTGTACGAAACCTAGCAATTTACAAAGGCTTGTAAGTGGGAGTTGTATGAATTCGCAGCGATGCTATGTTATAATGATTGTAATGAAACTGATTTCTGTATTTTGAGGATGAGTCGTTTTCAAACACAGTATTTGTAATCACTGCATAAGCATTCCTCCTCCCCCTTTCATAATAGTAATAACAGGGCAGGTTTGTATATTTTTATCACTTGGACTGAAAAGTCATTTCTAGAAGTTTTCCAACCATGTGTTTGATAGGGAAAAGATTCATGATAGGAAATAATAGCAAAAATGTAGTAAGTCCACCAGGCAAACTGGTAAACTGACATCCTGACTGATACGATTTTAAACGAAGGAATTAGGAGGTGGAAGGATGGTGCACAAAAGTTTCTGAGAGGCCTGCAACTGACTGGCTGAAAGTAAATAAGAGGAGATCAGAAGCTCGCTCAGTCTGCATCAGCTTAGCTGCACCAGCACATGAGAAGGATGTGGTCTGCTAGAAAAGCACTGGATGTCATTTCCTATGGTGTTTATTCATGTATTTTCGGTAACCAACACAAATATGAATTTCTTTCCGGGTTGGCGTGAATAGAAAAACCCTAATCATGATCATTTTCAACCTTCTGGTTTATACAAATAAGGGGAGATTCCACTTAGCGCGACGTTCTGTGGCAAACATTAATACACTCGCTATGTGTGGCTTTGCCCCTTCCTACCCCCTCTTTAGTTTCAGATACTGTATTGTATTTCTTCCGACATGTTGATTCTACCTAATGTTAAATGGTAATTGGCAGTAGTATAGGTGGGGAGAGAAACATTGTTATATTTTGTTCATTTTTCACACTTCAGCAGTTATCCCTTTCTCTCCCTGGCTGTACGCTTATTAGTGTATGAAATGCAGGTGTGTGGGAAATGGCAAGCACACATTGACAGGTTATTTTGTTGGCCACTGCCTAATTAGTAGCATAGTGGATGCACCCTGCTAAGCTTTAGTGTGGTGCAGTAGAGCTGGTCTGTTCTAATTTCCTCACAGCTTTGATATTCAGCAAGAGATTGACGGTTCGCACAAAGAGCCAAAGCGCGACGGAGGCCTGCAGAAACAATGGCCCTTCTTGCTTGTAGACACCACAGATGTGAGAGAAAGCTGACTAAAAACAATTGGCCGACACTGTCTAATTGTCTCCAATGTCAGCATCATTAATGTTTTCCCATGTAAAAAGTAAAAGGCCAAGGTTGTATCCTCCCTTTATTTTGAGTCACATGATTATGTAACTTACTGAGATTCAGATTAAGTGTTAATTGTATTTGTGCAATAAAGAAACTGAAGCTACCTTGAATTTAATGAATATGTACTTAATTAATTTTGACAGCCTTTATCTTTATTACCTATTGAATAATCACAATCAGAATTAATAACATTTATAGGCAATTAAAATTACAGCCTATTTAATGATAATATATGTTTACATCTTTTGCTGAGATACAAATTATGAATACTTATTAGCAAAGAAGTTGTTTCCCTGCCAGGAGGGTTTCTTGTCTGTGTTAACAGCAACAAACAACAATAATCAGTTCAATGTGTAATAGTGCCTTTCACATCAGACAATCTCCCAAAGCGCTGCACAAGGGCACATGAGAAAAGGCTTCGCAGAATTTAAAGGTAATCGCTAAATGGCAAAAATTGTAGTGTGCCCGGAACAAATGCTTCAAAATTACACACGATAAGACAAGTCCGACAATATTTGAGCAGTTTCAAAGCTTTATTTTCTCGCAGAAAAAATAATAAGAATAAAAAGGGTCCATTGAGGGTGCAACATCAAACTCCTTGCTGACCCAGTAATACCAGACCAGAGCTTCAGTAGCTACAAGCCAGAATATCTCCACTGATACCAGCATGGCTAAAAGTCTTTTGGCACCGACATCTATGTAGAAATCCTAATTCCCTGGTACCTTGGAGGGAGAACAGACACGGCTCTGATTCTACCAGTGCCCACAGAGTAGGCAGCTTGATGTGAAATACAGTAAATCATACAAATAAAGATGCTTCAGAATGGTGAATCCTCTCTGCCACCATCCAAGAGCAGCAGGTTCGTTGCAAATGAAAAGAAAAAGCACACGGGCTGTTCAAAGAAGGAAGAAGGATCAGGCCTGGGGTTTGGCAGGTGTAACTTAAACCATCAAATGCATCAGAGAGAACCAACCGGCGCATATGCCCACAGATGCTGCATACATCTGCACGCACACACTCACTGAATTAGACTGCACAAATCAGTTCACTCTTTGAATGTTCATTTTCTTAACATCTCTCCCATTCAGAGCATGGCAAATCTTTGTCCCACCACAAGACCAGTGTCCTCAGAGAGATGCACAACTTCCACTAAATAATGGGACTTTGCATAACCCCGTTCAGGAAAGAATTAGGTCTGATATACCTGTGACCTATGAGAAATAACCAACTATCTCATTAGACCTCAACACATGGCAATTTGGTAAGTCCCCATGACGCCGGGATTCAAAACATGCATGTCCAGACTCACATGTTCAGCATCAGCTTTGCCTTCCCTTCCCAACCCTTCATCCCCCCAGCGCCTTTCTTGGCTTTGCAGGGCAATGCTGCTTTCTCTCTCACTCCTGGCCCCAAATCATCAGGCACAGTTACCTGGAAAACCTATGTCAGCAAAGTGACAGCGAGTGCCTAAACTCTCAGTGCAGGAGAGATGGAGAAGGGCTGGGTGATGGCGGACCATCTTTCTTCTCTGTATATTCTAAGGTGTCTCACCTACCCCATCGCATGGCTCATTGTGGGAATTTCTCAACGGAGAGGTCTCCTAAAACTGATTAAAAAGAAAGAGCAGCAGGGGTGTGCAGCTCCTTCCCTGCTATTTCTAACAAGGAAGACTTTCTCCCCCCTCCTAATCATATAGCAATATAATTATTAAAAATTATCTGTGATAAAAGCACAATGCCAGATCCTCCATTATGTGCATGTTTGTCCCAGTCACCGGGAGGTCAAGGTGTCTAACCTGTCTAACCCGGGTATGGAAAAGGAGCTAGTGGGCTTCCAGCTGAATTTGCTGCTGCTGCGTGGACTTGGGCAGCCTCACCAGGTGATTGGCAACAGAAAGCAGGGGAGGTGCTCCTTGTTTGCTGAGGAGAGGGGAACTGGCATTTTTGGGTACATCTACACGGTTAAATAAGAGAAAGGAAGGAGGCGGTTGGACACCTGGGCATTTCATTGACTGTATTGCTTAGATCTCTTCACATCTCTCAAGGCTTTAGCTAAGGCTCCAATGTAAAATTAAGGACAGGTTGTTGCAGGGATTGCTCCCAGATACCATGCAGTTTGGCTCCTCTGGCATTATCCCAACAGGCTCTGCAGTCCCAAACATTCTCACAGACCCCTGTGTCTCAACCCCCCTGCACAACACATAGTCTTGGTTTATGCTAATTAAAAAAAATATTCTAGTGAGCTGCAACACAGCCCTTGTGTTATCTCAGATACCTTGAAAGTTAAAAAGAAACCCTAAAAATACAATTATTTCTGTCTAAGGCCACAGTGCACTTAGGAAATACAGAGGGCCACCTCCAGTGGAGTGTGCCCATCAAGAGCAACTAGCCCTGACCAGCAAGGATACAAGCCAGGCTGAGCCTGTTGACCTTGGGGACAGCAATTTCTCTCTGGACTTCCTTTGTTTATCAACATAGATATAGCCTTTGTAACACCTTCTGAATGGGCAACCATTAGAAACCATCAACGAGTGACTAGCCTGGCTTAGAAAAGCAGGTCACTGTATCCCAAATAATCTCAGCCCTGTCCACTTTGTGAAAAGAATGGAAAAATTCTGAAAAAAGGGAGAAAAGAAAAGGAATGAGCAGTGTGAGACAGAGAAGCTGAAGGAAAAGGCAAAGAGGGAGATCTGGAAGTGGGGCAGAGCCACGCTGTTCTCTTATGGTTGTGTTCCTCAACTGATGAGCATCAGGAGGCTCCTGGGCTGGGACCTGAGCTGTCCCAGCTGGGGCCACTGAGCAATGACAGGCTCCTAACTACACCTGTGGTAACCCTGCCGAGAGCCGTAACTCTATTTAAAGAAGCCCCACAAAGGGGGAGTGCTTTTGTGCAGTTCATCTCAGTGTGGATTGAACATGTCTCTGGTTTGTATCCTGCATGCTTGGCTGATAGGCTGCTTTCTGCCTAACCTCGTATTACTGGTATGTGTGCCTTGATCTAAGTTTTGATATTAACTATTGGGCTGGCTTGTTGCACCTTAGTCTTTTATACTGTATGTTATTTCAAATAAGCAGGTTTTGTCTAAAAAACCTTTAGGATGTTTTTGCTATTGACTTCTGTGAATTCTTGTAGAAGTAAACTGTAGAGTACCTGGAAAGTGAGCGCTGGAAAGGATTTCTTAAATTGAGGTTCCCCTTGGTCCTGTGTTTGGAGAATTGCATGGACTCTCATCTGAGCATGCCTAAGCAGGCAGTGCCTTTCTGGAAACCAAGCGTAAAGACAAAAGGTGGAGACTGTACTTCATGCCATAGTAATCCTAATAAAACACAGGCATTTAAGCTGGAGCATTTAAGTCAAGCTTTGAGCACCTTCTGCTCAAAGCTTACTAGCCATGGCAGTCACCATGCCTGTGTAAAGTTAATGGAACAAGTTGCACTTGATTTATGTTTGGCTGCTAAGAAAGCAACTAATTGTGTAGTGTGAAGGAGGAGGGGAGCGGGGCAGGTGAGTGAAGGGCTAGAAGTTTGGGAAATGGAGAGCCTTTGATTCAGAGAGACTAGCAGAGCTTTGCTTGCTCATCCTATCAAAATGAGCATGAAAAAGGGGAAATTCTTACTCTTTACAAGTGTGTAGGGAAAAGAGTCCTGAGGGAGAAAAGCTGTAAGGTAAGGTTGATGCTATGAATAGGTAGTTAGATATTGCCTAACCTCTAGTTTAGAGACTGAGTAGCCTTGCAATCAGAGTAAGTGTGAGTAGTGTCTACCTGGTCCTAAAAGGGAGCTTGGTAAGCGTATGAGAGGTATTGCGTGAGATGATGCATGGGGCTGAACAACAGCATGTCCTGGATGTTCTCTGTTGGCTCAAGTTCCCCGAGCAGCAAAAGATCATGCCAGAGGTGGCTGTGTACAAAAAGCTTTGGGGCATGAGAAAAAGGAGTTGTTCTCCCATCCTGCCTTCAGAATCTGGATTGTAAAGGTAAACTGAGGCTTGGAGAGATAAAAAACTAACTGCACTAATTCAGATCTCTGAAGAAATGTGTACTGACATTCACAAGGCTGAAGTAAAGGGCCTCTTACCAACCATTTAAAAATGAGTCTTACGAGTGACTTCAAAGTAAAACTTCTGCCAACTCCTCTCTTGTGCAGGGAGACAGCAAATAACCTGTTATTGCTGGGCATTGACAGAAAAAAACAATACATTGCTTTATAACAGCTACTGTGTATGAAATCATTGTTAACTTATAAAATCAATGTCTATATATTGTTATGCTATTCATTAAGCTGTGGTGTGCGTAAACAGTAGTTTCACAACCCTGAATGCCTGCTGTGTTCTCTTATTCAAATGCAAGTTCCATCTCTTTAATCCCATAATTCATCAACTTTGTTACACTTAAGACATTGACTTTTCCATCAGGCATAAGGAAGTGAATCACTCATCCCTTACGCAGCTGTGTGCTCTTGCATCACCTTCTCTCACCTTAGAAAAGTGTACTTCATTGTATCTAAGACAATTGAGAGCTCAAAGCTAGGTTGCTTCAATCTGGGGTCGAACATTAACCTTTTCTGCACTGCAAAGCAGATGCAAGGAGGCTGTGCTGCTCGCATACCTACCCAGAAAGTGCAAAACAGGAGCAGATGCTGCCTGTAGCACAAAGTGATCCAGGAGTCCAGGTGTATGTTGGATTTCTGATGGAATGATGGCCAAAGGTGAGACCTTGGGGACTGTTTTACAGCTGATTATTTTCAGGGATTTTATTTCCCATTATAAGGTGCTGGAGTTCAGTCCTAGTCAAGCAGTTAATTTTCGGTTATTGGTTGTATGACTGCTTTTCTCTACATGTCCAACAGTGTAATGTATTGCAGGCTGAGCATGCCAGCAAACAGAAATATAACATCCAGAGGAGCTGAGGCACTGCCCTTGCATCAGTAAGTAAATGATGATACAAGACTCCCACCAAATAGATATGTTTCTTGTACAGGCCAGTGATGAGAGATGGAACTTGCCATATGCCAGAAATGCTTGCCCATGTGGAGGGATGCGCCTTGCTGAACAGCCATGGGACATCCCCAGCCTCCCTGGTGCTTGTCAGCACACCTCCCTGCGTATGAAATGTGGATTAAGCAGGACCTGCAGCACAAATGCACTGGTTCAAGCACACCAGTGGGAGATGGCTTATTGAGGAGAGCTGTGCAGCATTACTCACCCAGGCGTGCTATTTGTTCTTGCTGCAGAAGACACTCCAAATATGAAAGCAAAGGATTTAGACTTAAAAATATCCTTTTCTCAGATACCACCTATCTCAGAAGCCATTCTTCCTTTAATTGTGGTTTGCATTAACAAATATGAGGTATCAGCTTGATTTTCCACACTTCATTTCTTGGCAAAGGGTAAACCAGATGGCTTTGCAATTTCCAGGGCATTTTCTCTTCCTTGATGTGGCAGAGTAAGCAATGTGCTACTGAATGAGTTATCTGAAGTGAAGTTCTGCCCTCATAAACTGCCCTTGCATTCCTCAAAGACATTCAGTGGCTGCACAGCACACCCTGTTATAGACATACCTGACAACAAAATGACAGGAAGTGAGCACTTGTAAAAAAAAAAAAAAAAAAAAAAATGTGGTCATATAAAAAAATCACAGGTTTTGTCTGAAGTATACATCTCTGGGACAAAGCTTCCTTTTGGTGCAAGACATTTTGAAGAAGTCTTTAAGTAGCAGTGTCTTCGCTATCTGCATTGGGAGGCTCTGAACTCCAGATGTTGCTACAGGATACAGGACCCCTTTGCTCGGCTAGGAGCTTCTGCACCTAGTAAATCCTAAATTTCTTCTTAAAAACAGTTGGGAGTTTTGCAATGTACAGATTGCATTACATTTCCTGCCATAAGTACAGACTTCAAGCAAGCTTTCAAAAGCCAGTCCTCTGCAAGTACTCTCCTTACCTTTTTTCAGTGCCTATTTTATCTTTTCTTAGTGTTCTGAGTTTTCACCTGAGTGCATTTTATTTATCTTAATAAAAGAAAGTTTAAATAAATGGTCCTGTTTCATCCATTGCTATGGTACCCATCAGGGAAATCAATAAATGAAGAAAATCTTACCAGAAATAAGGAGGCCAAGGAAAAAAATGTAGGTGAGTTTTGTAGTATCATTCACTCATATAATGGTAGTCTGCAGTAATGTAGGCAAGAACAACAGTATCAACCTGTAATCCATTATGAACCAAGGTGTTAGCTTTGTTGCATGGTCTTGTTTTCATTTTTTAAGACTTCCCAGTGGCTTTTAGTACTTTACATCTTCATTAAGGATTTTAAAAGCAAAGATCTTTGCTTACATTTAAAATACTTTCCCAGTGCTGTGATGAAGCACAGTCACTTGCTAATGGATTTCTGAATGCCATTTTCATTATAATATTTTTATAAGACCCCTCTCTTCCTCTATTATTACATTTGCTTTTGTAAAATGGTTGAGACTGCTCATCATGTACTTTAGGTCCTTTAAATATTGTTCCTGTTTACCATTATGGGAGAGAATTGGTGCTTTATTTATATAAGAATAAAGCCATAATCCGGTTTGTATTTGGCAGCTAAGTGCATTTATGCAGCACCTACATTTCCTCCCAGGATGGATAATAGGCCATCCTCCTGCAGTATGAATCAGTCCCGCAGTTAACTTTGAACTATATACACGTAATATTGGCTGAAGCATTAGTCAATGCAGTCTTTATATTTGTAAGTGTCCAGGGATTCCGTAACGCCAAAAAAGTAAACTTGGCTGCATAGGATAAGTGGTGTTATTTAGGGGAGATGAAGTATTGACAGCTTGACCATCTGAAGCATGACTGAGTAGTCTGTCTATGAGGAAAGGGAGGATGAAGCGCTGCCGTGTCCCTGCCCACAGAGAGACACGTGCCAAGAGGTGGCTCCTGTTGGGAGCAGCTGCTGATGGCTAAGCAGCCGCTAAGATGCAGTTGTCTTAGTTAAGGCAGTTTGGGGTCAATCCCTGTCCCCAGGTGGGAAGGTCTCCCATTCAGACCTCCCTGCCAGTCTGGAGACCTCGGTACAGAAACTACCCTTTATTTAATGAATCAGACCATAGACTAACCATAGCAAGACTCCACCAGCCCAAAAGCCCTTCCTGGGGTTGCTTTGCTCCAGGCTTTTTAGGCAGCCCTGCAGCTCGTGGGATGGGGGCCGAGAGCCCAAACCTCCCTGATCCACACAAAGGCCAGGAGATGGGAACAACTCCTCCACCACTGTTGTTGACTTGGCAAGGAGATGTTTGACGACTTCTTGGTGGCTTCTCCAATGTGTCCGCTACCCCTCTCCTCACTTGAAAATACAGCATTAGAGATCTATACCAAAACAAAGCGGGAAGGCAGTCATCCTGGTTATAAGACTAATATTTCAACAGCAGGCTCTCTGTCACCGTCTCCTATTGCAGTCATCTTTCTTGATTTAATCTCGTGGAAGGTAGAGCTGACTTTTGTTCCCTGGCTAGAGTTCTCTGAGTTTATGTCAATAGAGGTGCATTTGTACCTTAAGTAAAACTAATCTAAAATGAATATGGTTTCTGGCTGCTCAGAATACTGAGCAACCCCATAAAGAATGACTGTGGTAAATATCAGTAACGTTGAGTTAAGATACAGTGCTATTACAGAGCTTTTGCAATGTATTTTTACTAGTGTTTTTTTCAGTTATTCCTACCCTAGTATGTCAACAAGCTGACTTAGTGGCTCAGGATTTGCTCCAACGGGTAGAAGTCAAGGAAAGAAAAGCAATTCTTGAGCTTGATGGGCGTTACTTTCTGCCTTAATGCATCTTTTAACTGATCTGTCAGAAATATTTCAGACCTATTAATCCTGAAAATCTTCTTTCAGTTCATCTGGATGATTTGTGCTGATAGCTCTCCTCTCTTGGAGCAATGATAACAATGCTTTATAGAATTCCTGCATAGTTAAAAGCAGATGCTACCCTTATGAGGGTGATGAATCCCACATGTTGGATGTGCTAAAGCAAGGACGAAAGGCCCGGAGCCTTGAGCCCAAGGGCTGCTAGTAGGCAAAAGGAGACGGAAAAACAGCAAGAGAGGCTGTCTAACAGCAACACTGGTAGTGCCTCCTTTCTACCAGTTTCTGTTTGCATTATGTATTGAAGCTCATTCTTTTTTTTTTGGGGGGGGGATGTGGGTGGAGAGGTTCAACTGGTATACTATCATCTCCAGGAGTTTTTATGGCAGCTAGGATGATGAGCATAGGGTTCAGCTAGAGCTGGTTAGGTGCCACTGCAATGCAAACAAACTGACTATAACTCCGAGCAGTTCCAGGGTGGGGGGATCCCTGTCCCAGCTCCAAAGAGTGGGTGGTGGGCATCGTGAGCAGAGGGAGCCTGGAACCTGAAGGGACTTGGAAAATACCTGATCGGTGCAATGTTTTCAATCTGCTGAGCAGGTGAAAGAAATGAAGAGGGCAGAAAGGCAGGGGGAGACAAAGTACACACTAGAAGGCTGATTCTTCCTATGCTAAATATTGCCCACCTAGTTGCACTCTAATTCTTACTGTGATCTGATCTGGTCTTTTGTTTGTTTGATATTCCACCCCCACCCCTTCCCTTCTTCATACACTTCTGTCCAACCTGTACTACTTGACCATTTGTAGACACCTTGAACTTGAGCTAGTCGCACTGAGGCAGTTGGCTTCATCCTAGATAATGGAAAACTGGAAAGCGCTGGGTATTTTGAAGACATTTTCCTCCTGTGTTCTTGATGGGAGGATGATTTTCTGATGTTTGACAAAAGCTAGTTGGTTCTTAACCTGGAACTCAAGGTTAAGACATGTTTCAAAAGCATTACTGAGATACTAACTGTCCAGAGCAGAGACAAAGACAGTAGAGCATTAGAAGCAGCAGAGCTAGAAAATTGATATTTACTGGAAGTGTGGCTGGCTTTTAGTAGCTCTGAATGTGCAGGAATATGTTCTAGTGAGACAGCGTAAGAGAGGAGATTGAAATTCAAACTGTTCATCTTCAGGTTGCCAGCTCAGACTGGGTGAAGATTTATTTGCTGATGTAAATAGCTTCTAGGAAGAGACAGAAAGGTATTAGCATCTGTCAGCACGGGTAAATTGTATAAATGAGTCGTGGGTGGAACAATTTATAGTGGTTTTTGACTGCAGTCTGTTGTTCTTCAGCAGAAAGAGTAAGAATAGAGACTAAATCACCATCGGTGCATGCCAAGGACTTTATCAGACCTGGATGGGCTTGAGACTCATTACTAACTCTGATGCTTATGCCAGAGCCAGAACTGGAGGAGATCTCATAGACCTGTGGTGCCAGCTCCCTCCAGTCGGGCAGCGATTCTCACCTCCGCAAGCCGCCTTCGTTTCCAGACTCTTCCTGCCAATGGATTTGGTCAAAGGATCTGCCCTTACTTCCATAAAATATAGCTGGTTCCGTTATAGAAGTCAAATGTCATTTATAACAGGGCAGAACAGGCTGTTCAGAGGAGCTAGGCAAGCTGGACCATGTCCCACGCAATACACAATTGCCTGTGTTTTTTACTAACCGCACCAGAATGCCTTCTTTACCAGTTTAATAAGCACATGCTTGTTAAACAGACATAATTCTTGAGGCACTGTAGGAAGTAAAAATGTAAAAGTATTTTTTTGCCAAGCATTTGTTCCAAAGAAATCTGCTGTTCAATAAAGACTGCCTGTTCTTGGCTCTTCTGCTGCCTCCGGCGCGGCTCAGAGGCGTGTGTACGTGTTTGGCAGAGGGGAGAGCGGTTTCTTCAAAAGCTGGTGTGGCCGTGGGTCAGTTCGTTCGGTGTGGGGACCCGGAGCCGGGATGGAAGTGTTGGTGTGACATTTTTGCTACAAAGCCATGCTATACTTATTTCAACAGCTAGTCTGTAAACATCTCGGAGGTGGTAGTATTGCACAAACTGTAGGGTGACTCTGCTGCCTCAGTAGTCTCACAGGAGCAGTGCCATAGGCATGGGTGACCTGATTTCAGTGACAGCAGAGAATGAAGCAGCTCTGTATCTTCCCTTCTCTGGAGGGGCTGGAGCTGCTCAGACTTGTAGCTGTAATCCTGTCGTGAGGCAGGAATGCGTGTTATAGCAGCCTGGGCTAATAGCGGGGTTAATGCCCCCTTCGCCGTGTTCCCTCTTCCCTTCCTTCTCACCTGCCGCTGTAAATTCCTGCTCCAGCAAAGAATTGTCAAGATTAGAGCCTTTGTTTAGAGCACTCGGACCCAAATCTTTTCTTTGCAAAGTTGAGCGCCTAACTTACCATCCTCAAAAGGGCAGTTATTTTGTGTTTGTCTTACAATACCACCTAGAGGCCTTAGCTGACTTTGGGTTGATAAATGCTCAGCTTTTTCTGAAAATAGCAGTTTTTAAGGCTTTTCTTTGAATGGATGGTCCAGAAATGAAAGCCCCAGGAAGACCAGTCACGCAGGAGTCGTGGTGTTTTCTTCCCAGCAGACATCAGAGCAGTTTCACCAGTATTACTGAGCTGTGCAAACTTCTCAGAACAGGGATTGCTTTTCCTGCAGCGGCAACTTTGCAAATGTTGGGGTCCAGATGCGAGTTACTTCAAAAATAAGAGGAACATGGCCATTGCACTGCTCTGGCTACCCTTCCTGTATGGTTCAGCCAAAGACTTTGGGAAGGCAATCTACTGAAGTATTAAGTTTGAGGGTATCTCATGTAAGTATCGGAAAACCTAAATGGAGAATGAAAATGTGCTGAAGCAGTGGATCAAGATGTACAGAAGAGTATGGAGCACTCTTCTAGAGAGTAGTCTTGCAGGGTAGCCAGCAGCAGAAAGTGGGACCATTCCTACCGTACCCCAGGGGAGTCGCTTAGCTGATGCTGTGGTTTCAGCGCTCAAATGTAGCTCTTTCACATCAGGGCATTGTGGTGCCCTGCTCAGGCTCAAGAGGCTCTTGTAGAAATGAGCTCCTTTCTGGTATTTCTTCTTAATGTGTTAGGAAGCAGGACAGGTTTTCTGTAAGCAGTGAGGAATGGTGCTTTCTTATTCTACCTGTGATTTCTTGAGATGGCATGCTTTGTTTTGAAAAGTGTGAGAATAACTGTAACACCTAATTTACTCAAAGGTCTTGTTTTTAATCCACACACACGACTGCTTACCACCAAGAGGAAAAAAGTTTTTTACCTTGTGCCATAACCCCCAGAAAAAAAAAAATACATTCAGTGTAGAAAATGGAATTAAATTGTTAACAAACAATATAAAGGGTCTTAGATAATACAAATGGTAATCCTAACTTTAAAAAAAAATACTGTCTTTAACAGAATGTTGCCTTAACTGCCTCTAACAGGCTCTGGTGTTCAGTTGTTCATCTTCCAGCTCTTGCAACGAGGTGGGCAGGGTTACTATTAATAATGGCAGTGGAAGGAATAAGATGGGTCCCACGGGGAAAACAATTATGTGATCACATACCAAAGACTGCATCCTCAAGCATACAGATAAGGTAAGACAAGCCAGGCTTGCTGCAGGAGCAAACCTGCAAGTGCTTCACAGTTGGGTAATGCTTCATGTTTTATTTCTGGATGTTATCTCTGAAGTTTTAGCATATTAAAACCTAGGGGGAGGAGGGACAGGAGGCAGGTAGGAATAGTCTTGGTAGCTTCCCCCCAACATGAGTGATCACCGAGGATGAATTTTTCAGAGCTGCTGTCTGGAGGGGTTGGTAGCCAGAGGAGGAGGCTCGCTGCAGTGTGGACACCCCACCAGAGGTGATGGAGATGCTTGCCAGTGGGCTCCATCATCAGCTGTGGGGCCAGGGAGGAATCTGATGCTCGGAAATAATGGGATCCACTCCAGCTGGGTAATGGGTCCGAGAGTTAGGGACCCCACTGACCCTCTTTGACCCCCAGGTTACCTGTTTTCCCAGCCGCTCTCCCCTCCTCTTTCCATACTCCTCTGTAAGTGACTCTCACTCCCACTCAGTCCATCTCCTCCTTCTTACCGCAGCCTCAGTGTACTCCATCTCCTCCTGCCATGTCCCCCCTCATCCTCCTGAGGCAAAAAGGCTGTCGCTGCCCATCTCCAGGTTGCTCCAGCTCAGGCGGCGCAGAGTTCACCCTCTCCAGGATGCCCCTGCCCCATCTCTTCCAGCTTTCTGCTTTGGCAAAACCAAACTGTGTGGCCAAGAGGTCTCCTGGCCACCACAGGGATCTCTCGCTGGGTTTTTGGAGCTGCCACAAGGTGGTGAAGTGCTACAGCTTCCCAACCAAGTGGCAATCAGTTCTTTTGGTTTTGTTTGTTTGTTTCTTTGTTTTTTTTCCTTAAGGTACCCAAAATCAGTGGCAGTGTAACTGCTGAAACAATCCCCAAATCTGGCTTTAGCCAGAAACTTGCCACTGAATTCTGTAGTCCATATCATTATATTTTTGGCAATGCTATAAACAAAAGCAAACCAGTCCCTATAATGACATGTATGTGACAGTAAACCTGCTTTACAGTCAGTCTGAAAGCTTTTACATTAGGTACAGAAGTGTTTTGATTCCCATGCATTTGTATATAAAATACATAGTGCTGTATCTTTGTAGGGAATATCCAAAAATTAGTCAATTTTTTTTTTAATTGTTCTATGGCCCTCTAATAGAGGACAGACTTCTTTAAAGACATGTTCACGTCCGCCACCCACCAGCCAAACCTTTTTCAGTGCCTGTAGCCTTTGGCATTACGTATGAGATTATTCACAGAATGGTTTAAAGACTGTTTTTTGTCTATTTTCGGCAGCGCTTAGCATCAGCACAGCACAGTTTCTTTATTTGAAGTGTAACATTTTTAAGATCAAAGCTAACTTATTCTGTGTGAACTCCTCTACGGAATTTCAGCTCAGGAACGCAAAAGCAGGATTATTATTTTATTTTTTTAAGGATCTCCACTGGGTTTCTGTGCATCTTGTTTAAGTGCCTTATACTGCAGAACAGTCTGATCTCCTGCTCCGGCGCCTTTTCTCTAATGTTTTGTCAAGTGCTGCCGTACGCAGCCTGGGATGATTCAGAGTTGAATAGTCGGCCCGGTGCCTACGGAGGTGCAGAAATGATGGAAAAGGCAGCCTCAGGGAGCCCCGGTGTGACCGGCGCGGTGGGCAGCGTCGCGGCATGCTGCCCGCAACCGCCAGCCGTGCCGGTGGGCTGTGACGCACAAGGGACGTTGGTTGAACGTCTGGTCCCCAGAGCGTGCTCACTCGCTCTTCCCAGAGCTGAAACACGGCCTCGGAAATAGTGCTTGGGTCACGCTTTGCATATGCGTTTTCTCTATGCGTATTCATCTTATCAAGAGATGCTTTGTATAGGCAATGCAAATTACATATCCATTTTCCTCCAGGAACAGGAGAAAATAATAGAATAAGGGATTGGGTATTTGCTCTGGCTTCTAGCGCAAAGTGTAAGTGGCTACCATAGCAATGTGAAGCAGAATTTAGTATTTCCTGTTGTTTAGCAGATAATCAACACTGGCAAACGCCATTTCCCATACAAGGCAGTGTGGGGATCTTCTGAAAGTAGGAGATGGAGACATCTTGGACGACGGCAGTGGAAAGCTCTGCCGTAAACATTGTGCTAGAAGCTCGAAGTCGCTTGAGCCTTACTTAGGTAACAGCTTTTCAGTCCCTGCAGAGCAGGGATGCAGCTCAGAGGCCAGAGCTGCAAGTCTGAATGAGAGAGTGAAGTCAAAAGTATCCAGCACAAATCTGATCACAAGCATCTCATTCGGAGCTTCTCAGCTGAATGCATTAGGCGAGGAATAATACAAGATGGCTATGCTGAAGGCTGCAGTGGCACTGCTACGTTATTCAGATGAGCGGCTTGCAGAATTTCTCGTCTCCTTTCTACCTTTTATCCTTGGGAATAGTGTTCTTGATGAACCTTTTGGTTTATTAACGCTCATCATTATCTAAATTGCTTTTTGTCTTTCAGTTATCACTGCTTCTCCTTGTAGGCGGTGTTCATAGGAACTTCTTCCAGGGAGAGAAAAATGATGAGTAACCCTTTGTTTGCTTTTCCATCTTCTCTTGATTTTAATAAGACATGAAAGGCAAAAATCTGAGACATCTGTTGTTTCTTTCAGCCTTTTCCACAGAGACATTAGATAGTATTTCAAGCACTCAACTGACAAAACAACTCACCTTGTGAGAACACCCTAATTTATTAGATTGTTGCATTGCACTGGTTTTGTACAATGTAGGGAATAAATTTTTTCTCTGAGACTTTCTCCATTTTTTGCATTAAAGCAGTATTTTCACACGGTTTTATGGTATTTTATTATATATGAGCAACGATATGCTTGATGTTTGGAATGTGAAGGAAGTTAGTTAAAAAGAATGCAATTAAGCCCCAAAATAATCTTCTGATCAGATCCAGAGATGTGGTTAATGCATGATTTGTCATCTACTTTAACTAACAAGCCTTAGTGTAGAATCAGTATACAAATAAAAAGCACTGGCAGAGTGAGAATATGACACATACTACTTCTGGTGATAGAAATAGTGAGAGATGATATATACTACTTCTGGTGATAGAAATAGTATATATTCTCATCCGAGGAATAGAGCAAACTTCATTTTGTTAAAATGGGGTGAACCAAGAATAATTTTAAAGTCAAGATAGTTACTGAAAACTAAATTTAGTGTGGCAGGCAGGACTTTTACCCCCAATGTTCACTCTAAGGCGTTCTTGTATGACCTGTTTCGACAGGGAAGACACAGTGGAGTGTCCCTTTGGCCACAATGCTCTGTGGGGGCAATCACTGGTGGGTGCGCTGCCCCGGGAGGTCCTTCTCCGTTTTCATTTTCTGTGATTCTCAGTTTCAGACTCTAGTGAGAACCTGCAACATTTTAAAAGGCCACGTAACACTGAGAAGCTACAGGCCAAACCCCATCTCCAGCTGACTCATGCAGTGAGCTCATTCGGGTGGCCGAGGGCTCACAGAAATGAGTTGCTCTGCATAGGATCCAAGAGCAGGGAGTCCTCTTAAATGTTAACAAACACTTTGAGCCAAGTTTAGTCCCAGTAAAACTCCACTGTGAACAGTTTTTTTCTCTCTCCTGAACAGCCCTTTAAGAACTTTTTGGAATTTCTAACGCAAGATTCATTACACAATTTCTTTATCTCTGTTTATAGTATGGCCGGTAACAGCACTTGAGTGAGCTGTAGGAGCTGCCCTGTGGTATGGAAGATCAGCAAAATGAAGAGCGTTGCAAAGGATGTATTTTTTGGTACCTGATGATGAACAGTTGGGCAAGTGGGAGAAAGTTTATCTGATATTTTTATGCAAGTAAATTTGCTTACTCCTTGGTCCCTTTACTTCTGCCTTGTTGAAGGACTTCCAGAAATGCTGGTTAACCTGGTAAGAATCCTTACGGCAACTTTGAGCTTTGTCTCTGTCCCTAAATTCTTACAAAGAGCCCAGTTTTCTGCTGGCATGAATTGATAGAGCTCCACAGCATACAATAATGCTATAGTGATTTTTATCAGCAAAATACCTGGCATAATTATCTTCGTGTAGCAAGTGTGGTCAAGTGGTGTAATGTAATCCAACAGCATCTAAAGAATGCATGTGACAGCTTTGTTTTGCAAGAAGGGAGTAGAAGGCCTTGCTGGAAGGAGAGCCCAAATGCCCTTTAATACAAGGAACTAGCATCTGACCCTAATTACGTAGTGAAAATGGAGGTAGTACAAGCACCAGAAAATGGACAAGTCTGCAACAGGAACAAAAGCATCAACTGCTGTTGAGCTGTATGCAAAGTTCAACTGAGAGAGAGAGAGACAAAGTGGCTCTAGTTGCACATAAATACTTGATGGAAAGTGTGTTGACGAAGCAGGGCAATGGGTTATTTTTCATAAGCTGCAAAATTGCTTAATATAAGTGAAATGAATTGCCCTTCCTTTAGAAATTAATTATGAAGGCAACTTTACAGAGCAGTGTAATAAAGATGTAAGCAGAATAACAGTGGCATTGAATTAAAAAGTTATGCATAATGAATGGTCTGCTAACATGCCTATGATCAGTACCAAGAGACCTTGACTGTTGTATAGTAACATACTTAAGTTTCTAACTAACTGATTTTATTATTTAGTTTGACATGATGTTAGTTGTTTATCAAATAACAAGGTCTAAAATAGCACTGTGAGCTCCAAGAATAACTTACCAAGGATTAACTTTTTATATCTGGTGACACTTCATTAGATTTCAGTGTGCTCTTTCCCTAAGACTTCTCCCATGATAAACATCTGTCCACACCAAAATCTGATTATGTCCATGTTTCATAATGAAATTATGAACACAAAGATGTGTGATCCTACATGGCTAAGAATTATTTTTTTCACCCAATCTGATCATCCCTTCTTCCTAGGGAAAAAAAAAAAAAGGCTTCTTTGTTATTGTCATTCATCATCAGGTAACACATTGTAACTATTTGAAGATATCAGAATAGGGACTATTAGGAGTAAATGCTGTTAAAGTATTTGCAGATGAGCAATATGCAGCCCAGATATGTGTTAATAGGCAATTCATGAAATTTCCAGAGTGCTGGTGAGTCTGTGTGGAGTAACTTCTTTTGTAGTGGGGAACCTCAGATTCTCTTTCAAGCAGATACCTTCACATGCAGTCTTACCACGTCATCTCCCCTCTTTGCAGAATACCACAGAAGAGAGAGCGTCCGACCAGAGGTATCAGTGGAGGAAGAGTTTCTTTCACAGAATGACTGAGGTTGGAAGGAACATCTGGGGGTCATCTTGTCCAACCTCCCTGCTCAAGCAGGGCCACCTAGAGCCGGTTGCCCATGACCATGGCTTTTCAGTACCTCCAAGGATGGAGACTCCACAACCTCTCTGGGCAACCTGTGCCAGTGCTTGGTCACCCTCACAGTGAAAAAGTGTTTCCTGGTGTTCAGAGGAAATCTCTTGTGTTCCAGTTTGTGCCTCGTCCTGTCACTGGGCACCACTGGAAAGTCCCTGGCTCTGTCCTCTTTGCACGCTCCCATCAGGTATTTATATACACTAAGATGTCCCTGAACTGACTCTTCTCCAGGCTGAACAGTCCCAGCTCTCTCAGCATTCCCTCATGTGGGAGGTGCTCCAGTCCCTTAATCATCTTAGAGGCTGTCATGGTTTAACCCCAGCCAGCAACTAAGCACCACGCAGCCGCTCGCTCACCCCCCCCCCCCCCCCCCCCAGTGGGATGGAGGAAAAAATTGGGAAAAGAAGTAAAACTTGTGGGTTGAGATAAGAACGGTTTAATAGAACAGAAAAGAAGAAACTAATAATGATAATGATAACACTAATAAAATGACAACAGTAATGATAAAAGGATTGGAATGTACAAATGATGCGCAGTGCAATTGCTCACCACCTGCCGACTGGCACCCAGCTAGTCCCCCAGCGGCGATTCCCCGCCCCCACTTCCCAGTTCCTACACTAGATGGGACGTCCCATGGTATGGAATACCCTGTTGGCCAGTTTGGGTCAGCTGCCCTGGCTGTGTCCTGTGCCAACTTCTTGTGCCCCTCCAGCTTTCTCGCTGGCTGGGCATGAGAAGCTGAAAAATCCTTGACTTTAGTCTAAACACTACTGAGCAACAACTGAAAACATCAGTGTTATCAACATTCTTCTCATACTGAACTCAAAACATAGCACAGTACCAGCTACTAGGAAGACAGTTAACTCTATCCCAGCTGAAAGTAGGACAGAGGTCCTTTGGTGAACTCTCCCTTTTATATGTAAAAAAACCTTTTAACATTTAACAATCAATATTTGGTGCAAAATTTTCTATCTGAAACCAAGGGAATTGATTTGGGAACTGTAAGAGGGACTACCAGCTCTGGGGCTGCAGAGCTGTTACTGGCAGAGCTACTGGTGAGTTTGTGTTTTTAATGACTCGGGTCACTGGTGTAGCATCCATAGCAAAAAACCATGTTGCAACTGCTTTAAAGAAGCGATGTGGTGCCTCAGCCAGTGGCCTGTTCCCTCCTTCCTTCCCTCATACTGGACAAAACAAGTCTCAGATGTTCTGTGTGAATAGAGTAATGTACTTTCTAAGGAGAAACAGGATGCTTGAAAATGTTTCTTGCAAGGACATTCCGGTACAAACCGTGTGCTCTGCTCTGGCAGCTCATTTTATTCAAAGAGCTACAGAACAAACCAGGCCAGAACCCCAGAGGAGCACATATGAGCCACTGCAACAACTGGTGAAGCACAGCCTCTCCAGCATGATACTGGTGAAATGGGGTCCCCACCTCAGGATAGAGGTCTGGAGAGTGACTCAGTTTCTGGTTTTCCAAGAGCATGATATTTGTTCCTGCCAGGCTGGAAGCAAAGGAGATCTCCTATTTTGCTGGGAGGAACATAGTGAATCACTTCTGAGCTATTCATTATCTCTAAATATGTGTCCGTGCACGTGTTGGCAGGTATTCACATCTCAGCGAGTGAAACCCACCACCTGTCTGTGCTTGCAGACAGAGAAAGCACCTATTTCAACCAAATTATACGAGGTGAGCATCCATAAAGTACGATGTACTGCTATGAAGGACGGGTAGATATAATTTGCCTAGTTATATTTTATAGTTGCAAATTTAATATGCAGGGTTGTTAATTATGGTATAATTAGAGCATTTTAAAATGCCATGCTAAATACTTAATCTTCTTCTGATCTATCCTCCAATCAGTTTGTGCCTTTTTTTGTGCAGATAGAGATGTTTGCCATTCTAGATGGGGATAACTAGCAAAGATCATGCCAGTGTCTCCAATCAAATGGTTAAGTTTTTCAAATGAATCCATATTATCTGAGTTTTTATTTTTAATCATACTTATACTTCAGTTTGAATGTGTGTTGATTAGTTAGTTGTCATCTTAGGGAAACAAGAAGTGCTTATATTTACCCAGATATATTATGCTAGTCATTATTCAGCACTGATTGGTTTGATGGAAAAATATACATTACCTCAGCAGATAAGCTGCTTAGTCTTATTCATCGTGTTAATTATATACTCAAACAGCTATTGCCATTTCATTTTTTTTTTTTTAGTTTATTAATAGTTGTTTATCTGTGCAGTGATTATGTAGTTTATTCTTCCTTGTCCCGTCGTCCCCCCCAAACGCCTGTTCTGAAAGTGGCAAACGTATGGCTGTAGTCATGCCTTGAGGGTAACTTCAGCCTGTAGTCACAGTTGTTTCCACAAGGTAGCTCTCCTCAACAGGAGGATGATGAATCCTCAAGAGTTAATTTAGGCTTTGCAGGGACTGATGGATGCCACTGCTTCAGAAGAGAACGCCCTCCTCTCCCAGGCAGAGGAGGTCCACTACTCCCTTCTTTGTCGTTTGTTGTTGGAGATGTTGGGGTTTTATTTACATGTGAGAGGTAAGATTGTCTCTGTGTCCATTAAAAGGTCCGAGTAACTTTTAGCCCAAATGAGGAATAGGAATCTGCACATTCTAGCATGGGAAACAACTGCACCGAATTTCTGATTGTAGTACCTATTTGATAAGGTACCACACTCTTCACTTCTCCGTGTAGTTATGTGCGGTGTTCTGTTAAATAGCTCATTTATGAGAAAACAATTTATATTCTATAAGGATGAATAGATAAGGTTCACAATCTACTGTCTCTAGATGATTCCAGGCCAAAATCATTCATTCACACAATAATTCATTTCAATTCCTAGCCCTTCACTCTAGAGTCTATGAATTTAGGAGTTATGGGAATAACCACTAGCATTTGCTTCAGTTTGTCATTCTGTGATATTTTCAACTTGCAAAGTCCATCTGTGTGAACACTCATCAAAGTCCCATCCAAGAGGAGAACAGGCATAAAGCATGTTTTTAACCATGAAAAAGAATTGCAAAAATGATATGCAAGCTAATTATTAGTAAGATTCTGCACAGGCACAACAGTCTCAGTTACACATACGTGTTAGGAACTGTTAATTTTCACCAGCTTCAAGCATTAGTGAAAACAGGAGGTGTCCAACATCTCACTACGGTCTATCCCAAGGGAAGACAAAGTAAGTTAAACCTCTCAGTATTTTTGTTTATCTTCCATTTTCTCTATAATTATCCTATTTTATACGGTTGCTGGCTACTGTGAAGTTGAGAATACCAGCCAGATTCCCATCCATTGCAGCTGTGAGTTCCCTGTTACTTGTTTTTCTCTGATGGTTTGATATGGCCCCAACTGCATGGTTCCCTTCATGCTGTCTGCTATGAGTATCTTTTCTTACCTCAGCATCTATTCCTGTAGTTATTAAAAAGGAATGTCTCCAGAGCAGAGCATGCAATGAAAACAATGATTCCTTCAATTTTTGGCTATTTTAGTAGCTCCTTAAAACTATGAACATTATACCCTGTGCACTGGTTATTCAACTGCAGATACGTTTAATGTGGATGGATGTGATTTTATAAAGATCTCTCACAAGACTGAAGCCACTCTAATACTAAATATTAATCTTAGGCAAATTCTGAATGCTTTGTGTGCTTTTTTTCCCCTTTGGCTTTTGTTCATCTTTATTATGTTTGTGAGTATACTGGAAACCTCTGGTCATAAAAAGTACAGGAATGCTACATAAGTTTTAACAAGCAATGTAATTTTCAACAAGTAACCAAGTATTTGTATTGTTTGTCTGCACACAGCTTAAACAGGTTGGGGGCAGCCCTAGTGAAAAGATATGCATACACATCTATTAAATACATCATCAGTAGGAACACGGTGGTAAAAAGCTGCAGTTGGCAAAATGGATATTTGGAGAAATTCCAAAGGATGGTGAGCAAATGCCTCCTGAAAAAAATGCCTCCAAAACCTAATAGTAGCAGAAAGAAATGATAAATCCCAAGCTACCTTGTGATTAGGAGAGTTCACGTACGGGCACAAAAGAAATTGCCTCTCCAGGAATGGCATCATCGTTTCAGAAGTACCCAGCTCTTTGGCACTGCCCCTCCTATTCTCTCTGGATATGAACATAGGACCTGGTTTGTTCTTAGATCAGCAGGGTCAGGGACAGGCTTGTGACTAGTCTTTTCGCAAGAGTTTGCAGCTTTCTTGCTTAACAGCTGCTCTTTTACTTGCATATTGGCACCAACTCTCCTTCTGGAAATCCTACGGAAGAACTGACCATACAAGTGCAGCGTAGCTGAGCCAGAGAGGCAAATGGAAGGACAGCAGCCACGTTTTGTTTCAAAGATAACACCTGGAGCCGCTGCCCTCCACTACTGTTGCTCAGGGATGCTGCCCTGGATGCTGCGCCTAGGTTGTGACCCTTCGTTTATCGGTGCCTCTCTCCATTCACTCCAGGAGCTGCGGAGCCGCGGCCATACCCCATTTCCACCGGTGAGCCTACACTGGCCTGTCCACAGCTCAGGAGCAGTAGATGCAAAGAATAAATCTGTCCTGCTGCAAGGAGAATAACAACAACAAAGGGGTTTGAACAAATGTGCCGGAGTGCTATTTCCAATAAAGCTTATAAACGTAATCATCTGTGAACAAAGGGGTGGGAGCAGAGATATGGGAAGACTGAATCATCCCTCAAAACACAGGGCTCTGCAAACCCTTCCAAGTATCTATCTGGTTTGCAGTACTGTGTTGAGAGATTCAGCAGGGAAGAGGTATTGCCATTCAGCTCTAGTTTTCTCTCCCATCCTTCTCAGAGGTTAGTCAGAGTCCATCACCAGCTCCTGGTATATGTGGACCTGCCTGGAGATACGAAATCGCCCACAAAGAGTTGGAAAGGTGGCAGGGCAGACCTCTTGTGAAGTTAGCTTTGCTGTGGATGATGGGAACCGGAGCACTGGGACTGGTACATTTGCTCTCAGTCCTGTCACCTACACAGATTATCAGAAGGGCAGACCCTCACGGGTCACCTAGACCTGTCAGAAACTTTTGAAGATTTCACCTTCCCTCTTCCCTGTAGCCTGTTCCAGTGCTTTCACTAATAAAACCTTTGTTAATACCTAACCTGTCTCCCCTCTTACAGTTTAAACCCTGCATTAATTCTCCAACCCAATGGTTACTGAGGACAGCTTATTAACAACTTTGTGATAGTCCTTAACTGATACCAAGACCTTCATTATTTTTTCCCTGGGTTTTCCCTACAGGAAACGATCCCCTCAAACACACCCTTTTTTCTTCTGGCGGGCCCAGGTTACATTTAGAACTGATCGCTCTCATCGCAGTCTCTCTGCAGACTCTCCGACAGGTCTCTGTTTCTATTTGACACGTGGTAGTTGGAGCGGGCATGCTATTCTGCCTGATGTCTCATCAGAGTCAAGCACAGCAGGAGGAAACAACAGTGTATCTTATGTACTTATACATATTCCAGATTTTGTCTTTTTTCACAGCCACATATTACCTTAATTTACTCAAACGTCCAGAAATGATGCACTTATTTTACTGATGCATTTGGTTATCACTGTTTCTATGTAGCATAACAGAGCATTGTGTAGAATGATGCCTAGTGTAAATCACTGCTCCACTTGGGCAAGAGCTGAATTCCAATCCCACTTTCTACAGTGCTTCTAGCCTTCCCCATCATGTCTTTCTTCCATCTTCCTACCAAGTATAACACATGATTCTCAAAACTTTGCACAGTCTGTGACAAAGCTATTCCTGGTCTTGGAAGAACAGGCACATATGGCCGGAACCTAAGGATGCAGTCAATCCATCCGAATTTTCGTCTCCAAAAGGACATGGATTATCCATCACATGTCATGTCCGGTAGAAAGTGACTCAATCCTTGATTTTTTTCCCAACACTGGTACTGACTCTCTACTGGACAAGTTTTCAGACACCTTTAGTCTTAGCTTTCCCATTTAACAAAGAAGAAATAGTATTCTTGAAATGCTATCACTAGAAACTGGTTATGTATGTTCAAAGTACAATGTTGCTTTTCTTTGACAGACGAAGCAACTGCTACCCAGTCCTTATTTAAACATTGTGAAATCCCTTGTCGGATGCTTGTATCACCTCCTCAGGCCTTTTGGTATCTTAGTGGTTTACAGCATCAGTTATCAAATCACTATGTAGACATTATATTACATAGAAATAGGCATTACAGACTAACTCTTATTTAAAATAACCCTGAAACAATGAACTGAATTCACGATCCAGGGAAACATTTCTGGGGATGTCAAATCCTTAAAGCATAGGGGGATCCGTAAGCAAATTCAGTAACGGAGTTAATTTCTCTGTTGTCTGCTAACTTAGAAAAAGAAAAGCAACACTTGATTAACAATTGCTTTATATCTTTGAGGAACAATGTTGTAGTGGCACCCATCCTACCACTGTAACCAAAAGGGACTGCAACGAGGATGTACTTGTTTTAAATGCTTACTTTTCAAGGTATTGTAACTTGATGTAGGTCTAAGTGAATAACAACAATAAGAACAATGAGGAAGGCACAATATAGAAATTATGGAAGGGAATTATTTTGACAGAGCTGTAACACTTTAATTTTAATAAATAAATAAAATAATGGAAGAATTGGCTTACTGTCTCTGCAGATATCAAAGAGATTTTATGCCCTGTTCTGGCTGTGTACAACAGACAGAACATTGTTGCAAGATGAAGATGTCCGGTGTCTTGGCACTGTGCAGGGGTAAGCAACCCTACAATGACTCTTTTGCAAATCCTGCTATTGGGCTGCATGAAAGAAGTTGGTTTGGAAATGGAGGGGGGTGATATCACCAGTGGGAAGAAGGGCTTGGAATGAGACCTGTGGATGAAGGGAAGCCAACAGGCAGCCCAAGAAAGGATGCTAAAAAGTAAAACACTGGCAAAACTGCTCTGACTTAAAGTGGGGGCTATTCAAAACAGAGGTCAGCCCAGAACTCTAAGGACCTAAATAGGACCTCTGTGTTCCTGCAAATGGAGGCATTTATTGATGTGTGTGACTTTATTTGTAGTTTTTACGTTCAGCTTCTGGTTACAGACACAGATTCTGGTTGACTCTTTTCCACTAGGCTGAAAAGCCCTCAAGTATTGAGGATTTTCTCCTGTGAAATTAACATAATCAAATAGTTTGTTTCCTTTTTGCTCAATTAAAAAGATCAAGGGTTTGAAGTCTCCCATTGCAAAGCACTCTCCTCAAAACTTAGGTAATTTTTTTTCTTGTGCTTTCTCTGCAAATGTCTCTGTACCATCTTTTGAAGAACTGGATACAGTAACTTTATTTTGGTCTTGTCAATGTCACAGAAGAAATTTTTTCCCTGCTGTCAGCGTACATCTCATTCTTTTGCTGCAGTACCTTACTGGCAGCACGTATGTAATTACTTGCACTTTGCCTCCCACTTCCTCTACAGAGCCTTTGTTTTCCAAGATAATTTCCCATTCTTTGCATATGACTCCACCTCTAGGAGCATGAATTTATAACTTTGCGTTCGGTACAGTTAAATGTGTTTTGTGCTGACTAGTTTAAAACAAGCTGACTAGCTTATGAACTTCCCCGTGTGGCCTCCTCTGCCTTACGTGAGCATACCATGCTTATGAGACACCAGTATAGCTCACATGGATCTCTTGGCTTCTTTCCAGGATGCTACACGTGTTATTAACTACCTCTAGGACAGATAATGCTGTAAAGTATCAATATGGGGTTTCTTCATGTTTTAAAGGTTTACTAGGTCAGGACGAGAAGACTAGAGGATGCAGTCTGGTAGGAAGGGAGGCAGGAGGACTGAGCAGCTCTTCGTAGTGAGGTTTTTTTCCTTTCCTTCCCAGATATTTCTAAGCAATGTTGCCACGTCCGCGGCAATGCTGTGTTTTCTGACCCGCCTGCCACGGTGAACGATGGGTGTTTGCCAAAGAAGGAGGGAGGGAGGTGTATGAATTGTACCTTTGCCCCTGCAAATGTACAGGTAGTTGCCACTCAGTTGACCGCTACTGAAGCTCAGCAAAAAACAAAGGCAGAAACAAATTCTGCAGTGCACTCGGTGTCGGCCTTGGGGTAAGCCAGGTAAGGAAACCATTTTAATAGAGAGATCATCACTGCATCCCATCCTTTTCCACACAGGGATCATCAGGGAACAGCAGAGAGAAGAACTGTGTTTTTCTGAGATGAACACGGCGGGGTCCCCGCCAAAGCCCTCCACCCTCGTGGTGCTCCAAGGTTGCGATGAAGTGCTGGACACTGGAACTGGCATGCGGTTGTTTCCCGCAGATCCTCACAAACAGTAACGCAACCCTCCAATTCTTTTTAAAAAAAAAACCCCTTTCTTCGCACCGCGGAACTCAAACCGCAGATTTACGTCCTCCCGCCACCCCTCTGGGCAGCGCACGGATCCCAAGTGGAAAACCTCCCCACGCAAATCCTGAGAAAGGGCTCATTAAAACCGCACGCACCCGCAGGCCCGCGGGGAGCGGTGCGGGAGGGCTCCTTCCCGGCTCACGGGGGACCCCCGTGGGAGACCCCCGCCCGGGGTCTGCAGGGAAAGGCGCCCACGGCCCCCCCGTGCCTGCCTGAGGGCGGCTGGCGCCCCGGCCACGCCGAGGGGGCTACGAGGACCCCCCTCTCCTCAGACCGGCGGCCTGTCGGCGGGGGCTTTTCCCCCCTTACCCCCTCGTTAATAACCAGAGCAGCCCCCCCCCCCCCCCCCCGCGAAGCCCTGCCCGGCCTGAGGAGCGGGCAGGCGGCAGCGCGGGAGCCCTGAGCCCGCGTCCGCGCCGGCTGCGCCTCAGCCCGTCAACCCGCCGGCGGGCCGGCCGAGGTGCCGCCGTGCCCGCACCCTCGCACATGCTCACTGGGGCGCCGCGGGAGTCTGGGCATGTGCAGAGCGGGCCGGGCCGCTCGCCGCGCCCGCCGCGCCCCGGGGCTCCGGCCGCCGCCGCCGCCCGCCCGCTGCCAGGTGAAGCCGCGCTAGGTGGGGGCGGAGCGGGGGCAGCCGCTGGCCGGTGGTGGTGGTGGCGGCGGCGGCGGCGGCGGGGCAGGATGAACAGCTCCGACGAGGAGAAGCAGCTGGAGCTCCTCGCCAGCCTGAAGGACCAAGGTACGGGCGGGCGGCGCCGTGGCCGCCGCCTCCGGCGTTGGAGAGAGCGGCTCCCCCTCCGCGGGCCCGGGCTCGGCCGGCGGGAGCGCGGCCGCCGCGGGGCGGCGTGAGGCGGCGTGAGGCGAGGGCTCGGCGCCCGGCGGACGGGGCGCGTCAGGGCGGGCGCGGCCTGCGCCGGCGGGGGGTGGGTGGGTGGGCGGGCGGGCTGCCGCGGCCTGGGCGTCCCCCAGCCCGGCCATCGGGTCCGCTCTCCTTCGCAGGCCCTTTTCTCTGTCCGCGCGGAGAAGAAAGAGCCTTAAAAAAAAACAACAAAAAAACAAAAAACCAGGGGAGTGAAACGTTTTGGCTGTTCCCCTTGCGGGTTCCCCCCCGGCAGCCGCCTCGCCTCCCCGCAGGTGCTCTCGGCTGAAGCGGGGTGAGCACGGGCGTCGCGGTGGCCGATGGTGGGTCGGGGTGAGGGCAGGAGGCTGAGGGGCCGTAGCACATGGGCTGTGGCTGCTGTCAACCCGGGCCTTCCCGCCCGGCGCCCGGCCTCGCCTGCGCGGCTAACGGCTGGCGTCGATCCCCCGGCCGGCGGTACCGGTGAGCCCGCATGTCTGGCCGGCTCCAGTGAAAGCCCGTCTGCCTTGCTGTCTCTCTCTGGAGCTGAGCTTCACGCGGAGTGCCTGGCCGTCGCGTCCCATCTCCCGCTCTGCATCACACGATCCGATGCTAACCCAACCCATCAAACACGCTCCGTCCCGCTCTCCGTCAGCGTGCAAACTTCGCGCTGATAGCTCGGGGCTCGCCCTGGTGTAAGTTTCTGTAGAGCCTTTGTAGTTCCAGTGTAAATAAAAGGAAGCCCTTGTCCTGTGCTGGTTTGGTTCCCTGAGTGGTTGACTTACGCACCCGGTGCTTTTGTAGAAAAGTTCAGTGCTTCAGCTTTGTAGGTGTTCAGCTTCGTGGGTGCGTAGTTTGCCTAGGAAACTAAAACATTGTAATATTACATCTTCTGCAAGAAGGGGTATGGAAAAGAGCTTGGATGCTCAAAAGGCAGCCCATTTTTTAACTTTCCTGGTCAGTCTATCCCTGAACCAGGTTGGCCCAGCAAAGTGTCTACCTTGGTCAGGTAGATAGGCAACATCTGAAGAACCACCATTACCATTTGAATTGTGGACATCTGCTTGCAAGCGTGCATCAAGTGATGGGCGTGCCTCCTGTCTCACAGCTTCATGAGCAGTAGGTGCAGAGTACCAGTGCTCTAATTCGCAGTTGGTAATTCCTGCAGCTGCGTTCTCCTGGTCTCCTGCAAGCCTGGGAGGAGCTGTGTGGAAAGGTCCTGTGGCATAAAGTTGTGTAAAAGAGTGAAATTATGGGGGTGTGATCAGCACCTCTTTTTCTGTCATTCATTCTGGCCATGCATGCGCTTGGTCACCTTTGCTGGATAGCAGAAGCTTTTCTTAATCTAATTTCAGCTGGATATTTAGGAACTACTTATGGCCTGCTTTGGCACTTCTTTTTTTGGTTGTTCCTGTACACTCAGCATTGTAAATTCATGATTACCAGCTGCACTGGCTAGATTCTCACTTACAAGGATTTCAATGGGTGTAAAATTCATGATAATCTTATAGCTGTGTGTTTTGATAATACAGGACCAAAAAATAAGGCTAAAAATCTGGGTTTTTTTGCTGACTGACTGTTTCCCTCCAGTACTGTTGGCTCTAGAGGAGCTGTCTGTGCCAAAAGGACAGTTGCTAAAATGACAATAATCAGTTTCAAAAAAAGGCAAGTTTGGGTTATTCTTTAGAAAAATCGTAGCCTCTTGAAATTGGTTAGATTGGGGCTTCAGTTCCGATGTCTGAAAGTCTTCTGCTCTAGTAGGCTGAGTATCCTTTAATGGCTAACGAAATTTTCCGGGACTGCAGGAATTAGTTCAAGGGAAAGTTACTGTAACTTGAGGACTGGCTGTCTCAGATCCACTTAAGCTGTTGAAATAGAAACTGTACTTGGCAGACCCTGTCCTGTAAGGCACTGTTCTTGGTGGATGTTCGTCCCCAAACGTAGGAGTTGTAGTATGTTGCTGTGAGGCTAACAAATGGTTTTTGTAATTGTATGGCTGGTGAGAAAGTTGTTTTATATGGGCAAAAAGTTGTCTAATGGAAGACTTCTGAAAATACTCTTCTGTATGCTGTTTTGCCCCTCAAACAATGCAAAAATATGGTAGCACACCGTACTTAAAATATGTTAACGGGCAAATCTGAGGTGCCCAAAGTAAAGAGTCCAAGTGATGAAAAGCTAACGAGGTACATAAAATTATCCTAACAGTAATGACCTAAATATTGTTATTGTAGGTAAGTAAGTTTGCTTCCTCTTTATATACTGTAAGTTTGAATATATAGTTTCCTCTCCATTCTTATTGATAACAAAAAAAGACTGTTTTAGATACTAACAACTTTCCTCAAGTAATTTTAGGATGCTCTGTTAAACAGAGACAGGATAGAAAGAGGAGGAAAAAAAGTCTCTTAATTTTTCCTCTTTACTGCTTCCAGGTGTAGATAGCAGTATTACTCTGGAAGTAAAAGCAGTCGGTAGAAGGATCTGCTGTCTCTGAATATTTGGGGTAATGGGTGTATGTACTTATCTTGTCTTACCTTCATTGCATTCAAAGTGGCATGTCGCTTCAGATCACCGTAGTATTGTGGTCTGTAGTCAGATTTCTGAAAAACACCCATTGATTTGGAGGGGTTTCAGAGAACAGGTGTTCAGTACCCCTTGTTTGGTTTCTCTTTCAGGATGTGTTTTTCTAGGCTTGAGAAACTTGCCTGACACCAGGTAACTGAACTGGCTGAGAAGTGATACAAAAGGTAGAGGGGAAGGCAAATAGCAGCATACATGGTTGGTTGCTGTCATATTTCAACTACTGCTTATACCTTTCCTAAACAAGGTCAGTAGACTGAACCTGAGGCAGGCATTTTGAGGCAGCTGTGACACTGACTGGTGTCTGGGCAAATTCACTTGGCTGTTTGGCAGAGCTCTGAACGGCGACAAGGACACTGAAGCTGTGTGCAAGTTATGCTTATCTTTCACCAATGCTGAATTTTCCAAGTCCTGTGTGTTAGACTCAGATACCTGATACTGATCATTCTTTGGCTTGCTCCATTACCAAGTTTAAGGTGAGCATCATGAAGAAACGTGATCTCTATATTGACAATATTTAGGACTTAAAAGTATTGTTTAATACTGTGACTAGCTTTCTGAGATGGCTTGGTTTGATAAAGCAGATCCACTATAAATATTACTATTACCTAACTGTACCCTAAGTGATACTTCCAGCAGGGCACATTTCAATTCAACTGGCCCTTATAATTCCTGTGGGTAAGACTTAAAATTGAAACAAAACCAAATCAAGTGGGCAAAACCTTGCGTTATTAATGGTTGGTTGTAGAACCTGAGGAACTGTAGCAAACTGACTAACAGCTACATCATAACAGTAGTTGATTCCAGTACCTGCCTGGAAGACTACCTTGTTTGGTTTTATTGGCACTGCTGGTACTTTGCCCTTAAAGACAGAGTCATCTTCTGCTGCGGTCACTTCTTTGTTCAGTTGAAAACAGGAGTCAGCAACCAAAATGCCTGGAGTTACAAACTAGGTAAAATTACACTTCATCTGCCACTGTCATAGTCACATTTCTGGTTACTTTGCTAAATTACAGTGGTTAACAACTACTGTTAACTGCATATATACTAAACATGTTTATATTGCTTGGATTTTCTTCATCGGTTTTAAAGGTCTTATCTTGCTCTGTGTTTGTTGGCTGAATTTAATGAAGTGTGATGATTTCCAGGCTGTAGACCCAAGCACTGTGGCTCTCTATGATTTTTTTTTTTTTTTTTTTTTTTTTAATAAAGGTCTATTTGAAAGTGCCAGAAATTTTGAATAAGGGAATACTGTGTATCTTCTAAAGAACAGACTGCCAATCTGGCATAAATATCTCATAGTAGTACTTTTTAAGTATATTGACAAGCTTTTAATGTGATTTGACAAATTTATTCTTCTTTGTGGTAGAGGAGTAATTTTTATGGCCAGAGGAATTCCTTTGTTTAGGGTAGGATATCTTGTTGGCTGCTGCATTCCCTTCTGTAGTCATCTGCTCTATAGGTTATTTCCGCCCCCCCATGTACGTGTGTATGTGGGTTTTCATACACAGGAATTGTCATTCCCCAGCAGAACCCATCCTGCTTGAACGTTTTCTTCATTCATTAGAGTTTAAAAGTGTTTCCCACTTCAACTTCTTGTGTTGAACCATATCTGTTTTTCAGAAACTTGTGAAAGCAAATCTTCTGGTGTAAGCTTAGTGGTTGGGCTTTATCAGGCAGTGGTATGTTTAATTTCTCTGTCCAGTTTCCAGGAAGCTGTAAGATTACAGGATGCAAATTTGAGGTCTCATTAAAAAAATTCTTCTTACACACTTTTACAGATTTGAGTAAAATCAAAGCATGTGGGAACACAGATGCAGTATCTGACTTACAGTATTTGTACTTAATGCTTACCTTTGTATACTTACATGAATGATTTTTATTTGTTTTTTTTTTTAAGAACTGTTTGGTAATTGAACCTTGTAGGTATCAGCTAGTGCAACTGATGTGTGACCAAAAGCTTGGTTTGGCCATGTAAGCTTTAGGCCTCATAATAGGTTTATATATTCTGACTCAAGATTTGGAGTCATTGTGAAGTGACAGGTATAATGCCATCACATACATTCACCTTTACACAAGCCCATAAGCGCCTGTTCCTCAGCTCCATCTCTCTTTCATGGAGGCTGAGGAGATATTAAAAATGCTGCCCAGGCATCAGTTAGAAGTAGTTTGCACATGGCTGGTGCTGCCGATGCCACACCGTGTCCTATTGAAATAGAGATCACCTGGGTTGACCAGAAGGGATCTTTGAGCCTACAACTGGGAACAAGAGAAAAATTGAGCCCTTTTGACCCTTCTTTATACTCTTGACAGCAATTCACAGGTCTTGTGCATGCTGTGCTTGTAGGGAGACTGTCGCTATTTGAGAGATGGTTTGTACAACAGACTTGGCCTGACTTCTTATTCCAGGTATGCTGGGATGAGGAGGGTGGTGGTAGCAGCTTCTGGTGCAGTGTTGCTGTCAGGGGTAATTCTCTCTCTAGTAATATATATCTGAACCTGCAAAAAGCCAGGTGTTAGTTTACTTCTACCAACAAGAAATGACTTCATTGGGATAGCTTGTTTCATCTGGAGCGAAGGACTTCTTGCACTGTAAGCTCTTTCTCTTGCCTGTACCAGCAAAGACATGCCTGGTCTGTAGTCTAGAAGAATAAATAGTGGAATGACACTTGCTTCCTTTGACAGCTCTACTTACTTTTTAATTAAATAAGTAGGTTTGAAATGCTGAAGTGGCATTACTCGTTGATTTGTCATGGAAGGGCTCCCAATGTACTTGAAGGCCACCCTGGTTTACAACATAAATGCTAAAGTATATGCATGTAGCATTTTTAAGGTTGGTTTTTAAATTTGTATTTTTTTAATACACAGCTTTAGAAAAGGGGTTGGTGAATTTTTTAATAAAAAGAGTAGGAAGAGTCTCACCACCTCACTGTGTAAATGAAGGTGTCTTTTCTGTTGTTCACTATGAATTATAGTTGTTACACACTTTTACCCTTTTGACCTTGTTTTACTAATAAGTGCTTTTTAGCCATAATAAGTACCTAATATATAAGCCATCTAATTTAGATAATACATATCTTCTGTTAGCAAATTCAGGTTCTTGACTAAAAATCAAAAGACTAAGATATAATTAAAGGAGCTTCTATATACAAAATAACCTGCTTAATTTAATACAGATAAAGTGCATTGATACATGTTGACAGGATAGTCTCTTCTGGCCAGTTGAGCTGAGGAGTGAGTAGTTGGTGAATGATCATGGTCATGTTATGAAGGAGCATGCTGCATTCACTCATGTTGGCTATTTTGTGGTTTGACTGTTTTACAGTAAGAACAGGGTGGGCTGGAAATATGTTTTAGGCAGGTTAAGAGCTATAGCCCAAAATGTTCTGTTCTTTTCTCCTTTTTCCAGCTTTTTTCTTTCCGTGGCCTTGAAATTAAGTTGTAGTATTGCTTTCAGGCTATGTGAAGGTAGCTCGAAGCAAAGCAACATGATTTGGATCCTGATAAATTGTTTATATAATGCTGCTGTATATTAGGAATAATTCTATTAAGGATAAACTTAAGTTAGTGTCAGACAATGACAGTATCTCAAGAGGTCTCTGATATGTATTTATTATACTTCTTCAGGATTCACCGGAGGCTAATGAGTACAACCTAGGCATTTTACTATTGATTCATTGAGAAAATGATGTATAGTTCTGGAATTTTAGTTGTACCTTTAGTAAAGCATCTTTAATTGTTTGTTTCATTCACCACTAATTTATTGGAAAGAAATATCTTTATTCCACAGTGAATTATATATAGCATAATCTGAATGAGTCAAGGTGAGGTGTAAGAAGTTTTGAGATGCTCAGGTGCTGTTGTCATGTATATTGTGTGAGCACCTTCATAGGTTAAGGCGAAAAAATAGTCCTGTTCTTCAGAGAAGGTTTAGGGAAGTCCTCATACAACAGGATTTATTGCTTGTCAACCTATAAATGAGTGATGATGATCTCTCCTAATCTACCAAAGAGGGTTTTAAGGCTAAATAATCTACTTGAGGTTTGGAACATGTAAAGTGTTGTCTAGTGCTGCTGGTAGTATTTGTTCTAGGGTAGTTTTAGAGCAAAGAGATCATTGTCACCTTTATGCCATTTAGTGCTTCAGTGAAGGTTATGTAGACTCTTGACTTTTTTTTTAGATAGCTTCAAAACTTTATTGTACATAAAACACTTGAAAAACTTGATATAAAAACTTCCCAATAACACTCCCAATGTTAAAAAAAAGAAAAAAATCCACCAGCTTTCATCTTCTGCCATTGCAGAGAATCAGATATACAGCAGAAAATGCGTGTCGTCATTTTTTAATTATTATTTCTGTTTCCAGGTCTGACGAAACCAGCAGTTTCTTCCTTAGTTTTAGCGTTTAGTAAATCCATACGCAGAAATCCAAATGATGGGATCTGTATGGGAGCATCATCTAGCGGTTGCCATCCACAAAGGACAATCTTATTTTAAGATATTGGATCCTTACAATGCATTAGCTGTATTCGAGGAAGAAGTAACAGTTTTGCAATGACAGTAAGGGGGTGGGCACTGTAAAAAGGTGCTGAAGAAAGTTGCTGCGTGAGTGCAGCATGAAGTAGCTGATGATTTTGTGTTTGCATTCCATGACAAACATGCTGTGGATTACCATCCACAGTAAAAGAGGAAAGGGCTACCCTGAACAGGCAGTTTATTTCCCAGTCTCACACAGGTGAGCCCTTACTGGGGATTGCTGGAGCGTTGTGTAAGTTCGTATCCTTGTTTTTGTTAACTTGTTCTTGTATCCATGCCTTAAAGGCTGATGATTCAGAGTTCTAGGTTCACAGAGCATGTGAGGAGAGCTGCAAGGGTGGGGCAAATCCGTATTTACATTTTTCAGTCATTTATAAAATACTGAATAGCAAGTATGAGTTTGCATTAAAGGTGAGCAAACACTAGCAAAAACTAGAAACTTGAACTAGTTTTCAAGTATGAAGAGGCTTGAATTGTGTCTAATGATATAGTCTTCATTTCTTTTCCTGCATATAGGATACTAGAAATCTCTTCCTTTGACTTCCTAAAGGGAATTTTCCTAAAGGGAACAGGGAGGTGGCTTAGAAGTGGAACAGTGATCAAGAAGCATAGCTTTTGTGTTCGTGATGTAGGAAATATGTTTCACTTTAGGTGCTCTTTCTTAGAGCAACTGCATCAGCGTGGTTTCTTCCCTGTTCATCTGCCTGTTGTTTTTTTCTGCTTCTTGAGTATGGGAGGTGGGTAGGGGTCTCAGGGGTGGGTAAGGAGAAGTGGGGACAAAGTAAAGGGGTGGATGGGAGACCTTGATTTTACTGGTGTGGGAATGCAGAGCACATTTTTAAGAAACCTGTTTTTGTTCATTCCACTCTTTAGATACACCTTTTTATTTGGATGAGCAGGAGTGAGGATTTTTTCCATCTGTTTAAATTATCAGATTTCCTGTGAGTTTGCATGTGGACTGTGACTTTGTTTTCAGTGATTTTATTTAACTTTTTTTCTTTGCGAGCCCTGGAACTTTTTCAACACTTGCTGGTCACAGCAGAGCTGAGATTCTGGCTAAGAGATTTCTAGCGTTCCTTCATTTCCCTTTCTAGGCAGCATGGTCTTGCCATTTCCCCATTGCTGGTCAGGGCACACAAGGAGCAGAGCCCTGTGTTTTGAGTTACTAGCCCAGGAGCTAATATTGTTGTCTGTACCCCAGACTTCATGTACCTCAGTCACGCATCTCTGAAATGAAGTGACCTTGGAGAAAAGAGGAATTAGGATAATTTGAGTTTTTTACATCTGAGGTACTTCTGTGCTGCTGCTGAGAGTAATAGCCATGCTGAAGGCAAGTAGAACAGTGATGCTGTGGACCTAGCTTTCAGGAGTGAGTTGAATTAGTTTTATTTCAACAGATTTTGAAATGCTGGGGAGCGGGAGAGAAGAGGGATGTCACAACAGTGTAAAGTGTAACTTTATTTGTAAGAGCTGCTTGTTTGAAAAAGTTTAACTATCTAAAGCTAGAAAGGGCTAGTAGGTTTTCAGGTGGCTAATCTACCAGACTGCATGTTCATGTCTTCAGACATAGGGTAAGACATGTTAAGTGTAAGATGAAATTCCAACATCTCTGCTATCATCAGCTGAAAACTATATATTCATACCCTTTATCCAGTTTTAATTAAGTTGGCTTGAAATGAAACCTGTATGCTAGTGTAGCTTCTCTTAGGAAGATACTGAGGGACTGGAATGAGATGCATAGTGATGACAACAGCCCTCATTTTATTCTTGCAGTATGCATCTTGAAGACTGAAGAGTGTTCCTTTCTAGCACGGTTTGTTTCTCTAAGCTTTGGAAGTGTATTCAGCTGCTTTCTAGTGACAATAAAATTTCTATGGTCTCAACAGCCAAACAGCCCACATGGGACAAACTGAAAGAACAACAGAATTGGGAAGTTGTGGCAGTGATGGCACGTCCCTAAGGTAGTAAAATAAAAGGTTTAAGAAGGGCACAGAAAAATACACAGTAAACTAGAAGTTTAATTGGTAGCTGATCGATTGGTTCTGCATATTATTTACTGGTTTGAAACAGTGGACCTCCAGCATCCTGGAGGTTTATCCCTTCCCTGCTGATCCCTGCAGCTGAGTTCTTCTGTGATCTTGGGTAAATCATACAATCTTTTCATGTCTCCACTGTGGAGTTCAAAGAAAAAAATCTCTCATAGGAGTCTTGTTGGAAGAAAATGTTAATAAATAAATAAATAAGGGTGCTCAGCTACTCTGGAGGTAACAGTATTGCATTAACCATGCTTTCTAGCATTGATCTGTAACCTGAGCCAGTGTGGGTTTAAAATGGTGACTGCAAGCCAGTACATTCACCTTGTAATTTTTGAACTCAATCAATAAGATTGTTTAACTCTCCATTGATCAAAAATTGATTGTTTTGGGAGCCACCAGCTTTTTCAGACACTTTCCAATTACTTGAATTCTAGAAGGATATCCAGTACATCCATAGGCTATTAATGAAGTTTATGACCCATGTTATTTAAGAAGTCTGTGTAGATAGCCAGAAGAGCTTTAAAATGAATGAAATGGAGAACTAATTTGGGTAAAGGAAGTGCTGCAATATTAACTTTTTTCTTTTATTTTTTTTTCTTGTATAGCTATTGGCGAATATGAAGAGCTTAGAGCAGAAAATAAGAAAACAAAAGAAGAGGTTTGTATCTGTTGATTACTTCTTTAATGCTAAAATGCTAAATATCAGAATACCTTATTGGCTATGGCAGGTTGTTGTCTGCTGTTGTAAGCTCAGCTGATTACTTACAAGTATTAAGTATTAGTTGTACCTGTATGTATTAAGGAGCAATGAATGCAACTGCCAGAAGCTATTCTAGCTGTCCCACTCCAGAAAAGTTGCTATAAATATATATTTTTTTTTTAAATGATTGCTGCTGTAGCCAGTTTGCCTATGATTACGATGTGAGCATAGACCAACTCAAGTGTTCAGATATTCTTAGGAAAACTTGTTTCTCTTGTAATAAAACAAGGCTTAGATCCAACTTAATTTGTACAGTGGAACTTACTGAAAAGAAAATAGAACAAATCCCCTCACCCAGCCCTTCTGAAAACTCAGAATGTAGGAATATGATTTCTGAAGGAATATGAAGTACCCCCCTGCCCCAAAAAAAACCAACCCAATTTTTAATAGGAGAGCAAGATGTGTTATCTCAACTTGCAGAATGGTACTGCAGCATAAAACAGAGTTGCAGCGTATCACACATACTTCTGTGAAATCTGTGTGCCTGTCCAACTTGAAAAGAAGCTTTGAATGTATGGGCTGAACTTCATACGTTACTGCAGACTTCTTTTTTAATGTTCATAGATACTGGAGTAAGGAGTAATGACCGCTTTCAAGCTTGTTCATTGATGAACTGTCTTTCTAGTAGTAAAATTAAGCACATTCCGTAAGGTATCCCTTCCCACCTAGGATTCTTGTTCATTCAACACACCTGCTTTCTGCAAGGAAGCCAATGGGAACAGAGAACTCTGAGAGAGATTTGATGGCAGTGTTGTGTTGCATAAATCCATGTCAATGTGCAAAAGGTTTTTAGCAGATATCTGCCAAAAGAAAGTGTGGCCACTAAAAGCCTCTTATCAGCTCTAGATAGTGAGGAAGGCAGAGGAGTCAATGCTACACTGTATTGTAAACAGAAAATTCTCCTTTCTCCATTATTAGTGAGCTGAAGATGCAAGAAACATGTTAGTTTTCAAATCCCTGTTAGCTGCCAAGGCATGTAGGTTTAATTTAGCTTTTTGTGAAGTCATTTCTGAAGGGTCACTTTTAGTCCAGTTGTTACAAACGTTGTAATTCAAGGCTGTATTGGGAAGACTGTGTCCCTAACTACTTTCTCATTATTAAAGAAAACTTGAAGCTTATCTTCACATTACACTTCAGCAATGATTATGTGTATTTTCACTGAGCTCAGCATATCGTGCTTCGCTTGCTCCTACCCACTGACCTCCTTGTCTTTTTTACTGTGCTTGTTGCTGCATTCCCATTCTGCTGTCCTACACCAGAGCCTCAGATATACTGGGAAATCTGTCCTCTATTTTCGCTGTTTGGAAGACTGTGGCAGTTCATCTCCTAGTGTTCAGAAGAAAAGTAGAATGAAACTGAGTTAGACCAAGAGTCTGTCTAGCCCAGTATCCTGTCTCTGACAGCACGTATAACACCTACAGAGAGTACTCTTCTAGTCTCCAAACCACTTGCAGCCTGGGGATGTCCTCAGCTGCATGTGGTTTCAGTGTGTTCTGCCCTCCACAGCTCTCTTCCTTGTATTTGTCCCATTACCCCCAAGCCCGTGCTGATTGTTGGCTTCCATCACATGTGAGGAGTTCAACACCAGGACTGCCCACTGCAGGAAAAATGGGCTCCCCAGCTTCGTCCTGAACCCAAGTCCTGCTAGCTTTGGTGTTTCTTCAACAAAGCTTTGTTGGGGGGTGGTGAGGAGGCTTTTCTTGAGTTGCATTTTTATGTAGAAATTTTTTTTCTTCAAAGTCAAGTCCAATGAAAAATTTTGTCACCAAAATTGAGATGAAATGAGATGCTCTGAGGTTGTTTCTTGCATTCTGCTCTTCTTTCTTCCTTGCTTCTCTCTCTCACAAGGCTTTTTTCCTATAACTGCATATCTCTAGCCACTCCTATGTGTTACTTCTGAAGGTTGGTATGATGTTTTTCAGAATACTTGTGTAACAACTGAAAATCTTCCAACCCTGAGCACATGGGGATTACATCCCCAGTCGGCAAATTAGTTAAGCACGTGCTCAGGGTTGGAGGATTTTCAGTTGTTACGCAAGTATTCTCCATCCGAGAACCTCCATCCTGCAAATTGGTGTGCTTGTGTAAGCAGTCCTGCTTAATTGTTTAAGTGCTTGGACTCAAGTGGTTAAGTGTGAGGCCCTAAGTGCATTTCTTCTACAAAAAAAAGAATCTACTGATACAGAGTTCATGGTTATGTTTGCTTACAGTGCCAATACTGGAAGAAACTATTCCTCGTGTTATTGCAGGGCTGGGTAATCCTGAAAGCTCTTCAGCGTGTCTCTAACTTTTTATCTTAGTTTATGCTTTGCAGGATCAAACCTGATATTGACAGGCTATCTCTGCCTGTGGGTCTGGGAAGTTGTGGGTGACTTCTGTTCCAGTTTCTGCCACTGTCTGTCAGTATGAGTGGAAGCACATGGCTTCCTCTGTATCAATTGTGGTCACATAATTGCGTTGAAAGGAGGAAGAGGAGAGAAAATTAATTTTTTTAGAAGAAGACTTGCAGACTATTTGTGGAAAGTAACCACACAGGACTTAGATAGCAGTCTGTATGTATGTGCTTTTGATGCACTTGGTGGAATTTTTTTCTAAGTCACCACTACACTTCTATGGCTCTGAAAGATGAGCTGTGTCATGGAGAAATGATCCTAGTTTATATTAGAAACATGGAACTTGGTGGATAATGGGCAGCTAACTTAAGATGTAATTTTAAATTTTGAAAATTTATTCTCTTTGTTCTTTATTTTTTCTTAAGATTAGAAAGTAAATTGACTTGTACGTAGGTTACTTTGTTCAAAGCACTGCTGCTTAAAAGGATGCTAATAACCATGAAAATTCAGGAGCAAAGTATAAGAACTTTGATCCACAGTGTCTGTTCCTCATTGCCTTGCTAAACTGCCAATTTGGAGACCTCTGGTGGGGTCTCTGACAAAATTGGTGCAGGCATTTTTTTTTATTAGTATTTTTAAATACTTTCAAAAATTGGAGCAAAAATGACATTGGCAGACTACTTCTTTTAGGTCATCCTTTTAATTAAGTAGCCGACTAAACATGCATACCAGTCACTCAGAAATAGATAACTAACGTTCAGTTGCACATAAATGCAGATAACTTAATATGCAGTTCTGACGTATTCAGAGTCAGATCATGAATAAATATTTGACTACTTGCTAATCAGACAGAAATGACTCTGAGCACTGGTTTTGACAGTGTTTTGTCATGCTGCCAGTAGGGGAAAAAAAAAAGCAAGACAGCTTTCCAAAACAGTAGGTGTAATACTGGATCTCTGATACATCATTCATGGTGTTTGCTCTGTTAAAGCACATGTATAGAGTGGATTATATGTTTTGTCACCAAATGGGAATGGAGAAGGGATTCTGCCTTGATGACATGCTCATTCTTTCTGAAAGTAGAGTATAGCAAATGTCATAGGATACTTTTGAGCACTGTACCAAACTCATAATTTTAGAACAAACATTAAATCTGCATAAATTTCACAATCTGTATAAATGGGAAAGAATGTATCTTGTGTTGCTTAGATGGCTTAATTGACTATATGGCTACTACGTGAACTTCTTGCATCTTAATATCTGGACTGAACAATCTCCTTCTTGTTTTTGCCCTTTGAAGGCCTTTTACTGAAGTCAGTAGGAGCTTATGTGCAAAATAGTTGGCGAAGAAGCCTGTTAGAAGAGAATAGACAAGAAACCCAGGCCTCCCTGGAATTATTGGCAAAGAGTCATTAGTCTGGTGGGAGTGGGAGTGTGGAGACTGTGTATCCATAGGCTTCCAGGTGGTTGTGTGCTTCGACTTCTCAACATGATGTTGTAGTGTCAAGTTCCCGTGATGGCATGGTACTATCCTGGTATTGTGCTAGCTCCAAGTACAAGCCAAGTTCATGTACTGCTATTCACCTTGCTATATATGCAGTATTTGGTTTGGACACCGATCTTTGGCATGTACATGATTTACTTGTAAGTAGTCAGCTTATCAGTTCTCCATGCTAGAAATGAAAGTATTGCCTCATATCTTGTGTACCTCGAAGGCAAAAATCTGAAATTGAGTGGGATTGGCACAGCTCCTGAACTTGTTCCTGTAAAGATGAAGAATTGTAAGGAGTTATTCACAAAATTAATTTTGGAAACTGAACTGTTAATTTATTTCTAAAAATACACATGCAATGGCTTTTTATTGCCAAGAAACTATTGTTGACTCCTATAGCTAGTTGACTGGAATGGGAATATTGTGTATTACCTTTGTTTTTTTATTGGGATAATGGTGCTATAAATATTAGATTAAAAATGTAGTAAATAAAGTGGTATAAATGCTTATTTTCCTCTGCAGAGAAGCTGGAACTCTTAACAAAATAAAGTTAAAAACAGAAGATTGACCGATAATCCAGAAGTTCTTGACTTTTTTTTATTATTATTTGAGGGTACTCTTGAGTATGGAGCTATCTCTTAATACTGACAAGGGGAGCCTTAGTAAATACTGGAAAGCTGTTTCCCCTCAACAGTTGCATGCACTTGAATGTGAAAAGTGAACAGTAGATCTTATAGTAGTGGTATGCTATTTGCCTTTTAACATTTAGGATTAGTGATATTCTTGTCAATTAACAATTCTACTCTATATGCCTCAAACTGCTTTTTTGAAAAATTAGGTGGTTGTGAATTTTGAAGGCTTCTGTGCAGCTTTTTGAGAGCAGCTAAGACTTCTAAATTTTGATGTTTTTAAACTTTACTGGTTTAAAGGTAAGGTCAATTTATTTTAAGGGGTGACAATATTTTTTATTATGAAATTTAATTACTTTTATAGGAATATTTTGTTTGCATAACTTTCCAGTTTGAAACAGTACAAGTAGTTAAAGACAAACTCAACTTTTTCTAATTCTTAGCTAAATTGGAGATAAACTAGGTTTTTTTGGTAGGACTTGTAACAGCTCTACTTGCACAGGTCTGATTGCAAGACAAAAGACAAAGTGCTTTCCATTGATCGTTTCAGCAAAGGCAAATCTCCCGCTCTCCTTTTCTTCCTGCTCTTTCATTCTGAAGCACAGTAGCAGCGAAAGGAAAATATTCAGAAAGCTGCAACTGAGAGCAGGAATTGCTCTGCAGAGACCCAAACCTACAGACTCTGATCGTGTAGAGAAACGTGTAGCTATCAGAATAGTCAGCTTGCCGTGGTCCAAATGGAGCTCTCCCTGCAAATAGCACTCAAGGTGAAGTGGAATAGGTCGTTTAACTTCCCCTTTGGCTGCACAGGGGAAGAAGTTATGTCTTACAGCTTGTTGCGGGAGGATTTCAAAAGGAGTTTTCCCTATCATTGGGATAGGGAGTATACCGCATCCTCTACATCAAGGTTTCCATCAGTAGGAAAGTGTCTTGTTGACTTCCACAGGCAACAGATCAGATCCTTAAAACGCTAATCTTCCTAGTTTTTAAACTGAGCATTAAAAGCGCTTGCTCACTTAATGTGCAGCGAGCTGAAAGCTTGCAGCGTGCAAAAAAATCCGTGGGTGAAGTATGCCAGTGTGGTTACAGTGTCTCTCTTGTAAAATACAAAGAGGCAGCAGCTCACACAGATCCTCGTTTTGCAGAGGAGCTGTGCTCTGCAGGAGCAATCAGAAATACTTTCTTTCTGCATCTTTTACTGCCTTCTGTTCTTAGACTGCACTTCTGCCGGTAAGGTAAGGCAAATTTTTGCTGAGGAAACTGAGAGGGAGGGCAGCAAGCAGCAAGACACATACACAGATTTCCCTTCCCCACCTCTCCTGTGCAAGATTCTCTAAACAGCTTCTTTGTTAACAGGGCCAGATGAAACGGTGAGTCCTCGTTCAGTGCCGCTTGCTCAGCACGTCTTGCTCCTTCTGCAGCTCTGCCTTGTTTCACAGACCTTTACAGCAGCTGGTGACTGACCTGTCCCCCTGCTCAGCCGCTGTCCCTTGCCTCATCAACCCAGTGCCATGAGAAGAGAGATTGCGTGTTGAGTGCGGCTCCTTTTGCTCCCACAGATAGCCATCGGCAGCAGCTTCCGAAGCCTGCATGGAGGCTGCCCCTGAGGTGACACCAGTGGCATCCTCTTCTTGCCCAAGAGCAGATCCTTCTTTGGATCCCATCCAATGTCCTCCAGAGCTGATAGAAGGGCTCTCTTGAATTTGGCTGCCTTTGAATCAGGCTCTCCCCCTTCTTGTTACTTAACAGCAGGCTCCTTTTCCAGCTAACTCAAAGTGGGTCCTCATGTGGAAAAACTGAAAATCGAGCAAAATAATTTCAGGGTTTTTTTTCCCAGTTCTGTTCCAATGACCAGTATCCTTGTAATTGAAGTTACACGGTAAGGAGCTCAGTCACACAGATCTCTTCCAGAAGTTAACTCATGGTCTTAGGTTGATTTATTACTGTGAACATACACAGCTGCATGTGAGGAAGGACGTCTGGTATGCTGTGTGTGTAAGACACGTTGTGTGCCAGTCATACTTCCCCCGGAGTCATGTGTTTTTCACAGTGTGGTTAATCACTGACTGTGTCTCTTGTGAAGTTTACTCATTTCTTTGACTTCTTTCATTTGCTTATAGAAGGCATTTTCTTAGAGAAGTCTATTTAATGTCTGTTTTATTCTTTCTATTTGAAGAAACCCTTCCATCATAAGATCAGTGCTTGCAGCCCTGTGTAGTATTAGCATTAACCCCAAAATTAATAAAATTGGGGTGATGGGAAATCCTCAAAGTATGAAAATGAGTGTCCTCCCCTCTTCAAGGCTGTAGCTTTGCTCATGATATTATGAAACTGAACAGCATGTTGCTGTTTATTGGCTTTGAGGTTTTCCTTGCGCATGGTAGGTATAGAAATGTAGGCCTCTTTTCCAAGTCTATTTGTGTTAAAGAAACTAGACTTAAAGCATATTCTTGACATGTAAAATATTGCTTTTACTGTTGTATGGAACATGGATGACTGTTTATATCAGTTTTGGATAATACGGCTCTTCTACAATATTTTCAGAGCAGCTCTGAATTGGAACCTAAAATCAAGTACAACTTGCCAGTTTCGTTAGGAAGTACTCTGGGTAATGAATTTTTTGGCATAGTTTCCATCGATCTTACATGACTGAGAGCAAAAAGAAACGATGCTTTGGTAGGCTTCTGTATGTTATTTTGCTGGCAATTGATCTTTCATTTTGCATGTTGTGACTGACTGCTAATTAAATAACTGGGATCAGTGTTTCATTTCAATTTTCTCTTCTCCTACAGTGTGACAAAATCAAGCAAGAACGAGATGAGGCTGTCAAAAAACTGGAGGAGTTTCAGAAAAGTAAGCTGATAATGTTAGTGGGGTTTTTTTGGTACAGAGTTATAAACATCACTCTGCATACTCTACAGCAGTGTTAAGAATGCTGAGATTTAGGTCCACTTGCTGTTTCTCCTTCAAAGCCTTGTTTTAAAGAGGTAATCCGGTGAGACTTTGACCATTGTCAGGCTAACTGCTGTCACAGCATTTATATGCTCTGACACAGGTAGCCATTCTTAATGGCTTAATTCAAATGTAGCACTTTCTCACGTGGATTCTGCAAGTGACTTTTGGAATGATATATGCTTGGATGAATGGGATTTGACCCTATTGCTGAGATTGCTGCTAATAATAATAGTAATGGTAATTTTTTTATGAAGGAGGAGTAAAATTACTTTAAGCACAGACACACCAATAAAAGTTTTTAGGATGAACTGCTGTCTCTTGATAATTTTTAGAGCAAGTTACGTCTTGCCTGGGCTGTGAGAATGTCAATATTCAGTTTTACACTTTTATGGTAATGGTTCTATTGAAACTGTATGGTGTCTGGAAGCAACAAAGCACATCTAATGGGAGTGGAAGTATCCTAGTGGAATAGCTCTTTAGAAGCGACAATTACAATAGGATTGTGGTCTGTTGTGTCTGGTTTGTGCCAGTATGGTGAACTGCACGGCGAAGCATCAGAAATGTGGATGAAGTTAATGCAGGAGAAGGAAATCACATGGTCTATACTTTTGTGTGACTGTGTTAATAGAGGAATTTGCTCACTTCTATTTTATAATTGTTCTTATGATACAATTATGGAAAATAATCTAAAATCAACAGGAATCATCTACTGCCTTAAATGATCTTAGATAACTGTTGTGTGAGGCAAGAATGTTTTCCAAGAAGTCTAATTCCTCTCGAAAAAACTGCAGCCTGTTTTGTTTTTGTTATGATATGAGGAATACCAGAGTGTGGCAGAAAATGTCAAGTAGTTAAGACTTAAAATTTGAAGTAATATTTGATGTTGTAAAATTTTATAGGTTTCTTTTATCTTCCTTTCACATTTTTAAAGGACATACCTTGTAAACATAGTGATAAAATGCCAGGAATATTAGGATTTTAAGGCAATAATAGAGCCCATTATTTAAACGACAATATAAAAGGCAATTATATTGATGAAGAGCTACATTGGCTTTGTGTCTGTGAATAAACTTGGCCTGTACTCAGCTTCTATTTGTTCTCCTGGCATAAACACATATTGTGTGTGATTCCAGTTTAATGGGGCCCCGTTTGTATGCCAAGCAGCTGCATTTTAGGCCCTATTGCGTGATTTCATAGCTCTCTGAAAATTGGTTCTATTGAGCACAAGAGATAGAAGGTGGTGGTGGGGGGGAAAGCTTCAACACACAATCATTCCTTTTCAATTGGAGCCAGCAAGGTTGATGACAACATGACCATTGTGTTATAATGATAAGACCACTAAGGATCTGTACCTCTCATCAAGGCTTTCACACAACAGCAGATACAATTTAATTCACTGCTCTGTCAGCAGTGCTGATACCATTATGCCGTCTGTCTCCACAGTTATAATCACTGTCCTCCGAGAAATGCAGTTGAAATGATCTTGAGCAGTCAAAGAAACTCTCAATTAAGGCTGCCACTTCCAATGTGTCAGATTGTGTCTTATGCACTTGGTACAATTTTCACTTCCAATCCTGTTTATTTACAATGTCTACCAGTAATTACGCTTAACATGTCATTTAGTGAGGGTGCCCCTGCCAAGGAGATTGTTGGGTGCTGCAGTACCATTGAGTGGGAGTTTCTCGCAGTCAATGCCATCAGCGGCTTTTAGTCCCTGATGGGATGCAGTAGTAATGTTGATAATGCAAGTATCGTGCTCATCAAGTCATAATTAGATGCCACTCAAATGTGCCACTTGTAATAACAGTGTTGATTCATGTTTTCTCGGTGACTGCAACTACTAATTAGTTAAGTGGTTTTTGGTTGGCCTGCATTTGCTGCGGATTATTATTACCCCTGAAAAAAACTGTCAAGGTTAGAGATGTTTCAGGCCACTTAGTGCTGCTTTATGAATTTTAATATTGACATAATAAGAACTTTGGACAGACTTAGGAAATAATATAAATTTTGTATTTAATTTGGAAAGATTTTTTTCCCCTGAGTTAATCATAATTGCAGGTTAATTAAGTTTAAATGAACCAAGAGTAATCCCTAGTTCTGCCATGTGAGCCCAACCCTTGTTTCCTAACTTTAGCCTTGCTTGAGGCTATTAGAATCCTATCTGTAAAATGGGAGCAGCTCCGTATCTCCACTGTTCCCTCATCCTGCCCAAAGCATTTCATTACTCCAAATTCCCAGAGCTAGGTAGAATAAAAACAGAAGAGGTATGGACATGTACTACCTGAAGCTTTTCCTCTCTCAAATTAAATGTAGCAGGTACGGCACACTTGGAGCAGATAATTTCTCCAAAGCTAGAAAAAATGGAAATAAAAAGACAACCAAAGAAAGAGGTGTGGTTGCTCTGCTGTTAGAAGACTTCATGTGAATATAGTTTTTGGACCAAGATTTCCCAATATTCTGCCCTGCTCTTTTTTTTTGGCTGCTCATATTTTGTAGAACTTGATTCTTGCATGCAGCTACTGATTTGACAGCAAACTCCAATGTATTGCTGGTTTCCTATGCTGTCAACGAAAATGTTAGTTAATATTAACTAAGTATCAATAAAGCTGCATAAATAACACTTGTTAACAGCCTGCTTTTTCCTATTCTAAAGTCCTGTTTTGTAGTCATTAAGATGACCTCTGGATATCAAAGAGAACTTAAGTATATCTCCTCAGTTTTTAGGCAAAAGTCTTGGAAGAGGGCAGGCAGGATCTTCTACCCAGTGGTATGAAATCACTAGTTTTTAAAGCCTATCTTCATGAAAATGAAAGGACATACTAGAAAAAGTCCTCCATATTTACATGATATTCTTCCAGCCTTGTTCCTACTCCAAAGTATTGTTCAACTGTGAACAGTCCTTTCTGCACATTGAAAATCTGACATTGGGCTAAAGAGGAATCTGTGCCATGAAATGACTTGGAGAATTAGGGTCCAGTCTGCTGCTTAGGACGGATAAGGGTGCCGGGAGCCAAGGAGGAGTTGCATTGATGAGCAAGGTGCTAGCCTGAGAAATGGGAAAATATTGTTGGGTTTTCTGCTTTGCTCCAGATTCCCTGTGCGACTTCAAGCTTGCCACTTAGAAGACGACTTTCAACACTAGTAAAGTAGCTATGTATTGCTGGAAGTTGAGGGGAATTACAAACCAGAATGTATCTGTGCTTTTATATTTCCTCTAACTCACATTGGTATCCTATGTTACAATATGAGATTTGTTCCATAACTTTTTGGTCACTCTAAGAATATTGTGTATCTTCGACACAGTGATGTGTACCCACTGCCGTAATAGGGATCCTGTAAGTGCAAAGGACAGATGTGTCTCTTGCTCTTTCAGCTGTGACATCAAATGTAGTAGCATAGCCATGTATTTCAGATGCAGTCAGACAGCTTGCTGTCGGCCCTGGTCTCATGGAAGATTGTGTGTGTCATGCTGGTGTCTGAATCTTTGTTGTGGACTGTGAAGGTTAGGTTGTGAGACCGTGGTGCTTATTTTAGGGCATGCTCAAGCACAGAGAGACTTCAAATAAGAACAAGTTCAGACACTACAGCCACATAGTAATACAGAACTTGGGTTGTTCAGCTGAGGCTGTCAAAAATCGGTCAGTGCAAGCAATGTTGAGTTTCCATCAGGATTGCATCCATTGGGGTGTAGCCCAGCTGCTGCAGGTAGCTTTGAAGCTGATGGGGCAGAACGAGATGAAGGAACTGTGCTGTAGTAATGATTTGACTTCATTGGAGCACGTGTTGTAGGAGGCACTGTGAATATGGAGGCTTCAGTCACTTAACCCCTTTCTCCATTTCCTAGTAAACTTGCCCCACGCCTATATGGGCTATATGTCCATCCTGCAGCTGCTCTTGTACAGTGTGTTTAGCAAGTGTGATGATACTTAGAATACCATAGAAACCCAAAGACTGGAAGGTGAAAGTAATCTTTGTAATACACCTGAGTTAATCTTGCTGTTTAAAAATATCGAGGTTCCAATCTCCTGAAAATGGCATCCATACCAAATTTTCAAGAGGATTATGATGGCAATCTTAAGGGACAATCTAATGATCTCACTCTGATTCCTCAAGTGTTAATGAAATAAAGATGATGAATGACGATGGTCAGGGAGGCTCCTGCTGGCCTTCTACTTCCATAAATTTATGCTCAGTTCTCCAGTTCCCCCTCTAATGCTGTAGACATGGCTTGAAAGCGTTGCTTAAAGCAATGAACCAAATATTCAATGTTCAAAATAGTTCCTATCCATGGAGATTATCTAAGTATGTACTTCCGTGTATTTGAACTGCTTACATAGAAAGTTAACAGAAAAATATGTAGTATTTCTGATCGTGGGATGCATGTGTCAAATGCATGTGTCAAATGCAGGAAAATACTGACTAATTTTTAAACTCTTCCCCTAGTTTCTCACATGGTTATTGAGGAAGTAAACTGTATTCAGAACCACCTTGAAATTGAGAAGACGTGCCGTGAAAGTGCTGAGGCTTTGGCTTCTAAGGTGAGAAGAATTATGGTGATTCTGTTTCATCCAATTTCTTTTTTCTTTTTTTTTTTTTTTTTAAACTTGAGATTATATGCATGTCCCATATGTGTTTTCGTATAATCTTGTGGATCTGTGAAATTGTTTTGAAGTGGCAAAAACTGTAAGCCATATGCAAGATGCAAAATACAATTCCTGCCTTTAAAGAAAAAAAAATACCCCATTTTAATTTAGTTTCTATTTTGGAACAGTAAGTCATGGACCAGCATCTTGATATCTAGGGGTTTTTATGCATTTAGGTTAAATGGAAAACAAATTTTAGAACTGTCCTGTGTGAGATATAAAACAATAATGAGCATTTCAGTGTCTAAATCAAATGGAAAAAGTCAACCACTGCATTACATTTCAGGTGATTGTTTATGAAAGCAAAGCGAGGGCAGGGGAAAGGTGACCTCCACTGCTCTGTTGATTGCGTCTAGTCTGATGAATTTAGCAAGTGTGTAATTTTCTATATTCCATCTCATCAGAAGTGCATTATTATTAAAGAATGTTTTTATCTCTCTTATATATTTTTGGTTGTGTAAAATGCATCTGAGCCACTTCATCAGAAAATGGATTACAGCAATTTTGAACCAAATTTCATTAGCAATGCTGACGGCCTTTTTTTTTTTCTCCCCCCCCCCCCCCATCCCCTGCCCAAAGTACATCCTTAGACGTGGTAAAAATCACACCAGCAAGAAATCACTTTAATTTAGATGCATTAGCAATGTACTTTCTGGAGGTATTTACTTAATTGTTTGCATAATGACACTATATTAGAATTCATAAGATAGACAATCAGCATATAAGTAAGAAAATGAACGTATTTATGCAACTTTTCTTCTTCTCTGCACTTTTCCTGTAACGCACGTACAGGGGCAGTCCAAAGACTAGCTTTACCCCGTGGGGCTGCTTTGCCAAAGCTGCTTTGTTTGTTGCTGTGAGCTGACTAAACCCTGTAAGATTCCTCACACCACCCTTCCCACTTGCTCAGTTTCGTTCTTTGGGAATGAGATGAGGAAGTTCTCTAGTAAATCTCCTGTAGTTGGGGGGCTGAGGAAAAGGGGGATCAAAGATGATTGCTCAGGTAAAAATTCAGGGTCAGCCTAACTGTACAGTATATGTTCTATTTGAAAGTAACTATCGGACTTCTGAAGTGCACGTTGACTTCGACATGTTGTACATCATTAGTAGAAAATCAAGTCTCATTCTTAGACCTGAATACAGGGAATGCTTGGCTGGTGGGTAGGCAGTTGCCCCAACATACGCCTGAACACCCTTGAGAGTGTGCTAAGCTTACTGAGAGCTGCTGGCACGGGGTGTCTAGATGCAAGACAGTGAAAGAAATGGTGAGAGTGAAACATTTGCAGCAATCCCTGTTGTGCAGTTTTTCCTGGCACCTTGATCAAGATGGAGATGCCTTACAGAACCTCTTCTGTATCATCCACCAACCAGTCATGTGTTTAAGCATCCAGCCCAGGGTGGTTTCTGATTTGTGGTTTGACCCATAAAGAGTTGGTTTATGATACGGCTTTCATCTTACATACGTTGACTTTACAGTAATAATTTCTGAGAATTGAAAATAATTCAAAAAAGTTTTGAGGTAATTCTGTCGTGACTGGGAGTATAGTAGTTGTGGTGTTTGTAGTTTATAAGCTAAATAGGGGCATAGGAGGAGGTAAGAGCTTTTAATTGACCAATTGATATAGCTGGCAAAATCGGATGAGCTTTCAGGAACACAAGCCCATCTTCAGGTCATTCAGTTAGGGCTCCTGTTGATGCTGGTACATGCTGAAGGGTAAGGAGCTGAAGCAGCTATCACAAAGAATGCGTAGCATTAAGAAAGCTTGATAGTTGATTTGATTTGATTTGAACCTACACAGGGTATTTATTAATCAGAAGTACCAGAGAGGAAAGAAAGGCATGGATGAAGGATCATGTTGAATACAAGCCTCCTCAGAGGAGAAAGTGGGCAAGCTTCCCATCTTCAGACCATTATAATGTTGAATGGAGCATTTAATCTAATGTTACTTTTTCTTCTTTGTTTGATAGATCTTTTAATGATAAGGGAGAAAAAAAATACAGTTGACTTTTTTTTTCCTTGTACAGCAGCTTAAAGACAGACTAACTAGCTTCTTACTGTTTGTGCTTCTCAATTTTCAGCTGAACAAAGAAAATAAGACCTTGAAAAGAATTAGTATGCTTTATATGGCAAAACTGGGCCCAGAAATTATCACTGAAGAGATTAACATTGATGAGGACGATTCATCCACAGATACGGAAGCTAACTCTGGATCATGCAATTCTGTGCATTGTCAGCAGCAAATAAAAGGTGAGCGTTGTTGCTGAGCCTACACTACCATACAAGGCAAAAGTTGTCTAAAGAATGGCTGTAGTGGTTTGGACCAGAGATCTCTCTGGCTCCGAGTCATGCTTCTGAGAGTGGTCATCAAAGGATTTCCAGGAAATACTGTAAGAACATGGTAGGCTTGTAGTGATACTGTGTAAGTTATATGGTGCATATACAGCCTGCAAAGTAAGTTACAATGCAATAAAAAAATGGGATCTACACAGCTAAGAGAGTTCAATGTTACTGAGTTGGTAAAAGAAATATTTCCTTGGATCCTTAACAAAGTAAAAATTAAGCAGAAGGACAAGGTCACCTTGCAATGCAAGGTCAACTGCATTGTTACTATTTCAAAGCTTGTAAGACAGGACTCTCCATTTCTATTTCCATTGTGTACCTTTGTATGCACTAACTTCATTCATATTCCAGAGCTATTACCAAACAAGCAAAGGGACCAGGTAAAACAGCAAGGCTTGGGAACATGGAAATACATTGATAAAAGAAATCTGTGCTTTATTAAGAAATTTCTAGTTCCCTTTTGAAAGGCAATTCATATTTCTATGACCCAAAATCTGCCTTCCTTTCTTGTCTAACTCTGTGATGAAGTAATTGTGATGCTGTATATTGTTATATCATAGTATCCCAAAAAGGGGAATGCCCACATTCTGCATTTGGTGACAGAGAAAGAAATTAAGTGGTCACTTTTTAAAAAAAAGCTTTCTTTTTTTTTTTTCTGATAAGTTACAATAGCAAATAATGTCTAAGTACAGCTGTCCTGAACTTTCAGCCTGACCTTGTTAATTGTTTTCTGTTTGAATGCAGCAGCCTCAATGAAGTGGTACAAAGTATCACTGAGAAAAAAGAATGATTGTTTTAAAAAAGCTTAAAAATATCGCCAACCCACGAAAAAAACCCACCAAAGAAATCGGATGTCACAGTACCCTTCTATAATAAGCAGTTTTCCAACCAATACATGTAGGAAAAGAGGCAGAGAACAGTATGATCCACACCATGCAACCCATCTGAATCAGAAATAAGACTGGAGTTCCTCCTATCTTTTATTGGAGAAAGATGTCAAGGATACATTTAAAGACAGCAAAGTCTCTGGCTGCAGATCAGAGAACGTGGTTAGGAGGAGGGTAGCAGGGTGAAATAGATATTTCAAGAAAGGTTCTGAAGTATATGCTTTCTGTCTTGCTGACGAATTCAGTAAAGAACGAAATGTGGCATGTTGTGGAGGATTTAGAACTTCTGGCTTCTGCTCCTCTCTGGCCTTAGTATTAAATCTTAATGACCTTACTTTTAACAAGTGCTGAGTATTTTAAAAACATTGGCATCCCATTTGCTAGAGGAAGATATTCCATCCCAGTGCCTCGAGAGAAGTGTTTGTGTGCATGGTAGCGGAGTGATCTGACAACATGCACCAAAAGGCAGCGTTAGGGCTGTGTCCCTAGCCTAAGCCAAGCTGCATGGCATTTGTCTTCAGGGAAAAATCTGAAGTTACATCTTGGATTACCTGCTAAGTGAAAGACCTTATGCAATGAAAGATGTGTTTTCAAGACTCCCCTCAATGCTTTGTGGTGTTGCCCAAGGTAAAATCTGCTCTTTTACGTATGTTTATTATTCCAAGCAGTTGTGTTTTGTGTTGGGAATCTTGGAAGTCTTTTAGCCTTCTCACCATTCAGTAAAATATTGGATGTTTCTTGGAATGATTCCTTCATTCCCACCACTTTTCTGTAAGGGTATACAAATAAGGTAGTACAGTCTGAGACTCTTTGATTAAAACCCTCTCATTTATTAAAGGGTTAAAATTTTGTCCCTCATATATCTGCCTCTATTTTTGCTATCTCATACATTAGGGAAAGGTGATAGTAAAGCTGTAGTTCCTAATGGAAGTGTAGAGTGGTCTCAGAGTAATACCTGAAATTCATTTATAGGTTTTGGATTTTCTTTTTCTTTTTAGCTGACCTTTCGGATATAACAAGTGAAAACTCAGCTGTGTGGGTCAAGCAGTTTAGTGCATACCCTGTATCTGAAAAGAAACATTTCTTGTACACATTTATAAAGGTTTAGTTATATGGATATGCTTTCTTCCCTGTATGAGATTGATATATGTATTGTAAGACCTCACTTAGTCCAGTTACCATAAATTTCAGTGAGACATTTTTTTCCATTAATTTCACTGGAAAGCACAAATCCATAAAACAGATGATTTGGTTCAAGAATCTTCTGGGAAAGCGAGTCTTTTTGTTTACTTGAGAATGTGTGTGCCTTTAATTTGGAGGAAAATAAATCTGAGGCTCCTGGATGGGAGGGAGGGGCTGGGGTAGAATCAACATTGCCAAGAGGTGAGACCAAACAGAATGACATCCAGCATGTCATCATCATCTGCAATTGATTAGCAACAATTTTCTCAACTCATGGCTGGTATTCAACGAATAGCAGTGCTATGAAATACTGGAAGCAGGTGGGGAATGAGAGCACTTACTGAAAGCTAATATATATCAATAAATTTATATTTTTGTGGTGTTTTTATGTTACCCTAAACCTTGATACATTATGTATGCAAACTGATCTCATGTTAAGAAGTGATTATAATCAAATGTTTTATTCCATTGTGAATTTAATTTATTTCATATTTTGATAATTAAGGAACAAAAATTCTGAGGGGAAAATTACAAGTATTAGCTCTTCCATCAGTAAAGGTTATATTCTGACTCCGTTCACACAATGTTACAAAGACTATAAATTGGCAGCTGTTCAGGACAATTTCTTCAGTGAAAACCTCCCAAGTATTAACTGCCTGTTGTTTTGTTTATTTCCCTTGTGACAAGAACTCATGATCCAAAAAGAATTGAAGTGCATTAATTTGTTTTAAAGGACACCTATTAAAAATTGCTTTCTGCTACCTCCGTACCAGAGTCTCTGTGATGTGACAGTCTCCTGAGTAGGACTGAGGACACTCTGTGGTGGCAGGATTGGCCCCATTATAGCAGGAAATGAATCATTCAGAATGCAAATAAAGACGGCAGTACTGAGCAAGGCAGCTTACCTCAATAGAGTAAATCTGAAACGGTGGCCTAGTTATAGATCTGTTACTTGACACTTACACAAAGTTCCTAAATTATTGAGGATGTACCTTGAATACAACTGGTGCTTTGTATGCAGGCAAGGTGTTTCATACTCCATTGTACTTGGATTGCTATGACATTTCCTTTGTTGTTTTCTTCCAAGAATAAAATATATTTTTCATTTCCTTCCTCAAACTGTAGAGCTGCGAGATCAAATCATATCTGTTCATGAGGAAAAGAAGACCTTAGCCATTGAACTGGAAAACCTGAGGTGCAAACTTGTAGAAGTAATTGAAGAAGTATGTATTGTACCATGGAAGGCGAGACCATGTTAGCGTGTAGTCAGTACTTTTTGTATCTAATTTTGCTAAAAATGCTCAGTTGTGAAGTTAATTGAATACTATCTAATCGCAGCCTTCCCATATGATGGACCACTTAGGGCATACGCCTAGAAGGGGCCTTCTATGTCAGAGTCCGGTCTGTTGCTATTGCTGGCACATGACTTTTCATGATCTGTTCTAATGCGCATATTATAACTCTCATCTCCCCTTCCTGACAGCCCCTCACCCATCACAGCCTGAGGGGATTTTTGGATTTCCTTAAACCTGTAGATGTGCAAGAAACACTTTTGGAGAATGTCCAGTTTAATCACTGGTGCTACTTCATTGAGCGTATCCTTGAGTTTAGCCATTGGCAGTGCCCTGTCATGGTAATTAGACCAGCAAATTGGCTTTTTGAGCCAGCAGAGTTTCATTCCTGCTTGAAAACTGGATAAGCCATGTACTGATGCAAATCAGGACATAGTGGCTCTTCCTGTCTATGCAACACTTGCATTCAGAAGGACACAGCTCACCGCTCTTGGACAATAAACAGAGCCCAGGAAAAAAAAACAAACCAGCAGCCTGACTGTATCAAACTGCAAACAGTCAAGGGCAAGCTAGTAACTTTTCAACAAGGTGCTATGGTGCCTCATCCTGAACGGTTCCAAAAATGTTATATTTGCAGCTGTGACTGGTACGTGCCATGCGACTGGGCCATGGGAGGATTAGTTCATAACTGTTTTATGACATCTGTTATGAGGTCTGTAAGTTGGGGTAAAAATGCTTTCCATCCCACTGGAAGCCCTAACATCAAGCCAAACCTAAGAAACAGAATTACTGAAAGCAAAATATTGCTTACATTATGTATGTGCTGTATGCCTTATGCCACTAACTAAAATACTCTTATTTTCATTTGTTCTTTGTACTTTTCTAGGTGAATAAAGTGAAAGAAGAAAAGGATGTTTTGACAACAGAAGTTAATAAGCAGCAAAAACTGTTGGAGAAATGTAACAGAGGTGTGTGGTCTAAGCAGGTTCTGTAACAGTTTGCTACATCCTTTGCAGAAGCTTCAGAGCTTTTATGTTGTAGTACAGAGTAGGTTAAAGAACAGTGACTGTGGTCCAGATCTGACAGTAGGCCTTATTGCTGCAGGTACTGCATAAACACATGGATTATTCTAGACTGTCTGTACTCCAGGAAAATGTGACAGGGTAAATAGCAAGTTATATGTGAGAACAGGAAAGCTTTTTGCTCTGTGGCACAAGCAGCAAACTAGGGCAGGAAGGCAGTCCTTCACAGAGATGGAGTTTGAGCCTTAATCTCCTGTTTTCCTAAACTGTTACATCAGCCTTCCTTTTAGTTGGGACACAGCTAATAATTTTGAGTATCTAAAGACCCGGGAGCAACTTGTTGTATGTTCAGAGGTTGATGAGGAAAAGGCAAGCGTGCTGCATTTTACTGAAGTGGAAGACAACAGGTCTGGGCAAGATATAGTAGGGCATATCCTGTAAGCTTCCACCAAATGTTCATCTCTTGCCAATTCCTTGTGTCCGCATTGCGTAAGCCTATGACAGGCAGTACTTGAAGACTCTTAAAACACCAAACTTCAGATAGGTTGATTAGACGGATCAGCCTGAAGAAGCTTTTGGTGGGATAGTGTGGCAGATGAAAAGTTTCTGAAATGTTTTGTTTTTTCTAAGCATGATCAAAAGAACAATCCCTTGTTTCATATTTGCCTGTTTTCTAGGAATTAGGAGTTATACAGGCTAGGTCCTAATGCACTGGCAACATAAAACAAGATTTTTTTTGTATGCTTGAAATGAGCTACCAAAGTATCTATTCAATACCTACTGTATTCCGTGTCTATGTGGCACTGTCTTGGAGCTGTGTAATCAATACATTTCAGTCAGAGTTGGTGAATTTATCTTAAATCTTTCTAAGTGTGTGGGTTGTCTGTTGGGGTTTTTTGCGTGGTTTGGTTTGGGGTTTTTTTAAGTTAACGTCATTTTGAGAGTCAGGTGGGCTGGGGTGTCTATCCCACTGTCTAAAATACCACTTACTGTATGTAGCTTTAAAAACTGTTACGCTCATCTCCAAAAAAGCAAGGAACTTGTGTACAACAGTGTTAGAAATCCAATGTTATCACCCTGCACGCTAGTCTTCAGCCAGTAAGAGCTAAAGCTTACCAAGATAATGTAAGTGGTCGGTGAGACATGTTAAGAATAAATGATGCTCGAGTACTAACAAATGATCCTTGCTGTCCTGGACTGAGGCCTGTTTAGAATGGTTTGGGGGAGCGTGCCCCATGGTTAGCTTTAGCCACCTGTATAAGCCTCACTTTTGTAAGCACAGTTTAAATACAGGCAACATAAAATTGCACTGCTTGCTTCTTGAGAGTCCTTTAAATCTCTATTGTAAGGGAACACATCAAGCCTCAGCCCAACCAGGTAGGCAAATACAGGTGCCTCCAAAATAACATAATAATCTTTGGTAGATTCAGCAAGGCTCTTTTGAGTCTTTGGTCGCTTCCACCCAAAGATGCAAAATATGATCTGTGCTACGTGATGGCTGTTACTGGAGATCTTGAGTCTGGATGGGAGGAGTATTACTCTATTCAGAAGATAAGTAATTGTGCATATATATAGTGAGGTTTAGAGCAAGCAGGACAAATATTGCAAAGCGGACTGTATATGGAAATGTAAAACTAGGTTACACCTTCATTTAAGGATTCATGGTACTAGGGAGTAACAGCTTATCTGGGTAAATCAAGCAGTAAGTACTTTCTTCTTATTTTGATTAATTCCACTTTTACTTCTGATCTTGTTTTATTCTTATAAACAGTGTCTGTGCTGGCAGTAGAGGAATATGAAGAGCTTCACGTAAACTTTGAACTGGAAAAGAACCTGCGGAAGAAAGCAGAGTCGTTTGCACAAGAGGTGAGTAGTCAAGAAAAAGAGATCTTGTAAAATGAAGACATTGTAACTGGGCAAAAACCTGCCAGCTTAGATGACTTGTTTTCAATTCCCAGCTCTCGTACAAAAGATGACTTTGAATGTCCACGTACTACTTAGCTAACATCTGTACTTCATCCGTAAAATGGGTTTACTGTTTCAACAGCATTTATAAAGCACTTCAGAATTATCCATGCAGTCTTACCTCTTTCCCCTTTTAAAGTGAGGCTTTAAATTGATAATGGGCTTAGTCAGCCACAACATTTCAACGTGGTATATGTAGGGGTTGGATCTGGGAAGGATTAGCTGCCTTTCTAGTGATATAATTTGAAGCACTGTGTTTTTCCTGAAAAATATGTGAACTCACAAAAAAAGCATTGCAAAATACAGTATTAGTTGAGTTTGTGCAAGTTTGGCTGCTATTTAACATATCCCTTTTGAATAACCTGTTGCAGGGAGCATTCCAGCTGAAAAATATTGTTTCCATGTTTTAGAAAAGGTATAAATGCCCAAAGAGGAAAATGAGTTACTGGGCAGTATTATAGAATGGCTGGTGGTTGCTCTGATGGCTTGTGACTGGCAATGTTTGCCTTAGAAAATGCTGACAAACTCTTTCATTTTCTTGATAGACTGAAGCCCTATAAAATCATGAGTTTGTTTTTTTTTTGGGGGGGTGGTTTTTTTTTTTTCTCGTGTGCTTTTTCTATTTGCAGTCTGGATTTTGAGAGCTCTGCACTTGAGTTATATTTTAAAGCTTTTCTATCCCAAGCTATGCATCAATATTTTCTTTAATAAATGCTGGCCTTCCTAAGTAATAATTTTTCAGGGAGCTCAGGTTTTAAAGAAAGCCATTATGTATCAAAATTACATGAGTCATCAGTACAGAGATATTGTAAATAAGGGAAACATCTAACATCTGATATGAAGTAGATTTTAGATTTTGAAACCATGGCTGCCAGGAAGCAGGTATTTAGCCTTCAGGAAGTCAGCTTTGTTTGAGTAGAGAGCTCTTTTGCTTTTTGTCTTTGCTGCTGCTGTTTTTCTCTCAAAAAAAATTAAAAAATGTATTTGATAGCTCTGCTACAGCTAACTGCATTCAGTCAGTGATTGTAAGTAAGGGCATGCATACATTTTGAACCCATACAGAAAACAGTGAATAGGCTTACTGTGTTCTGTTAATCTTGTGGGTTTTGCTGGGTATTTTGAGTGTTTTGGATATGAACAGAAATCATATAGCAAGATTTTAAACAAAACACATTTTGGGGGATTTGAGATGAACTGTAAGTAAATTCGGAAATCTGGAAGATGGGGTGAGGAAGTCAACCCTGATGTTGCTTGTACTCACTCGTGCCTGAGAGCTCTCTCTCTCTCTGTGCTGTGTACAAACATTTTAGAACTTCAGGGCACCTGGGCCAAGGGTACTGGTTCTCTTTCTCCTTATTCCACCTTTTGCCACTCTTCCCATTTCTTTCCTTTGCAAGGTCACTCCGTTGACCCTTTGGGAAACCCACTGAAGGAGCTAACTTGGCAGAAACCTAATAATTTCTAGGTACAGATCAATTTCTCTTTCTGTTAATAGGAAAATTTGCATTTGAGTAACAGGGTTGGGTGCTCGCCCTGGAGGAGAAAGGTATTTGCAAATTCACGTGTATTAAGCTTTGGCAGATTCTCTTTCATTCATATAGGTATATGGTATAACCTAGCTTTAGATATAAACTACTGCTTATCAATTCCACTACTGAAGTGTCAATCATTCAATGAGTCAACTTGTAATTGAAGTAAATTTAAATTTATGTAACTGGTATGTATACATATACCTGCAGTCTCCTGCCTATTGTCAGTATTTCTGCCACATGTTGAAAATGTAACAGGCAAAGCTAAAGCAGCTGACACATTTTCCCCTCAAGGGAGTAAGAAATGATAGAAATGAAAATTATTTACTGATTATTAAAATGCCCTGTTAACTCCCAAATCTTAAGTATAGAGATGGACTTTTCAGGATGCTCTTAGAGTCAAGAGATGTGGGAGAGAAATCACTCAAGAGGATTGATTTCAGAAATCAAAGAGACTGTACATGCAGCTTCCTCCAAACCACACTTTTACAGAGCTTTGTGGGATGAAGCCCAAATTCCTCTGCTGAGCAGAACTGGATACCTCCTTTTTGCCATGGCTTCAGTGCCATTGGGCCATTCACATTTTGATCAAAGGCTCACTATGGTTTTTCAGAAATAAAAATGAGATTTCAAATTCCATTCAAATTTATTAAAGATACAGGCATTTATTAGTGACCAAAAGTTGTTAAACAAAATATTACCTATGTTTATTAAATAGTCATTTGGATTTTTTTCAATATTCTTACCAGTCTTTGTTATAAAATGTTACCTTACTGCAACTATTTTTAAATTTTAGGAAACCTGGATTTGTTCATTACCCATGCTTTTATGATAACTATTTTTATAATGTCTTTTTTTTTTTTTTTTTTAAACCTCCTGAGATTGTGCAGGCATTATTGTTTTGTTAATGGTGTTTGTTGACTGTAATATCTGCAGAAGTGTTATTTTCAGAAAACAAATTTCTAAGAATGTTCATTTAGCATGCATTATTACAGTATCTATCTTGCATCTCCTGCTGTTGCTTTGCTTTATCATCTGAAGTAAAGAACAATTATGTGCTTCTGTTCGTTAACTGACAACAGAAGATTGTATGTAAAGGTCTTGCACCTCTCAGAAATGAGTAATATATAAATGCATACTTAGGCTGGTTTTCAGATCATAAAAAGAGTATAATCTGATACTCTGGGACCAGAATGTTGCTTCTGTTTAGATTCATAACTGTAACATTTAGACACCTATACTTTTTGAAAGATGATATTTAAAGTACTTTTTATATTTGACCGATAGGCAAGCTGTTAAGTACAATGCCAAAGAAATGCTGATTATCTGCAAACAAGTACTTCTTGGTTTTTGTCATTACTTAGTTGTTGTCTTTTCTGAAAATATGGGCCCCTGTTGTTACAGATGGACAGTGTAGCTCTTCACTTGAGGCTCTTCATTCCATGAAGTTCTCCAGTCCAAAATGGAGCCATTACAACAGTGAGCTTCAGGCCTGTGTTAGTCTTCCTTTTGTGTACCTACCGCTTTTCCTTTTGTATCATGCTATTCAGAAAGATTTTTGGAAAGTTTTTTAACATACAACAGCATGTGACAACAAAGGCATTGCTCAATTCTGTTTGGGGAACGAGTAGCATTTCAAATTACTTGAAAGTTCTATTATCATTGGCCTGGTTTCACACTTGATGGTGTCCTTTTGGTGACCTGAGACATTACAGAGACAGGCTCTGGCCCACAACTGTATCCACAACAGCAAAGCTTTATGCTCGGGTGAAGTTGTATGAGCGTCCTCTCGCATGGATCATGCCGCAAGGTCGCAGCTGTGTTTTGAGAGCTGAGGTTTCGATGATGTGCTTACAGGAGCTGTTTGGATTATGCAAAAGATGTGCAGGAATTTTCTGCTTGCTTTCATCAGCCACATGTTTTCTCTGTCCCTATAAAATGTTTCTTGAAAAAAACAAAAATCCTGCTGGATTTTTGCTTGGATTTTGCAGAAGCCGCAATAGTTGGTTGTGATAAGCTGTGCAATGTTGAGAGAAGGAATAGCTTTGGTAAAGGGCAACACTGCATCTTCAGTGCTTTGTGCTCGACTTGTTTGGAGCACTTTGAGAAAGGAAATAGGCTCCAAGTAGCGCAGGTGTCACCACAGCGCCATGGCATAGACTTCAGAATGGCACATCTTAGTGTTTCGTATTACTGTTTGTGACATCTCAAACAGCTTAGATGTGTCTTTTAGCTCACTGAAATACGGGCTTACTGCCTGTGGAGGGGCTTGCTTGGTGGTGGGCATGTTGCCTTTCTAAGGGGCGGAGGTATCTGAAGCTTGCCTTCACGGGGGGAGTTGGCCCATGTGTTCAGATTAACCCTTTTCTCCATAGCGTGGCTTCATCTTTTAGCTTTGCTCTCCTGGGGTTGCATCGCGGTTGCGATGGGAGGAGACCTGATGAGCGGCTGGTGCGGGCTCTTTTTGAAGGGATGCCCTTGGCGTCCTGCCCTTCTGACAAGTGAGGAGGATTTGCCACAGAACATGAGCAATTGGGAGTGCAGGTGTGATATATGGATAATGGGCGGGTGAGCGTGTGTGCAGAAGCGAACACAGATGGGGGAGAGGAAAGACAAGGAGCAAGAGAGGGAGGGAGCAAGCACATATAGGAGTGAGCGAACACTTGAAAATCAGAGCTTTTGATTTAAAAAAAAAATCCAATACGGCTTTAATTATAGTCATGCTGCTGGCACCACCATAATATATATTTAATTAATCAAAAATGATCCAACTTCAAACATTAGAATTCGTGCTCTTTAGAGGTTCTAAAGAAACTGAGTAAATATTGTCAGCCGTGGTGTGGAGAGGGGGAAGGAAAAAGAAAGAGGGTTTGAAGTGAGTCACAATCCATTGTGAAAGGTACAGGAATCTGCATAAAATAAATAGAGTGTGTAAGGGGTGGGGGCATGGAAAAATCTGTACCTACCTGAATAAAATGGGGTTGTTAACGGAGGAATCTTGGCAAGCTTTACCAGAATTCTAGTGTCATGTTTTAAGAGACACTTTAAGATCTCTCAGCTCTTTGTGGAGCAGTTTATAAGAAAACAAAGGAAGGCAGAGAGTATCTTGAAGGCCATCGCAATAATATAGAGGCTAGCCCTGAAAAGCACTCTTCCACAAAGATGAGCAAAATACAATACATACAGCCAAAGCAAGCCAAAAGGGGAGGAACACAGTGAGAGAAGTGAATTGAAAGTCTTAGCAATGTAAAAATCCCAGGAGTTTAACAAAATAATCTGGCATAAATGGTTTATTAAGCATACATCCTGCCTTGCAACAATATTTTGTAAAGTGAACAGTTTATTACTGTCGTGTGTGCTGGCATGGAGACAACCCCTGCACCTAAAGTTACTCTGGAAACCTCCCAGAGAAGAGGCAGTGTTCTCTCAAAGTTAGTACTGAGCTATTGTTTTCTATCCTCTGTATCCTGGATAAATAGAAATGAAGTGTCAAACTGCTGAGCAGGTTTGCTGGGGTTCCTCTCACTTCTGAGGCTAGCATAGGCTTTTTCTCAAAACACACAACTGGAAAAAAAACCAGAAGGGTTTCCCAAGTGTTTATGGTTATCTGTAGAATAGTTTGTGGTTTGAGAGTTTGAAAGGCTGCGTTCAAAGGAACTGTGATCCAGATGGATTAAAAAAATCTATGATATCTGTAATGTGCATCGTTCACCTTTTCCTTGACTTTCCCTCTAATTCTCCATACTTACAGATTCATTAAAACAGCATACTATACCTATGTCTGTGTTTCTAAGTAACTATTACACAATATCATCTTTGCATGTAACTTGTTTCCCTCAAAATGCCTGCATCCCGTGCCTGGGCCAGTGCACAGCTGATGTTACTTAATCTGGGACTGAATCTTCCCTTATTGAAAGATAAAGCGTGTCTAACATTTTATAAGACTTAAGAAAAATTATTGTCATTCTTAACAGATGTCTGCACTACTCATGAGGTTGTGTGCGATGGATTTGGTTATCTCGATGACATGAGCTCGCAAAGAACTCTTCCTCAGATGCATTTGTGACCTTTTGGGTTAATTTGTGAGGACTTTTGCATTAACATTCTACATCTGTGAGTGGATACTGCAAAACCAGCACTCATGCAGCAACTCTGTGCTTGCAAGTACCACACTCTGTGCATTACCAAGGATAGTTCAACAGCAACTGGTATCTGCAGATAATTAATTTGCAGTCCAGCTGACTGAACTGGACATAATAATTAAAGAGACATGATAAGCGGTTAGTACGTGAATTCTCCTGAGCTTGAATGTTACCACTTTTGAAGCATGATGTAACACTAATACGTTTCATCAAGCTTTTTCCCAAGAACAGGCTTCTGAAACAGTAACAGAGGTATGCTCTAGGAAACTATCCCTTTGGTCTCTCTCTCTTTTTTTTCCTTTCTCTTTTTTGTTCAGGCAATTAATCTATTGGGGAAAAAAAGTGAAGAGGTTTCCTTCTTTTTCATGTGGTATATGATCTATTTCTGAATATATTAGATGGTGTCTAAATACTGTAAGGCTGTGAGCGTTAGAGAATGTATCACTATATTTCTACCAAGAAAACAGTTAACTGCAGGAAATGAAGAAATAAGTAAAAATAGAGATTTTTTTTTTTTTTTTCCCTTTATTCTGGGCCTCGGGCAGTTATGCCTCATAAGTGAAGAATGAGTGCCACAGTTTGAAAAACCCTTTTGTACAGGACAGGCTGGTAAAATAAATAATACTGTGTTTTTAAGGAAGGCACAATGCTGATGGGGATTCAGTTTTCTCACACTCAAAATACATGGTCCAAGCACCTCTGTGGTGAGAAGCAAACGATGGACAAGAAGTAAGGTTACTCATCTACTCCAGCTCCCCCATTCTGAGTAAACTAGACCTCTTCTTTTGAGCCACAAAACTTCTGAATGCTACATCTTGTAGCTCTTTAGAAATAGTCCCTTTAGAAGTTGTCTGGCAGTTAGCAAAATAACTAAAGCAACTATTGTATCTTTATTAGTCTAAAATTGATGCAGGTCTTAACAAAAACTATTAACCATAAAATACTGTGAATCACCTAGAGAGAGAGGAGTGACTGTTGGCTGCCCATTACTATGCATATGTCCTTTTTCATGATCATGTTGCTCAGTTTTCTGTGGCAGTTTGAAAATCCAGCTAGGGTTAGTCTTTGAGTCTTTGGCTCCTCTGGAGGAGGAAGTCTATGAAGGTCATAGCACATTGTCAGAAATGCATCGCTCTGGTTTTCCATGCTTCACTTCGGGGTTGTTTTTTTTTTCTTTGTTAGAGTCTTGTCCTATGCCCTCCATACCCTTGATATTAGCCGTTTGGGTAATCTTCTCTTTCTGTCTGACATCACATGACAGTTACTTTCCATAGAAGCAGTTCCCAGGCGGGGAAGAATATAAGCACCAGATAAAAAATTTTCAGATCAAGAGTAATGCCACATGCACTTAGAATTCAGGTTGTGCTGAAGTAAGTTTTCTGGATTGTGTCCTAACTGCAGAACCCATTTATTTGTTGTAGCTTTTTTCCTGAGTAGTGCTTCAGACACCTATGAACCCACTAAACTGCAAGGGATTTGTAACTCATACGAGGCTGATACCACTGCTTGATGTGCAGCTTTGAGCCTGAGTGTAGAGAGAGCATTTCTAGTTCAATGTCCAAACTATGGGTGTGTTTCTTAATGTGTTTTAATAAGATACATCTGTTTCTCAACTCTTGTATCAAAAAAACCCCACTAGCCATTGTTTCCTGCTGTAATATTTATATGCAGTGAAGCTCAGAAGCCCAGGTGTACAGTAATAATACAGTACAGTTAAGTTAATATAAATTAATAAAATACAGTTCAGTACAGTTAAACAGTTACAAAGTTAGAGTTTATATATATTTTTCCTGATTAGTCATTGAACTAAAATCCACACCTGGATTTATATTTTAAACTGAGTACCTCCTGAATTTAGAGCCACTTAGTGCCCTGTCAAGCCATAATCAGACAAGATCACTCTGTCCTCCCCCCATCACATAAAATCCTTCAAACAGCCTGTTCTTTTGGGGAGATAAAAGTACCTTGACCCTACCTCTGTTGAGACTTATTTCAGGTCTGAACACAAGACTGTAATGCCTCAGGGTACACATAATGCAATAGATATCAGCTTCTGTAAACTATGACAAATGTAAATGAGTGAGTTACCACTCCATAACGATGACTTACTGATTTTTCACTAGGATGTGGAGGGGATGGACCAGTGCTGCCAAGGATTGAAATCAGGACCAACTGCTCAGTTGACTGAGCGTCTCTTTTCTGTTTGAGACTTCTGAAGTTTGACTCTGCCTTGCTACATACCGTTTCTTATTCTATTCATAGTGGGTAGCATTTGCCACTGATTTTTATTTTACTTTACGCAGCCAATGATTACCTCATTATAAGAGTGCTACTGTGTTGAGACATTCTTCCCCCTTCAAGCTGTAGCTAAGACAAAAAAGTTATTCTACAGAGTGAGTACCCAAATGATGTGTAGATGGAAATGTAGCAACATACGGACATTAAAGCATTTCCTTTGGCCTCATTTTGCTCCTGGGAGAGAAGTTAGTTGGAAAGCATCCAGTTATACCCTGAACGCTACTTGAACGACGATGGAAGTTCCCAGGGACTTGACACTAACAGAGTTGCTTTCTAAGTTTTTTAATGAGGAAGAATTCCTTTTTCAGCTCTGGTGTAAACAAAAAACAGCTGCAGCGAATGCTCTGTAGGGTAATGGTTAGAGCAAGGGTCTGAGAATGAGGTGTGGCCCCATTAAGGTCAAGGGAAAAACTTCTGTTATTTTCAGGATTTCGCCCCCTTCTCTTTCCCCCTCCCCAGTTCTTGTGCAAACTCTGCTGATGGAAAGTGGCCAAGTCCCAGATTTCCTGCACTTTGGAGCTTCTGTTTGTAAACTCAAGAGGAAAATAGACGTAGCTGGTTTGCACAACACTTGGAGATTTTCTAAATGAAAATGGTAGATGTAAGCAAACTATTGTCCTTTGTGATCTGCCTTTAGCTTCAGTCATGGTTTCAGTAGATTCCTACAGCATTGCCTTACGTTTCTAGCATTGATTGGGATACTCTGCAGATAATTGTCTAGCAGGTGGCAAAGTCGGAACTAATCCATCAATTGGTTAAATTCCACCTAGTCCAAATAATCCTGTTAGTAGCTGTTTTGCCCTTTCAGCAGTCACTTTAATTAATATTCAGGGTTGTGCAGGCAGCCAGGTTTCTGCCCTGCTGAAGCAGGAATTGTTTTTTAAATTTTAAATTAGAATTAATTTTGAAGGGTCTTTTTTGTCCCGTGTCAAACACACAGAGCAACCTCTCAAAAACTTGCAATCAGTTTATCACCAGCTTGCTTTCTGCTTTATCTACCACTACAGTCTTCTCTAGTTTTGTCCCTTCCATACATGTCCCTTTGGAATATGCTAGTACTTCAAGGACATGTATGAGTAACTTCTGAAATGGATGGGACTCCCCATGAGAAATTGATTCCCATGTGTCTAATTACAGCATTGTTATAAGCAACAAGATTTTTTTGTGGTGCAGAAGACACTTTCACATATATTGTAAGCAGGAACATATTTGCAATATCATGAAAGCATGATAATTGAAAATACGGGGCTTCATGTGGAAACTTCTGAACGAAAAGGTTTTCACCCAAGTCTTCAAAAGGATTTTTTTTCATTTTGTTGCAGAAGAGCATGAAACAAAGTGAATATGAATTTTCTACATTTGGTGAAGTATCTGCTCAAGTTGAAGAAATCAAGTTGCTCTACTTGATTTCTTCTTGTTTCGGCAGCTTTCTGCTCACTCAGGATGGAATAATTTGGTTCTGTTGGTTTTAGTGGCAAAAACTCAGGGAGCAAAAATCTGGAATTATCACCTCAAACTATTTTTCAGATTCCAAAAAAATGAAACCCAAGTTCTCACTTTGCTTTGAAGGTTCACAGTAGGTAAACTGCGATGTTTGCCAAAGGTGGCTTCTAGGGAGATGTTGTTTCTGTCAGGGTTAAATAACTTTTGACTGACTTAACAGGAAAGCAGGATGCTTTAAGACAGTATTGAGTTCTTTAGCAGTGATTTAGAGGCCTTTCTAAAGTATGATGTTTCAAAGATGCTGTTTCTTTTAAGAAGATAAAATGTTAAACAAGTAGATGATTTGCAGTACAAAGGCAAATCTTTATGGGTTGGGGTGGGTAGCTTTGATTCTGAACTTCTCTTGCCTTTGAATTGTTTTTGCCACAGCCCTACTAGTGTAAGGTAACACAAGCATAATTGGTTTGACTGGAAAAATTTTGGGACAGGGAGCTGATGTCCAGTACACATTTGCACCACGCCACAGTGGCCTGTGTATTGTCATAAATTTGTTTTTGTTTGTTTTATAACGAAGTATAGTCCTAGAGCCTGTATTCATCGTTTCCTCTTCATCGAATACTTCCAGTCCTTTATTGCCTACCCCCATGTCACAGCTTTACCCAATGAAGTGTTCATTGTAGGTTTTATTAGTTTAAGGCCGCATCAATTGACTCTTCTTGGCACGCAGGGTCAAGCAGGCTGCGTTGTGAGTTAAAAGTTCAGCACAGTCAGCAGGCTTCTCGGTCTGTATGTACAGCTAGAGAGAGAGTTGCTTGCTAGAAGACTCAGTTGAAGTGTCCGTGCAAAGTACTGGGTGGAATGCTTGCCATGAATCTGCAACAGCTGATATTTCTTTAAAATCCAATTGTATTAAAAAAAAAAATAAAAAAATTGCATAGCATTGCAGTAGCACCAGACAGGAAGAAACCATTTGTTGTATCTGTAATCTTGGTTTGTGAATAAATAGTGTGGGAACCTGAAAAGATCTCATGGAACTTTTGTATTTCTAATACTTTATTCTTAAAATATCTTTTTGCTTTTGCTGTTCTATACAACGGTGTTTTTACAGTCTGAGGGAGTGTCTGCATTCTCAGGCTGTTCTCTGTTCTCCTGCCATAAGTGGCATGCTTTGCTGACCTGTGCATACTCATCTGAAACCTCAGCATGACCCACTCCCTGTTTCTGCTGTAAGAATAGGCACAGCTGAGTTTGTCAAGAGTGGAAGCCTCTGTTGCCTGGGGGGCAACACTCTACCTGAAAGAGATGTCAAGATGCAGAATAAATTCACTAGGAATTTTTTTGGGCAGGAAGCAATCTTTTTTTTCTGCATTCTTAAACAGTCTGGAAGGAACATATCTCTCATGGAAACTGCATGTGCTGACATCCTCTGCACTTCTTAGGTGAATCCTAGAGAAATGTGTGATATTTTTATCAGTGTCAAGTCTCTAGAATTTTTGATTAATTTTTTTTATCCCCTAATGTATCCCTTCCCCACATCAAAAATATAACTGGGGAAGAGGAAAGAACACAAGGATCAGAACTAAAAGGCTGAAATTGCCCTGAAATGCCTTTTCCATGGGCAAGTGCATACACTGATTACACAAACATGAACTGAAATTCATTTCCTGAAGACTCTCCATCATTCACATATCCAGGTAACCCTCAAATAAGTGGGCTTTAAGCTAAGGTTTGCAGATGTGTTTGAAGAGGTAGCCTGTGAATTCATAGGCATTTTTTCCTCCACCTAGAGTTCTTTTAATCTCTCCAGAGCTCCCAGAATAGAGATCAGATTGTTCCCATTTACAGGAAACAAAATTCAGAGATGCATTCAAATTCTGAATGCCGCTAACATGTGGGTAATTGAGGTGTAGCAGTGGGTGATTCTCTTGGCAAACACCTGGTTCTTTTCAGAGTGAGCTTAGCTCTTGTAATTTTTACTCTCAAACTTCCTTTCCCTTTCATTCTCACCTTCTTCCTCACTATCCCTACCATATTAACATGATGTTAATTTCTTCATTTTCTTTCCAAGTGCTATTTTTTCCAGGATAGCATTAGACTGTGCTTAAGTATTGTTTTTGTTGTGGGTGGGTTTTGTTTTGGCAGATGTTTATTGAACAAAACAAGATGAAAAGGCAAAGTCAGTTGCTTCTGCAAAATTCTGCTCCTGATCAACAGCTTTTGAAGGCTTTGGATGACAATGCTAAGCTAACCCACACATTAGAAGAAGAGAGGCTTCAACACCAACGAAAGGTAAAACAGGATTACTTTTCATCTCATGCAGAAGTCTGAAAGCCTTGTGATTTTAAGGAGTATCATGTATTTGTTATGTTCAGAATTATTTGATATCTTGTCCCCCATAAGAGTTCGCAATCTAAAAACTAAACTTCAGAGAAGATTGTGAAGATTGTGATTTCCTTCTTCTGGGTCACTGGTAAGTACAAAACCTGAAGGTTTTTCAGCCTGAAGGCTCTGGTTTAGGTAAGTATTTTATTCCGGATGCCAGTAAAGTGCAATTACAAGCATTAAGTCAAGTTCCATTAAGTGAAGAACAGATGACAGGAGAATATTTTGGACGTTGAGTACTGTAAAGGGTATTTTGAGGGGATAAGCTAAGAAGACCAGGAGGTGAGAGGTAGGCAGTTCACATTAGTAGCCTGGTCACTTGTTAAAGAAATGCATGGGGAAGAGCCAGACACACTGGAGCAGGGAAATGTTAGGTGAATGCTGCAAAGTGGTGTAATAGGATCTAAAGTGCTAGGATCTAAACAAATACCTTCTTTGAAACTGGACTAGATCAATCTCTAACTGGGAGAAAACACCATTGCTTCACTTGAAAGCTTGAAAATGAGTTTTCCCTTAGCTGTGAGGCCTGTTCTTAAAACTCTGGTGATAGAGTAATGCTAGGAATAAGTAGACAGTTCCTGTATTTTCATCAATGCAGCCATACTAAGACTATATGTAATCTCACATGCTTCTGAATGAGTATTTTGGAAGAATAATTGCTGGTTCATAGAAAACCTTTGCATCTTCGGCTCCTTGAAGTCTAGAGCAAAATGTATATATTTAGGGAGTTGGGAAGTGATTGCCACTCTGCACCTCAATGCTGCCTCTAAACCTGATCTTCCGTAATTCACCCACTGGCATCTGCATGAGTTGAGACAAGGGGGTTTAAATAACCAACCTGTCAGTGGAAGCAGTCAGTAAGAGAACAAAAATGTCAATGTTCTTGTGCTTCAAATGAAGAAACGTTCTGAAATTAAATTCTAATTATGTGATAAAAACTCTATAAAAAGAAAAAAGGGAACATCTTATAGCTTAAGTACTTTGGAGCTAAAGATGTATTCTAAAGAAGAGATAAAACAAGTTAGGATCATAACAGAAAATTCTGACATCTCTCAGAAAAATCTGTCCACCTCTCATTCAAAAATTGTCCTCTTTCTGGGACCTGTAGTTCACTCCTATAGTATAACATCATGGTTTGGGGAATAACTGTGCCTAATGGGTTATTTGTCAAAAGAAAGGACAGAAAATACGTTTTATTGTAATGAATGCTGTTGTTTGCTAACTGCAGATCAAAGAATTGGAAGAGCAGCTAGAGAATCAAGCACTGCATAAGGAGATTAGTCGTCTTAAACAGCAACTAGAACTTTTGGAAGAAGATAAAAAAGAACTAGAGCTCAAGTGTCAGAACTCAGAAGAAAAAGCTAGAGACCTAAAGCATTCAGGTAAAATCATGTAATAACTTTCATTTTAGACGTGCAGTTGGGGGGATGTGAGTGGTGCACGTGTAATCGAATTATACATGTTATGTTTGAGACCCCAGAAGCAACAGCTTTTGTGTAGCTGAGATCCAGATCTGTGCTTCACAAGACAAAGTACAGCCACAGAACAGTCGTGTCCAGAATGTGTGTGAGAGAATAACCTTGTAAAACTTCCATAAGGTATAAAAATAATGTTGTTAGATTGCCCGGAGATGGATCGATACATGTGAATGGGTTTCTGTGTGAAAGACACAATCCTTCGTATTCAGTCAAAATGTATTCTTACCTAGTTTTAAAAATAAGTAAAATGGGATAACTCTGCTTTTTTTTTTTTTTTTGCAAAGATGCACAGTGATTTATCAGACTGTGGAGACTACATTGTATGAATTGTACAAAAACATCCCATAATTATCAAGCTACCTAACCATTTAATAGTCTTGCAATAGAAGACACCAGTGAAAATAAAGACATGATTTAGCCCTTCATATTGACATGTGAGAAAACAATTTCTGCTGATGTGAGAGGGTCTGGGGGATTGTTCCTTTTTTTTTTTTTTAAACAGATATTTAGAAGGGTAAGTACTGCCTTCAGAACCCTACAAAAGGAGTTAGCCAAACAAATCTGGTGAGCTTTTATGGCTCATATCCATAAGAATTACACATCTAAATCTCTTACTTGTAGTCAAATATTTTGTTCCATGTCAAGTGACTGAAAGGAAAGAAACAGTCTTGCTAGCTACTGTTTGTGTTTGTCTCGAAGATTTAAACTAAGGCCCAAAGAATTTGGGCAGAAAAGATTCACAGAGTATTTAGGAGGGATTTTGTTGCAGTGCAGGTGTTCATACAGTTATTGCTGTCAGGATGGTGCCTGGCTTGTCTGCATCCTATCTATTGAATGAGGAAATTTCTGACCTAATGCTCTTTATTTAAAATTGCCTTTAAAAAGGGCCACTGGTGTGTATGGCCTTGCTATAGAGAATGTTGGTTAAGTATTTGCATGTGCCTTTGCTTTCAGTCCTTGTTCAGCTCAAGGCCTAAGCAGGTGCTAGTTTTAAGTATGATACCTGGTCAGAGAAGCATCTGAGCCCCCCTCAGAGGAGGCCAAAGTCCCTATCCTTAGTTAAGGCTCCACGTATAGCCATGCTTTTCCAAAACATGTCCTTAAGAGCAGGATTATCTTTAAGCTTGTTAGCAGTCTTGCTTGGAACTGCTTTGTGTTAGAGTTTCACATTACCTAGCCTTCAAAATATGCCTAGGCAGCATATGAGTTCTCTTCAGCTGCCTTGTAAAAAAATCTAACCTTCACAGCAGATTCTTTCCTTCCAGGCTTGTTTGTCCTTCATAAGGAATTTATCAGCATAAGGATTGTACCTGGAATTTAAACTCACTCAGTTGATTTTTTTTTTTTTTTTCCTTTTTAAATTTAAAAATAAATGTTAAAGATTGTAATTTTAATTTGAATCCATCATTATGAGAACAAAGAACCAGATCCACTTTGGAAATCATATTCTGTACTTCTGCCATAATTCGCACTGTGTTCAGAACAATTGCTAAGAATTTTTGTAACTAAAAGACATTTAAGACTTTTTTTTCTTCTGTTTCTACCCTTCCCCAGTTAATTGCATTTGACAACATTTCAGGTGCAGGAAAGTAATTTCAACATTTTAGATCTGACACAAAAACAGGAGAGAAAGAATCCATTCTGCCCACTGCCTGGTTTTGACCATTTTTGTGGGGAAAACCCACACCATCAGCAAGACAGAGTTAAGTCTGGAAGCTGAAATTGTTCCATTTCTTTTATCTCTTGTTAGTTCATTCTCAAATGCAACCTCAAATAGACCGTTGCAGGAATGCGATAAACTTTTCACTGCTCTATCATTTTATATGAAGAATCCTGTAGGAGGGAGAGTGTCATTTTAGTTTCAAAAGTAACTTAGGTTGGAGATAAACTGATTTAATGAGAATCCTGTGCATCTAGGACATTGTTCTTGCTAGAAAATGTTGCCAAAAATAGGACTTCCTAGCAGCTGTGTGTTTTAGTCTTGTTTGTTTTTTAGTTAATTAGTAGCTGGTTTTGCTTAAACCATCAGAGTTGGTTTTCAGAGCAGATGTGAGAAACCAAGAACTCGCTCTAGTTTGTTTTATTGCTCTTGTGCAGTTGATGAACTTCAAAAACGAATACAGCAGTCTGAAAATCCTGCACCACCTCCTCCACCGCCGCCCCCTCCTCCTCTTCCTCCTCCCCCTCCTCCTAACCCTATACGGTAAGTGCTTAAATCAAGGGTCACAGCATTAATGCTTTGCTGAAGCAGAATACATTACATGAGCTTGCATCCAAGCAGGAAGAGTGTCTTTAAAGAAAAAAAGGCTTTCTCCATCTGTCTTGGGCTCTTTACCAGCAGGACGCGCTCTGTGCCCCACCTGCCAACAGACTAACACCCTGACCAATTTTGAACAGTGTCTGCCTTGCCAAGCCTAACAAATTGTCTAGATTGTGACTTTGGAGGAGGAGGGATACCTGTCTCCTCTAAATTTAGGAGATTATTTTTTTCTATTCACCTGATAGCTGTAATTACAGACTTGTGAAATGCTTGTCTGAATCTACTGCTAAGAAAACCCCTTTGAACTAAAGGATATGTTGGATTACAGTGTGTCCCTTCCTGTCGGGTACTGGTGATGAAAATGCAGACTCCATTGAGTTCCCACAATTGCTTTCATAAGTTAAAAAGAAAAAAAAAAAAAAACAACCACCAGAAAATCACCACCCCATCATCAAGCAGTTTTGGGCGAAATTATCAAAATTAAGCCTGATTTTTGCAAAGGACTGTGAAAGAGGCTGACCAATATATGATGTATCAGGCATTAGATCCAAATTAATTAACTGAGCCCTAAAGTGTGCTTAGTAAATTTTAGGAACTCAGCTAATCTTCATGTTGTTTGGTTGGTTTTAAAAATAAATGGACTTTGATGACACTTCCTAGCCTTCTGTAATAGATACTACATACAGGCGTCTTGTTAACTGCTGTGTTAAATATGAGAATAGAGACGATTAGTAGAGAGAATTCATCCCTTTGTGCATCTTGCTTTGTTTTTAGAGATCTATACTAAACATGTTCTGAAAAACTGTGTTTGGTCTTTTGCTCCTTTTACGTCCGTTAACTTGTTTGGCTTGCTCGCTTCTTTCTCACTAACGTGTAGCATGAACTAACTGTGTGCGGGTGTTGTGAGGTTTTTTTGTTTGGTTTGTTTAAATTTGTGCCCTTTACTATTTGGAATAGATAACACTGTTCCTTTTAAGCCCTGTAGTAGCTAAATCAGAGTATTTCCTTCATGCACTATGATGTTTATGTGCGTAGAGGTTCTTTCAGAGCCTAGGCACTGGATGCTGCTCTTTTCTGAAGCAGAGTTTTGACCCTTTATGTCAGGTGGGTCACTCTACTCTGTAAGGAGCAATGTTCAGTAGGGAGTGATAGGCCCCACTGACACATCAGATGTGCATAGGAGCTTGTACTTGGGCTTTAAGATGAATCATTTCCTTGTCTGGACTTCTACGTTTTGACTATAGTGAAGGGATAATTATTTGACACTGTAAAAAGATTACAAACTTGGAGTTGGTGAGGAGATACTGATCACCATATTTAAGTGTCCTCTGGAGAATAATACTTCAATATCTACAGCTCTTCTTTCCTTTTATTATGCCAGAGCAGCTTCAATTTGTCATGTGTCACAATGAGACACTGTCTTTTAATATTCAAATCTGGAGTGTTTTGATTTGTGCCTAATGTCTGTTAAAAAGAAATAAATTTCTCTGGTGCATTTTGATGGGAGGCATTGTGGGGGGTAATTCAGTACATACATCTGCATTCAAGAACTGTTAAATGAGTCTTTTGTAAGTAGCTGTATAATCAGGTATAAGCAAGCTGTTTGTGTGTCATGTTCAAGTTCATTCTAACAGTGTGTAATACAGGACAGAATGACAATCTGCAGTTTCATTTTCCTCAAAGGTCTCTCATGTCAATGATTCGCAAGAGATCTCACTCCAACACCAATGTGAGCAAGAAGGAGAAACCTCCTCAGCAGGAGTCAGGTATGGCTCATCCTTTCTCCAGTCTTGCGGGTTATTCACTAGGTACTGCAAATAAAGCTAGTGAAAATGAACTGTGGGTACAGATAATGATGCAAATGCTTATAATTGTCAACATTAACTGTTCCTATCCATGTCCCAGTGTATTCATCTACCTTGCAGTCCAGAAATGTGATTCCGGCTCAGGTATATGTGCTCTGAGATAGGAAGTGGTATCTTTGGTACTGTAGCTTTGGTACTCCTATGAGGAGCAGCTAAGGAGTTTGGATTTGTCTAGTTTGGAGAAAAGGAGGCTGAGGGGCAACCTCATTGCTCTCTACAGCTTCCTGAGGAGGGGAAGTGGAGAGGGAGGTGCTGACCTCTTCTCCCTGCTATCCGGTGATAGGACCCATGGGAATGGTTCAAAGCTGCGCTAGGGCAGGTTTAGACTGGACATTAGGAAGCATTTCTTTACTGAGAGGTTGGTCAGACACTGGAACAGGCTTCCTAGAGAGGTGGTCGATGCCCCAAGCCTGTCAGTGTTTAAGAGGCATTTGGACAATGCCCTAATAACATGCTTTAACTTTTGGTCAGCCCTGAAGTGGTCAGGCAGTTGGACTAGATGATTGTTGTAGGTCCTTTCCAACAGAAATACTCTATTCTATTCTATTCTGTTCTACTGCAAGCTTCCTCGAGATCCCAAGCAAATTTGTGTAGCCCTCGTAGCTGTCTATGCCTCTACAACTGAGCTGGTGATGAGCATCCAATTTACTTTTTCCAGTGGATTTTAGTATGAATAGTCTTAGAGGCTGCAGATCAAAAACCTTTAGGGAAGACCTAGCACTTGCTGTAACTGAAGAAAAGTTCTAATCTTCCTATTTCTGGCTCTAATACTTATCAGATATGTCACTGAGCTGATTTCATTCACTGATGTGGCAGAAAAAGTAATCTTTCTTTTTTTTCCCTTGGGAAGAGGGTGGTCAAGTTTCTTAGAGGCTCACAGAAGGACCTGACAAGATAAGTACTTAGCTGGGTATGGTGATGTGCTGGATGAGAGGGATGGGAAGAACAGGATGGTTCAATTTAGGCCCCATGCTGTTACATTGACTCCATGCAGCTTGTTGAGTTCCACCCTGGCAGTTTGGTACTGCCTGTAGTAGTTGCACTATAGCAGGGTTGAGAGGCTCAGCCTGTGCCTCCAAACTGGAGACACTACAGCATGTAGCTGCAGCTACAGTGTGTGCAGGGCTTTGCACTTCCACAGGTTATCTGGAAGAGGCAAAAGAACAAACCCAACAAGCATTAAGCGGAGAGCAGATTATATACAGCATAATACAGGGAAGTTTCCAATTTCCAAATGGCTTCTTGTTTCTGATTTCTTCTGTCCAGAGCCTTTCTGCAGAGCTAGTTTGTTAAATGCTTCAGTTTTCATCCCTCAATTCATATCTTGCGAAATTACCACTCGGAGTTGACTGTAATGCTAATCCTTTAACAATACTGAAAACCTAAACCAAAACAAAATCTTGCACTAAGGTGACTGCATGCAAAGTAACAGCTGAAATTGCATTTTATTGTTGTTAATGGAAGCTCAAAACTTAGTAGGTTGAGAACAGGATTTAAGCACAGATCATGAGTGCCTGAAGAGTCAGAGCTAGTTAGACAAGCATTGCCACTTAAATAACCAAGGTTTTTCTCGCTGTTTCTATCTTCCTTCTGAAACAGCAGGAGTTTGTAGTGAATTGCTTAACCTATTTGCTGCCACTTAAACAAAGAAGGGGGCTGCAGAAGGGAACCTGACTGAAATTCTAGGTATAGGATATAACTGTTAAAGAAAAAAATCGCTGTTAGCAGACTGTAATGGTATGTAAGCATGGCTGGCTTGTTGGATGGGACCAACAGGCAGAAAGTGGGGGAAGGAAGTATTACCCCTCCCATTTTTCAGGTGAGGAACTGAGGAATGGGGTGACTTGGGCAGGTCCCTGGGGGAATCTCTGGGACCTGGTTACCAGTCTGAGAGAAGTAAGGTTGTTGGTCTGGGTGAAATAATTAGAGAAGTGACCTTGTACCAAGATCTCTGATGAAGAGTCAATCTTATCTTTCAGTAAAAGTTCAATTATGTTGCCTTCATTTATCAGGTTTCCTTACCTTGAAGTGTCCTAGATGTTTTGATTACACCTTTTTGTTGAGACTGTTACAAACAGTGATTGCGGGAAATACTATGAAATTCACTATAAGTTCTCTACACCCCATTCTTTCATTATTTATTAGCAAACTTTAACAGTTCTGACCTTTCCTCAATCACATATAAACTGCTTCTTCTCTTAATAGTTGAGCTGTTCTTAAAATAAAAATAAAAAAAGGGGGAAAGTTCTCTCTTGATCTAGTTATTATATCCAACTTGAGGCTTGTTTTGACCCTTGTTAAGGACTTAGAATGAGTGGTTTCTATCCCGTACCACCAATTAAGCTTTTATATTTGAAACAGCCTGTTTGTGAAATTAAAGCCTGACATTAAATCAGCTTACAATACAGAAACTGCATTTCTATGAATCATCAATAGTACCCTGACAAGTGAGAGAGCGAAAGTCTATTTAAAATTCCTGTTATATAAGGTACAACATTGCAGCTTTGAATAGTGTCAACCATATTTCTCCATGTGTTTGCTTTAAGTACTCTTTTTTTTCCCTTTTGGCATGGCATGTTAAGTGTCTTTTGTTAATGTTATCCAGGACACTGATAAGTTAACAGGTATTGTTTAGGTTCATCACACAGCTTCCCGTTTCATCTGAACACTTTGCAGTCCTGATACTGAATCTCTTGAAGAAGCAACCATTTCCTTTCATGGTATTTAAGTTTTGCCCTTTAACTAGATGCAGTGTTCTTCAGATGTGTGTTTTTAGTTCAGTCTGAAATGTTGGTGTATCGTTCCAGCAAGGTTCTTAAACCCATGTGAAATATAAGACACATTTGGTAGTCTTGTGACGGGCTGCATACAGTCCTCGCCATGGGGCATTATGAACTTGGCCTGTGTTGATGAAGCTGTGGAAATTTCTGCTGAGCCACAGTGAAGAGATACAGTGGAATCGGGGCCGTATTATTCAGTGCTTCGTGCTTCAGCCTGTAGCACTGAGCTTTTGCAATTCCCAAGTTCCAATTATAGGAGCTTTTCATTTTTCGGGATCTGGGCCCTGCTTCTGTCCAAACTTCTGCAGGCACTGCGGTTTGGTGTTTGTGAAGTCCACAGCTGGATCCTCAGTTTGTGTAGATTGGCATTTTATCCTTGAAGAGCTTGTGACAGTTTAGCTGATAGCAAAGATCACTAATAGCGCTGTATCCAGAAACCAGAATTCCTCTTAACAAGACATGAGGTTGCTGGTTTCTGCTACCATATAGTCGTATGCAGTGTAAGGTAAAGTGCTTCTTTGTGGTGGGGAAAATTAAGAGTAAGACAGTGGTCCTGTAAGAAAGACCCTGTGAACAGCCAACTTATGGGGAGAAAAATAAGCCTGTATATTTATGCTTATCATTTTCATTTTTAATAAAACTGAGAAAACCCATGCATTTGGGTAGTACATGAGCAATATGCATGACACATACAGGCAGGAAGACCTACTGCATGGAGTATAACTAAGTACATTGTATATGTAAATGCTGTTTCATCATTAAAACTAATTTATGATTATGGTAACTGGCTGTATGTGGCAAGCAAGCTGTTTAGGAGGCCATCTGTTTAACATGTTTTTTTTCTTTGTACTATTTCTCTGTTGTTCATATCTGGAATGTGATATGCTCTTTGATTTTTGGAACAGGTGAAGAAGTTACGGATCTGAAGAGACAAGCTGTTGAAGAAATGATGGACAGAATTAAAAAGGGAGTTCATCTGCGACCAGTCAACCAGTCAAGCAGGCCTAAAACAAAGGTTTGGAATAAACAGCAGAGCAATATTAGCGAAGTACAGTAATTTACACTGAAAATAAATCAGGCTTTCTGTAAAATTCATTCAAAAGAATACATTTGCTTCACTTACCTCATTTGCTTTGCTCAGAATTAGAGCAGTGTACATCTGAAGAACAGAAACAGAAGTGAAGCCAACAGTAAGTAAATAGAAGTCCAGTTTCTTTGACACAGAAAGGAACTTAAAGCAAACATCTTGTAAACAAACAGCTACTGAGCAACGAAAAGCACAGAGAGAATAACTGAACTGGGTAAAGGGGTGATCAAGAAGTAGACTGTATTTAGCAGTATTTCTTCCTTTATGCAGCACTTAGCACTATTACCTGAATTTGGCTTCTATGAGGTATTGCTTACCATCTTCACAAAAGCATACTCTTTCTTTATGTATAGGCTGTGATTCACTGTGTTAAGAGCTAAGGCTTTTCCCTTCATCTGTATAAGAAAACAGATCGAATGTTAGACCTGTGCCCATGAGAGGAGAGAGCAGAGGAACATAATACAACTGCATGCCTGTGCAGCAGACCCTTGTGCGATGTCCGTCTTCAAGTACAAAGTCTGTCACGGTCCATTTCACGTGTTTTTTAACATGCATGTGTTGTGTTTGTTTACAGCCAGAAACACCAAAGCCCTCTGAAAGTGCAATGAAAGAATTAAAAGGGATTCTGGTAAGAAAACTCATATTTTATATTTCAGTTTTTTTCTTCTCATTGAGTTGACGGGGCCTTCTGTGCAAAATAGCTGAGTATTTGAAACTTCTGCATTAGTGTTTTGGTTTGAAGCTGTAGAGCAGTTTCGGAGTGAATCGCCGATTCCACTTTTGACTTTGGTCTGACTGAAAGTTTGGTTCTGGTCTTGCTAACAGAATATATTTTGGAGGAAACGAGCCTGTTAACTCTGCTCTGGGTTTGTATGTTCCTGCCACTAGAGGGGATGTTATGGTCTGCATCTGCCATAGATCCTTTGGAAACTTTCCAAGTACTCACAGTGAGGATGCTTAGGGAGGGAGAAGCAGCTGAATATATCTAGTCCAAAGTAAAGCCCCTGGACTGCACATACAGTAGATGTAGGGTTCTCCTCATCAACTGTTCTGATCTCCTGCTCTCTCCTGAGGCACTGAATTTCTTGTTAGTGTAGACGTACCCTAAATAAAGCAGGAGCTCTCTAGTCTGTCTGCATTTATATGTAGACAAAATTGATTCTGAATAGCTGTCCACATACCCATTTATCACTAAATAAAAACTTCAGGCATGTATTTGGTCCTGCTCAGAGCAACGTGCTAAGTTTGCTCTTGTTCTGTCCTTTACTCATACATTGCATTGCTTATTTAACTGGTTGCTTCTTCTGCATGAGTGCTAAAATTGTATCAAACAGTCAGAAGGAGCTGTAGTTCTTGCTCCCTGACTTCTGTGACCCTGAAGCTTTTAAAGTTGAAGTGCAGCTTTGGCACACGAGCTGAAATTTTGCCTTTGTAAGGTGAAATATGGTGAAATTCTGCCCATATTGAAGCAATGAACTTCACATCCACTCCACAGAAGGTAAGGCTAATTATTCTAATCATCCATGATAGCACCTAAACAGCCCTTATAAAAATAACTTCAGTATTGTGTTGGGTGATGCAAGGCAGTACAGCAGAGGGGGTAGCCACAGCCTGTGCTGTGATTTAAAATCACGAGTGTGGCACCGATGACGTGTTAAACTTACTGTTCTCCAGTCACATGAAAGCAGGGGAAGAAGGGAGGAAATGATCTAGAGAGCCACCAGACCTTAATGCCGAGCTCTAATTAGAGGGACACATAATTAAATGTGGAGGTAAATAGAAAATGCAACACAGCGATTATGTTTTAAATTGAACTCTAATTATAGGAATAGTTTGATATGGTGTGCTGTTTGGACCAGTGAGGGTTGGGCTGAATGATCCTGCCGAAGGTCCTTTCGTTTTCTAATAGCTGTTTTATTTCTTTGACACTGTATCACTGCCATTAGGGGAGACTTGATTATGTACTCAGGGGAAGCAGAGAGAAACCTACAGTCACTGTACTTCTGTATCTAGCTTGTTGCTTTTGAGCCCTTCAGGATATTTGCAGTATAAGACAAACTGTGTAAAATCCAATTCCAGTCTATTCTTGAGACCAATCATTATGCACAGTCAGACAACAAACATGGGGGTGGGATGTGATGGAGTAAACGTTTGTTGTTACTATGCTAATTATGCATTTCATGTAGACCTCCATATAGTTGTTACAAACAAAACACATTTATGTTCTGCAAATTGCAGAGTTTGAGTGACTCGTTGCTCAAGTTGCTTTCGTACATGTACATTTGTGCAGATCCGGAGCATACTACTAATTAATAATGTACCTTCTCAGTTAAATTTCAAATAGTTGGTAAAGAAAATATTTTAATTTTGGGGCAGGGGTGAAGAATTAGAATTAGAGTTACTTTGCTGGGATCCTGAAAGTAGAACAGCTTTTGCAACTTGTGAAGCCATTTCCTTTTGTCATTTGCTATTTCTGCTCAGAAGTTATGTGCTTGTCAACAAAAGATGTTAAGAATATGTTATTTAAGCTCTGGAAAATGCTATACAAGTCTGACGTGTTTTGGAAGGCTGAATAAACAGGATTCCTGCGCATTGCTAAAGATGGCAAGACTCAGAGGGAGAATGAAATAGCATATGGGTCCCAAATTTTCAGTTGCATTGTAAACATTTTGGGGAAATTTTACAGTCAAGTGGGTGCTGATCCAGTAACTGACTCTTGTCAGTTGGGAAATGCATGCAATATGCACTATGTGCATGTTAAAATTCCTGTGGGCACATTTGGGAGGTTTCAGGCTTTGATTAAAGCCTTTGCCCCCTCCCCCCCTTTAAGAAAAAGTGCTGCTGGACTTGCAGCTTCACTGATACAAAATACTAACCTTGGCATAAGGCAGCAGTAGCATGCGTTTCTATTTTGTATGTATAAAAAACTGTTTCAACTTGAGATCTAACTCTCTGCATAAGAGAAACCATGAAGTATGTGGACATAGGGTCAGGTTTACGACAGATCGGCTGGATTATAGGATATAATGACATGCTGCAGTTGCAGCTAGTACATACTGACTTCTAGCAGCAACACAGGACCATGCTAAAATATAAAACATGCTGGAGCAGTAAAATATGGATCTTTGGCTTTTTGCTAATAGAGGTTAATTATGGGCATGATAACACTGTAGCAGTTTTTTAAGATCCTTTAAATGTTAAGATGGAGGAAGTTGGCAGTTCCCTGCAAACATCAGAATTTGTTCAGTAGTGATCCAGAGCATCTTTCTCGAGCCTGATATCAACCCTCTAATGTGTAGGTAAGTATGGTTAATCTCTAAAGTGGGAAATCCAAGTAAGGGGAGGGAAGAGTGGTGAGCCAATCCCCAGATGCTCGCTGTTGTACTAATGGAAGAGCTTTGCACACTGGTCTAGAACTGCAGTTGCTTTTCGGCAGTTTAAAAGGTTCTTGCGTTGTGCACGTGAGATGTTTGGCGAGGCATAATAGGTCCTCAGAGGGCTTTTCATGCCTATTTCTTGCTGTAGGAAACATTGAATAAATCCACTAGTTCCCGAAGCTTGAAGTCCCTTGAAACAGACAGCAGTGAAACAGAGCTGGAACGAGTTCTGCGACGCCGGAAAGTAACCACTGACCAGGACAGTGGCAGTAAGTGCCTGGACTCCTTTGTAGTCCTCTTCCTCTCCCTGCATTAAGTGACTCTTGAAGCTTTACTTTCTTTTCCAGACCATTGCCATTTCAGCCATTATGGAGAACCCTGCTTACTTCTACAGTGACTCACTTCCCCATCACACCTGTCGCTTTTCATCCCCATTTTCTCCAAGAGATGCCTCTGTCAGGATTTTCTGCGCACACAGCCGTATATACACAGGTTCCTCTGTCCTGCCTGGAGCTCAGACATTGTTATTGGAGCTAATAGTGTGAGCCTACTGTGAAAATGCTCTTGAAAGTAATGGTAACCAGAGAAATGAGGATTTAGGACTAATGTTTTGAATTAACCTCTTCTGCAGAGCAAGGGCCTGCAGTTTTTAAGCTATGCTTTACTATCATCATCGGTAAGAACCCGTTAATGTTCTGCCTGGCTAGAAACACAGTCTGTGCAAGTGTAAGTGCATGCCATAGTCGATGCAGATGCGGCTGGTTTTAATGTCACTGTATGGTTTTAGCTTGGACTTTGTAGATAGACAGTTCACTGACTACTCATTAGTATGAGAACAGGCTTTTTTGTCATTGGGCTGGCTCTTGCTCCAGTTGCACTTCAGGCTGAGAGAGCACTGGCAAGTTGTGACTTGGTAGCGCTGTGTGGGCAGCAGGACTTAACCGTCCCAGAAGGCAAGGGGACTGAGTGCATGACTGTGTCAATATAGCAAGCCCTGCTTGTGGTACAAGAAAGGGTTAATCCTGGTGGGGAGAACAGAAGCTGCAAATACGGTATTTTGATACTCTGCATGCACTGGATGCTGTTCGTTAAAATTCCAAGCAGTTAGCTTGAATTCTGCTGTGCTTATTTGTTGTTTCTAGACCAGTCAATCCGGATAACAGAAGCATTAAACTTTCTTTGGGTTTTAGGTCCCACTGGAACCTTGGCCACATCAGAATCAAAATCTCTGCCTGTGCTAGGTTTGGGAGCCAGTGCCGCACAAACAGCGTTGAACAAGAAAGACCTGGAGACGGAATTCAGTTCCAAAGTACCTGACTCAGGTCCTGTCTCTAACCAGCTTAAGGGCGTCACGGGCTTCAAGCCTACATTACAGTAAGTAGAATATGGATTTCTAGATATATTTTAGTACCAGATCTGTTTAGCTGGTGCATTTTGAAAGTGATTTAATAGCAAATTTGATTAACAGGATAAATGTACAGTCTGCAGCTGTTTAGCACTGACTCCTTAAATAATTTGCAGTCTCATGTGGAGGTAGAAATCGAACTCTCTGTAATAAAGTTCTTTTCCTATAAAATCTGTGAACATTCTTCAAAAAAAAAGTACATCTTCTCTGCCAAAAAAAAGAACTCAAAGAGTTTTTAAGAAATAGCAAGGTTGAGGGTTTTTTTGCATATCCTGAAGAGAAGAGGGATGATAATTATACAGTTAAGTCTTGATTTAAAAAAAAAGTTGTTCTAGGACAATATGGTGAAAAATAGAATCATGTAAGTCATATTGGTCTATATACAGGTGTGTGGGGCAGTTTCTGTTGGACCAAAACAAGTCCTGACTATTACTTTTAAATGTTTGTTGATAAAAATTCTGAATTACCTTGAAATCTCAAGATTAAGATTCTTCAAAAACAAAAAATACAGTTAGTGCTGCATTTGCACAGGTGGCAGAATAATCTTTCGTCACAACAGATTGAAGACCCAAGGTGCCGGTTGGGCATCAAAGAGTTAAACCTGCTTCAGAAATATTTATTTCTGACAGATCCACGGAGGATTGGTTTGTTTTACAGTACCAAGCTCCTTTTGAACTTAGGCTGTGCACTTGCTTCAGTTGCCTTGCCAGGTTGTTTGTCGGTTTGTCACTTCAAGAAAAGGAAATAGATGAGACAAATCAGATCAGCAGAATATTGTAATCATGGCTAATTAAACCACTGATTTCCTGCTCTATCAGTTAAAACATACCACCAGTACCAATTCTAGCAAGTGTCCGTTGCTTGGTTCAAAAGAGTAAGTCACAACAAATGAGCTGGAAATTCAGTTCACATCTCTTCTTATGGACTGATATTTACTTCACTCTCCGCAGGTACTTTTATCATTTATTTTTGAATGGATAAAGAGCCCGATTTCCTGTTATGCTCTACAATTTTCTTTAATTTGCACCAAGTTTTAAAAGCAGAATGCCTTTTCCAGTCATATGTATTTTCCCCTTTTATTTCATTTAAGTATCCTTAGAAGAAAGATGATCTTCATTTTAATTTAATCAGAAAGATGAAGATTTGTTAAACAGTTAATTTGACATGAATAATGCCATTGCATTTTCTTGAACTGCTACCCTGACAGAAAAGTGAGGTTCTTCTTGAAAAATACTGTGTTTGTAGTTTGTGGATTTCTACAATGTTGAACAGATAACCTTAATCGGAAAATACAGCAACTCCTACCACCTTTTGCCTACCTTCATTCCACCAAACTAAGTGGAAATTGCATTTACAAGAAAGGAAATGAAATAATTGCAGGCCCCAAGGTCTCACAGAATGCATGGTGAATTGACAGTGAAAAGGATCTTGTGTTGACAGTCACAGTTGTTATGTGTTATAAAAGCATATGTGAAGCTCAATTTATTTCTCAGCTTGCCTATACAGTGACATCCTAAAAGACACATTTCACTTTAATTTATCTGTTTAAAGCCTTAAAACAAATGTGCTGGGCCGGATTCCTTAGTGCTGCAGGGCTGCTTTGCACGAGTCACTGGTGTAAACCTGCTTAATGGGAAAGGCTGATTGTTGAGGATGGTTTTCCAGCGAGAGAGAAGGTGCTGGGGCTCTCATACTCTTCTGCTGCTGGGCTGGCAGGGAGGAGCAGAAATAACCTAGATGCTTCGTACCATGTCGAAGTGCAGTTACTTTTCTTTTTTCTCCTGGGTACTGTTTGCAGCAAAGGTTAGTAGAAGCAGCCTCCAGACTCCCAAGGCGTGCAAGCGCTGTTTTGAAACAGGGCTTGTTTGAAGCAGATATCAGAAGGAAGTTCATTTGTCTTAACATGTCTGACAACTTGGCTCTGTAATTAGGCAGTTTTCTGGGCTTCCCTGGGTACAGCTATACTAGCAGTTTAGTTTGGATCAGCAGAGCACTTCTGAAGCAAATCTCCCTATTGTCCCCATTTGCTATGCTTTGATTTGTATCCTGGAGTGGTCTTAGTGCATAAACTGGATCCCTGGATTCATTAGGTGAGTGAAACTAAACCAGAAGACGTGATCCAGCCTTTAATGACTGGCCCAGGGCCACAAGAGAGCTAGCTCAGTGAATAACCCCCCTGAAACGTGTGTTATGAGGACATCGGTCTGAAACACAGGCTGTTTCCCCTCTACGCATCTGCTCCAGTTGCACCACACTATTTCCTAAAGTAGGCTGTGTTAACTAAACAAACAGTACGCTGCTTTGACCAGGTACCCTAAATGACAAAGGCATACAAAAGATTTATTGTGGCTCTTCTTCTCCGTATTCACACCTGAGGTAAAAGGATGCAGCTGTCTCATCATTTGCAATTCCTTGAGATCTGACAAAGGTGTGACCTGCTTCAACTGCTTGCAGCAGCTAAGCAAACCTTTTATAGCACAGTAGAGGATTACATGTCTAATAATTACCAGATGTCTCTTGCAGTGCAGTGTTTATTCTTTTTTCTTCACCTAGATTTTAATGTACAGCTTCCTATAGAAAACCTTAGGAATAGTTGTGCACGAGATATTTCTCTTTGCTGCAACATCCATTTATTAAGTCTTGTAATCTGAAGGAGGAGGTAATACAGACATTTAAATGCGAACAGCCCTATTCATCATTCTTTATTCACATTGAGTAACAGTTCAGCACACCCGTTCTCATGGAGAAAGAAGGTGACGCCTTTGAAAAAGACCCAGTCTTGAAAATATACCTGTGAACAACATGTAGACAGAAGCCAGCTCATTGAGTAAACTCCTGGATCCTCCCCACCCCCGAGTCAGTGACAATCCAACCTAAATACACACAGGGTAAGGAATTTCAGTCTTTGGTTGCGGTAGGCCTCCACACCTAACGTGGTTACTCCTGTGGTTAAGCGTTACCAAAGCGCTGGACTCCAGCTGAATCAGCTGGGCCGCTCGTGTCAGTAGCCAAAGGAGGGGTTGTGGAAAAGGGTTGTAACATCGACAAATACCGGTTGATTCTGAAACTTTCCTGTAACCACACAAAGTCATGATAGCTCGGAGAACTTAATTCAGAAGAAAAATTTGGGTTTCGAACCACTAGGTGAGGTGTTATGACAGCGCAGGAGATTGTTAGAAGAAGGTTTTGAAGCCATTAAGCAGGTGATTTGGAATGTGTGGTTTTGCTGAGGTGGTGCTGAGGGGGAAGACATCAATAATGTGTGTCCTATAGGGAAATTGAGGCCTTACCTCAGTATTCAGGTAACTTCCTCTGCAAATCTCTTCCCAAATGTTTAACCCAGCATGAGTGTAATTCTGTGACAATTGCTCAGAAGAGAATAGGTGACAATTTAGTTCCCTTGGGAGCAAAGAGAGTTCCCCTGACTCCCTGCGGTGTGTAGACACAGAAGGGAAAGGTGTGTCTGGCTCTGCCCCTGGATTTTGGGTTTGGTTTTTTTTTCCAGCACTTTGTAAACATTTTTTTTCTGGGCAGCAGAGTTCTCTGCTAACACAGTGAACCACAGAGAGGGTTAGTCTTAATCTGATGATTTTATACAATTAAAGGATTTGTCCTCCTTCTCCTGGCTGTAATCTTAGTACCTCTGAATCATCTACCAGCTCTGCGGGAAGCAGCTCAGCCTCAGCTAGACAGAACTGCAAAGGTTTTCCAGTGCAGCTTGAACATGGGCAATTTAGTTTGAACAACAAATGAAGAAAACAATGGGATGTTCTGTAAGTTTGAGGTCTCCTCAGTTTTAACTGTTTTAAAAGCTACTGTCACGCGTTTTTCTTAGAGTGTACTTTTTGTGTGCTCTCTCAGTGCAGGTAGAAGCTCTCCAAGATCCTTCATTTAAATGAATTTGCCAATCTTTTTGAGCACTTTCAAAAAAGCACCTAAAAATGGGAACAATTTCCATACTAAAGATTGCAGTTCCGTTCTACTCGCTGCAATGTTGACCACCTTTCTACTCAGCTAGATTTAGCAGGGGCATTCCTGAAACGGAGAAGGTTTCTTGCACTTTCTTCACAGATGCCCGGTGTTATAGACAGTACTGGTACTATCAGAGGGGGGGACCAACAGACTAATTCACTAGTGTCACTGTTTGTATTCCCTGTAATTTCCTTTTGACAAATACTGTAGTGTGATGGAATTTTCTATTCATTGAAGACTTTCAAGACTTGGAATTGGTGTTATTTTTTACTGTTGTTCGGTATTAGCCTTTGGTCCTGTCAGTTGTATTCCCCTGCCTTGTTAAGAATTCTGAAATATTTAATAAACACATCTGCAGCTTAGCTTTTATTCTCAATAAAGGTTTTTGACTGAGGATAAAATTGACTCGCCTCCTGTGGTCTGGCATGCCCCGGACAGACCACGATGGCACTCTGCTGAGCTGAGACCCACTCTCCTGTACAGCCTGACACCGTGGGCTGGTTGGTCCAGGTCTGACACAGGACAGCCGAGCTGTTGTTACTTGGCAAACCCTCCTAGTGTGGTAGTTTGGAAAGGACATACAGATTGGAGTGTGAGCTTCATTGCACAAGTGATGTTTGTCCTCAGTTATGGGGATCTTGTAGGAAAATGGGAATGCTGGGGTCAGGGTGGGAGGTAGTTAGGCAAATAGGAAGCTATAATTGACATGGAGGCGTGGTTTTTAAATGATATAAAGAAGCAACTGGTGGTGAGCAACTGTCAAATTAGCTTAATGCTTCAAATCTCATCTTTTGGCGAGTAAGGAATAGCACCGGTTGAGTTTTATTTTGGTTTTGAAAGCAATTTGGCTTTGAAGATGGATGATGGCACTAGATTAGGGAGCTCACTGAAAGACAAAGTGTACTAATTTGATGCCATGTTAGTGTCGGCTTTTGTAGCAGAAATGAATTCATTCGTACCATCTCAGATTCCAGGCAGAGTATCTACATGGAGTCTTCCATGCCTATACTATGTACTTGCAAAACCAGTCTTTGTTGGAACAGATTTTTGACAGTATTTTCTAAATATGCTGCAAACCCCACAGATTTTCCTACAGTGTTTTCCTTGAATGGTTTCCTTTAGCCTTCTGCTTTTACATATAGTTAGAAAATTGGATGGGACTTCATCCAATAAAATTTTCCATGATATTTACATAAACTTCTGGTTTCTAATGGAAACATATTACAATGATTTCACGAATAGAGCACCAAGCAAGGTTAAATAATACCAAGATTATAATATTAACCAGAGGAAACAAAGAAAATCCAAGTCTCAGTGGACAATCCAATCCTTAGTTTGTCCTTCTGTACTCCTACTGTAAATTATTTACAAAGGGCATGGCAGTACTGGTTCACAGATGGCCCGTCAGGCGTAACCCTTTATTTTTACACCTTCTGTAGCTTCTGTAACTATATAAATAGAATATATCGCTTTTGATACTCTTATATCACAAGCAGCCCTCAGTACTGCATGGGACTTTACACATCCCTTACAATTAATCTAAAATGCATTTATCATCTAAATCTGGATTTCACAGTACGAATTTTATGTGTTTAGTCATAAAAATATACACAGACTTATGAACAATTACGTATGAATGAGTACAACAGAACTAGCTTTTCAATTTCTGGCTTAAATATATAGTTGGACAAATAACAAGAATACTGATAACAACATTAACAATCTTAATGAGGGAAGAGCTTTGCATAGAGCTAAATGCAAATACTTTGGCTGGACAAATTTGTAATTGTTCAAAACTGTGGCTAACTGTATCTGTACTAATTGCTTTTCCCAGCTTTATTTGTAGCAGTAAAACCTGTTTTTTGAAAGGGAGCACCAAAATTATGTTCATTCTTGCACTGAAACTTTATTATGTCTGCATTCTGCTCTTGACAAACTATTGAAAATGAGCCATGAATACCTGATAAACAGGGTTAATAATTTTTAACAATGCCTCAGCTGTAACAGCAGCACAGTCAGGCTGGTGCTGCAACAGTGTAAAGGATTTGAAGAAGGGAATGCTAGTACAACGAAGTCTGAATAGTAATTCTTATTTTTATGCTCGAAACGCTGATTTAATCACTGGTTTTCTCCATTAAACTACTTCATATCGACATCTTTCATTTTTCTGTCCTTTGAAGGTAGTAAATATGATTGCCATTTTATCCATTTTTGTTATAAATGAAACAGACTTCAGAGCGTTTGGCTGTGCATCAGTTGTTGGAATGCTGCCATACACTAATGCAGACTCCCCACTGTGAGCCCAGTGAAGAATTATACTTTGATTCACCAGATTGTATTAAATAGTCCAGCTGTTGGGATTTGAAAGATAGTTACCTCCAAAGTGAAATAAAAATGAACTTGGCATTTATGGCTGTGACCATTTTTATAGTGTTGGGCAATCAGCTTTTCAGAGGTAGCACTTTTTAAAATAACCCTCTTCTGGTTACACTGCTTTAAAAAGTTTAATTTGCTGTAACATTCAAAATACCGCACCTTGTATTTTCTGGAATGATTGGCAACTTTTGCATAAAATAAGCATTATTTTCCTTATGAAATCACTGGCTTCTGATGATAATCAAATGAGTCTGAAACTGTATCTATTAGCACCAATTTCTGCATTAATTAACTTACACCAAAGTTCTAATGTTAGAGACAATTCCTGTAATTAAAGCTTGAACATGGAATTTCATTTGCTATATCCAGTGCTTCAGTAGCAAGCTGAGTAAATTCTTCCTGAAATGGAAAGTGCAACAATTGTTGTTTCTATGATTATTTATTTGTTTTTAACCTGTACATTTACTCTCTCCCCGTCAGGTGGGAGCCAGTACATTCTCCACCCTGTGCTCTAATTGTTGAGTGGGGTGACCTCTTTTTTCTTTGTCATTTTCTCCAGGACAAAGACTGTCACAATAAAGGGCAGTTCATAGCAGATGGATCCAGTAGCTGAATTTGTTTTGCTGGCCTCCAGTTGATTCTACTTTTTCCTTTCAAGGGTGTTATCTTAGCAGTATGGAAGGCTGTTCCTTATGAGTAAGCATGAAAAATTTAAAAAAAAAAAAAAATTAAAAAAATAAAAGGCTCTGGACTAGCAAATGCAGTTGCCTTCAGCAGCTCTACATTCAGCCTTCCCAGGAGAGCGGAGCCACACACCCACGGGTGCGCGTGGGACCTCGCTGCACTAGGGTTTTTTGCGCTTGCCCAGTTTGGTGGTCGTAGCTGTGTTGGCGTGGACATCTATACGGTGTTCATGCTGCTGCGTAAGGCCCTGCCTAAAGATGGGCCCAGCAGGGACGCGTGAGTGCCCTCTCTAAGCGCGCCTGGTGCCGGGCGCCGGGCGCACGGGGCCGGCGGGGTCTGGGCAGCACGGTGGAGGAGGTGTGAGCCCACGCTCGCAAGCTGCCCGTCTGCCCGTGCAGCAGCGTTACACGGCAGATGAGGTACCCCCATCTGCGACTTGTTCAGGTCGTGCTTTCCCGGTGTTTGCCTCGTTCTCTGCTGGTGCGTTCTAGCTAATCTAAGGATTTGCCTGCACGTTTTCAACAGTAGTACAAAGCTTTTGAATATAGACGAGTACTTTTACTGTTTATAGCACGATGCCAGCCTCTACAAATAACCCTGGTGTCTCTGACCTTTCCTTCCTCTTTCCCCACTCGGAGGGCTTTTTATCTGCAAGAATCCCTGCACTGCAAGCAATCAAGACGTAACCCCATTTCTGCAGTACAGAATGTAGGTCTAACGCCCTCTGTATTTCAGAAAATCCAGTAGGTGAATTTTCAGAAATCATTTGCACTTGCTCCCAGTGAGACCATGAGCAGCCCGTTGGTGCCGAGCCACAGCGGAAAATCTGGTTACGCTGCCTCTACCTCCCTGCCATGGTGCAGAGTGTAGTACAGGGAAAGCCCCGCGCAAGCTGCTCTGGGACGGAGGTGTGGAGAAGTCACGTTCTCCTTTCAGGCTGCAGGACTGTTAGCCTACAGACTACAGGAACTGGCAGCATTTTCTCTGAGTGCAACTGCTCTGTTGGACATGGGGGAACCTAAATCCAGCTCTGAGATGAGCAGAGAGAAAATAAATTCCTGAGACTATCTTTAAACTGATTCTTTCATAGTCTAAGGATTTTTTCAGTGCTTTGTGAGTTCATTTTTCCTGTTAAGTATGTTCCATGGCTAGCTTAACAAATGATTCAGGAGGAGTAAAGTGACTGTTGCACTTTGTGTGCTACTACCTGTATGTAACTGCTGTCAAATGTATGAATCTATTTACTAGTGTAGTAGACCTGTCCTGGTCTTATGTGCTACTAATAATAGAAATGCTTTTCTGTATATTTATATTCTTTCTCCTAAATATGTGAACTGTTACCTGTATTCATATACTTTATTCTTTTTCCTTTAGATCAACTAGTCATACAGAATTGACAAGAAAAGCTTCTAGCAGTGAAAAAGAGACAGAATCCGTTGTAGTTTTAGATCCTGTTTCTACCAGTGGGGATCAGACGTCTGAAAACACGCTGAATCAGAATAAAATGAAAGAAGAAAAAAGGAAGCTGCCACATAAAGAAACTAATGTTGAGAAAATAAAAGAAACAGACAGTTCTAACTGTTAATTGTTATTCTGAAAGGCTGTAACTTTTGGGAGTCATTATCTGGACATGTAAATTGCTTAGGTGTGTTACTAGGGGCTACGGTCTGTACTCCAAACAGTTTTCAATAATATAGATTGAAATGGTCTTTTGTATGCAGTTTTGTTATATGCATTAAAGTATTAAATAACTATGTATCACTCAGAATCCCTTTCCCATTTTAATTTAGCAGGTATGGTTATTATTTTCTTAGATAAGAGTCAGTTACCTTTACTTTAAAACTGTATTTGAAAAGGCTTTTAAAGTTATCCTTTTATTGAGAAGCTGCCTTGTTAAAGGTCTGTTCTAAAGCTTGCCAGAAGCCCCTTGCATCCCTCTTGAATTGGACACATTTGGGTTAGACCCTATGAAGGTGATTACACACACATCAGCTTTAGTATGAGGGGTATTATTAATTATTAAAAAAATCAGCGTTTAGACACATTGCTTTAAAAATATTTTGATATCTACTTAAACCAAGATCTTGTAGGTCTCCTTACTGCTGTCTCCACACACGCCTTTGTGAGGAAATTAAAAGCACAAGCATAACATTTCTGTTTCAGATTCCTCAGCGGACAGCTAGCCCAAAGACTGAAAAGCAGAGGCAGTGCAGCATGTCATTTGGTACCAAGACTTTGATAACGATAGCCAAAGTCAGAAGTTTGCGGGTTGAGATTGGTGCTCTCATTTGGATGAAAAGCTTTTCAAAGGAGGACTTACCTCCTGGTTTTTGTTTCAGTGTTACATAGCAAAGTTTGGAACCGCTGCAACCGGAGTTTGCGTTTACTGCTGCTGCAAAAAAAACCTTATGCTAGGCTCCCGTGAGTATGGATCAGATTTGGGATTCAGTCATTGTAGGATTGCAAGTTATTTGGAATCACCATTTTGAGAACTCCCAGCTGAAAGCTCGCAGCACTAACAAATAAGCCTTTGCTTTGAGCCTGGTACACACTGGTGGCATTAATTTCTTTACTAGGTAACACTTTAGATGTCTGTATTTGATGACACAAATCCCAGTTTCCCTCAGCCCTTATTTCCTATGAAGACAGTGAGATAGGTACGTAATTGATTTGCTCCACTGCCAATTCGCATTCCATTGTAGTCTCTTTTTAAATTCAACACAGTATCTCGTTCTTTTATAATGAATGAACAAATGTAATCAGGGATTTACCTAAAGATTGGTGTAACTGAAATTGGGTGGTAAGGTACTTGAATGCACTTGGAATATTTTTTATTTAATGATTTGAAACAGTAATAGCACTGAAGGATGAATGTTCTGAGTTTGTTGATTTGGCTCTGCATGCAACTGTCTGGTGCTTTTCCTAAAAATAAAAGTATAGTAACGAGTGTGGTAGTTTCACATCTTTTTTGGTGTTTTTTGCATGTTTGCTAAGAAAATCTTGGACTTGATCTCATTACTGAACTACATTATAATTCCTAAACTTGGGGAAATTTGTCTCTCATTGATATCTTCGTTTCTGGGGGGGTGGTTGGTTCTCGTGGTTTTTTTCACTTAGGTATCTGTTACACTGAATTTAAAATGCAACGTTTTATATATGTATTTTTCCTCCAATTATTGCTGCTGTATTATATGTTCAAATTTTCAAATTATACAAAACCCAGAAGTTTTCTAAGAAGTATTTCTTTTACTTAAACTGTTTGTTACCTAGGACATAAATTATTTATCTTTTCACTGTTGCTTATTAAAAAGACTCCTGACAAGTTTCCCAGACCTTGTGAAATTGACTTGTTATTCCCTGCCTCCGACTGAAGCAAGCTTCCTAGTGATGCCAATTACAGCTTTGTGTCCTACATTTGGGGTTTGCACTGATGCGCTTGTATTGATAGCTAGCTAGAACTGGAGCAAAATTTCCCTCGTAGGCTAGATCTAAGAGCAGCATTGAGGGTGTGTGGGGGGATGGAGCAGCATAACAGTCAAGGCCTTTGTTTTTTGTAAAATGTTTTTTTTACTGTTTGTCAATAGCTTGCTCTTTGTATGGAGAGAGATTTCAGCTTTCCCAAAACAAACATTTAGGTTTGGACTGAACACAGAGATATTTGTTTTGTCAATTTGTAAATACAGCACAGAATTTTGTGGTGTTTTCAAACTAAAGCCACTGCTCAGTTAACTTGGTTTCAGCTGAAAGCAGTGGTCTCCTGGGAAAAGAGAAGCTAGTATCTGAATGCTTTTAAAAATGTTTGGCTAAAGTGCTCAAAAATAAATGGATTAAGGAATAGTTAACATACGAATTTCTTACTAGAATTTATTTTAATTTTTTTTTTAGAAATTTACCCAAAAGTTAATGTTGACAACCTAGGTCAGTGTGCTGTTCTCTGGGAGCTGAGCAGGCAGGCTGCGAACCTGCAGGGCTGGCTGAGAGAGCTGTGGAGGCAACGAATCCTGCTTTGGGGGAGGAAGTACATCGGAAAGTTGTTTTTCTGGCTGTGGTTCTTCAGCAAAAGCAATAAATTCAAGATTTGCCTCACCTGAAATAGAAGAGAAAAAAGAAACTCATTCTTATGTTTGCTGTAAACCCGTTTCTTGTAATGTTCTCTGGTGCACTTGGATTTTTTTAAAATGCCACGTGATGCTTACAAGAGTCTCTAAACACATTTAAAAGTCTGGTCCTTAGAAACAAAGGAGCGACAGTCCTGCACTTTGATTACAGGATTAGGGCGTGGCGCACAGCAGCCTGAGCTGGGATATTTATTGCATTCCCTTCTTCACTAATCATCTCACCTTGCTGCCCGTTTTTCGAACACCCATCTCCCTCTGCACTGGTGCTCTTGCAAAAGTTCCCATCAGCTGACTGTGCTGCTTCTCTACCCCAGCCTTTAACAACTTTATGTCAGCCCACGTTCGCGTGTCGCTCCTGTAACTTACCGCTTCAGCTCTCGTCTCGCTGCTATTTTTCCCAGTGCTGTGACGCTCTTTCCTCCCTAAGCTCGCCACCTAACTCCCCGTTTTGCCACCTACACAATGCCCACCCCATCACTGACTACGTCTCAGCTATACGCGTTACTTTTCAGTAACGGGCTGGCGGGTCTGTGCTTCAGCTGGCAAGCAGTTCACACGCACCCTCCGGATGAATCCGGCGGCTGAAACACAGCATCGGCACCGGGGCTGCCGCTTAGGCCGAGGCTCCTGCGCAACCCGAATTACTCGTGGGGAGAGGGGGCAAGGCAGCAGGCGAGCCGAGGGCGCCGGTTGTCACCGTGCTGCTGGGCCCAGCTGCGTGCCCCGTTCAGTCACTCCTGGGGGGGCACTCCTGATGGGTCAGTGTCACCTCCCGTCGATGAGCCACTTACAGAGCCCTCTACTTCTCAGCTCTCCAGTGTATTCCGTAGCTCGCGGCCCGGCCAAATGAAGAGTTTGGTATGCAGCTCAGACATGCTATCTCAGTATTTCCCTGCTGTTGATTTAGTTATTGGATTTTATTTCTGCCAAACGATTAATGGCTTCGGGAATTGTTGCTATTTCATTTTATGAGATACAGGTCTAAATATTTGTCAAACTGGAGCTCTTTTGTTTAGACTATGCCATTTGAATAAGGAATATATTAATACTGCTGAGGCAGTTAAAATTCATAGTTCTATAATTATCCGTCTTGTTTTTGAAAAGTGCATTCTGTGAAACTACTTTCTTAGCAAAAGAACAATTTCTGTCTATTTTACAATGATTATATATGAGCAAGGAGGAGATTTTGAAAACTCAGAATATTTTCACTAAAAAAAAAATTTAAATAAAACATTTGTTCTACAGTATGCATGTCAAGTGCTGCTCTCCTATGTACAGAACACTGAAAATTATTAGAAACAAAAGGGTAAAATGACTTAGTTCTCCTTGATGTTTCTTTTTCTTAGGCATAACAAATTCTTGCAAACCCTTTCCTTCCTTTCTTCCTCTCCTTGTCTCTCTGCCTCCCCTTCAGACTGTATGCCTTTATTCTGTCTTGATTGATACCTGAGCAAGTGAGAAGTGGCTCTAATGAACTGTCAAGCATTTAACAGTGTAGCATATAGCGTAAAAAGAAGATGCAGATCCTGAAATGCAGGCAGATGCATACAAGTGGCTAAGGCTGAACGTGCATCCTCGACTTCGGTTTTATTTAGTGCTTACCCGTGCAATTGTAGCTTTCCAAACACATTTTGCTGGGAAGGTAACGCACAAAGGAGGGTTGTGAAATGAAGTTTTGTTAGCAATATATGTTTAGGGGCTCGAGGGAGGTGGGGTATTTGGCCTAAAATTCCGTTTTGGCAGCTTTTCGGCATGTTATATGCATGGTTTTTGTTTTGTTCCTTTTGCACTGTGGTCTTCAAGACTCCAACCAATTAATTCTGGAAAAAAAGCTTAATGTAGGCTACTCCTCAAGAAGGGGTCTATTTTAACATTCAGTAAACAGATAATCCATTAGGACAACAATATACATTGTGGCAAGTGCTATCCTAGGTTTTTTTTGTCAGCACTTATTTATAGTCTTTTGATTTCGCTTCCCTCCTGTGGTGCAGTTTCAATCATTCTCCCTCCAATCTTTGTTCTCGTATTCATTGCAAGCTGAAAACAAAGTAAGAAAGAAGCTCATACGTAGCGTTCTATTCTTGGCCAGTTCTTCCTCTATAGCAAGAAGGCGGTTGTATTTGGTCACCCTTTCTCCGCGGGAAAGACCTCCCAACTTGATAAACCTGGCACCCAGTCCAACAGCCTTAAACGAGAAAGTGCATATTTTAAAACTACACGGTTTGGGAAGTGAAGTCATTCTTAATTATTAAGCATGCTATCCTACTTCTAATTTAACACTCTTATCTTTCTACAGATAAAAACCCTCCTCTAAGTAGAAATAAAATCTCTTAATGAAAGATTTGTGGATGCAAACAGTAATTTTCACTGGCGTATGAAGTGAAATTTTATTTGCAAATGTAGCTTTAATACAAAAAGACTAAATATATTAGTGTTCAGAATTTTTGCCTAAAATATTATTACTACTCAGAAATGTTTTAAGTAACTCAGATTTTTTTATAACCTAATGCAACCAAATAGATCATACACACTTTTGAATATACTCCCGGCTTTGGCAAATTTCCTGTGTGTTCTCTTTAAACTCCAAGATTAACTCTCTGTGGGGAAAAAAGGCAACTCTCTAGAAAAAGCCCATTTTGTAAAGCGTTATTTCTTTCTCAAGCAGAAACAGGCTTTCTCCTTAAAAAAGAGTTCATGTTAAAAGCAGTGTTTTGGCAATTCTGCAATTGAACAGCTTTCAATACTTACCAGATCCACAAGGCTATCATCAGAAGATTCTCCATCTGGACTTCCTAATATGGTAATATGTCTTTGACCTATATATAACGGGAGTGTAAAACCTTCATTAGTGTATATTTTATATATTCAGCACAGAAATTGTTTGGACTTTTCATTTTTTTCTTTACCCTTGAGCTATCTAAGCTTAAATACAAACAGGAGTAAAAGCAACAAAACCCATCTCATAGCAATGTAAACTGTATTAGTTTGTTACATTAACATTACATATTATTTTCAGCATGGATAAGGGAATATCTAACAACCTATCCTAATTTCTGTCTCTCGCTGATCTGTCTGGTAACGTATTCTACAGGCTGGGAAGCTGTTCTATTTATTTTAAATGTGCTCCTTCTTACCAGAGTAATGATTTTTCTTCACTACAAAAAAGAGTTTACCATCCTGACTGAATTAAATCTTTACATTGCTATTTACTTGCTTCGATACAGTGATTCTGGGCTTTTTGAAGGAATAAGGAAGGAACTTGGATATATTAGATCTGTCCATCTATTCCTTGGGTATAAAAATGAATAAGGAAAAACTGATACAAAGAGAAATCTTACATATGAAACTGCACAAGTTCTTAGTACTGTTACCACAAAGGCTCAATAATATGTAGTCAATAATCTACATAAACTGCAATTTTAAACTTTTGGACTTGGTTGGATTTCTTAATTATTAATACTAGTATTAGTCAAAATTCAGATTACTCAGCTACATCTTTTTTTATTTTGTCTTATTCTGATATCTAACTGTATGACACTGAGCTGCAATGTCAAAGGGCACCCACATTCAAAGCATCCACAGTGTATTAATTTACTATAGTTGAAGCCTTGAATGCTGTTTTAAGCTCCCGAACAGAGATTTGTGAATGAAAACATGAATTCTAGTTTCTTCTGACAAGCGCTTCCTAAATTAGATGTAGCAATAATTAAATAAAAAGATGTAAGATTTACAGGTGTAGCAACACTATTTATTGAGTTGCAGGGTTTGAAAGTCAGCCTTTTCCCCTCTCTACTCACCGTCTAGAAGTCCAGTAAGTTCTATGAGGTCTGATACCTTAGTTTGGTTAATATATTTTAGGACAACACCACTGCACATTGGTATGTTTATGTTTTCATCAATTTTAGGTTGGGAAATATATTTGGCAGCATCTTCAGCAATCAGGTAACATTTGGAACCAAGAGCACAACATATGTTATTCCATTGCTGTCTGTCCTGCATAAACAATCAATAATAACTGGAGTTTAAAAAAGTAAACTGAATGAAAAGCCTAACTGAGGAGATTAAAAAAAAAAAAAAAAAAAAAAAAAAATATATATTTGGATTTAATCCTAAAGGTACCTTTCATATAAATATATTATATTTTATACTGTATTTTAAATCTGTCCACCTAAGAAAAACATACCACTGGAATTTTGCTTGGCTTTTAAGATTTTGCTAGAAAACATAAATTCTAATCTGGAATTAATCCAAGCTAGTTGCATACAAGTATAGTTTAAAATATTTCAAATTAAATTAACTAGGAGTTTGCTATTTTGATTTCCTTCCTGCAATGTATTTAATTTAATGGAATATTCAGAGTACTCATTCTTGTGTTAATATTTTAAGTGTCATAATATTTGTTTGAATATAAAATAATGAAACAGGAGGCAGTCATAGACTCAATGACACGTATCAAGACAGGATGATCAGAGCTGTAAGACTGACCCATAGGGAACAGGAAACTACAATGCTCTCTTTCCAGCAAAGCTCCATTTTTTTAGGGTCTTTGTTTCTTGATTTTAATGCACTGTCCACATGGTACTGAGATTTAAGGATAAATAAAGGACAAGGATATGTAAATAATTTGAAAGAAGAAATTTATGAATTAATTTGCTTTCTTTGTGTCCACAGAATGCAAAGTTCTCACATTAAAAAAATTACTTTTCTAGTTAATAATTCTGCCAGTAATAATTCTTGGTCTGCAGATCAGAGAGACTTTTGTATCTATATAGTTGCAAACTGTTTAAGGGTCCATTCCTATAAGGATTTCAAGCCCACATGTAAGTGAAAATGAAGTTTTTGACACCTGAACAAATGTTAAAACTTAAGCACTAAAGTGGTCTGCTGTCTGGCAATGAATTGTTGAATTGGTACCAGGGCTAATCCTTAAGAACCTAATTATCTGTGGCAAAGATGTGGCATGGGTAAACTGTAGATTTGCGAGGGGGGGAGGAGGAGGAAAGGCATCTCCCTTAATAGTGTTCTATTTCAAACTGTACTTCACTACCTGTTGTAATTCTCCTGCAGATTTTCGTATTGCAAATATGTTTCTTCATAAGAATTCTCAAGGATTCTCAGGCCTGGCAGGAGTGGGGAATAATCTGATGTTTTGGAACATGGGTAATTCAGAGAGTCAGACTGAAACAGTGCAGGGAGGCAAGGCTAACCAGAGTGAGGTAACAGTAAACACAGATATTAGAAAAATGAACTTTTAAAGTTCCAGTTAAGAACAAAATCAGATGGATTTTGCAGTTCATCTGTTTTCGAATTATTGATTCAGGCACTGGGCAGATGCACAAAGACAACATCACTTTGCATCCCCCTTCAATCACAGTCTTCATGTTTTGTTCATGAAAACAAACCCCATGTACTTATTTTAAAGAAGATAAAGTGTGTGATTTGACAGCAAAAGCAAATTTTTATGAAGTTGTGCAACTGCAGAATCTAGGTCTACAGTTGTAGGTTCTGCTACAATTAAGTTTTTATCTTTTTTGTAATAGATGGAAACTTAATCTTTTATGTATAAATGCTAATATTTAAGGTTATGCAATTTGTTTCTTTCATCCATCTATAACGTGATAGCATGCTTAATAGTATTCTACTTTATCGTTGTAATCTATTGGCCACACTAAATTAACTCCTCTAACTTTGATCACAGTGGTAAATACACAGTATCTTACTACCATGTTAAAAATTCTGCTGAGCATTGCTGCCAGTGACAGGTTTGTTCTGGCTTTGGGTATAAATCTCAATCATAAAGAATAGCAGCTATAATTTTTTTAAGTGATTCTAAGGCATATACAATTATGTCCAATTTTTAGTTCCTCCCATATAATATAATATAATACAATAATATAATTTATATATCACTTGAATTTTATAATTTTGTTTTATAATTTGAATTATTTGTTTACATATGAAAGAAAATGTAATAAAAATGACAGTGGTTTAGCAAGTAGAATCAGAAAAAAAAACCCAATGCTTGTAATTCTTTAAAATATTTGTACTGACCATATTCTGTTCATGCCAGTATTATTTTCTGTCAGGAATTATGTCAAAAGTATAGAAAAATTTAGAGTTACTGTCAATTACAGATATGCAAATGAATTGTTAAATACATTTTTATAGTGATATTTTTGTGCTTAAAGACTCTGAAAACAGAAGCTTCATATTTTATATGTTTTGTAAAAATGTGAAAAGTTCAGTGATATGCCACTTAACAGTATTATCAATTTTTCAAGGACTGCGCTGTGGTATCTTACCTCTTTTCTTAAGGGATCTATTAATGCAATAATAAAAGGAAATTTATTGATCAGTTCCACATACATGTCAACCATTTCGTCAGGACTTTTGAACATTCCAGTGAGTACTTCATATTTTCCTTTAACCTAGAAAGTAAAGTAAAAAGCATAAAAGATAAGGAAGGTAATACTTTAAAACCCAGAGTACTAACGTAAGTATAAAGATCTTGTGACACTAGTATCTCTATTAAGGCAGTGAATTGTGTGTTCTTCAATAAGCACACATTCACTTGTCTACTTTACTCTATGTCTAAGTGGTCAGCACATTGTTATAGAAAACTCTGCCTAAAGTAACAGTGGGTTCCAGTGGGCTCATGCCGAAGTCTCTGAAAGATGCCACTCCCAAAACAAGGGAGATCTATTTCAGCATTTTCTAGGCAACACTGACAGTTTTACAGTACTTTATCACAAAGTTAGCAATATTTGACATTTTTATTGAATCTTGCATGAAAAATCTCACTTTTCAAAAAAAAGTTAATTTTTTGTCCTCATTTTCATTAAGAAAACACTGCTAGGGGAAAGGAGTGCACCCTCAGTGCTCAAAAACAAGACACTGCCTTTCTTTGCTTCTTTCCCCTTTCAAAAAAAAGACTAGTTTAAAACTAGTCTCATCATTATGGGAAGCACAAACCGCAGCATGTGAGGATTATTAAGGGCACACTGTCAAACTGTGCCAGAATACCCACTGCTTTAGTGACTTTAACAGTTCAATAACAGAAAGTTACAGAATTACTGATAATTCATTGTTTAAGATTTTGCTCATTCTGATATCACAGACTGTTAGGAAAGCAACTGCTTTCACAAAAGATATTAGTAATGGAAGGTTTGTCACTGTAGTACACCCAAATACACAAAATCTCATGAGATATTAAATGGAACAGGAAGTTTCTCTTTCTGCTTAGAGAGAAACCTGATTGATCTTGGAACAAGAGGCAAGAACCTTAAGACTTCAGCTGGAGATAAATAAACTTTGTCAAATAAAAATATTGAAAAATAAGAATTAAAAAATGAATGTTGATACACAATGAGATGAATGTTAGTGGATGTACAAACATTCCATGGTAAAAATACACAAAAAGGTCAAGGTAGTTTGAAGTACACACATGTAGTATAATATAATGGAGAAATAAGCATCTAGTGGTGTGAAGGAATTACAGAAGTATACTTGTGTAAGTAATTTTGTGTTCTTCATCCTTGAAAGCAAGGTGGATAGAAGATAATTATTTCATTTATACCTTGTGGTGAAAGGAAAAAAAAACAAAACAAGACAGGATTTGCCACTTAATACTTTAATTCAAAATTGTCTCAGATGTAATGTGAAATGAAGCTGGTTTGTTAAATAGAGTATGTAGTAGATGGTTGCCCATTAAAACAGTTCACTGTATTTGACACAGACTGATCTGAAAAATCTTACTGAATAAATAGAGAAAAGGAATAAACCTGGCTGATGCATGCAGGCTTATACCATTTGAATGATTAAAGTTGAATTATGGAAGTAACAGAGTTGCTGTAGGCAGGACACAAGCTGTAACGGAGGTCTGCCTTGGTCCAGTGAGCCTTATTCCACACAAGGTGCACCACCAGTATTCTGGTACAGCTGGGGAGGAAGAATACATGCATTCTCTCTGCTCCCACTGCATCAAGCTACCAGAATGGTGTCTGCATGTCTTGTCCCCTTGCTCTCACAGTCCAGTACATATCCGCTACACTTGTAGGACTGATTCAACCATAATTTATAAATGCAGAGACAATTCTTTTGCTTTGCTTGATTGCTACCTTAAAAAAAAGAGTTAGAAGCAATGTAATAACAAATGAAGTTAACAAATAGCTACATTCCTTTTAAAAAACAAAAAAAAATAGTTATAGAAAGTAACTTACGTAATCCATTACTTCATGAGCAGCACAATTTATTGCTAAGTGCATGTCTGTTCCTAGCTCCAGACCTATATTGTTGCAAGCTGTTTGCATTAGGAGTAGCGGTTGTTCTAGATTATCACATCCTGTTATTAGGCAACCTAAGTGTGATATTCTTTTTAAGGCTTGTGGCTGAAAGTCAAACAAAAGTAATCACTTTATTTACATACATGTATATATATAATATTTATATTTATATTTTTCACTGTCATTTCAGTCTGCATTCAGTCATCAAAATATAAATCTGTTCTCAGAAATTGCATTGGCAACTTTAAGGACAATTCTCTATGAATGAGGGGTAATCAAGTGCTAATGAATAGTCCTTGCAAATACATCTAGTCATGTAGTTCCCTCTCTTATATGGCCAGTATTGCTTTACAAAAAGATTTTAAAAGCACTCTTAACAACCACCGAGTTGTCATGGATGCTATGTAAAAGACCATCCCTTTGCCACAAAAACATATTCTCCACTTTTAAACAGCTTTTACTCATTTATCCTCAACTACAACTTTGATATTGCCTCTATGGAGTGTTAAGAAACACTAGAATCTTCCAAGACGTCTAGAAGGAACAAATTTCATAGAGGGGGGAAATACCTCCAGCAAACTGCATGTAGTTGTCTGCCTCAGGAACAGTGTTCCTGGACACGAGCCACAAGCAGAGTTGCATTGAGCAAATATTTCACGTGTCCTTCTGTTGTCAGGTTTTTTGTAGGTTTTTCAAACACTGATTTTTAATTTTAAAGTCTGTGAATTTGGGATTATAAAGAATGACACTAAATTGCCCAGAAAGCAGCAGGATATAATCCTGAGTTAGACTGGAGAAGTTAATTGGAAGGCATTGGTTTTGACAAGAGTTAGAGAACTAACTACAGCAGACAGAACAGAGGCCTAGCTACAGAGGATATATGAATGTTCCTTCACATAAAAAGTTAGGAAAAAAATGCAGGTCAAATTGTTATGAGATTATTTTGTAGCAATCTGCAAGGAGAGACGATCTATTTGACTTGTTGCTTTTGGAACACTAAGCTGCAGCAATAGACAGCAAGAAATGCTGCAGTTTCCCTGCATTTAATGTGAGATAGAGGTTAAGTCTACATTTTCATGTAATTTTCAAGGCATCCATATGTTGTGCCTTGTTACATTTTATTAAAAGCATTGTCTATCTTTATAAAAACATTTTTTTCTGTCTAGTCTTTACTTCTATAACCTAAACAAGTTGTTCTTCTTCACTGCCTAGTTTGTCATTTTTCCTTTTTTTTTGTCCCAGAAAGTTCAAACTAACATGGTGCTTTTATCAGTTTAAAATTCAGTCTCATTCCTATCTCCTTTAGTTTTCTCCTATTGAAATAAATGGAACTTTTTCAGAGAATCTAGTGCATTGTTTCCTTGTGCATATCTTAAGAGTTATTTTAACTTGCAACTGCAGTACATATTCTGATAAGAACATGGAAATTACCCACCAGGAAAACATTGGCCAGCTGCTTAATGATGATGAATTTTGTGTTGTTTAAGCAACAAAAAAATAGGAAAACTTTCATTCATCCTCTCTTTTGTGTACTCCATAACAGCAAAGATTCTCACCTGAATATTTTAGTCATCTCGGAATGGAGAGCAAAACCAGCATGGCACTTCCCTCCCACTATTTGGAAAACTCATCTATAAACAACAGGTTTTGAAGTGATAAAAAAGATCATTTGAGTCATATAAAATAATGCCCTGTGCACTATTGCAATTGCTGCCCTTTAGCTACTGGTTTGTATCTGCCATTATCTATAACCTCAAACAGGAACTGGGAGCTTAATGCAGCATGATTAAGAGGGGAGTTATGCTCCCAGAGTTAGGAAACAGCACAATATGCAAGTCTTACAGGTAATTGTTTTATGGCCTACATGATCAAAAGGGCATGTTCTCTGCTGGTGCTACAGGCCTGCAAAATGCTTATCTGGATAATTTACCAGGATTGATTTCTATATGAGAAAAATGACCAGATTCCAGAAGAATTTCCCCTTTCTGTTATTGTTCCACAGGAAGGGAGGGTATAGTCAGAAGAATCCAAATTATTACGTAAAATATAAGTATTTGGAATATTTAAAAGTCTTGCCTTGACCTTTCCAAAATGGTAATGTAGATTAATGTTTCATGTCTTGAGAACATTTTGGTTCCCTGCTGTTGTTAATACCTCGCTGAAGGCTTAAAATGAAAATCTCTTTTCTTACCGGAGCTTTCTTCCCTGTGTTATGTGCTTTGCCTTTCTTACTGTCTGCTAGTTGAGGACTGGGCTGTTGGGAGTGAAAGAAGACATCAATCAATTCCATGGAAAAGTCCAAAAATGACAGAGACACCTCAGAATTAAAAAAAAAAAAAAATTGACTGAATTTTGTTCTAAAGAGATTCCAAATATTTAAGTTAGGAACTAGCTTCTGTTTTGCCTTGAATACTATCAGCAACTATCCAGTTTTATTTTGTGGTGGTAACTCATTTCAAATGTTTATTTCTATGTGGGCATCACACCAACCATCATTCGTTTTTCAAAAGACTCTCACCTAGCCTATCAAAAATACAGGGGATCTCAGAAATTAGAATCTAGACTCTGTTCTTGGAGAAACCCAACAACCTCGCTTTGCAAAAAGCACGTGCACATACTGAGATTGATATACTACTACAGTAATAGTAGCTTGAGTAATACATCAAGTGTGTGTGAGACTTAGCAAGATCAGAACCATATATTATATATTCACTGTGATACGATTCACTCACTTCAGGCAAACTGAAAGTCTTACTATGCTTCGAACAATTTTTTATTCTGTCTTTGTTAATTTAACATCACCAAATGGCCAGAGAAACACATCTATTCCGTGCCATAAGACTAAGCCTTATAACAGGCTAAATGTTCCACGTTTAAGGTTAAAAAGACAATAGTAGTAGAAAAACCAAATGAAGTACATCACATTATTACACATTTTTACTGTACCACTTTGCCTGGAGGGTCCAACAGTCTCATAATTTCTTTCTGAATAACCAGAACTCTTTCTATGCCCTGAAATTAAACAACAGTGATCTTCAAAAGAAAGATAAACTATTTCATTTCAGCAGCTTAAATCAGAAGAGAGAGAACACTTATTCTAAATGCAGATCTTCATATAAAGTCATTTTAAAAATAACTATAATAGACTTCCTTAACACAGTCCCCCCACCCACAAAATGCAGTCAAGTGTCCAGTGATAAAGGGCTAGTAGCAGTGGAATGAACAGAAGTATTTGATTGTGCTGCTGAATGGGATGGCAAGAAAAGTAGTCTTCTTCCCCAAAAGGAACCCTTCCCAAATCTAACAAGTAAGCAATATCTGGGTCTGTGCAATATCTGAAAAGTGGGAAGATGATAATCACTGTTCACAATTGTGACTCTATCTACAACTTTCTAACTGAAAACTCTGACAAAATTGAATGTATTTACCTTCAGAACATTTCGAGGAAGCAGGGAAAAAATTGCTGTCTTCATTTTAAACATTGGGGAATGGAGGAACACTCCAATCAAATGAATCCATTGCTTTTAACGCAAGACTCTATCCTTTTCAGCTGAGTTAGTAAAAGTTTAACGCTAACTTAGTAAATTACATTTCAGATTTTTTTAAACTGTGCCAGTAAAGGAATACTGAAGGGGGCAGAAGTCAGTCACAGCTGGCAACACATCAACACAAGACAAATGGGTTTTTGCACTGCAGCAAACAGCTTGCTCCTCTCCCATGAGCACTAGGAGGCATTATGTCTTTGAAAGATACAGAATTAGCAACCTTATTAAAAGCTCTTGGTGACAATTCTAAAAAGTTAAAGGAAAAGGAAAAAGAAAGAGGATCAAGCTCAGCTATTTGTTCAGGTCACCAGCATACAAAGTAGAAATCGCAGCCCTACTGTAGGCATCTTGTGCAGATACATTCTTTAATGCAACACATGGCTAAACAAAAAGAGAGGGTTGATCCAGTCTGTCTCATCCATCCTTCCTGCTCCTTGAATAGATTTTCTTCTGCTTTGTATTCCCTTCTATCGTCACAGTTTCATTTTTTAAAGCAATTTATTCCCAAAGATTTCATGCTTTCCTGTGAATGTTACAAGTATTGTTTTGTATGCTCTATAAATCAACTGATACTATTTCTAATCTACTAATGTAAAATCATATTCTAAACAAAACTAAAATCTCTTACTGGTGTGTAACACAATTCCCTTACATCTTCTTCGATGTACTGATTTTTTCCTCTATACTAACACATTATTTTTAACTTGAAATCTTCATGTATCTTCTTTTAAATCTTCATCTATTTACTTCTTTTAATGTTCCTTGTGTTAGAATTCTGCACTAACGTTTGTTAAAACTTGGGCCTTGCAAGCAAACAAGAAATGAAAAACACAGTTTTTAAGGACTATATTGAAAAGATCTATATATTTACGTACATATGTAGTTTATACTAAGTCTATAGAATACATTTATAAAAATGAAAACGAAACAGTACCTGTTTGAGTGATAACTGAACTGGTGGTATAAGCATAACTTCTTTCACTAATTTCAGTTTTGCAGGTGAAATTTTTTCACAGTTCAACAGAGTAACCATTGGGAGTGGTAGTGTCATTTCTTTAGGTGAATCCTGTAATTGGGAGTACCATGTGAAAATAAAAATGTTAAAAATCAGAATAATTTCTTATATATTTTAATTATGGCACAGGGTTCAAAGACTGCTACAGGCAACAGTTTTAAGGGTGTATTCTATGAGGTATATTTAATACTACTGTCACAAGGGACTACTGGCTTCAGAATTCTAGAATAATTGTGATAACTGGGATAAAATAAAATTACAACAGTCATGTGTATCTACCTGATCATGTTTCAGCAGTGCAATATGTAAGTACAAGGGGATATGGCTAATGGTGGAACCAGCCTTAGCTATGGCAAGTGATGTTCCCCCAATGGCTAAGCTGCCACAAAGCACGGATTCAACGGGTTCTGCAGGTGGGATCATTCTCTCTGCAACTGCCACCTTCTTTCCTACAAGACAGAGACCAGTAGCTAAGTATTTTCTTGTTTAAAACATATGCTTATGTATCACAGTTATATGAGTAAATATGATATTGCCATTTCAGTATGTACTCAATGTATTACAAAACAATCAGTTCTTATTTTAAACTTAATCTTGTCAGTTGTTTTATACGAAATGACCTTACAAGTAAGCAAAGTATCTGTCTTCGCTCTGGTGTCAAATGTATTTCAAATCTATTTCTTTTGGAGACCTTTCAGCAACTGAAATCTGTATTTTTATTTACCTAGGTTTATATCCAGTAACGTTACATCATTTTTAAGGTTCCTTTCATAAGCATGATTTCAGTATTCTTTATCGTCCTCCCTGTCTGCTCAGCTTTTGCATAAACAGCTTGGAAGATTACATTATTAACCTGATTGGGAGTACACATACCTGATTTCTTCTAATAATGACTGTGAAAAAAATTTATGCCTATTACAGTTGGATTTTCCAATGAGAAAACAGGTCTTTTAAACGTTCCACATGCCTAGTCTTGTTACATTTTCAAAATAACTTATTTCCCTTTCAAATACAGTGGAGTAACTTTTGCCAAAATGCTTGAAACCCAGCAGTTCCCACTATCATATTTATTGCCTACAGTGCTTACATAAACATGTACAGTAAGCACCTATGTGAAACTGAAATAAGCAGTCTGATTCTCAAGAATCATATGCATTGGGGACTTTATAAAGGTGATCAACTACTTTGGTTCCTAATAGGAGTGCCGTACAAGTTTTGATTTCAATAAAATATAAATACTACAGGATACAACTGCTATTTTATGATAAAATGTTCTTAATAGGACCTTAATTGGATATGCAGATTAGATTATATGTAAGTTGCATACTATACACAGATCCTATACCTCTTACATTGAGGATGAAGAGCTACACACATAGACACTAGTAATCAAGTACTCAGCAACCGTGACAAACTGTGGTGTTTTGCACAGATCCTTTACACTACACTACTTTGTAACCTGCATAAATTAGAACATAGATGCTACCTCTGAAAGCACCTGCTACTGGAAGTCACTATCTGTTAGCGGTCTCCTGTAACAACCAGTAGCTTTATAATCATTGGCTCCTAATAGTCAGGTATTGATTCTAACAGTAATATTACAGTCACTGTCACAAACAAGTATAAAGAAAACACAATTAGTGAAAACAAGTAATATATGTATCAGCAGAAGCTTGACTAAAAGTATAATATACAACATGATGGTATCTACATAGACCTGACAACTGCAGATGTTACATTTCAGGTCAAAGGTGAATTTACTGTGCACACATCTAACATTAACTGGTTACTGATAGTATGTAACAGTTGAAACTAAACTGACAAGAATAATTTGCCAAAATTTTCTGCCCTTCCAATAAATGATAAACCTTTTTTTTCTGAGGCTAATACATATATGGAGGTAACATATGGTGCTTTTTTCCTTTGGGGGTTTTTTTTGGCTTGTATACTTGCCCTATTTCTCTACTCTCACACCATTTTTTCCTTTAGTAGGATAGTTTGCTTACTTCTTTTTACTCTATACTGCCCATCATTCCCACCTCATCCCCTTCTTTCTCTTTTGCTCTTCACCTTATTTCCTCCTTTTCTCAGTGTTAGCAAGAAACTTCCCTTCCTCCCTCTTTCCATTCTTTTCAACTTCTATCTTAATTCTATTTCCATTTTCCTGTTCAGTTCTGTGATTCCCTTTTCTTTCCTTATCATTTTCATTTTTGTTCTTCATTTGCATCCTCCTCCATTCTTATTCCTCACTCTGAAGAGTAATAACCTCCTGTCTAAGCCAACTGTAAAACAAAGGCAAAAACTCTGTTCAACCAATGCATGTGAATGATGAGAAAACTCTATTTTCCTCTCTCTTATTTCTGCAGTAGAAACTGCTGTGATCAGAAAGAAGATTTAGGAGAGTAACCAAACCCTTTGAACATGACTGTGTCGTGTTCTGAAGCATTCTGTGTCCACAGAATACTTCAGAAAGTATTTTAGCACCTTTATCAATATCTGTATTGCAGAAAATATTAAAATCAAATAAACTAAAACCTGGTTTTGCTGCTTTTTTTTTGCCAGATAGTGCTGTTGCTGATGCAGTGCTTGAAGTAAGGGCAAGAGTGGCTTCTGCTTCTTCTCCTTCTTGATTTTGAATTTCTTTTTTTTCTTCTACCTTTTTTCTAAAGTATTCACTGAGAGGGGAAGAGGCATAAAGATTACTGGCTCAAATTATTGTTAGACATGTGACAAGTAGACAGAGGATACAGACTAAAGAACATGCGAAGAGGTAGATTAAGGGCACCTATCTGATCTTCTGCCAGAGAAGCTGGAGAAGTCAATAAATGACATTATTTTTGTGGTAGTCATCTGCAGTGCTGATTAAACAAAAAGAACCACAAGCAAGTATTATAAACCTTAACATGCACTTTTCAAATCACACCAGTTTGAAAGTCAGCTCTGGGCAGACAATCTTAGTGTGAAGGTTGTATTTGCTTTGCATGGGTAGTAACGGATCCTGTCATAACTTCATGACATACAACAGCTTGGCCTAAGTTGCTAATCCAATAGGTCAGTCGTATACTGGTTATCTAAGTGGCTGCAAGATCATAAGTGGCTTGTCCTTGTTTTGGCTGGGATAGAGTTAATTTTCTTTCTAGTAGCTGGTACAGTGTTATGTTTTGGATTTAGTATGAGAAGAATGTTAGTAACACCCGGATGTTTTCAGTTGTTGCTAAGTAGTGCTTATACTAAGTCAATGATTTTTCAGCTTCTCATGCCCAGCCAGCAAGAAGGTTGGAGGGGCACAAGAAGTTGGGAGGGGACACAGCCAGGGCAGCTGACCCAAACTGGCCAATGGAGTATTCCATACCATATAACGTCATGCCAAGTATATAAACTGGGGGGAGTTGGCCTGGGGGGTGGATCGCTGCTCAGGAACTAACTGGGCATCAGTTGGTGAGTGGTGAGCAATTGCATTGTGCATAATTTGTTTTGTATATTCCAATTATTTTTTAATTATTATTGTAATTTTATTATTGTTATTATCCTTATTATTTTCTTCCTTTCTGTCCTATTAAACTGTTCTTATTTCAACCCACCAGTTTAATTTTTTTTTTTCCCGATTCTCTCCCCCATCCCACTGGGTGGGGGGGAAGTGAGTGAGTGGCTGCGTGGTGCTTAGTTGCTGGCTGGGGTTAAACCACGACAGGCTGGATTTCAATTACATGCACGAAGTGGAAACTGCATACATGGGTCACAGTCACCCAATTCAGGCAACCTGAGTATGTAAGATATATAAAGTAGTGTAAACAATACATTAAAATCTTATTTAGACTCACTTCATTTGGAAGAATTTCTTTCCAATTGAGTCCTTATTCCCTTCATCAAGGTTTCCCCAAAAGCTAATCCATGTGGAAGGTAATTAGATCTGTTTGCTACAGTCTGTGTTAAGTGCAGCAGCCCAACCGCTACCCCTACAGCAAAGTGTCATTCCCCTCAGTGACGCAGCTGAAAGAGATACTTCCAACTACACAAGAGGATGACAGGCCATATTACTGCTTCCAGGGTGAAGAAAGCCATAATGTTGCCAGGTAACTCCTCTAATGTTACGGTACAAATACATTCAGATACATCTGTTATACTTTTACCTTACACCTTTTTTTCTTATTAAAACAAGACACATTTCTTTGAATGGAAGAATATAGCCATTCTTTTTTACTTTGGGATGCTCCAAAGAAGAAATATTTATATGAAAACATAAACACGGATGTTTACTAAAGAAACTATGTTTCCAAAGAAACTAACTGTCCCAAGTAAGAAACCTTTTGAAGTAGCCTGCTCAGAAAGAAGACTCCACCAGAACCTGAAAACTGTATGTATATACATGTTTTCTGTGGATTAGCTCAATGCAGAAGACACACACACACAGGCCTTTCATACCACTTCCGCTCTGCAGTGCAATGAACAGAAGAAGTGGAGTCGCAGTCTGAAAAAACATCCCCACTGAATTAAACTGGCACTGAATGAGTTTCTTAAAGTATTTGACTGATGAATGTATTTAGGCTTTTTTTTCTTAAAGACCCTTATTTTTGTATCCCATGTATAAAACCTTGTAAAAAAGAGCATGATTTTCATATCATAATTATGAAACAAGCAGGAAAAAATATAGTGCAATGTATCAGATATAGAAATCACCTCTTAAAAATATATAAAAAGTAGAAAACACTGAATATTCTATATGTTTTTCATTTACAATATAAATTAATGGTGTATATTTCAAATGCAATGATTTGCATAATATGCAAGACCTACCCAAGAACCTTATCAACTTTACACTGGTCAGTAGGCTTCAAGCCTCTTAACATTGTGTTCAGCGATTCATTGACCCATTCCACAGCAGTGTTAACAGAGTCATTTCTTTCTCTCTCATCAGCTTCAGCTGTGTCAGGTAAAGCATTTTCAGATATTTGAGAATGAGAAGACATTACAGTGGAACAAATCCTCTGAAAAAAAAATTTAAAAAGGCTTAAAACACTATTTAATTTCTAACTTGGAAATGTCATTTGAAAGACTAAGAAGTCTATGTCCTTACCAACTCTACAAGTACCTATCTCCAAATTTACTGTTTGCTCCACTTACTTACCTTTTTTCATCCAGCACCTTCTTCCTAGTCTCTCATACTTTGGTAATCACAGATGTTATTCAAGTTCCTTGACCTAAATTATAACTACTTAGGTAAAAACCTCCTGACAGATCTGCTTTACACTTATATTTTGTTATCAGAATAGAATGGAGCTATTTTAAAGACCATACAGTCATTAGGACATCTTTTACTGCAGCTGTTGGTAGCCTGTCATAGCATGACTCATCTGCATTCATGCTTAATGCCATCCCTCATGATCAGTTACATTTTGTCTTACTTAGGTAATTTAAACTTGTCTTTCTGTGCTGCTGAAGAATAAACAATACTTAAGAAAATTCACTTAATGAAGACATCATTTACAAACATCACAGAGTTGCCTGCATTAATAGTATTAACTTTACATACTGTGAATATCTATGAAATTATATTTAATTCAAGAATGAAGTGAACCATAGTTTAACTGAGGGAAAGTAGAAATAATTACTCCACAACAGCTAGAGTTGCAAAGACAGTATCTTGAACATTTCAGGTTGGGGGAGACATGACAATGCACCATCAATTTTGCATTGCAGGTGCTAGATGGATATGTTTGACTGAACTATCATGCACATCAGCCCATTAGCTCAGTCTAAAAAAGTACCTTTACCGATACTGTGTTTTTCACCTGTACTATATTTTTCTGAAACAGTCATACAAATAGAAATATAAGGATCTGGAAAAAAAAAAAAGTAAAAGGAAAATGAACTTACAGGGCTAGAAATGGGGTGTAAGGAAAAGCTACATGATCATTAAGACAGACAAAAATTTAAAATACAAAGATGCACTGTCACATCCCACTCATAAAATAAAAGATAAGTATTGTCTAATTCATGGAAAATACATTTTTTATAGTTGCTGCAACTGTCTAACTTTTCATGACAGTTTTTTTTCTAAGTTACAACACTCAACTATTGAGTCACAAGGATTCATATCCTTTCATTAAAGACGGAAAATAAAATGTTCCTTAGGATGTAAGTGGAATGGTACCTCTCCCTGATACTGTCTTATTAAAATAAATAAAACAGGAAGCAGCAGCTCATACCTTCTCATAGTTTTTAACTGTACAGTATATTTCCACTTCTAATGTTGGCTGACCAACTCCATCAAGAACTTTTCTTCCAACTAATTTGCATATTACTGGAACTTTTGAAAATTTAGAAAAGTAGTTAGCCTTAAATGAAAAAGAAAGAACTTCATTAAAAGTCAATTTCTATGCAAAGAGGTTTTTATTCCATTAAATATATTTCAACCAAATCCACTACTGAGCAAATCCATTTATACATTCCGGTATTCAAAATACTCCTGTTACACTACACATTTACTTCTATATTATCTGCTTAAGAATGAGATTCCAGGGAACAGATCCGACTCATATCTAAGCATGGAAGTCCAAAGCCACATCCAAGTTAGATGAAAGTGTGTTTTATTTGGGAAAGTTAGTGATGAGTATCAGAATCTCCTTAACCCTCCTAGAAAACAGGTATTTGTCCGAAGCTTACTTGGCTTTACACCGAAAACCAAAAATAGTCATTGTGCTACTCATGAAACTCATTTCCATTAGAATTCACATAGCCTCCACCTCCTCTGTGCAGTGAGCTGCTATAAAATAATAATTTTGTCTGTGGATAAGATCTTGAAAAAATATATGTCTCTTCTCTCTCATAAGAGAGAAAAAAGATCCTGGACAAGAGAAACTCTTAGAAATCCATAAAAAACCTCTACTAGATCCTAATGTTATACTAAAATTCCTGTAGCATGCTTTCATTTATTGATCTATTAACAAGGAGTTATTAAGCTTTAAAATAATATTGTAAATTTTTTTCCCTAACAAAAATACTAGAAACAATCTTTAACCAAAATCCTCCTGCTCAGGAAAAGTTCTTATGTGAAATGCTATGCATAAAATTTTGTATGTGCTGCAGACGGGGAAAAACAAGGAGCATTTTCCGAATAAACTTCTTGCTTATAGAAAGTACTTAATGTCCTAGATACCTAATAATGTTTCAAGGTTGGTTCATCAAAGACATATGTACAGTGGCTCACGTGTCTTAACACTCAACCAATGCAATAGTAAAGATCTTCATAGTAGAACATTTAATCTGGAAGGAAGAGAAGCTTGTCAGCAAGCTCCTGAATAACAATAACCACTCCTTTTGTAGACTCCTCTCTTACAGAACATACTTGGTGTAAGGTTATTTAACACAATGACCAAACTCTCTTAATTAGAAGTGTTTTTTTGGTTGGACAGAACTTGAGCTAACGAGGCTGGCACAGTTTTAAGGAGTTGTCTGTATGCCATACCTAGTAACAGGACACAAGACAAGTGACATAGCTAGGGATCACTACCCCATGGGAAATCTGGGATTTTAGGTTAGCAAGCTTTGAGCCCTGCGAGAAAGGTGAAAACCCAGACTTCTGGCAGGCAGAGTTCTCCTACTTCTTCCAACGTGGTCTTTAATGGGCCTGTTGAACTGTCATCATCCAACTATGAGAATATATTCGTGGCTCCGTCCATATTCAGTGAACACTGATGTTGCTTTAAAAAAAGGCATTAAGTTGCTACCTGAGGTTTATTACATATTTCCTTACTGGTTTCATTCTTTTGTGTGGTATTGGAGACGGTCACCAAACCATGACTTACCAAATGGGAAAACTAGGAAACACTTATAGCTACATAGAAGAGGAACACACCAAATACCAAGCAAAGCAAGTACAGGTGTTGCCAGTTCTAGTCCCTTCCACTGGTGATGGCAAAACATCTGGGAGATGGGAAACGGTGTAAGACATAATGAAATGTTTCATTTCCACAGCCACTTTCACATCAACGAACAAACTAGAAATTTTTTTTTTTTCAGGAGTTGCTCACTATTGTAGTGTTGGCAATGCCTGTATCACCACTAATAGATTTTTCATTAGGACTACTGTCTATAGTACTTTGCCAGCTGGGAACAGATAAAATTGTTCCAATTCTTGACACTTCCACTAAGGCCCATTTGCTTTTCAGGAACTGCTGCAGTGTGAATAGCACCCAGCCTCTTGTTGCCACTGGCCCAAGACATCACGGTGCTGAGCAGCACTTTTATTCGGGACGTCCACCTGTGCCCTCCTAAGGCAACATACTTCGGTTTTGTGTCGAGATGAGCAGCCAGCACAGGACAAAAAGCCCCACTGCTGCAGAAACGTATTCAGCCCAGCGTCAAAGTGCCACTGGCCACAAACACAAAACCGTCGCGGGCCTTGCCTGAGTCAACGGGAAATTAGTTAAGCTTAATTGCAATCACAGAGGCGTCGAGCTTCTCGCAACAACCTCTTGGTTTATCAAACCCTTGGGGCCGGCAGCCAGCACCCCCCCCCCCTTGCCCGAGGGCAAGTACGGAGCCCGGCGCCCACGCCGGGTACCTGGGAGGGGGCTACGGGAAGGCCCGGTACGGCGAGCACCCGCGGGTGCCTGGGGGAGCGCCACACAGCCGCCTCCCCCTCCACGCCGTTCCTCGCCCCCTCTGAAGCGGGGCCAGGAAGGCTCCTGCTCGCCGAGGAGAGCCCCCTCCGGCCCCGCTCACCCCGCCGAGGGGCGGCGGCCCCTCAGGAGGAGCCGGGGCGGGCGGCGGCCGCCCGCCCGCCTGCTGCTTCCCTTCCCCGCGCTAACCAGCTCCCCGTAGAGATCCGCGGGGCGCAGGGTGAAGAGAGAATTGAGCGCTTCCTCCATCCTCTGCGGCACTCGGTGGCCTCGGTAATACTCCGCCGCTTCCCGCCGCAGCCCCTGGAGCCTCCGCTGCTGCTGGTGCTGCTGCCGCCGCCGCTGCCCGCCGGGCTCCATGGCGGGGCTGCGGGCCGGGCTGGCTGCTAGGCGACGGCGGCGGCCGCCCGAGCTCTCGCGAGAGCCGCGCGCCTGCCCCCCCCCCTTCCCGCCTCGCCGGTACCCTTGGGCGGGAAAGCCGTCCCCTCAGGGTGCCGCCGTCCCCTCAGGGTGCCGCCGGCCCGGCCCGGCCCGCGGGCTCCTTGGTAAACGGCGCTTGGCTCCCAGGGAGCCGCTAACGAACACCCTGCTCCTGCTGCGTGGCCGGGCCGGGCGTGGTTGGAGAGCCGGGGGGGGGGTTTAGGGTTGGTTTGGTTTTCTTAATGCCGTGCGGTGTTCGCGCTTCCCTCGGAGGCTGGTTATGGTCTTCCGAGCCAGAATGCCTCGAGCAGGTACTCTTTAGTTTTAAAAGTCTCTGAACAACAAAATTGTGTAAGATTATCGTCCTGAAAGAGAGACAGATTATGGTTTGTGAAACGTCTAGTGAGGATAACGCTGCAAAATGCCCCAGTAACTCCACTTCTGCGTTTAAAAGCCCTTTACTTTCAATGAAAAGAAACGTTTCACAACCTAAATGATCGTTTTTAGTCTGCAATTTCCTACAAAAACTTTCACTTTGTTACACTGTTCATTGGTAATTTTGTTGAAGTAACTGAAAATGGAGATACTTAAAAAGCTGTTAGCTGCACACTTCCTCAGCGCTAAAATCAATATGTGTAGACCTTTGCTCATTGTGTGTTCACTTCTGTAGGTGGGGTGATAATGAAGAAAAATCCCTACTGAATCATTTTCTTTTCCTTTCACATCCTTCAGAAATAGTATGGTACCTCTCCGGAGAGTTAAACCCTCTTTTTTAAAGCCATTTCCTCAGAAGAAGTTTCTAAACTGACACTACCCATTCCTTGAGGAGAGCGGGCAGTGAATATCTCATTAGATTTTCGTCGTTCAGAGGAGGTTAGCGTGGTGGGCAACTGCTCAGGAGGGGCTTGTGTGGTTGGTGGGCTGGGTGGCAGTAGTGGAGTAGTCCCAGATCTGCGTCGCATGCACGTGCTTGGCCCAGAAAGCTCTGGTTTAATTAAATATTCCTGGAAGAACAGACTTCTGGAGGTAACGGTGCTGGTGTGGTGCTCCGAGAGGTTCATCGTATGCTAGATAATAGAACCCAATACGAGAGCTGTACCTTCTGATACGTTTCAAGTGCCCCTATATCGGTTTCCCACCTTCTGCCATTAAAAGGGCTCTAAATGAAATGCATCGTGGAGAAACAGCTTCATGTATTGCTCTATGGGTATTGATCAACCATCTGGGAAAAGAAACTTGTCAGCTTTGCCTTTGGGAAAGCAATAAGCTGGAGCAGATTGATACTCAGTTTATTTAACAACCTTGAACTCTTTTTTTAAATAAACCCTTTGAAATACTAGTAAGGATTCCCCTCAAGTATTTATCATTTTTGGTTCATGATCAAGTGAATGTTACATGAATTATCTGTATGGCCATGTAATTTCCATTAACAGTAATAGTAATTGTAAGCATGTAGAAAGAGGATGGCTTATCCTATGATCCTACCTATTATGAAGTAGTTAACTGATTAAGGTTAGGATACTGCAAGCCACTTCATACTGGTGGTGAACTCTCTGCAACCCCATTATCTTCATTAGGCTTGTGTGGGTGTAATTAATTGGTGTTTAGTTAACAGTTGTGTTGAATGAAAAGAATTTAGTTCTATTTCTCTTAGTTTTATTGGCCCCATGGTGCTAACAGGCTAAAGTGTAATTAAAAACTCTCTAATCAAAGTATATGTAGCAAGCCCCAAGAAACAAACCCAGTGAAGAAAAGCCTATGATTGGCATGACTCTGGCCTTTGAGAAATAACCAGGTACAAATGATACCCTGTAGTAGTTCTTTTTTGATTTTAAACAATGAAAATGCTTCACTTATATCAACATGTACATTTAAAATGTACAAAACCAGCAGTATAAGCTTGCAACTTTTTCTGTCCTAAGGATGTCCACTAACACCGTATTTTAATGTCTTCTCAACAGATTTTCTCCCCAAATCTTTTAGATTGTATAGGATTTTGGGTGGATAGAGAAATGGGTCTTTTATTTCTTTTGAGAGCAGCCGTACATAATTTTTTATCACCTCTTGCCTTTACTATAACTCTTATGCCAGGAAATAAATTATCGCCAGCTATTCCTCATTTATGATATTGTATTGTGTGCATTCCTTTTTTTGTAAGATACTTTGTACCTCACTTAACTGTTTATATGTGGTGCTAATCTGGGGCACTCTAAACCCAAGTATAATATGGCATGCTTAAGTGTTGCATAAAGGGTTTACTTTTTTCTGTTCTAAAATGTTGCTTTAAAGATATAAACTAGACCCTTAAATCAATTAAGATCATGGTCTCACTGCCATCTGTGTTCTTGTAGGATTTCACAGAAGAGTAATGTGCGCTCATTCCACTGACAGGGTCTTCTTTGAAGTCAAGTCTTGAGCACATAAAAACTGCATGACATTCCCAATAAAATCAGGATTGCCTTTTAGTTAGCTTGGCGATACAAATACTCTTGTATAAGTACATTACTGGTTTTGAGACATTTTAATTTCTTAAATAAAAAAGGCTTTCCAATTTTTTTCTTTTACACCTAAAATACTTCTATAGTGTTTCTTTTAATTCTTAATATTCTGTATTCTATGAAGGATAAACTCCAGTAACAAAGCTAAATATAACTTTATGTACAAGAGTAAACAAAAGCTTTGGTCCTAGGATGTGGCCGAACATAACTTTTAGACTGGGCTTCGAGTCTAGATAAAAAACTTCTAAGAACTTGAGTAATATGTACTGGATATTTGGAAATTTCTAATAATTTTTTAGGTGTCGTGTCCCCCCCCCCCCCCCCCAGCATTATTATTTTAATTTCCAGAGTACTTGTATAAGAGTTCATTTGCCTTGAGTAATTATTCTTCGCTCCAATGGTTACTTCAAGTTGAGTGGGTTTTAGTACTAATTTCTTTCTAAAGTTTGAGGATTCTTCCTGTGGGTCTGTTCAGCTCCTGCTGTGCGAGGGTGAGCCTAGCCTTCTCCAAAGGAGCCTGCTGAACTAAAATGTGAGACCTGATAGGCTTTGATTTATCATTCTAACTCTAAAGGTGATTTGGAACTCACAGTATTTAAAGACGAGTTTTTGAGCTGATTTTTGAGCTTGCAGATTGTCCTTAAATTTCTGTGATATAACTGGTTTTTGTAGTGTGTAGATTTTTTTAATGTAATGCACAGGTTATTGATGAATGCTATGTTTATTCTGGATATTGGGAGTTTACTACATGATTTCTTTGTGTGTGCATTTTGAAGTAACTTTATGGGCTTTAAGGCATTATTGAAGCCTATCTATCTAGTTCAGGGACCCTGACATGATGGCTTATAGGGATTTTTGTCAGTATATTGTCAATAGCATACTCTGAAATGTTAATACACTTACAAATATATACAGAGTCTGAATATTGTCAGGCTTTGTGAAATTCATATTAAATATTTTCTATGGCATGAAAATAAAAATGTGTGCTCATACACCAGTTACTGCATAAAAGATACTGATAAAATTTCAAAGTTGATGTGGCAATGTGGCCATAATACATTTGCAACTTATACAAACCAGCGATCAAACTCAGAAATGAACAGAGAGTTTGAAAAGCGGGACCATGTACTTAAGTTTTCTAGTTCTGAGGCTGTGTAATTACTGCTAAAGAAAAACTTACTTTTACATAAATCAGCAGAATTTATTCTTGTTCATCATCTCTTTTTTTTATGGTCAGAATGGTTTTCTTGATGTTCTAGTTTGATTCTGCAGTTCAGATAGCAGACAGAAAAAGTAATGTATTTGTTAGAAGGGATTACTCTTCTACTTTTCTGACCTCTTGAAATGAGATACCTTTCTGAAAAGAATTATTTGATACCTTTTTAAAGGTTCTGAGCACTAAAGCACTTTTTTTTTTTTTTTTTTTGGTAAATCTTTCCATTCATTACTCTCACTATGAAGAATTTTGCAGAAGAATTTTTTTAATTTGATTTTTTTTTTAGCTGCATCCTTCAGGCTTAGTGTTTTCTTCTTTCCTTTTATATTGCATTAGAAACCCCCTAAATTTGCTCAACTATATGAGAAGCAGTAATTGCAGTTCCAAATACAGCAACTTTTGGGGTGGTTGGAAGCAATCTGTAGGTTATCTGTTACTGGTTAGCAGATCAAAGGCTTACATGACTGAGAAGTGAAACCTGCCTAGTGCAGATGAACTGGTGATCTGTGGGATACATGAAAACTGAAGTTTGAAATGAGAGTTACTTACAAGTATGTAATAGTTGAAGTGAATATTACAATGAGTGAGAAATGGCATTAGCTGAGTTCTCAAGTCCTGTAACTTGCTGACAGATTTTAAGAGAAGCTTTTCTGTTTCTTTCCAGGAAAAGTGAAGCTGGTAGCAAAGGTGTTTAAGGAGTTCAAATAAAAAGGTAGGGTTTACTTTACTATTGAGAATTGGGGCTTTTCTGCATCCTGTGATTTGATTAAACACATTTTTGGGGACAAACTGAGTATGGAAGAAAAGGAAGAATGGCATTTTTTTTCCCCATGGTATATCTCCTGATTTTTACAACCTTAATCACTTGGGGCATGTCTTGAACTTTTAACCTTCTCTCCCCAGCACTGATGCTGTGAATAATGGACTCTCCTGCTTGACACATAACTAGATTGCAGTTCAAAGTGGATGTCACAAACACTATTGCACCATCTGGAGCAAAAGCTTGACTATCATTTTGGGATAAGCCCATAAGATCATATGAATTTATAACTGACTTCGTTTTTTTCATTGTGCTAATTTAGGTTTCTTTAAATCACAAATGTTATTTTTTCAAAAGACTTGCCTCCTATTGCCGGTATTTTTTGCACAAACCCCCAGAATTTTCAGATCTTGTATGAAAGTTATATTACATTTATAACCATTTTGATCCTACTTTTTGCTATAAACAAGATTTAAATAGTTCCCGTGAGGCTAGGGAAAAGCTGTGTGAATTGTGGATATAAAATTCTCTATTTTCTCCTATTTCCATTGTTATGTTTAATAGTTTTCTTCAGTTCAAGACTCATTTAGTTAAAAAAAAAAAAAAATATTGCCCCTACATATTCTTAAAAAAAATGCACATTTTTGAAGCTAGATGTGATTGTAAGCTGAAAAGCTTTTCATTGTATGACTTCTGAAGAATACATAATATTCACAGTTCCATATAAGATATTCATACATTTGTTTGAATAACATCCAGCTGATGCAGTGAAACATACCTTATTTTGAAGGAAAAGAATTTATTGACTGGCATTACTGCTTGGGGGTGTATTCATCCACAAAATCCTGGTTTTATAAGTTCTGTGTACTGATAAAATTTTATTAAAAGCTAGTTGTGTAGCTTGTCTCAAAGCAGCAGATTTTGAGTGAGCTTGAACACCTTTGAATTCCATTGAAAGTCGATGAGAATTTTAAATCCATTTCTTACAGAATGGCTTGAAATTAAAGACATCTATGAACATCAGAGCAGTCTGGTGGGTTTGCAGTGTTTTGGAAAGGATGCCACTCTTGGACAAAGTCAGGCATGGTGCATTTGCACAGAGGGGATTAGTTCAGATTTCAAATATCCCTATTTTCTAAAATTAAGGAGTGGCTGATACAGAGAGATAGTGACTGTTTCTAATACAAAACCTCACCTCCATTTTCTTCTTTAAACATTGAGACATTGAGATAAACATGTTTCCAGAATCAAATACATATGGGCAAATGTAGAAATATTCTCCTTCTGAATGTGACTTTTTTTTTGAAAGTATTTTTGGTTCTACAGAATGATTGAGAACTATACCAAATAGGTAAGGTAATTAACATGATGATGTTTGGAAGAAAATGCTGTTTAATATTAACCCAGTATTTCATATTCCTAGAGCACATGGGTACAGATCTCAAACGAGTTTTCACAAAACTTGATCTTTCTTTCTTGAAGCTATACTATGATGTAAATTACAGAATCACAATCATTTAGGTTGGAAGGGACCTCCTGAGATCATCTACTCCATCTCCCCTGCTCAAGCAGGGTCAGCTTGACCAGGTTGCTCAGGACCATGTCCAGCCAGGTTTTGAGTATCTTGCCAGAGGGAGACTCCATAACCTCTCTGGGCCATCTGCTCCAGTGTTTGACCACACTCACAGGAAAAATTATATTCTTGTTTTACATTGAATGTGCCATTTTTTAATTTGTGCCCATTGCCTCTTGTTTTGCCAGCAGCCACTACTGAGTGGAGTCTGGTTTCCACCTCTTCATTCCCTCCTATCAGGTATTTATACACATTAATGAGAATCCCCTGAGCCTTCTCTTCTCCAGGCTGAAGAGTTCCAGCTGTCTCAGATTCTCCTATTATGAAAGACACTCCAGTCCCTTAATCACCTTTGTGCCCTGTGCAGGACTGACTCCAATAAGTCCATCTCTTTCTTGCATTAATTGCACTGATGGAATTGCATAACTGTGTTTGGTTATGGTGTATTGATATGGTGTATTTGATTATGTTAGTGCAAGAAAGATTATGGTTTGATGAAGCATAAATGGAATTGTGCTTAAGAATAGAATTCAGTGTCAGCCTCTCAACTTCTGCCAGGACTCGTATATTTATTAAAAACCATGCATGTTATCCACTGAAAATACTGCCTACTCACTGTGTATTGCACTGTACCTTTAACTGTGATACAGGACTGCTGCTTTCTAGTCTCTGTTTCTTACAAATAGCTAATGAAAGCAACATGAGGGGAGGAACTGATAGAATTTTTTGACAGAAAACCCTCTAGAACTGGAGGAAGATACTGCATCTGCAATTGTATGTTTTGTGAAATGTACCTAAAGCAATGAGAAGGATAGTATGTGAAACTCATAAGGCTTCAACCAGAAAGCAATGAGTATACCTGTTGTGTCCAAACATCCATCATAAAAATCACCACTTTCCTCAGCAAAGGAGGAGGCTCTATTTATTGTCAACTGCTGATGTCTAGTGATCAAGCTGAGAATAGTACCAAATGTACACAACTGTATTTGTCAGAGTGTAAAACCTTTGTGTTTTTTGACTGTTCCAGTTTATTAATTCTCAGTTACCTGCTCCATTCACAGGGAGGGAAGCAGTCCATCACACACAACCTAGAACATTCTGGCAGTGCAAGCTGTGTATAAGTAAATAACACCATGAAATTATTTTGAGAAGTGCTTACTATCACTCTGTTTTAAAGCTAAATAGTATCCTAGCACTTACAAGCTTAAATCCAGAAAGAACTATTGGATCATCAACTCTTGACCTCCTGTGTATATCAAGCACTGAGCTGTTTTTTGCATATGATCTACAAGTTGAAAGGTTTTTAGGCTTTAATTTGAGATTAATTGCTGCCTGCTTGCAGTAAAATATCTTAATAAACAGCATAGCTCTTAATTAGTAATTTTGTGTTTTAATTCTACCCATATTCTGTGAACATTGACTATAACAAGCAAGCAAGAGAGCACAGGAACATCTTAAATTCCCTGGCTACTTGTCAGAAGATAGTAAAGCTTTTCTTTTGTGTTTCCTGCTTATAAATGGTCACTTTTTCAGGACTGCCATGAAGTGTTTGTGAAGCTACTGCACTAGTCTGCCCTGTAATGGGAGTTCATTCAAAGGCCATGTTGTTTCAGGACAAGCATCAGTAGCAATTACCACTTCCAGCTTTTCTCTAGAAGTGTGAGTTTGTGTCAAGGGCTCCAGAGTCAGACTGCTAGCCTAAGCTTCAGACACAAAGAGAGATCAGTTATTCTCAGTTTCCTGTGTCACAGTTCTTGGTGTTGAAGTTTTAGATAGAATTTCCACTCTATTTTTGACAAGCAAGTTGTGGGACTGTCTATTTGAAAAAGTTGAGGCTATTGCATTTATCGAGTTTTCAGACTATACTTGTGGAAAGAGTAAAACGAATTGATATTTCACATGTCTGCTGAATCCTTTTACTTCACTGCTGTAAAACATTGTATCATCCAGCAAGAGCTTTAAAGTAATTCTGAGTTAAGTTATATAATGGACTTTAGAAATCACTGCTTAGTTTAATTGGATACCTATAGTATAATTCATTTAGATTATCAGGGAGCAAGCCTTACTGCATGTAGCTCTATATAATGAAACGTAACCATGAAATTAGTTTTAAGATAGTACAGTTTCTGAAATATTTAATTTATAAACAAGTTGTGCATCTGGTTCTTTACTTCATGTAGTTAAACTAGTGTAAGTCTGGTTCAATTTTATTGCAAGATTGGAGCCTGGATCTCTCCAGATATCAGTCACACTGATTTGGGTGCTTGTAATCTTGTGATACTACATAAAACAACCATCATATAAATTGCCAATGGTGGAGTTCCTTACCAAAGAATAAGGAATTTTGCTGTGGTGGTTCCTCAGCAGCTCAGCATATGAATAGCCTGTAGTGATCCAGCTGCTGATCCAGCTCTCCATCATTTTTGCAAAACTTTAAGAAGCTTCCAAAAGCTATTTATTCTTTATGGAATTTATGGTAAAAAGATTTGATGGTTATGACTTTGTGATGGTGTATTATTGGTGACAGTGCATATGTAGTATAGAAAAAATGTGATTTGGAAAATGATAAAGGATGAAGTTTTGTGCAGTTTTTCTGATTTTGCTCTGAGTAAATTTTTACAAGTGTGGACTTTTTCTTGCTTATTTGTACTGTCAGTCAAACAAATGGAGATCTTGATTTCGTACAAAATCTCTATAGTCTACATACTTCAGTGATAAAAAGCATGATGTCTTTGGGTCCGCTCTTGAATTGTTCATCAGTGCATAACATCACGTGTTTGTTAGCAGTGACAGCATGTGTTTCAGATGAAGAAATGAATTAAATACTGGCCTGAACTATTTCTGTTATTTTAATTATACTTAGATTCAGAATGTGATATTTACATGACCTTTTCTTGGTATAGCATTTTTCTATCAGCTATCAATTCATAAAGCTACAGAGCAGAGCTGCACAAAACATGGTCTTGTTTGAATATTTAGCAAGTCACTGTTGCTAGCAAGTGACTAAATCAGAAGGGCATTAAACTCACAGCACTATTCGATAACTCCACCCACTTCTTCAAGCCATTCCAGGCTTTCCCTCAGCATCTTCTCTATACAGACAATCTTTTAAGATTAAAGAGAAATTGCAATAATGTGGTTTCTAAGAAATGGAATAGGAAGTGGGGAAAATGCAAACCAGGCGATTATATAATACTGTCTTCCAAATCTGAAGTAAATGACGTAGAAATCCAAAGTAAATGAGAGAAATCCTTCCTTATGTGAATTGGTGTGTGTATGTTTATGTTGTTTAGCTTCTTAAAAAAGTCATGAAAATGTAAAATATGGTGAAAGTGTTGCTTATAAAGCAAGATCATCCAGGAGAGCTGACCACTGCAAACTTGCTATATATACACAGATACATCCATATATAGGAGCTGCTTCTTTTTTGCCTCCTTGTTCTTGAACTTCACTAAGAGCTTTCAATTGCTCTGACATTTTCAGCCAAGGAAGTAATAGTTGTTGCTGAGCAGTATTCTACAGGCAATTATCTTATCTGATCGTTGGAGCAATCCTCAGTAGAAAGGAACCAATACGATCAAGTTAAATCATTACAGAAAGGCAAAAGAAACAGAGGGAGGAACAAATAGAGGAAAAGGGGCTCATCTCATTAGCGGGTGCCTGTGCTGCAGGGTTCAGAAGAGCAGACAATGAAGTTAGCCTGTAAGACAAAGCTGTGGAGTTGCCTCCTGTAGCTGTTGACAGGTCTGAATCCTCTCTTCCAGAGCCTATTGTGGCTATAGAGTGAGGCACCTGCAGAAAATGTGCCAAAACTAGGCAGGGAGCATGAGCTTTTTCAATAAGCTGTCATCTCTTTCTCCCTTCACCCACCCCTCTAGTTCCCAGCAGGAGAGGAGAAGCCATACTGAAGAACTAGACTGGAAAATAGTCATGTGATGGGAAAAGGGGTCAGAAATAGACACCTTCCTGTTACCAACTTTCTGAGCCGTGTATGATCCAGCTTTTTGGGCAATTCCTAAAGAGCATTTATTCTTTTTGCTAATACTGCTTTTAAGCTAATGACCTCTAAAAAACTGCATCATTGGGATAGGCAAGTCACCATGTGATTGTTGTCAGCAAATAGATTTTTTAAAATGTTTATTGCTTCCTTTTTCTGCTCTAGAAAGATATGGATTTTGTTTTTGTTAATTCACTGGTAAACAATGATTTGAATACTGCCAAAATTAGCTGCTCACTTGCTCTCACAAATGAGTTGAAAGATCAAGCCAGGCTTCCTACATGCATTTCTAGACTTGGTATTGTGCTTTAAAAATCTATATTTAGAAGTCCATGTTGTTTTAATGTTTCTAGAGCGTCCTCAAAGGCTACATGTAATTGTTTAAAAAGAGAATGAAAGCAGTTGTTTGTGTATACACAGACACACACAGAGGAAGAACTTACATGGCATAATCTATAGATTTACAAAGGAGAGGGTTTTACCCATCCTGTGAACAGACAGTCCTTGTGTGTGTGAACATATTCACGTGTAACATGTATGTGTGTAACATTCTTCTTGTTTTCTCTGCATGTGTGAATCTTGTTATTGTGTATGCTTATTATTATTAGGGCAGAGGTCCTGGAGTCCCAATCAGACCTTTTTTAACTAGGCATAGCACAAACGCAAGAGAGAAGTTTCCTGAAAAGAAATTAAACAGGTTAACAATGGTTACATCTGCACTGTGGGGTAGAGGTATGTCCTGGTGTAGCCTTATTCTGGCTTTTTGCATACAAACTTTGCTGTGTCTCAGTCACAGAACGGGAGATTTGTGAGGGATCTGATGTAGTCTGAAGGTATGGTCTTCTGGTTTTCCCTGTCAGGTGACATAGAGAAGTGCAGTGTTTCTCCCTTTGTAGTGAGGTCAAGGTTGAGGGGGAAGGTTGGCTTATTTAACAAACTGAACAAACAGGGATAAGGTGCATAGCCAAGGTGGGTTGTGAGGTTTTTTTGTTGTTTTGGGTTTTTTTTCCCCCTGATATTGCACTTACTTGGAAACAGTCAGGGACCAAAACCTCTGGGTATGCCAATGTGTGAGAAAATGACCATACTGTTATTTCAGTTTCTAATAAGTGGATCTGAGAAAGAGATAACCTTCCATTGGCTGCAGAGCAGGTCTGATGGGTTGGATATTGAACCAATACCTTCAGCACCTTCATCCCAAGCACCTTATGTGGAAGATCTATTTTAATCTCTTATTACTTTTGTACTTTATTTTAGAAGGCATAAGTGATAGTCTGTGCAGCTACATTGTAATGGAACGATTTCCTAACAAATGAAAAAATCTTTTCTTTGGTGGAACAAAAGTGTTGCTGGTAACATATGGCTGTTACAGATTGGGGGAGCAAATTCCAAACCCTAAGGTAATACAGTCTTTATCTGGCCTAAGGAAACAGCCCCAGTACTATATTTTGTAGCTTCCACTGGAAGAAGAAAGAGATAATGGGTTCAAAGGAAATAAAAGGAGCATGGATTGGGGCATGTTCATGGGAAGTAGACGTAAAATATCTGAGGACTGGACACCCTTCCAAGTCCTGTCCAGTTCTTTATTTAAAAGTGTGTTTAATTATTTCATTTTCTTGTGTCTCTTATCTCCAAAAAACTGTGCCAGGATTTTGGTCAAGTATTGATAAATTACGGAAACTCTTCAGTTAAAGAACCTGCAGAAAAAAATTGAGTACTAATAAACTGACTCAAGGCTGCATACTCTTCTGTATGAATAAGTAACTTTTTGCACATAAATTGCTGCCAGTGGAGACTTAATTAAGGTAGCTTGTTAATATGCCTGAGTGGTATTTTTTGATAATCTTCTGTCAAAGTTAATGTGCAACAATTAAAGAAATTGTAAGGGAAGAGGAGGACAGTATGTTCTTAGGCGTGCATCCTTTTACATTGCTGTAGCATTTGATAGCTCCAGCAAAGGTTTGCAGGCTTACTGGATTAGGTACCTATTCTTGGATGTAACAGAAAAGAACAAAAATACAATGAATACACTTAGAACAATCAGATGCATATGTGATTGTGTATCTCTCTGTTCCAGTGTGGGTTATGCATACTTTCCTTTTCAGATGTCCCCTTAGGCATGTTGCAGGTAAGATTGCATTTAGTTGTTTGTTCACTCACCAACACACTCCCCAAAAGGCAAGAGTTTGTGTCTGATTGTTTAAGACCTTGCTTCTGCTTTGAACATGTCTAGTTCCCTTGGAAAAACATTCTCTACATCCCCATCCCCCTTTAGAGAAAACAAGTGAACTATTCATGCAAAAAAGTGTGTGTGTGGTTGGGAGAGTGGGGGGGCGTGCAATGCCACCGACAAACCCTATTGAAATGCATTGGCTGTTCATTTACATTCACACTTTTTTTAATAAAAATGTTAACTAATGATGTTAAATGCTTTGCCAAAGGTCCTGGCGGGTCAGTTGCCGAAGTGCCATTTCTGCCTAATTAGGGCTCTTGTGGCAGCCCAGGGGCCTCCTGATGCAGTGGGTGACAAGCCGGGAGCTGACAGCTTCAATCGGCTCCAACAGGAAGGTTGGGCTGGTCATGTTTTCTAACTCAGCCAGGTGTTAGCTGAATGTAGGGGGGGTCTTGGCCAGACCTGAGCATTCGTTTGATCTTCCTTTCTTTCACTTGCTCTATTTTGAGCTCTTCCCTTTGCCTGTCCCGTCTTGTGTCAAGGTCAAGAATGAGCTTGACTAAATCAGCAATTTCATTTATCTCTGGGAGATCATTAGCAGTCCTTCTCCCTCCCCTCCCCAAATAAACCTTAGGCACTGGTGCAGAAACAGCACTGGTTCCAGAAACCAGACACTGGGCAGTCCAGATATGAAAAGGAGGAGGAATAAATGCAGATCCTTCCATTAGTAAAATCTTCTCTACTGCTCTGCTGCAAACCTGTTCCTTATTATTAATGTGTATTAAATATCTCCATCAAAACATCCTGAGTAACCCTCAAAAACATAAAATGCTTCCACAACCACAAAAAAACGCCTAGAACATGTTTAAAATTTTATTTCATCACTACTGTAGTAAATGTATTTTCTTAAAAACAACAAGAAAACCAGAATAAATAAAGGTTTCGTTTGACCTCACCTGTTTCTTAGTAGCACACTGACCATATTCATATGTGGCCACATGCTTTTGGTAGTTTTTCCAGTTTTAGGTGTCCTGACAGCTGACGACTGTAAAATCGGATCATCAATGTATTGGGGAATCGGCTTTTTTAAATGGATATCTTCACTTGGTTAATCAGTAGCACTTTGACTTCAGCTGAGTTATGCTAGCTTATGTTAACTGAGAAAATAGCCCTTAAAACATAAACACATAGCTGACCATTGTATAAATAACTCAGGATTCCAAGATGCTTTACCAAGAAATGGCACAAAACATCAGACTGATCAAGGTTGAAATAATTTACTAGATTTCTTTAATCTAAGATGAATCTAATTTTCAGAAGTTGTTCTGGTTTTCAGGTCTTACAACTAGATTTCAGACTTCTCAGTTTAAGCTGATGAATTTAACTGTTCCCTATTTACATAAAAGTCACTATGTGTGGGAATTGCTTTGGCCTCTATGGAATGAAACCACTGCTGAAGTAAAAGGTAGCAGCTGGATAATAACAGACAACTGATTAATAATACTCAATAATATTAAGGACAGGAAACAATAAAGGAAATTATATCACTTGAGAGCTGTAGTCATAACGTAATGATAAGGCGTGGTTTGTTTTTTTTAAACAGGAAGACTATAATAAACAGTTGTATCCTTTCTTATTACTGATGATAAACACTTTTTTATTATTATTTTTTAATTTGCCCTTATCTCTGATCCAAAAGACAACTCAAAAGAAATTCAGCTCTGGGGAAAACAAATACTCTTCTGTTGTATTCAGCAAAATTGTAGCTATGAAACAGTAGAAAATTGGAATTGACAGCTGAGAAGCAGTTATACTTTATGAGAGCAAGAACAATTGAAGTGTAATTCCATTCCAATATTTTAATAAAAAATTAATTTTCAGTGAGGACTACTATTGTAGCAGCAAGAAATTCCAAATAGGGAGACCTAAAAGCTGTGTTACGTAGTTTCTTAAGACAATATTCCTATCTCTTTTGAGAGATTAATATTAAAATAGGAAGGTAATGGTGGGACATGAATTTCTTTCAGGAGAAGATTTAACTAGAAAATATAATGAATCACATTAGTCAATATCTTGCCTGATCTACATTCTGGCTCTGTAGTGAACATCTGATTTTCATTACATTGTCTAAAAAGAACTTGGCATGCAGTACAGTTGCTGGCTAGGTAGCAAGCCCACAGGGTAGTTTCAAGAGGGGATGTTTTTTTCTTTTGATACAATTTTTTTGCAAAAGTAGTTTTCCTTTTATTATGAATGTAGAGCTATTTCATTGATACTTGGAGACAAAGAGCATGAAGCGGAGTGCTTGCTGTTTCTGTATTACTAATTTCCTGTAGTCTAAAAGAATTTTAGCGTTCTTTTAGTAATGACTGGTTTTGGAAAGTTGGTGACAATGCCAGTACACAGACTTTTTGCCAGATAGGCCCAATGGGAGTGTTATGATTATGCAAATGTGCACTGGTAATACCAAAAATACCAATTACCAATTTGATAATATCAAATCATAATTTTCTGCATTCTGTCTTCATATGTAGTTTGACTTGATGTCTACTGTCATAAAATATGCAGATCCTCAGAAATGCATGTATGTCTGAAAGAGTAGGTAATTGGTTTCTGCTGCACACTGAAAAATTTTATTTGCTGTTCATGTGATAACATACAAATCAGTTATTGAAAAAACGTACACATCAAACATACATTTTTAACATCTTAAAGTGCAGTTCCTGGAAATGTGAAGCTGTGATGAGAAGTTATTCAAATGATGAAAACAGTAATAAAATGCAGAACACTGTGAAGGTGATGCTGCTTTTTTTAAAGACAGTTATTGAAATCTGGTTTTGTCTCACTATTTTATTGTATCCACATTTTGCAGCACATCCAATAGCATAAAATGTACAATTCATGAATCCTAGGATAGGTGTGTGGGGAGGACGAGGCTGCTCTACAAGCACATTTCCTCTGCTCTGTACTGTTCTGGGAATATGCCCAGAAACTCATGCTACTGTAGCCTACTCCAGACTATGTAGGGTTATATTAACCTGCAGCATACATCAATCCAAGCATCCTGCCTTGCAGTTTATCTTCATAAAGTAGACAAAGTTAATTGAACCAAGGACAGAGAATCAGGTTCGCTCTGAATTTCCTCTCCATTTATAAGATTCAGAATTATTTCTTCACCAGTTGACTCCTTAAGCATAAAATGCATGCCCAAGCTGAATATTCCTGTTGCAAAAGTGTAGTTGCTTCCTTTCTTTGTGACTAGCTAGTGTGTATTGTTCTGAGAAGTTTTTTCATTATTTCTTATTGATTGTTGCAATTTTTCTAGGTTTTTGGTTTGGGTTTTTTTGATGGAGGAAGAATAAACCCCTTTATTGAAGTGTTTTGTATACGAATCTGCAAGAAAGTTATGGTTGATTTACTCAACCTGACCAACAACAGGAAGAAGAGATATGCACAGATAGGAAGAATTCTGCTCTTCTGCAGAAATCTGCCCTGCTCAGAGTCAGACCAATTGCTCTTGCTCCCACAAGGTAGATCTGAGTGTTGTTCAGAACTGGTGCTTATTTTAGACTGTAGCTGTCTGTTAGGAGTAGTCATGACCTTGGAGATACAGTGTGTGTTAGGAGTCTTTCCTGCTCTCACCAACATGCATTAGAGGAAGGTAGTGCCAGTCACCTTCTTAATAGTCTTTTTAATTCTTTTGCAGTTTAGGGCAGGAACAAACTGTGAGGCCTGATCAATGACCCATGAATCCAGTGAAGATTCACCCACTGACCTGCAGTTAGCAATGATTCAAAGCTTTAATGATTCTGTATTTTCCCACTCTTTTCATGTTTTCAATCTTTTATTTCTATCTTCATATCAGATCAGTAGAATCCATCTGTTAAAGCTAAATACAGTGACATGAGGTCTGAAAAGGTCAGGAGCAGAACAGATTTCTTTCCTCCAGATGGAAGCTTTAAAACAACAGGGAATAATTATATATAAATGCGAGAATGCTCAGGTAACTGATCGGATTTTATCTGCCTGATCCTTGCATGATGCGAATAGAAGATCGACCTGTCCCTGAACTCTCTTGGCAGCCTCACGGAATGACTTAAACAAGATCAGCTAAAACGATTATACTAGATGGGTTTTAATGATCAGTCAAACCAATTTATCAGCTTGTTTCTCATTGGTACTTTCATTCCACCACAATACACAGGGTGACTTTACAGACTGGCTGCATCTTGTTGACAAAACAGTTTAAAATTTTGGAGGTACAGCTTTTGAGCTTAATTGATAAGTTGCTTCATAAAACACCTATGCACGTGACATGCATGTTGTGATACATCGGCAGTAGGCAGTCATTGAGTTAAGCTGCTGGAATTCTTCTTGACTTCTTAAGAATGATTTTTTGGCAACGTTAGGTTAAAATGTTAGAACACTAACACTGAAACAGGCTGAAGCTGTCCAAGCTCACAAAAACATCCATTGTACTAAAGACAGAGTTAAATAGGGAAAATCTGTAATAAAATCAGTCTAAATATTCCCACCCTGATCTTGAGTATCTGGAAAGATGAGAATGAGAAACCTGGAGTGCTTTACTGTCTTCATCTAAACTTTAGGGAGTCTGTTGAGGAAAGAGGATATTCCAGCTGAACATAATAGAGCAAATTCCAGAATGATTAGACACTGTGATGTCTAATTAATTAGCTTTTGTGGTAGTTAATTAAGTGGTTAAGAGTAGTATATGAGGCAATAAAGTCTACTTCTAGTATTTAGCAGAGCGAAAGGTTATTTATAGAGTTCTGATAGTGATGTAATTCTATTATACTGCAAAACTTACATAGAAACACGTTCATTAATATGGTTTAAGATTTGTAACATTTTTAAACATGAGGATAACAGTTAAGCCCATGGAAAAATCTTGTAGTGAATACTTGGGCACAATTATTATCTATAGACCCATGTTCTGAATTACTCTCACAGATATCTGTCCTTGGGATCTAAAATTCTTCTTCCCATTAGTAAAATGAGCAGGACTTAGCCCAGAGGCAGAAAAACTTTTGCCTCGTAAGTAACAAAGATGGGAATTTTCTGCTATTTTTAGTAGCTTTCACCTTATATATAAGAATAATAATAAAAAATAGTGAACAGGCTGATCTCTAGGATTGCTTCTTACATTTCTGAATCTAAAATTCTGTGGTTTTTTAGTGAGTCCCTAATGTTTAAAGTTGCAAAGGCAATAAGCCTTGTGAATATAAACCAACATAGTATCTCCAGGACTTCTGTAAGATTGCTTGGGATATCACTGTAAAATCCTTGATACAAGTTTTAAATTTCTTGCATGTATTCAGTAAGCTGAAAACACTGAATATTACTGATAGCTATTTAGATGTCAATGTTGACTATTCACTGTTGATTAGCTGTCTTTCAGTTTTTATTTTTGTGGGATGGTAGCATGAAGACTGTGTAACTTCCTGCGAGTGCCATCTTATTTGACAGCAGGATTGGGTACAGGTAAACAGTCCTGGCATCTTTCAGTCTCCTTATGAATAAACGGAAAGAGGGAGATTCTGACTTGGGTGTTCTTCATCCTTAACCTTCCTGAGGACAGCCAGGTCAGATACCTAATGCCCCCTCCTCTCTCCAGAAGGGTCTCTTGCATGTAGAACAAGAGATTGCACCAGTGTTTAGTGTCTTCATGTTTGAACCTGTATGAAGTGTGCAGCCATCATGTTGCTAGGACCCAATCGTGAGTGGGCTGAGTACACACACTTTGCCAGCCCACATATGATGCTATAATACTAGCTTGCTTAATAGGGTTGCACATCAGATGGCACACTTGGGTCCTGCAGGGACAGAAGGCAGAGGTCTACAGGGAGAAAAAACAGGAAGAAATGAAGTGGGTGGAAAGAGCAAATCAGGTGTCCATCACCCTACAATGACTTGTATGGAATGGGTAAGTGCTAATAGGTGATACCAATCCTGTACCTTTTCCACACAAACACTTTTCCAAATATGTGTGGTTTTTCCATTTCTCTATCCAATACAGAAACTGCACAATGTTCCCTTTTCACTTATCTTTTTATTGAGATCTTCTGCAGCTTGTGGTAATACATTTCTTTTCTTTCTTCTTTTTCTTTTATTCACAGTTAAAGACTTGTACTGTATCTCCAAACCTTTCTGATAGATTCCATAGAGAAGAAAATGATTCAGGGGAAAAATGTTTGAATGCATTTTTTTGAAAAATATTAGGACTAAAGCTACCTTAAAACTCCCTGCAGGTTTAATGAGAGTGCCTGTTAAATTTTCTGGGTATAGAAGAATAATTTGCTAAACAAAATCCCTGCAATCTTACCTTGGTTGCCTATCTTTTTTTTCTTTTAAACTTCAGAATAAATGAAAAATTGATCTGTATGGTCACTGAAACATTAAATTGTCTTATCTGTCACTTGTTCAACATTGGCTTCTTAAAAGGGAAAACAACAATCACAATCAGCAGTTTCTCAGTGCCTAGAAGAAAATAGAAGCTATAAATGGACAGATGAATTATGTGCTTCCAGTGGTTTTCAAGGGAAGCATTTACTGAGGGAGAAAATTGTTTTAATCTTATAACAACTAAGGAGTGTAGAGTTTGTAAAAACATGGAACACCTACACATAAACTTAATTTTTGTTGCATAGGAACATATACAAAGTAGCTTTCAACAAAAATGGTTGGGGAAACAAGCTCTTTCATTGTTTGGTATGCTATTTTATATCTTTAACAAATCTCTGTGAAGCACTCAGGGAAACCTAAACACAGTGGGTTAGTTGAGTGTTCAGCCTTTACAGTATTAAAAAAAAAATTATAGGAGTGAATCTTCTTTTAAGATGGAAATAAGTATAAATTTTGGTCATGTGGTATGTATCTTTTCTTTCCTTATTTTGAAAAAGTGGAGGAAAAGAATAGGAGGAAGGTAGAATCAAACCCAAACAAAGAGCAGCCTCTGCATTCTTGTTTTTCATTTCCCTGTCTTGTGTCTATTTCTAGATTTTGCTAAGGATCCACTGAAGCAAAATACAGAGTTGCAAACCTGCCAGTAGGAGGCATGGATATCCTCTTTCTTTGATTAATTAATCCTGGCCATTAGAGCACCCTCTCCCTCTTTTTTCTTCTCTTGTCCAGCTGTTTTACATTCAATAGCAGAATGAAACCAAATAGATTCTGAGGAGGGAAAAAATCAGAAAGCTTTCAAGAATGAAACTTTTCATTCTCTCTTGGAGAAACTAAGTAAATAAAGTACTGGACATCCAAAATAACATAGATTATAAAGACAGAAATTTAATATCTGAATCCTTTGTTATGATGGGAAGGTAATAAGAATCATAATCTGATCCTTTAAAATTAAGCTGTTTTTTCATTGCAAATCTAGAAGCCAGGTAAGGTTAAATAGAGTTACTCCTTTTATCACCATTGTAATGTACTGCCCAGTGTAATAATAAGATTTTCTTATGGCTGCCCTCTTTGCTGGTGTGGGAGAACTGCTTAATCTACTAGAAATACTGGGGGGACAGCAGAGGAAGTGGACAGAAGATTGCTGAGGACTGGAAAGTGAGGGTGTTCCTTTTTTTAGTTCCAATGTGTGCAGAGCAGGGGACACAAAGGCAACCTGATATGTAAAACATTGATTTTTGCACAAGAAGGCTAATCTGCCAAACATTTCCAGGAACATTTTCCCTTCTAAGTGGAAGCATATGGATGCATTACTCAAAGGTGGACTGGAAATGTAGATTCCATTCCTTCTTCCACTGATGTTAAAGTAGATACGTAAGATCAACTATTGGTAGAGCTGTGAGCAAAACCTAAGAAAGGAAAATTGAACTGGTGGGAATGTTTTTAGAAGGGGAGTTTTGTTCTGGAGAACTCGTTAGGGTTTCCTATGCCCTTCTTGAATGCAGGGTACAACTTTCTGTACAGCCAAAACACCAAGCTAGTTCCCATCTGTTTTGTTTTGGTGAAGCCACATTGTGGGAGGTAGGTACAGCCTAAGGCTCCACTAGTACAATCACTTTGAAGATGGAGTTCATTTCCTTTAGGGTTAGTGAAATAACTGTAGCAAAAGCTGCTTACAGCTGGTGGTAGCACATGTGAAAGTATTTGCATTGTTCCAAAGACAGTGAGTGGAAAATAATGGGTGAAATGTGGCAAATAAAATCAAGGAGTTATGGGAACAGGAAAGCTCAAGTTCTTGGGTGGAAACTGATAACTATGGATTCAGACCTCATGTGGAATTTTGACAGCTGTTTTTATTCATGAATGCCTAGGTTCATTTGACCATAGGAAAAAAGAAAGGGTGAACAATATCTGCAGGGCCTAATTTCACTTCGATCAGAAATAGCAGTCAACAGCAGTGGCTGCAAATGCTGTAACTAGAGGGGAAAATACTTAGAGAAAGCAGGTACATGTTATGTTTTGCAGAACAGTATTGCTGATAGACTGCTATAGAAGGTTAAGCATGAGGTTAATTCATGACTTCTCTGAATATTCATACAGTTTTCTCACACACATTGGGGGGGGGGGGGTATTGATACACCTACCTGTCTTTGAAACATACTTTGAATTCTTGAAGTATTTGACTGTTCATTTCATATCTTTTCTACAAGACATTGCCACTGTTTAGTACTTTGTATGATGGATAGCAAAACTTACACATTCCATTTAAAAGGTTTTAGCATGAATTAGTACTTTAAGTTTTAAACAGAATGTCTGCTTGGGATTTATCCACTGTCACATACTAAATAACATTATTATTTTAATTGTAGTTGATTATTTGGGATAGGGTATATTGTTTATGGTTTTTGTGTTTGCACCTCTAGATGTAATGAAATAAAAAAAATGCACAAAGAAGATTTTCCAGCCTAGCAGATGTTTAGGGTTCAGTACATAAAGAATAAATGCAATTGCACATTACTAATAGAGAGCCAAGCAATGTAAAAGGAATGACCGATCTTTAAGATCAGAAGTCCTCCTTACATGTAAGGACTATGGTTTTCATGTGTAGTGAAAGATTTAATGCCTTAAAGAACAGATGTCTGTGTTCCAACAAATATGATACTGCAAACAAATTGTGGTTGTCAGTAGAGATTCTGCCAAAGGGAGTTCTTCTGTCAAATAAACCGTAAGATACTAATTATTGTAAAGGCACAGCCTATCTAATTTTTCCCCTCCCTCAGCCTTATTTTACTGGATTTTTTTTGGCTATATTTGTGAGGAGAATTGTTAAAATGTGCTAATTTATTATGCCTCTGTTTATGCAGTGCTATTCCTGGTTTTATGGGAATCCCACAGAGGATCACGTGCATCGGTGGAAGCCTGCTGCATCCATCAGCGTGGAATAAATGGTACACAAGACCATATGGAAGCTCTCTGCATAGAGGTATTTCTCAGTTCTTGGTCTTCCTTGGCATAGTTCTAAAGGTGATGAAAAATCAGGACAGAGAAAGAAATGTTAGGAATAACCAAAATTTTTGTTAACATGCCTGGCAATGAAATGTTGTCAGAAGATTGACAATGAGGAAGGGAATTAAACATGTGGAAGAATCTAGAAAATCAAAGTTTGTAAATAACTGCAGCCATGAGGCTTTTAATATGTCAGTCACTGGCCTTCTCTACAGAGAGTAGCTAAAATGTTTACAGTGCTTTTTTTGGGATGGATGACATTTAAAACCTCAGCAATGAAATACTCACCTTTTTCATTTTGAGTAACTGCATACAAACATGTATTTATGAAATGTAATTTTTGATTGCCACAAAGAGAGACTCATACATAGGCATAAATCAATTCACAAGTGTTACCTTCACCATAAGTACTTCCTTATTGCCTTTATATTCTGTAAATCAAGGAGGAAAAAAAAAATCAGAATTCATGTTGTTGTTTCTATGTCTTCAAGAGCTGACCAATAGTAGCATAAGGGAAAAGGTAGGGTCAACAAAAGGTTTCTTGAGGAAATATCAGCCAGATCTCCGAGTTCTTATCATATCTCTTGCAGAAATTTCATGAGAAACCTAAGCCTATAAATACAGACCTCTTCAATCTCTGGTCTTCAGACATGAGATTCCATGTGCTGGGGCACACATTTCTGTGCAACGTTAGGTGATAAGCATATGACCAGTTATTAAAGAGCTGAATCCTACAGCACATAGCCTTAAGAGGGGAGCATGACTTCTAGGAGGGCTCCTGTCAGCACTGGGTCCTGCTAAACAGCACATTCCCCAGCTGCAATGCCAGTACCATGACCTTTCTTTTGCTCCTTGACCCACACATCAGATGCAGCTGGTCAGATAATCACAGAGCAGACTGACCACCTGCATCTGATGTGTGGGATCCAAAAGTGGAAGAGAAGCCACGGTACTGCCATATAAAAATGTGTAATGCTGGCAGTGACAGAGTGTGATACAAAAGAATGAGTCAGTGCATGAGACTTGACAGGTCTGCTTTATAGCACAGCTGGGGATTCACCAGATCCCACAGCACAGAGAGTGGGAAGTGCTCTGTGTGCTGCCAATTCCCCCTCTTTGCAGAACAATCCTTAGAAGTCTGTTTCTGCGTGCATAACTTACCAGCCTACCTAATGAGATTTGCACCACAAACGCCACAGCTAAATTTGTCTTACAGATAGTGTGGAAAGCACTTTAGCCTAAGAAAACATGATTTTTAGCCTCTTCCCCATTTATTTCATAGAGTGCTCTTGTTAAGCGTTCAGATTTTGAGTCAATGTTATCAAAGCTACATGTTTTGACAGGTTCTCTCCTGTGTGTGTATATGGAAAGGTTCTTCATGTACCTCCTAAGTTGAGAGATATAATTTGAACAGAGAAAATTATGGTTCATAAAGTGCTCTTGTTAGGTGACATGACTATGCTTAGTCCACTGCAGGACAGCCTACACAGAGAAACGCATATTTCCATACAAATTACAGTATACTGCAGCCAAGAGATCAATTAGAATGTCTGCGACCAAGAACTCTCAAGTGTCTCCATTCAGTCTGCCATTCAAACCAGACGAGAAATGCGTTCAATTGGTGTAAAGAATTTGAACTCTTTCAGGGAATGTGTAGAGACTGCTGGAAAGTGGCATTCCCTGCAGGGTGGGACTTGCAGATTCTGTGAGATCCAGCAGGGATTTTTAAGGGTTCTGTAACCTAACATTTTGTCTCCTGTTGAGAGAAAAATTGCAGAACCTGCTGAATATTGTGGAAAAAATGAGGATTTTTCATTGGTCAAATATAACTGACTATGCTGGCTCTATCATGTGTTACATCGGTCAACTTGATCGTCTTAAATCTATGCTATATTTCATTTGAAAGGAACTCAAAGCACTTTCAAGCTATGCTGCAGATACAGCACCAGCATCCCTGGTGTTGAAATGCAGGTCTTCTGGAATGAAACATTACAGGAATGAAATGTCATAACTGTTTAACTATGTATAGTAACAGTTCACAGATCAAGACAGGAAATTCAGGTTTAAAAAACTTTGAAAATGTAGAATTGTGTATTTTCAGGGCAGCAGAGTATGATATCCTCTACTCTTTTGATAACTGCCTCAAGATACTCATTTGACCAGAAGTTGTCAAAAACTGTGTTTAGCAATTCAAAATGCCTACCTTTCATCAAGATGATCTAAGATCCCTCCCTTTGACTAGAGCTGTAAAGTTCAATTCTTACTCAAGTCAATGAAAAAACTCCCTTTGACTTCAGTAATACAGCAACAGAATGCAATAGAAGACATGAAAGCTATCCCAGCTTTCACTCAATAAAAATCCTTACCAAATGAAGTCATTGAAATGTAATAGAATTTTGATGTTAAAAATGCCTCTAATAGTTATTTCTGTATAATATAGTTATATGGCAGTTATTAACATTATAAATAGTTTATACTTAAAATAGGGTGACATTCGTATACATTATAATTTTCTTTAAATATACCATTCCTACAGTATTTTTTTATTTTCAACACTGAATGACTTGAAATATTTTTGCTCCATTTTACGCAAACATGCTCCTCCCAGCAGTTAGTGAAGCATTTTTTTCATGGCTAGCTTTTCCCCTTTAAAAATATTCTTTGACTGTAGGAAAGATGTTAAACTTTAATAGAACAATTTCTTGTTATAAAGGTACTGATTAAAAGAAAACTTCTATTCAGAGGCAGGATTTCTTTCATTCATGATTTATGAAGGATTTCCCCAGGCACAGTATCGGTAAAGGAAGTCTCATAAATTGTTGAGAAGGGGCAGAGTTTGTAGGTGTTTCCTTTGGAACTGGGAGATCCAAATTCCCTGATAAGCTTTTTATGTTGGTTGCTGTCCTAAAAGTTTTGTAATATTTTAGGATGCCTCTTCTTGCTCATTTTGGCATCTGCTTACAAAAGAGCTATTTTTAATGATGGCATGACCTGCTGGGTGTCCAATTTTGAACAGTTTTTTCGTAAGGGATATGGGAGCTCTTTTCTGGGGGAACTGGCGCAGGTTCAATATTAAATATGGTTTTGCAGCGAGTTCGGCCTAAAATTCTCAGAAGCAATTGGTGTTTAGCAGCTCAGACAATTGACCACGGTCAAAATCTTCACCTTTCACTCCAGACCTTTCATGCTGCAAAAACCTCCTGATATCTTAGAAGAGCTGTGGGATGATTTTCTTGGAGAAGTCAGGGGAAGAGCGAGTGAAAGACTGCTGAGTGCAGTCTGTGGTGAGCTGGGAGACAGGGTGTAGGAGCAGGCTGCGGTGTGCTGGAGAGCTTAGCAGCAGGCTGCAGGCAGAGTTAGAGAGCACCCAGATTCCAGGGAGCCGGAGGTCCAGGCGGACAGCCGTCTCCCAGAGTTAAGGTATATAGTGAGCACTCAGATTTCCCCAGGAGGTGGTGGATGCAGGATGTCTTAGCTTAGTGTGCTCACCCGTCTCCTGTTACATGTATGTGGTACATCCACTGCTGATTTTACGCTGTTGTACAGTGCCCTGGTTCTTTGCCACCCCCTCCCCGCGGCTATCTGGACTCGGGTCCGGGAGACCGGGTCATTATACAAAGCAATAGGACGCCCTCCTCTGGATTGCTGTGTCCAGCTGCATGTACTTCATACAAAAAGTGATACAGAAACATCAAAATAAGGGAGATGGGAAGGATGAGGGTCTTTGGAAGACTGCTTTATAGATTGTATTTTGTGGAAGATAATAGAAAGTGATGTAATACAGTATATGGCACAATGTATTGAACAACCTGTGGGATATTCCAGTGTAGCTATCCTCCCAGTATGACAGATAAAAAAAGGAAACTGAATATATAAAGGTAATATAAATGTAAGTTTGTATATATATAAATTTATGCATATAAATTATATAAATTTATCAATATAAATGACTTTTACAAGTTTATATATAGGTGTATATATAAGTGAAGGAAAGCAGATTTGGGTTTTTATTAACTTTAGATCAGAAAAATATTTATTACTACATGCCAGGACATAATGTAATTGCATTAACGATTGTCAGGAAGACCTTTTTCCATGGACATGTGATAATGAATACCTGGTATGAGCTTTGAATGCTGTCTTCTCAAGCAAGTTGCTTATTTGAACGTAACAAGAGTGTCCCTTAGAGATGCTGCTGCAATCCTTGTGAATAAAAATGAAGACAGCCTTTTAAAGCAAGCTGTTGCTTGCTTACTGTGCAGTAACAGCTATGACTCTGTACCTGCGACAGCCTGCTATGTCAGAGTCAAATTCTTAAAAAGTACAACACCAGTGTGAAACAGCACACCAGCAGTGTTCCTCGGGGAGGGACTGTTCAATTCTAGGGCCTGTTCTGTTCAATATATTTATCAACGATCTGGATGCAGGTGTGGAATGCACCATTAGCAAGTTTGCTGATGATACCAAACTGGGAGGTGCTGTTGACTCTCTTGAGGCACAAGATGCCTTGCAGAGGGATCTAGATAGATTGGAGCATTGGGCAATCATTAATGGGATGAAATTTAACAAGTCCAAATACTGGATTCTGCATCTAGGATGGAGTAATGTGGGGCACAGGTGTAAACTGGGAAAGGAGTGGCTGGAGACCAGCTCTGCAGAAAGGGATCTGGGGGTGCTGGCCAGCAGCAGGCTCAATAGGAGTCAGCAGTGTGCCCTGGCAGCCAAGAGGGCAAACTGCATCCTGGGGGGCATCAAACACAGTATAACCAGCTGGTCAAAAGAGGCGATTATCCTGCTGTATTCAGCATTGGTGTGGCCTCACCTTGAATACTATGTGCAGTTCTGAGCCTCACAATTTAAGAAGGATGTTCAGGTCCTTGAATGCGTCCACGGGAGGGCAACAAAGCTCGTGAAAGGGCTGGAAGGCATATTCTGTGAGGAGTGGCTAAGGACTTTGGGCTTGTCTAGTTTGGAGAAAGGGAGCCTGAGGGGTGACCTGATTGCTCTCTACAGCTTCCTGAGGAGGGGAAGTGGAGAGGGAGGTGCTGACCTCTTCTCCCTGGTATCCGGTGATAGGACCCATGGGAATGGCTCAAAGCTGCGCTAGGGCAGGTTTAGACTGGACATTAGGAAGCATTTCTTTACTGAGAGGTTGGTCAGACACTGGAACAGGCTTCCTAGAGAGGTGGTCGATGCCCCAAGCCTGTCAGTGTTTAAGAGGCATTTGGGCAATGCCCTAATAACATGCTTTAACTTTTGGTCAGCCTTGAAGTGGTCAGGCAGTTGGACTAGATGATTGTTGTAGGTCCTTTCCAACAGAAATTATTCTATCCTATCCTATCCTATCCTACCATGCTAGATAAAGTGCTACCTACAACTCTTGACTTTCCTGGACAGCATTGACTTCCTAGCACTATGAAGCCAGATGGATTTTTTTAAAAGCAGGATTAGCTATTCAAAACAAGATTCCAGGCAAGAAAAAGAAATAGTGAGTTTCTTCTGCCAACTGCTTATCATTGGGTTAGCCAGGACCTTGCGTGACTGTTTCAAAGAGAGGAAATGACAGGCCCCATGTGAATGTTATGCTCGTGGTAATCATAATGCTTTTTTTTTTTTTTTTTTCCTGGAGTAGAGTAGAGAAGACGAGGCATGGTCTCACTGTTCTGTATGTTGGAAGATCAATCAGTAGATGCACTAAGAAGTGTTTCCTTTGCACTACTTTCCCCTAAATTCAAGATTCTGGAGAGCTTACCTTTTCTAGTGCAGCTCTGTCCAAGACCAGAGCTCTGAGCAAAGCAACAGAAGTTCATGACAGGCTTTCAGTGGGTTGGCTCATTGAGATCCATAACTGAATACTTAGGGTTAAGACAGCAAGTTATTATTATAAGATAAAGGATTAAGGGAACGACTAGAGAGCCATTTGCTCTTTCTCAGAGAAGCAACTGAACATGAGATCAATAAAGTTATGTGCATAAACACACATATATATAAAATAATACAGTTATTCCAAGAACTCATCCCTTTTGGATTAATTAAAGAAAATGGAAGGATGGCAGTGGTCTGCATTACAAACAGTCCACTATTAAAGTAAAGCAAAAAAAATACTGTTCATTTCAAATAATGTTAGTGAACATTTTTTAACTCTTCTAATTTGAAGAGGGACTCGCATTATTTGTTTCCCTTTTTAAAAAAAACTTTCAATAAATACCCTGAAAGCATAAAGTTGGTACATCATTAGCATAACAGAAATTAAAGCTATGAATGATCTGTGAAAGCATCCTAGGAGTGTTGTGTCAGTGTATCTTAATAAATACTGTCGTTGATACACTGCACCACACGATGGCAGTGTATTGTTGGATAAAGACGAGTCTACTGAACTAGTCTGAAAAACAACTTCGCAGATTATACTTTTACCTAGTGTTACAGAAACTTTTGTCTTTTAGGGTCATCGAATCCTAATTTTAGCACAAGAAGGATTTTCCCAAGGATCTGGTTAAATATATCTACAAAGAAGCCCTTTGAAAAACAACACAAGCTTCTTTCCAATAAAGCCTAGAGCATGAGAATAACTTGAAGAAGTTGCAGTTTCTTCTTGATTCCAGACTCCATGACCTTGTGGACAGTAGATCATCTTTGAATGCCAAATATAACTCCATGTTTCCACTCCTGCTGAAGCCAATATTAAAACCGTTGTTGTATTTAGTGAGAATTGGCTTAGCCTTAGAATTAGGGACAGCAAACAAAGATCACAATTCTAATGTGTTTTGTAAGAAGCACCACAGAATGGCCTTTGAAAGGTCACTTGGAAAAGTCTGGGTCAATGCATGTGTCTCTTTCAAAAGTTGGGCACTCTGGTTTCATCAGTGGCGGGTGCCTCTCTTGAGGTAGAGAAAGAGGCAGCAATTAACTCACTGACAGATAAGGAGAAATGGAGTGTCTGAGTGCTTGGAGTCTGATCTTTCCTCAGTGTCAATTAGTGATAACTGCTAAATGGAGTGTTTCCTGGAAGTTAAGTTTTTGTACATGGCCTTTTGCCTTGGTCATTAACTGCCAAGTCAAGCACCCTCTGCATTGGTCCTCCAGAGCGAAAGCGGGGGGGAGAATGATACTGCAGAATTGCTCAGTCCCATTTATTTATTTGTTCTAAAATATTCCTATCCATAATCCACAGCACAGTTTTAAAACAATTGCAAAACAAAGTAAGCAAAAAGTGTGACAGGGTTTTAAATGGGAGACAGGTCACCCCTCCCAGCTCACATTTATTGAAATTTAACTTTCTTCCAATGTGTAAAGAAGGAGGGTCACAGTGTGGTTTGAGTCACTTGAGTTCTGGTAGATTAGGGGCAAAACAAATTCCGGAATTAGGACTCCTTCCCTTCCCCCTTCTGAATGGAGAGCTAGCTGTTAGCTTAAGGCCTGCTCAGTCTTAGCTGTTACACAGCTAGGTGAGAGGGGCTGTTTCTGAAGAAACCAAACTGGTCCTTTTGGCCGAGATTTTCAAAGGTGGGTAAAGTGTTTGAGCTTTATACCCTGCTGGGTTTTGGAGCCTAGCTTTCTTTAGGAGCCATAGAAAAATCCCAGTTTTGTGGTTTTACAGTTATGTTAACACAGACATTAATCAAAGAACTTGCACAGGTGCAGTCAATATTAGCTGTATCTGCAATATCTTACAGTGAACACCGGCTGCTGATTCTCAGCCAGTGGGAAGCAGAGCAGTTCATAAATTTGATGAGCTGCTTGGGCCATGCCTTTTCCTGAAAGTGTCTTAGGGACAGGCTGCAGGCTGGGTGAAGAGTTGACAGCAACAGCCCACTTCTATCTGCTGTTATTTCCTAGGTGACACCCCACTATTTCATAAGATGCTTGACAGGCAAGCTCAGGGTCTTCCAGAAAAAATGGTTTCAGGAGTGAACTGCCACACTGAAACAATTCGTGTGTGCCACAATTCTGTGCTGGAGCTTGAGAAACCTAACAGCCAGAAACAGGCTGTGTGATGTGCACAGGGAGTGTCACCAGTGCCCTGCCACCATCCGTCCCAAACTCTGTAAATACAGACATAGAGCACCTTCAGGCAGGCTCAGTTCCCATGGACAATTACAGATCTATGCAGGTGCAGTGAAATCAGAACTTCTTAGAAGCATGGACATGCTGTATGATTAGCTACAATGCGCCAGGAGAAAGGTCACAGCACATGGCATTCTCCTGCCATGTGATATAGGCAGAAGGTATGGGATCTATTCAGCTGGAAAAACTGGACACTTTAAGCTATCAGAAGAGGTTGTCATGGAGCTCTTCTCTAAGCCCGGAAAGTTATTTCCTGCCTATCTGTTATCTCCCTTGATGCTTGCCCATTATTTTAGGACCTTTTACAAACATACCGAGCAGAGGTTTATCCTTAAAATTTAACAGTAAATATCCTTTAATTTTTCCAAACATTGTCATTTGGCCTCAACGTTTAGGAGTTATCTGCCAAGAAGTGATTTTGGTTGGTGGAGTTAAGCATCAGAAAACTGTAATGTGGTTGCATTCAGTAGCAATGAGGCTGGGGCCCCTTTTTACATCTAGTAATAATACTAAATTTATGCCTTCCCTCATATCACTCCTAAAGGACTTTTTCTCATGTTTCTAGTGTGTCCGATGCCCACAAGGTCATCTTCTCCAAAGGACTCAGTTCCCTGTCTGCACACCACAACAGCTGACCAAATTTTGTAAAAAGATTATCATTCCAGCTGTAGAACCCTCTGGACACTGTTGCCTATTTTCTCATCAAAAACTAGCTTAGGACATGGGACATGATTAGGAAACTTCCACAAAAATCAAAGTATGGTCCTTTTGTGTTCTGAAAAACACAATTTCATTTAGAACCTTGTAAATAAATAGATTTAGGACTGTATTTAAACAGCTCCTGAATTCTTGATTGCTTTCTCCTTTTCATAAGAATGACTCTCAGATTCATGAGAATTGGCTTACACTGACACAAAAAAAGAGAATAGTCTGATAAAATTCTAGAAGAACACACAAAAGCAATAGTTCATGAGGTAATTTCCTTCCCTCTGCCAATATCATATAATCCTTTACAGAATATTTTTGCTCTTTTCCCCTAAATTTTCCCACCTGATGTCTTCAGAATTTCAAATTTACAATTTTAATATACTTTCTGGTATTTAATATAAACATTCCTTTTCACCCTTTCATCCCGTTACAGTTTTTTTAACAGTGAAAAATTATCTCCTACTAATGTGAGTCTGACCCCATATTCCTCAGATTCTTGTCAAAGGTTAGGTAACACTGGTTACACCCATGTTAGTTAGCCACTGCCTTCTGAAAGTAATGACATATATACTACTCCAGCACCTTAGTCATTTTCACTCTTCTCTGAATTCCCTCCAATTTCCCATTAGGCTTTGTTACAGTCATAAAGATTAATAACACGGATTTAATCCTGTTTCTCAATTTCCAAGTCATCTTAATGTAGCTCAAGACGTAACATAGTAACACAGAGAACAGCAGGTCCAGCAAGGGATTAAAACAGCAGCATGTTTCTGAATAAGCTGTAAACTTTAAAAAAAAATAAACCAGAAGGGCAGCTAAGAAACCATTAAAGGAGCCATCCAGGGAAAACATCAGTGCTAGTGTGTTTCACAGCAGAAAAATGACATTAAGAGTTTTCAACAGACTAAATCTATGGGATAGTTAATAAGAAATGCAAAACATATATGTGATAAAAGTAAGGACAAGGTATATTTAACTGTGGATTCCAGTGATAATATTTCAACAGAGATTTTGCAAAAGAAGGCGAGAATTTGGGGCTCATCTGTCCTTATGCTTCTAAAAAACTTTTCTATACAAAGAGGCAACAAGGAGCTGTTGATGTAGGTTTTAACTGATGTTTGTTTATACACATATTTATATATTAGACACAGGGGATCTTTTGGGTCGATTTAGGAAAGGTCAGATTTTTCCCACTGATGTGCAGCTGGAGACTATTCATTCACTACTGTTATTTGAGAGCTCTTTGCTCATTGTCTCTGACTGGCAAGAGTTTGCAAGTGGCAAAAACGGTGGACACCCTTCTGGTGCATTTCTGAACTGACACTAGCGTTTCAAGTGGGAAGGTGAATAGTTTCAGTAACATGACGCAGCTATGTCCCTTTTATTACTCCCCAAGGTCCTAGAAACTACTGGAAACTACTGGAGTGTGTAATTAGGACATTAGATTTGGATTATTATCAGAAACAAAGGAAACAATCAAGATTTAGCACAGTAAACACACATATACAAGATTAAATATAAACTGTAATAGAAGTATGTCACAAGGTAGCAATTCTATATTTTGTGGTAGCACTTCAACTTAAGTTTCAACCATATTATGCCTTCTATGATGTCTTCTATGTCTGTCTTCTTTGATGTGTTTGTACTGCTCATCCTAATTCCAGTCTCTCGACACAGTTGCAACACATAGCTGTTGTGCATCCTAATTTTGAAAATAAAAAAAAGAAGAAAAATTATAGTAAAAGCTGTATAATTTAAAATGAAAACTTTAAGCTAGTCAATAAAATCCAGAAATGAAGATGTCAGGGCAGATGCCTGTCTTTGTGATTGCTACCCCTGAATCCCAGACATTTTTGGTTCGCACGCCTGGCTGCTTTTTGTTTGCAAAGCTTTCTGCAAGAGTTGTTCAGCTGCTGCAATGGACCTGTTAGTTGGAGTGTGGGAACTCACTGTTATTTGCTTGCGCCTAAATAAAGGTGTCTCCTGCCTGCACAAAAGTACTTCCAGAAATACCTAGGACATCCTCAAGGAACAAGGATGTTACTAGTATCATCCTTGATTTTGTTTACACACCTGAGCCTCTTCTTGTGGTTACTTGTTCATGGCTGTGAAGTGTGATTCTGGTGTATATGCTAGCATTGTAGGGCAGATGATTATTTTAGCAGTTTACTAGCCATCTTCTATTTGGGAATGTTCTGTCTCACCATTTGATACTCTTGCAGCATGTCTTTTCTTCTAGTTTCTTGGCTTACATGGCATGTTCATAACCATTCAGGATTCTTTGGAATTAAAGACATTTGGTAGATGTTGGAATTAAGGTTCTCCTGCCTTTGAACACTACCTGGTGAGTCTAATTAGGCAGAGTTGTGTGTCAAGAGAGCTTTGTCCTACAGTTGTCTGTCCTCTGTGTCCAATCCCAATCTTAACAATTTCTTGATGTATGGAAAAATGTCTCTAAATCACTCTTATAATGCACTTTGAACCCTACTTGGTTCTTATACACCTCACATGACAGTATGAACTGAATACAGTATTCCAGGTAAGAGCCTCGTGTTTAGCATAGCTTTGTATTTCAGATATAATTTTTTAATACTGTTTCTCTGTACTTCTTAAACTTTTGCTCATTTCTTGATAGCTGCTGAATGGTGTATTCACCAATGACAGCAAGCTTTTTTGTTGGGACACTGTTGCTAATCTAAAATGTAATCTTTCTGCATTACTAGTGTCTGATTTTAGATATGCATCACATTTCACCGTGCTGTTGGTCTAAAATACTGTCTTTGTGTTTCTGTAACATTGGGAATAGAACAATGAGCTTGCTTCAGATTTACACTATTGGAATTGTAAGCAGAACTTGATTGATTTCCTCAGCAAAGTTAAGTTTGCATATTAACTTGGCTGAAGAAAAAGGTCACATCAAAGCGCACAAATTAATCAGCTGGGACAGTGTCATTAGCTATGCAGTAAGCACTGACTGTGTGTTTCTGGAGCTCCTGTCATAACATTTTTTTTGTACATTGTATGCCATGCATGGGGATGCTAAAAAAAGCAGGTACAGTGAGAATAACACTGAAAAGGTATGAATATTTTGTCAGTGATTGAGTGCTTATAGGTTTTGTAGAGAGCACTGAATGAAGCCTCCAGGCTACTTCATTTATGCCTAAGAAGAAAAGGTAAGCTAAGGATACAAATTTATTGTAAAATTCAGGTCTTGGGACAAACAGGGTTCAGTCTGAGCAGCACGGCATCTTTTGTTGCTTTTGTGAAATGTATGGGGCTGATCACAGACTTATGTTCTCTCAGATCGGTTTAGCTTTTATTTTAGATTTTTGTTGATTGCTCTTGCATTTGGGTTTTGTGTGTGGTTTTGCTTCTGTTTTTAAGATGTGTTCAGTTCCTCGCCAATATGTTGGCAATTGTGTTTTTGGTTCCTGACTGGATCTATGTTACGTGTTTGGGTCTGAAGGGGCAAATCAAAGTGATATTTATTCAAACATGTGACTGGGTTCAGGCTTTTCTGTCAGCTCAAAACCTATGTATGGTTGTTTTGTAAGGAGTTGATTTCCATTTTGTTCTTGCCTGACTCTGTTTAACTTCCACCAGCTTTAAAGAGGGTCAAGCAATGCTGTTAAGGGACAAAACAAGCACTGCACAAACAAAATAGATAATGAGAGTGGAGTTTCTGAAGATGATATTCTGCCATTCTGAAGATGTCCTTGGCTGTTCCAGAATGCTTAGATAGCAACAACTGCCAGGAATGCTTTTATCATCTGTGTTTGCCCAAGAGTCTGCAACCTTTCCTTTCAGATGCTGGCCTTACACAGTTTTCTGTGCCTCCGTCACCTCTTGAGTAGATTAGTGTAGTACATGGGCTGTTGAGTAATATGCTGCAATCATTGGAAACTTTGGCTGTTGTGTACAGTGGTTGTTGCCTTATTTAGAAAATGATTCAAATGTTCAAAGTCCTGAACAGTTTGGATCCAGTTTGATTTTGAAATCATCTGTCTCGATGACTTCTAACTGCAGAAGTTGATGTAACAGCAAGAGTACTGACTTACAGCCTCACATTCCTTCCTTCCCTACTTTAAACCTTGAGGGAGTTGGATACAAGGAGTTAGGGAACCTTGAGCTAATGGACATGTCTTTAACTTGCATGTTTGGCACCTTTTGAGCTTTTGATTAGAGTGTAATATTTTTCTGTTCTCTTAGATTTTCCTGCAGAAATGAATGATTTCAGTAGGAAGGAGTGAGGAACCTCTACTGGGGAAATTCTGCAAATAATTTAATTTGGGCCTTTTTAGCAGAGTTTTGTAAGTTTGTAGTTTTGTGGAGGTGGCATGCCTGCTGGTTTGTGGGGATGGCTGTGCAACAAACAAGCATGAAGTTGTGGTCAACCTTTTTGTCTTGTACTGCAAAAGTACATGTCTTGGGTTCCCCTTGGTTACTTTCAAACATAAATCTACATTTGGCTTCAGCTTTGCATCATAAGTCTATTTAATTTAGGCATATAAATTAAATCTGGCATCTGTGCAGTACTGTGGTGTATATTTCAGATTATGTTACACTGCAAAACCAAGCAGTGGAGACAGCCTGGCTACCAGTTTACCTGAAAACAAAGATGCTAGGCAGATATGCATCCCTCAGTGGATTCATACTATTACATCCCTCTCTTTCCAGATTCAAGGTGGGTGTCTCACATGGCCACTAACAAACTCTTCTGAATTCTCAATAGATCTTGTATTTTAGAGAGAGTTTAGGAGATCTTTCCCTTAAAGATTTACAATTTTAAATGCTTTCCAGGCTTATCGTTTTGCTCTTTTGTGACAAATGACATTACTCACATTAAAGTATTTAAAAGACCTCTTGCTGTGATAAAAAGAAATCCAGCTGGCTCAGGCCTAGACCTCTAAAGGTATTTGAACACTTCAGTGCCTGGCACTGCCTGTCTCCAATGAGCCTTGTAGTTAAATGGAGTCCTCAGCTCCAGGACTCCCTCAACCAATTTATAGGGAAGAGCTGGGTAACCCAGAACAGCCCCATGGATGTCAGCTGTGTGGAGAGAAAATCTTACTAGCCAAGACAGGAACATCAAGAACTGTGATGGGACTAAAATGGTCTTTGAGCAAGCATGCACTTCCTTTGGGATTCCTAAAAATGAAATTTCTTGTGGTGTTAGAGGCACGTCTAAATTGTCACCATGAGTTTGTGAACAAGAGACATGAAGAAAGTGGTAGATATGCCTGCAGAATGCTGATACCTCCTTAGTATGATTTGGAAAGATCCTGAACCTCCATATCTTGATTGCAAGAGAAAGTTCAAGTCTCCTTGTTAGAACACCAAAACAGCTGTTTGCTTGAAAGCAGGGAAAGACAGGCACCTCTCTCTTCCACTATATATATCTGGACAGCTAGTGACCTTTTGGCTTAGGTACACTCAAAGCATCTGAAAGGATCAGAAAGCACTAGCAGTGAAAACATGGAAAGCCATACTTCAAAAATCCTGCTCCAGATCCCAAGGCATCAGCTGGAGCTAAAGCTGCAGGCATCTTATTAGCTATGAAAGAATATCTGCATCTGCCAGTTGGCAGTAATTCAAGTACCTACAGGCTTAGAAATATGCTACAGTAGGACTTTGAGACAGCAGTGGTCCCTCACTGGTGAACAAAGGCCTAGAAAGAGGCCAGTCCATAACTATTCTCTAGTGCCCCTGCTCAGCTGTACCAGTTGTGAAGGGCCAGCCAAATACAGAAGCATTACAAACAGAAGAGCCTATAATGAGGAGATTTAGCAGTGAATTGAAAGGAATTATGATTGTAATTACTCATCTAAAATTGTGTTTTTGTCTATAAACTGTACCACATCAAGAGGAAATTATGGTATGTATCCACATAAAACTTGTCCATACATAATACACAGGAAGATTTCACATATAAGTACAACAGCTACCCTTCTTTGTCTGTGATTATGTATCCAGTCATTCAAAGTCCTTGAAATTTCACATACCTGTAGGAAGTCACAGTTTTAAGAGAACTACCTCAAGGCAAACTTAATTTTCTTTCCAGCAAAAATCCTCCTTGCAAACAGAGTATAAAATCTTGCAAACACATGGATATGCAGATACATCTGTTACAGGCGAAAATACTTGTGCCAGTGAGGTTGTCAAAGGACCTGGAAATGGAGATAGCTTTCCAGCTAGCTTTGAAAAGCAATTTTACAATTATTTCCTGTGATTTTCACTGAGGATTAGGTTCCTCTGTGAGTTTGAAGATCAAGATAGGCATCTAGCTATCTCTGAGTGCTCTAAATGCTGGACATTTGCTCTTTCTGATGTTGAGCGGCTGCATCTCAGAGAAAGCAGCAATAAGTTAGACTCTGAAAATCTAAAATTAACCATTCAGAATTAGCGAGTGCTTCTGAACTATTGTTTTCCCTGCCTTAAGTCTTGAGAGATCCTGAGCCCTCACAATACCCATGCAGTGCTATGGAAAATAAATTATGGGTGCCTGTGAAAAACTGACTTTAAAACCTCTTGTTTGAGTTACCTCAAGTGCAAAATCGAGATTATTAGAGTTAAGTGTGCTGCTTTTGTATTGATTAAATATCCAGCATTGAAAAGTTTGAAGAAGGAAGGCTGGCTATAAATAATTATTCATGGTAACGTTTGGATTGCTTACATGTCCATTGTCTGCATGGTCTGTTTATGACTGGGAATACAATTTTAAATTAATGTCATTCCAAACCCACTTATCTGTAGAAAGTGCCCCTCAGATCTTGCATCAGTGAACAGGAAGATGTATTTGATACAAGCACCCTATTTTCCCTGTAGCTATATACAGTATTTCATGTCTTATTAACATAATCTATCTACAGTGAAGTTTATAGGCCTTGACAGATAGCACCTCGGGTGAGAAAAAGGATGACAGAGAAAATTTGCTTTTACAAAGTCAATCTTTCTGGATCTCTTCTTGGACAGCTTGACACCAAAGGCTATAAACATAGACTGGAATCTGAAACCTTTTCTGCAGTGACCTTGTTTTAGAAAATACTATTCTTATCTCCTCGTGCTTATTCTTCTCTTGGCAGTCACTCCTCACTGTGCATTCCTCACCATGTGCTCCTTCTGTTTCTTGAGCAGTACCTTCATATTTATTTTTTGTTTACTACCTGTTTTTATTTAAGTCATGCAATCTGAAGACTTACTGTATGCTAGCACCAAAATTATGTTAGTGAACCATTTGATTTGATATAGGCTTGTCGTCTCTGACTGTTTCTTTTCCATTTCTTTGGAAGAAGGCTTTTCCAGGAGGAGGACTGCTCCTGCATTGAGCACTGGATTAAATTATACTTTAATGGAAGTAGTTTTGTACATTCAAATTTAAAATTGCCCATTTTTTATATTAGTAAAAGAAGGTGGCTACTTTCTAAATAACAGAGCAGTCATATGCAAGCTTAAGGCAAAGGATTGAAAATACGGGCTCAGCCAAAAATACAGTCCTTTGGAAGAGAGGTGTCAAATGGATTTGATCAGTATTTTTACACATATTTCACTATTTATAAACAGTGTCAAGCACTTCTTTTCATATAAAATGTTATGCTGCCGTTCTAAAGAAACCAAATGCAGTTTCCTGTGGTGATGGCTTTTTTTATTGTTCTTGCACCCTGCCCATATGACACAGATTTTTTGCAGAACTGATTTTAAAGAAGCACCTACATTTACTTTCACTGCCCTGTGTTTCAAAGCCAGGAGACCTTGAATGAACAAAGATCATCTGAGGTGTGGACACATTAATCTCTGTGCATTTGCTCTATTTGGGTTTCCAAACATCCTTGCTGAGTTCTGCTGATGGTGCAAGATCCTGTAAGCAATCTAGACTCCTTTTCAGCTTGTTCTGGCCTCCTCGGAAAAAAACCCAAACAAACCAGCCCCAAACTCCTGTTGTGTAGCAGACTTCTTAAAACATCTGAATCCAAATTCTGTGATAGTCATTCTGGTGATGTAGACAATCACAATTTCTGTGTAACAGCACAGGTTAATGAAGTGCTAGGTAAAGAATATCTGTATTAGAAACACTGGCGTACATTACATCCTCTATTATACAGTTCGCAGATACCAAGGCAGCTATCACCTAAACTCAGTGTTTCAGGGCCTGATTTAAAAGTGTTGAAAGCAACGGGAGTTTTTCCATTGGTTTGAATAGACTTTGAATCCAGCTGAAAGAATCTGTAACCAGAGTTTGCCATTATGTCTTAAGTACAAAAAGGCATGGAATACTTTTGTGGTCAGTGAAAATCCTGGTTTTATAAGACACACATGCATACGTAGTATACTAAAATAATCAGCTGTGTCTTTTTCTAAATGGTAATCTTCACCAAGAAATAAAAATTGGATCTTTTATTGCAACTAATGGGATCAATGTTATGTGATTCTTCTTTTGTCAATGAAAAAGCAAATTAATATGAATTCATTACGTTTCTTCAAGGGATTAAAGCATCATCTTTATGGTAGTTAAGTTTAAGAAAGTGGAAACATTTAAAGGAGTATTAGTTTTTTTCCTGAACAAATTCTTGTTTTATTGAATTACCAGACTTCAGCAGTTTAGTAATAATTTAGGCTAAACACTTAAAGGAATGTCAACAACATTCTCTTCTGCTGGCAAAGACGACTAAAATAATAAATCATTATTGAAAATACCACAGGCAAATCCAACAGATTTAATAAGAGGAAGGATGTTTCTTGCATTGTATGTGCCAGTTTAAAGATTGTGGTGCAGTTTGTTGTATTTAAATGACAATAACAGACTTCTCCAAGATTTGAATTATGGTTTCTGTTTTCAATTACATTTTAAGTCAGTAGAGCTCTGCCATCTTCTTTTTATTTTTTTTCTTTATCTATTATTGACTTCTGAAGTCAGGGACAAACTGTATTCTCATTTACATTTGTGTAAATACAGGAAATAGCTTATTTTTCTTCTATTTTTTATGTAGCTGTCGTAATTAATTCAGTAGTCATTTACAGAAGCTAAATATATTATGTATTTCAGTGATGATAATCTTGTATAAGATGAACTACTTTTCTTAAAAATAGACATGTCTTTGTTAGATGACTGTTGGATTGTTACTCATTATATAATTTGACTTTTTAATTACTTGCTACTGCTTGTGGTAATTCCTCACCTTTGTGGGAATAATATGATTTACTGATTCATAGTCTTTATTTTAGCATACTGTACTCCATGTTTAGAAATCTTCGAAAACTGGTATTGATGTCTTTCTTCAGAAAGATTTTACAGCAAGTGATAAAGTGGTATAATCTTACGGAATTAACATCCCTTTAGTGATTAGGGAGAAAAAAAATGATCAGAAGTCTCATGTAACCTGTGGTGAGATAAATTAGCTATTGAGCAGAAAACCTCACTCTTTTAATTTGGGATATACATAATATTCCATTTATATGTGTGTGTCCTCATTAAAGATTCCAAAAATAGAAGTACATGGTAGTTAACAAAGAATGTACAGAGAGGGGTGACACATCAGGATTTTGAGAAAATGTTAGTGATACTCAAGACACCATTCATTTCAGACATTTTAACCAAAAGTAAATAAATGACTCATAGTGATTGACTGATGATTTAGCCTTTTAATTTTTACAAATTATTTTATTAAATTATAAAATTATATAAAATTTTACAAATTTTTACAAATATTGGAATTTTCTTAAATGTTTTGTAAGAACATATTTCAACCAGTGGATTCATGCTAAAATATCCACTTCCACTATGTCTAGGAGTATTTCTATTTTTTTCTTCATCTGTGTGATTTACTATGCTTTATCTACCCATGATTGAATAAATGGTACCATTTGATGTTCTAAATATAATTTTCTATCAAATATTCTTTTTAAAAAAAGATGCTCTGAAAAAAAATCCAACATCACTTATATTTGCAGATTATGTTTCATGAGCATTTCTAAGGCATATCTTTGTAAAACATCTTTTACAACAGTTTAGCCTTTTCTTTTTGGGTAATATTCTTAGAAGGAAAAATCAAATCATATAATGTTCATATAAATGAAATGTTGAAGGTTGTAAAACCTATCAAAATATGTTTATAATGGTAAAAACATTTTCAATATTCACCAGGCACTTCTTAAGAGTGTCAGAGGGTTATTTTTCATTTCCCTTCAAAATCTAAAATGTCCCAGTCCTATTGCAGTGTTAAATGTCAGGTGAAAGTTGGAGGTCAGTGGAATTCATTAAGATTTACTCCAGTAAGTAACCAGTTTGTTCAACATTATGTGGAGCTATAGATTCCTCTGTATACTGCAAATAGTTTCTTGTAAAACTGATCATGTTATTTCTCTTGTTTACTCTGTGACTTTCCTAGCCTGCATTTCTTCAGTTGGCCTGTAAGCTTCTTTTATTCCTCTGTACAGGTGTGTGTCTCAGTGTGACCTCTTCTACCTCCTACATACAGAATGAGGTGGATGAAATCTAATGTGCATTATAGTGCCCACTCTTCCCATTCATTCCATACTGATCTGGAGGATCTGGGTTGACATTTTTATTATATTTGTATATTCTCCACACAGTTTCTCAAATGTCTTAGGAAAAAAACCCAAACCCTTAAGCTGACATGTACCTACATGAAACCTAAATGTCTGTTTCCTATGAGTAATCAATCTGTGGAAACTGCATGTAATTCTAGTTTCAGATTTTCCCCTTGCATGCAATTTGTTTTGAGTATCATGTCAATCGTGTTGCTTATCTTTCAGCATGCTGCCTTTCCTTTCTAGTTTTTAATTGGACCACAGGAAGCTTCATAAAGCAGTTAGGTAGGATCCTGGTAACTGTCAGATGTTCTATGTATTTCTGTGATGACATTTTTATGTAGCACAGGTGCACAGTGAGAGAGTGCATTCCTATGTCACTTGTTGAGTCCAATAATTTTCTGAGTCCTTTCCCCTTTACGTTGTCAAATTCAGTATACTCAGGCTAGTACGGGATATTTTTAAGGGACAGAGTTATTACTTGCACTGCGAATTAACGTTGCAATTTTGGTAATGCTATTTAATTCAGTGAAACAGTCTGCAAAGCAAGGGTATGAACAATAATACCTAAACATGCCACCTGGGTGGTACAATGTATTTTCTGAAACAGGGGCCCTAAGAAATAAGGTAGGCAGATTTTTGTCTCACTCAACTGTACTTCCTTGGTTTTAGAGGTGGCTGAGCCATCTGCCACTTGTATTTGACTTCAGTGGGAGCCAAGATGCTCATCACTTACTTAAGCAGTGTACATGTTCACAGGAACCACGTAACAAAACTAAGTTTATTGTTTGGTAACAAAACTAAGTTTATTGTTTGATGCATATGAAGCTTAATTCCTTTTGGAGGGATAAGAAATGTGTGGTAAAACAAGCCACTATGGATACACAATCTGGTTGATATTTTAAAAATGCCTTGAGAGAATATAATTTTTTATTCTATATAGAGGGTGCATATATGAAGAGTGATACTCAGATGATAGTATGATCACAGTAAGTTATATAATAAATCTGTTTCTTCTGTTTTTTTTTGTTTGGTTGGTTTGGTTTTTTGGGCTTTTTTTGTTTCTAATAAATCCAGGGCCGAGAAAGGGCAGTGAATTTAAGGAAAAAAGGAGTTCAGGACATACAGTATGCGTGGAAACTTTCTGGGACTGAACCCATCTTTTGGTTTTGTGCTCACAACACCTAGCACAGTCCATTCAGATCCACAAGAAGACTCTTGAACATTACTATGATGGGACTGTTGGACACACTGTTCAGTGTTCAACATATCTATATGGTACAGTCTGTAAAAGAAGTGAAAACAACCAAACAGTGTAAGCAGTGGTGAGCACTGGGCTGCCATTTCTGCATTCGAAAGTACTCTCCAAATGAGTAAGTGTGTTGGCAGAGATTTGTGAGCACCAGAACCGCACTTTCAATGTCCACAGCCTAGCAGTTTTGCTGAAAAAATATCCTGCTGTGAAATGCTGGAGAATTCTATGCAGGCTCTGTTTCCAGTGTGATGCACTTCCAACAGATGCCAGGATACTGGGAATGAGAAATGTATAAAAGACAGGTGAAAACTGTATAATCTGTTCCTTTTGAAGAAACCCTTTATATTCTTATGTGCTCAGTAACCTGCTTCATTGAAAGGCTGTGACAGCGATGCATAGTTTTTCATTCTTCTTGTCTTTACAGAGATTTCTTGAAAATTAATATAAAAGGCTGTTTTTAGGAAAGGGGAAGATAGCAACTGCATCTAGGGAAACAGACCACCAGTTGACTCTGTAATAAAAATAATTTCTAAGGTTTTAGTACATGAACCAATAAGCAGAACTGGAGAGGTTAAAGTGCTGTAAGCTGGAAAGCTATACAGCTGGAATAAAGGAGGAGACTGCGCAATAACAATTGTGCAGGTGACAAACAAAAATCAGGTATTGTATGTTTAATGGTGCTCCAGAAAGTACATAAAAGGAAACTTTGAAACATGAAACCATTACCCTAGGAATTTTAATTGAGCAGATGGACATAGTGCTTCATGCGGGATTCCTGAGCTGCCAAGATACAAGGCCATGCTTACCTGCTTTCTACTATTTTGTTTTAAATGTGGTGTGGTTTTTAAAGATAAACTCTCCCTGGTACCAGTATTGGGCTGGGTGTTGGGCTTCACCGGCACACTGATCTCTGTGTCTGTAACGATGTCTGTACATCTTGCTGTCAGGTGCATTGAAAGCAATATTCAAAAGCCTATATTCCTTCCAGATCTCTGTGCCTAGTGTTTGCACTGATTCTCGGTGCTACCCCATCAGTGTCTCACTTAGACCCTCATAATCATGTGTGAGAAGCACATAGCTCTTTTCACTGATTAGCCACAGTTTTGTGTGGTGCTCACCACATGTGAATATGGCCCTGAAAGGGCACTGTGGTGATCTCCAGTTTCCTCATGAAATTTTGATTGATGCTAATGGATAACATATATGTGGTAGCTCTGCTAAAATCAAAGCTAGGTTAGGCAGCTATTATTCTTGTACTGTCAGTTTATCCCAGTATATCTGAACCCCTTGTGTGATGAATTGAATGATTTGAGGCTGCAGCTTTCTGGGGATCACCTAGGATAAGAAGTGCTCTGCAGATGCAAAATACAGGATATTAAATCACTGTTCTTGATTGTGCTTGAGAGGTGTTCAGTTCCAAGTAGATGTTTGAGAGGGAACTTAAAGTAGACACCTGCCCCAAGCTACTGCAGAAATCATGCTTCTCCCCAGAGTCAGAGTAATACTATATCAAGCACTGGGTTTGGTGCTTGAATTTAACACTGATGGGTGCCTTGGTTGTCTGATGGAGTAACACTTTGATGTTTCAGAGTCAAAAAAAGGTTCTTCCTTTCTACTACTACTCCCCTGCAATGTACTAAGCCAGCTGATGTTAGTTCAGTGAGAAGGAAAAAAAATTCTTTCCAGACCCACACAAAAATTGAATCTCGTGTAAGGGTCCAGCTAATTAGCTCACCTGGGTGTTTGTAAGAACAGGCGTTCAGAGAATGTACATGATCTTACTTGTGCCATCCTTTTCAAAATCTATCCATCCACAGTATTTTTACATTTTGATCATTATATTTAGGCTAATTTACTGTTATGCTTATAAAATAATAAACCATTAAAAGCACAGATTCCAAACAACCTGTCAAAATGACCGTAAAAATGACAAACTTCCTATGGAATAAGTAACAAAAATGTAGTCTCTTCAGTCCCAGAGCAGGCTCATTTCATACAGTGACCTTTTCAAAAAGTTTATTTGCTTTCATATGAAATGTACTTTTTTATTTGTTTCCAAGGGAAAGAGATGGCAAGGGAAAAATAATGCATTATTTTATTTTTCTGTAATTTATTTTTATCCATATAATTAATTTTGATCTATATAAAACAAAACAAAGGGGGCCTTAGTTCTTCATTTTATGTTTCAGATTGATAATCTCATTTTACTTCAAATGCTTTTTTTTTTTTTTACTTGGTTCCTCTCATTAGATTTTAAAAGGAGACACTAACCTCTCTGGGAAAGGGTCTTATTTCTTAAACTAGCAGTCACATGCCTTCAAATATTCTCCTTCTGCATTATTCAAAACACCTACAGCTGAGTGTGTAACTTAGGCAACCTGGCTTGATATTGAATAATGTAGTCACTGCCTTGACATTCAGAAAGATGTCTGTACCCAGCAAATGCTATTTTTATGTGTGTTGTCTTGTTGCTTGAGGGATCATGGAAAATTAGCCTGCATACAATGTTTTTTCCTGAAAGTATACAATTTGGATATGTGTTTATGTGTTCCTTGTTTGTTTCTTTTCTTTTCCCTCTGCCTTTGTTAATTATCTCAATACGTTTTAAAGCCTACGATTAATTGCTATTGAAGTGCATTTAATTTGAAGCAAAAGTTTCTGCTATTTAAATCTCTTGTCAGGAAACCAAGTATTAGAGTTGTTTGGTTTCTTATTTCCGAGGCTGTTTAGTGACAGCATAAATATTCAGCCTGACTCTAAATACGTAATTAAAGCCGACTATTGGCCAGATGTTCCCCTTTGTTGCCTGGCGTGGAGTGGAGGGAAGAACAGGAAACGGCAATCCCAACGCACGCTGTCCTCGGGTTTTGGCGGATTGTGCGAGTGATCCCCGTGTTGCTGAGTGTCCTCAAGAATAAGCTTACAGCTGATGTGAACGGTGGAGTGAGCTGCTGTTCTACCTTCCCTGCGTGCTCCTTCCCTCTCTTCTCTGCAGTTTATAAAATCCCTTTGTGCAGCTGATTTTGGGAGGTGAAGAACTGAGTTCAGCTTTTTCCCTGGACAAGACAGTGGATTTCAGGAAGAGGTCATTTTTTAGTGCGTACAGGATTGGTGAAGGCCTTTGAGATGAGTCAGGTGTGTAGATGTGAAGCAGTTTACTGCTTTAATTTTAACTTTTGTGCCACACCTTCTGTCCTCAGAGGCAATAAAACTTGCAGGGAACAGAGGAGGAAATCAGGGAACAAATAGAGGGAGGTGCTGAGTAAGCACCTGCAGTCTGGAGGGTTTTGCTTCAAAACTCCCTAGTCCTCAGGGGTTTTGCAGGAATCCTACCTTGTGCGAGTGACAGCTTTGGTGAGAGGACTCAGGAGAAATTTTGGTGGATTTCACATTGTGATGAATGTCGGTGACATCCAGGGCCTAGGAGCTGGCAAGGAACTGAGGCTGTGCTTGGAGTTAATGCCCTTATTTATTCCATGTGAACTGTGGGCAGTGCTTTCAAAATGTGAATGGCCGCTGAGGCTGGAAAGCAAAGGAGAATTAGACCATGAAGCATGGAAGGGAAACAGGAAAACATTTTCTCTGGCTCCAGGATTGTTCATGGGAGGATACCAGCCTTATTTTTATTCTTGCGTTTGTAATGGCTTCTTAGTTTGGAAAACTCTTAAAGCTTAATCATGGATCAAGTGACAATAGGGTGTCTCTCTCCCAGGTCCTGGAGACAAGTTAATTCGCTAAAAATCCCCGGCAAAAAAGAGATTATGGCCCTGATGGCACTGCAGAACCACACGGGAGATTTCACTGCAAAGGCAGATAAAAAGAATGCCGTGCTGTAAAAGTTACCCCGTAATTCACGATTTCAGGGGACCCGTTAATGACTTCTGACCGTTCAGGATAGCTGTATCCACACGCCCCTGACAACCTGAAGGCCAACAGCCGACATAACCTTGGCAAACAACATCATCGCTCGGTCTCCAGCAGGACCCCAGAACCCTTTTCCTAGCGCACGCAGATGAGGCAGGGTGTCACTTTGGGCCGCCGAGGGGCTGCTTTTTTTTCATAGCGATCACCGTCAGGGTTTTTCTGCTTCAGTCGCCGCGAAATCCGCAGCTGGGGCTGGGCTGGGCTGCCCCTCGGAGCTCGCCCCCCGCCCCGCGGAGAGCCCCACCGCCTCCGAGCGTGCAGCCGCAGCCCTGCGTCCCTTGTGCGGCTGCGGGGAGCGGGCGGGGAGGGGCTGCGCAGCCCCGCAGCCTGCGCGGGAAGCCTGTCAGCGCCGGGTCAAGCGCGGAGGCTTCCCTTTGGCTCTCTGCACCGTCTGCAGGAAGGCGCAGCGGGGTGGGGACGAGAGGAAGGAGCGGAGCCTCCCCCGGGGTGGGCAGCGCAGCTCCGCCGCCGGCCCATGCCTCGGCGTGTGCAGTGAGCGCGGCGCGGCGGGCAGAGAGCCGCGGGGCGGCGGCGGGCGGGCCGGGCCATGTCGGAGACGGAGAGCGGTGCTGCAGGTAAGGGGCAGCGGCGGGGCTCCCCGGCCGAGCGCGGCCCCGCTCCCGCCGGGCCCCCGCCGCAATGCGGGAGCGCTGCCGGCGGCGGGCGAGGCGACAGCTCGGCCGCTCCTCCGGCCCGGCCCGGCGCGGCGGGGCGGCCCCGGCTTATCGGGGGAAATGATCTGGAGCCGGAGCCCCGTCCGGAGGAGGGGAAGGCGGCAGACAATGTCCCGGTGGCCCCGCCGCCCCGGCTGCGGCCGCTGCAGGCAGGGCGGCCGCGGCGCGGCGTGGGGCAGGGCCGCCAGCCCCCCCCCCCCCCGCTTCCCCGGCGGGGTGCGGGCGGCGGCGTGGGGGGTGTCCCCGCGGGCAGGGACGGCAGCGGTGGCGGGGGGGGGCGGCTCGCTGCGGAGCTCAGCCCCGCGGAGCCCCCCGCCCGCTGCGGAGCTGCCGCGGCTCATGACGTGCCGTCCCCGGGGGGAGCCGATGCAGCAGAGCGGGAGGGGATCCAGGTGAAAAAACAATGCGGAGGCATCGCCGGGGCGGGCGCCCTGCCCGGGAGCCGGTGCTCTGCGGCGGGCGCGGCCCGGCGGGGCGGCGCAGCATCCCTCCTGGGGGGAGCGGGGGGGCCTTTGTGGCTCCGGCCTCCCCGCGGGTCGGGGTCTCCCTTTCCCGACAACGGCCCGGGGGAGAAGGGGGAGGGCTTGGGCTGGAAATCAGGGGCTGCTGCTGAAATAGAGGAAGGCACCCTTTTTAGCAAGAAGCCCGATGCACTGAAAAAGAAAGACCTGGCAGCTCGGTGGGAGAGGCAGCGCGGTCTGGGATGAGAGCCTGAGCATCCTGGCGCAGCCTCGGGGACCAGGGAGCTCCCAACGAGGCGTAGGGATGCAATAAAACCCGAGTGGTGGTTCCGTTGTACCACGTTAATGGGTCCGCGGGTCTCTGACTTTGCAAACTTGACATAGGAGCTGAGACGATCTGAATCTTGTTTTGCCTGAAACAAGGATTCGGTGGGTTTGGTCCGTTTGCGATTACACTGTGCCTGAGAAAAATAACACAGCCGTTTCAGGACAGGGGTGGTCTCTCCTTGTGTGGGAAGGGAACTGGGGGAGGGAAGAGGGTTCCTAGGATACAAATGATATGGGTGAATAACCCTAAGGGAAATGCAGGCTCAGCCTGATTTCGTTCGATCTCTCTGTCCCTTCTTCCTCACTGTATGCTGCAAAGATTTAAGGAAACTGTAATGTTGAGCCTAAGGTGCCGGCAGTAGTGTATGGGGAAACTTAAAAGGTTGAGTTTGTACAGATCATAATGGGATTTGGGGAATATTTTGAATAAAATAGCTTAATTGCAGTGCAAGTGGAATAAAACAGTCATAAAGTATCCATTAAAAAAAAAAAAAACAACCAGAAAACAATACTTGGAAACTAAATCTTCAAGATGACCTGCTCTACTGGATTCCCTCCCTGCCCCCTCCCCCCATCTAAATGTTCTCTCAGTGCTTCCTAAATAAAGTCTCTAATGTCTGTTTGAAGTAACCTGTAACAATTTTCTAGCATGCAGCTGACAAAGGGAAGAACAGACTGACAGGTTCACTTGTCTTTTAGATGACAGGGTATCATGTGTTTTGTTTTCTGCAAAGCTGCAAGTTAGTTCGATGCAATACTGAAATGAAGTAACTTGTGACATAGGGAGAATCTGTGCAGGAGGGATTTTGTTAGAAGACAGAAGACCATGTAGTAAAGCAATGATTTGTTATGCCAGAAATCTTTATGTTCTTTCCACACACTGGAATGCTGAAGCTGTCTGAGGAAAAAAAGGCTTCAGGGATAAAATGTGATTTAGTGAGTGTTGTTGTATTGACAGTATTGAAGCTGCAGTCACTTATTGCAGCATGGTACAATGCGTAAAAGAAATGTCTATATGTAAAATAGCCAAGTGTTCTATGCAGTGCCTGCCAATCATTTTTATAGCTTCAGTTAGCACAGCATTGCGGTATCTGCAGCTCGGTTATTATGAGCCTGGATGAAATTGTTCATACTCAGGAGCTGTTGCATGTAAAGCTTCTAATTACACTGACTTTTGGCTTTTTTAAAGCCATTGGCTCATAATTGGGTGACGCCGATTCAGCCGACAAGTTTTCCTTTGTGGTACTGTCACCCTATAAGCTTTCGGTCTGAATATTTAGTTCATTCCCACTGGGGCAGCAGTTGGTGTTCAACAGAGCTGCCCTGCCCTGTACCTGCAAAGTTTCCTCAGAGCTGCAGTCAGCTGTAGTGAGGGCCCAAGAAGTCTGTTCTGTCCAGAGGTTTAGCTGATGCGTGAATGGCGTAAGGGGGCTTTATCCTAGTCTAGAGGGAGTGACCAGGCTGTCTCTCAAACACCACTGTCACCAGGAGCTGAAAAAGGCTGCTGCGGCCTCAGATGTCAGCTCAAGTTAGAGCAGCCTTCGGGAGGCTAGTTCTGTGCAGGAAGACCAGAATGCTGCCTCAGCTACAAAAGACCCGATCCCTGCATGTAAATGTCAAGATTTAGGATATGTTTCACTTTCTGACTGTGTCACTGTTGGTTGGGGTTTGTCGTGGTTTAACCCCAGCTGGCAACTAAGCACCACGCAGCTGCTCACTCACTCACTCCCCCCACCCAGTGGGATGGGGGAGAGAATCAAAAAAAGTAAAACTCTTAGGTTGAGATAAAGACAGTTTACTAGGACAGAAAGGAAGAAGATAAGAATAATGATAATAATAATAAAATGACAATAATAATAATAAAAGGATTGGAATATACAAAACAAGTGATGCACAATGCAGTTGCTCACCACTCACCAACTGATGCCCAGTTAGTTCCTGAGCAGTGATCCGCCACCCCCGGCCGACTCCCCCCGGTTTATATACTGGGCATGACGTTGTATGGTATGGAATATCCCTTTGGCCAGTTTGGGTCAGCTGCCCTGGCTGTGTCCCCTCCCAACTTCTTCTGGCCCTCCAGCTTTCTTGCTGGCTGGATGTGAGAAGCTGAAAAATCCTTGACTTAGTATAAACACTACTTAGCAACAACTGAAAACATCAGGGTGTTATCAACATTATTGTCATACTAAATCCAAAACATAACACTATACCAGCTACTAAGAAGAAAATTAACTCTACTCCAGCTGAAACCAGGACAGGGTTATATGCGGGTTGACTGGTGTCTCATCTTCTGCTCTTTTCTGCAAAATGCTTTTTTTTTTCATTGAGTTGATGTGACCTGCCATGGCCAACTTCGCCCACTTTCATGGGAAAGCTGTTGCAATTTTTGAGGCCCCCATCTGGACGTCATATCTGCTGCTGCAATTGATTCTGAATTTTTTTTCTTTTTTTCTTTTAAAGCTACAGGTCTGGTCAAGTATTTTAAAATTTCCAGTTCCTTATTCTTCTAAGCTGTTCTGGGTGATTAGTTCCCTTTTTGCTGTCCTCAGTTATGATTTCGCTTATTCTATCTATAATTGCACCAAGCAACCATCCTTTTCTTAAAAAAAAAAATAAATCTTAGAAATATATTTCTTATTTTAAAACAATAACATCCAAAGGATCCCATCACCTCCATTTTCTGTACCTGAATTGGTTCCGCCTTTTGACGATGTGTCAGATGGGATTTCACAAGTGTTTGACTTCAAAGAGCACATCATTTGTGGGTTTAGAAATTTCTCTCTGTGGCTGTTTTAGTCTGTAGGTATCGTGAAGGAGCAAATTGGCTTTCTTGGGTATTCAAAAAAGCTGCACTGGCTCTCAGTAAACAATGAGGGAAAATGTGAAAGAATAAAAAACAATGCACTCAAACAATGTTACTTCTGAGTAGGAGAACAAGAACAGTCATGACCTTAATTATGCATGAAGCAACATGACCTTTTGGGGGAGTTTGGATCTATTCCTTTTTTATTTTTTTAAGTAAAGCAGATGTTGATGTTTTCCATATGCAGCTTAGTGAAATCTTTATATAGTGTTTTGTCTATCCATAATTGACTTCAGTTGCTTACTTATTCAGCTTCTGTACGGCACTTGTCACTTTTCTATTAAACAGCCTTGCTAGTTGAAAACAGAAATGGGTGAAACTCCAGACCGCATCACTATCATGCAGGCTTGTTCAGCTGTATTTCTGCAATGGTTAAAGAGAGAGGTACCAGGAGGACTTGGAATCTTTTTCAGTAACGAGCTCTGAAGTCCATCGGTTGTGACTTCACGTGTAAACGGTATGCTCGCTTCACAGATGTTTTACTGAAGAGTGTGCAGCTGTTTGGTGATGTAAGGTCACAGAAGTTGATGTTGCGCTGAGGGAATGCTGTTGCCAGGTATGAACTTCAGTGATCTGAGATGCCTGTGACATACCTACAGACTTCATCTTCTTTACTGTGACAAATGTCCTGGCTCCTGGGTCATTAAATTGAAACTGCCTCTTCTCAGTGACCAGGCACATTTTTGATCTTAAAAAGAACATTCCATAGCTCTCATTACTCAAAATATGTCAACTGTGGCCCATGTGCTGTGCTGTTAAGAAACATTGTGATATGTGTTTAAAATAAACAAATGCAATTTTTAATTTTGCCATAACTACGATTAAAGCAGTGACTTTGCAATGCTTTAAAATTAGGATGGCAGTGGTTAACTGTGTAAGTGATTGGTATTAAAACAGGACATTCCTTCAAAGTCTGTCTCAGAGGGATTTGAGAAAGGTTTTCATGTAAATAAAAAGGAAAATGCAGTCAGTTCTAATAAAGTAAGCAAATAGGTAAAGTTCTCAGAATATGGACGCCAGCATTCAGGCTAGAAAGCCTTTGTTCTTTACTAAGGACTTGACTAAATGTCCTTACTTAGGACTGCATCAGGGTGTGTCAAGGACATCAGAGAGCGGCTTTATGAACTGCATTGGTGTGCCCTGTCATCAGCGCGCTGCTGTGATCTGGTTGTGTGTGAGAGTCATTTGCTGCTTGCTGGCCCAAATCAGTAGCTCTATTGTGATTGATTTGCAGGGCTCTGGGCACATGGATCAGTTCTAAAGGTGTCTTAATTTACAACAACAGGAGACCTGGAGAGGGTTTTTCTTATAGCTGCTGCTTCTGTAAGTAGTTCCTCAGTGCCTGAGTCAACACTCTCAGACTGTGCTCTGCAGATGCAGTTTCTGAGGAGTATTGAGAGAGATTTCTAGTAATTGTTATCAGTTGGGGTCCGGAAAGAAGTATGTATGTGAATCGAGTTTCATAATAGCAATTTCATGTCATCTAAGGGAGTTTATTCACTTACTCTCTCTGAAGAAAAACTCTACCGCAGTAGCCTACCCACCTTGCACTAGCTTCCTTGGGGAAGGAGGCAGAGATAAATTATTCTCCTTATGCTACTTCCTTCTCCCATAGGGAATAATCTGGGAACACTGCTTCACTTTGTCCATTTCTGGATACATCTTATGTTCTTAGTGCTGTTCAGGACCACTCTCTAGGGTTGAAGCAGTTTTTCTCGAAGGGTTTTACAGTCCCAAGCACTCCACGTCCACCTGTCCCACACAGCCTTTCCTTGCGGGGCTCTGTGCATTTGTATTCACTTTTTTTTTTTTTCTTGTTCCCTGTGAGGTCTGAAGAGTTAGTGAGTATTTGGGTGTCTCTCTCCTTGCTACAGCAACTGAGCTATTTTTCTCTGTTAAGAGATAATAACAACATTAAAATCACAGTTTCTTTAGTACGTCCTTGCCACCTCCTTGTCGTTGTTTGGGAAATGCATTCCTGTGACAATTTGGTCTTGTGGATTTCATCATCATTTGAGGACTCTTGATGCTTTCTCCACGCTTAAAGATCAAAATACCTGTGGTTATACTAGGTTGACTGGCATCTAGCCCCATTCCCTGGTGCCAAACAGATCCAACAAATTTAACATCTCTTTCTCAAGTTTCCATGGATACCTTAGTAGAGCACACGCTGTAATCAGAACGGCAGGGCATGCCGTTTACAAAAGCTTTCAGTATTGTCATTATGGAACTGCTGCATTCAAAAATCAACCTTTTGTAGTAGCTCTCTTGCTTACTCAGCTGTGCTCCTGTTATCATTTTAGCCATAGGAACTCCTTTGCAGGCTGTATCATCAGCTTGTCACTGTAACTTTCTAGTTGGTTATCTGGCTGGTCAGTGTTGGTCTCTGTGTGATGTGTATGCACAGTCATGGCACTTGGATGTAAGCCTGATGGGTGCTAGTATAAAAACCTCTGGAAGTGGATTTTGGTCAGTGACTGCATGATTTTGTGATCTGCTCTACAATCCTAAACATGTACTTTCTTCTGTCCATGGCTTCACTTCTCATAAGATATTTTCCTTTAAGACTGATAGCTGATCTGTTTTCAAGATTGTAAAATAAAAAGAATAAAGAAATACATACTTACTTTTGATTTAGCTATAAAGTGTCACTCAGAAGCTAAATCAATAGCCATAGACTACGGATTCATAGATGACTTTGCTAATGACTTGTCAAATGTGATACTAATTTTTGCAGTTTTGCAACAACTAATATTCTCTTATTTTCCCATCTTTGAACAAAATCGGGTTTAATAGCCTTGAAGAACATCAAGAGATTTATATATAGCATCACTTATGCTGACTACTGTGAGAAGTAATGGTTATTCTAGTTTGGCTATTCCTTTTACCCTGTCTCCCTCTTTCTTTGGTTTTTTTTTGGCGGGGGGAGGGAGAGAGGTTTGTTTTCCCTTGTCAAGAGTCTACAAATGTGTGAATCATGTTTGGCATTCCTGAAGATTGTCAAAATGAAGAAGACAAATATTTTCAAGCATTTTTTTCAATTCATGCTTTAAGAAAATGGAGTCAGTGCATTCATCCAGCTTTGATGCATTGCAAGATACTTCATGAATCTAGGAATGCTTGATAACTATATAACCTTTTTGCTTTCTAAGTTAACAAATACCCCCCAAAGTGTTCCTATTCCGTGTGTGCTGGACACACAGCCCAGAAAAGCTGAACAGTAATTCTTGTTCAGTCTTTGGATATCTTGATCTAGAAAGGTGAATGTACGATTGCATTGTTTTCAGGATACAATTGCATCTTGAGATGTTCTTAAATAGGAACTTGCAGTAAAACAGGGATTTTATAACTCTGTAATATTTTGATCTTTCTTTTTAAAAAGAAAAAACAACCAACTAGCCCACCCTCAGCTGGTAAATGGTGTTTTTCCCAAAGAAAGTGATTAGCATCACAAATGTTCTGTTTTATGAGTGTGGTCCTGGGAATTAGAGCATAATCTTATTAGTGCTGTTGCTGACAACCTTGCAGTGAACCAGGTAGATGAGGTAGATGATGACAGACATGATGAAGGAGAAGGAGCAGGAAACCTTTTCTAGGAAGGTATATTTTCACTAGGTTCTGTACATCTGTGTTTTGTTTTCTGTTTCCTATGTCTTTCTCTTTGGAAGCAAGGAGGGAGGAGATGAGACATGCAGGAAAACAGTGCTTGCACAGAGGCAAACAGTGCAAGGAAGCCTGAAGGAAGCAAGTTCATAGAAGAGCTTGTTGAAGGAAGACAAGGTTAGTTAGTGCGTATTAAAGGTGTCTAACACAGAACTATATCTGTGGAATATTTAGAAAGATCCTGGAGAGTTGTTTTCTACCACTTTGAGCTGCGAAATCTTTTGTTAACCCACCTTTATCACAACATGCAACCTGCCCTCTCCAACATGTAAACCAGGATCAGTTTGTCTCTCCTGGCAGTAGTACATGGGTGTGGAAAAGCTGGAACCTAGGAAGAGAGCAATCCCTGCAAGGTGCTGCTGGTGAGTTCCCCAAACCCCAGGCTCTGGGATGTGAGCAGGTTCTGTGCAAGTTGGAACCGTGTCACGACTGAGAGGGAAGAGGGAGCCGACTGAGAGGGAGCTGACTGACTGCAAAAGCGGGAAAGCTCTCAGGTCATCCAAGGTAGAGCTGGCTTTAAGACCTTAGAGTGCAGGTGGTGAACGGGTTTGAGTTTAAAGCAGCTTTAAGGGCGGACTTAGCTATTGGTAAGGACCTGGCTGAGGCTGTACAGACCCAGTTGTGAAGTGTGCAGGGGTGTGTGATAGTTCTGTTTTAGTCCAGCTTACCAAGCATTAGCAAGGTCAGATCAAATCTAGGTAAAATAGTTTAGCCTACATCCTGTCAAAAAGAGAAGTGAACGTAACCCATGTGGCATTTTCAGAAGGTTATTGCGTGTTCTTGTGTGTTTCTTTCATCTTAAATTAAGTTCACAGAAAATACGTAGTGTCTTTTGGTTTTCCTTTGCTGGTGAGGTGCAGGAAAATTAGTATTATTCACAAAGTGAGTGATGGGATGAACCTGGGATTGTTTTTCAATACTCTTTAACAATAATATTAAAAACTTAAATTATCTTAGAAAGCTTGATAGCATAGTGGAAAAGTAATTCCTACAGTCACACTGTAATTGTGATGGGAGACAATGTAAAAGCATAAATGAAAAAGGTCAAAGTTGTAATGAGGAACATGTCTTATTTTTAGAATTTTATCCAAAGAATTGGGAGATTTGTTTTACTTAGGAAATCACTGTACTCTTAATTGGTATCGATGCGATGAATACCAGCTCTTTGGATGACCAATTATTGTGAAAGGGTATCAGGAAACTTGGATTTATACCAGAGATTAGCTATGGCCGTATTCATAGAAGGGAAGCGTATTGCAGTTTTCAACAACCCAGCAGGATGCCTACTGGCATTTTAAAACAAAGAACTCTGATTCCATTGATGGCAATAGCAGTGGTGTCGCTGGTTTCAGTAGAAACAGAAGGTTCAGTAGAAACAGAAGGTTCTTACTTCTGATATGAAATAGGGGATCTTTTTATTATGCATAAGAATATTTTAAGTGGTTTTCTGTATTTGCTTCACTCTATCTCTTTTTTTGTTGTTCTATAATTATTTTCAAAGGCCACCTTTGTATTTACAGTAAAATGCTCTAGGTTGTCATGTTACATTTGGAAGCTGTGACATTTTGTGCTTAATGCAAAGCAAAATCTCAGCAATAGGAAAAGCTGAATAAGGTTTTCTTCATCAATGCAGCAGTTGCCAGCTAATAGCAATATGGTAAACCCTTCTTTTCCTGTTGTGCAAACATCATTAGCAAGCTTGCTTGTGGCAGAATTACTGATGCGCAAAATGATATACAATGTTTTAAATGAAAAACAATGGTTTAATACCATTCTTTTATTGCCTAATGGATACATTATACCCATATTTGACTCGGTACGTCCTCTTTTTAATTATTTTTTTATCTTTTTTTTTTTTTTAAATCCAGAGATATTGCCTGAATGAAAAATGAAGAATTTGGCTGAGATTTTGGTATGACCAGCAACCTGACTGAGATCATAGCTACATATAGCAGTCACTTTTACTAGCTGCTGGATGGCTGGAAATTCCAGAAAAATGGCCATCAGATATGTGCAAGTGTTTGATCTGTGAAAATGATCAGCATGTACACAGTAAATTCAGTTAACTTGAATTTATTAGAGCCATAAAGATCGGCTGCAATAGTGGCATTTTTAGTAGGACTAATGCATCCTGACTTACCCTGTGCATCGGGTTCCTCAGCCTACAAATGACTGAGAGGCTGAATGGATTTGGCATATGGAACAGTGGCTATGTATTATACAAATCAAGAAGAGTTATTGCAGCTTTCCTTTTGAGGCAGGGTGGTGTACTGCAGGCGTTCTCATTTGGGAATTTGGGAGAACCTGGAAAAGGGTGTGGTATCTAGGCCTTCCCAGTGGGTCCCCAGGCTCAGCCAGAGGTTCAGATCTGCACAATGAATGGAATTCATTGAATTGTATATTATGGATTGAAAAAAATGACTTATTATTGTGAGAGCACTTCTTAAAATGCTAGAAGTATGATCTGAAATAGGGAATAGTATTGATCCTATTGTTGATTAAGAAAATCGTGAGAAGAGTTTAATTAGCAAATGTTGGGTTTGTGGCAACTCTGGCAGGATAGAAATAGAAATGAACTTAAGGTACATTGATTGGGATATAACATCCATATACATAGTGTTCAGGCATGTTCCTGCAGAGAGATGATATCCTAGTGATGCTGCCTATTTTCTGGTTTGCAGAACAGACCATGTAGGAGATCCAGACCATGATGAGTCTCTTTCACCATCACTTGGAAGTGAGGTCTGCGAAGGTTTGGAAAGTACACTTCTTTCCTGGCCAAACCTCTTTTGTAGGCATGACTGTAAAGTACTGCAGAATGTGTCTGAAAAGGTCCATGTTGGGGTTTCTGATGGCAGACTTGGGGCTTGATACCTTATTTCTTTTTTTTCTTTTACTTTTTTTGTTTTTTTAAATTGTTTCTTTTCCATATGATGAACTGGTGACATGAGACATAGTCAGAAATTTCCCCCCTTCCATGACCTGACTGCATTTCTGTGCTTTATGCTGTTGAGCAGCATATACTGCTTCCTGAATTCCTGCTTTTACTTGTCTTGTTAAATTCTTACTTAGAGACAATGCACGCTTGCAAAAACTTTAGCTTATCTGTTGTCTATGTTACTTGGGTTGCAGGGAACCTTCTGTTAGCAGAGAATCCACTGCTATGGCATGCTGCTTTGCTGTTGAAATGAACAATTTCCCTAATACGTGAAGCAGAAAATTTTGCTGATGCCTGGTGTAGCTGAATTATATAAAGTTAAATATTTCATAAAAGCTGAAATTAATAGAAAAGATTTCTGTGTAGCTGCTGAAAAATTTTTGGTTTAGTACCACCTTAGTGACTTGTGACTGCAAGGTTTAGTAGTCGTCTTTCCTAAAGCAGGTTTAAGCTTGCTGTCTTAAAACTGATTATCTAAGACTGTAGTGGTCCATGTCTGATACTTTCAGTGGTTCACTAAAACTCATTTATCCAGTCTAGGAATCTGTGGCGGGGGCTCCCAAATATTCAGAACAGACTGATAGTCTTCCAGAGGATATCAGCTGCCATTAACTGATCTAATTAAATAACGAGCTTGGTCCTGTTCTCTAGGTATATTAGAAAATCAGATTCATCTGAACATGCTATCAGTGAAATGTTCACACTGCATCAGCTAAGATTTTACAAATGTGCTGGACTTTGCTTTTACTCTGTATTCTGTGACACTTAAAGGTTAATCCTTCGTTGCGTTTTGTCATCAGCTTCGTTGCATTTTGTTGAAATCTAGAACGTGGCTGATCATTTACTGAAATACAGAAAAAGCTAAACTGATTAGCTATTACAGGAAACCACAGAAAATAAACTCTTGCATGTGTTTAGTTGAAAAGAAGGAATAATTTAAATTAAATCTGTTAAACCAGTAATTGCAGCTAATATGATAATGGACATGATTCATTATTAATACAGTATCTGCTGATCTCATAATTTCACCAGTTCTGTAATTGGGGATTTGCAAATCAGATAGAACCCTCTGAATGTTAAAAAAAAAATGCTGAAAATGAGGGTCTTCTCTATTTTCTCTTCCTCTTCTGGTCACCTTGAAAATATACAAGGTGTTTTTTGGCAATTGCTTAGGTTAGGACTAAAGTCAGAAATTGTAATGATGTGGTCAAATTCTTTCTATACACATTTAGTTAAATTATCCAAACCCCTGATATAGACAGTCTTATTTCAGGTTAATGTTCATATTATTGTTTCATAAGTAAATTAAAGAGTTTCTATTTAAGAAGTTTTCTTCGTATTTAGAAAAAAGATTATTTTAAATATTGGTGTAAGTGTTTGAAGACTTACTTTAATTTGGATTCTAAATCAGATTCCTCCATTTATTTTGCTGTGCAAATTGTCAAGAATTAAATGTTTATTTAATGCATGCTGATTAGCTGTATGCTTTTTTCCACAGCATGTAGTTTGACACAGATAGAGGCCCTTAGTAAACATGAGAGATAAAGCTGGAACTTAAGCTATGTGGGACACTGTTTGGTTGTGGTTTTTTGTTAAAGAAGCCTTAATAAGTCATCCTGCTTTTAAGAAATGTTCCAAATACCATGATACTATCCAGGACATCTTCTTAAATTGTTAAGAAGAGGAATTTAGTCATAAAGGCTAGGCATCCCTTTTTTGTTGCATAATTGCAAATCAGGTTCCTTGCAACACTTTTCCCATTCCCTGGCTTGGAAAAGATGCTTTTTTTTCCTTTCAGATCAACCAATCATAGTCCTTTAGAAATAAGAGTTTTTTAAACATCCTGGAATATCTGTGCATTTACTGCTCTTCAGAACACAGTTGTGAAGATTGTGAGACATGCACATTTTTTCCCTAAGCAAACACTAACTCAACAAAATATTAAAGCTCCCACATGGACAAGTATATTTTAACACCTTTCAGTTTAGACAGGGCAGATATTATAATGTTACATATTTCTTGATTTCATTTGCTTTTAACAACTGTTTCACTACTTGTTAAAAGAACCTTTGGCATTAAATTCAGGGTGACTGCCTTGTAAGCCATTTTCTGTAAATGCCAACCGCTCTGTTAAATGACTTTTTAACTTCCCAGTATTCTGAACTGCACTTACTCACTTATTAGCTCTGCAAACTCTCTGATAGTGTCAGGGCCTCTTTTAACAGCTGAGTTACAATATTACAATTATGGCTGCCTCAATTATTTCCCATGATTAGTTAGTAGTCTTATGAAATGAGTTGTAATGTAATGCACCTGCTACTTGTGCCAACATGATAGCAACTCTACAGAATCACTAACGGTACATTTTGGTTAAAATTTTAGTTTGCTGCTTTAGAGGTTGTAGCACTGCCTTCCATGATTTTCCTTTCTTGATCCAACAAAACTCTAGGCTGGTGGCATGTAGGACTCATTGTAGAATTATTTTGTTTACCTGGATATTTGCAGGAGCAGCAGTGAATACAGTGCAGAATGGTCATGGGTTTGGAAGGATTTTTTTTCCTCTGCTCAAAAACCAGTGATAAATCACCAAGAGCTTAACCTTCCAGCAGAGTTGAGCAGTTGATGAGAATTAGAAAAAGTTAGCCGCTCCACAAATCCAGCCTTTATGGATAAGTTTTCAAAAGGATTCTGAAACTGAAATGGACAATTTATTTTAAAGATTTTTGATGAAACTATCTAAGTCTGTTTTAAGTGGTATTTTCTACAGGTAGCTAAGACAGACCTCTGATCTCTGCTTAACATTTTTTATTTGTTAGCAAATATTTCTGTACTTGTGGATACTGTAAGTGTCCTTAAATACATTTTACATCTCTGGATTATCACAAGTTAATTGGGTTGAATAAATTCTTGATAGACCACCACCCAAGTTAGCACAGTTTCATTGGATAAATATGAATATTGCAGTGGTTATTTAATCACTGCTGTCTGAGAGACAAAAAAATGTGTACATTGTCACAGAGGATTTTCTGAGTTGCATGTAGAGCTATAAATAACTTCTCAAGGTACACCCAGGCTGATAACTGAAGACAGGCTGGAAAATAGATGACTGAAACATGAGTGCTGAAACAGGTAACGAAAAGAATTAGTAACAAAGAGAAACACTGAAAACACATAGATGGTGATATAATGTCTACATTTTTGTGCTTCAAAGCCAGCATCCTAAGTGGGGGAAATGTACCAGTTACCAGAGATGTTGAGTCAGTATTGCAATGTCCTGATCTGCTCAGGAAGTATTGGTTCAGGTTCACTCAGGAATGACAGCAGGATGCAAGGAACATGTTTTGTTACTAATTCCCTTTTTTTTCTGTGCTGAAATATTGTTCTTAATTCTAGGAAAAATGCCATGTTGATGGTATAAAAAATAATCTGTTTTGAAAAGAGGAAGAAATTGCACAAAGGAGGCTGATAACAGCATCTGAGGCTGATAACAGCATCTGATTCAAATATATCTTAACGAACTGAGCAGATTCTGTGCTTGTCACATTTGGCCTGTGGCTTTTTGTACTTCACCACAAGAGGAGTAACATAATATATTCCTGAAGAACTTGTATAGGAAATGTGAATATTTTGCTTCTGCAAATGCTTCTGAAGATCCGGCTGAACATGCATATTGTAACTTGAACAAAAATAAATGTTGTTACAAGAGCAATATTAAGATTTGGAGGAAGATTTTTTCCTGTGGGCAGATTATCCCTTAGTTGCCTACTGCAGAGTTTTTGCATTTTCCCTGGGAACAACACATATTTGATTACCAGGAACAACAGGATTCTTCACTAAGTAGTTCTAAGGTCTTTTCTTAGACAGTAGCTCCTGTGTCATCTTAGATTAATGCTCTGACTTGTCAATCACGTCTAGGAATTACACGCTACGCATAAAGTCTTTAGAGACTTATTAAATAATTCTGCTTTACATCTAATTAGCTCGTATTTTACAGAAGAGAATTCAGTAAACTCAAGGCTTAAATTTGGGGGCAGAGGGGTACAAGCATGGACAGGGTGTGTGGTACCTTTTCTACATTCCATTTTGATAAACTATTGCAGTCTTCATAAGAGATATATTATATATAACTCCATCTGAGTCATCAATGCTTAATTATTTTAATAAGCCATTTCCTTTTCTATCATCAATGGGGTAAATACAAGAAGGAAAAATACAAATAGTGCATTACAGTATTTGTCACTCATTTGGTATGTTCCTTTAAATGAAATTTCAGTATTGTATGCAGGATAGAAATATTTCTTTGATGATTTGTTAATAATACTTTCCTTTTTCCCAGCTGAATTCTGTCCTGCAGTCATATTAACAGCTGCAAGATGTTTCAGTGCAGAGTATTGAAGAATAAAAACAGACACAGTATTGGGAAAGTTTCAGAATAAAGGTTCATGATGGAATAGTTGCAACTTACTCTTACTGTGTTGTCAAATTGATACCAACTCCTCTTTTTCTCTTAAAATGAGTCTGTCTTTTCTGATCTCAAAACTTGCGTTTAGTTTCTGCATTCACACATTTAAATCTTAGACTGTTAATGTGAGTGTATAGTGTTCAAGCTGCTTGTATAACTATGACTTCTGAATATAATTAGGAAGACTTTTAAAATTATACATGGTGATGTAATAGGCAGACGAATGGAAGTTAGTCATGAAGGTCAGACAAACATTTTAAAAGCAAAACTGCAGTTGTTGTGTCTTAGCATGTTGTAAGGGCAAAAAATATATTTTATGTGGTGACTGTGGAATTTGCTTTCTTTTTAGCACATTTGTTACAACAGGAAAATAGTGTAGCAGTATGCAAAGAAACTGTCCTATCCCACTCATTCTGCTTACGGACACTGAAGAATTTTTGTTTCCTTTCAGATGCAGTTTCCACATCTGCTTACTCATCACCAGCCAAAAGTTTGGGAGACCCTGGAATAACTCCATTGTCTCCATCACATATTGTGGTAAGAAATGCACTCTTAACATATACTGTATGTTGACATTACTTTCTCCCGCCTGTTTAATGGGATGTAATTTCTTTGGGAAGTTGTTATTTCTTCACATAGTGATCCCCTTTATGCTATCCATACTCTTAAGTGAAATTTTGGTCACGCTGGGGTTGGTAACAGAGCTGTCATTAATTTTGTTGGGGTCCTGGTTTTCCGTTTTTTTTTGTCTACTTGCTAAGCTGATAGATTTCTTCCTGCATATTTTTATAGCAAATGCAGGGGCTTCTTGATCCTCAGGGTTCCCAAATTCTGTCCCTGTCTTTATCATTGATTTGTTTAGGTAGCCCCTGAAAAGTGTCATTCTGTTCAGAAAAAAAGAAGGGTATGTATGATACTCAACAGTAAAATCCAAATTCCCAGAGGAAAGAATCTCCTCCAACGTAGAGAGAGAAGCTCAAAATAGAACTAGTTTAGTTTCTTAAGGAAAATAGCCACTTCTGTAAGCTTTTAGAAGCAAGCAAACGTCCCATAAAGGTAGTGTGTTTTAATCTCTTGTACATCATGCTCATTTTGTTGATAAACTCCCATTAAAACTAAGTCCCATCTGTTTTTAAGAGCATCAGCATCATCTGTAACACAGTATATGCACAGTGTATTTCTTGATATTGCAAGGGATCATGTTCAGAACAGATTGCTACCCTTGTCGGATTTCTTCCTTAGCTTTCTGAATCAAGTTCAGAGTTGTACAAGATCCCTCTTCAGGATTTTCAGAGTTGTCTCTCATAAATTTTTGCTTTTATTCCCTTCTTTCTCCATATACTCTAGAACTTCCCCCTTTAACTTCTGTCATACTGATGACTTTATGTCCTCTTTCTGTTAGATTTGTTCCTTAAACGCTTTGAGGAAAACATATAAATAACATATTGTCCTAGTTGAAAAGCTTTGGTAGGAGAATCCAAACAAGTCTTTCATTATTTGAGACCAAACGTTATTACTCTCGTTTCTCCATTTTAAGTAGCAGGCCTATGGGATGATCTTGGAAAATGTAGGGGTACAATAGAAAGGTGCTGGACGTAGCAGGCATGGAGATAACACAGATATGTGAGAAGGATGGTGGAACATTGCTCATAGAGTGAGAACATTTGGCAGTTCCCCTGTAAAAGTTAATAACAATTACTTCAAAATGTTATTGACAGTACAGGCTGAGCAGCAGTGGTGGAATTTCAGGCATGACCTGTGTAGTATAGGTCGACAGGTCTGTTCCATGGTGATTTTGCCAAGATGATGTGTGTGCAGACGGGTGTATTACCCTCCTTCACTACCTGCCTGTATCACATAGCCCTTTCACCAGTGTTTCCAGCTTGTTCTCTTCCTGTCTCGCTAAGCTGTTAGTCCTTTAACCACCATCAGCATGTGAAGAGTAGTTCCTTGCTGTTCATTACTTATTCCTCCTTTATACAGGATTTCTGTTAGGCAACAGCATATGGGGAGTGGTACAATTCCTTGTTTATTCATGTCGTGATTTATATCACACCATTATGATTTGGGCCATAACCCTTTCACCTCTTCTAGTTAACGTTCCCATGTTGCCCTTGACTGTGCTTTTCATGGATTGCAGGATTACAGGTAAAAGGCAGGGAGAAGGATTCAAATTCACTATAAGCAGCTGAACAGCTTTCCACATACTAGCACAGGCAGGAGGAAAGAATTCATATAGTGCTTACAGAATAAGTGTTATGTAAATTCTTCATAAATAAATAATTGTCACGGGATATAAAGCTTGTTGCTGTATTTTGGGTTGTTCTGTCTCCACTAGTCTTGAACGGTAGTAGTACCTCATGTTCAAGGCTATGACATAGTTAGCTCCTAAAACCACCAAATAAGTCCCAAATGTACCACACTGATGGATATAAACATATTCTTCAGTTGATCAATTTAAGGGAAAAAGGCTGGAAAAAACCAGCCCAAACCCAATAACCTAGTGTTTAGCCATAAATTTTAATGATACAGGATAATAGCTATTCAAAAAAATGAGTATGAAGGTAACTCTTGATTCAGAAGGTTATGTATAAAAGGCTCCAGCAAATATGTTGAGTTGTATATTGAATTTCTACTTCCATTGGAATGTGTAGCTTTCTGGTATCAACTTTGGTCACAAATGCAACTTTAGGGAAGTCCTTATTTCCACTGAAGAGATATACATGTCTCAGAGAGCAGGAATACTGGAGGGTGAGACATGTTACAGTTACTCTAATCAGTGACTTGGTGTCTATTTTGCTTCTGCTATTTAACAGAAGGACTCTGATGCAGATGATGCTGTAGAACAGTTATTTCTTGTTGTTGTGGCTATTGATTTTGGCACAACATCCAGTGGCTACGCCTACAGCTTCACCAAGGAACCAGAATGTATTCATGTAATGAGGTAAGGGCTGCAATGCAGCATTTAGTTTTCAATCGTGATAACATGGATTGTCTGCAGTAGCTATGGGTATTTTCTACAGGAGCCTGAAGTGTCTAGATTTGTCTAGTGTTGCCACAGTGTATGCCTTTCTCGTGGTTATAGTATTTTGTTGCATCTTACTGTATTCTAATTTGCTTTAATAATAATTTTGAACATGTCCTCTCTCTGTTATTTTGCTGATGACATTGTTATTTTACAAGATGACATGAATAAAAGGAGGGATCAGTGAGTATTTAGAATTGTTCAGGGAGCAGCGCTAATTATTAAGTCAGGATGCCCTTATCTCAGAGATTGAGAGAAACTACACATTTATTAAGGGTCATGGCATTTTCCAGAAGCTGCCCGTCCCCTGGAATCATGCTTCTATACAGTTGTATGTACAACACTTAGTTACTTGCACCCAGAAACTGGTTTTCATTTGGCTGATTTAAGCTTTTTAGCATTAAATTTGAATCAAATCTCCGATAATGAACCAGTGATACTGGGAAATAAGCAATCAAAAGGCATGAATGTGAAAATTAAGGTTTGATGTGAAATCTGTTCTGTATTGTATGTACGTAAGGGACAGACTTCAGATGCTGTTATGTAGGGGTTTTTATTTTTTTATTTCTTGGTTAAACCAACAAAATATAAATCCATCCATATAAATCTAATGCAATCACAGATGCAAAAACTATTATGGCAGGTACCTGAAAGGATTGCCCTACAAACCATTTTGATAGTGTTTTATAGTGTTTTTAAAAAGTTTTTTTTATAACTAAAAACATATACAATTCTTATTAAAGTATCTTTCAAATTACTATATTGTAACAAGACCAAGATATAGATAATTTCAGACATAAACAAGGTATGTAAGAAAAGCTTAGCCATAGAAGTTCTTCTAAACAACACTGCTGTTATAGCAGTAGGTAATGTACTGTTTGCAGCACTGTAATACTGAGGAAAAAAGGGCAAAAAGACTAACTTGCTGTAGTTCAGTGAGATACACTGTAATTTTTTTAAGCAAGGATGCTAGCTGAATGCAGCTCTCTCAATCTCAGCAGACTGTATTGATTGAGCAGTCAGCCTGCATATTTGGTTTGTATGTGGTTGCAAAGTATTTCAAATATCTAATGCAACTGAGTGATTTGAAATACTGTCTACAGGGAGGTAAATTTTGGAATGGTATTATGCCATCCAGTTGCAAAGATACCTACCATTTTCAGTATGGACGGGTAATCCTTCAAGGCCTTTTATGCATCTCATGCATCTGTTGTTCTCTGAACAGCGCAGGAAGCTGTATGAGACTAGAAGTCAAAGGACAGGCCATGCGTTGCTGTCTCGGACAGGTTACAGGGTTGTCAAGTCAGAACCCATGTTTATCAATTCCTACTCTCTTTTGACAGCAAATAATGAAATTTCTTAAGAAGTTCAATGAAATGAGGGAAGACATCTCTGAAGCTGTACCTGAGCAAGCCTAAATCCTATATACTGTGTTGTTGCTATAACCTCTGTGGTGATTTTACTATGTGAAATCACTACTGTTTCTAGGGATGTCCTTTAAGCGCTTTGGACTCAAAATTTTACCTTAGGACCTGATTTTGCTATTGGGTTCACACTATACTGCAGCAAATTACAGGCTAGATTCTCCTTCCAGGGTACCAGGCTTCCTGCTGTAGATCACTGGGACATTGAAATGTAGGTGCTGTGTGGCCAGTTGAGAGTATATGCCAAATCTTAATTGACATTTTGCTACTTGTGGTTCAAAATGCCATATTTTCTTCCTTATGCAATAATGGTAGCATGATTGTGATTTCAGACCTGGGTAGATATTGTATGAGATGCTGATGTAAAAAGAAATGAAATAAATTAATTGATGTATTTCCAACCAGAAGGGAGTAACATATTTGGAGGGGTAAATGTATTCAGATTTCCAACAGGTATTTCAAACAATTGAAAATATTTTAATAGCAAGAAGGATTTTTTTTTTTTTTTTAATAAATATTGCTGGCAGGGAACGATTTTGGGGAAGATACAGCTGAAACTGACTTATGAATTAATGTGTATAATATTTTAATATATATTTATATATAAATACTCATGAAATCATGAAATTCAATTAAAAGAATGGTCTATGTTTCAAAATAAGGCTTCAGTAGTTCAGCAGGTATTAAGAGGTTCAAACTTTGTATATAATGAGGCTTACATGTAGGATAATTTACACATATTTCAGCAGAGTAAATGTAACTTCCTGCCCGCACTCAAGAAGGTTTACATTAAAATAAAGCATACCAATGATGCATGGTCCTCTTTGCTTCCTAACATTTTTTCCACCTTCCTTCCTTAGTGTTGATCCTTTCCAGACATTTAGATTTCTGACTGCCTTTTAACAAAGCTGCTTTTCTGTAAATGTCTCAATGAAGGGTAAGATGGGTTTATTTAGAAGGTCCTACTTCAGAAAAGAGTGAATACACAGGGCTTTAGTACTGAGTTTGACTGTAGTGTCTGCAAAGTTGTGATTCTAGTAGTGTAGACAAAAAAAGTCATGTTTTTGACTGTGTGTGTTTATTTGCTGTGATGCCCGGTACTAAAAATGAGTATATAAGCATTGACATAACAAAGTTCTTTAAGCATATACTTAGCTTTAAAAGTATGTTCAGCTACTCATGTTCAGTATGAGTAGCCTCAGTCATGTCAGTAGACTAAAGCATGTGTTTGGAGTTGGGTGTGTGTTTCTAGATGACCAATAAATGACTTCACTTTGATTGCATAACATTAGTTACTGTTTTATCAATTTTAGGTCATACTTCACATCTGTCAACTCTTGCTAGCTGCTCACAGCTTCTGTAAAGATAGTTGTGGTTACTTTCAGGCTCTTGTTGCAGGGTAGAAGTATATGTAACAAACAGTGCTGTTTTCTGCATACCTTGAGACTGTGGGTAAATGCATACGAACAGCCTGGACATGAGTTCAGCAAGCATTTCAGTGGACAGGGCAGTGCCAGAGCCGTAATGAAAGACAGTTTGGTGCTGTAGAATGAGTTAATAATGTCTCCTTTGAAGGGAACACATGAGGTCTTACACAGTTTTGAAAAACTCCTATTGATTTACATGCACTTATGTGAAGTTATAAATGTTTTGGCTACTGGTTAAATAGCAGCAAACTGAATGTGAGTATTTCACAAATGGAGAAAAACAAATGGAAAAATGCTTGTGATTATGAAACAAATTGCAGCCTGTCTTTGGAAGAAGGGAGAATGTGGTCTTTTTTCAGCGTAACTTTACTTAAACCTTCAAGTTTTTCCTTTTCCTTCTCTTCCCTGTTTGATTGTAATTCTTGGCAGACACATGCTTGCCTTTCTTCTGCATACACACTCCTAGTGGCATTCAGCTACGTTTTGATGACCCCATTGCTTCGTCTCCTTGACTGTTATGCTGCAGCTCTGGATCAAATTCTCATCACTCTGCACGGATCACTCTCTTTGCTCTGTCTGTTAGCCAGATTCATGTGTAAGGAAGGGCATTTCTCTAACCTTAGTATAACCCTGTTATCCTTTCCACACTAACTTTCCTCCTGTGTCTATTTTCACTTTTAATATACAGTTAGATCCTCTGTGGCTATAAATGGGTCTATGCTGCTCTGTTGAGTTAATCCACTTGATATCGGCCTAAGAACTGGTCTCATATGTCTGAATTTAGGCAGAAATCTACCTTGGGTTCTGATTTAATAGATTTTTAGCTCTGACCCTGCTTTGAGAAAATATACCCCACATGCATTTAGAGTACTGCTGGCTTGTATTAGTTCATGCTCTTAATAGGCATTTCCATATATCTTTTTTCCTAAGAGCATTATTACCATTATTTTGCCTGTATTGCGACCATGAAAGAAAACTGCAAATGACGGTGCTGAAATCGTAGCCCTACTGACTAGAAGCCTCTGCTAACTGGAGTGAGGCTAGGGCTCCACCTGAGAAGAGTGTCACCATCAGGAGTTACCACGCACATGCCTTTTCAGCTGCTTCTCTCTGGAAAAGATGTCACACAGGAATATTTTTAAATCTCTGATTGCGAGTGGTAAAGTTGGACTTCCCCTCCTGTTTCCTTATTGCTCCTTCTGTGACTGAACAGTAATACAGGCTGAGAACTTTAGAATGTGCTGAGCAATTACCGTGTCTAGTTTCCACCAGAAACTCATCAGGAAGTGAACATCCAGTTCTCTAGGTGGCTTTGAAAGCTTCAGCCCATACCCACTGAGCATCAGTTTGTCTTCATTTAAACTGCACCTTAAGTGTACTTATTCCAGAAAGAGAAAATATGCCTAGCCGTAATGAAAAATGAAGAAGTATTGTTATTAGCCATTTATGGAATTTCCCACCAGTGACTCAGAATGAATCATTAATGATTCCAAGCAAAAACGATACCAGTCTGTCTCCTCTCTGCTTGCAGTGGGTGTGTGGGATTTAACAATCTGGTGAAATAGGCAGTGTTTTCTGTTCATGGGCTGCAGGATCCCAACTTTTTCACACTGGAACAGTATGTTTGCTGTAACACCTACTCAAAGATTTTGGAGTTGACCAAGTACATTTCTACCAGCAGGTTAGAAGAAATGGCCTGGAGCAGAGCCTTTGCCAGCTGATAATAGCTCAGGGGCTGAGCAGCGGGACGAAGGAGGTTTAGGAAAGTTTTTCCAAATGGTTGAAGGTGGAAATCATTCTACTTCTCATCATGCTGTTTCTGCTCTCAGAGCAGTGGAATTGCCCTCTACACTGAAGTAAATTCATAGACATGATTCCCTGCCATCGCTGCTGCTGGTGGAAAAAAGGGCAAATTTTGCTGTTTGATCTAGTTGAATGGTCTGAAGCGTTCCCAGCACTGTTCTTTGTTACTTTGCCAAGTGTTAACCCCTTAGATTGCAGTTTTCCATGTCAGTTGTCTGCCTTGGTCTGGAGGCCAATTCATTTTCAATTGGTTCAACTGTTTCTGAGAATGAAATGGAAAAGATTTTTCTTCTACATAATCTTCCTATGTCACATAAACAAGTACCACAGAACAAGGCAAGCTTTTGGTGCTACTTTGGCAGTAGTATATTGTGAAAGTGTATTTTGCTATCTTTAGAAAAAAGCAATCAACATGTGGTTTAATAATGAATGCAGTTGCCTGTCTGATCTTAACTTGGCTTGTGTTTGAGCTGTGTTATGATTATATATCTGATAGCATAAAGCAGATTTTCCACTGATGCCTTTTTAAGAAAATGTTTTCTGTTAAGTGTTTGTTTCCCATGCTGAACATACTTGTATATGAGGCGAGGAGGAGCAGTAATGCGATTTTCTTTTTCTTCCATTCTGCTTTTTTTGTGATGGAGAAGTGAGGAGAAGACAAGAATGCTCACAGCTGTCTCTGTGGTACAACTTTCTACTGTCTGACCTTGTCGTCCCACCATGCACCCCCCAATTTCTGCTGCTAGGTGTTCCCATATTCAATGTTCTTATTTATTTCCTTATCCATTCAGTGAAACAAGCTTTGGGTTCCTTTTGCCTTAAAACTTTTGTGCTTCTTGGGTCTTCCTGAAGATAACTTCACAATCTTGATAAGATAGGATAGTTTTATTCACCATTTTAATAGATAGTAGTGAGGTAAATGTTTTGGTGCCTATAAGATACTTGGGGATCGGGGGAGTCTGCTTTATTTTTGACAGATTAAAAATTTTACAGCATTTTTGGCATTTAAAACACAAAATCCATCAACTTCAGGTGAGTAGAGAGTGCAACACTGAGAGCCCAACATCTGCATCATGTCTTCAGAGTTTCAGTTGTCCAGGAAATTAGGCATATGATCAGACATTGGTTGAACTGGCTTGTCTTGCTTTGGAGAGCTTTCTGTGACAAAAACAGGGATTTAATCGACTTCTCCACAGTGGTGTTCAGATGACTTAAACAGGTCCCTAATTCAAAATGGGGAAAATATCCTGTACAAGTAAGCATTCATGGAGTCTGATTGACAGTTGGATAGGTCACTCAGTTTGAAGATTTGGATTTTCATTAGTAGTGTTCTTGGAGAATTACTTGATATTTTTTCTGTAGGATATTTATTACATGTATACGCTTAGTTTGAAAATTTAAGTGCAAAACTGTTTCCTTGTTAATTGTGTATGGCTTACCTCAGGCAACCTGTTTTCTTATCAAAGACAGAGTATGATTATGTCCTTAAAAATTATACAACTAACTGCAAAATTTATTGAATTATCTGAAATGAAAATTACTGTCATCTTTTCTTGGATGTGAATAAAACCACTTGATTTTGGTATTATAAGGATTGAAATTAGTATCTTTGGAGGGGAAAGCAGTCTGTGCAATCTGCCGCCACGTTGTTTTTCTCACAATATACTATTTTTTCTGCTGCTCTAAACATCAGTATCACTTACTGAAGCTCTTTCACTTGTTGGATAGACGATGGGAAGGTGGAGATCCAGGAGTATCCAATCAGAAGACACCAACCACTATCCTCCTAACACCAGAGAGAAAGTTTCATAGCTTTGGGTATGCAGCAAGAGATTTCTACCATGACTTGGATCCCACTGAATCAAAGCACTGGTTGTATTTTGAAAAGTTTAAGATGAAGCTACATACCACCGGTGTAAGTAATAACCAATTCTCTTGGATAATTGTGCATTTGCTACTCAAATTATCTTCCTGTGGACAGTACTAGATTTTTGCCTAAAGATGGTCAACTAGATGTGAAGCAGCTCTATTTCTAAGTTTAGAGAGTAAATAAAGTAAATTAAACTCTTCAGTTAACATTATGATTCATTTTGCTTTTCACTGCATTTGCCAAGTGTATTTTGCCAGCCTTCTTTCTAGATCTTAGAAGTCCAATATCTGCTTTGCTTAGATCTTCTTGTCCTAATTTTCCTGGGTGAAATTCATAGCTGTCTATGGAGTCTGCGTGAGGTTGGTTTGTTCTATAAATTTACTCAGAAAGCAGAAATGGAATAGAAGAGCCATACTGAACTCTAGCACAGTGGAACAAATTTACCTGGAGTTCACTGTCAAAAGTGCAAGTGCAAATCATGTTGTTAATTTGACATTATTCGTACTGATTATATTTTTGACTTTACTCTGTTGCAGAGTTTTGGGATTCGGCCAGTACTTTCTGCATTGAGGTGTTTTCTGGTTTCATGTGTTAGTGGGAAGCCAAAAATCTACACTTTTAACTCTGAACTTGGACTAAATATCATGCATATGCAGCTTTGTCGCAATTAATTACAGATAGATTTATTGTAATTATTTAATATTTAGTCCATATTTCTCTCTCTGCCTGCAGTTGTCTAGACATGGTAAGTGTTTAAAAACAAAGTCTAAAATAAGCAGCAAATGTCATGCTCCAGGAAATTCAAGTGATGAGTTAGATCCTCTTCAGAACAATTTTGTCACTTTTTCCTAACCGGGTGGATAATGAAGAGTTCCCTTTCCTCAAGCAGTGGGAATTAATTCAATGTTTACCTTTTCCTTTTAATAACTTCCAGTTATTTTCTTTCATGTAGAATCTTACCATGGAGACAGACCTGACAGCTGCAAATGGCAAAAAAGTCAAAGCCCTTGAGATATTTGCTTACGCTCTGCAGTTCTTTAAGGAACAGGCATTAAAGGTAGGGTAATGTTTCCTTATCTGGATTTTCTGTATTTATAACTGGTATAAATGTGAGCTTAACACTTCTAACCTTGCCAAGCTTTGACCTCAGTAGTACTTGATGTAAACAAAGCAAGGCAGCTGTAGAAACTCTAGGCAAGCTGTGGACTCTGGAGAGCTCACAATAGCCTGAAGTGATTTCCCCTCACACAAGGGAAGCTTGATTCATTAATAGTAAGTGTATCGCTGTGGTGCAGAGTTCTGATTATCTTCTTACTGGCTTGAATATTTTCTACTGCTTTTCTCATAGAAAAACGTTGATTTGAAAAGAAAATTTAAAAGTGTAGGAGCTGAAGCTCAGGAATTAAATTTGAGACTGGGTCCTGTCCTCGTCCCCTACACTTCTGCTGCTGGGACGATGGGTTGTTCTGTGTTCACACAAGGTTCTCTCTTATGTTAAAGAGTTGGCACTGTGAAACGCAATAGGATGGGCACCTAGAGATGTCTCCTGCCCCAACCTGACTTTGTCTTCACTGATTAAGCAAAGGGAAGTTGGATGAGCTGGATTTATTTTGTAATAGAAAGATTATTAAAAGCTCATTTATAATTTGGTGAGTTGAATCTCACTGTAAGTCTGTACAAAGATGACATGCTGAGGTGTACAAGCTGGCTAACCTGGTGGAAATAGTGTAATTATGCCAGTACAATGATTTCTACAGGCCACTTGATTGCACTGAGACGTTCAGTATAGTAGCCTATGTGGAATTCTGCACCAGCGCAGATAAATAGCCTCCATTACCCAAACCAACACAGGTACCTTTGCACAACACTCCTTTATTCTGTTTTACACAGTTAAACTGTAGCATGTGTGCCAAAGAACCGCTGACCCTTTGCAGGGGTGAATTTCATGTCGCTCTGCTGTGAGATAGAATCGTAGAATCGTTTAGGTTGGAAAAGACCTTTAAGATCATTTTGTGCAACTGTTACCCTAACACTGCCAAGTCCACCACTAAACCATGTCCCTAAGTGCCACATCCACACATCTTCTAAATACCTCCAGGGATGGTGACTCCACCACTTCCCTGGGCAGCCTGTTCCAATGCTTGATAACCCTTTTGGTGAAGAAATTTTTCCTAATATCCAATCTAAACCTCCCCTGGCACAACTTGAGGCCATTTCCTCTCGTCCTATCACTAGTTACTTGATAGAAGAGACCAGCACCCACCTCGCTACAGCCTCCTTTCAGGTAGCTGTAGAGAGCGATCAGGTCTCCCCTCAGCCTCCTTTTCTCCTGGCTAAACAACCCCAGTTCCCTCAGCCGCTCCTCACAGGACTTGTGCTCCAGGCCCTTCACCAGCTTTGCTGCCCTTCTTTGGACACACTCCAGCACCTCCATGTCTTTCTTGTAGTGAGGGGCCCAAAACTGAACACAGTATTCGTTGTGCGGCCTCACCAGTGCCGAGTACAGGGGGACAATCAATCACTTCCCTGCTCCTGTTGGCCACACTGTTTCTGATGCCGTTGGCCTTCTTGGCCACCTGGGCACACGGCCGGCTCATATTCAGCCGGCTGTCGACCAGCACCCCCAGGTCCTTTTCCGCCGGGCAGCTTTCCAGCCGCTCTTCCCCAGGCCTGTAGGGTTGCATGGGGTTGCTGTGACCCAAGTGCAGGACCCAGCACTTGGCCGTGTTGAACCTCATACAACTGGCCTCGGCCCATTGATCCAGCCTGTCCAAATCCCTCTGTAGAGCCTTCGTACCCTCAAGCAGATCAACACTCCCACCCAGCTTGGTGTCATCTGCGTTATTTGGTTGCCCTGATCCTGAATGCATGTTTATGCAGAAAATCTAACAAGCATTAGGGAGAACAAAAAGTAAGACAGACATCTGTCAGGGGTTTAATTTGTAAATTCATACTGTGTTCTGATGGACTGCTTCCATTTATGTTGCCTTTTTTTTTTCTTTCTTTCCTTTTTTTTCTTTTCTTTCAACTGTGGCTGGTGTTGGTAAGGAAAATGCATTTTATTTTCCATTTCCCATTTGAAATGTTGCAATACTAATTTCTTGTAATATTATTCTTGGGTCACAAGATTTTTTTTTTTTCATATTCTCCTGTGAAATACATGTCCCCAGTAAACAGTTTTTGAGATTTAAAATCTCATGTAAACAGTCAAATGTAAATTAAGTACACATTGGCTTCAAATGTGCCACTATAAAGTCAATGTAAGCATAGCAGTTGCTGGGTCAGATGAGAATGTTCATCCAAGTAAGCATTGTTTAAAATAGCCTTGTTGTTAAAAATTAATGTACTTTTTTGAATGGGTTTAATTTATTCTCTGTGAGATCTCATTGTATTCATTATGGCTATAGAGAAACATTCCTACCATTACAACTCAAATTCCTCATCTTGTTAAAGACTTACTTAACTAGATTTTGGGGTTGATTGTGGAGTGACAGACTTGAACCCGTGCATAGCCTGGGGAAATTCTTAGTGAATATGAATGCTGTTGGGTACAATCCCATATACTTGCTGTGCTGCCTCTTCAGGGCTACATCCTTTCTTGATGTTAATAAATAAATCCCTGTGATTTGTGAGTGCATGCTGAAACTAATTAGACAAGCGATGTAAATGAACTGTTACTTTTCACTATAATCTGTCCATTTCTAGTGCCCTGTGCAGTATAAAGGTACTACTTTTCTAGCATGGATTTTTAAACTGCAGCATAGCTAAACAAACACAACACCTTGGCATAGCACATGCAGAAACTTTTTTTTTACATTCTAAAGGCCCGTTGTTCACCTTTCTGAACCCTTCCCTGTTTGGATGGAGATTTAGATAGGACATATGGTAATGACATTTTACTTGGAACCTTTCCCAAAACATGTCAGTATATCACCTAATTTGCAAATGCAATACAGACTTTCCTCTTTTTAAGGGAAAAAAAAGGACAATAAAAGAACTAAACTAGTCTTGAATGTTAGCTTAAAGCAAAATTTTCAAGGAGCAATCAGTCAATTTTTTTAAAGGGTTTAACTGTAACTTTTCCCTTGTTAACAGAGTTGTAAAAATTTGATTTAAAGGTGAGTCGTGTATAAAGAAGTTATTGAAAAAATCCAGATTGTAAAACATAATGTTCATCAGTGATACCTCAAATATTTTTCTGTGTATTAATCAAGATGCAAGTGTGAATTCTTCAAGCTAACAGCAAATCCCACACTGTGACTAAGAATGTACATAAACATTCTGTAATATTCAGCAGTGAATGAGCTGCTTTTGGAAAAACTAACTTTTCTACTTCATGTTAAGCAGTAAACTTTTCTGTAGGCCTCCTTGAGAAGGCATCAACCCTAATCCCAGCTTTTGGCACAGTAAAGCATTCTTGACAGGTTGGCAATAATTCTGATTTGTAGCATAGATGTAACAGGAAAAAAATTGCAAAGAGAAAGTTACTGTTACTAGAGCTAGCAGAAAATAATGTTTTCTTATAAAGTTGACACCCATCATTTTGCATTCACCTCTATTTTCCTTTTATTTAGGAGCTCAGTGACCAAGGAGGCTCAGACTTTGAAAACACTGAAGTAAGATGGGTCATTACAGTGCCTGCTATTTGGAAGCAGCCTGCAAAGCAGTTTATGAGACAAGCTGCCTACAAGGTAAGGTTACAGGCTGAATGTAGAATTGCCCCTTTAAAGCCCTAGTTGATAGACTAAATGATAAACTGTATTTGGGGCAATTAGCTCTGGTATAAACTGTATAAAAATGGTCTAGAAAAGAGTGAGACTAGAAACATTTAAAGAGGTGTTAACTCTACAAAGCAGTAGCTTTAAGTCATACACATTCACCTCTTAAATGCCTTTTTCTTTCTATTTACTTTTATATATTGGTCTCCTTCACTGCAGACTCTGATGTTTTAGTCATCTTGTACACTGTATTCCTGCTGAATTCAGTGCACATGGAGCAGATGCAGTTTTGAGACCCAAGGGAAAGCTGATTTTAACATACTGGACACAGTTTTGTTTTGTTACTTTCTTTAGGTCATCACAGACTTTTAAAGCAAAAAAAAAAAAAAAAAAAAAAGGAAGAGGAGGGAGAGCAAAGAGCCTCCTCGGTGGGACTTATTTTCCAGTTCCCATTTTCCCACAGTAGGAATGAAAGGACTGTGAACCGGATAGTCTGGATATAAAATTAAATTCAAATGTTATTTTCACCAGTAAGAGGCTTATCTGCATTTAACTCTTTCCCCTCAAATGCCCCCCAAATATTCCATATGCACTTCCCATATGCATGTCCTTTATTTCAAATTCAGTTTGCATCTTTAATACATGAGATGTACACATTCTTCTTTTCATCAGGGTATTCATTTTCTGTTTTGTTTTTTTTTATTTTTGGTCAGAGATTTGCGTAACCCTCTGGCAGCAGCTCTGTGATGCACAGTATATAAAATATCTAGTAGTTCATGAGTAATTTGCAGAGTGCTCCTGGGAAGCACCCAGATTTTTCTAACTCTGTTTCTAACTATCTCTAATGTTGAGCAACATTTTTCTTAACAGTCTTTATTGTGGGATTGCTAATGCTAGTGCCAGAAGCAAAACACTCTTAAAGTTCTGATGGAAGGACACGGTTGTAGGTAAATCTGAAACACTAGAGACCCATTCATTATCTTTGTATATTGTTGTCTGCCTGCTGTCTGTGTGCATGTGTGCTCGTGTACTGGGAGCTGTGTAAGGAGCAGGGCAGGCTAAGGTAGATCTCTTGGCATTTCTCATTTGTGGCACAATGGAATGTTGTTAATTAGTGTCTGTGTCTGTGGTTGTGTCTGTGATTGTGTATTTTTATCGGCAAGCTTGATAAACAGCAAGGACTGACAAGGCTTTTAACTCGGGGTGTGTGATCAATTGCAGGACAACTTGAGTTTAGGGGAATAATTGATGTTTACTTGACACACGGTTGATTTTTTGTAAAGTAATGGGGATGAAGAAAGAAGTGCAGAAAACTGAGAATTCTGCATTGCCATTCGGTCTTTCATATTCCGGTTGCTGGATCCAACACATTCGTCAAACCAATATGTACAGGTGGATCAGAAGTTGCAGCTCTTGTTTCTAGCTATTGGAACATGCAAGCATCTTGAAAATGAGAGCTTGTCATAAGAGTAATCGGGGCATCGAGTAGAGAAAAGTGTGAAAAGGGAGTGGTAGAAACTTTGTTACTGGTAACACACTGAAGTACAACCACTAGTCTAAGCTGAGAGTTAACTATTGGGAAATGTTAATGAGCTGTAGAAATCTGTGGCAAGTGACATAGCTCTAAGAGAACAAAAATACTAACGGCTTCAGTCATTGGTTCACAATGTAAAGACTTGCCTTTCTGGAATGGTTAAGTAGTTGTCTAGGCAAAGCTAAATATTGCATGGAATTAATAAAGTCAAGTAAGTAGTGTTGTAGGTCTGCTTCTGCACTCAACATCCAATCAGCTTTTGTACAGCCTACAATCTCAGTGCATCTCTGACATGCCCTCATTTCTGTTTTGCCTTAAACAAAACATTGCTAACCTGGAACTCTTAATCTGCCCCAGGGCTCCTGTGACACCCCCTTCCAGCTGCTGTGCTGCTTTCTCATTTGAATGAGTAATCTGAGTGTTCCCTTCAGCTCACAGTTCTCTCTTTCCATCCAGCCTATCAAAATCCTGCTAATGCTGTCTGCATGACAGCTTTTCCTGTCTGTACATACTGCTGAGCTTTCATCAAAGCTGTAACTGATTTTGCATCTTGGTTGCTGCAACATCATTTCCTTGGCTTTGGCAACTGTAATCTGGCCTGTTCTCTATCTCTTCAGAATATTGCTGCTAAAGGGTTTTGTGGCCTCACATTTGACAGGGAATCAACCTACATTTGACTCCTTCATTTGTGTCATCTCAGACATAAGCTGCATGTCCTGGACATGAACATCTGTAATGCAAACTCATTTTCCTCCTCTGAAACCCCCTCTAAAATGCTGTTTTATTCACGCATACAAAAACTTGACTGTGATTAACCTACTGATATGTGAAAACTGCTCCTCATTGCTTCTTGCTGTTACTCTGCCTGCCCCATCTGTATTCATCTATTGTGCTTTTTGTATCCTTAAGTCTTTTTATACTTGAGTCATTACCTCTTTGAAGCAGGTGTTTGTTTATTCTCATTTGTCTTGCTCTCTGGGGCCTCCCAAGGGACTAAGTCTGGTAGGCTGTAGAGCTGCATGTCTTTACAGCTTCACTTTCCTGAATCAAAATTGCTCTGTTCCTGAATAACAGTTCACAGATGCTTCTTCCTGTCCCTCATGCTTAATTTCTGTGTGTCCAGAGATAGTTCTAAAGCTGTGTGACACTTGTTGAGGTCTGGTCACACTTGGAGTGAGCTCTGTGGCAAGAGCAGAGTATCATCTCTGTAAGACCCACTTTGGCTTAAGTTTCCTTTCTCAAAGCATGTCTGCTGGGATAAGTGTGCATTGCATATGTGTTCGTTACATCCTGAATAATGACTCTCAGGATGCGTTAGTCAGGTTTGCCATTGTCCCCACCAGTAAAATATAAGGCACCATAAATAGCGTTAACTTTTCTTGTTTCCGTGTCCTAGTTGTTCTGTTTAAAATTTTTTGCTTTGGTGTAGTTGTCCGAAGTGCTGCATTTACCAGTATTAGAAGGAATCCCATTCTCATGAAGAACTCGCATCGTGAGTAATAAATTCAAATTGTTGATATATTTTCTTATTTTGGAGACCTTGGCAGCATGGTCTGGTTGGACAACATGTAGTAGGACTCCATCCCGCTCATTTGGGTGGGACCTGCCCTTATTCTTGTCCTTGCAGAAGCAGCCAAATGCAACTACCTGCACTGGCCCTGAGGTTTAGACCCCAACGTGAAAAGATGGCTTAGGTGTGGAGGCAAGCCACTTCTTGCTCGTGAACATGGCCTGGCACTTACTGCCTCATCAGAATGGTGGGTGAACATGGACACAAAACCAGGATCCCACCTCTGTGTTGTCTGAGGTCCTACTGACACAAGAAAATTCAGTGTTTTGTTAGTCTTGTATTACTGATGACAAAAAAAAAGAAATGGAAAGGTGAAACTCTAAAAGTATTCAAGATGATTTGTGTAGAAATCCATTGAATCTAGGTAGGCATGAATAGTTGGTTCAGTCTTAACGGCACTTTGCTGTCTTAATATATTACTATGAGCAGCACTTTTAATCCTTTACCCAAATGAAATTCAGGCACTGTAGATTGTTTATTAGAGGAACACAGCATCCAATATTCTTGGCAGAGTGTTTCTTTTTAGTAAAGGCATTTTTCCAGCTCATCTTTCAATACACATTCTTTGGGCACAGTAAGTGCAGAGCAGAATCTGCAGGCTGGAATTCCGTGAACATGCCAATAGGAATAAGGTTTTAAGGAAGAGTTTGGAGTGTGACAGGAGTATGTGAATGCAGAAGCTATAAAATAAGAAAGTAAAACATGGCACACCAAATGCACTCAAGGCAGAGCAAAGGAAAGGGAAGGATAGTGCATTTTTGTAAGCTTGCCCCAAATGTTCTGTAGGCTTACAAACATCAGTCAGCTGGTCTACTTAGAGATATCGAGAGTTCTTTTTCTTTTTAATATGAACTGTTGATTTTGAAATGGAGTTCTAGAGCTCTGAAGTAGATTTATCTTTCAATTACAAATAGCAAATAAAATCATTTGCATGTTAAGCTCGTATAAATAGAGAGGCAGTCTAGGTCCAGTGAGCCTGAAATTCCAGAGGCTTTCTTTAACCAGCTCTTATGCTGAATATTTATTAATGTTTTCACATCAGTTTCATCATTGAATGCGCATGATGAGAATTATTTAACATGTTGTGTTCCACGGTTACATTACATTACATTGATCAGTACTAGCCTGCTCTGTAGAAACCTTCGGAGAAAAGTAAACACATTTGGTGAGAGAGTAATGTGATGACACATAAAATTCCTTGCTAATAAAAACGTGATGTGAAATGTGTTTGGTTTTTAAAAAGATGACTAGAGAGACTTAACCAGATCGATATCTGTGAAGCTGAGCTATGCTTAACTCCTTTGTAAGTATTTTCTTTGGTACATAGAACACACACACAACTGAAATTTATTTGTCTAGGCACAGTGCAACAGACTTCTGCTATAAACTACATAAAAAGGCAATGATGTTCAGGCATAAGCAGCACTGGGAAGCTGGTGATTTCTTTGAAACTGTACTTGTTAGTGGAGGCAGATGAAGCAGAAGTGCGTTAATGCATCAACCATCCTGATTATTTGTAGCTTCTGGGGTTCTCTTGAGTCCATGCTTTCACTTTTGTGATATTAAGATCTTTTTAATCATAAGGATTAAAATGTTTATTAAGTGATACGATAGGGAGGATTCTGCATCTTGTAGCTATGTTTAATTAGGAGAGGATAACTAATTGAGGTGTGAAGATTACAGAGTGGGAACTCAGCACAGTGGGAAACGTGTACTAATTGATCTTGGTTTACGCATTTTAATTACCCAGCCAGGTTCAAGCGAAAGCAGAGGCAGTTGACAAAGCCATCTGCCAATCCAGTTCTGTACATTTCTGTTTGTCCAATTCTGTGGCACAAGTTGGAATATTTGGAGGTTTTCTTTTTATTTTGCTAAGCAAGTAAAATAGGAGGTTTTTGTAGCATTCTAGGTAAGAATAGGTAGATAAAGCTGTGCCTGTCTTAGAAAGCTGTGGAACATGTTTCTCAGGATCTTGGAAATTGCCTGAAAGGGCACTGGAACCAACAGGAAATAGCAAAAAATTAGAATCTTCCCTCTGCCTGGCGGAAGGACTGTGCTAGATGGGGTTTTCTAGCCAAAAGAAGAAAACGACAGTCTTAAAGGCTTTAAGTTACAATCAGGAGGAGTAGGGGGAGTGATAGAAGTCCAGAAACAAATATAAATCAGTGTGGACAAGGTCTAAAACTAGCGGGTAGGATTGTCTGTAACAAGTTCATGGAAAGGACAACGAAGGAGGATAATAGATAGGTCTAAAAGGCATCTTAGATGCCAGTATTCAATTACAAAGACAGGGAAAAGAAATACAAGCTGAAAATATTAAGGCAAAATCAGAAAGCCCAAGGTACAAAATAAGCTGCAACTAACAGAAAATAGCAAGCATATAGTTTTCTCAGTGAAACTGCTCTCAGTCAGGGCCACTTGTGTCTCCTTAATAAAATCAGCCTGAGCCATAAGGACCTACAGTGAGGATATTTTGAAACAAAGGGAAGGGGCGAGCCTAAGACACTAGGAGAATACTTAAATAGGAAGAGAGTAAGGCTTTGCTGTTGTGGTAACTGCTGCATGCCCATGGTACAGAAACCATTTCTAGAATAATATAACATGAAAAATTGAAAAGCTTATGTGAATTTAATGGCTTCATTTTTCTAATGCATTCTACTCATAAAATTTGCAACTAATGTCCTCCTGCACCTTGGGGGATATAATGTAATGCAGCAAAAAATTCTTGGTAATGCCACTTTGAGCTAAGCTTTCATTTACTGCACAAATGTGATCTCTGGCAACAGTCACTTGGGAGTGAGCTGCAGCAACGTCACCCTAGTGGAAGTATGGACTCAATGCCACTGTGGTCCCATTTACCATCAACCTGTCAACAAACATAACCTCTCTCTTAGCACGTTATTGTTTGGCAGTATGTGAGTCAGCTTCAGTAATGCTAATTTGGATTCGTGGTCCCAATACCTGTGAAAATTTTGGAGGAGTGAAAGGGCAGGGGCACAACAAAACAAGCAATCTGGAGATTTTGTGTAGCCTGTTGTGCAAAGAGAAAAGTTGGTGATTTCAGAGTCTTGTGTTTTTTCCTTACCTTGTAAGGCATCCAAGATTCTTCCCCTTAGAAAATTGTGTCTACATATCTGGGATTACTTCTGAGACCAAAGTGTGATAGACTAGATGTGATGTCCTAAGTAAGGTCTGCTGCAACTATTGTTATTCTTTTCTGCCTCACAAATACAAGAAATCCTTTTCTGTCTCATGATGACCCAGAAAGCTTGTGCCTTGCCTGTGTGTAGCAAATCATCTTTCTTTCTTTCTTTCTTATTAGCAGTTCACAAAAGCTTTTTGAGGAATAGCCACAGGTAAATGGCAGAACCTTCTCCATGCATTGTAAACAGAAGTGGTTTTAATGCTGCTTCATGATTGTTAGCCAGTGTTCGTAATTCAGATATTTCCTTCCTTATGTTCCACTTTTGTTCCTCAAGGCCTACTCATCAGCACGTGCTACAGCACTAATTTCCAAACCACTCTGCTCAGATGCGTTCTTGGATTCATCCATCTCACTGTTATAACCTGTGAGTGTTGTTTCTCTGCAAACTACAGAGCTCTTCCCTAGAAAAGTGAAGTATAATTGGAAGAGGACATTTCTGGATTTAAGATAGCAACAGGAATAATCTTCTCATCATGCCATGAAGTAGGACTTATGTATCTCTGTTTCTGTCTGGAAAGCAGCCACTTCTAGAAATTCAGTTCCAGTGGGCATCTTCTAAAGGCAGTGGAGAACAGACACCCCTTCAGGGGGTAGGTAAGCCCTCATTTTCTGTCTTAATAAGGACAGCAGAATCTTTTTACATTAGGAGACATTCGGGGCAGACCGCCATACAGTGCAAAATGGCAACTGAATTTTCACACCACTCCTCTCAGTAGTTGGCAAAAGGCAGCTGAAGTACTTTGTTTCCACTGAAAGTGTTCTATGGATGCACCTCCTGGTGATGCAGGTTCCAGTACAGGGGAGAAGAGAGAAAGCAGGAGGCTTATGACAGGGATATAGGCTCTGTGACTGCATCAGAAAGCATTCAGACAGCAGCGTGTTTGGAGTTTTGGGTGCTCTCTTGTGCTGCTGGGAGATGTGGCAGCCCTTCCCATCTCTGCACAATCTGTTCAAAACAGATGTGAACCCTCAGTGAGCCAACACCACTCCTGTGGCTGTGGCTGGTGCGGATCTGAGCCCAAACTCATGAGCTTGCTGAAGTATGTGCATGAAGAGGGGAGTCAAAGACGGAGGGGGTAGAACAGGCAGTGGTATGTGGCAGTTCCTCCTGACCCTCTTCCCAGATCCTCCCACAGGTGCAGTACACACATTTTCCTACATTTTTATCTCTGATTTCCATCTGTCACCTTTGCCAAGACAGAACAGAAGATTCTTTCCTTCCACATTAGCCCTCAGGTCTGCAAGGCCCTGTAAAACCCTGAAATCACCTCCATGGGGAGTTCAGCATGAATGGTCTTTTCCTTTGAGAAGTAAACAAATGACCAACAGTCCTTCAAAAATTAAAGATGTATTTTTTCAATGAAAGGATAACTTTAGGATAAACAGCTTGTACACATTTCTCAGTGATTTCTGACAGGTATAAAATAGTTCAAGATTGTCCCAAGGACCTTCTTCTTTGGGTCGTAGGACATGTCTGCTAGTTTTGGGGTAGGGTGACGTTCCCCTATCAGAGCTGCCACAGTACAGTTTTAAATTATAAATTTCCTCAGGTTTTTGAACTAAGACAGACCAGTTAAAGGACTTTGTCTAAGTGTGAGAGGAGGGTGACATTTTGGAAGGTTTGACAGAGAGGAGCCCTTTTTGTCATCATGGTTGTTTTCTGCAAGCATTTGGACTAGAAGTATAATCTTAATCCTTGTAACATTTATATAGTAAATACTGTATTCTTTCAATATTCTGCAATTCTGCTAGGGTCACATATAGGGATCTGACAATATTTCCCATTCTCTATCCTCTCATTGCTCCTACTGCTCAGGAGAACTTCATGTTTGCAGGAGTAATACTTCACAGAGCTCAGAAGCCCTTGAGACTATCTGCTTCTCTTCCTTCGCTGGCTTCCATGATGTATTTTAGGAGTTTCAAAAGTTTGTATTATATCCTACATTTAGTAAATTTTATTGTTTTATAAATTTAAAAAGGGAAATTATAATACAAAATCCAGAAGACCTCATGAGTATGGGTTTTAGTAATAGAATCAAACAGTGCTTACAGTCCAAAAGAATTCCAAGGTCAGGTTGAAAATACAAAGAATAGATTATAAAAATAATGTATAAAATATAAAGTATAGAAATGCACTGGTAAAGCAGTCTGTGCTCTTAGCTGGGTAACAGCAACCCCAGGAAAAATAAATTGAGGCAGTCTGACCATGCTTAGCAAAGGCATTTATCTCAATAAGACAGCCTAGCCATCTATAACAAATCAGTTCATCTAATCAGTGACCACACAAATACAGCCATTTTGACTGTAGCCAATGCAACTCCACAAAATTCATTATTCAGACTGTGCTGAAAGTAAAAGTCACAATTCATTACAGTTCTAGGTGCCTCTTTTATCTTCTTGCTTTTCAGAATGGGATAATGCCAGAGTTTCTAAACAGCCATTAGCAGGGAGCAATGTTATAGGCTGTACTTTATTTCTTATCATAGGAGTAGCTTTATTGATAGGTTACTAAAGAGTAATGAAATGAATTCTGCTTTGGTCCAAACCAGCTTGCTAAGTAGCATGATCAGGTATGTGTATGACGGATAGCCAGCTTGATTATTCAGAGTCCAAGCATCCCCCATTCCAACAAACTTTGGCAATAGCTCCATTGTAAACCTTGGTATTGAGTTGGATACTCAGAAATTGATGCATTTGCTTTAGTGGATTGTTTCACAAAGTTTGGTCTAAGTGACTTGCAAAATGTTATGTGGGGAGCTTGTAGCAGAGCTGAACGCAAAAGAATTGAGCTTCAAGTCCAGGTCTGCTATTTGTATTCTCATGCTTTTAAGCACAAGACCATTTTTTCTCTACAACCAAATACAGGAAAATGAATTAATTAGGAATTGAATTTCCCTGTCTGACAAGACACTGGACTGAGGCAGATTGGTTTTTTTTGGTGCAGATTGTATTAGTGTTGTAAACTCAACTTGTGCATCCTTGATGCATTAAACTAACTGCTTTTGCTATATTGAATCACTTTAAAAAGTGACTGATGGCTGATGTTTAAGGCTAAAGGACTGCTTAGGACTGTTGTGCTCTTTATATTTTCAGATTTTAAAAGTGTAGCTTTCAGATTAAAAAAAAAGTGCACTGTGACAAATGTTTCCTTTTGATTCCAAGACACTCAAATAAAAGTTCTGATTGACTGAACTCCACACGGAAACCTGTGACGCCCTGAATAACTGCAGGCTTGTTACAGTGAGTCTGGTACTGCTGTCATACTGTCAGACACGATGGGCTCCCTCTCGCTGATACAGGCAATGATTTGACATGGCATTCACAAAGACAAGGAATGAGAAAGTGTGTAGGTCTTTGGCATTTGGGAGATTCCTACCAGCAGTTCTGGTCTTTCTCAGCATGTAATACCTGCACCATTTTAGAATCATGGAAGCATTCATTGGAAGTGTTTGTTGGAGATCATCTAGCCTGACCTTCCATTTGAAGCAGGGTTATTGCCAGCACCAGGTCAGCAGTGGCTTTGTTGAGCCAAGTTTTAAAAATCTCCAAGGACAGAGATGCCTCTCTGGGCAGCCGTTCCAGTGCTGCATCACATTCCTAATAATACCCAATGTGTAATACCCAATTTGAACTCTGCAAGCTGCAATATGTGGCTGTTGCCCCTTGCTATACCTCCTGGCAAGACTGAGAAAAGTCGTGTTCTGCTGTCTTTGTAACTGCCCTTCAGATAGCTGCAGGCAGCTGTTAGATTCCTCCTTGGCCGCCTTTTTACCAGACTAAACACACCAAGCTCCCTCAGTCTGCCCTTGCAGAACATGTTCTCTAGCAGTCCTCCTTGAACCCTCTCCACTTTCTCCATGTCTGTCGTGAACTGAGGGGTGTAAAAGAGTTCAGTTGATAGCCTTTACAGAGCTCATTCTGTAGCCGTTACTCATGGAAATTGGCAGTCATGAATACTTGTACTGAGAAATAACAAGGAAGTAAGTGCTGTAGTAGAGGGCTGTAAGTGATTCTAGTGGTTTCTTTGGAATTAACAATAATAATAATAATAATAGTTTACACAGTGATTACATATTTTCATCCCAGCTTTTTGAAGTTGGTATCCAAGAGTTTCTTCCACCATAAAACTAAGTCTAATTATAAATAAAATAGTAATCTAAGCCTCTTGCCCCTTCAACATACATGTTCATGCACAAACTCTTAAATGGGGAGTAGTGTTGCTATTAACTGGAATAAATTTATATCTTATCTGGTGAAGTTCACCAAACCAGATATATGGGTGCAAGTGAGAGGTACCTTATTATCATCTATCCTGATTTCCTGCAGATTAGAGGATTTAGTCTAAAAACTCCCTTCACAGGAGTTCATAGCTTACGGGTTCTACCTTTGAAGTGTGAGCAGCAGTAAGTTCAGCCTATGTGAAGGCTGTAGGAAGGCTGTGAATTTTCTGTGGGTTAGTTACTTTGTATGAGCTTCTGGTATGGGCAAGCCCTGGGAATTCAAAAAGCACTGCAAAGCCTACGCTCTGGTATTTTAAAAGCAAGCAAAAATTTTATAAATATACAGTAACAGTAACTGCTTCATCATGGCAGAAGGGAAGATATCTGGGCTCTCAGAGAGGTCTCAGGATAATCCCAAAATCCTAAGGACAATTTAAAGGCCGATTTTTACATTGAGTTTCATCCTTCTATGTCTTTCACGTTACTTAATCACTTATGCTAGTGCAAAGTGAATAAATGAAAACTATTACAGGGGTCTCTCAACTTACAGTTTTGTGCCCCCTCCATTAAACCTATGGCTTTTCCACTTTTCACCTTTCCTAATTTATATTTCCCTTGTCTGCAAAATGAAGTTACTACTGTTTTACCATAGCCTGAGATTTCATTTATGCGCTCTCAAGCAGTTTTCTCACAGAGAGATGAGCATCTTTGCCCTCATGTTACAAATGGGGGGAAATGTTACAAATGGGGAAGCTGACACTGAAGGAATGCTGCAGCTGTGATAATTATCCACTATGTTCTCACTTGTGAAATGCAAAATACCAGTGGCACCTGATCAGAATAGGACGAAGGACAGCCTGTGCCACAAACCTAATTTTAGCTCAACAGGCAACAATAGTGTGAAAATGTATGCATTTATGTATATCTATTATATATATGCATGTATGTATAGCAGGTGTTGTTTAAGAGAAAGCAAAAAGCTCTTGGTTCTGTAGAGCAAAAAGTGCCTCTGTGACACTGTAGATGTTAGATCTTTGCAGGATTAACCACCACCCAAACATGGTGTTGACTGGATTTCAACCAAAAAAAAAAAAAAAAAAAAAGAAAAAGAAAGATGTTAATTCTCAGTTTTCATCTAGGCTTTTAAATCCTGAGGATGAATTTTTGAAAGGAGGGGAGCACCCAGCAGCTCTTCCTCCTGCCTTTGGCAAACGCAGCCTCTTTGCTGTGGTCACTAAGAGGAATCTGGGTGCCTTTGAAAATCCGGTTTGTTTTGTGGCTGTTGAGCAATTTTAAGAATCTGTCTTTGAACAGATAAGTGGACTGAGCTAAATGGGCTGTCTGGCGTCGCTCCGTTGTATTTATTCACGATACTTATTGTGCTGCAGTACTCTTCATCACTCTGAAGACTAACGGCAAAGCATCAGTGTATGTGATGGCGTAATGATTTTCAAACATTTTTTGTGAAGGCTTCTTAAGTCTCAAGGCTGAAGAGCTAGCAAAACTGCATGTGCTGTGCTTTTCATGCAGCTTTGTGATGTCCACTAGCCCCACTCTCTGCCAACCCAGCTCCCCCTTACGTGCCTCTTTGTGATTGGTAATGCTGAGAGTCTTTTTCCATGTTGCTCATCTTCTTTCCTGGCATGCTCTGCCTCTGTAATTAGATTGCAGTCGTTTATTTGTGACATCCCAGTTTGATGCCATAGAACTGGAGAAAGTGCTAGCTAGTGAAAAAGGAGGAGGATTAGAGAAGAGCTCACTTACCAGCGCACTAAGTGGATGGTGTTATCATGAATCCCTTAACACAATGAACTGATTAGTTTAAATGGTGTAAATTTCACAAGGCACTTAATTTCCAACTGTTGTTTTGTGTTGCCTTGATTCAGTCACACAATACTTTCTTCATGCGGGCTATGCGGTTCTTAACTTGCAATCATGGCTTTCCTATTGTTACTAATTGTAATAAATATCTTGGAAAATAGAAAAATGTTGATGTTAATTCACAGCTTCTGTTTTTTTGGCTGAATGATGTTGTCCTGCAGAGCTTCATTTGCTAATGAAGCACATTATCTTTATGGAGCTATTTCATGGACTCCAACTTTTAAATTGTCTCTCTGGTGACTACAAATGTGGCTTTAGCGGTAAAACAGGTTTAAAAGGTTCTTCCTACTACCCAGAAGAATGTATCATTACACTCATCTGGTCTGCAGCGTTGCTTCAGAAGTGATTAAAGTAATGCAGTTGGTGGAGGTGGCAAACTGTGAAAACAGAATGGGGACCCAAGGCTGTGATGGAGCTGTCCCTGCAGCTTCTGCACGTGCTATGTGTCACATGCAGAAATTGAAGCTTGCTGTTTGGAAAAGAGTAGCATTTGGCTGGGACACTGAACTGTAGTTCTGGGGTTGCGGAGTGAATTCCCACCTTATCATGGGTTCCTGTGCAACATTAGCCAAGGCTTTTAGTCTCTGTGCCTTGTTTTTCTAACTGTCTAATGAGGGTGGTTCTTCTCTTGCACATGTTTATCTGTTTAGTTTATTTATGCTACATTTTTGTATCTGGAAATTATTAATTGTGAATGCAGTGCCTACAGCACTGATGTAGTACTGAATCAGATCTTAAATGACTACAAAATTTATCAGAGCAGTAAATTAGAATTTATCCAATCAGACCTCATTCTTAGTTTGTTTCTCTTTCTCAAAGATCAAATTTAACTACCATGAAAGTAATATCACGTATTACTCTATACTTAGTTTACAAAATGTTTTCCTTTAGTGGTTTTCAATGCATAAAGCACAAAGGCACTAGTATATGTGTTCTACAGATAGGTAATCTGAGCTAGGAAGGAGTATAGAGTCTGCCAGGATCGTCTCACTGGTTAGTAGTGCAACAGAAAGTGAAATTCACTTCTGAGTATAAGCACAGTTCTTATCCAGAGAAAATACATTTTTTAAAATTTGTGAGTATATGTTGGAATAATTTACTTATTCCATTTGACCCTGAAAGTGCTGTAGGAAATGTTATTAAATGGGTAAAAAATGGGTCTCAATCAGATTATTTTCTCTAGTTCAGAGAACTGCCCTGAACTACTCCCTGGACCAAAGGGGAATCAAGGGGTCACAGTGGCCTCTGTGTTCCTCTTGCAGTGGTGAAAATCAGCACTCTGCAAGTTAATGTAAGCATTAGCACTGAAGTAGACCCAGCTGCAGTTTGCTCTGGCCCTGCGCAGATCTGATTAATCCTAAATCTGTGTAGTGCTCCTTTGTACCTCCATTATTTCCAGTATATACTAAATCTTAACCATTTCTCTTTTACTTTTCGGACCTTTTTCAGAGGCTGTGTTAAGATATATTTTCACCATATTTTTGCCATAAGGAAGATGCTGAGTTTATGATAAAATGTACGGCTGCATCTTAACAGGTTGAGGCTTTTTTGCCTGTGTTAACATAACACTGAGGTGCAAGAACCATCTGAATCTAATCCTATGTGTGGGGGGTAAAATTTACCTCATCCTTTATTTTATTTAATTAATTAATTAATTAATTAATGCTTTTATCTCCCCCACCCCCTGTGCTGAAGAACATAATCAAGGCAGATCCCTCCACTAACAGTCTTTCTCAGAATTTGCCTGTGTGGGGCTGATTTGGTCGTGTGAGCTGCTGCTTTCCTGCCTGGCTTGGCAGGGTAGCACCGGTAGCCTGCAGAGGAGCCTAGGGCCTGGCCCACAGCTTCAGTCAGGTTTGACAGCCCTGCTATAGACTATTCTTCCTCCACACAACCTCCACACAACCTGAGGGATGTAACAATCTAATTTTTTTATGTACAAACTTAACACAAATACTTTCCTTTTGGATGGAGAAAAGTTCTTGGAAAGAACTGCACAAGACAGGGTGGTGTTTTGATCATTGCTGTTGTGCCCCTCGTGTAGTTTCATTCTGCAGGTTTGGCCTTTTTTAATGATCTGGTTCCAAAAGTAAGCTAGACCTATGCAGTGATCTTGTGAAAGTGTGTGTGCCTGCTGGTGTTATCACCCAGTGTTGATGGAATGGCAGAAGCTTCAGAAATGATTGAAAATAGGCTGCTGTGTGCAGGAAAGCATGGTTATGTGTTGTTCCCTGACAATGGGAAAAGCTGCAGTGTGAGCTGAGAGCCTCCCAGCCCTCACAGCAGTCAGCTGTGAGATTTCAGAAGTTTTAGTATTCAGAAAACAAATTTGACTTTAAAGTTTTTTTGAGTGAAGAGGAAATGTATGTACATGAAAGAGAAAGAGAGTATTTCCAGGCAGATAAAGCTCAAGGAAATGAAGATGAATACAAAATACATGGGGCTGACTCCAGTTTAACATATGATTCTAATAATAAATCGGTGTCTTAAATTCAACAGATGGAGTACTTTTTTTCTGGGGGGGGGGGGGGTTGCACTATTTAAGACCTTAGTATCAGTTATTTTAATCAGTTTTATAGCTCAAGGAAATGGGTGCACTCCATGTAAGGCATGTTCCTTGTGTTACGAGTCGGTGGTCAGGTTTTTTTATTGTTTGCCTGTAAAAAGATGCCTGATGTATCCTTCTGAAAAAGCAAAAAAGGTCATCTAACTTTTGCTTTCAGTAGTTTGAAATGACAGTAATAGGAAACGTGTACCTTGTCAATGATAGCATGTTTCCTAATATGCTATTCCTTCTGAGATCACCATGGTGTAATAAATAAAGCCTGATAGAGCAACAGCATTCTGCCTGGCTGTGTTATGAAATACAGGAATACTCCAGCTAAATGCTGATGCTTCTAATTATGGCTGCTTTCAGAGATGGGAGCTTTTCATCTAGGCCTACCTCGTGGCTTCATTGCCTTTTAAAAAGGCTCAAACTACATGGAATATTCTACTATAATGCTGTCTTTAAGGCCATATACATTACAATATGTTATAAAAAAAAAAGTGCATTGCTTTCTTCATTGTGCGTCATGGCATGTGAGGCTGGGTTTTAAAAGTACCATCTTTTAATCTGTAGTAATGATGATTCTGTGTATGGAATGAGTGAATATCATTTAGTTCTCTGGAAATGCTCAGACTGCTATACTGCGCTTCCGTCCAGATCTCACTATTTGCTAATGATGAATTAGTCTGACACTTGGCAGCTGATGCTGTTCAGGGAATCAGTAATGTATTTGTGGTCAGCTGTGGCTCTCGTCTGGTGACACATCTCTGGCTATAAAAGCAGACCAAGTGCGCCAGGTTGAGAATTCAGCTGCATCTGGATGGTAAAGTTATTTGTGTTCCAGTACGTGAGGCTTTGAAGCAAGTTGAGGTCTGCTGTCGATGATGCATTTTGAACAGCAATGCACTGGCACCAGCTCATAGACCTGTTTTACTGGAGTGAGTGAAAATCTGGAGTTCAGTTGTCAAAGCATGAAATCCTAGTCCTCAGGCATATAAGCAAAGTCAGTCTGGGGCAGTCTTGTAAAGTAGTTCTTTTCATAGTGTTCTTGGCTTCTTCCATGTATATAAATGCAGCAATGTCCTGCAAATAAATTCATTTTTAAGAACTTTCTGGTGTTCAAAGGATTGTTGTAATTCCATGATGGGTTTTCCACGTTTGTGGTTTTGGGAAAACCTCTGTCTGCTGCTTTCATGTTTCCTAAGTGATGACTGGGTTTATACTGCTAGTGAGTATAATGGGAGAAAGAAAATCTCCTTAGCAGACTGGAGTCAAGACATTGCTCTGTTATAAAGTCTGCTATAAGCTGCCCTAGGCAAAAGCAACATGATGATGCATCTGTCCCACTGCCAGAATGATCTATAATAATGTTGAATACCAAGACATTGTTTAGATCTGTCCTGTTCAAGCCTGTTAACTTGTGAATCTCTGTTCTTAGCTACAGTAGTGCTGGGGCAGCAGTGGGTGAGGGCATGGAGTGAGGCAGATAGAAAGGAACAAATGTAAAAATATAACAAATTCCCAAACTTCTACAGCTAATATTTTTAATGAATGCATCACTGTTTCTTTGTGTTGACTGCCTGCTGTTTTCACTCCTCTTTCTCTGCACACTAGATATTTTTCTCCCATCTGTCCCTTTCTCCTTGGCTGTAATGATGGGCCAGAGGTACTGCCTCCTAAGTCTTCATCTTCTCAGAGCTTGTATTAAAGCAACCTCATTGCTCCATTCCTCTCTAGCAGTATGTATGTGCTCATGTTTCTTTCTCATCGCCCCTTCCCCCATTCTCTCTGTGCTGTCTACAGATACATATGTACAGTAATGTGCTATCTCTGATGATCTAAGTAGAAATACTACATACACAAGGTATGAAATAGTCTATTGATCCATACATATATATGTATATATACATATAAAATTACATACATGTTGGATGCCTTTTACCTTTCACTGTACAAGATTCTTTGTATGGTCTTCTTATGATGTGAAATAACACATTTTTCATTGTAACTGGCCCTTCAAACTCCGTAAGAAAATCTTTTTAACAAAACCCCCCAACATTTTCTTCATGAAATTCTGTTAGGATCAGCTGTGCTTTGAACTGTTAAAAACTGTCATTTCTGTTGAATGTTTTCCTCAGGAGATATTTGAGAATGTTAAAATAATATCTAGAGAGAAAAAGTAGCAAGAATAGCATCTGCTATACTTGGAGGGTCTGAGAACATGGATCTGAGTCCATCCGCTGCAGGTCACTGCCTTCCTCGCCTGACGTGCAGGCTGCGATGTGAAAAGTTCATGGTACAGACTACTGCTGGAGGAGGGGAGGAAGCAAGTGTTATTGTTAATGGTTTACTGTTTTCTTTTAGCAGAACCAGCCTTGGAAATTTGTACCAAAATCCCCCCCTAGAACAGATGACTGCAATTAATATGATCTTTTCCCTCCCCCCCCCTCAAGTTAGGAAATACCAGTACATTCCCTGCATGTGCAACTCAGTTCTTGTCACCTCTGCAAATTCTTTATGATGTAGCCTTTGGATTTTAATATCCTTAGCAGCAAACTATTTTCTCCCTAAAATACAATTTTCTCTTCTAGTGCGTAGGTTAGACAGGAGACTAAGAATTGCTTTGTTTGTGCTACTGACATTTATCTAGTACATGGAGCAGACTGAGCACGCTAAGTTTATCCACATTGCTGGATATTAAAAAAACACTTGCTGCTCAGATTCAGAGCTCTCACAAGACATGATAATGGATTTAATATATGTGAAAACTGCAGCAGGGTGGTAGGGAGCTCTTTGTTCTCCATGCCCTTACTGGATAGGGCAAGAACTGCTGGCCTTAAAATTGCAGCAAGAAAGATTCAAATTAGGCTTTTAGCAAAACTTCCCAAAGGCAAAGACAGTAAAGGGCTGAGAGTTTGTGTGCAGAGACCATACATTTTTGGAATTTTTTAGCAGATTAGATAAATATCTGTCAGGGACCAAGTATTGATTCATATCTTGAATGTTGCCCTTTCCAGTGCAACAAATTAAAGCATTGTGTCTAGAAGAGCTCAGCTGGAAATAAGTGATGTTGAAGTGAGCTGTCATGAAACCAGCACTGCTTGTGCCTAGTACATCCAGACCAGTTGGAGGAAAGATTGGGTTTATACTGAGGCATGATGCAAGAACTTCATCTTCATCCCGAGTACAGCTCCAGAGCTTTATCTAAGCCTGTGCCTGCCAGCATGCTTGCATGCAAGCGGTATGATGGCAGGAGAGTCTGGCTTGGACCTTTACTTGATTGATAGTCTTTTTATATGGTTTAGGGTTACTCTGGTTGCTGTAAATCAGCGTTTTCCAAATTTTGAAAGTTTGGTTGCAAACATTCTTTTCAAGATAATATTTTTCAATATGCATTGCCACAAGGCTGGCAAGGTTTGATATTCTGTGGTATTTGCACAGTATTGCCCTTCCCAGACAGTTCCACTAATTTCCGATCATGCTGTTGAGTCCCTTGGATATAAAACCCTGTTGAAGGTTTTACCCAATAGCAATAAAGCATGTAAAGTGACCATAATCCCAATCATGAGGTGTACTTTTAAAATAATGAGCAACCATGATTAGTTTAACCCTTTCTTATTTTGGAATTTATTTGTACTTTTTTTTCCTTTTTTGTTATCAACAATGAGGAAGATGCTTTCTATAAAAATCTATTTATCTCATCTATTAAGATGGAGAGGGTAAAATGAGTCAGTAAACGTGAAGGACAATTTTATGTCTCCAAGTCTTACCCCAGTATTGCTTTTTGAACAAGCTTTACTTTGGGTTTCTAGCTGCAGGTGTAAATTAGCCAGCAATTCCCACAGCCCACAGTGTAGCTGTATGAAGGAAGCCAAATTCCAGTCCAGGTCTGCAGTCTTTCCATGTGAGTCTGCCTTTTTTTGGGGGTGCTCTGGAGCCACCACAGTGGTTGTGTATGAGTTGAAGTGAAGGTTTGCTGGAAGACTGACAGCGGAAGCAGAAAAATGTTTATACGTGTATTTGTTTGCTAGCATGCTTTAGTACGCAGGCACTTAACTGAAAAACAATAGCAGGTAAACCAAAAGTTGGACAAAAATTGTTGAAAGATACTGTTATCTATTTTAACAGAAAATCATACAGTAGGGAGAAGTACAGGAGAAAAGAAATGAAAACACAATTTTGTCAACTGCCCTTTGATATTTTTCTCTAAGCCCAGCTCTGAGAGTGATGTGGTTACATGAGAACTTGTGGATTCTTGAAAATCTATGTGTCTGGAGGCTGAAAATGCAGAAAGAAAATAGAAAGAATGGCAAATGTTGATTTTATAATGTGGGATTATTTTTAGGCTTGTTCTCATTACATTTTAGGGAACCTGCCCTATTGTATTTTGAGACCTTGAGTATACTGAGCATTTTGAAGATGCAATAAAAGTGAATGTGCTTAAAAGTAATGGATTTTGAAGTAGAAAATGTTGGTTTTAAATCAGAAGATGCGTTACTGGCAAAGTGTATCGTATATTCCTAGTAAACTACACAGTGCGGGGAGTCCATTTCAGCAAGGACTATGTATATCTGGGATATAAAGAAAGGCATACTTAAAATATTGTTGTGGGGAGGAGAGGCCAAAGGTATTCCTTTATTCCTTAAAGGAGGCTGGGGCCCCTCTTAGCAGGCAGATTCACGGGTTAATTAGGGGTTCAGATTTTAGTCCATTCGTTACAGGTTTCAAAATGACTTCCTTTCTCCACCTGTCATGTACACAGCTGCTCGGTTAGACACTTAGCATGGTAAGTGCATGCATACTTCCCTGTTACAGCCTGTGAAGTTGTGCTATACATTGTGGGCAGGACCATTCCAGATCAAGACATTTAGCAAACAGCAGCAGCTCCTTTGCGCATTGAACTTGGAGGGCTGACCTAACTGAAACCGAGAGCTGGGGAAAGGCTTGTTCACTTGCTGAAAAGGGTCTGCTAGGTTGTGGCATTTCCCACTCCACTTCTCTGATCAATTCTCTCTCGCAGGCAGGAATGGCATCTCCTGAAAATCCCGAGCAGTTGATCATTGCCCTGGAACCCGAGGCTGCCTCTATCTACTGCCGAAAGCTCCGCCTGCACCAGATGATAGACCTGAGTAGTAGGGCACCTGTCAATGGTTATAGCCCAAGTGACACTATTGGAACTGGATTTACACAGGGTACTTCTTCTATTAACTCACTTCTTCAGATTCTTGTGCCTGAGTTTGCTTTGTCCATGAGGGCTGTTTTCTTACCATTTATTGTTGTCTTTGCTCTCAAGATGTTTCAGGCTAGCATCAATTTGCTTTTATAAACTGTTTTGCTGTTCACTGTAATTAGACTGGTTTAGGCATTGATCAGCAGACATGTTTGCATGCACTTGAATTTTAGCATGCAGGTAGCTTCATTGCCTTGACTTTATTGGAATGTTGTGGGAGTCTTTTAGTATTTTCACAACGGTATTTTTCTGCCTTAATTAAGATCAATACTTTGTGTTGGGTCATTTTTTTAATTTAATTTTTTTGAAACAATTATGGGTTTAATTAGATGCATTATTGAAACAGTGTTAAATAACTGGATCTGCAATGAGATTTTTAGTCTGAGGCGTTGCAGAGTTTTGGCGGATGCTTTCTGATGTCGTCTTTATGAAATATCATTAATTACTTTCAACACTCAGGTGAACACACAGTATTGGAATAAAGCAATGAATTTATCTGCTCGTAGATGAGCAACTAGATACGGCACTTCTGATTTATCAGCCTGGGGTCTGTTGCTAATATCAATGTTTGAAGACTGACTGACAGTGAGGGACAGAGATTGGACCACAGTGTAAGTCACTCACCAAAAGATCCTTTGTCACCAAAGATTTTTGAGCTTGGTATCATACATGAGATTGGAGGAAAATGAGAGGAACAAAACAGGAAAACGAAGCAGCAGTAAGACGTGATTGCTGCATAATGCAGTTTTCCTATCTGTGTGAATTGTAACAGTTGCACTGATATTGGTGGTAGTGTGCCAATCTGTGCCAGAAGGAATTTTTCAGAAGAATTTGTATTTTATCATATTTACTAGGTCAAAACAGTACAGGCAAATGGAAGATTAAGCTAGTAAAGCTATTCCTGTAGTTACCGGAGGATATTTTTTTTTAGTTAGGCAGAGTCACTACATCATTCTCTCAAATCCATGCCTGTCCTAGCCAGCACTTGTCAGATGTGTTCAGCGTTACGGAGGCCCATGCAGAGCACAGGACAAAACCAGTTTTCAGGACACAGTCCCTTCAGGAGCCCCTCACCTTCTGACCCCCTTGTTCGTGTCCTGAACCATTCTAGTTCCATGTGGTTTTACATGAACTCGCTTTCAGGCTACACAAGGATTTGCCTCTGGGAAAATAATAAAAGAAAAGAGTTTCTCTGGTTAAGGTTTTGAAGCTGGGCAGAATTTGACAGATCATGGATTTCTGCTATCGGGCTTTTTCTTGGATGTGGAGTACCATTCTTCTTCTTGACTTTGTATGGTAAAAGCTATTGGGGATGAGAAAGGTTTCATGTCAAAATTAATGAAAACAAAGTTTGGAGTGAATTAATTTGGGGTTAGAATTAAAATTTCATAAAGGCATGGCAGGGACCCAAGACAAGCTGAGAACAGATTAAGGAGAAAAACCCTTTAAATATAAACAGAGAGAAGTACTCCAAGGACCATATTATTGCTGTGAAGTCAAAAGAAAAATTTTACTGTTCATAGTAGCCAGGATAAGCTTACTTCAGTCGTAGTTAAAGGCTGGCTCTTGTGTTCACTTCTAGCCCACAGAAGTGAATGAAAGAACTCCCATTGAATTCTGTGGGCTCTGTGTCAGGCCCTTGCTTGGACCTAGAGCTCTGTCCTTGAATGCTCCATCATCTAAGCTCTCACTGTGTGCTGCTAAGTCAGTGCAGCAAAGCTAATGCAGCTTGTCTGCATCATAGGGTCTTTATGGGGAGGGTAGAGTGCGTGTGCAAGTGGAGCTGCTGGTCTTTTTCTGATGATAGGCACTATAGAAATGAGAAGCAAAATGCATTCAGTGATTTGCATGCTGATATTTTCAGAAAGAATGATATTTGCATGCGTGACAGGATGCCTCTCTTCTTCTCTAGTGTTTTATAGAAGTGCCTTTGAGGGTGAGTGAAGGTTACACAGGGAATGATTTTTTTTGATCATTCAGTTGTAGAGGTTGATTTAGAAGCATAATAGCAAAGGCTCTCACTACTCTGCTTTGTCTTTACAGGCTGTTCTGCATCTTCTAAAAGTCTAAGTAGCAATTAAGTCTTGTAAGTTAACTGATTGTTATAATAGTATTGCTAGATTATGATTAGTTTTCAACTGGTGTATATTTAAACTATTATGAGGGTCAACCTTGGTGATCACTGTGGCCTTAAGAAGTTATAAATGTGAGCAGCAGTGCTTTCAGCTGCTTGTTTTGAGACAGACTGACGTCCTGAGAGGCTCAGGAGGCATCTTTGCCTGCGCACCCAAAATCAGCAGTGGCTTTTGGAAACGTGGGGATGGTCTCGCTGGCCCCGGGCGGCGCAGGTGGGTCTGGCGGCGGGCTGGGGCTGCCGCCTGGTGGCAAAGGCTGGCTGCAAGCCCCCCTCCCCGGTTCCAGGCGGTGCTTTAAAAAGCAGAATATATTAAAAAAATAAATCAGACCTGTTTATGCCTTTCATATGAGGTTATTGGTTTTAATCCAGTTAGTATCAAGGAAGATCAGTGCAGCTGAAAAACATTTTTCCTTCTTTCTAGGAATGATGTTATAATGTTCCTGATTCTAATGCAGTAATTTTTGCTCATTTGTTTTGTTAAAAAGCAGTACATACAGATCTGTCAGCCTGCTTGCACTTGTTTCCTGCAGCTTATGATATCAACTTCTTCATGCTTTCTCATACTCAGTTATTTTTTCTCTGTCAATGACTAGCTAAGGAACATGTCCGTCGTAATCGACAGAGTCGTACCTTTTTGGTGGAAAATGTCATAGGAGAGATCTGGTCCGAACTGGAGGAAGGTAGTATGCTTTCTTGAATAAACTTTGCTCTCACCGGTTTTATATTGCAGGCAAACATTGTGTTTCCAACAAATGTGCTGTGCGCTGCGTTGTTCTCACAGTGATTATAAATAGGAAAAGAAAAAAACACAAGTTCATGTGCTGCTCTTAGTTACTAAGGCTGACCTGCAATTCTGTATGCTCTAGCAAAATATGGTTTATTAAGGAGATGGTAGAAGGCAGTCCAGGTTTTAAAATGCAACCAGAATATTTTCCTCAGAATAGGCCTTGTAAATATGCCATAATATTAAGTTGGTAGCCCACTAGAATGTACACCAGCAACGTGGGCAATTCCACTAACCTGCTTTTCATCTGTGTAAATCAATAGCTTTTGACATCTGAATTTCATATTTGTTATCAATCATTGCATTATAATTACTAAAAAAGACCAAGTCTTCAGTGTAGACATTCATGACTTTCTATAAGCCATTATCTCTCATGGTGATAATGCCCCTGAGAAGCTTTCATTGCAATATGCTGTTGTGATAACACTAATGTAAATACCATTTGGCAAACTAGGTGACCGTTACATCGTTGTTGACAGTGGAGGAGGCACAGTGGATATGACTGTCCATCAGATCAGGCTCCCTGAAGGACATCTTAAGGAGCTGTACAAGGCAACAGGTAATGTCACTTCCACTGCTTGCTTTATTTATGCAATATTTTGACTTGTCAGTGAAGGAAATGTATGCCTTTATTATTCACTACATTTCACTAACAGTTCTTCCTGAAATAAGAGCAGCATTCAGAATTAGTATAACCTAGCTACTGGTCAGCAGACATTGGTAAATCACTTAATGCTTCTGAAGCTTTTGGATGGTAAACCTCACATTGGGAGAGTAAGAATCTGCCATCTCCTGTGTTATTCACTCCTATTCAGGCCATGACCTCCTGCCATGGTCCTGGTCTGACTTCTGCTAGGAGAGTTGTCACCTTCCTGTCCTTCGAGAGGTCACCTGTGTATTGCTGCTCTGTCCAGGTATTCAGAGATGTATTGTGGAGATACAAATAGATGTGTCACAAGATCCTTGTAAAGTGGCTGTTGTCAGAACAGAAGTTTCCCTAGATTTAAGGGGAATCTTATATATTCCAGTAATTTCACAGGCAGTGTAACAAGGATGGTCTACCATCCCCTGGAAAAAATGTACAATAATTGGTCCCCAACAAAGATATAAAGTGCAATCCTTGAATGCTATTCCGTCCCTGAACTCCAGATCCCCTTTGACTTTGTCCTGTGGCTAAGCTGTTAAGCACACGAGTCAGCCTATTATTTGTTGCTGTGTCTCTATACCAAGTTAATCTTCATCTGTATGGTTCATCACTGAGCCTTCTCAGTCTTGGTGGCTGTAAGACTACCTCAGGAAACAACCTAGTAAGAGCAAATGGGACAGTGTACATCAAATCCGTCTACCCCTAAATATGAGTCTAACCCACACCTTCTCATGTGTGGATAAGGAGTCAGTTTCCTCTGCTTCTAATAAAAATGTTTCTGTTTTATAGTGGTAGTGTTACGGTGGCTATAATGGTATGGGAGTAAAAGTGAGGCAAAGGTAAGATTATGTTCTGTATTAGAACAACTGTTACATTTAGGAAAGATACCTCTTTCTGTAGACCTTCTCCCATGATAGTCCTAGTAGTGTCGATCTGATGTGTATTTGGTCAACTTGAAATCTAATAAGCAGTTCAGAGTATTAAAGCTGTGTTTTGTTTGTAATGCAGGTGGGCCATATGGTTCTCTAGGTGTGGACTATGAATTTGAAAAGCTTCTATGTAAAATATTTGGAGAAGACTTTATTGAGCAATTTAAAATCAAGCGTCCTGCTGCCTGGGTTGATCTGATGATAGCATTTGAGTCCCGTAAACGGGCAGCAGCTCCAGACAGGACCAATCCACTAAACATCACTCTGCCTTTCTCCTTCATTGACTATTACAAGAAGTTTCGAGGTCACAGTGTAGAACATGCCTTGAGGAAAAGCAAGTGAGTAGACAATTGAACACAAATGGATGCAGAATTAACTACTGGTAGCAAAGACAAATAAGTAAAATATCCTAATTACATGTAGACTGCAAGATAATAATGTAAAAATGTAGTATAAGGATGAGAAAATGGGATTGCCTGAAGTGCGGTTTCCAAAATGGAAAGTTCTGATCAATTTCTTGCAAAAGCTTTTCTGTACAAGACTTGCACTCTGCTAGTATTGCTTTCTATGACTTTTGTTAGGCCACCACTGCATCACTTTCCTGAATTTGACCATATATTTTGAGTCCCTTATGTGTTGATTAGGAGCATCAGATCAAATACAGAATTTGAAGTCTAAAAGTTAGTTACCTAGAACCTTAATTTTTAGAGGCCTGGGCCCTGGAACAAAACCAAGATCTTGAGTGCAATGATGTGTAAATATGGTCGTGGCTTGAGGAAATTTATTAAGAATACCAGATCACTGGTGAAAACATATACTACTGCATATAGCTCTGCAAGGGGAAAGCATTCTTCTTTTGAAGTGATGGCAGGCTTTCTTTTCTTCTAGTATTTTACCAGTTCAATAATTTGCTCGGTAGGTGGGGAGACATAATCCCCTCCAGAGATTTTAATTCATGATTTTCAGTGTCAAGAAGGCACCCTAAATGATAAGATCATGGGCTGCTATAGAAAAGGAAGTGAGGAGAAAGTAGAAGTGGGCATTTTCATCTTTTGAAATTATATACTACAGGAGACCTGGAGATTAATGACATAAAAGAGAATGAACAAGAGAGCCTGCAAATCTAGGGAAGAATGCTTGGGACCTGAGAGCAGAAAACATGATTATTTAGTACCTGTACCTTGGCTTCTTTCTGCATTTTTTAATCCAGTGAATCTTGAATGTAGCATTGTCGTGGTTTAACCCCAGCTAGCAGCTAAGCACCACGCAGCTGCTTGCTCACTCCCCCTACCCAGTGGGATGGAGGAGAGAATTGAAAAAAAGTAAAACTCATAGGCTGAGATAAAGACAATTTAATAGGACAGAAAGGAAAAAAATAATAATGATAATAATAATAAAATGACAGTAATAAAAGAATTGGAATATATAAAACAAGTGATGCACAATGCAATTGCTCACCGCTCACCAACTGATGCCCAGTTAGTTCCCAAGAAGCGATCTGCCACCCCTGGCCAACTCCCCCCAGTTTGTATACTGGGCATGACATCATGTGGTATGGAATATCCCTTTGGCCAGTTCGGGTCAGCTGCCCTGGCTGTGTCCCCTCCCAACTTCTTGTGGCCCTCCAGCCTTCTTGCTGACTGGGTGTGAGAAGCTGAAAAATTCAGGGCAAGCACGCAGGCTGAAACTCCTGCATCTCTTCCTAAAGTTATTGGTAAATGTACTTTAAGCCTAAATGACTTGGAATTCAGTTCATAGTCACTTCCTAAGAGACTGAGGTTCTGAAATCATTAAAAATTTCTGGAAATACTCCCCCTCACAAGACCATCTCCTTATTAATAGTCTTAATGGTGAATCTTAGAGGGAATGCTAAATGTTTCGTTCAAATAAAATTAAATTAATTGGGTAACGGGATACAAAGAGCATAGAGGTGACATATAATGTGCATGAATGGAGAGATTACTGAGCTATATGTATGTGTATCAGTGATGGAATAACATAATGCTTGTATTCATTTAACAAATGTTATGCCTCATTAAAAATGCTGTGCCCCCTTCTGCCTCCTGAGGCTTCCCATACTTGCTTGTTTTCCTTGTGTGTTTCCAGTGGCTTTGGCCTGCTACTGCTATAATCTAAATGTTGCCCTTCTGGGGATAAATCAGTGCTGTTTCAGATCAGCAAGCACTGGATTGACTGCCAGCTGTTTCAGGAAGCAGCTGAGCATTGGTAATGCTGCAGAAGGCAGTCGGGCAAAGAAAACAACAATTAGACAAGCAAAAATAACAATTCTCCCTTGAAATTTTACATTGCTGCAGTTGATATGGGGCGAGGATGAGGTGGTGAGGCACTTTCTTCCAAGCAGAATGCATGCAGATTCTGTAAACTCATTTATTTATTTATTTATTTAGTGTGTCTTGTGAGTGCTGGGCTGTTTCTTACGGCTCAGCTGTAATATTGTAATGTCCTTTCTAACTGTTCTTTTCCAGTGTGGACTTTGTGAAATGGTCATCCCAGGGAATGTTGAGGATGAGCCCAGATGCAATGAATGCTCTTTTCAAACCTACAATTGACCAGATCATTCAGCACCTTAGTACGTATCTGCGTGTGATTCCACTTTGCAGCTGAACTGAAACTGAAGCTTTGCTTACCTGTTTCAAACCAGTAACTGGCATTAAAGTCAAACAATTCCCCTAGTACGCACCAAATGTGGGCAAGGAATTTAGTTCTGAAACTTGCAGTTCTCTACAAAGTAGTTAAGAAAATAATAGAAGTAAGGGACATCACCTTAACACATATTGCTACCTAGTTCTAGTACTAATTACTGAGTGTGATTCAGTCCTGTTACTGCCTAAGCTTCAATTATTCTGTACTTCCAAGGCTGCAAGCATTCAGAAGGCTGAAATGCACTGACTAACCCAGATCCTGCTTTTCTTTTTCCTGTTTCAGGCAACAACTAAATAATGCCAGAGATCTAACTAGTTTCTGATTATTCCTGCTATTAGGACCTCTAGTTCATTTCTCTTCAGTGGAAGGTCACATTTGTTCATGACCATCCAAATCACTGACATCTCTAAAACACAAATAATAAATGATGCATCATGGTAAAAGTACTTCCAGGCATGGCTTAAGCAGCACCAGATATATTTATCCAGTAATGGAAAGTGACATAGGCTTACTGGTAAATTTATTATTTGAAGTCTTCCTGGTGGAAGATAGAGTATAATATATATACTGAGCAAAGTATTGCTGTTCTACACATTATAAAGCACCAATTGAATCGCATTTGGAATGGAATATCCAGCTTTGCTCACTATATGTGAGGAATTACTAGGTAAATTTCAGAGGTCACAACTTAGTAAGACAACTAGTACAGAACAGCTTGTACTTGAGCAGGGAGGGAGAGACCTAGACTTACAATAGTTGTGACACATAACTCAGTCATGCTGCATCAGTTATTTGAGCTAAGGGTGAGCCTACAATTGAACTGTATGGTTTTCTTGAAAGTAGGGGATGTGGGCTTCAGCTAAGAAAGAACATCTGTAAAATTTAAGGAAGTATTATTTTGCAGATGGTACTTATTGTGATTAAAATGTTGGGATGAGAAATAAGAAGTGAATTTAAAATGGGATGACTTATCTGGAATGCAGTAAAGGGTATGTGAATTGGTTAAGTTTGGGAATATCTCACTGATACTTGAAGTGGCAAGATGATGTCTGTTTCCCTACCACCCGTAATGTGACTGGCAGGATTTCTTTGCAGGAAAACCGTGTCTCCCTTTACTAGTAGAAGGTAAATAAAAATTCTGGTTTAAGTGCCACTTCAGGAATATTGTATGCTTTGGGGTAAGTTTCCATTCACAGTGAAACAGTATAGAAGAGACTACAGAGGGGGAACAAGTGCATGCTGAGAGTGGCAGTGTGGGCATAGATGTGGGAGTTTCAGATCTTGTGCATGTGCATGGGACATTCAGTGCACTCAGTCATTAGGAGTTTCACCTGCATTGCCTTATCACAGTGGATTTTTCCGAATTGAATGGGCTCTGTTTCTGTTTAGGTGATGTGTTTGATAAGCCAGAAGTGACCAATGTCAAGTTTCTGTTCCTGGTCGGTGGCTTCGCTGAATCCCCCTTGCTCCAACAAGCTGTCCAGAGCGCTTTTGGTTCGAGATGTCGGGTCATCATTCCTCAGGATGTGGGGCTCACTATCCTCAAAGGAGCTGTTCTCTTTGGTCTAGACCCTGCTGTCATCAAAGTGCGGCGTTCACCTCTCACCTACGGTGTGGGTGTGCTGAATCGGTTTGTGGAAGGGAAGCATCCACCAGAGAAGCTTCTAATCAAAGATGGCACACGCTGGTGCACTGATGTCTTTGACAAATTTATCTCAGCTGACCAATCTGTAGCCCTCGGAGAAACTGTGACACGCAGTTACACACCTGCCAAACCTTCTCAGTTAGTAATAGTGATCAATATCTATAGCTCAGAACAAGATAATGTTAGCTTCATCACTGAATCTGGAGTGAAAAAGTGTGGCACCCTTCGCTTGGATCTCACGGGAACTGATGCTTCAGTGCCAAGCCGGCGGGAGATCAAAACACTTATGCAGTTTGGGGACACTGAAATCAAAGCCATGGCCATTGATGTTGCCACCTCTAAAAGTGTCAAAGTTGGTATTGATTTCTTAAACTACTAACAGCCTGTTTTCCCCACCACAGCCTGTTTGTGAGACTGATCTTCCACTATTCCATTTTTTGACTTTCATATATCACGTAATCAACTTGAATTTCAGCAGGCTATATGAGAACAGCTAGTAAGGTGGGGTATGTCATAATGTGTGCCCTTTGATGACCAAAGGCTGGATTGTGAAAGACCCTTAAAAAGTTTTGGGAGCAAAAGTTCCAGAGGTAGTAAGAGTTCCCGAGTTACTCAAGCATGCTTAAAGATCTACCTTTATTAAGTAAATACTGATTATTGGTGCATCCTGAAGATTAGTTAAAAAGATATAAAATCGTAATCTCTTTGCCTTATTCTTCTTCCTCTTCCTTTTTCTCCCAAGAAAAACTCACTAACCAACATGGTTGTTGTAGGGGGTGTATCTGTGGGTTATCTGTTTAAACAGCACCGTCCTGTGGCAATGGGAACAATTTAGTAGTCTATAGTATTCTTTTGTTTGTTTGATTTTTGCCCTGTGCTTTCAAAATTTTAAGTGCTGAAAATCAATGACTTAAAGAAATGGGAACTGGTTTTCTTAAATTCTGAGATCCTACTGAAAAGAAAATCCTCAGAAATCTTTAAAATTAAATTTAGGAAATACATACATATAAGGAGCCTAATATTGATTGCTGCAGTTTGAAAACAAGGCCTTTATTGTCAAAGCCCTCAGAACAAGCTGTTGGATTACATAGCTAGCATTACCCTCATTATACTTTGGAAAATTATTAAGAACAAAGCTATTTCCCTTTTGGGTCTTCTAAACTCATTTTTATTAATCTCCATCTAAAATCATAGAATCATAGAGTAGTTGAGGTTGGAGGGGACATCCATTGAGTATCTGGTCCAATCTCTCAGCCTTAAGCAGTGTCAACTAGAGCAGGATGCTTTGTCCAGTTTTGAATATCCCCAAATGCCTAAACTCTGGGCAACCTGTTCCAGTATTTGACAACCCTCACTGAAAAAAGTTTTTCTTATGTTTAAAAGGAATTTCTTGAGTTTCAGTTTGTGCTCATTGCCTCTTGTTCCTTCACTGGATACCTCTGAGACTCCATTACTGTCTTCTATCAGTCATTTATACACATTCCTAGCATCTCCTGAGCCTTCTCATGTCTAAACAGTCTCAGCTTTCTAAGCCTCTCCTCACATGACAGATACCCCAATCCCTTAATCATCTTCATGACCCTTTGCTGGTCCCAGTCCAGTATGTCCATGTCTCTCTTGTAGAAGCACAGAACTGGACCTAGCACTCCAGATGTGGTCTCACCAGGGCTGAATAAAGGGGAATAATCACTTTTCCTCGACCTGCTGGCAATGTTCTTCCTAATGCAGCGCAGGAGGCTATTGGCATTCTTTGTTGCAAGGGCACATTGCTGGCTCACACTCAACTTTGTGTCTACCAAGACCCTGAGGTCTTTTTCTGCCAAGCTGCTTCCCAGCCAGTTGGCCCACAGCATATACTGGTGCATGGGGTTATTTCTCCACAGGTTCAGGACTTTGCACTTTGCTTTGTTGAACTTTATGAGGTTCCTGTCTGCACATTTCTCCAGCCTGTTGAGGTCTCTCTGACCCATCTGGTTTATCAAGCACTTCTCCAAGTGTTTATATTTCTTTTCTTGTTAATCCCTGTGTTAAGATTTGGAAGTACAGTTAGATGATGGCTGTCCAGGAAGATTTAAACAACTTAAAAGAGAGAAACACCCAGATCAAAAGTGACGTAATATATTTTGAGTAGCAAGCATTTTAATTGAGTAAAATATATTTCTGGGTTGAGTTGAATGGCCAGTTAAGTGGAAGGCAGAAGCCAAGAGAATGAAACTACAAATAGCATTAAATAAAACATTCCTTACATGGCTATAAGCACACAACTCTTAACGCAGGTGAAATACAATGATGGTCATGGTAGAAACTTGTTTTCCAAATAATAACTTTCTGGAAATGTTTTCTTAAGCACATTCACTTGGAAATTTCTTCTGCAACTGGAACAGTTTCTATTTTGCAAAATGCTACAGGTGGATAACTTCTGAAACCTACAGTCTGTATCTGCCATGAACTGACAACTTCAGATTCAAATCTAAATCCCACTCCAAATTGGCAGACTGGTACTAACCTGTAGAATTACCCTAAAATGCTGACACTTTCAGACCTTTTATACAGAGCTGCCTGATTACCTGCTGGAATTCATTACATTTTTGAAACTTTGAAATGTTAATTGTTAAACTAAACCTTCCTTTCTAATAAGTTGAGCATGAGTTAAAGCCATTACTGACACTGTTGGGAAAAGAAAGCTTTATCAATTATTTCACTAATTTACGTTCCAATCCTGCACTGAAGCTTTCTGTGTTTAGCCTGGAGTGTTGCCACAGTAAAGAGCTGCAGAACTGATCTACTGCATTTTGCCATTGAGTTTTCCGTGTCTCCTGCAGAATTCCCTAGTTGAATGTGAAATCTGTTCTGCATTCAGCTTTAAAAAAAAAAAAAAAAAGAAAAGAAAAAAAAAAAGGACTATGGAGAATGCTAGTCACAGTATCCGGCTGGATACTTTCTATAATTACAAAGTGTGCTTGCTAGCATTCAGTTTCCTGCTGCCTGCTAAATGCTTTAAAAGCTAAATACTGGGATTTTTTTGTGTGTTGCTTTCCATGGTTTACAAACAAGAGAAACTTTAAGATGAGTTATGAACAATATAATTTTATGTATATACAATATTTAAATATTGTACAGACTCTTTCTTTCTACAGTGCTATTTTCTTGTATAAAAATGCTCTTTGCCTCTGTTGATTTCATTCAGGTGTTAATTTTAAATAACATAGTTTCTCAATCAGCTTCTGTAATTATAGGCTTTTGAAGATGGTAAGATATGAAATGTAAAAGGCTGATCTTATAATAATAGGAAAGAAATGTTGGTGTGTCAGAGAATACAACATTCTTCCTGCAATGCAAGTCATACCAGTTAAGCATATTACACAGATGCACTAGTACGTTGCTGGGATTTTCATTTCTTTGTTTCAGATGGTGACCATTCCGTCTCCAGCAGTTCATCATAATAATGGATGAATTCTCCTGTAAAACCAAGTTAAAAATTAGATTGTATGATCTGGATATACAGGTTCCTCACTAGCTTTTGAGGTTTTGTTAAGGATCTTTTCTAGTTTAAAAAAAAACAAACACGAAACTACCTTCCAAAGCCAGGCAACACTGTTTTATTGTAGCTGCAGGCAAGAGCCAGTCTCTGACTACCACTACCACAAGACAAAATCCTTAAAGAATAGGCTTCAGTGTCTTTGCATCCTATGTTAAACTGAATTGGTCCAGTTCTGCACAGATTTGTTTCTGGTGGCCTTAAGTTAACACAGAATTTGGTCTAATAAATGGTTGCAACCTCCCCCTCTCCCCTCTGAAGAGAAGGTGAACTTCAAGATCAGGTGGCCCATGATTTTTGTGGTGTTTTCAGCCTGTCTGCAGGGAATGCTAAGGGTAGTTTCTGCAGCTCTTCTGAAGCATAGTTCCCTGCACAGTAGTGATTCTCTGCCCTTTCTTATTCACCTTTTGTAAGATCCCATCTGGATCCAAGCAGGGGTTTCTTGCTGAAATTACTCTACTGTAACTGTAAAATGTGGTTGGCATATTTTTGCACTTCCTCATTCAGTCTGATGAGAGCACTATCAAGCTTATCTTTGCAGAGCACTGAGTACTGAACAAACTCCCAGCTGTCCTTGTTGCCCTCTTTAAATCTAAGAATGGAAAATTAGCTTGTCTCTCTAAGGAATTAGAATTGTAGGTAGAATATTATGCTGTGGTCTGTAGTCTATAACCCAGTTAAACAACTTTACATTGTAAGTGGCATGTGGATGCCCATTTTGATAAAGGATGTTAGGCTGTAAAACTAATATGAAATTTATTAGGAAATAAGTAATTTTTAGAATAGTAGTTCTGATACTTTTGCAGGAGGTTCCCTGCAGAGCACTTTTTTGGTAGGGGTTTCAGATGACATTGTGCAACTTGATGTTGAAAAGGCAAGGCCTGCTATCCTTAGGGAAAGCAGAAAGTCTTGGCAGAAGTTTCGCTCTAGGCAGCAGCTTGCAAGTTTGGGTCCAAGTTACTTAACTTTAGGCTGAAAATTAGCAGCTAATTGTGATGGAATGATTAATTGTGCTAGATTATGATAAATGTGCAGTGATGGTTAGGACAGCTTACATTGGTATGAATATACCAATATTTATATACAGGAGTTTTAATGCATTATTATGAGAAGGCTAATTATATATTGCAGAGATTTAATCGCCAAGATAAGCTGCATATTTATGATATGAAGTGGCTTAAGCGGATGAATAGTATAAAAGTTGTTGGGCATAACGTCACAGTACTCACCTGCTTGAAATAGTCTTAAACTATATTATAAAACCAACCATTGTGGTCTTGTTCACCTCTGTGCAAGATAAATTCAGATTTCACTGATGTTTGGAGCTGTTCACAACTTGTCTGGATTGTATCTTGAGTGTTCTTGTGTCTTCAATCATGTCAAATAAAATACTGTAAAACTAATTTTTCTTTTGGGGTGTTACTATTTTTATGAAAATGGCTATAAAAAGAAACCTAATTTATTATGAAAGTGAGAAACGCCAAGTGGTTATACTTGCATTTGGATGTTCCTTCATATGTGTAACTGAGCAAAAGTGACACCACCCGTATGTACTGCTTATGCGATTTCTTCAACCGCTGAGATGTGTGGACACCTAGAGTCTTTGCCAAGGGCTTGCAGGCCCCTGTGCAGCACACACAACTCTTCGACAAGAGGCTGCTGCATTTTTAGTTCACTTGTGTACTTTCTCGGGGGGTCCGTATGTGCCCAAGGTAGAAGTCCACTGCTGGTGATTACTTGACTTCCACCAAAGCTGGTGTAGCTCTGAGTAGGGTGTCTGTTGGAGTTAAGACAGAAAGACTTTGGACAATACTAAAAGCAGATCAGGTATTTTCTGTAACGATGCTCTGAGAGCGCCAGGAAATCAAATATAAAAATTGATATATCAAAGAGGACTGTGGTCTCTTAGGCCTTGTCAAAGGCTGGTTTATTGATAAAACTGTATTATCAGGCCAATAAGCTGGCCAATAACCAGGTATATTTGCATGAGAGTGTACGTCTTTATTGTGGGTTTCTAGATGTAGGAATGGTTAGTAAGGTCCAGCTGCACTGAAAAAAAACTTGCATAACGGTTTGTGCAATATTGTATTTTTCTGCTCCCCATTGCAGGCCACGTCCCTCTCGAATTTGGCAGCATTGGCACTAGCTATGGAGACGATTCAGTGGTGTGTGTGACCTTAGTGTACAATACTGCTCAGATGCAAAGATGAAGAGAATGAACTGAGATGCATAGCAGCCACTACACCCCAACTTCCACCTATTTGCTGCAATGAAGATGTTTTACAAGTGCTTTATGACTATAATTATAAACACCATCCTAATAGGCTAGGTACTGTATTTAACTTGTAATGAACTTGATTTCAGCTAAACATTCAATTAATGTTACTAGTACAATGGGAAATATAATTACAGTCTTCAGGGACACATTAAGAACCAAATTTTGCTTTCAGTGTTCTAGCACATTGCTCTGGTTTCCAGGGGAGTTTCATGTATGTGCATTCAGAATTTGGTCCTTTCACTGGACTTTTCTAAATCTTAAGGTTTTCTTATACGAGTGCATTTATATTTAAAGTTACAGCCCCATCTTGATAGGAAGGAGTTTGTATAAATTATTGGCTCTACCAAGAGCACATAAATACTTACTGAAATTTGCGGATGGTGTTTTCATGTTAGTAGCCGTGGAATAAAACAATTTATAAAACAACCTCTATGACAGCAGTGTCCAATTTTCCCAAAGAGGTTCTCTCCTTTCGGTTTCCTAAGCAGCTACATTAAACACCACCCAGGCATCTGTCTTAAAAACAATGGATTCAGAGTGCCCTTACTCAGTGCAAGAGCTGCCTGATTTTCAAGAGATGCAGCTTGGATAAATTGGTGAGAACTGCAGATGCTTTGTGTAACTGGGATTCAGGCCTGTTATTTGCCAATCTCATTAGGCACTTTTTTGTGCTTTTTTTCCTTCAAATTAAAGATCTGAAAGTGGGTATTCAAACAAAGGAAGAAGTTTGCACTACAGCCTGTGCAGTTCCACAGATGCAAAGATCAATTTCTTGAAGCAAAAACAGTCTTATGCCATCCTGAAAATGCATCACAGCAAATGTCATGAGTGCTGAGTAGCCTCTGGGGAGGTGAAGATGTTCATGGTGTATTTGTGATGTATGAGTTCATGAAAATTCTGTTTTCATACTTGCAACTTAACATGTGGACGGGCTCGTGGATTAAAAAAAAAGTAAGATGATCTCGGTATAACTAAGGGGGATGTCAAAAGCAGCTGAGCATATACCTCACTGATAATAAAGGGACTAAGTGCAATAAATTAAGTTAGTTAACTGCAAACATTTTTCTGCAAGCCAAGAAATTCTGTATCATCTTCTTTGTTTAACATAGAGTTGTGTAGGTGCTGGCTATAATTTTGAAGTAGTATCTATTTTCTCATTTTTCAGGGACTGTAATAATAGGGAAAAGTTTACTAGATGCTATATCCCAGGAGCACTGGCTTTGTGCCCAGAGCAGAAGTCATCGAACTAGGACAGAGTGTTCACTACCATGTGATGGCAAAAAATTAAGAACTTGGTAGATTGCAACTGCTATGATCCTTCTATCAGTGTCCACAGGTGAGCTTACATAAACATGCAGAAATGAAAAATACAATATAAGCTTACTCCAGGAATATTGTGTGCTGCAGCAGAGCCAACAAGTAAAAGGAGGACAATACTTTATTGAGTGTAAGGAAACCGAAGGTATCGGCTGAAGAGGTGTGTAACTAGGATTTGGATGTGAGAGGATGGAGGCACTGGTGTGCTCCAGCAGTAACTGAAAATCAGGCAAGGTTTCAAAGTAGAAAGGAGTGGTGAGACTGACAGCTGTGAATGCCAGAGTTTGCTAAACCGTAGTAATGAAGGAGTTAGAAAGGTGTCACTCTCTTTCCTGAGGACAAGGAGTATTTCCTTCCCTCTGAGGAATAAGCTCTGCACCTGCAGTAGGAACTTCCGTCTGCCATCAGCTGATAAGAGCGGACACCAGACTGAACATATCCTCTTCCTCTGTAGTACAAAGAGCAACCTCAGTGCTGACCTGATGCTTCCCCCACACAAGTACACTGCATACTTTACATGTGCCATCACTGCGTATTTGCTAACACATACCAAGGTTGCAGTTAAAGCACTGCAGTAAAATGTATTGTTCACAGAACTTTTTATCTAGTGAAATTCTTAATAGATCTATTTTCTCAGCCCGTTCGCCCCTGGGGACACACACACACACTTCATCTAAATTACTGTTGACTCCTCAAACTGAGTGGAGTTGAAGGAAGTTAACTGTGAGCAGAAGTGAATCCAGCAGAAAAGATGCTGGTCCTGCATGACATCAGCAGGGGTTCCTGTATTTAAGTGTGTTTTTTCCATGAACAACATTACAGCATCCTCCTTCAGATAATTTTCTCCCTATGTTCCTTGTGTAAGCAGAGGTCCCAGATGGCGGTAGTATCTGCAGGGTGTTGGGAACACACAGCTAGCTGCCTTGTCCATGAAAAAGTCCTTAGCAAGTAGTACATAGGTGGGCAGGAGAAGAGATGTTTTGTCAGCTCAGGGCAACAAGGTCAGCATTTAAGTCTGATAATTGTGTAAGGCATTTGAAGAATCAGGTAACACGAATAAGGGTGTTCCAAAACACATTTAAATTAATTTTGTAGTTATTTTGTTTTGTCTTAGCGGTGAGACACATGAGATCAAAGATCAGAAAGTACCACACACTTACAAAAGGTGCTATAGGACTGAGGGCACGTTGCCAAAATACACTGATCACATCCTACAGAAACATCTATCATTTCTCTCCTTCAGTCAGGTAGTATATAGTATTAATTATGGCTTTAGATTTTTTTCCCTTTTTTCTTCTCTACCTCTGTGCAGACATATCCAGTATTTTTGCTGGCTGCAATTGCAGCTGTCAGAGCATCACAGGAGATGCATGTAGCTGGAAAGGACCTCGGACATCTCACATAAAAGGAGGACATCAGACATATCTCACTGTCCTGCTGCAAAACAGTTCTGCCTAAGCTACTCCCAACTTTGGTTTAATCTAGTTTTAAACCTCCTGATACTGCAATGGTGCTATCTGCCTGGGCAGTTTATTTGTGTTTTGCTGTCCTCACCTTTCTAAAGTTTTACATAATGTCAACTCTGACTCTTGGTGGCTGTCCTACCCCTAGAGAACATGAGAACATTTCATCCTATTCCTGCTCTGACAGCTTTTGACATATCTGAAGACTAGTTTCATGCTTGCCCTGAATCTAATTCCCTAATTAAACCCCAGGTCTTTCAATCACATTTTATAGACCTGTGATCTTTTTTACGGCTCTGTTGGGAGCTTTGAAGATTAGACAGGGATAGAGTTAATTTTCGTCATACTAGCTAGTATGGGGCTATGTTTTGGATTTGTGCTGAAAACAGTGTTGATAATTCAGGGATGTTTTCATTACTGCTGAGCAGTGCTTACCCAGAGTCAAGGCCTTTTCTGCTTCTCACCCCACCCCAACAGTGAGGAGGCTGGGGGGCACAAGGAGTTGGGAGGGGACACAGCTGGGACAGCTGACCCCAACTGACCAAAGGGATTTTCCGTATGGAACAACATCCAACAGTGGATGCTAGTTTCTTGCAGATTAACATCTCATTGTTGGAAGGACATTTGGAAACCGATGCTGAAGTCATTCTGTGTGCCCATACATGGAGGACTTGTGTTGTGCACATCCCATTACAAAACAGAAAGCCCTGGAGAAGCATCAACAAACAATGAAATGTGATGTGAGTAGTTGAGGCACATTGTGGTTTTGACTTTTGCAAACATTGATTAAAGGCCTTCTTGTGTGCAATCTGAAGAGTGCGTGTTTAAACTTTAGGAGCTTGTTACGGTAGTTAATATTATATTAGCTGGGTGTATTTTTGATAAATTGCACTTATGAGATAACCACAAATCATGGTTATGAAACATACTGTGAGTTTTGCACTCATTTTGCTTTTAGAATTTGCATCATTAAAGCATTTTCCTTGAACTCCTATACTGTGGAAGTTCTGATAAACTACTTGTGCTTTACTGACCTGAAGTGTGTTGAGCTTTTCAGCTACATGAAACATGCTGCAATGAAAAACTTCAAAGAGGGTGAGAAATCTCTTAACTTCCTGAATGACTTGCTGGGGAAGTTTAGGCAGGATACATTGAGCTTTTAACCGTGAATTTAAAATGCAATAAAATACTCCAACTGCAGAAAACCGGGCTCCACTCTGAGGTTAAAAACTAATTTCATCTGGTCATCACCCCTACTTTTGACTAGGTGTCAGCACCTCTGGTCTTTAAATCTCCCTTACACACCTCCGGTCATAAAAATCCCCGGCTCTTCTTATGTGGCTGTTACGGGACAAACCGTGCTTTGGTAAACAAGGATCTAAATGAGTGTTGGAAGACAGTGCTTTAGACTTGGTCACTTAATTGCTGTTTTACTCAGAATTGATGGGTGTGGAAGAATCACATGATCTCTTGGTAGATTCCCAGTGCTCCATCACCTAAATTTATATGACTGGTATGATGCCAGCAATGTATGGTATGTAGCACTATTTCCTCTCTGCTTAACTAACTGACTGAGAAAGCAGAATTGCTGTAAACAATAAAACAGCTCACTGTAGTGCAAACTCTGTAATACAAAATTTGTTTCATCTGCCCTATTCTACTTCTCCACAAAGGTGAAATGAAGCATTTTTCACACTGTCTCCATACCCAAAAGCCTTCACATGAACAAAGAAGATTACAGAATTGATATGAGCATCTTGGTGTGCCCAGAGAACCCCAAAAGATCTGGCCTATAGATATGCATGGTCTGCAAATGCAGTCCTGGTTGGGGGTGACAGAACAGCTGGACCTGTTTTGGATACCAAAGCAAAGCAAAAACAACTGGTGAAACTCCTCAAATTTATTGAACGCTTCTAGGGGGCCTTTTGTGTGTTAAGTTATATTCATCTTCCCAGAGTACTATTAGCATATTCACCTACATTTAAATAATTAATTTTCTTGTTACACGCCAACTCTTAATTTTTTGTTCTTTCAAAATTATTGAAATCTGTGACAAGAGGTAGTGATACCAGGAAACGCTTGGTTTCTGGTTTGTTAATCAATTCCATAATATCTCATTCTTCACAATTGCTTTATTTAATAGCACCAATTTCTGCTTTCAGGTCTTGACTTCCCTGTTAAGCATTTAAGTTTCAGAATTTTTTTTAATCTTTTAACCTTTATCCCTTTGAATTTTTTTTTTCTCAGCCTATAATTTATTATACAGTCTCCTGTCAGAGGAGGAGGTAGACTAGGTGATTTTTACTGTATTGCAAATTATAATTATTATCGTTATTTGCATTAGTAATGGATTCATTCTTATCACTGAAAACAATTCCATTATCTGATCAGACAGTTACCTTCACACTGTCCGTGATCATATATTTTCATTAGGCACCTCTTTCTCTGTGGGTCAAAAGGAGAATTATTCTTTGGTGCAGTCACTTTGCTCTTCACTTTTAATGTTTTCCTTGGTTAAAAAGAAGTTTTTCATCCCCTACAAGCGCCCTTTGCAACAAAAATATGCTCCTTTCTGCTGCCATGTCATCATCCCTTCAGACCCAGCAAGAAATGTCACATCACTGCTATGAGCTGCCCTTCAATGTCCTTTCTGTCGCAGCCGCCGGGAGAGGGTTTGTAGTTCAGGTTCAGTGGGAGGAACTGAGAAGCTGATTTTCATGGCCCAGCAAAGACATTTTGAGTCCTTTTTTGGATTAAAGCAAAGACTTGAGGGTCTACAGTCTAATGAAGTGGAGAAACCTCCTTTCCCAAGCCCTCCCTCCCCACGTTCTGTGGGAGACGTGGGTTTGGAGAAGGATGATTGCAGAGTGAGGGTGCAGAGGGAGCAAACGCATCCTCCTCTTTGACTCCCTGCTAAACTTAGTGTGCCTCTGCAGGGGTATAAAACAGTCAGATGGCACCAGTTTCCAAACTGCCAGCAAAGGGGAGATGAGAAAGGTTGGAGAGAGATGTGAGGTCTGGCCACAGACCCTCCTTGAGGAACTGACAGCAGCCTTGGTGAGAGCTGAAGGTGGTGGAGAACTTCTTTTCACACTTCTCTCCTGTTGATTTTTATTCCCTCATCAAATGAGAGATGATTGGTGTTTGAGTAAGGAATTAAGGACAGTAAGGAGATGGTTGTCAGTCTAAAACAAGAGATTGGGTTTATTTTTAAGCAGCTCCTTTAGAAGTTTCTGTAGCCCGACTCGGGCTGTGGTCAGCAGACACAGCGCTCCATGTTCAGAGGAGGGCATGACTTCTGCTCTTCCATCATCACAGGCAAGACATACACATGCTCACTGTATATTTTGTATCCTGTGTAATTAAGGTGATAACTATATTCCTCCTCCATGAAGAACCTCCTCTGAGTAAGAAATGGTACCGCTCTCACGGGAGACCTCACTTTCCAAAGAGGATAATCAACACTCCCAGGGGAATCCAGACTCTGAAACTGCACACCCCAAACTGAGGCACCCAAGCCACCAGTATTGTTCATTGCTGCTGTTTTTAATGAGAGCAAGTGAGACTTACATTTATCTAAACTTATATGCAAAATTATAATAAGGCAAATTATTATGAAAAAAAGTGCATTGCTTTGGAGGTTTAGATCCCCTTTTTTTCCCCTTCACCTCCCTAATTGGTTTGCTGTGAAGCAATTATCCACTTAATGCAATTAATGGTAAGATTTTTCATAGGATATGTACCGCAACAATAATTACAAGGGCCATAGCACAAAGAGGGACTTGAATGCAACTTTTGTCTTTGGGTCTCACATAATATATGTCTTCAGTGCACTAGCAAGTGTAGTAGCCACTCAGTTGTTATTGTGTAATTGAATACAACATTTAGACTAATTTAAAGAGTACTTTGCTTCTCCTTTCTGTTTGTATACAGGCACAATTTAGAAGTAAGTGTCATGTAGGCCATGATTAGTATTTTTTCATTTAGGGCTGTGGGAGCATCACATCGACCTTCTCCTTTCTTCCTCTGCCCCCTACTGAAGCCTTCTGTTTTGACTGATTAAGAATGCTGATACATTTTACCCTTTCATTGTCTTCAAATTTGAGAGGGTTTGCAGAGGAAAAAAAATGGGTATCTGAACTTATTATATAATTTCTTTGGCAAAAGATGGTATTTTCTTCAAGTAAATATCTCTTTTGTCAAAGAAACTGTTTCCAATTTTTATAAGTAACAAGATGTTAACAAGTTTAGCCTTGTTTTTTTCACAGTTAAATAGAACCATACAGAGTATATATTTCTGAAGTATGAGGGTGTGGCAAAATAGCTTGTGATTTACACTCAGATTAAGAACAAAATAGCCTTCAGGCATAACATCATAAAATTCCTATTTGCAACCTCTGAGGACACATCCCAGAAAGGTATGGAAATAAATACACGTACATAACACTGTCAGCTGTGGCTAGGTGATGAAAGCTCTAATATGACAAACTAGATTAAAAAAAACCTCAAGAGGTTCAGGAAGGAGAATTCATCAATGCCAAATTAAGATACACTCAAACATTTCTTGAAAGATAGAACCTCATTATCCTACTGATTTATGGAGCAAAGTAATGACTATAGACGGCATTGTCTAAAGACAACAATGAGCACTGCTATATCTCAGTAATAATTAGAGTCACATGAAATCTTCTTTTTTTTTTTTAATTGTTCTCAGATAATTTGTAATACAGGAGAGAAATACATTGCACATGGCAATCTAAAATGTAATAAAAATACGTGGCCCAAGTTGCTCTCATATTTAAAATTCTGATTGCAATGCTGCCCACCAACAAAATAATAGTAATTTCTGGCAGGAATTATAAAACCTAAACTACAGCACAAAGTGTTGTTCACCAAATTACTCATTCCATATCCACAATTATAGCCCATTTTTTTCTTATGCTGATAACAAAAGATACATTCTAAGATCTGTGCTGTGTTACTCTTCCTTTAATAAAGAAAGTGAGCTTTTCAAAAGCTACAAAATCGTGCAGATAAAAATCAAAACATTTCTACATTTAAAGATTCAATCAAAGACTTGCCACGAATGGTGTGATATTAAAGTTTAAAAAAATAATCAATTTAGTGTGTATTTTTGAACATGATTTGTCACAAATAGCATTCCCAATAGATAAGAATGATTATATGGTAAAGAGCGTAATTTATATATCTCGAGCACTATGCTTTTGTCACCGACATCGTTAAGGAATTTGACACGTTTGCAGGAGAACAATATATGTCAACTGAAATATATACCAATTAGCCATAAATGGGACACTGAAATGAATGATGCATGTGCATGCTATACTTACAAGTAATAACATGTGGTTTAAAGTCGCTTGCGTTTTCAAACAAGAATTCTTTTTATGTTGTCATTTAAAAAATCTAATATTTCAAAAGGTCAGGAATAAATAGCACCATTAGCATTAAAAGCTAGCTAAAGGGAAAGTAATTTGTTGTTCATTTAACATTGCGTTTTATGTAATAGCTTTGTAAAGTGTTCAGGGTGGGGGGGAGAGATTTTACTCTGCTAAAACAAGATGACGGCAGCTCCAGTTCATTATTAAAAGGAGATTTTTTATTATGCTATTGTCAACTTTAACATCTTGATTCTGTTATGTGTTTGTTAAAATTACATGGGCTGCTGAAGTGGCTATGGCAAAGGATAATGCAGAGAATATCATGACTGTCAAAACAATTGTGTAGGCAAGAATCTGCTTATACTAAGGTAAAGGAACAAAAGACAAAGGAGAAACCCTTCTGCAGTGTTAGGAAGTTAATAACCCTGTTGAGGTTTCCTCAGCAGGAGGTACTGAGATCAGGAAGCCAAATTCTAGAAGAGACAAACAGTCAAGGCTGAAGGAAGCAGGCGATGTCAAAGGGACGCGGGGTACATGGAAACCCAACATCACATGCCAGCTCCCGTGTCTATGGCTATGCATCCTCTGAGTAAACCCATAACTGTTTATCGCCCTGGAGAGGGGATGTGTGTTTCTCCATGGACTGGATGACATGAATGAAGTGTGAAAGCGTGTAGAGTCCTGCGGCTGGATCCTCTGCCTCCTGCACAGCCGTGGCCATGCAGCTGCGGAGAGCTGAGAAAGGCTTTGCAGGAGCAACCCAAAACTGGATTTATCACAGCCTGATGCAGGACAAACAATTAACATCCTTGAAATTATTAAATCTTACCCTCTTATTCTACTATAAGGCTGACCACAGATGGGAAAAACTGGAGCCAAAATAAGTGTTAGCTTATACCCCTCATGGACAGTGTAGGCTGGGGAGAAGACACAGAAAGCAAACTTTGCTGTGCACTTGCTGCTGCCATGAGGAGCTGCACAGGGAGAGAAGCAATGTAGTGAGGGGAAGATGCAAGTAATATTGTCAGGGTGAAAAACATCCATTTTTCCCTCTTGAGAGAAGTTGGACAAGAAATTGGCGTAGCAGTTTACTACCCCACACATCTATGACAGCACAGCAAGCGGTGTCTCCTTTACTAATTCATGTATTTATTCCCTGTTATCCTCCTAAAGCCAAGGTTTCAGGGACTCAGAAAACAGTGATTCTCCACATCAAAATTTGGTTCGTACTGTGCTCCTGGGGCAGCACAATTGGGTAGTGACTTTTAATCTGGGCAAGAAGCACAAGTGCAGTTTAGTTTTTAAACATAAAAGCAAGCCTGCACATCTCTGACTAAAACTGAAATTGCCAGGGCATATTCTTTTCAGTTAGGTTAAACCAAGGAACAGTTTGGTTTTCCCATAAGGAACTTGTTCCAGCTCTGAGCGTGCCCACAGGTTGCCAATCTTCAGTGCTGATGGTTCTTTTTCTACTCTTTACAGCCCCCTCTCCCTCCCATCACCCTGCGAGAGCTGGCAGAATGCACTGAATTAATCAAACTGCTTTTTGTTCTGTATTAGAAAAGTAAAGTAGTGCTCCAATACAGAATAAATTGGTTTCCACCTCCACCACTGCAAAGGGAATCCGAAGCCTTGCTAGGGGGTTGATGTCCTTCAGGACAAGACATTCTGGGGGAGGAAAGGCCAGACAGAGAGGCAGAAAGAGCAGAGTGCCCCAGTCTGGGGAACCTCAAGAGAAACTGGTGAAGACAAAAGGTCCCAAGGAGCAGTAGATCTCTAGGCCCCAGCAGTTCCGTGGTTTGTTTCAGTGAGGATGGGGTTCCCCTGGCAGCAGAGGAGAAGCAGCAGCAGGCTGAGGGAGCCGAGACAGGATTACGTACGACAGAGATTAATTTGTGAACTATCCACACTTCAGCTGAATGTGTTTATCAAAAAGCAGGGAAAAAGTGACTCCCTTATTGCATTACCTGTTTTGACCTCATCATCTGGCAGTTTTGTTCAAGGCTGAGGGCCAGGATATGGGATTTCAGGACACTTTGGTGATTGTTCTGATTATAAGCATTTTAGTGAAACTTCATTAACATTTGAAATTTCTTCTGCAGCTTTCTTAGATTCTCATTCTGTCCAGATTATATGGTACAAGCTTAGTTCAGCATTAACACACCAGAACACAATACCAGTTCTCCATCATGTTCACTGTTCCATCTCTCACAGGTAATTAAAATTAAACTTCTGTCCTCATTTTGTAACCACTCACCCTCCTATCTCTGTTTCATCTTTATCTCACACTAATTCTGGGTTTAGCCTTCAGTTTAAGAACATCAGCTTCCTTAATCCTCTCATAGAATCATAGAATGGTTTGGGTTGGAAGGGACCTTAAAGATCACCTAGCTGCAACCCCCCTGCCGTGGGCAGGGACACCTTCCACTAGACCAGGTTGCTCAAAGCCCCATCCAGCCTGGCCTGGAACACTGCCAGGGATGGGGCAGCCACAGCTTCTCTGGGCAACCTGTGCCAGTGCCTCACCACCCTCACAGTGAAGAATTTCTTCCTAATATCTAATCTAAATCTGCCCTCTTTCAGTTTAAAGCCATTACCCCTCGTCCTATCACTACATGCCCTTGTAAAAAGTCCCTCCCTAGCTTTCTTGTAGGCTGCCTTTAGGTACTGGAAGGCTGCTATAAGGCATCCCTGGAGCTTTCTACTCACACGCAGTTTCTCTTGGTACTGCCCAGGAGCCACACTCCAGATTCTGTTACCTGCCCCCTTTCCTCCCCTTGTCTGAAATTATTTTTAAACAGGCTGAAATCAGGGGGATTTTTCAACAGGCTTTGGCTCATTCATTCCTAAAGCTACTCTAAAAATTCTGTCTATAGAGAGGTATCCATAGACTTAACCCCCACCTCCCAAACCAGCAAAAAAACCCCAACACACATCACCAGTATTAGAACTCCAGTGACCGCAGACTCCAGTGTTTTATGCATGACTAGCTTTTATTGGTAGCAAGGTTTTGGGCATCCGTATGTGCTGTTAGCAAGCAGTAAGAGTTTGCAGAACATCCTCCCTCACTGTCTCGGAACCACAGAAACGGAATCTGAAGAAAAAAAAGATACAAGTGCCTTGAGTTGTCAACATTTGTTGAGATTATATAAGTGGATTTGTTTTAATATAAGTAACCTGGTTTGTCATTTGACACAACTGAACACAACATCCTTTGAGCTCCTAAGTTTGAAATATTACTGCTAGGGAAAGCACTGAAGGACTGTATTCATTCTGGTTCACTGCCTGCCTTCCTTTAGTTTTAGTTTCTTTTTTTTCCAGATTTTGTGCTACCATCACTATGTAGATTGTCACAACTACTTGTGCAAAGGCCATGAGTCAACAGAAGAGTGAGGGCCTCTCTACAGGTGTACGCTTTGTCAGCAATGTGCTTCGGTGAATAGAAACTACAACAGGACTTAGGACCTCTGCTTAAAGGTAATGCTGCTGGGCTGTAATCATTTTGCTTTGCTTGAAATTGTTTCCATCTCCCATGTTGTCTTTTAAGTGATGGCATTTTAACTATGAATTTGTATATGGGTCTAAAACATATACTCTACCTCCTCTTCCAGATACCCAGTCGTGGGGTGGATAAAATAAAATAACTGATCAAGCAAATGAGGGAGTTTGTTTTAAAACGTCCAGGAAAATGACTAAAGCTGGATCAGTAAATCATAATTCTATAACCTGAACATCCAAGCCATATTCCACAAAGTCTAGAGAAATCAGTTTTAGCCTCTCTCCCTCAACTTTATATGTAGCCTTTTAAGTGCAGCTTCCAAGTATTAGCCTTGCTCATTGGAGGGATAGGCTTATTATCACTGTCCTCTTTTATCAATTATGATCTCAGGGACCATCAATATCAATGGAAAATGTCTGCTGGTTCCAGCTGACAGTGAATCAGACGTCCTAATGCAAGCTCAGGCACAGATAACCTATTCTTGTGGACAGTAGGAGCCTGGCAAGAATGATGCTGATAATCCAAGCCATGGCTAGTTTTTCTCACCCAAAGGGTTATACAGGAAGTTTGCTCTTCTGAAGCCTAGAAATATTTTAAGTTTTTCTTTGAAGTTATTTAAGGCAAAGAGTTGAAGTAGTAGTGAATTGAACTATGAAGGAACAGTGTCTTAAAAGGAAGGAAATAAAAGGTTTTCTTGAGAGTCTTTTTCTTTTAATGCTTTAAATAGCTTTTCTTGTGAAAATGCTTTCACCCCACATATAATTTTGTCACCCATATTACCGAGTAACTTTCAAGATTTTCACAATGCATATACTTACTCTTTTCCATTTTCTCCAGATTGTACTGTGATAGTTGCAGCTCCTAGTTTAGGAAAAGTTGGATTTAACTGGTTGTTGTTCCAAAGAAATTTAACTTTTGTAACTGTTCCAACATTAACTTCTGCATCAATGAAGTTTGTGTAAGTGTTGGCTGGTTTGAGGGTTCCCCTGTGAAAAAATAACATTTTATGGATGTGAGGCATGCTAGCATTTAATATGAATTACCAGTCCTGTTAACTGATTGGCTGTGGTAGCAAGTGAGTAGAAAGTTAACAGAGAGACAGTATTTAGCTTATAATATAGTAACATCATTATTGCCCATTTTCCAATGTAATTCATCCCAAATCAGTGTTTGTCAGAAGCAGCAAAGGCAGGTAGGCCTGATATGCCGCAGTCACACCTCACAATGAAGACCCAGTTACAGGACAATCCCTGTGGAGAAGGTAGAGCTTGCTCCCTGTTGCTTATGTAGGCAGGTTTTTTTGCACATAAATGAAGTTTTCATTTAATATTAATTAATTTATATGATACAGATGTTGCATTTTTGGGGGTTGGCCAAAAGGATTATCTACCAGCTGCTCAGCCCTGCTCTCTAGCAGAGATTCCCACACTTGCAGCACCGTGGCTGAGTCAAATGTGCATCTGCTCTTGGGTAACCGTAGTTTTAATCTGGCTACTCATTTCACGCGCATCAAAGCTCTAAATGGCAGCAGTTTGAGACCGGTAATGGCTTCAGCTACTACATCTCACTGAATATGAGCCAATGCTTCTCTGATCCTCTCCTTTGCCCCCTCCCACCCCCGTGCTCTGAAGGTGAAGGGCTACTTCCTTAAATTTACTCCTGCTGTATGAAGTCAAGAGACATTTGAATGTGTGATGCCTTTATCACTGCAGAACTGTTATTGTAGACACGACCTGAGAGATACAGGGAGCGGGCGGGGGGGAAGCAAAGGACCCGGCAGAACCACCCAGCAGAAACCTCTACTGTTTTAACAAGCTTCATGAGAAAGACAGGATTTTTATTCCTTCCCCTAGCTTTGCACTTTCTCATTCAACCGCCTTCAGAAGATGATATTTACTCTCCTCCATATTAAAAGGCTTATGGTAGGGGAAGTAATGAGAGACAGGACAAAATCCCTTTGCCTTTTTGTTTCTTTACTGGATCCACAGTGGTGCCTGGTAGGTTAGAGCAAGATTTGCTGAGGAAAATAAAGTTTACTTCCAGCAATTGAATTGACACAGGCCCTGCAAATGGCAGCTAGAGAGTGCTGGAGTGCATTCAGTACTGGCAGACTCATCTCAGGTAAATGCATGGATGCCAGCAAACTGGGATCAGCTCATAGCAAACACCTGCTGCCAAGTGTGAAGATGCAAAGCCCTTCTTGGAAAAGTGGAAGTGACATAGTTGTCAATAAACAAAAAACAAAACCAAAAAATAAAACCCCAAATCCACATCAAAATACCTTCTCCCTATTTTTCAACATTTCAGGTATTTCAGTTGAAACAAACAAGAAAAATGCAAATAAACAAAACCACATAAGGCAAGCAAGCAGCTTCAGTGTAAGCAGGCAAAGTTATGAGCAGTAAAAAAATAGATTTTTATATGGTAAATCATGAGGTAACTTTAGCTGTAAGCAGCTGTGGCAGGAACATTTTACAAGCCTGTGAAAGACAAAAAGATAAGAACTCCACTAGTGTAGGTCCAAGCAAGACCTTAGTGGGACAGCAGACAAGTGACATCAAATTCTAACATTTTAAAATCCTGCATTCTAACCCTCTCCCTTCAAATGTAAAGCCAGAGTGAGCAAACTGTCGCTGCATTTACATCGGGGTAGAATTTTACCTCTAAAATAAGACCAATTTAAACAGAAATATTAATTAAAAATATGAATTAAATGTTCTAGAAGAGAAGTTTCTTTTCTATTGAATTTTTAACTTACTTGATGATCTGATGCTGCCTTGTGTTCCCACCACTTCCATACAGGGCAATATTTACATATCCTTTTATTTTACTCCTTCCAGAGAGGGTCACGGTTACTTTGTACCTCCAAACTACACAGAAGAAATACAGTAAGTTAGATTGTACCCAGGGAGAAACAGTCTCCAAAATATCAAGTGGTGCCTTTTTTTTCAGTCTGTACACTGTAGTTGAAAGAAAAGAAAATTATCGCTGTCCTTCACTTTCAGCTCAAGGCTACATCACAGGCTGTCTGGACTCAAAGGGGTTAACACAATGCTCTCACACGTTAATCTTGGTGCTTGTTGTTCTTCCTTGGGTTATAACTATGCAAAACAAATACAAAACACCAGCAAGTCAGATCTGTCATTATGCCCTAATGAGATCAACTTGAGAAATGGGTAGACATTTGTGTTACTTTCTGGGAAGAAATAAAAAGCGCTAGTCCATAACATGGTAAACACAATGTAGACCTCAGCATTTTGGCCATGAAGGTTTTCATATACAGTGAACTTGGAAAGAAGGAGGTGTTAGGAATAAACACTGATACATACCAGAATATAAGCAGTGTAGAAGGAGTGTAAAAAAATTCTGAAGCTCAAGGAAAATAATTTTTGTGGGTGGGAACTTTCTTTGAGTGTGCAATTAGCAAAAGCGGCTGTTCCCCCTCTGATTCTTGTTTACAAAGGTGAAGGAAGAACAGTCTTGTGAGAGCTGACATTTAGGATAACTGAGGTTGTAAAGGAGGTCATCTCGTCCATCCACTTCTCAAACAAGGCCAGTTATGATCAGCTTGCTCTTGGCCTTTGTCAAATGGAGTTTTGAACATCTCCAAAGATGGCGATTTCCCAGCTTCTCTGGGCCCCTCTTCCTGCATTTAACTACTGTCATTGTGACAGTAATTTTCATACTATTTAATTAAGAAATTCCCTTGCTGCAACTTCTGTGAATTGCCTAACCTTTCTCCTTGCACATTGTAGTGCAGTCCACTAAACATCTCCGTGACCTCCACTAGACTCTATAGTTTGTCAGTATCTTACTTGTACTGGAGGGCCCAAAATTGTGCACTAGTGTTGGAGCAAAAGAGAAAAAGGCATGAAGGATTGAATAGCCACTGCACTGCTATGAGGTCTGTTCATCTGTTAAAATTAATTGTAAAACAGGAAAATTAAAAGGGTTGTTTACAAGGAGTAGGTATCAATGGAAGGAATTGAAACTCACGAGCAAAATCCCTGGCTTCTCCAGTATTCAGGTAAAGTTTCAGGAAATTGTTTTTAATTTTCCCTTTGAATTTATCTGCAAAGTGACCCATATTTGGACATCCCTCTCGCGGGCAAGGGAAACAGGTTTCCTATTGAAAACAAATATATCTATTAATAAAATTATCCAGCCAGCCAAGCCAGCCAAGAAAAAAAAAAATTAGTCATAGTACTTATTTTTAACATACCCACCTAACTGGCCCCGTACCACAGCAACAACAAATTTGAAGTAACACTTTCTGTGACTTAAGAAAGATCATATAAGCTAGACAAGTTTCTCAAAGGCTCTGATTTTTCAGGGCTCTATGGTTTTTTTCATGCCATTTAGCTCAATCCAGCCACATCAGTGACATCCTTGAGTAGTCTTGAACTGGAGCGGGGAGGAGGAGGTGTCCTTCCCAGCAACTGATGAGAAAGAATTATGTCTCCTCATACCTTCAGGTTGGGTCAAGAAAAGCTTTGTCTTGAAAACAAAGCTCATTTTTGTCATGAAAGCAGTTTTCTACTATGGTGACAGAAGCAGGTAGTCACCTTCTCCCAAAGTGACCTGAGAAGTGTCATCTCTATTACCTGCTTAGAACGTGTAAAGGTCAATCTAAGCACTATGTAAGTTTATACCTCTGTCTGTAGGATATGACAAGCCCGTTGCCTCCCTGCTACTCTTGGGCTGTAGCTCCCCATCTCCCAGTCTGGGACAGGGAAGGGCTTCCTGACCTTGGTCCATAAACCATTGTGCTTTGTCCCTGAGGCCATCTTAAGTCACCAAAGTACTTTGATCATGGACTGACCCCATCAGGTCATCACATATTATTTTCCTTCTTGTTGTTTTGAAAAGAAGACATTTAAGCTGTGTTTGAAAGCTCATCTGCTACAGTATGGGATTCTGCTCATTGCTGTTTGATAAGTACATTTGGTGATTACAGGGACAGGCTCTTCTCCTTACCTCTTCTACAGCTTGATGCAGCAGAGCAGGCCTGCAGAAGCCACGCTAGCTCCAGTAGTACCTCAGGGCTGTCACACCAGCACAGAACGAGGGATGTCCCTGTTTGTTGTTGCCTTTTTCTACTTTGACCCATGTCAGCTGAACGAGGTATAATACTTTAGGCTGTCTGATACTTCTCTTACAGATGCACTCATTGGGTGCAAGCTAGCATAAATAAATTGAATTTCAGATGTATAGATAAGAGACACTATTTTTGATATGGTCCATCCTGAGGCTCTGAGAAATACTTACTGTTTCAAAAACATCATATGAAGCACAAGGATAGCCTAGAAATCCATCAGGGTAGATAATACTGTCAGAGTAATACTTGTAACTCCGCAAATGATTGCAAGCCACAAAGTCCCGAGTTCCTGTGAAAAGATGCTCCCAGGTTAGTTCTCCCTTTCTGTTACCATTCGAGGAAAGACACTGGCACAGCCCTTGCCATGTCATTGGGATACATCGTTCCTCCTCAAAAGCCTCATCACAATTCTTGGAGTATCAAACGTAAGGGTTGAAGCTTGCTCTCGCAATGAATTGATGCTCTAAGGAATGTCACTGACTCAACAGGTATAAAATGCAAACTTGAAATGCTTTGTGGAGCCCAACTGTGCAGCTCAGCTCAGCTCAGCCCCTCCTCTTCCCTCACAAACACTTATTCAAGCAATCTGACCGAGTTTCACAATAGAAATGAGAACTGCATGAAGCAGGTCTTTTGTAGGCAACAGTGACATTACCATAACAAAAGAAAACCAAATGAAAAGTATTTAACAGTGAACTTCCTAGGGCAATGCCGATTTGCTCCAGCTGAGGACTTCAAAACAAAATTATTATTATTGGGGGGGGTGCTTAAGGGAGGGAGACTCTTAAAATTAAAATAATGAATATATTATTTTCCTTTGTGTTGCCTTTATTTTCCTGACTTTAGGTTAAAAAGAAGATCATATACAACACAGTTATTTCTTTGTGCCTTAATTCCCCATTATTGATAACAAGTTTATTAAAAAAAAAAAAGAAGAAAAAAAGAAAAAGTAATGCCTCTAGCTGCATTGAATAAAAACTGGAGAAAATGGCTAGTCATCACAAATAAGTTCATGGATTCTCAGAGTTTAAGGTGTTTGCAGTAATGTAGGAAAGAGCTCAGATAATATACTGAAAAATCTCTACAGCAGAAATCTTGGGTTTTTCTTTTAATGTTATGTACAATTAAACTTTATAAGGAAATTTTCTAATATTTAGAGCTTTTATTAGAACCATGTAAAGCAACAGAGAACAGTCTACTTGAGCAGTTATGTGCCAATCTTTTTTTTTAGCTGACTAAAAATAGACACAATGATGTTGCTTTAATGCAACCCAGATTATAATAGGTAATTAAAAAAAAAAATTAAATTGCTCTATCTCAGAAGAACTGCAGCTGAAGATACCCTAACAGAAATAGCTGTGACCATCATTGCCCTGCTCCACCCAGTATTGCTGCTGGGCAACTAAATAGAAACAAAGTGAAATGTGTTGTTACAGACCCTTCAAAATTTTTGGCACAGTTTCAGTAACTTTTGTTTCTGCTGTAAAATACTTTAGAGGAGGCATATTTTCCAGAGGCAACACCTTTGTCTTGTTTATTTTTGAATAAGCTTTGGGAAATAGTGTGTTTTGAGCATATCAACAGTTTCACTGCACTCTGCAGCTGCCATTGCTGATGAGCACACCAAAAACTAATACAGAACACCTGAACTAAGAAAAGTTAAGTCCTTACATTGTGAGGGGTGAGCTTCCCCTGAATTTGTAATGTAATCAACACACTTACCTTCCCAGATGCCATCGAGATCTACAATCTGTGAAACAGGGTTCTTCCCACACCCTGGCATTTGCTTTCCTCCGTTTGGGTAAAAGTCAAGATGTCCTATAGCTGTGGGTATGCCAAAACCTGAAGCATTTAAAGCGGGGGTAAGCAGGTTTGAAATTAATATTGTCTGGTATTTTCTCATACCTATAGCTACTGGCTTGAAGTTTGTCTGTGCTTGGTATTTTAGGATATGAGCTGTTAGTGACCAGAATGGTGTATTTGTTCTGTGTCTATGCACCACCCAGCACAACTGAGTCTTGATGAACGATTAGGATACTTAAGTGCCACAAAGCATAAATAATTTAGTATTAATACAGTAGAGTTGAATATTCACCTAAGTAGGGGATTGTGGGAGCTGAATCTGTGTGGATAATGTCAACAAACTCTGCATCAGTTTTATCCAGTCTGACTTCAAGTGGAGTGTCTTGGAAATAAGGTTGAGCAGGGTCCAGTCCTGAAAGAAAAAGACTAGTGTTACGTATAGATAAGGAGATATAGATGTATCATTTTGCGTAACACTATGATTGTATATAACGAATATTACATATATAGTTGCCTATGGTGCCTTATATCTAAGTAGTATAGGCATTAATAAAATGATAACATGTGCTCTCTCTTACCAAGTGGCTTTTCAGGAAGGAGAAAGGGTTACCTGCGTGAAGCCTATTAAATTTTACTGATTTACATCAATATTGACTCCCAACACTTGGATGTAAATTTTTTTTTTTAAATTGAACTTCCCTTTAATAATGTTGCTCAAATTGAGGTGGCTGCGTCTGCATCCCATGTAACTCAATGTACTTAAACAGTAATTGATGCTGATAGCACCCCATGTGCTTGGAGGTGTTGGAACCAGCTTGCCTACTTGTGGCTCCAGTCAGGTTTTGGAAAAACATCTAGTTTTGAAGTGATGATCTTTGCTTTTGATCCTAGCAGAAAACAGAATTCATTTGCTTCCCAAATTGCTGCAGCAATTTCAGGAGCTTGTAAAGTCTTGCAAATTGCATAATTTTTGCTACCTTATACTTGCATCTCTTGTTGTCCCCGGGCAGCAGATTTGGTTTTGTTCTTAGTAAACTATTTTGTAGACTATTAGTCCAAGGTTCATCAAGCCTGAAATCCCTGAGGAAAAGTAACAATTGAAAAGGGCTGTGTTAATAATATCCAAAATTGTCTTTTGTGTATGAAAGGTCACTCTGCTTAATGCACACCGCCCTTGGCGCTGCCTCCATGATGAATAAGGAGATCAAGCCCATAGCTTTAAACTCTGGAAATGCTAAACATGTTAAAAAATTGCTAAAGAATGCAGACTGCAGCGTGAGTTTCCTGTATTTTGAGAAGGGCGTGGTTTGATCACAAGCTTAGCTGATAATACCTCTCTTCAGTTTTGTTCTCTGGGACATTATTGGAGGTTTTAAAATGCTCGAAATGGTGTCTCTGCTTTGTGAGGTCTCTGGAATATCTGAATATCTTTTTTAGAAATGAATTCATATTGCAATAAATACGCCTGTTTGATTGCCATTTTCTTTCTTAAAGAGTCAGTTAAACAATTTAAGAAAGATGAGGGCTATCCCTTGAAGAACAGCGCAGGGATATGGTGAATGGTTATGCGGTGGCTATGTTGCACTGATGCTCCTGCTGTGGGCAGAGAGCTGAGACAGCCTGCGCTTCCATGGAACTTAGCTTTGCCTCTTGGCCCTACGCATTTTTATCATTTAAGTCTTGCAGTGTTGCAAAATGGTTCCTTCAAGAGTTGTTTGCTCTCAGCTAGTGTGGGTAGAGAGCACATTATGAGCCAAAGGATGGTGAAAAAGGAAAACTTGCTGTTGGATCAAAGGGAAGACGAAAATGCTTCTGGCCAATAGTCACAGAGGCTTGTTCTGTTAGATCTTGCAAGACAGACACTATTTATGGGACCAGTGGAGGATGTCCAGATTCTGCGTATTCAGAGCGATAGGTGGACAGCTATAAAACAAACCAGAACCAAAAATGCCCTCTCTGATAGAATTGAACAGGAAAACCTGGCTTAGCGAGAGGCTTTCTCACTTTCTCAGAGCATAGAGTGTGTAACTTGCAACAGGGAAAGACAACAGAGTTGAAATCTGACTGTTTCTTTAAGTATAAGTGCAGTTTCTTAGTAAGTCTACTTGAATATGGACAGATGATATAATCCTGTGTGACTCAATTTTTGCTGCCAAGGAAATACAGAGATTAGTGTATCAACAGTTAAGCGAAGAAATGAAACTTTAGAAAGTTTGCTGGAAATAAAAACAAAAAAAAGATAATTACTGATAATGTACTCTAGTAGGTGAAAAGTTTACGTAGACATAGCAAAGCAAGGTGATAATGAGTAATATATCAGGAAGGTTAGCCTACTGCTTCTGAAACATCAGGTTTAATCCATCCTTTTCTGGAAAATGATATTTGTTAGAAAAACTACTGCACAAAATAACTGCTCACTGTTGTGCTGCTTCTAACATGCTTTGGAGGGACCTGCAAGCAGTGGGTGATGTTGTGCATCAGATGTGCTGCTGTATAACAGGCCAGATTAATGAAAGATGAAAATGGCAGGAGAAAAGCTGCTAGGACAAGGAAGGTAGGGATTACTCTCCTGGTCTGTTTTATTACATTAGTGTTGGACAAATCATTATGAAAAACAATCATGGCAACTAAAGCTGGTTCTGGTTGTACGGTAGTTATTGCAAGTTCATTTTTAGCAGCGACAATGGAGTATTGTTATGTTATAGCATCACTCCCTTCCTGCTCCAAACTAGCACTGGTCTGGGCAGGGACACTGCTAGGTTGAAGCACCAGAAAGCAAGCTCTGCAGAAATTGCCACAACCATTAATATTTATCAGCAAGTCAATTAATGCATTGCAGGGGGTCTTCTGTCTCTGTTAGCTGTACGGAGCCTTTCCTTTGCTGTGTAAACATATGCAAGCAAAATAATCATCACACTGACTGTTTTCCCACACTTACCGGGGTACCACTCCCCGGTGTACTGTGAGAAGAAGTTAATCTCTGTAATGTCCAAATTACCCTTGACTAAACTACAGCCCACAGTCAGATACAATCATAACAGAAAATGAACAGCAACATTTTGTTAAGCAGTGATGTCTTTAGTCACTGACTTACCAGTTATTCTTCCAATTCCTGGCTGCCTCCTGCCAGCCTCACCTGCCGCATGTGCTCCAAGACTGTGGCCAATTATGTGAACATCAGCTGGAGAGTATCCATATTTTTCCTGAAAAAATAGCAATATAAAAAATTACTACATCTGTTTTCATCTGCAACAGGGAAGAGTAAAAAGGGGCTGAAAAACTACTTTTAATTTGACTACTGACTCGGGAACTCGTATAGTATTTCAGCATCTGTTTCCCAGTTTAGGTACTTATGTCCAATACACAAATTTTTCAAAACTCCTTATTCATGTGCTGCCCTCATTTGGAGGCTGCGAAAACTCTAGACAGCTCTGCCAGCAGAGTCCTGAGAGGCTCTGTATCTATTTTACATCCTAGACCCATTAAGATTCACAGGATGCTTATCTGGCTTGCAAGTTTCAGCCAGGCAGGAACTCTTAATTACACCTGGCAGGTCAGGAACCACATGCAGCTGGAGGAGGACATGAGAAGAGAGATGCCTTCACCCTTTTTGGACAGTGATTCAGTGGCTGCAATGCAGATGTAGAGAGTGAGACATGGGTCAGAGCACTCCTAGACCCAGCCTACTATCTAAGTAGTTTACAGTTCTTTTATGGGAATTGTGTGTTGAAAGCACTTAGATTAAAAGAAGGCTTCAAACCAAGCATCGCTTCCCATGTGAAGCTGGCTAAGAAAGGGGGCACGTGGCACCTTCTGTAGTTTTGGGCACTGTACACAGTGACCTTCCCCTGCGGCAGCTGGCTGGGTCCTATTTGTCCCCAGGTGTTGTTGTTCACTGGAAAGCAGTTGTCCTCCAGCTGCTGCTGGCTGCCAGCTGATTTTCTGGCATTCTTAAGAGCAGTTTGGTAGGTTTTGTCTTCCTGAGAAGGCAGTTTGCTGTGTCTGTTTGTGTATTTAAGACTACACAACACTTTACATCTGTTAACATCTATGGAATAACTGTTTGGCTATACTCTGGGGATATCTTGTAGAACTTCATATCCCTAAGTTGGCTAACCCTGCTGTTATGACATAGTTCTCTAACTTAAAAAAAAAAAAAAAAAAAGAGTCTGTCTTCAGCACAACTTCTAAAATGATCGCTGAGTAGAAGAAAATGTTTTCTGCTGGTTACATTCACATTGATGAAAGTTCTTGAATAGTATTTCTTTCAAATCAGCATTATAACTATAGCTTTATAACCGCAAGATTCTTACCATAAGAACATTTATAAAATAAGCTATTTCAGCGCCCACAACACGGACATTGTTTGATGCCTGGGTGTACTGACATCTTGCGCCTTTTTTCCAGTTTATGCAGATGCAGTTCACATCTTCCACAGAAAGCATCCTCTGTTTTGTAAGACAAAAGTAAAAACCAAAGATCCCCACAGTAAATGCAATCTGGAATTGATTCATGTTGCTTATTAGAGCTCAATTCATTAATGTTGCATGAATTAGTATAAGAACATTTTAAGAACCAAAACCTTAGCATATATATGTGGCCCTGCCTGCTCACAGGTGTATGTGTGCTCACACAATGCTGAAATAGGGACACAGTGCTGAAATAGGGTGGTATGCTGTAGTAATGGCCACACCATCATTTCAAATAGCCGTAGCAGTACTTTTTGCAGAAGGGAAAACACTACAAATACTGATACTTTTAATTTTTAATTTCAATCAAACTTTGTATGTAACACTAAATAAGAGCTCTACTCTTGTACTGATTCGAGTGATTTAAAAGTGCTTCTTTAATTCAAATTCAGTTAGAACTTATATTTTTTGATGATAAAAATTGTTTTTCTGATACAGATTTGTAAGAAAGAGACTGTTTTTATAAGAGGGTGCATAAATTGCTGGTGTCACTGAATATTCATTTCAGATTTATGGCTTTAATTGGGACAATGTATATACAGGCAGATACTTTATTGTCTGCCGCAGAATCTGAAGCTTTGCTTTTCTCCTCTGAGCTGGATTGTTTGGCTAAATGTATTTTGCTTTAGCAGCTTTAGTATATTTATTCTTCTTTGCTTTAAGTTCAGACATTATAAAACATCCAAAACAAGTTACGACTGGCAAAGGACAAAAAAGGCAATAGAATTGTCTGTGGCTATGTTAGAAGTGGTAAAAATAAATGTGCAGATAGGATTATTACTTAATGGGAAGGAAAGTAAATAACAGATACACATAGGAGGGGCTGATCTATTCACAATCCTATTTGCTCTGCTCTTTACTGAAAAGATTCACTGAGACCAATTTTTTATTTTTATTTTTTTTAGATAAATTGGAGTATTGTGATAAAACACAGGTCACCGTAATAGAGAAAGAATTTAAAGATATATCTCATGTGTCTACATCCTTGTGAAAACTGATGAAAAGGATTTAAGCTGAAGCAAAATGTGAGCTATCTTGTAGATTGTGAGGTTCTAGAAAAAAATCTCTATTTTAAGAGTGGGAAAATGGGAGACTGAGAATTATAAAAACATCAATCTGCTTCTGATACTTTGAACAATTATTAGCTAACAAATCCAACAGTCATTCCTCAATGTTCCTAAATTGATAATCAACATAGCTTTTTTTCAACAAGAAACTGTCAAATAAATTTAATTTATATTCTTTTGACCTAGTATTGAAGAGAACCAGGTAACAGGGATGCAATAAATGTGAAATACCTTGATTTTAGTGGACTTTCACTTGTTTCTCATAGTGTTCTCCTAAGTGAAATAGGAATAAAGAATTTGAACAAAATTGTAGTTGTGTCAATAGTTAGTTGAAAAATCTTATCCTAAAAGTGTCATGTGCCATCAACTGGTATTTTGCTCTGTGCTGTATGACTAGTAGCTTTCGTTAGCCGCAGCTGCAACAGAAAGCATGTTTATAGGATTTGAGAAGACCACAAGCTGGAGTTGCAACTTTATATGGGGACAGGATTAAGAAATACCTTGGGGAATTAGCACAAAAATTAATAAAGTAGTGTTTTATTTCGTTCACTGTTCATAGCAAGTCCTAGATTGAAAGCTTTGTTCTAAATGATCCCCTTCAAATCCCTTTCAGATGTACATTTCTAGAGCTTTATTGCTTCTGTTAATGGTCAGCCCATGTCCTCAGCCTCCAACACCCATGTGGCAGCCCATACCTTTGTGATGGACTTTCCACATCTAGAAACCTGTCTCTTGTCTGGAGAAATATGATGCAATAGTTATGAGTCTGCAGTTATTTCTGGAATCACCCTAGTTCCTAAGCAGTATCTTGCTCCAGGGTTTGTGTTGTTTTCACCAAGAAAAAGGACGCTTACTGAGCCACATCTTGTTGTTCACTTCACTAAAGAGAAGAACTGAATGCATTTTACCTCCTGCTTTTCCTCAAGGTGCAGAGCTACATATGTAAGTTGCTAACGATTTGAAAATGTGGCCTTTTTCCCTTTCATATCACTACAAGTACCATGAGAGAAATTGGTTAGAAATAGGGAAAACAGGCAATTTGTAGGAATGTGTTTATAAATGCAAACTAAGGAACTTCACAGGGACACGATTTCCCCGTGGTACCTACCTTGCACATGTCTGACAGCCAGTTTTCTTCTCCATCATCTATAAATCCATGTACGATAAATCTGGTTATCCTACTTGCATTAAAATTTGAGTAGTCAATTGTTGCGGCATCAACTGCAGAGATCTCCTGTTGTAGATGTTAAATTAATAAATTAATAAACATTTAAATCTGCTTTCTGTAAATAGTTTGTCAAAATTGCAAAGACCTGAACTATGCTCATCTGTACAGACATTTAAAAGTTATGCAATGTTAAACTCATCTGCAAGTGTTTATGTGACTGTGGCTTGAGATCTGTATCTCCATTCAAAGCAAGCTTTGACACATATCTTAGAGCAGCCAGGACTTTATTTTAATGTGTTTTTATCTTATCTGTGGAAAAAAAATTACTCAACAATTTAAAAAATGCACAGTTTCCCAGTACTTCTCAGTGGCCATACAGAAAAAATGGGGGAGTGCTGCTTTGTGAGGGTTGGAGGAGGGTGAGTGTTCTGTCCCAGAGACCCTGCCAAGGAGCTGGAAGAGCTTGTCTCCTGCATAAAGTGGAGGTTTGGCCATTTCTAATGCTTTCCAGGAACACAGCTGGAGTCTGTGTTTATTCTTTTTGCATATGACTTACTAATGTTTAAACCGCAATACTTACTTGAAAGACAGTAGGATTTTGTCTTGTGTACAGGAGGAAGTGAATGTCTATCTTTTTTGAATCCCAGGGTAACTTATGGATTGGTCTTTCTGCAGTCCCAGACCATGGTATATCATCTGAGAAACATCCAAGCCTTTCATAGCAAACTTCATTGCCTGTAGCCCACAGATGAGATCAATAATATGTGAATGAGCAAAGAAGCGGAGCAGGCTAGTCATAACTCATAGCACCTCTTCTCTGGAGGTCTCTTGGTTTCCTGAAACTCCTACGGTTTACAGAAAGCAAAGACCAGCAGTTGCCCTCTCTCAGATCTTCAAAGGCTACAGTTTGCCCTGAGGAAAGAAGCCATCCTATTGCTCATCAACAAAGTATTCAGTGGAGTTTCTCCATGGGTATCCTGTACCATACCTTGGGTCTTTCCCCAGCTGTGTTTTGCCTAAGGCAAAGGCAGCTGATGAGTTTCTCCTAATACCAAGCCAAGATATTGCAAATAATCAGCAATAACTTGAGACTGTGCTGAAGAGCTGACTACACTGTACATGAGAACTCTTATACTATACAAGCCAGTGGCTTCTGCTGAATATAAAATTATACCCTCATTAGACTGCCTCTGCCCCCCGCCCTGGCTTTTTCTCCATTTCCATCACTAAAGAAGAGCACAACAAATAATTTCCTAGGTTTGGTAGAGCAATAGCTTTGCTATGAGATGGAAAACACCAGCATTTCTTGCATGCTCCTAGGGTGGGATTTCCAGAGTGGAGAAGAGGAAGGACAACATGCACACACACTTGTCTCACTGTTCTTGTATAGGAAAGTGAACTATGTAACCTCAATCAGTAAGTTTTAAGGCATCATAGTGTAGAATAATATCTCACAAAATATAGCAGCATTGAAAGGCTATATAAATACTAACCCCATATGCTTACCTTCTGCTGCGCTGAGCAGAAATAGTGCAAGTATCCAAATTCCAATCATCTAGAACAGTAGAAAAAGAAGCAGCTAGGATTTGCTAACCCGCTTGATTAGCAAATGCACTTAGCTTTCTGGTGCTGAATTTTCTCAAGGTGAAAAGGGTGCTGTGTCTCTCTTCTCTGCAACATGTATCTATGTGAGATACGTATGAGTCAGCTTTATGTTTGCTTGCTCCACTAGAGACTGTGGGGCTCCTAAATCTACTAAAGCGTAGCTTAAATCCAGAGTGTTTTTTGTCCTGCTGAGGCTACACCTCTAATTGGAGGTATAGTAGCTAATTCAGAACTAGCGTAAGGATGCCTATGTGAGCTGCCATTCCCCTTTATACTGCTGGGTCTTGGGAAGCCATACACCTGATGAGGTAAAAGAAAAACCCCCAAACCTGAACTACTTACGCTGCAGCCTTGAAGCCCCATGTGCTAATGTGCAAACTTTGCATGTACTTTTTATAGTCTGCTTTATCCTTGGAAATGTTCCCGGAAAGATAGGAACATTTATTTCAGATTATAGTTTATAACTAAGCTGGAAAACAACTTTAATGGTTGGTTTCTCTGAAAACTCCAAGATCCATGGACATAGACTTCTTGAATTGGTGTGCTGGAGCCCGGAATAGGATTGGAGCTCCAGAGGTAGGGTAATCCCCAGGCAGCATCACATCAGGAGTGGGACATTAAAGAATTTTGTGGATCTGTGTGGCAGTGCATTTAGGGGCTTGTCTTTGCTGGGAAGGATTTTGTTTTTAGTGTTGTGTAGTTGAGATGTAGGGGGTCTGCTGGGGAAGTTAGCAGGGAGCCACATCGTCTTTAAGTCCCCTCCCCTGCCTTGCATCAAGTGACTTTGGATGTGGAATGCTCCTGTGCTTCTGGGTCTTCTGTGCCCATTTCCTGACATCAGCTCAGTTTGGCTAAGCCTTATCCATTTAGGTAAACTTCTTAGTGGGCCTAGTATGTCTTTTCATAGTGAAAGAGCCTGACCTTCTTCTGGTGTCTCTTTCTTTTCCTTATTGAAATAAATAGATATAGAAGGACAATTGTCTACCCCTTTGGATTCTTTCTATACTACCCATGTAACCCAAGTTTTGAGAAAGCCCTTCTCTGAGTGATGAGACACATCAGCTGAAAGGTGAAAAACAGCCTGTGCAAATGAACAGGACTAGCTCTGGGAACCCCTTGGTCCTGTTCATCTCCAGGAGAAGGCTGTAAGTGAACTCAAGAAGAAGTGAGACCTCCACTAACTCTTCACCAAGAAAGCTTTGTCAGCGTGGCTATGCTTTTTTGCTGTGGCCACCTATTTTGCAGAGCTGACGTTCCCTAATCTCCACCTCTGGGAATGACCAAATGGATACCAGCTGTCTGTATAGGTATTACACTGCTATCTTCCATACTAGTGGGGTTTATTTCTTTAAACAGTAGTGAAGTTTTTAATTTTCTAAAATATCACCTTTGATACTAATTTAGAGCTCAGTGCTCCTGTCCTTAATTGAAGTAGCATTTTAGTCTGTAAACATGTTCATATCAGTGATACAGGAGAACCAGTACATGCCCTAGTACACTGACAAGTTTTAACACTTGTTCAAAATGAGGGGGGAACAGTCTTTCCCATTTAATTTAAGAGCTGGTGGAAAAGATTTGAGTTAGGATTTTATCATAGTCTGCTGCTCTTATTCAACACAGTGGTAGCACAGGGCAAACTGACTAACTAGACATTCCTTAGGCCGTGGTCAGATGGGTTTCAGCTGCTTGCCTCTCCTTTGGGAAGAAGGAGTAGGGCTGGGATGTGTGTCCCCCAGTACAATGCAGGATGCTCTCTGTTCCTGGAGGAGCTGTTCTGGTCCTTGCGACCTTACAGCCAGGAGCTGTTGGAAGAAAGACAGCTTTTGAGAAAGAAAGTGATAAATAAAGGCCCAGCTATGTTTCTGCAGTCCTGAAGAAGCTGTGACTGAAGAAGCTGCAGAGGAGAGGACTGGATTTCTGGCGCTGCAGGATGCCGTGCCTCTCTCCTGGGATGCGGCGCGGTGCTTCCCACCACTGTTCACGTTTCCCTTGCCACCTCTCAAGTCCCTGGGGCACTTGCGGTACTCAGGACTGCAGGTCTCCCTTGGCTGAACCTCAGGCTTGTGTTTAATTATGCTTCTAATTTCATACAGGCTTGGTTAGTGTTTAGTCAAGGATACAACAATGACTGTTGTTCTTTTTTAAAAAAAAAAAAATCATTCAGATATTTATACTCATTATAAATATGTTCTTAATATTGTATTTCTACTCCTATTCATTAGAAGTTTATCTGCCCAAGTGCTTGTACATCATTTATCAAACACGGGGAAATGGGACTGAATAAATTATTAACTCTTGCTTCCTATTCATTAAGTCAGTTTGGTTTTTATCCTTAGAAAAATATCCACTGCCTTGGTCTCCTAAAGCTCCAGGTGGCTTACTCATGCCATGCTTTGCAGAGCAGTAGTGTTCATTTTAATGTGAAATAGTCAATCCCAGGTTTTGCAAAGCCTGGAGTTATTCAAAGTCAGGGTTTCTCTCCAGGATTGTCAGAGGCCACAGCAAAGGTATGTGTTTGAAATTAAGCAGTAGCCAGGTGCTGTGATTGAGCTGTTTCGTTTCTTCCAAAGCGGGGAACACTTGAGGTTTGCCTTCATCTGTTGCTTCCATGAAGGTGCAACGTACAAAGTCCTGTTCTGACCCGCTGAAGAAATATCCTGGTCTTGTTCTGCTCCTGCCTCATCCCACAGCATCTTCTGAGGGCAGTGCTCTTGTGTGGGGCTGGAAAGTTTTGAGCAGTAGCATAGATTGCAGAAAGGAGGTGTTTGGGACTATTCCCAGCCCCAGGGGTGTGCTGAGGTAATGTGCTGCCTTGAGAGTGTTTGATAGACAGAAAATCTGGCAAATTATCAATGTGGTGGGAAACAGTTCTTATCTTGAGGCACTGGCAGAGTAAGACTGTGCAGTGTTATAAATGGATTTTAGCATATATGATTTCCAGTTGCTTCCGTAACTACAAGCACAATAAACTTGGTTCAAACATGAAAAACATTGACAAGTGTGTTTGCAAAGAACTGAAAAAATAAAGGAAGCAATAGGCAGTTTGATTTTTTACTTTAATAGCCTTGTGTACGAACACTCCCATGCACAGGACTGATGGTTTGCTCAGCTGCCGTTTACAGAGCAGTTGTACGCAGTGACCTTCTAGCAAGGTGTAAGCAACTGGGGAACTCCATATGTCACAGTTCCATGGCCACAAAAAGTTGACCTGAGAAGAAAAAAATACTTGGATCAAGATTTATTTATCTATTTTCCCCCAAAGAAAAATGAAAGGTTGTCAGCTGTCACCTTGAGGGTTGTTAGTTCGATCTATAATCCCACTTAAGCCTTCTTAAAAGCCTGCTGTACAGAATATTAGCATCTGCATATTAACAGTAACAAGCTGAATTTCCTTCTTTTGGGGAGCAGCTGTAAAATTTGAGTTTTAATACATGAATAAAAATAATCTCTAAATTCATAAATACAGAGCTCTAGATAAAGTCAGAAAGGTGTCTTGTTAAGCTTTCTTTATAGGCTAGGTGCTTAACTAGATTTCCCCAGTCAAAGCTTTGCAGCTTTTCTTTTAGGAGCTGAAAGGGAGTTCATCAGCTTCTCTAAATAATCCATGTCAATGCCAAACTGTGAAGAAGGTTTTTTCCTAATATCTAACCAATATTTCTTCTGTTGTAAAATACATCAATTAAACCTTGACCTAAACCCCGTACATATGTGGAATAGTTGACTGTTACCCTTCATGGACAGTTTATGCATATGTTTTTATGCTCCTCTCCAGGCTTTTCTTTATTGAGAAACACATTTCCTTCAGCTGCTCTACACAGATCAAGTTTTCTAAATCTCTTTTGCTATTTTTCCAGACTTCAGTCTGTGTGCATTGTTCCTGAAGTATAGTCTCCAACCTTGAAAACGACCCTGCTTCTGGTTACAGTCTTACCCCAATTATTCAAATTGGAATAATTACTCCCTGGATCTTCTATACAATACTCCTGGTAATGCACCTGGGAATGAGACTTGCTTTATCTTGGTTTGTAATTGTTTTGCAGTGGCAAAACAGTATACAAATTATTCACTGCTGTATTCCTTTCCAGACAGTTATTCCCTGGCTTGTACTCAAACATTTGATTTTCTGTCCAAAGTGTAATATCTTGTTCTTTTCGTTACTGAAATTCACATTGTTGTTTACAAACCACGTGTCCAATTTATTAAGATCAGCTTTCAATCCTGTGTCCCAGAGTTTTTGCACTCCTTTCCTATTCCTTCTGACCTGTAAAAGGGATATACTTACCTATGTCCATCTTCTCCATGAGTTATATTGACTGTTTCTGCTCCCAGTCTTGCCCAGAGCAGAGTGAATATGGTTTTATTCCAGAGAAATTCAATTTTTTTAGTATTTTGGGGGTTAATTTCAACATCAAGGTATTTTGTATAAACTTGGTCTTGAGAGAGGACTCCACTGCAAATAAAATGAAGACAGCAACGCTAAGTTTAACAGTTTAGAGATTACTGAACTAAATCACATTCTCCACAGGAGCTGGGTTTTCCCCTTTGCTACAACAGAAATTTGCACTTTTGCTCTTCTTTGCAACAGCACAGAGCACTGGAGCAGGACTCTGGGGTGTTATGCTCTGAACAGGGAGAGGATGAAAAACAATACTGGAAACTTTAAATATGCATGTGGCAGGAGACCACCGGGAGATGATAAGGGTGAGGCTGCCTCCAGCCCCCAAGTGTGCTGAATTTTGCAGGTATCACTGCAGGAAGAGCTCCAGGCAAGGTTTTTGGGGAGGATTTTATAGAAGATCTGGGAAATTCTGTGGGGCCTTGGTCTGCACGTGCACAGAGGATGGCAGGAGAACGCGTGGAAGTGCTTGTTTCAGAGCAGGTATAGAAGACAGCGGGAGCTGCTATTTTGGTAGTCGGTGGGAGATGATGTGAGCTGTGAGCGAAGCTCACTGGCCAGATTATATAAATGTACCATTTATATAGTAGTGATGGCTTTTAATATATCCTAGGGAGGAAGGAGGTATCCACTTTGCAAATTTGATAAGTTCAGGCACAGGATTACCTTGCCTGAGATCATACAGCAAGTCACTGGCAGAGCAGAGAGTCTTGTCAGCACGTGGAGCGAGTATGCCGACACGTGTGATGCCGTGCTAGTGCGGGAGCGGCAGTGCTGAAGCATGTATGTAACGAGTGAGCACTCTGTGAATTACATGCATTCCAGAGGTGTAAATTTATTTTTTTTAAGAGCAACTCAGGGAAACACAGCACTTCTCCTGTCGAACTGTATTCCTAATTTATTGTAAAGTCACATGAGTCATGGAAAGGAAGTGACTTTCATTTCCTTTTTGCAACCATCCATCTGCCCTCATAGGTCTTATCTACGGGATAACTTTTTTTCATATCTGATGTTAAGTAGAATGTCTGCAACACAGAATAAGTGTTTGCACTGCTTAAATATGTGGAAAATGTGTAGATTAAGGTTAGCAGCATTAAATGCTATAGGGAAATATTAGTTTATCTTACCTGGCAATTTCATATTCTTTTGTGTTCCCCTCTGTGTCATGGAAAACTAGGTTTATGTCCCCCCTCATTTTCTTTACACCAGACAGTTTGATAAATACTTTTTGTCTCCAAGCTGCATAAAGACAAGCAAAATAAAACTAGATTGTCATTGATATGAGAGATCTAAAAATGCTAGTATACTGGAAAGTTCTTTCTTTCCTAACTGGAATTCATTCATGTTGGCAAATGAAAGACTTGGTGAGCTTGAATTTTGGTAACTAATGTAGCATTTTTTGTCGGAGATGTTAGCACTTGTTTATAGAAGCAACAGAAGTGCATGGCTGTAAATCACATCAAGGCAATCACTTTTCAAACATATGATCAACTGTAACAAACCTCCTCCACTTACTAGCAAAAGGTGGGTCTGCTGCTGTATTTAAAAAATACTTTTGGTTTACCCTCTTCAATTTAGCTGGGAATCTGTCAGCATAGTGGCCCATCATTGGACATCCCTCCTGGGAACATGGGAAGCAGTCTCCCTAGGGAAAATACAAGCATCAGGTAATGGGGAGTGTTTTTTTTTCATCCTAGCTCAGACAAAATTAAAGCTCAAGATGCTGTTCTGATCTTGCAAAGCTGTGGCAGTGCTGTGTGTTGTCATATCTTACCACCAAAGCCTGATAAACTTGTTTCAGATAACGGCTTCTGCACTTAGGCATACCAGGTGTGTGTGGAATAAGCAGGTTTAATACCTGTGTGGATGATGGTTTGAAAATCCCTAGTTCAAATATTTTTCAGCTAGAGTCTAGGACAAAATATAAACCAGTTTTACCCTCCCAGTGGAAGGAAACTTGCCTGCATCCACTTTGCAACACAATATGGAGGGGAAAAAAAGGAACATCATTCGTAAGTGCATTTGTTTAGGTGCTCTAATCAGTGCCCAGTGTACATTAGAGAAGAGAGTCAATGATTTTGGAGGCTCCAAATGTCTCTTCTTTCACCCAGGAATTAGTAGGGTAGATACATCTAACCTATGTGCTCTTTGCATAAAAGTTTAGGGTGAGAATTGTATGGGGCTTAATTTTTTTTCCTATTGGGTGATATCATCTGTGCTTCAGGATTCATTTTTCAGAGCGGAATAGTTGATGGAGCCACTGTGCCTGTGCTTCGCTGCGTGCTTCCTCCTACCAAACCACACCATGAGAGCACAACCATCAGCATCCAAGCGCTCTGTGCACGTAGTGGGACCTACTGTGAGTGCGGAGACCTGGATTTTCTTTACAGCTCACCCATTCCTGGGTTGATATACTTACTGACTCAAAGGATTTGTACGTTTCACAGGGATATCCAAGGTATCCAGTGGGATAGAGGATACTTTCAAAATAAAACTCATGGCTGCGTGAGTGATGGCACCCCCCAACGATTGTAGCATCTGTTGGAACAAAGTTTATGAGCATCTGTGAAATAACCTCCTGTTCTCCGGTACAAGAGTTGCACGTGCCTCACCATGGAAACAGCCAAGGCACGGAACAGAAGAACAGCATGGTCCTGTAATAATTTTTCATCCAGTTTTACACATTTCTAGTTGCAGTAAAAGTTACTGTTTTGTCTGTGTTTTATCCAGAGAACTGTGTGCCAGTTACGCCAAAATTTCAAGTGAGATGCATTAGTCTGCTATGGTGTAATAGTCCCTTTTAAGAAGACAGCCATATATATGAGATGTCACAGCAAGATGACATTAATTATAGTTTTAAAAGGCTTAATAGAGCAAGAGGAATCCACCAGCCTTCTGCCAACCTCTCCAAAGCCTGTGAAGAGAGAGAAGTCTCAGGTGGAGAGGTGAAGCATGTACAGTCCCTGGAAACACTGAGTGCTTTTGCCTAATTCATGCCTTTGTAAGTGTCGCATGCTCTTTGCAGCATCTGCAAGGAGCCAAAGGTGGTGGTGACATGCTGCTGGTTTAGTCATGACGCTGGCCTATCTCAGCCTGGAAAACCTCCTGCTGGGGTGGTTGGGCTGTTGGACTTGCACACTCCCTGTTCTCTGCCTTTTTGTGTTCTGCAGGTCCAATTTCAAATTACAGAAGTAAAGCTTAGGCCTGTATTATACCTCCTTTCCCTACAGCGGTCCCTGGGTAACACTTTTCTGATCCAGCCTTTATTGTTTCTTATTGCCTTTTCTAATTTATGAGTAAATAAGCAAAAATCAATTTTGTTTTGCTGTTTTCTCCCAAACAGACAGTTACTTTCACAGTTCATGTTTCAGGATTGAACGAAAATGAAGTACTATGCATGTTGGGAATGTATGTTTACCTGCAATGATAACTTCAAAATCACTTTGCTTCATCTCTGGAATGAAATCAGTGCATCCAGGCATCACAGTTCCTCCATTTGGGTAAAAGTCCAGGTGACCGGTGGTGTTATACATTCCAAGCCCTGAGATACACATGTGTCACCAGTGTCTTAGTGGCATGCCCATCCCTGCAGATATTTACTTGCACATGAACACTTACCTATGGCGGGAAAGTGAGCAGCGTTACTGTGAATAACATCAACAAAGTCTGCATCTGAAGGATCCAGTCTCACCTCAGGAGGAGTACCTTCAAAATAGGGCCCAGCAGGGTCTAAGCCTAAAAAAACCCCACATTTATTGGTTGAGGGAGGGAGAGAAGTGCTGCACGTGTTAGTATGTCTTTTGCCAGGTTACAACATCACATACTGAGTATTGCAGAAGGCATCTTGAATAATAATGATGTGAATTCTGAGCTAAACTGAAAAAAACATGCAATCATATGGTTTTATGAACCTTTTGGCAAACTTATTCCAACAGAAGTAAAATATTTTCCAATAGACTGTATAATGGCATCGTATTACTATGAAGGAGGTATTTTATAACCTGTGAGCTTATTACTAGCCTGTAAAGCTTTATGAATAGGAAAAACTGAGGATTCTTGGTATGTTGCTTTGTGTAGGGCTTGATGCAACCCAGTGAATGACAATAATGTTAGAAACTTATTAACTATGTTTGTCCTTCCACTAAAGTCTTCCACTAAAGAGTTTTTAACCTAACTAGAGAAAGAAGATATAATAATTACCCTTGTTTCGGAGAAGCATAAAGTTTGCCTGCTCTTATGCAAGGTGTCTCCAGCACTGCCAATGATTTAATACCAGTCTACAGACCAGTGTGTTGCAAGTTTCTTTCCTTTAGAACCGTGCTATGTTAGCTCTGCACCTCGGTGAACAGCCTACCTGTTATCCGTCTGATGCCTTGGATCCTTCTTCCCGCCTCTCCTGCAGTATGTGCTCCCAGACTGTGGCCAATTAAATGGATTTCCCGAGGGGAATATCTGAAGATTTTCTGATTGTTAAGGTGGTGGTGGGAGACAAGAACACAGGCTTTAAATAGCAAGCAAAGAGGGTGTCTTACATGATGGGCCTTTGGGACCATCTAGACTGACTTTCTGCATAGCAAACAGGGTGAGAGTACCTTGAGTTAATTATTGTTTGAATTACACTAAGACTTGAGAGAAAAATGATCCAATCTAGAATTTTAAATGTCTAGTGATGACAGATTCACTGTTGTAGTGTTGGCATATGGTTACCGTATTCAGCTACCCTTGGTGACAAAATACGAACCTTCTTTCTCATGTGGATCAACCCCTAATTTCATCTTCTATCAAAATGATCTTATTTTTTCTTTATTTACTCTGTTACGGAGCCCTTTTTTATCAAGTCTGTTCTCCACGTGTCTGCTTAGAACATGTGATCATATCACTCAATAATATTTCCACTGACAAGTTTAGTGGGGTGACATTCATTCTCCTCTTTGCCAGATGTCACCTGTACAAGACCTGCACTGCTGAGATATTACGTATGTGTTGAAGGTGGAAATGGAGATTAATCAGCGTGTAGGCTGCATGCAGGGTCACATTCAATCCAGGGGTTTGCTGGGTTTTATAGTGACCAAAGACAACAAGGGTTGGTTGCTAATTGCTTGAGGTTTTTACACTGTTTGGTTTTGCTTTGTCATGCATCTACCAAAATAAAAAAATATCTGTAGTACTGGCCTGTCTACCTTTATTGTTAGACAGCAGCTTCCTCTGAATACATTTTATTGCAGTACTTCTATTTACAATGCAGCTTATTTTTTCCTAAAGTCAAACTTCAGAAGCTTTTAAATTGGGGAAAAGAAAAGAAAGTCTAAGGATCATTTATGCATTTTTGTAATGGAAGAAAGAGAGGCCTAGACTGCAAATGGTGCAGTAATAGAGATACTAAATGAGAAACTGAACCCATCTTTGAGTGCCCTGGGATTTGTACACAAAGAAGAAAGATACAGAAGCAAACGTGTGAGGCTAGGGAGGAATTTCCTAGGTAGAAACAGTAGATTGTACCCCAGCAGATTCTGGGGAGGTGTTCTTTGATACTCAGGTGCTCGAAAAGTTGCCACTTTGCCTTGTGGGCTCTGAACTATCTCTTGCAGCACTTTAAGATGAAGACCTCCTGACCAGGATCAAGTCCATAGCTGGGTAGGGTTCTGATTTTCAGCAGTTCTAAGTACTCACAAGTCTTTCTGAAGTCAGTGGGAAATACTGGTACTCTTAAACTTTGCAACCGAGCAGTTCTGCGCTATATGTGTAAATGAACATTTGCCTTCAGGAAATTCACATCTAGAAGGCAACAACTGGACAGTTTATCGTGCCTGTAGACAGGCAAATATGGCATTATCAAGTGAGCCAGCTCCTGCTCGTTTCAGTGGTGCTGAGATACTAATTTACTTTTAGCACACGTATATATGCTGGAAAAAATCCTGTAAGCACTGAACTTGTAGGCCTTGCCTCATTTCCATTGAATGCCTTCTTGCCTGTATCATCATATGGAAATGTTGCCACCTACTGGTCTTTAATTAATTGGCACCTCTTTTCAACCACATTAGCTTAATTTGCGTCTTTTGTGACTGTGAGAAGTCCTTCCAGAGTTGATAATTAGTATAATTAGATGGATCTCAACTGCATGCATTGTACAGCTCTTCCTGAAGCACTGGCTGACCATACTGGACAAGGTTCAAAATCAAAGCAGCGGCATCATAACCCCACTACATCCACTTAAGAATTGTAGCTGTGTCTTTTACCTGTAAAGTTTTTATGAAATAAGCAACCTCAGCCCCAATCACGCGGATGTTGTTCACTGCACTGACGTAGGTGCCTTTTGCACCTTCGTGCCAATCGACAGCAATGCAGTTGATATTTTCCACTTCCAGTAAGAGCTGATGTGGGAACACATAAAGCAAAGTATTTAAGGAAACAAAATAACAAACAGAGATTCAACTTAAATCAGAATAAATGTTAAAAGGTAATATAATCATGGAATTTCTCATTCTTTACTAACCAGTACTCTTCACTGTAGCCCGTATGACACTGAAACATGCATCTTCTTACAAAGTGGAATATAACAAGGCATTCATCCAAAAAGTATCAATTATGAAAGACCTTAATAAAAATATTTTACATTATAAGCCACTTGTATACATATTTGAAATAATATGAAAAAGCCACACAACTGCACAGTAGTTTCTATATACGGTATGTGACTTTCTTTGAGGGATGTTGGGGGTTTAACTGACTAGCATAGGAAGTAGACTTATTTACCAAGTGCCTTTAAAACTGAGAAAGTCATGTCAGACTGGAAAGTTTTGGAGCAGAGTAGAAAGTTGCTATTTCAGCAAAGCAAGCTAATGCATTGGTCACTTTGGTACTGGTCAGTCTTGCAGAGATCTGTGATTTTTCCACTGGAAGAATCATGTATTAAAGTCTGCAGTTGTAGCTCTGTCACTAAGGCTCACTAAAGGTTTGAGAAAGAACAAGGAGCGGAAACAAAAATTAATCCATGATAAACAGCTGAAGGTGAATGACAAGCAAAACAGAAGCTTGAAGTGATAGTGTATTGAACCCTGGGCTCTCTCCTCTCCTGTAGGCACCATAAGTTTGTAGTGTGGAGAGGCAGATAGAATTGCTGGTTCTTTTCAACTGAAAAAATTGGAAAGTTAATATTCTTGATTAAAAGTTTTCATAGATTTATGAACAAAAATAATGCTGCAGATCTGTGACTTAGTATTCAGTGGTGGTCTTTTTCTAACTTGTCCTTTTCCCTGCCATTGTGGAAGAAGCAGAAACTAGAGGTTTTACTTATCCATCAGAGCCAAGGCTGTCATTGACACAGTACACTCTGCTGGTTTTGTGGTAGCTTCCACATTTCAAATCTTTTTACATTGCACTCTATGATCAAACAAAAAGTTTGGTGTTTTGGTGTTTTTTTTTTTTTTTTTTTTTTTAAGAACTGAATAGTGGTGAACAAGAATACTATTTGCAGAATGAAACTTGAGCTTTACAACTGAGGAAGGCCTTTTGACTGAAGGATGGTTCAATTGCTCCTAATGGGAGAGGTAGTGAATTGGTGTGTCTAATCCTATATTCTGACATTGGTGTAGAGACTGGGGACATCTGTGTTCAGTTTATGGCTTTGATCTGATCTGTAGGGTTTGAGGATGGAAACTCTCTGGAGAGACAAAATGTCAGAGATGACCAAGAAGCCTTGACTATGCTGCATCTTCCAGAGCAGGAACATTTTGGCTTTTGTGAAATTTACTTCTTGATTGGTATCTGCTATTACCTAATGAATTGCAAAATGGAAGGTGAGCATTAGCGCCTAAAGGATACTGACAGATTGTAGTTACAACTGCTGATGGAAATCAGAGGATACTCTCTCATACCAAGCACATTTCTACCACCCAGCCTTTTTTTCCAGTGCTGCCAAATCCATGAATGATGAAAGAGGTTTTCCTACGTGAGGAAAAATGTGAGTTTTGGATGGTTGATGAATTTATTGCTGAGATCACCTGTGTGTAAAAAAAGAAAAAAAAAAATTATCTATTCATACTTTCAAACATTTGAAAAAAGTCAGCTAGGTCATCCCCTCTATAGGACTCAAGGGAGTACTTTGAATGGACAAATTCTGTGATTTTGGGTCTAGGGACCCTTGTATCTCGCCTTTCTCAGTTCCACTATGGTTTCCAAAGAAGTTGTGCCCACGTGGTTTCTGCTGCTTCTATCTATTTTGCTTAATGCAGGGAGAACCCCCTTATGTGGAATATGAAGCAACCTAAAAGGGCCACAGTGTCGCATGATGCCTGTTGGCCTGAGTTGGACGAGTTCCTCCAGAAAGCAGCCCACCAGCTCCGCACCTCCTGGTTCAGCTTGCCCTTTTACTGACCTGACCTTTGGTTTCAACGTGCTGCTCTGCATCTAAGCAACAGCTTTTTTTTTTTTTTTTTTTTTTTTTTTCTGTGGATAGGTGATGTTTCTATGCCTGTTTTGCTACTCCAGAAAGGCTGAAAGAATTTCATGCAAGAGCTGTGTGCAATAGGGGTGAAGCTGATCTTCCCACATTGCTGCAAGCTGCTTAATTGTATACTTTCCTTTTTCTCTGAGAATGATAGTTGACTGTCTGTATTGTTTTCAGACAAATACAGGGTCTGTGATGTGAGCTCAGGGAGTTTGGGTGTGGAAGGGCTGTGCCCTAGATCATAGATACATTTAAGTTTAGTGGCTAGGAAGTAGTGCAAGGTGTATTTTGACTTATTTTATCAACAACAGATGTGCTGAGTAACCTGCTGCTGAATGCATCTTGTGTGCTCACCTGTCCCTGCTCTGCAGATTGTAAAAGTTTATTATGGGTATAACCCTTCATCTTTAGAGAGCCTGAGTTGGATTCTCAGCGTGGCAACCAGGTTTGCTGCAAGCAACGATGTCTGCAACAGCAGTGATGGTATCACAGTTCATGCCAGAGGAATCCTAAACATCCCTGTACAGCTCACGGGACGCTAGGTTTGGGAGCCTGAAAGGCATTTAGTAGCTCCATAAGCATTTACTGAAGTGATGTGGTCCCAGCTCCTGATCTTACAGGTTCCTCTGCATTGCTCTGCTCAGTATTTCAGGGCATAAGCAACTCAAGGAGTTCTGTCTTTTTTTTAGAGTGCAGAGAGACAGGTAAGAATGTAAAATAACTCAGATTTCAAGGTGGAGTGTGGGTTTGGAAATCGCATAAAATCAGTCTTCTTCAGACTTTTATTTTTAAAAGTCACAATACCTTCCTAGCTCAGCGTTCCTGTAAGTCAGTATTTGCTCTCCTATCTGAATACTCAGAAAGCTGTTTATTTGAACAAGTCTTCAACTTTCCTCAGAGAGCTAAATGCATGCAAAAGGTAGTCTGCCATAACCCATATCCTTGTGCAGGAAAATGCCAGGAAAGCCGTTGTGTCCTACAGTTCATTCACAACATTTTTTTTCATGCTTTACCCCAAAGTACATTCATTACTGTACCTTCAAACTATCCTCTTATTCTGACTTGTTTGCCTATGATGACTGACGTAGACTTTTTAACAAATCAACAAACATTTGTAGGTTTAGTTAGTTCTTGATGTTAAAAATAAATGTCACCTGTGAGTTATTTCCTGTTTCTCTGGTGTAGAGAGTGAAGCTGATGTTCATATGTTCTGGAGAGTCAGGCAAACCTGTCAGAAGTCTCCCTGGTACCCCAGACCAGGGTGGGTCATCTGTAAAACAGCCAAGCCTGTGGTAGCAAACTTCTTTACCTAGAGTAGAAGAAACAACTTCTTTATATGTTGGACTCCCTTACGCTTGATGATGTATAGTCTGAAGAGCAGAAAACTAAGGATTTGATTTTATGATTAATTTGGAAACTGAGATTCATTCTTGTTTCCTTTATGGATATTTCCTGAAGCAGGTAACATGAAGGGAGCTAAATAATTTGAGGATAAACCAAGTAAAGACCCAGAAGCTGTTTTGACACCATTTTCTAGGCTTGTAAAGGATTAATTCAATTTCTTTAAAAAAAAGTCTTTTAAGAAGTGCTTGTTAGAATTGCTCCTTCATGCTTCCTCCTCCAAAGCATTGTGTCTCCGCTGATAGGAATGAAGGATATCTAACCAGTAACCTTGTACTGTGAAGGAAATGATCATTTCTTTCAATATAGTAGCTTTTTCTAGATCAAGCAGGTGTCTTGCTCATTTAGGCTCAACTTTTATATTTTAGCACTGTCTGTTGTGCTAAGCACCCTGTTCCTGAGCAGTTCTTTGTATACAGCAGTCATGTAAAGACAGCTCGTGCACTGACTTGATAGAAGGAGGACACGTGACTGAATTTCTCCGTGAATTTTCAGCACAGAGTTATGTCTCGTATTCTTAATAATAAAATTTAAACAGAGTAGAGCCTTTTAGCATTAGTTCTATGCACCGTAATAGACATTGTCATACAATGACCCACAAACCATACTACAACTTCAATGTAAGGGAAAATACCAGTCATCATCTCCTATATATTATTTCATCTGAATACACCTTCTAGTGATAGTTTTTATAGATATAGTGTCTCACCTGCTACTGTGCCAAGGAGATAAAATGCAATAATCCAAATTCCAATCACCTAAAGCAAATGGAATATATACATTAAGCATTTTATTTAGAGTAATTTGTCCTTTTAAAAAGAGTGTAATACAAAGAGAAATGCAAAGACCTGCACCTGAACACTGGTTGGTACATACTGGGGACCCATCAGCCAGAAAGAAGCTTTACAGAAAGAGACCTGAGGGTCCTGGTGGACACCAATTGACCATAAGCCAGCAACATGCCCTTGCAGCAAAGGCAGCCAGTAACATCCTGAGCTGCATCAGGAGGAGCGTTGCCAGCAGCACAAGGGAGGTGATCCTTCCCCTCCACTCAGTTTTGCTGTTCGTTGCATTTCTTGCACAGCCAATGCCGCATGCAGGTTGCTGAGGGAGTGAATCAGATCACAAGGTCCTGATTTTTGCCAGCTGTGAGGAGACAGGTGGGAGGTGTGGTGGAACAAAGACAGCGATACCTATAACTTGGTAAAGTCTACATGCTTGGCAGCTTGGGTCGCTCACTACAAGAAGGACACTGAGGTGCTGGAGCATGTCCAGAGAAGGGCAATGAAGCTGGTGAAAGGTCTAGAGCACAATTCTGATGAGGAGCAGCTGAGGGAACTGGGGTTGTTTAGCCAGGAGAAAAGGAGGCTGAGGGGAGACCTGATCGCTCTCTACAGCTACCTGAAAGGAGGCTGTAGTGAGGTGGGTGTCCATCTCTTCTCCCAAGTAACAAGTGATAAGACAAGAGGAAATGGCCTCAAGTTGTGCCAGGGGAGGTTTAGATTGGATATTAGGAGAAATTTCTTCACCAGAAGGGTTATCAGGTATTGGAACAAGCTGCCCAGGGAAGTGCTTGAGTCACCATTCCTGGAGGTATTTAAAAGACGTGTGGATGTGGTGCTTAGGGACATGGTTTAGTGGTAGATTTGGCAGTGTTAGGTTAATGGTTGGACTCAATGATCTTAAAGGTCTTTTCAAACCTAAATAATTCTATGATTTGTCTTCAGGCTGTTTGTGCTGTTTTTACCCAGGGCTCTTTGCATCTATGCGCCTTCGTATCCCTGACTTTATTCAGATTCCTCTCCTCACTTGGCTTTCCTGTGGCAGGGGTTCCATATATTTCACCATTCTCCCCTCCTGTTTGCCTCATTCACTGGTCTCAACTTCCTCTTCTTCTAGGTGTTTCCTATGGTACCTGCCTCCCATTTCTAACATACTGCTTTTCTTGTAAAGCAAAAATTTTGAGCTGTCACCCCTGGCCACTGAGATAGCTTATTAGAAGTAATTAAGAAAAAATGGTAAATTTAGTAGGTACAGTCTTCCTATGTGGGAAACTGTCTCCAAGGGATATTTTTAGAGATTTGGCAATGTGAGAAAGCTAGAAAATCAATGCTCCGAAGGTCATTGATACTAATAAATGCTCTCAGAAACAAACATGAAACAATTGGGAATTTCACAGAATTTGTCCTTGAAGCTTGTCTGTCAAATGACAGACAGGAGGCATATGTGGTCCACCTATGTGCTTTTTTTGGTGGAAGTTGGATTATTTGGCTGTAATGACATGCTTTTCTAACCAAGCCAAATGGGGTAAGGTCAGAGCGCAGAGAGTGTGTCTCTGAGCACTCTCTAATCAGCTCTGAAGTCCCTGTGTGGCAATAGCTCATTGTTTCTGTGGTAGGGCAGAGGAGCAAGGCTGAATATCTAAACAGTGAGCTGGAGTTGCAAAGTGCAGAGCTGAGAGGAATCATGAAATTTCCTTGGAGATACAGTTCTCTTCCCAAGTCTAACACATCCGTTGATGTAGTTAACAGAGAAGAAAACTAGCTGCCGGAGGAGAGTGGAAAGTGGAGAGGAAGTCTGGCAGTGAGTAAAAGTAGGAGGGATAAAGGATCAGGAGTTACTCTAAGCAGCTGGTGACAGACAAGAACAGAGAAGTCCTAGCTGTTAGCCAAAAGGAGGACCTCCGTTCAGCTGGAATATCTGTCAAGAAGTACCCATCATCATGATGAGAACCTGATGACAATGCAGGAAAATCACAGAAGACGTGGCTCATCAAATGAATTGGAGAGCTCAGTGGGATTTGCTTATATTTAAATGGAGAGCTCTCATACTCAGGAGATGTATAGTCCGTGTTGAGAACACTACAGCAGGAGGGCTAGTATAATTTCTTTTCAGACCCAAAATCTGAAAGGCAGCTAATGAGTAATGATTTTAGAAAATGTGGGAGGTTGCTGCCAAATAAAAGTGATCAGTAGTTTCCTTTCAGAGGTTCTTCTTTTGAAGGCAGAAAATAGAAATTAACATGTAGCTAGGTAAGTAATAGAAGATGCAGGAAAATGATTTTTTTAATATTTACTTTTTGTGGAATATTGATTCATTCTGTTAATAAGAGAGGTGTATTTTGGGTAGGAGACAATTTTTTAGTGGGTAGGCTTTCTATATTGGTCTATGTTAACTTAATGACAAAAGGATTGCAAAGAGGTTAAGAAATTATGTCTTTGTAAAAAGAGTTGAGGCAACATGCAGTTTGATGGGGGAAAATTCTTCCACTAGGCATTTAAGAGGCTTACTGCTGAACAAGAGGAACTGGAATGACTTGTTTGTGAACGTGATCTCAGCCTAGCCAGTATTGCGGGCAAGAAGGCTGCTGAATGCTGAGCTCAATTGTTATGCTCAACGGACAGAGGATATGCACTTCTGAAGGAAAACAGCACTAAATATTTCCAAATTGCTGTTCAGCTCAGAAAAAAATAGTAATAAATTACAAATATTCCTGGACTGACATCCTAATATATAAAACCTACATTGGAGCAGTAGTTGTCCTTCACAATAGGCCATCAAGTCACCTTCGGGACACTGTTGCTCAACCTGTGATTCATGGGCCACTAGTGGATGGTTTGTGAGATATGAGAAAGTCTGCATAATGACTGTCAACAGTGTATTTTTAAGTCCCACACATATACCCACACACCTTCCTCAGGACACGCACAAACACGCACACAGTTTATTCATGAGAAGGAAGCCCAAATCTCAGGGGTTTTAATTATCAGCATTTTTAACCTAATAATCTCACTACAATAAATAGATTTTTTTTTTTAATTTTAAACAACATATTTATCTGATTGCTAAGAATTTTACTCACCATTCTCTTATTACTCTTCTTATCTCTTTTCCTGGTGAACAGTAACAGGATACAAAACAGCCACTGTTTTCTTTAATGAACAGCCACTGTTTTCTTTAATGAAGATTAGGTGCCTTTATACTGGAAAAAAAAAGTGATAGAAAAGAGATGAAAAACCTACAGGCAACTTGGTAAAGTGAAAGAAACTGGAAGAATACAAGAGTACAAAAAAGGGGAATATTGGTAACTGGGAATTAATAGCTAGAAGTCACACAGGTTTCATAAGGAAAACAGCATTGCCAACATGTAAATTTATGGCCAGTAGAATTAAGACGTGAATTAAGGAGTCCTTCATGCATGGAAGAATTAAAAAGATGCGATGTTTTTGGTCATTACTAGATAAAATGGAAAAAAAGGCAGTGATGCAACTGAAGTGAAATGTTTACACTTTTCTTTTTCTCTCTTTACCAAAACCAGCTGATGTTCACACCAGAAAAAAAGTTCATGGAGATACCCTGTTCAGACAATAATGCTAGATCTGCTGTAGAACAGCTGCTGGAACTACATATTTTAAAATCATTGGACTTTGGTAACTCATAGCTGGGATCCTTAAAAAAATAAGAAGCTATAGAAAGACCTTAATGACAATTTTTTGTTAGGTTATTGATTAGTAAGAAAATTCCAGGTTTGAAGAAAACTGATATACTAACAGGTAAAAAAAAATAGGATGAATGACCTGAGGAATTTCAGACCCATGGAGTTTCAGTCTGATATCAGCCTGAGGCAGAATAATGAAACTCTCCACAGGTTACTCACTCATGAAAGAAAAATTGTGAAAAACTGTTAAAAGATTAAGTTGTATAATTGAATTCAGTTACATGACATGACAAACTAACGTGACACTTTTATAAGATCAACATTGTAAGTCTCATGATACTCGGATTTTAATAAGATCTGCTCTGCTACTTGGTATTTTGGTTAAGAAATTAAAATTATATACATGCACTACTACAACAGTTAAGTAGATTAAAAATTGAATGCATGGATTAAGTAGATTAAAAATTAAGTAATTATTGCATCTCAGACTCTAAAGGCAAAGAACTAGAAGGCAACTCCTGGATTTACAAATAGAGCTCTTCCTACTCTGCACCCTCGCATCACATCATGATCAAGCTGTGATCATGTTTTTTTAGCTGTGTTTTTTGACCCTATAATTATTCACTGCTCATGATGGATCATCACTGATTAGGGTTTTAGAGGAATCAGTTTCTGGCATTACGCTGCATGCCAACTTTCAACACTGGTATTGCTGGACACGAGCTCATACTGAAAAAATACTGACATCCAGACTAAGGGATTACTAAATAAAAAGTACAGGTCATGAATGTGGGATTATTTTTTATTGTTTGGGAAAGTAAATGCTGTCACACTGCATATCATACAGAATGGAGGTGAGCATCTGAGGAAGCAATAACTGAAAAGGCCTTTGAAGTCTTGCTAATGTATTATTAGTGACTTTTGAAGTGCCAGGCAACTTGTTAGTCTTTGTTTCCACATAGACAGTTGGGAGAATAGTATTTTCAGCATATATATTGTATTCAATATATAGATGGGGGTATTAATTAAAAAGTACAGAGGTTTCATTGGTGCTGCATGCACAGTTCAAGAGGGATATTGCGAAAATGGAGAAGATTGAGAGAAAGTCTTCTTGGATCATCATGAGAATGGAAAAGAGGGAATGCAGAGCAAGAAGTGAAGGGAGGACTTTTAGACTAGGGGTACAAAGGCTCAGAGTGTAAATGGTTGTTTCCCAAAGATATAACCTGAGACCAGAAGAGGAGCAGTGATACTTAAACAAAGCAGTAGTGGTGGAACAAGAACTAGCCATGAAAAAATGAAGTCCAGTGTGTTGTCCTGAAACAGCCATCCGGCTGGAGTCACAGGGCAGAAAACATAGCTAGTTTTAAGATGGAGTTTTATTGCATTTTAATGTGACAGTGAGAAGTGGCATGGATGAGGGTCAGTGACCTAGATGGTGCCTTCCACTTCTTCATCCTGTGTTTCAAAGAGGCCAAATGGTAAGTTAAAGGGTCACCTCAGCAGCCTATGCTGAGGTGGGGAACAGCCTTTGTTAATATCATTATGTTCAGAGCAAGCAGTGGTAGAGCAGGAGCAGCTCTTTCTGCAGTAACAATCTGCAGTGCTAGCTCATTTTCATCTGTCAACAAAGCTAAGCATGGTATCTTCTGTCCCTTCAGTCTTATGTTGTCTTTCCAATTTTCAGGTCTGCTTTTTCCCCTTCAGTACTGAAGTTTAAGTTCTGTACCTTCTCTCAAGTCTTTTTAATTTTCACCATTTATATTTTTTCCCCATCTTTTCTTGCCTTACCGCTCCAACAATACTTCTTATAATTTCTGAACTGGCACTGTCCTTAAAGAGAGAATATTTTTGTCAGTACCATCTTTTCAGTGTTTTATTTTAGCCTTTCATATTTTTCAGTAGTTTGGCACAGTGCTCAGTTAACAGTGTAAGGGCAACACAAAGGAGAAGCAGCCATCTAGAGTTTAGCATATAAGCCTTGGGTATAGAAATTACAGGTTAAATTCCCCGTTCGCTCAGCAAATTCTTGCATGGCTTTGAGCCTGAGGCACTTAGAGGACACTTGCTAATTTCACAGCCAAGCGTTGTAACATTACCTAAAATCGTAAGAGAGACTAAGGAAAACAATATTACAGTAGTATCTTTAGGCCTCATAAAGGGGATCAGGTATGTATTTACCCATATGCAAATACCTGAAAGTACGCTATAATTTTTTCTGTTTTATTTGAATGTAATTTTGTTGTTCAGCCCATTCTTTACAAGTATACAAAGAATATCATCTTTTCTAGGCACAGTCCCCATTTGGTAGCTCAGACACAGACTATCAAATACTGAAAACTTGTGTGCACGGTACTGGATAAAGTGCTGGTGATATGGTGTACTAATTCAGGTAGCAGAGTAATTGGCATAATTGATGAAAGACTTAATTTCACCTTCAGCTCCTTCCCCATAAATAGCCCATAGTAGGGTTCTGATTCTGGATGAAGGCCCTTTGGCACTGCTTCAATACAAACGAGTAATACTAAGTAAAAGTGCATCTCGGCATTAGCCAGTCTCCTTTCTTGCTGGCTCACCAGCTTTTGCGTACAGCTAAGTTCTCCAGGAGGAAACTGATCTTAACTGAATAGCTCTGAAACCCACAAATTTAACATTAGATAAATCAATTTTGTAGCGGAGCAAAGATGTCCAGAACCTTTTGTAGATTTCCTTCTCCAAACCACCCAATATGAAGTAGTAACCAAGGCAAGGCAGGGCTCACATATGTTGTCTGGTCTAGGTAATAGGGATTTCTGTGTATCTACTGACCTCTTAAACTGATTCTGAGACAGTGGACTAGGGCATTAACCTGAAATAATGACTCAGAATAGTGATGCAAATTCTTTTCTTGAGGCGTTTAACATGGGAAGTGTTCCAATAAAAGGTTAGTATGTAGGCGAAGTTGTACATAGATTTGTTCGTCATTGGAGGATTCAGTAAGATTTGGGCTTTTAAGGTGTTTAGGTCAGTTGCTTAGAAATAGTGAACAATGTAAAGAAATTGCAAGATAATAGTAAAGAAAACCTATTAAATATCAAGTCCTTGGCTTCCCACTTCAGGACTTTGTGCAGTACCTGCTCTGATTTCCTAAATTATAGGGTACTCACCTTGACCCTACACTGATATTCATACATTTAAATTTACAGAGACAATTATGATCATTTAACCTGTCTACAAGCATCATAAAAAGCCCAACAAACATGATTCAGTTTTGGGAGGTGGCTGTGCCAGTTCTGTGCTAACTAGGGAGCCTTCATCCAAGTTGCAGCCAGCATCTGGCCACTTGTATGTCTTTCCGGGAGGACCTTCACTGTTCCTCTTCACTATCAGGCTATTGTTAAATTTAGTGAACTCTAAGACCAACACTATTTTCCTTTTGCCATTTCTGAAGTGCAGAATGACTCTTGCTGATGACTAGTTCAAGTTTCTCTGTATATGGTATTCTACCAAAATACATCGTTTGCCACATTCTTTCAGGTAACAGTTCTGTAATTCTTTCCCAATTCCATTCTCACTTTAACTTTGCAGTGCTCCTAATAATGCTTGATTTGTAGCCTAATTTGTCCTCCTTTTTCATTTCAGCTTTTATTTGTGTTCTCATGCATTTTCCCTTTAAAAAAAAAAAAAAAGGTCCACATTCCATGTGCAAATACTGCCATTTTGTTCTTCCTTTAAAAACATAGTGAGGTATTCAGTCTTAAATTACCTTAGCCCCACTGAATCCACCCTGTTTTCCTAGCTGCATTACATTGTCACAGCCCAGAAATTCTCATCTCCTACTGGGATTTCCTGGAATTGAAAAGTTTTAAGCCTTGTAACTGCTGCCAGGGTCTTCTCAGGATCACTCTGAGTGCTGCTGTTTGCTTTTCGCCTGTTGACTCAGACCATACCGTTTAGCCGGTCTTTTTTTAAGCAGGAGTCCTTACAGTCCTCCAGCCCCAACCAGGAGTTAGTAAGGACACTTGCCCAGAAACCCTCCCAAGTTTTCAGCCACTTACCACTCTGAATGCAGAAAGGGTTGCTGCTTTGCAAGCTCCGTTCAGCCAGCTCCCTGTCAAATCCTGGTTGCTACCGGCTCTTTTCACTTGGAATCAGTCCCACGACGGTGGGTGCGGACCTGCCCACACGGCATCTAATTATAGGCTTCATGTGGGTGACTGAGAACCTTTGTAAGAATGATACCCTTATTGCTGGATATAACAGATGTTGCCTTTTCTTGTCTCTCATCACATCTAATTCATCCAAATTTGCACCTCTTGAAGTTTTGTTATGGGTTTGAAGAAAAGCAGGACGAGGCCATTTTAGCCCTCAGAGGCGTTCCTGTATGTAACATTCATAACAGTCAACATGAAACGCTTACCTGAGTGAGCTGGTTTTCGTAAGCTCCTGTTACAGGCGATGGGCTGAACCTCCTCTGTGGGGAAGTTCAGAACAGTAGCTTAATTTTGCTGCCCTGTCTCACCCACTGGAAGTCACCAGCTATCTGTTTGTTATCTGTCTGACGTGTATGCCCTGTGGAGCAAACCCTTGTACGTTTTCATATAATCAAAGCTGTTTATATTTTTTACATAAAGCAGGCTAGCTTCTTTTAAAAAGGGGGGAGTAAGAAAAAATTGTGTTACAACTTAGGGAAAATATAGGTGCCCGAGCATTTATTAGCTTTTTCTAATGAAGTTACTCGAGCTCTGTCTACCCACTACCATTTTGACCAATCTCTGTCCTCTTAGGCCGTGTGGGATTCACAGTTTCTGTGTCTCTGTGCCAAGCTCTCTCATCGGTTGGCATGCTCTGAATATAACTGGCATCTACTGACAATATTGTGATCCACTTAGAGCAGAGAAACCACAGCCACTTTCATTCAAACCTGTGTCAGGAGGAGAAGGATAGGATGATGATAATCATGTCGTTCACCTTTTTCTCTGTAATGGCTTCGTGACTTGTCCATCATGTAAGTCTCAGGTTCTCCTCTGTGCTCTGGAGGTTGTGGGTCACAGCTGTGTCACAAGCCAGGTCTCTCAGTTCCTGGGCAAGACCTCAAGTCACTACACTGCTATCTACAGGATGGGTGCTGCCATAATCACCTGTGCAGGCAACTGTATAAGAGCCACTGTCATCCTTATACAAGGAGTGATTCACGTGCCTAAGGGCAGGAAGTAACTTGGGTTGAATCTGCAGGTCATATAAGAAGCCAATTTGTGGTCTTGAGATAGCGCATTGCCTGAGAGAAGATATAATTTCAGAAATAACACCAAAAGTATGTTTTTCCATTTGCTGAGCTATACATAATGCACTCAGCCTGCTAGCCATTGTAAAAACCAAGTCAAGAATGTCTGTCACTCCTTGTAGGACGTGGCACCTATATGAATGTTTGGATCTGAGTCTGGTTCTTGCTGGTAAAGTGGTGCAAGCCAGTGCCGTGTACAATGATAATCATTAGAAAGAAGTCTCAGAGGAATCTGGAGGAAGCAGTGGCTAGTCAGTAACTGGATCTTGTATTTAATTACTGCTTATACTGAAGACACATATGTAATTTCAGATAAGACAGAACAGACCTAGCTAATAAGAAATTATCTATAGTCTAGTCTATGTTCATTGACTGGAAGATGGAAATTTGGCAGCAGTTACGGGACCTGTATCTCCTCAGAATGATGTAGCTCCTTAGATAAGTCTGGGGAGGAATGAAGCTGGGGTGCCATGGAAAAGAGATAAGGAATGTCATGTGCCCCATTTGTCAAAATACTCACATGTAAGTTAAGTGGAAAGCAGCCAGTGAAAATGGTGCCTCTGTTAATGATGAAACATCTTCAGAAATTGCTGAACATCTTTGTGTGAAAATCAGGCCCCTTTGAAATGTTTTTTTTTAGGGGACCAGGATTGCTGGATATGCTCAAATATTTTGCTGTACTTTCCCCAGAGTTAGTTCTTTGCGTGCATGTTGAAACAGTGCCACCAAGACCCCCCCAGCAGTACAGTTACAAATTGAAAGAGAAGTACAGGCTTGCAAGAATACCTCCAGGGACAAATGTACACAAATAGCTGAAAACTGCATTTGGCAAGAATATAAGTTTACTAACTTCTTTAGTTTGCTTTTTGATCTACTCTGTACATTGGTAAGTGGCAACCTGGTCAATACAGGGGGACCATATACATTTTCAACATGGAGTTTCACTGCTGGCATATTTCAAAGGGAATACACAGTGGTGCAGATTAAATTAATGTAGGCCAGTGTGACAAGTTGGAATTAATAGTAGAAAGAATTTCTAACCCATGTTGAAGGGTTTTGAGGTCTAGCTTCTTTTAGGAATGGTCAGTTTTTCTGGGTCTGGTTTTATGTCTTAAGAGGATCAGTAGGTTTTTATGGACACTCAGAAAAGGCTGACTTTTGCAGTTGCCTCTGACAATATGCAAGTGAACACATCCAGGTGGTTTTATAAAGGTCAGCTTGAGAATTATCAAGGACATAAATGCATTCTGATAGTAGTGGCCTTCACATAGGTAGGAAAAAGAGGATCAAAACACTCACTGAGAGACATGTTCTCCAATCTCAGCAACTGTGTTTCAAGTGCAGCAATATATAAATTACCAAGGCTTTCATAGAAAGATAAGTGAATGAAATTGTAAAAGCAACATTTTTCTCTCTCATTTCAACTTTAGATTGAAGATGGTTAATGAATTTCTTAGCTTGGATGGAGGTCATCTGGAAGTAGCTTTCTGTATTCCATCCCCTAGAGAACAGCTAACACATATAGACAAAGGCCACTCACCTTCTTGGAGAATCTTACCTTTAGTCTCTGAGTGGCAAAGCCATGAGTAAAAGACTTTCTTGATATTTCTATTGTTTAACTCCAATGTGTTCATTCTGGTCAAGTGAACAAATCTTATAATCAATAGAGGCAAAACCAATTTGCCTTAGTGTATCCATTCCAGTATTGCACAACAGCAATAAAAGGAATATTTTGGAAATTATAAATATTTATGACCTTCCATAATACACGTTGCCTGCTAATTAAATCAGTCAAAGCAAGCAAAGATGATTAAATTCTGGTTTTGTGACCTGGAGACTGATGGAGCATAGTACCATTTAAAGGAAATAACACTAGGAGAGAATTTTAGAACAGGTGTTGAAAGTAAGTGAAGACAGAGAGGAGTCAGTAGGGACAGCTAGGCTGGCTTTACAAGTAATGGGCAGAAGTAAAGGGAACAGGGTGAAGTCCATTATTCTGAATGCTTGATCTCCTATTAATGCTAGAATATTAAACTTATTTGAAAGAAGCAGGTGAAATAAAAGGGAATAACTGTAAATTTGCCTTGGAGATTGAAAGGCAAAATGCAAATCTTTGTGAATGTTTAGACTGATGAAAGAACGGCTCTGACCAGCTTGGATACAGACCAGTGGCTTGGAACAAAGCCAGCCATCTAGGACTCTGGGCATCTCCTACGTTTGGTCCCAAGCTTTCCTAGTGTCAAAAAAAGGAAAAAATTATGGGATGAACAGGGGACTGACGCCAACGCCAGCCTGTATTTTCACACATTGCTTACACTTCCGGTGTTGCAAGACACTTGCCCCATCCAACCTTGCGGTCGCTGGGAGGAGAGGTATGTTTTTCTGCAGCACACCAATGTAGGCGTGCTCTGTTTGTGCAAGGGTTGGTGATGATGCATGTTCTTTCCGGAAGTTTTGAGATCCTTGATAGTTAAAGATAAAGAACAGCCTCTTGGCTCTGTTTTGTCTTGGAAAGAGGCCATAAAAATAGATTTGCACATGCTATCAACTTTTGCTTCCTAATTATTGGAAACAGAATAACTTGAAGTAGCTTGGAGGCTATTTGAAATTACAAAGTCCCTGATACTGTGTTGCTACAAAAGAAGAATAGGAGAACCACAAGTTTTGTAGAGAGCCCACGCGGATAGATTTGCTGCTAGGTCAGTGAGCAATTGTTTACCCTCCCAGTGGCAATTCCAACCCCAGACAGCTTTGGGTTTGGAAGAATAACTCAAATAAATGTTGGGAATGCACAAAGATTTTCATTTTTCCTTCTGTCCCAGGAGCCTGCCAAATGTAACTGTTAGAGCCAGGGGTTACCCAGAAATACCCTGACTGCATTAAAGTCTCAGCAAAATCACTTTCCGAAGATCTTATTTTGCCTTCTACATAACAGACACACATTTGAGAATTGAAGCCTGCTTTAGGAAAAATCAGTAATTTGCACTGAAGGAAGACAGTGGGGGAACTGTAGGTAAATAATTTTGCTATAAGAATATCTAGGAGGAAATGCAAGAGAAGGGAGTGAGGTGATGCCCCTGCAAGAATACTACCTGGGAAAATAGACTTGCTCCCAGGCGATATGATCTTACAGGTGGGTTGGACACAGCTGTGGGATGGAAAAAATTAAAACCTGTTCTCAGATCTACCAAAAGTACCTTCAGGATGTGTGTTCCCAGGCATTGAACCACTGTAATCATTCACTCACCTCTGGTATGCCAGAGATAAAGACTCTAACCTAAATTAAATGTAAAGGGAGAAGTCAGAAAAACTTATCAAAATGCAGCTTTGTAGAAAAGAATTAGCTTTTCTTGGGGAAACAGAAGCCTGAAGAGAGAAACAAAAACTGATAAAAAATCATGTGGGAACATGTGAAATACAGGTTATCTAGAGAAGAAAAAAAAGCCTGATGTATTTTTACCTGGAGAAAATTATGGTTTCCCATTGAGTTTCTCTGAGGAAAGATGCTGGCAAGTGACTGGGCTATAAAACGACATAATCAGAAAGGAGATAGTCTTAAAGGCAGAATGAAGGCACCGAGGAGGCTTTCTGTACAAAAGCCTTGTCAAGCTTCATCTCTAACAAAGATGAAAGACCAAAAGGACTTGGTAGGCTTATTTCTGCAAATTCATAGTTCATTGCAAATTCGTAGTTCATTTAAAAGGATTTTCTCAATATATTCTAGGATATTAGAGTAGCATGAAAAAATCTGAAAAGTCACAGGAATAAAATAGATAGGATCAAAAGTGGTAAGAGAGATGACTGCATAAACTGAACGTTGAGGTCTCTGCCTATTAGTTCTATTTAATTTTTATTATTCTTATGCTTTTGGTTCTGAGCTCACAAATATTTACGAGGGACATTTTGATAGGCTGTGCTTTTGGGAAAGAAGAGAGTTTGCTGTGCTATGCACTAGAGTATTTTATTCCTGTTAATGGAGAAGTCTGACAAAAATGGTCCTTGTTTTCTCATTAGCATAGCTGCTTATATCACTTTATGACAAACATACATTTTCTCCTAAAATTATTTTTCTGACGTTACATATAAAGTAAATACAGATGATGTAAGTGGAGCAGAGAGTTAGTATTTTGGATTACTTATTATTGCTGTTCCCTTCTTCTATAAAACATTTAACAGGTTTGTTTGTACGTGTTTGTGTTTTACCTTACCCCATTGCCAAAGAGTGTCATGAGAAAGAAAAGGGACTGAGGCTGAATGCTTTAAAATGGCTTTGTTAGTAATTTAACTTTGGCATAGTTTTTGTAGTGAACAAATGCTTAAGGAGTATTAAATGAAATTTGTATTGCAATTCTGAAGCACTCATAGTGTTGCAGAATATTTAAGTAATGTAAAAGACTGAATGCAAATCATAATATGTCTTTAAAAACCCTAGACAAATGAAGCACATCTGATTAAAAAAAAAAAGCTACCTTTCAACATGACAGCCAAATCTATCAAATGGTGCATCTCACTTGACATCTTAAAGATGCAATTTAAAGTGTTCTAAAAAGCTGGCTTACCTTGTTGTGAAGATATGAAAGAATTACCTGTTCCAGTCTTTGTCAAAGGCAGATTGTCTTGCGAAATATCAAACCCTTGCATTTTTTGGACTGTCTCCATTAATACAAAGTGGTAGTATTCAAAGGTTTCATACAAGTAACAATTTTAATTTTTCAACACAGAAAGAAACAGGAGAAAGACTATTTGCTACCAGCAACACACAGCTACTGTCAATGGTTTTTTTCACCTTTAGCTCGTAAAAATAAATCTCTCTTGCTATGTCTATAGATGTATTAGCAAAGAAGTGCAGTGTTGATGTTTACTATACCAAAGAATGAAAATTACCTCAAGAAACAGTCTATGACAAAAATGCAAAACAGGACAACAGAAGGGAAAGAAATTAATGCAATATTTTATTTTTAGCTGAACTGATTGGGTGAGGAAATGTATATTTTTAAGTGGTCTAATCAGCTGGACCACATTTACAGCAGAATTCATCAGCCCATACAAGCTGTCATGTTTTGTCAGAATGCTGTTGAAATCAATAGCTTAAAATTAAACAAAATGAAAGCTTGTATTTTTGAAAGTAAGAAGATTATCTATTATTCATAAAAACATCAAACTAACTTTTAGAATTGCAAAGTAGCACAGCCAAGTATGGAGGCAGGAGGGGATGGGCTTTATAGAAGTCTTGAGTTCAACAGGACAGTGCTTCCTTCTTGTGGGAAGCGATGGCCTGCATTGCACTGCTCACTCTGCTGTCTCATGTCATTAAATCCAATGACCCAATCCAGTGCCTGCCCCTGCTGCACACTTTTTTTTGACCCCAAGGAAAATATTTACATTTCCTTTGCTTCAGTTCCTGGCTGTAAGAAAGGGAAAATAAGTCTTCCTTCTTCTTTCCCTGAGTCTCCTTTATTTGCGCTGCTCTGGGGCAGAGAGCCGTGCCTGATTTATGAAGGATGTCAGAGATGGTGTAATTACTCGCTACAGGTATTTCCCAACTGCGTAGAAGTACGTGGGGGGGTGTTTTGTACTTGTCCAGGGAAGTGCAGAAGAGGGGAGTCCCTACTTAATGCAAGAAGAGGGTCTTGCCTAAGGAGTTTCCCTAAGGGGTAGAGGAGGATGAGTTCCCTGCTCGGGATGGTTTCTGGATCCTGCTCCGCACGGGTGGAGATGGTAAGGGTACTGGAGCAGTGAGTCTGAGAAGGTAGACAGCTGATTTGTCAACTTTGCTGCAAACCTCCTAAGCAAGCTCCTCTGGCAAACTTCGTAAGAGGTGACTGGATTCTGAGATCTCAGAATTATTGCTGCATAATTTGAAACACACCTGTTCATCACTCACATTTAGCCTGGTGTAATGCATATCATTAACACCTTCTGGTAAAACTCACTGGAAGTATTCTGGAATAGCTAGTTGTTAGGGTGGGACAGAACAGAGCTGCCCAATGTGATTCACACACAGGATTTCTGCACCCAAATGATGAACCTCACATTAGATTTAAAAATTAGCCCACCACAGTGGGCAATTAAAAACCGAAAGGATTTTTGTAGCTTGTCTTGAAACGGAAACAATCTTAGCTTATTTTGGCTGATGCTGATTACTCTTAGTGGTCTGGTTTTGTTAACCAGTATAATCAAAATGCTGCCAGATTTGGGGTGGGCAATGCTACATAGCAATGCAAATAATGCAGCTCAGGCCCGACTTCAGAAAGGCAAGATAGAGGTGGAAAATTCAGCTTCACCAGTAAAGAGAAAACAGTTACTTTGAAGGCTGCCAGAAAATTGAAGATCCTCAATAGTGCAACATAGTTTTGATAAAGAAGATGCCTGTTTCAGGTATAGAGAAAGAGTCCCAGCTCACCCACTGTTCGGCAGAGCTGAATAGAGCATATCAGTGAGTTCTTCCCCAGGAAAAAGGCAACAAACAAATATTTTGCTGTACAATCAGCTGTCTTGCTTGACACATGGTGAACATTGATGGTAGAGTTTCTCAAGGTCTACTGAACAACTCCGTATGCAGTCCCACCTCCTAAGTAGTCTTTTGGATGTGCTGCTAAAATGTTGTTTAAATGTCCTTCAGGAAGGAAGGACAGGTCAGGCAACGCCATTCAAACTCTGATTATTTTTATATTTAAAATTATTCCTTGGACTCCTGACATAGAAGCAATCAGATGCTTCTGAAAGCATGTAGGTGTCCTTTTCCTGAACAAGTAAGTAGGCACTATTAAGGAATTTGGCTGTCTATACTTCTTTTTTCTTCTCTCCCCATCCTCCCTTGTTTTCTTTTTTTCTTTTTTTTTCCTTCTTTCTTCTTTCTTTTTTTTTCATCTTTCTTCCTTTTTTTTTTTTTTTTTTTTTTTTTTTTCGTTTCTTGTTGCTTCTTTTTGGATGATCCTCCTAAGATAATTAAATGTATTTCAAAGGGGAATTGGCTAGAACTTTTTTTTCCCTATTTTATTATTTCCCCCCTTGACTGTGAAATATAACCACAGTGCATGTGTGTGTCACTAGTAAAATATGTTAGCTGTCATTGTAACTGGAATTCACAGAAGTGTAACTCCCCTATATGAAAAAAGGTTGACAACACTAATTTGGAAATAGAGCTTTTGCGGTGGGCTGGGCAAATTTTTCATAATCTATTGAAGGAGCCTTGTTGATAGTTTGGCATTGACTGGAGAAGGGTCCTCTTCCAGACGGTGAGGGTTGCCACAGTGGACAACCACGGCATTCCTCGCCGAGCCTCAGCAAAGTGCCAGGGCTTGCCACGTGCTCGGCCGCACGGTTCCACAGCCACAGAACACAGACCTGGCGAGGGAGGAAGAGTTTAAGGAAATATTTTTCAGCACAGCGGGACACTTTCTTGGCAGCAGCCCAAGATAATCAACATAAATCCTATTTTTATTTCATGTTAGGTCAAGGCATGAGTTCTAGTAGACTGAGAACATAAAGTGTGTGTTATCAAATGATTTTTTAAAGAATTACCTGTTAGTGACTAATTCTTAATTATTACATTTTAAGATGTATTTGCCTTTATGCTCAGGCTCCATTAGCATTTTAATCTGGACCAGGAGTGTGCTTTTGAAGGGAACCTCTCACTCCATTTTCCCCACTTACCACACTTTGGTTTACATGACAGAGTGGTGTTGGGACACGTCAACTGGATTCATTTTGGTTAAAACTAAGCCGAGAGGTGTGCTCCAGAAGTGTACGTAAGGTACTGCAGATGCCAGCGGGTGCCCGGTCCATGGATCAGGTTGGAGTGAGCCTAAAGTACTCTGCCAAGGCAAGTGTACTGTTGCACCGTGCAGAGCTCTTTCTGATGTGCTGTGCTACGTGCTAATGGAGATGTAGGCACATGAAACTAATTTAGGAGAAAAACTTGTACCTTTTTTACAAGTGCAGGGCTACACACCCCCAGAATTTCAGATTTGATATCTCTGTTCTTTGGGGAAGTCTGACTGCAGTGCTGAGCTGGTGGGAGTTACTGCAGTCAGCCAAACACCCAGGTACTGCCATGAAATTTGGATTAGGCTCTTATTTTCAGTACTTAAACCCACTTGCTTTAAGGGGCATGATACCACGCAAAGGTGTTTCGGGTATTTTTTCCCTTTTTCTGCTTTTGTTTGTTTGTTGTTTTTGCCTCACCTGAGACCCATAGAATGGAACAACATTAGATTGTGTACTCACACATTTCCGTTTTCCCCAGAGACTATTGTGACTTCTTCAGCTCCCATGCAGCCTCTGTGTACATGACCTGGATGCTTTTTCCAGAGAAATTCAACTTTTGAAATGTTCCCAGAAATTTCTGTATCAATATAGTTCAAGTATGTGTTGCCCGGTTTGAAAGTTCCCCTGCCAAAAGAAAAGCACAGAAGTGATGCTCTGTGTTCTTTACAAATGAGGAAAAAAACCTGCTACAGTTTAGGCAGAAAGGGAAAAGAGTTGTGGGATGCTACACACCCCACTCTCATGTGGGATGAGAGTTGAAGCTTTGAATACTATCATTATAATTTTATTACTTTTTTTTCCAAGAATTACCAATCAGGGACGTTAAGCAAAATTTTAGCTTAGAACATGTTCTTGGAGAATATGTTCCCTGGGGAACGCACAGGGCTCTTGATTCAGAGCCTCATGCAGATCCGAGGCTTTCAGCTCAGGCAGTAGGGGATCATGTCTCAGGTCCAGAAACACCAAGTTCTGTCCTCTCTGCTAACTAGTCGTTCAAGCCACGTAGCAAAGTCTTTTATAAAGTCCTTGTACCTTAGATTTTTCATACATAAAATATATCAAATACTTTTTTGGACAAACATTGTAACAGGGCTGAATTTAAGGGAAGATTAACACGCTCCCCACCCCCACCCCCCCCCTATATATAATGCACTTTTCATTTAACCTTTTTTGTAAGTATTAAGAAGGAGTGTCTCGTTGACATTTTGGTTGATTTCCAAATCAGAACTGCAATTTTTTGCCTTCCCTGAAGCTATTGGGACGGTGCTGAGGCTACCTCTTCTCTCCCAACATGATTTATCCTGAATACCTGGAGGAAGTTCTGAGGACTAAATGTCACTTTTTTCCACCTTTGGCTGAAGTCTGTGGTGCAGATACCAGCTAGGCAAATTGGTGAAGGCCACAAAGTCTCTGTATTAACCTTACTTGAGAAAGCAGAGGAAACACCATTCCTACTTATATAGAGAGGTTATTGGGGATCCCACTACAGGCTTTCAGCCTATCGACCCAATGTATAGTCTTGTTGGTACCTAAGGAGGAGACAGCTACTCAGAGGGATCTAGAGAAGTATGCAAATGACTTAGTTGCTTAAATCTCTGTGGGTTTCAGGATGAAAACACTACATTAATTAGCCTAGCCTTTGTCAGTATTGCCATGGGTTTTATTCTAGACGTTATTTTTGGAAAACGAGAGCTATCTTCAAAAAAATCCAAGTCAAAAAGTTCTCTCAGTGTTTCTGCTTGCTCTCAACCATGAAGAAAATTGAAAATTATAGTTTACATTCATGCCTTCTGCGGTATCAGTGTTCATTATAATGGAATGCACATTACGGCGTGATATTAACATAGAAATTACCTGTAGGTGTATCGTTGCAGTAGTGTATTTGCAACCAAAGGTACTCCTGGTACAGACCGGTAACAGGGCTATGTTCAAACACAGAGGAGTTTGGCTTTACAATATTTAAACTGTGCTCTGGACAAGGATCAGTTTATGAGATTTAAATTCACATTTACTCGAAAAAGCCAGGCTGAGTGGACTGGAATCCCAGACTCTAGCACAGTTCATAAGCAAGCTGCAACTTTCTCACTCAGGTATTCCCTAGAGGAGGGAATGATTAAATAAATGACTGTACATCATGCAGCTCTTTGTCTTCTCAGAGAAGATCACCAAATGATGTTTGAGTTCAGCAGTAGCCACAGAGCTGTTTGCTCTTGCCCACTTTGCTATGCTAATCATCATCCTCAGCAAAGAGAATACAGAGCAAGAGAGACCAGCAAGCAGATTTTGACCAGTCTGTAGCATGAAGAACTTCAACCACTTATCAGCTACTTTTATTACTGGTGTAAATCACAGATCATGTAGAACAAAATGAGACATGTAAAAATAGCTGTGTATAAATTCAATATGATAACTATGATAGAGCCATTTTTTCAACAGTCCTGTTAAACTTACTTGTCAATTGTGTATTTTTTCCTGATCCCATTAGTTCCAGTTAAGGCTACATCTATATTTCCCTTCATGGTTTCTGTTGCAGATACTCTGACACGTATCTTTTTTCGCCAGCCTTTGAAAGCAAAATGAAATATATTATGGTTGTAAGGAGATTTCTTTCCTAATGGTAAAACTTCTCATATGTTTCAATGTCTTTCAGGGAGAGGAAAGGATTGCAAAAATGTGCTTGTAAGCAAACAAAATGTCACTCTTTATTAAGGCAAATGTTAGTTCTGCGTGGTTCTGGTGGTATTAATTCCCTTGACAGCGGTCTAAATCGCAGATCCAGTCTTTGCTGACCTACTGACTATGCTGAGTATTTAGTCTGCCATGGCCAATACTGTACCTTGCTCTTCCACTTGGCCTCACTTTTAATTTTGTAATTTCTTACACTTATGAGCAATCTGGGGGGGCTCATGGGTAGGATGTTAGCTCTCAACTATGAAATGAAGTCCACAGGACTGCTGTGTTGTTAAAGATATATTAAACAAAACTGGCTGCTTTCCCAGGATGATCCCGATATACAGAGTGTTTAGGGTTTTTCTTATACCTGTGCACAGCCCGACAGCTGTCAGGAGATGCTGTCATCCCACGTGTCTTTCTAAGGCAGAAGCAGGGTCTCAGATGCAATAGCACATATTGATTTCAAGCAACCCGGTTTGGGAAGTTTTTGTACTGGCCTTAATTTGGGCTATTGAAAGGAGAATCTCTTCACTCACTTCATAAGATTATATTTCGTTTCAGGCTTTAATTTCTATAAACTCAACAGTTTGTAAATGTTGAAATTAATGTATTCATTCAGATTTGAGAAACGACTAGTTTCTCTATACTCAAATTCATTTTTTTACTTTTTACTCTTATAGAGTCGTGATATAAGATTTTTTTTGTTCTTAATTTTGCTTTCATATTTTAGTGCCTAGTGATTAAGGACCTCAAAGACCCTCTATCATTCATTGCCCTTGCAGTTCATCACCTGTGATGGATTACAATTTATTTATGAATTTTCTTATTTCCCAGTTCTGTGGCTGCTTCTACACTAATCACAATTAAAACTATATTTCTTATTACTCCCTGCCATTTTGACTTGATGAGCTTTCCAAAAATATCCTGAAATGGTCCAGTTTTATAAATTTTTGTCGATAAAAACAACGTAACTGTTTCTGATTTGAAATTTTGCACTTTCGGCATAACATTCCTTCCACCTTCAGCTTTATAGAATTTTTGAAGCCATCATCTAATTAACAAAATTTTAGCAGGGTTTCTAACTCGGATGTCAGCATTAGTTGATCTGTTTCTACAATTATCTCAGCCTTTCCCAGATAATGCTGGTACTTACTGCATGATCCTAACACACCTGAAACTCTAGATTTTGGACCAAATGCCACTCATTAACTGCAGCAGCTCTCTGTAGAAATGTAAGATATTTGTTCATACATAATTCTTTGCCACTTTGGAGTTCACCACCCAAAATGAGCACTTACGAGCATATGGAGGGGAGGGCCCTGTGTTTAAATAAACCTTTTGCTGTTCTTTTTCAGTTTTATGTAAAAACTTATCAGCATAATGACCCATCAGTGGGCATCCTTCCTTCGGACATGGGAAGCAGTCTCCCTGGGGGGAAATAACAATGTGTGTTACAAGACGTTATCTGTTTTAATCCCACTTCTTAAAGTTTAAGAAATTAGGATATTTCAGCTTTTTCCCAGCTTTTCTGAAAAGGTGCTTGCTTCTGACTTCAGATCATACCTTCAGTACTTATCGGTGTGGTAAAAAAAGGAGCTGAGATGGTCAGTCAGCTTATTTCATCTGGTTGAAAATCAGAGAGAAACAGGTTGAAAATCTGGCCTAATTCCTTATCCTCTTGCAGAAACCATAAGTAAATACCTTAATGCATGTTGTGCCTTATTACCTGATCTGTAAAATACAGGTAATACATTCATCTTTCATAGGGTCTATTGAAAGGTTGTCTGCTAATTATTATAGGGTGGGTAACCATATTTGCAAGGAGGTCTGGCTGAATATCTCACTCATGTGGTAAAGATATTTAAGCTCAGGAATACTGAAGCTTGGGGTCTCACTTTGGGATGTGTTCTGTCTGCTTTTCAGCCTTTATTCCCATGCAGAACCTTAATGAAATTAATCTATCTACACAGATCAAGCATTCAGATCAAGACCTTGATGTCCATTTAAAAAAAAAAAAAAAAAAGGTAACCGTGCATCTTTTAAGTGAAACTGATTTAATTGCCATTGGAAAAAATAGCATTGTTATATTTAGATAGTTCAATTTTGGTATTTGGGAGGTTCTGTAGGAACTGGTGTTTGTGGATCTTTGGCTATTTGGGCATTAGAGGAATAAAAGGCTAAATGATCACATTTATTACAAGATTTAAAAAAACATTTCCCTCGCATCGCTATATTGCACAGGGTTGAGGTTTTCAAGTCCTGACTTACATCAGACTTTCAAGTTACGTGGTAACATTGCTAAAACATTAACGGCTTTTCTGTAGTATTGTAATAATTCTGTTTGGGAGTAGATGGAAATAAATTCAGACTCGTCTTCCTCCGTGACTAGTCCTCAGTTGCATTGCCAGAATTGGTCCACTAAACCCCCAGTTATATCAGGCATGAAACACCAGGACATTATGCTGCCTTCTTTCTTGTGCCACCTGAGGGTTGTGTGAGCAATGCTGTGCTGCATAAATATCTCCCCTGCCCCATGTGCTGTGGATGTTTATTGTTTATACAGATGTTTAAACATTTCTGAAATGCAGAGGCAACCCTCTTGATGATGGGTTCCACCAGGTTTAGATGGACTTCTTCAATCAGAGTGTCCCTCACTGCTGACCTACACAAAAGGTGAACCCAGCCACTGCCTCTCATTGCCCTCTTACTCAACTCATCTCTCCCTTTGTAACTGGTTTTAGTATTTATATTTACTGCCTTATTTTCTTCTAGTTTTTTTTTTTTTTTTTAGGTTTTGCTGCTTTTACATTTTGCCTGGTTTTTGGAGATGGTCTTGGCTGAAGGTAGTCAGTGGGTCTGCATGGCCCCCTCGTATCCCATGATCCAGAGTGTAGAGGTTGTCCCAGAAATTATTAAGAGAAGAAGGGCAAGGCTATAACCCTTCAGATAAATATGTACCTGATACTTACCAGTACAAAAGCTCTGTATGTTTCACACCGATACCCAACAAATCCATTCGGAGTGATAATACTCTCGGCATAATACCGGAGACTTCTTTTATGTCCACATCCAATAGATCTATATTCTGGGAAAAAGCCCAGGTAAAAAAGATTAAAGCTATCATTAACCTGAAGTCCATGCCAGAGCAACACTTGTGGGTCTCTTCCTCAAAAGCATTTGCACATACAGTGACATCTCAGTTTAAAAAATAGTAATAATTAAAAGATGTTTAAAGTGTGAATTATTTGGTTTTACAGTAAAAAGTGTACTTATGGTTACATATATCTTTTCGATGGAGAAGAGCTAGGTTCTAATCTGCATGTCCCTCTGCTCATGCTGAAGTTAACCGACTTGGAGATGCACCAAGGTGGACCTTGTGCAGCCTCCCATCCTGCTAGGTGTACTTAACTGCTTTTATTTTAGCATGAGAACCGAGGAGGATTTAGGAGAATTTCCCTTCGATATTTCAAAGACTGGAATAATTCATAGTGACAGCGTTTGTAAAGCACATAGTAGTTGCTATGAAGTAGTTTTCATTTGCTTACCATTGTCACAACATGGTATTTTGTTAAACCACATTGTCCACTCATTTCTAGAATTAAAAGTAATTGTAGTAATTATTTTAACTTCAGTGGCTTTCAATGTTTTTAAGCTCTAGAAAATCTGGGGTCATTTGACAGTGGTGATTCTGTGAAATGCTCTGAGAAGCAAGATGTTTGGCAGTGTGTCCTTGATTTTGTCAGAATTATTTGAAACAAGTACATTTTCCCATTAGAGTGAAATTTATAAGCAGTCAGTGCAGGAGAGAAGAAAGTGCTATTTGGGTTGTATTTACAGGTCCCTTGTAACAAGTATTTTCTTCATTGGCTCTGAAGTTTCTCCTTTATCAAAGCACAGTATACTAAAGTTAGGTTGTGTAAAAATAAGCTCTACTCTGCTTCAGCATGTGTGGGGGCTCAGCTAATCACAGGGTGAAGTCTTGGAGGCACTGAAGGAATTGTGAGCTGGCACAGTTTACGCTGAAGTCAGAATTTCACCTACTCTCAATATTTATGCACCTTAAAAACAGACCGGTTGGTATTGACCAGTTGACACACATTGTCCTTTACATAAGTAAAGAAAAAAACACACCAAAACCCCTCTGAAAAGTATCTTTGTCTGTTTTTCTTGAAAGTAATCTGCATCATCAGGGCTTCCTGAGTATGTTTTCTTTATAGTTCCTTCTTTAAATCTAATTCAGAAGGGTCTGTGCTTTTAACTTTAAAAACCTCAGCTCTTACAGTTCGCTTACTTTGTGCTAGTGCCAAATTCACTTAACATCTATACAATGGGAACATAATACTTCTTTCCCTACTGTGTCAAAAGCTGTAGAAAGAAGTTACTAAATAGCATTTCTAAAACACTTCATACATAAAAGCACTACATAAATGTAAATATTATCAAACAGAAGAGATATGCACAAAGTAAGGTTTGACCAGGAGGCAGGAGTTAAGTCTGTCTCTATTTTTAGGAGCTACATGAACAACCAACTCCATCTGCTCGTGTTCAATAGAGCTGAGTTCCTCCTTCGCCACAAAACATTGCAAACAGCCTTGTGAAATGTGTCTGGAAAATATTTAATTTTTCTGCTGAAAACGCAGACATTCTTATGCAGTCCAATTGGAAAGTGTTTTTGTTCCAAGTGGCTTTGTGCAGAGCCAGCTTTCAGTCCTCTTTGTGACTAAGTTCTCCAACAAGTTCTAAGACAGAGCATTTTTGACAGCCAGTTACTTAACTAGTGGTAGGGATTTCAAAATATTTCTTATTTCTGTAGGTTAGGATCAGAAGACAGGATTTTGGGGATCTATTGTACTGGATCCCAGGGTAATTCTGATTAACTGCCCAGCTTTCTTTGAAGAACATGAACTGTCAATGGAGCAGTCATTTTATCATCTTCTATATTTTTAACCTTGTGCTGTTCCCTTTGAAGACACTAAAGCTTTTAATGGCATGGATGAATATGTCTAACCCCAGTAATATTGGGATTGATGTCTTTCTAGGGAGAAAGGAAGCTCAGATTTTAAAATACTCATTTTTGGATTATCCTTGAATGAAATTTTACCAGTCCTTCATGTGTGGAATTCCCACTGAGGTCAGTCTGTTAGCACAGTGGCTCTTAGAAAGGTTGTGAAGAATAAGTCTGCATGCTTTAACTGAAGTTTCCATCTGGAATTTGCATTGGTTAGTACAAAAGAAAATTGGAGGGTATTTCACAAGCAGCTTTAAATCTTCCATTTTTGAGCATTCTTTCCCTACTCCAAATCTGAGCTATATAAATAATATATACATTCAAAAGGCTTTACCTTAGCCTAGCCTTTATTTCTAACTATAGCTTATACTGAGGTATTACTTCTTTAAAATATATTTACCTCTCATAAGGTCATTGATATTCCGAGTTGCAGGAGGTACACGAAGCTGCTTGCATCCTGGCATCTTCTTCCCACCATTTGGGTAAAAATCCAGGTGGCCACAAGTCTGGAGAATCCCTGGAGCTGAAATGCACAATGAATTGAGGCTGATCACTCAGGTACCCTGTGGGCAACCTCTGAGTTAGTTTCAGCCTTTGCGTGAAAACTTACCAAAGTCAAAGAAAAGATGACCAGCATGAGTATGAATTATATCAACAAATTTTGCATCTGAAGGATCCAGCCTAACTGTTGGGGGAGTATACTGGAAGAGGGGCCCAGCTGGATCCAAGCCTAAAGGAATGGAGATACATCTGCTTGAGTAAATAATACTATATGTATGTCATCACACAGAGTGTGTGTACACTGTATGTCATTACATTTTTGCCTTTACATATAAAAATCCATTTTGTGGTCCAGAGCCAGCAAAACAAGCAGAGTTTTAATAGAAAGGTGGCTGGAGGCATTGCAGCACAGTAAAATGCTCATGGGTGCTTGGCTTACTTTTGGGGAACAATGTTATAAGAAGAGGTTTGGGTTTTTTTTTTGTATGTTAGTGAAAAATATGAAATCTTGATATGTTACCCTGAGCATGCAGATTTGTTTGAGCATTTCGATTTGGTCAAAAATCTATTTTTGTTTCCAAAAGAGCTTTGTTGAAAATGTTACCCCTTCACTTCAGTGTCAGTGAGCTCTCTTCAGGGCTAAAGCAACACAATTCTGATCCCAGTTTCCCTGAATTGCTTATGTGCAATGTCTACGCAGATATCCTGGTTTCAGCTGGGACAGAGTTAATCGTCTTCCTAGTAGCTGGTACGGTGCTATGTTTTGAGTTTGGTATGAGAAGAATGATGATAACACACTGATGTTTTCAGTTGTTGCTAAGTAATGTTTAGTCTAACGTCAAGGAGTTTTCAGCTTCTCATGCCCAGCCAGCAAGACGGCTGGAGGGTCACAAGGAGTTGGGAGGGGACACAGCCAGGGCAGCTGACCCAAACTGGCCAACGGGGTTTTCCATACCATGGGACGTCATGCCCAGTATATAAACTGGGGGAAGTTGGCCTGGGGGGCGGATCGCTGCTCGGGAACTAATTAACTGGGCATTGGTCGGCGAGTAGTGAGTAACTGCATTGTGCATCACTTGTATATTCCAATCCTTTTATTATTACTATTGTCATTTTATTAGCGTTATCATTATTAGTTTCTTCTCTTCTGTTCTATTAAACTGTTCTTATCTCAACCCAAGAGTTTTACTTTTTTTCTGATTCTCTTCCTCATCCCACTGGGTGGGGGGGAAGTCAGTGAGCAGCTGTGTGGTGCTTAGTTGCTGGCTGGGGTTAAACCATGACAGCAGAGAAAAGAAATGACTGGAGGAGAAAGGAAAGCAGAAAATAGCCTTTAAAGTGATGTGTGAGTGTGTCATGACGCTGTGTCTCTCTGTGTAGCTATGCGACTAACAGCTTTCTTCCTTTTCAGGGCATCCATGGCTGTTTACTCTCTCATCCTGACATACTAGATCTAGAGTTTTTAATTTTTCATTTCAGCTCTTCAATCTTTTGAACTGCTGAAAAGTCACGTTAGAGTGAGCTTTTAAAACCAAATTTGACAATGAGTTGCTAGTGTTTTACAAGTCTGTTATTCCCCATGTAATAAAGTATTTTGTTCCTGTTCTTTTATATAATTAAAAATCATAACCACGTGTTCCCTGGGCCATGTTGTGACCTGTGAAAAGCGACCTCTGTTTAGCCACAGTCGGGACAGTTAAGCCTTTCTGATCTGTTGCACTTGAGCCTTTCTCAGAGCTGTGAACGTTGACGTGTGAAATGCATGGCACGTGATAGGACATGGCTTCGTTTGTGTGCCGTCATGCTAGCTGTGTACTGTTAATTGAGACAAACTAGCATATTGCGGTCTGTATTGTGTGTTTATAAGGCAGCACCGATTCCTCAGTTCTCTTAAGTTGCATGAAAATATACAGCTTCATCAGTTGAAATAGCTTCAGTACCTGTTATTCTTCCAATGCCAGGCTTCCTTCTCCCTGCCTCCCCTGCAGCATGTGCTCCAAGACTATGGCCGATGAAATGAATGTTGGCAGGAGAGTAGCCATAGTCTTTCTGTGAAGACGTATGGAAAGGAAAAAGCAAGCGTGTTAAGCAGGGGATACAAGGCTATGGCACTGCATCATGGCCCCATGCTGTGCCGGGACACGGCCAGACCAGCGGGTGACGGAGGGGAGTGTCTTGGGTGGGAAGTTACTGTTGCGGGTGGTGAGATCTGTACCTAAAGTGAAGCCGTTCCCAACTCATCCCATCCCCTCTTAGGTCACGCCTCTGGAAGGGAGTAATCTCTATCAGGAATTGGCCCTTATGATAGAAAAGAAGAAAAAGGGAATTTCTCCACATAGCTCCCCTACGTTTGCACCGGTCGCTTATCCAAAAGGCGAATGACCCCACTGCCTCACCCCTGAACCTGCCTGTCCAGTCAGGATAGTGGTCTGTGGCGGAGGAGTTTTGAGTGCCTTTGTCTGTGGCATACCCTCCGCGTGAATCAAGCGGCCGTCCTGCTATGGAGATGCTCCACCACGCAGGTCCTGCAGGACGGGGAGGACCATGCCAGGACCGCTGCTGGTGTGCCAGGCTCGGCTGAGCTTCTGCACGGGAAGCCTGACATTGGTGGCTGCAGGAGAGTCACTTCTCTGGGCTGTGGTTCAGTTCTTTCAGGAGGCTGCGTGTGTGACACACAGCGGGATGTTTTAATCCTATTCGCTCTCTATTACTACTCTTCCCCCTGCTGGTTTTGCTAGACAGTCTCCAGTCTGATGTGTCATCCAGTAAAAATCATGACCAAAACTTTCGGAAACTATGGGACCTGTTTATCTGTGGTCTGACACTAAAGTAAGTATTTCCATTGGTGCAGGATTAGAGACTTTTTATGACATTTTCAGCTGCATTATTGAGTACCTCTGTACTTCCCGACTCTATTGCATCAAACCTAAAGGTGCCACCCTGAACGCAGCCTTTACCATACAGACTATGCGCCAGCTTTCATGTTCCATGATACTTTTACCTCAAGAAGGTTCACCAGATATACCAGCTCAGCCCCTACAATGCGGACGTTGTTAACTGCTTCAGTGTACAAGCCACTAGAGCCACCTCTCCAGTCGGTCAAAATGCAGTTCACGTCTTCAGTGTGAAACATGAACTGGGGGAAAAACATGAAAACAGGAGAACAGAAGCAAACAGGCATGAATTACCATTGTAGCGGGGTATACGCAAACAATATTTTGTTTCACTATAGCCAGGGACTCTGTTTATGTGACTGGTAAAGACACATCTTTAGTATATAAATTCCTGCTAATACTGAAGAATGAACACAAGGAGGCAGAGTGGAGGCAGTGATTTGAACACCGTATAAAGACACACAGAAGCTTGCTTCAGTTCTGTTTTCCATTCCAGATGCCTTGGTTGGCTTTAGGGTATCAACTTTTCTTAATGGCAGTACCCCAGTTAGAAAAAGAGGATAGTATGACTTCTTTTTTATTGTCCAAGCTTTATTCTTCAATATTTATATGCTTGGATCATCTAAAAGGATTCAGAAATTTGTGTTCATGTGCTTGAATTGCTCAGCCCCAAAGTTCAAATATTTTAACCAAAATATTCTATTTATACACTTCTGGCAATGGAACATTCTGATTTTTCATTCTGAAACAATTTCATTTTTGAAATGTGCCTAAATAAAATGAAACCAATCTGCTGAACGAAGCATTTTGTTTTTATTAGATCAAATGCCTCACTCAAAGTGAAATGTTTATTTTTACCTTTTGCCGAGGTTAGAAAAGTGACTTTTTTCCCACCTTTATTATTAACAAGAAATTGAAAAATCAACTATAGCTTTCCCTGTGGAGATGAATGCAGCAAAAGGGCATTTAGCAAAAGGCTGAAGTGCACTATGCTCATAGCTGGGAACAAGAGGGTGGTCATGCGCAACTGAGCTTCATTCTGAATTTTTTTCCCCTCATATATTCCCTGAATTAAACAAGAGAACAGAGGTGTACATTTTATGTGGGAATTTTAAGCCAGTTGATAGGGTGATGTGGATATTTGCACTTTCCAATACAAGTAAAATGACTGTCAGACAATAGTCATACCATACCCTGCATATATTTGTTATCCAGGGGAGGTCCGCTCCAGCAAGATGGCCATGTATAATGAAGCGAGTTTTCCTGTGTGTTCGGAAATTTGAAGCTTTGATAGTTGAAGGATTTGTAGCAGAAATTTTCTGTGTCAAAAAAACCAACCAACAAAGAACACAACAAGGATGTGACTGCTCCATCCCAGTGTACATTTTGGTACAGGGTGGAGTAGCCCAATGGTTAAGGCATAGTTCTGGACTCTGAAGAGTCGGGTCTTGTTCCTCACTCGGAAACTGCCTTGCTGGGGGATGTCAATTAATCGCTTCAACAAATGATTCACTTCTGCTAGTTAATTGAACTAATGATACTGGCATCTTTTGCACAATGCTTTGAGATATAGTGGTACAACATGCCATGTAAATACAAGATTTTATCAAACTTGGCCATAGAAATACAAAGATAGCATCTTCTGCAAGATATTATGCAGTTGACTTTGAATCTATACCTATTTTTCTTTCTTTTTTCTTTGAAGATAAGACCTTCATCACTAAGCTTACTTTATGAGAAAGCCCACCAGGCTTACAACATCAGAAGCTGTAGGTATTTTGGGGGTTATTGAGAAGGAAGGCATTATTTTCTTTTGAAGAAATTCTGATTACTGGGCTGTTTTAAAACTTGGCTCTTACTTATTGTTTGTTGAGGTTTCGTAAGCTTAAAAGGGGACGTCATGCACTAATTAGCACACATCTCACCTTCAGTGAAAGACTAATTAAAGTTAAAACCTCATAGGCCTTCTCAGCTAGAGATGATGGACTTGTTCTGAGGTGACTCAAACAGGTGAAATCATTAAACACCTCCACTGTCTGTGACTGCCATTTATATAAAAAAACAGCTAGGAAGCCTTTTTCATGTAGTGTAAGCCAACAACAACAAATTGTTCCCCCTCCCCTTTTCATATTAATTTGCTTCATTTTTCTTGCTCTTTGTCCAAGTAAAATTCACACTCCCTGAAAGTCATTTCTCTTCTTTCTCCAAACTAGTCTATAGCTCCACAAAACTGCTTCATGCTGCGGATGAGCCCACCTGCAACACCTCGAGAGCATTGTGCTGTGAGCTTTTCCCAGGACTTGCTGATCGTCAGAGTAAAGGGCTGACACACTGCTGGCCTCTTTCAGTACGTTCCTGTTTGATCCATCCTAAACAGTCCTGCAGGCTCCTTTTAGCCACTTCCATTTATCACAGTCACAGTCCAGAGCTTCCTCTTGCTGCCACTAGTTTGCAGATGTTGTAGGTAACCTCACCTTTTAACTTTTTATCTTCCATACAGCTCCAGAGTCTGCTGTCTCTATGCTCCTCTACCTGATGTGTCTTCATGAGGGATAACCTGGTTCAGCTCTCTGTAAAAGAAACCTCCAAGCTCTCTCCATGGTATATCTTACCAAGTCTTTGTCTTTAGCTTTTTAGTCTCCATTTTCCCTCAGTCCCAGTTTTCCAAAAAATGTTTAATATTTGTTTGTTTTCTTTATCCATCCCCATTTCATTCTCTTTTTGGTTGTTTCCTTCTTTCTCCACACATGATTTCGTTCTCTCTCATTTTTTCTTTAGTCTCCTGTTTTCCTTTCTAAGCTTTCCTTTTATTTTTCATCCTATTGTCATTCCTGTCTCTGGTGAACGTGGATACTTTCTCTTCTGATCTTCACTCTTAACTATCTACCTGCTCTTAGGGCTCAGCGTTGGCCACAGCCTAAGCAGAGCCTTTGAGACCAATCGTACGTAGTTCAGAGGACCTAGTAATCATGTATATGAACCACATCCCTACGTCATATGTATGGGCCTGAAACATGATTTTAATCTGGAGACACACAGGAGCCAAAATTGAGCTTTCCTTTTGTACTGCCCTCCTTACCTCTGGCTTTATAATGTTAAACCTGAAACTGAATTTGGGCCATTAGCTTACTGTAGAGTATATAGAATATATCCAAAATATCTCAGATGACTTGTGTTAGAAGGCTGCGATTAATATGTTGTAAATACACCTGGCTCATCAGAGAGCTGAAATGAGGAAAAAGAAAAAAGATGGAAGAAAATTATGACGGACTGTTTGCGTGTAATATAGAATTGGGGCTTCTCCTGGGAGACTTACGAGCAAAAATACGGGAGAAAAGAAACTGTCCATATAATTTGTGGAATGTATTGTTTACCATCAGTATTTAAAAACAAAGCAGTTTCTTACTTGATATTTCATGATGTTGTCTCTAGTGTAAAGAAGGAATTTGGTGTTCACATCTTCTGGAGAGCTGGGCAAGCCTGCCAGTTGTCTCCCTGGGATCCCAGACCAAGGGGGGCTATCTGTAAAGCATCCGAGCCTTTTGTAGCAAACTTCCCTTCCTGGGGTATGCAAAGAACAATGTTAGTGTTCTGGGAATGTAGCAGGTTATGCTGCCACCACTTCACAAGAAGCTGGCAGGACAGTGGTTATACCAGGGAAGCAGAAAATGGCTGATTCAGATTAGGATGGTGCTTGTGCTCATTTGTCATTAAGGGGCTCAGTTGTGCTCTTGTGCCTTGTGCATGTAGCAGGGACTTGAACTTCAAGACTAATTCCTGCTGCAAACATAGTGTAGAGCTCAGCTCAATGAACTCAGGAGAATGCAGGATAAGTTTGGTCAAAGATATGGTTAACACAGCCATCAGAAAAAGACAATATAATCTTGATCCTTTATGGATCCAGAGAATAAACCAGTTTTTGCTGCCAGCACAGAACAGTCCTTCAAATTAGTCCTAATGCTCCAGGGATTATCTAAATTGTTATTTCTTGTGCAACAATTCATCAAGGAGTAAAAAGAAACCAAAATGTTAAAATAAATACCTCTGGTTGCTCCACAACATACATTAAACATCTCCCTTATGTTTTTATTACCATAAGATTTTAGTGGAAGCAATAAAATGGAATTTGAGTGGAAGCCTAGAGAAAAGCACAGCCTCAGGAAGTGCGGTCTCTGCCTGAAGGACTAGAGTTTCCTAATTTCTATTGTGGTTTTAATACAGTAATGACACAAATATGACGTACGGGTGTTGCCATTAAATGTCATCCTTACCCACTATTATACCACAACAGTTGTGAAATTCCAAATAATTTTAATTGCTATTAAAAAGATACTGAAAACAATGAGAAGCTATTGTTAATTAAGATAGGTGACAGATTCACACTACCTTAGCCTGTGACTTACTCTATTCATTGCTCTGTACGAAACGCAAGGGTAGAGTGATATGTACTGGAAATACATCTAGAGAAAGAAAAGATTTAATTGTGGACCTGCAGCTAGAGACTCCACAAGTGACCCAGTCATTTTCACAGGGGTCTTTCCTCTGATGCCAGCAAACTTTTGGACTGTGTCTTTTTGTTTCTCTCTGCTCTTTCTGTGTGTCCATCCCTCTTGAAGTATTCTTTCCTAGCGGTAAAGAGGCGTTTTGGACCAGGACTATCTTCTTGTTCTCTGCATAGCACTGTGAAGAGTAAGTGCCCAGGCTGGCATTACAAGTATTGTAGCTACCATAAATGCTGGTATGGGTTGAGGGTGGGTAGGGGAACCTGTTCTGGAAGAATTTTAGCATCAATTCATATATAAAAATACCTTTCTAATTCCCATTCTGTTTGCTAGCTGTAAAAACCTTTACAGAATTAAAAAGTAATAGGTTAAATGTGGGAAAGACATGACATAACTCGGTGCTCCTAATGAAGAAGTATGTTAAATCCATTCCAAAGCACATCCTTTTTCTAAAATATAGATATTCTGGTGTAAGCTGCACACAACAATTTTTACTGTTTATAGACTTCATCAACTACGTGTCTTACCTCTGGCTGCATCGAGAAGAAAAAGAGTGGTGATCCATACTGCAAACATCTAAAGCAAATAAGAACACAATTCAAACATAATTAAAAATAGAATCTGCAATTCACCTAAGGGTTTCCTTGGCCATTAAAAAAAAGTCATAGTGGCCATAGGAGTACTTCAGGCATTTAATCAGTTGGATCCAAAAGAATCAACACTTCCTTGAAGGTAGCAAGGTTTCAAGAAAATACCTTTGGGATTCTTTCTGTTTGCCATGGAGATTTTGCATATGCAGGATATCCTCTAAGCATCTTTTAAAGATTGTCTTCCTGACCTTGATGAACAGAAGCTGTTTTTCCTCTAGAGCTGCAATTTATGGGCAAGCAAATGAAATTCTTACAGGATTTGCAATAACATATTTTTACAGAGTGAAGTTTCTTTTAACATTTAATAGAAAGTTACTCATAGAACTGCTGTTCAGTGACTGTATTTAAAAGAACCGAGGAACAAACTTAATTCGTGTTTCTAAATCATATAGATAGTCTCGAAAACTCATTTTGATCATTGCTATCAGCCATGTACGCTTATCAGCCCTGATCTGCTTGATCGCTTAATCACCGGCTGATAGGTAAGCATCAGAGTAAATGGAACCAGTCATGTACTTTGAGGTGAAGTAGGGAAAGCCTTTGAAGTGTAGTCTCACTACTACTAGTAGTAACTTATCTTCAAAGGAAAGAAGATCATTCTTAGAAAACTCTAATATCAGGCCCTGATCCTCCAATGAGTCCTGCACAGGCAGAGCCCTGCATCCCCTTCCTGACCTCCCCACCCCCAGTCCCCCCAGTCCTCCCAGTCCCCTGAAGTCCATAGTCCGCTGTTAGGATCAAAGAGTTCATCCCCGTGAAACCCACTGCAGGTTCAAGCATGTCCTGCTTCCACCTCCTCTCCTCCAGCCACTCACCAAATACCCCGACCTTATCACGATGCACCTTATTTCAGTTCCTTAGACGTTCTTGGCTCCGACGTATGCCATTTTACCTTGGCAAAGCTCAGAGCCAGTTCTTTGGGTTTGTCTCCCAGCTGATCACGACAAGCTTGCGGAATCCCTGTGGGGAGCCTGGAACGAAGCAGGAGAGCACTGCGCCTGCCCTCCGAGGGCACGCGGCGGAGGGACGCTCACCCGCCGCCGCTCCACAGCGCGTGGGTTCCCAGCTGCATCTGTGACTTTGTCGGCTAGTGCCAAAAGAGATCTCCCTGTGGCAGGCATGCTTCATCGGAGATAACACGAACCAGGTCAGACCAGTTGCTGCATGACTCCACCTGTTTAATGCAAAGTTTCAAATAGGGTGTTATTGTCAGACATCGGTAATTATTTTTAAAGCTAAAAAGTGCTGCGAAGTGTGATGTAAAGACTGAACAAACACCCAGCCGTTCAGAATCAGGAACGAGGCTCTTGCCTTCGGCTGCGCTGCTCGTCTCTGTGTGATGCTAGGTTGGGATTCAAGTGCCTTAGCTACAGAAGTCTGTAGCAGAGCCCCAATCTTTTGGGTCCTACTCCAGAGTTTTAACAGAAAAACCAGCCTTCCTGGAGCTGATCCCCACCTTAAATAATTTACAGTCTTAAGGAAAATTTTCAAATTTCTATTTGATAGTTACATCTACCATTACTACATCAAGACATAAACAAGGTGTTTTGGGATGAGCTAGCATGTACGTTAACAAAGTTTAAGCCGTTACCTGAGAAAAGGCAGAAAGAAGAGAGAAGGATGAAAAATGATAAAAAAAATAAATTGCTCAGTCTGTCATCTTTTATTTGTTCGTCTTGTAGTTCTCTCACCTATAATTTTGCTAGTGGATGAATTACCTGACTTTTCTTTGAAAAGGTGACAGAAATGCTTTTAAACAGGGGAGAATAGTTCCTTGGGCAGATTGTCACCACATCCAATCACCATGAATCTTCATAATTGAATTGTATTAATTGCAGTAATTTTAGGTTTTGGTGTTTTGATAATAACGTCTTTTCACATAGTACTATATTGTTGTCATACTATTATGTTAACATTTCTGATCAGGCTTTCCTAGAAATCTTTGTTCCTGTATGTGGGTCTTTTCCAACCTAAATGATTCTATGATTCTATGTAGACATAAATGAGAAACCCGTGTCTCAACATTTTAATGTTAAACCCTTTAAGTATATTGGGTGACTATTGGCACCTCCTAAGCCCAGGGTGTACAGGAAGGGGAGACTCCCTTTTGGAATAATCCTTTCCACTGACTGATGACTTATCTCACATCTAACATGTATAAATAGGAACTGGGTTAAAGTGATTCTTAGGAGTGCTAGGTACAAAACCATTTCCAGGCTTTTTTTCTGCTTAGCTAGCCTTGAAAGGTTGATTTCTTCAGATGCAGTTTGTAGAAGAAAATAGAACCTCCATCTCTGTGCTCCATAACCCTAGCAGAAAATTAAGAAGGAAGGTTACTATGTAGCTCAGGGAGTTTGTTTTTTTCATTTCTTCAGGACTAAGTTAGTCCAGTACAGTGTTGAATTATTCTCATTAAAATTCATTAGTTATCTTCTGCTCACATAATTAACTGTTGTTAGGGTGCAAATTGGTCAGTTAAGCAGTCACCAATAGAATTCAGTAAACAAAAATCCTGACCAGGTGTTTGGAAGAAATGGTTAAAAGAAGCACACACAAAAAAATCTGCTTCCAAGTTATCCTAGGTCATCCTGGCCAAAACTGGATTCAGTGATAGTCAATAGGTTCTCAGAACTGTGATGCTACAGTGTATGGTATACTCAGATCTGGTGATCAGGTGCTCAGATCTGTGATACAGTATCACATTCAAAGGGAGTAGATGCTTGGTTTTTTGTATCTCTAAGAATTTATAGACAAACTCAGAAAGGCTGATTCATTAGAATTTAAGGGCCCCACAGAATAATCTACATTACCTGCTTCTGATTTAATTCTATTATATATAATATTGGGCCAAAACCTTACTTCATTCTATCCTCACAATTTCTCCCGCTTCAGAAGGAGTGCAGAAACAGGTCACCTGAACTTTTAAATTAATCTAGTTGATTCAATGAATTATTCCTGTTAATTTGAATTCATAGATTGTACCTATTTAGAGTATTTTAGTGCATATGCTCTCTGGGGAGCTCAAGAAATCAGAATTACCCATTACGTTAAGAAGCCTTTTTGGAACCTAGTATTACATGCCCAAACCATACCTCAACCCTCTGCTGCAAATGGACTTCAATAGCAGTCTAGTAGTGAAGATTTCAGATCACTTACAAGATTCAGTGATGTTGCCAAGTTAAAATTAGAACAACAACATATTTAAGGGCTTTTGATTTTACCTATGATGAGAGCATCATTGTCTCACGTCCTAGATGCAAATGTGTACTATGCAATTCTTATAAATCATTATTCCAGCTAGTATTGAGCACCAATTGGAGCTTAACTTCTCTAGGCTTTTCTCAGAACACATGAAGTGATTATTTAGTGACGTTCATGCTGCCTTTCAGCAGTCAGCTCTCCTCCAGTGTTTAAGACAAGGTTACTGGGAGAGCAAGGCATCTTCATACTTGTAAAGAATTAGTCAGAGGATTTACTCCAGCAGACAAGCATGAAATGGGTTTTCTATGCTAGTTTACTAATACCAGGAAAGCTCGTAGCTCAGCAGCATTGTTAGATGTCAGCACTTCCGCATCGGCTTCTAGAAAACTTCTCACTTTAATGGGGTTAACTACTTCAGTATTATTTGGGACCTGTGTAGGAGTTAGCAAGCCTTAAAGTACTAACTCTCCATCCCTTAGAAGTTCTTGAGAACTTCTCTTCCTGAACTTGTCCAAGCTGTCCCTGAACTCATGCACACTTCTAGCACACCCAGCATCCTGTATCAAACACGGTGTAATTACGCAACTGTGAGAAGAATCACCTCCTTTCCTTCGTCTTGAGGTGTGCAACCGCCAGCTTCATTTCATGGCCCCTGTTACTAGTGTGGAAGCAAATGAACGAGTCATTTTGTATTTGCCTTCTCCATGATCCTCTTCATTTTATAGACCACATTCACACCGCCATCTCTTTTCCAGGCTGACTTCTGTTTTTCCCTTATGTGCCAGAGGAGGTTGGAAAATGACTGCTTATTCCATTCGGCTGGAGTAGATGAACGTTAGTCTTTTGCCCTCCATTACCAAAACCAGCAAGGAAAATTCCTTCTGTCCTGAAGTTCTGTCAATGAATGTGTGTTTTCTTGAGGGATGAAGTGGCCAAAGGTGGAAGAAAGCTCCTTCTGCAGCTCAAACATACTTTTGGGCAGTCTCTCCTAAAAGCTCCCTTCTATAGCAACATCTGTAATAGAGGAACTTACATTATGAGGTACAGTGCATATAATATGTTATGATAAGAAATAGGACTAATGGAGAAAATTCATTAAGTTATTGTGGAGGGCTGTTTATGTTTTTTTTTTTTTTTTTTTCTTTTTGTCCTTTAATTGTAAGTGCACCCACTTATCATGTCTTAATCTGGAGAGTAAACTTCCTGGGCAGGGACCTACATATCTACCTGTCTCTGCACATTGTGGGGCATGTAATTCAGTTTTGGGTAGTGTATGAATAATTTTTATTACAAATGGTAACAGTAATGCAAAGGTCACCTTTTCCAGCACATCAGTTATAAGGCCCTCCCTAAGGAAGTAACAATTTGAATAAAAAAACTTAAATAACAGCAAGAATTTTTCTATTCTTTCCAGTCTGCTTGGCTGCTGAAATAGATATGAAGGGATTATTATTCTTTTTATCTGCTGTTCCTTCATTATGATCCAGCCTCTAATACTTTTATTGATGTCAATCCCAATGGGATCACTCATAGAATAAAATACTTCTTAGCTAAAGAGAGAGCACCAAATGTTAAGTTCCACTTGCTTTGTATTTTAATACCATTTAAACTAACAGCTGTTGTGTGACTTATTCGTACCTCCCATGGAAACCCACTTTTTTTCTTGTACTTCTTGAGGTGAGACTGGAGCTGCCATGAGATTTGATCTGTCATGCTCCTGACTATGTTTTGTCCCAGAAATTAAGAGTGAAGAAGATGTTTAAGAGCACTGGCTTGTACCTGCTCTCCTCATAGCAATATGTATTTCCAAGGATGTGAGTGTGTAATTAGCCATCCTTTATTCACTGCTTACCTCTCTGTGGTTAACACTTACTGGCACTCCTGAGAAGATGGGTGAGGAATGGTTAAACTTCACAAGGAATACTGCAGGAAACATTCCCCTGAGCTTCATCTGGCCTTCCAATATCTAAATCAAGAAGTGCTGTCTAGCCTGGTCTGTCCTGGACATTTCTCGCATATCTGGGTAGGTCTGAAACATCCCACTACCATGGTACAAAGTTATTTAATTGTGTCACTTTAGAGCTCCTAGAAAACTGGAGATCCATATCCTGTTGATGTAAGAGAGCAGAGATAAGCATCGTCTCTCAGCCCTAGCACTGTTTAACTTTCATTTGGCAAAATTCAGTAACATCAACTTCAGATTGGGAAAAAAATGGGAAAAAAAATCATATTTGCATAGTGCTTCAGTTTGATAAAATATCCCTCTCCCTGGAACAGTTTAGGGAAGAAAAGAATTCAAGCAGTGTTAGTGACTTCAAGCTTTCAAGCTTGAAGACATGTATTTTATTACTTTCACATAATAATGGCGCAATTCCTAATAACCATCTGGCTAGTAATAGATTATGCTTGTCTCTACAGCAGCTACTTGCAGATTGTAAGAGTCTAGGTTACATATTTGAAACAGATACAGTAGGTCAGAGTCACTGACTGAATTCAACAGACATTTACAGCAGGTAAGATCCAAAATTTGTGTCTTAATAAACAAAATAAATTTGTTCCTGCAGTTATGCCTTAGTTTGTGTCAAACGGAATTCCAAGCGAGTTAGTTTTTCATAATTTCTGTGATAAAACAGTCTTGTGCTTGATGCATATTCTGAGGACAGCATTGAAGTTAGAAGTACAAAATAGGGAACTGAAGAATGTGATATAAACAGAAAATTTTAAATCTCCTCCAGCAAGGTATTTTAAGGCGTACGGACACTACGAGTGTTGATCTAAATTTCAGGATGTAAATTAGTTAACTACAGTGCAAAAAAAAGAAAGAAATAAGTAAACCTTTGGACTTTTTCCTAACAAATGCCATTTCTTTCTTTCTCTCATCAGCCATCTAGCATGAAATTACTGGTTTTGTACTTTTGAAAAGTTAGAAATTATTTTAAGAAAAGACAATTAAATACCATGTAAAATGGATTTCACAGATTAATGGGAAAGCATGGAAAAAAGATTCTAATCATAGCTATTTTCCACAGCCCTGTAGAAGGCTGTGGTAAATTAATTGTAATTGATCATGATTAATTTTGTTATACAGTTTAAAGATTACATGAAGTGGTGGGATAGAAGCTCTATCTGAAGGCCTTTGATTTTATATTTCTGAATTAAAGCTGGTGGTTATTAGTAAAATAGGAAGCCATCCTTTATGAGATAATTGGGACAAATCCCTATCTGGTAGCATAATTACTGAAGCACTATGCCTTTAGAAGCACTACATTTTTTTTTTAGTTGCTGCTTCTGTCCGAAATTAAATATGACATTTTATATTAAACAAGTAATATCAGCTTGCGGGATGGCTGAATTATTTTCTGTATGTTGATAAAATCATTTTATGTATTTATTTCTGCAAGATAAGACTAAAGATAGAGACATAGACATTCTACATATTCTAGTCCCTCACGAGATTTCCTTTGCATTTCAGTCTTTATCAGGTTTTTAATATCCTTATATCTCACTTTTCTCAAACCATTAAATGATTGTAATTGTTGGAGCAGAACGCTCCATGTTTAAAAATGAATGATAAAGTCAATAGAATTATATTAATAGTCAATAGAATTATATTAATTTATACAAGCTGTTAGCTGCTTTTAAATAGAAACACCTAATAAAATAATTAAGCGGTTTCACGTCTGGCCTTTGATGTGATATGTGGCCTGGTTTATTTGGTTGTTATTTTGCAAGCACTGGTTGTGTTCCATCGCATTTCCTTTAACTTCAGTTGAGTACAGGAGGTTTACGTCAAGATGCTGTTATGTTTGTGTCACTATCTTTAGGTTCTTAACTACTTGTGGTGTGGCAACACGTGTAATGGTTTAATAAAACCGCGTATTGTTTTTGTAGTATCCCCTACGCTTGCAGCCTGACCGCAGGTTTGCGTTTGTCCCCGATTCGTGTCTGGTCTGGAGAAGAGGTTTGAATTTGGACCTGTGCACCTAAGTGTATTGGTTTTGTGTGGCAAGGTTTTGGTAGCGGGGGCGGTTACAGGGGTGGCTTCTGGGAGAAGTTGCTGGAAGCTTCCCCTGTGTTCGAGAGAGAGGCAATACCAGCCGGCTCGCCGCCGGCCAAGGCCGAGCCAATCAGTGATAGTGGTAATGCCTCTGTGATAACATTTTTAAAAAGGAAAAAAAAGTTGGGACAGGCAGTATTCAGCAGCCGGAGAGAGGAGTGAAAACATGTAAGAGAACCAGCCCTGCAGACCCCCGGGTCAGTGCAGAAGGAGGGGAGGAGATGCTCCAGACGCCGGAGCAGAGATTCCCCTGCAGCCCGTGGGGAAGACCATGGTGAGGCAGGCTGTCCCCCTGCAGCCCAGGGAGGTCCACGGGGGAGCAGATCTCCACCTGTAGCCCGTGGAGGACCCCACGCCGGAGCAGGTGGGTTTCCCGAAGGAGGCTGTGACCCCGTGGGAACCCTGCGCTGGAGCAGGTTCCTGGCAGGACCTGCGGATCTGTGGAGAGAGGAGCCCACGGAGCAGGTTTTCTGGCAGGACTTGTGACCCCGTGGGGGACCCACGCTGGAGCAGTGTGCTCCTGAAGGACTGCACACCGTGGAAAGGACCCATGCTGGAGCAGTTCGTGAAGAACTGCAGCCCGTGGGAAGGGCCCACGTTGGAGAAGTTCGTGGAGGACTGTCTCCCGCGGGTGGGACCCCACGTTGGAGCAGGGAAGAGTGTGATGAGTCCTCCCCATGAGGAGGATGAAGCGGCAGAAAACAACGTGTGATGAACTGACCGTAAACCCCATCCCCGTCCCCCTGTGCCGCTGGGGGGGTTGGTAGAGAAGCCGGGAGTGAAGTTGTGCCCAGGAAGAAGGGAGGGGTGGAGGGAAGATGTTCTGAGATTTGGTTTTATTTCTCATTACCCTACTCTGGTTGATTTGTAATAAAGTGAGTTAATTTTCCCCAAGTTGAGTCTGTTTTGCCCGTGACGGTAAGTGGTGAGTGATCTCTCTCCTGTCCTTATCTCGACCCACAAGCTCTTTGTTATATTTTCTCTCCCCTGTCCAGCTGAGGAGGGGGAGTGATAGAACGGCTTTGGTGGGCACCTGGCAACCAGCCAGGGTCAACCCATCACACTAAGGCACATGAGGATCTATAGATTTCTTCCTCAGAAGGACCCTGGAGGGGGCTGACAGAAGGAGAAGCAGTACACGGATGGTTCCTGAGGTCTGCTTGGTGCCTTTCACTGGCGTCGCCACTACCTGTGCAAAGGGATGACTTCCACAGGGAATAACCTTTTATCGTATTTGCTTGTGATACAAGACTGCCTGTAAACAGGAAGGCTTCTTTATTTTGCTTTTGAATACTGCTGTTTCTTCAGTCAGTTTGGTTTTTTAGTATACTTTGAGAATGCTGTCAGAATTTTAATAATTTCTGGGCCACTATTGGATTTAAATCAGTTTTTAATGAAGAATTACCTCTGCCCTTTACTGTTTTTGGAAGCTCTCTCAACACTCATTTGAGAGGGGCCAGTCAATACAGAGTGGACTATAAAGAAAAGTAACTGATTTAGAGCATCTTTCTGTAAATGAAGTAATGAAAAAGCTACAAGATGGCATCTGTTTATTTTGCAGGCCAGCTAAATCAGTATCAGGTTCAATATGACTTCAGAGAAATTGTGCATAGCCATTTCAATTTTAAGCCTTTTGGCTTTGAAGTTACAAAACCACAGATTTTTTTGAAAAATTATGAAGAAAACAGACATGAGGAACAGAGAAAACTGTTTAAAAGGCTACCCCAAATGAGAATTATGAGGCAGGGTTGCAAAGCACAAAGTCATTTTAAGCCCAAGGAATGTGGGAGTGGGATGTTGCAATCGGCACAGCATGCAACATATAAAGGCATTACCACACCGATTAGACCTAATAAGTTTAACTGGAGTATTTCATAATGTGTGTCCAACCCGGCCTCTTTTTAAGTCATCTGAAGTTATTGCTATTGTCTTCAATAAGCAAGGGTAGAAGCCAGCATTACAGTATTGTTTTCAGGGTGTATATAGTTGTGGTTTGTATTTGAGGTGCATACAAATATCTGGAAAAGATGTCAGATTTCAGTAGTATTTCAGTGATCCGTTACTGGATGGGCACTAAACGCTCAGTGTGAAGAACTGGCGAATAAAAAGCTTTAGGACTGATTTGTGAGTGGGCTTCATGCTTCTGAAACGCAGTTGGGCTGTTTGTGAACACATCACTTGTAGGCAACTGCAGCGTGCAGGCCCTGGGTTTTCATGGAGCTGTGCTTGTTTTGGGATTATTTAACAGTTAAATCTTACGAAAATAAATGGCTATTTAGGCATCCTTCTAAACTGCATTTTAACAGCTATGTGACAGAATGATAAAATCTTCCAGTGGCAAATTAAGGGCTTCTAGGCTATTAGTTCTCCTCAGTCCCATGACTGGACACATTACAGATGCAGTGTACAGTCCGTCTGTGTGTGCAGAGCAGGTACTCACTTCCCTGACGCGTTGGAACACTTTAGACGTGCTCTGCACTGTGCATATGTACGTTCTTGTCTCCTCTCCGGGAGAGAGGATGCTGACACTCCGCTATGGACACGCTAACCATGGACTGATTTGAGCAATGCTGGTATGTTCAATGGAGGCAGCACTGATTATTCTTGTCATTTGCAACATTAGTGATACACAACATATGTAAACGTTTTAAACAACCATTATCTGCTTTCTGTTACTACCAGCCAGACTACAGTTTAAGTTGGTTGAGATTAATGCAAAACATCTAATGATCAAAGCTAGAATTATCAACAGTTACAAGAGGCGAGTGCCAAATGACGCCTGGGCTGCATGCAGGATCAGCCCCGGTAAATTGGGAGTTTTCCGCAGCCTTTGCCAGACTCATCAGGACCACTGCCACCACTGGGACAAACTATATCTTGCTCAGCTGCAGTGTTTCACTGCTGGGGTTAGTGTGCCAGCCCATAGTCTCAGCACGCTCTATTATTTATAGGCAACGACGACACGCTATACCGCCTGCGTCCAGGCAAAGGGGAGCCTCGAGCACTCATCCAGCATGAGCACGCGTCGTCAGCCAGGCAAGTCACATTTGGGAGCCAGCGGTTTTCCAAGTCCTTGGGGCTACTGGCGATATGAACAGTAGTCAGAGCCTGCATCAGGTGTGATAAAAAGTAAGGGATCTCCAGACTGCTCGATTACCTCCGGCTGCCGGAGACCTGAGCCCAGTGATCTCACTGACATCAGAGCCTGGCCCGAGAAGGTGGAGCGTTTGGCCAAGAAATCAAAGGGCATCCTCATCGCTGGTGGTTTCATGGGTTCTGACAAAATCAGCTCTTTTGTTTCTCTGAAAGACTTCCTGCGAGCCTCGAAAACAGACTTCAAAGGGATTGTTTTTAATGGCCTTCATCTAGCTGCTGTCATTTCTTAAAGTAATAATTCTCTCTTTGCTATAAAATGTAAAATTTACCAGGTGGGGTAAGCTAATACTTTTTCTTTTTTTTAATTTGCAATTTATAACACAAAATGAAGGCAATAAGGAAGTTAAAGGCCTTTTTAGCCGTTTTAGTGTAACATTTTTGTTATAATAACTAGAAGTGCATTTACTGGCATGAAATCTTAAATATAGTGGAAATGGCACTTCAGGAGTTCTCCGTTTTGCCTTTGTAGATTTTCTCTGCTCCACCCTTTATCCCAGTAGGATTTCATCATTGAAACTTTTCTCATATCCTGCAGTAATACTTTGCAAACTCCTGAAATTTAATAATCTAAATTATTATTTCTTACGCACTATGTACATGTGTGCCTTTCAACACATTTACTGAACTCTGTACGTGAGTCTGTATGATATATGAATGAGGTATTTACTGGGCATAATTTTTAATGCCATTGAAATTAAGTCATTCAGGTGATGAGAGAATTGTCTTCAGACAACTACAGAATCTGTAGACAGAGAGTGAGTTAGGTATGTGTTTTCAAGATTTACACAATCCTTCTCTCCATTGTGTAAATGCTGATTACAGGGAGCTCTGGGACCCAACGAGAAGCAATCACAGCCCTCCCAGTCTGTGAGGAGCACACGCAAGTCTGTCATTCACAATGCCCCCAAAAGTCTGACATGTTTGGTATTCCATTATAAGATAAACTAATTTCTTTCATTAATGAATCATTCCCCATGCCTTGCCCACAAAGAAAAAGTACTAACCATGAACAACTTCAGAACAGCGAACTGCAGAGGAGTAACGGTCTAGGTTACTGAAAGAGCAGAGGGAGCAAGCCCTGAGTTCTGCCTGTCTGTGCTATAAACGTTCATATGCCTCCATCTGTTGCAATATATACATTTAGAGAATTGATAAAGAAGGATAATATGTCTCAGGAAACTATTATTTGGTGAACAGAATCAGGGCCTCATTTTATTAGAGGGGTCCCTAAATAGCTGAGGTGTCCTTCCAAAATGAGCTAGGTTGATGTGCGAATACCAGCATCTCTACCCATAGTTTCAGTTGATTGGTGAAGACACTCTGATCCCTAATTATATGTGATGATTCATCTAGATTATCAGCCCCAGGAAGGAATGCTTTCTGGTTCTCAGGCTGGGGTCTGTGTCTGGCAACAATCTCATTATACGTGGGGGCGAGACCCAACATGCACCACCCCTCTTCACATGGCAGTCAGCTGGGAAGAGAGCTGTATGGTGCACCCCAGACTGCCCCAGTCTTTAAACCTAAAGAAAAAAAACAGTTTCATTGCATTGCTAGGCAGCACCACTAGTTCGTTACTGCCTTAAAATAGTACAGCCTCTAAACAATGTATTAATTATTAGCTTGCCTCATTAGTTAATCCCATTAGACTGATATATGCAGGCATTTTATCAGTAAAATTGAAAGTAAATTACTAGGAACATCAGTCTTCCGGTTGCATTTTAGATTGCATGGTAGATCAATAGATGACTTGAAAATGCTCTTGCTTTAGTGTAGTGCAAACTTGGCCTCCTAATTTCTTGTGTTCAGGTGAGGGCATTTGATGGTTGAAAATGATGCTTTTGCCAAATGACGTTTTGGGGAAGGATAAATTAGGCGTATGAGATGGTAGCACTGGGAATACACTCTACTTTTATTACTAATTTGCATTACTGATGTTCCTAGGAAGCTTTGCTTGAAGCAGGAGTGCAAAATGCCAGGCCCTGCACAAATACCATGTCAAGATACTTGCAGCTAATCTTCCTAAATTAGAGCAAGAGTGACCAAGTCAGCAATTCTCACCTCTGGAGTTTGCATTAACTCAAAGCTCCACACCTGAGACACAATGGCACTCCATGGGGTTCAGAGTCTGTGAGATGCTGGGACTGCCATGGAGGTATCGTTTTATTAATACTGGCATTTTCAGAACACTTCACTAGCTGCCTAAAGGGAAAATACTTTAAAATGTCTACTTAAAAATAATTTGCAAGTAGTTTTTATTATCAAATATTAATTTCAGTACAGTATCTATGGGCCTGAAGTACTGAAACACTTAATGAGGGTTTAGAAATGATAATAAAATATAACAGGCATGTATTACTCAGAGCAAGACACTCTTGTGAATTGAACTTGATGGTTTGGGTCTTGAAATGTGCTTGGAGTTTCCTATGAAGCTAATAAGTAGTTGTAGTTGTAGTTGTTGTAATCTCCACAGAGCAAGCATTTTACTACTCAGGACAGGATCAACAACCACCTGTACATATTTTATGAGGAAGAAAAAAGCTCAGAAGTTAATACAGAGGGTCATGAAACTGAGGGCAATTTTGCATGCACCTTTTATCTCAATTTTATAGTGTCATTTCCACCATCCTTATTGCCAGTTACTTGCATCACAGCAGCACCAGAGCTAGTGCTACACAGGCACGAAAGGGTAGGATCTTGATCCTGATGCAGCTAACAGCTGAAATAAACAGGAGGGATGGAGAGACCGACAGTGATGAACCAAGCAAAGTATAGATGGTTGACAGCAGTCATTGCTGCCTACCCCATTAGTGGTCAGGAGTTAATGAGATTCTCTAGGTAAAACTATGCTGCAGCGTCTCTTAGAAGCATTTAAAGGAAGCAGAGATGACAACTGGTCTGGTATTTTTGTCCCTTCGTATTTACTGTCCTTACATATTTACATTTCTTCTGTGAAATTTTTTCTAGTTTATACCTGTGTTCTCACATATGAAAAGTTAGAGCTTGTTGAATTTTCTGAGGATTGGAATTAAGCCTTAAATTAGATGAGCTACGCCTTCCTGCTCCTCATGATTGAATAATAAAATTGTGATGCTGTATTTCCTTGCAGAAATTACAGTGAGAAACTGTATGTTAATTTGCTCCCCCCCAAAAAAAAGAAAAATCCCTGAAAACTGCCTTTCTGGTAGTGAAGCAGATCCTATTTGAAAACAGAATGGTGCTATTCAATGGAGTTCACAATCTACCGAAGCACCATATTTGAAAGAAAATAAAATAAAAGCTAGGAGTCTTGGCAAGTGGATAGCAATATTTGCATGCAACCACATATCCACAAATGGCTGTTGCATGTTGTTATTAGAGTTTAGGATATAAGTATGTATCCAACCATTTGAGACCTTTGAAGTGGCATATACAAGAGTATCCATACTGGTGGTATATACTGGTATCTTCTATCAGGTAGAGAATTACAATTTATGTTATTTGAATCCTCAAAGGGTGTGAAAAGCTCTATTTTTGTGCATTCTGTTCAACAGGAATAAATCAGACCCAGAGTAATATGATCTTCAAATATGTCTGATTTCTTATATCATATTTGCTTGACTATTTTCTGAGAAGCAGCAGCATGAACCATTTGGTTTAAATAATTGTATTGAAGATATAGTTGGGGACAACTGTGTTAAAAGGATTTTCAGTAATCTGTTGGTTGAGGTAGTTTCCCTGGAAACTTGAGAAGGATCCTTCTCACTGCAGTCTTTTTAATTATTAGTATTATTTATCTGTGCTGTTTGGTTTGATAAAATTCATAAGAATATATTCTGATTGGATGAGTGTTTATTTTCACTGGCCCTGGCATAGTTACAGCCAGGAGCCAGAGTTATGGTCTACATTTCTGAGTGTGACAGAGCGATGGATAACAGCTGATACTTACAAATATCCTCCAGTGAGAATCTGCAGGGGTTTTTTTTTTCATTGATGATTTTTCTTTACAGCTGGTTACCTAAGGGAAGGGAATTAACATAACTCTTTCTCTACTTAGTTTCACAACTTTGTTACGCTCTTTGAGCTGCCGCAGTCACTGCTGAGCTAATAATGTCAGCCTTGATTTGTTTGTTCACCGCTCCTGTGCTACATGTCCTCTTACTAAGCCACTCCTAGTCCTAGAACTCAGTATCTGCTCTTATCACCTCTCCCCTTCCTACACATCACCTGCAATACATTCTTCTACTTCGGTTCATGGGTAAGTATCATAAGGATGCACTCAACTCTTCTCAGGGTAGCTCTGTAGCCCTGCTACAGGAGCATCGTTTGTCCTCCCTTCATCATACGGTTGTGCTTCCTGCTGGTGACCGAAATGAGTTTTTAATTCTTCTGTGATGCCATGTAATCTGTCTGTGCCATGAGGCACCAGTTCACTTCCAGGTGCCATAAATAAACACAAATGCTCTAAATTTATAGGTGATAATTTTTGTGTGAAGCTTATGTCTGTGCTTCCCTGTATAAAACTTGCATTGAGTTATAGTGGAGCATTCTAGTTGCCCTTATGTATGTGAGGGGGCATCCGAGGAGCTGCTTGAAAGTCTCTGAACCTCAATGGGAAATGCTGCTACGGGGTTTGGAACTGAGGTGCCGCCAGAGAGGTAAATTTGAGTCATTTTGGTGATCACAGAGATTTTCAAAAGCTAGTGTGTTGTTCTGAACTTGATGGTGATGCTCTCTAGTGGACAAGTTTGAAAAATCTGTTAGCATGAGCATCTGAAAGATGCCTAGAAACACTCTGGTGCTGAGGATACAGGTAGGTAAGGCAAAGAAAAGATCCCTAAAATAAGTGAGCAAATTAAGAAAACTCAGAATGAAAAAATCTTTTTGAAGGAGCCAAAAAAGGATTAAGGGACTGGAAAAAAGGATTAGAACCCATGTATGTTTTGGTCTCCTTCTTGTGTGTTTAGCTTGTAAGCATTAAGGAAGCATTAAGATACATCATATGTGTTTGGTTATAGATGTACAGGCATGCATATGAGACAAGGTTGAGTTGTATTTCTTTTTTGGAAGTTAATATCTGAAAAATTTCTCCACTTTTTGGTATTTACTACTACACTCAGCTTAGTAGCTTCTCCTAGGTAAAGTATTTCTGGTTAAAGGAAAAAGCACTGGAGATTTTTTAATGAGTAGCACAACTATTACTGTTAACCCTAGACCATTTTCTCACGAGGCGCAAGTTCATACTACCACCTAGTGCAATTCATGTTTCAATGCAGCAGCATTATACAGTCTGATGTCTTTATAATTAATGAATTCCTCTGAATAATTAATCTAGTTGATGCACTTGTTGACTATACTAATAACTATATTAATGGAGGAAACAGAAACAGAACATGATTGTTCTACCTCTAAGCCTTCTGTAAATAGTATATTGGCTTCCATCCTTTATCTGCCTATTTTCTCACATATATATAGTAATTTCAAGAGAGTAATCATTCCCCTAGCACAATAATACACACCTACACTCCTGCTGAATTATGCAGCTGTGGGTTTATATGAATGAACAATGGTTGGTTTGTATGAGCACCCTGTTAATATTTGAAGTGTGATTTGGAAAAGAAGAGTAGATTATCTTGATCTTATGTGCTGTGGTATGTAAAACCATGGTAAATCTCTAAGTTCATAGGTATTAGCATTCTGATCTTAACAAAGAATGGTATGGATTAAACAGCTAATGTTGCTAATTCCTAGTGTGTAGCTATAACTTTAGTGCCATTCTACTTCTCTCATGAAACAGTCCATTTTTTTTAAAAGGTATGCCCAATAAACATCCTCAAATGATACAGGGATTACTAAAATAAAATTCCTAAAGGCCAAATGTAGCGTTGGTCCTTAATATAGCTACATTACAAAGAATATACATAAAAACATTGTCCATTTAAAAATGGCTTGCATGTTTTTTTCAATGTCGGAATCTTCATTCTGTCTCCAATAATGAATTATTTCACAGTCAAAAGTAGATATTATAATTTATTTTTTTTAAAAGAAGTTAGCCAAATTGATGCTTTCTGTTATTATGTTTAATTCCCCAGCCCTATTTTAATGCTGTATCAATAAAGAAAATAGACACATATTTAACTTAGTGTGCAGCAGAACTTTCTCTAATACTACCTATATTTGTCCTTGCTCTACAATAAAGAATGTATACTTATTTCATATAAAGAAATAATACAAATATATTAATAGCATTTCTGTTTATGGGCTAGCTAAACTCTGAAAGAACTAAATACATTTTAGTTTCGATGAGCAAGTATTTTTTTACAGGCCTCTTCTTTTGCTGTATTTCCTTCATTTGAAAGAGTCAGATCTAAAGAGACAGGAAGGATCAAACTTCCTATAAACACATAAATAACTGAGAAGTTTCACTAATTTGGAATTCCAATGTAATTTTGGCAAAGGGATCTTACCTCCATGAAAAGACGTGTTTAAAGCTTAGGGTACAGACGTCGAGGGCCAAATATGTAGTTGATGGATAGTTCCTTGGACTTCAGTGAGACTGGAAAGTGTTCAAATATGAACAGAATGCCAATCAGTTTAATAATTATAAGCTGTAGTGTTGTAAGTATATGGCTACAAGCTATACATACTTTTCTGATAAACTATTGTAAGAGAAACATCAAATATGGTGTTACAGTTTGTCCATCATACCAGCAATGGCTCTTTCTATAACGTGTTATCACTGGTTTTATTTTCGCTATCATGCTTACATGGCAGGCAGGTGTGGCTACAGATTTACCTTAGGAGCTTTAGAGGAGTGAAAGATTATGATTGATGGTCTTACAACTCCAGGTGAATTTTCTTTAAGATTTTGGGCAGTGCTCCCAAATACACATTTCAAATGGACCCCTCGAGTAGATTAATATTAGAGCTATTTAGAATGATGCAGAAAGGGTGAAGAGCTGCAATATGTTCTGTTTTCTGTTTGGAGAGAAGTGTATTAATGCACTCATTCCACTGAATTCATTAATGAGTAAGGAAGAAGCTAGGCATCTGCTGCAGATAAGGTTTTTTTAAAATTATCAGGTCTGGATCATTTGCACCTGAAAGTCCATAAAGAAAACACCCTTGGCTGAGGCACGTCACATACACTAACCAACTTTTGAAATTAATTTTTGAGTGTTGGGGAAATTGCAGAAGCACGAAAGCTGTGAATAGCTTACGAGTATTTAAAAAGGACTTGAGCTAAATGGCCTGTTAACCTGACGTGATCTCCAGGTGGAATAGTGGGAAAGGGCAAAGGATTTTGGTGATAAAGGATTAAATGATAGGCATACAACTAATGCTAGTCAGTGTGATTTTATAGGAAACAGGTATGATTTAGCTCTTCAAGAGATTACAGATGTAGTCACACTGTGTAGATAGCATATGCTTTAACTGCTGAAAGACATTCAGCTAGCACAATATACTACTGTTCATTTAAAATAGCTGGCACTGTAGCACATACAGTCTATAAGCAATGAATTAAAATCTGAAACCGATGGTTTTGAGAGCTAATGCCAGTGAGAAATAGTCATCCAGTGAGGCTTTTTACAATTGTGTCTTCCAAAGAAGAGCGTTCAAACCAAAGTGGTTTTATGCATAACATGAACTTAAATATAAAATCTCTGTCAATAAAATACGCAGATGATACAGAGGTTGACAGCATGATAGATAATGATGCTGAAGTCACACAGAGTAACATGGATAGTTTGGTAAGCAGAATGAATACATGTAATTAGCTACTGTTTTAATCTATTCACATGCAGAGTTGTATATCTGAAAAAATGCAGTTCATAAGTATGAAGGGGAGGACAGTATCCTTGAAAACACCAACTTTGAGAAGTTCTTATAAATCATCTTGAACAACAGACTTCTAATGTGATGTGTGAGGTAAAGAAGATTAACAAGAATTTGTAAATCTATTCAGGAAGGCAGTGTGTAGGAGTAGGAAGGCAATTTTGTTTTTATATAAGCACTGATGAAGCCAGCATTAGAATATTGCTTACAAGTCAGCTGTCAGTGTTTCTAACAGTGCGAGAAATGGAGAAGGTGTAAGAAGAAAGCCACAAAGATTATCTGAGCGCTGGAAAAATGCCTTACTGTGAAGAACAGAAAGAATGCAGTTTGTTAAACTTATCAAAGAAGAGTCTGAAAGGTAACTTGATTGTAGCACAGAAGTATTAATACAAAGAGAATATACCATGTATTAAAAAGCTTTTTAATCTGAGAGAAGAAAGCATAAGAAAAACCAAGGGCTAGAAGCTACAGCCAACACATTTAAACTATCAATTAGACAAAGATTAGCATGCCAATTAGTCAGCAGAACAGGTCTGACGCATCTGCCCCCTTGAAATCTTGAAGCTGTGTTCCTTTCCAAAAGATGGGGTTTCACCTGGCTGGGTTATTGGTCTCAGCCTCACAGTATGATGCCTCCTCCTTGTACGTTTAGTGTATTCCCACATTGCGTGATATTTATTCTATTTTTTCACAGAAATAGTATGTCCTTAGACAGAGCCAATAGAATTATTTTAAACGTAATGTGTCCAACATCATTATGTATAAAATTGAGGAAAAAATAAGCATATAGATGTAGCAAAAAGTGTTTCCTGATTACAATTATAAAATGAAAATTCCCATACGAGGGAACATTTTTTATTAATATGAAAAACCACTAGATGGCACTGAAACATCCCTTTACAAATCCTCTCGCTTTGACTGATAGCCTGATAATCCATATCTTTTAATCAAGACTAAAAAGAATTTATGAACCATAGTATGAAGAATCCAAGTGACATAAAATTCTGATATTAGACAGGATGAATTTTCTTTCTTTCTGTTTATTGTACACAGTGTACCATTCACTGTTTAGTTTATGATTATCTGTATTATCTTTATGCACTTAAATGTTTGGAAACATTGTTTAAGGGAACTTAATCAGTACCAAATTATACCAGATGCTCCTTAGAATACGGAATTGAACACCATTCCAATCCATAGTTTGCTTGCTGCCTAGGCCTTGTTCCCTTCCTGCTAGAGTAAGTTTAGTTAAATAAATTATAGCAATTCTCTATTCTGAAGTGAAACAGAGGCTATGGGCTCCTCTCTCACTAGGACATGGCAGCAAGACTGCGTGGAAATTTATTAGTACACAATAACAGGAATTATTGTTTCAGTAAAACCCAAGAAATATGCTGTGTGCTTATAGACTCTTTTGTGGCATTTCATCTATTTAATAAATTATTTACATGTAAAATGATCACTGTAAAGCCATTCCTGCCAAACAAGTACATGTTGTCTTTAAATACTCAAGATATTAAGTGGGAAGAAAGGAATTAGCTCCCACTTCACATTTCCAAAGAAATTTTTAAGCTCCTCAGCTTGTGCTGATGGGAGTAATCATGGAGTGGTAAAACAGATATCTGGGAATTACTGGATAGGTCTGGTTGAAGGAATGGAGAAGGTATATAGTATAACACATCTAGTGTTTTAACATTGAAAGTGATGTAGTATTATACTTTCTGATACAATTTTAGTCAAATAATAAATGAAATGCAAGCTTTCTGCCGATGACAGTCTCTAGCTGAAAATGCATTCAAACCCTACATGTATCAGCAGGGTGACTGGAGAGGTGACTGTGAATGTATGGATGCCCCTTGAGTTTCGCCCTTCAGAGAATCAGAGCTAGCATGTCCCCTACTTGGAACTCAAGGTCTGTAAGTGGTTTTGACAGTTTAGTCTTTAGGAGGTTTACCAGTGAGCCAGGTGAGAATTGTCCTTCTACAGATAAAGGTATTACTAAATATAATTGTTTTTCAGCCCAGACTATAGATGCTTTGCTACACAAAAGGGCTATTAACAGCAGCCTGTATCTAGAATATTAAAAAAAGCATCTAGAAACTTGATAAATTCAGCCCCCAGAATTCACCAAATGAACAACTAAATAATTACAAAAGTTATTTGGATAAGGGGCTGACAAATGCTAGCAGACACAATGAGAATGATGGGAATTTGGAAGGTTGGGCTATCACTAGAATATATAAGCACTGCATGTCAGCTGCAATCAGTAAAAGAAGGAGAGCTACTACTTACTTAAATACTCTATTGACAAGCAAGGCGTAGATTGTTAGACATGGAATCTGATCCTTTACCCAGTTAACATACTGTAGTATCACATTTAATTTCAGAGCAGAGGACTGGCACTATTTTGCTAGTCCTCTTTACCCAGTATCAGTTTATTGCATTGTCATCCTTGGAAATGGGTGTGCAGCATATCTACTAAACCTGTTATCTTTCTCATGGAAATCACCTGGAGGTGTTTTCTCTTATTAAAAGCTTCAGGACAGGTCCCTATTTATTACTTGATCTTAGTGGTAAAATCCTTTCTCGTGTTAAATACTCCTATCAAATTGAAGATGACTGTGGTAAGCCAGTTGGCTCACTCTACACCTGAGCTAGTGTACTGACTTAGGATGAGTTTAGACTTGGACCAGCATGACAACATAGAGAGAATAGCCATTGTTTCATTCAAGTTTACTCTTACTTGATACTATGGTATCAATTAGAGCAGAAAGCGCCCAAACAGGTACAGAGTCCGAGAGATAAACACAGAGCTCTTCAAAATTCTAATGTATTTAACCCGCATTATGTATTGATTGAATCTGCAGCAGAAATAGAGTGAATGGCAAATCCAAAAGCAGTGCTCTTTATCCTATCGAAGGACAAGGAGGACCTGCTACAGATAGGTAGTGGTGCTTGCCAGGCATGGCATCCCTAACAAGGGGTCAGTGCTGGAACACGTCTTCTCTTTCTGGTCTTCCCCTTTATCATTCTCATAGGATCTGTGCTCTCAGGTTCTCCACTACACCTTTGTGGCAGGGGTTGGCCTTGCAGGTCCTTTTCCTATCCATTTTTGATCTCTACATGTAATTCAGTCACAAGTTTTACAAACAAATACTCCTTTCCCTTGGGGTCTAATTTTTCTAGACTAGTCAACTGCCAAACTGTCAAGCTCTACCCAGGCAACCGGCCCTGTAGCTGGAGACTGTCAGTTGCCCCTGTGACTGAGGACCCCATGAGCTAGATCAGCTGAACAGGGATGTGTGACCTCAATTGATATTTTGCTCCCTGTGTCACACACATGAATTTTTTTCTCACTGACTCAGTGTGTCATTCAGTTACAGGCACCTTTTTTTTGGTGACTTATTCTTTGTTTCTTGCCGTTCTTCATTTTATAACATTAGTTTGGCACTGTCACCAATTCAATCATATTTATGTCAAATAATTAGAAGTAATTTCTGTGTGCACTGGTGTATTAGTGAACTGTAATTTTATTCTGTGGTCAGATACTGTAGTGATTTTCTTGGTAGTCTTTGAATTGGCTCTTAGTAATAACATGAAAATGTGGTAATTTAAATCCTTTTAATAAGAAACAAAATAATTGCATTTTGATTCCTTTTGTTTTTGTTTTTTGTTTGTTTGTTTATTTATTTGTTTTTCCTCCCAGTTGTAGCTGTTCCTTGCTTCAAGAATTGGTACATATCTGGGTAAGTAACATTTGGTCATGGGGGTGCTTTTTACACAGTTAAGCTGTATCTTCACTGTGGTTTGTGTTCTGTCTGCTGGCTTGTTGGCTACTCAGGTTCTTGGGTCTTCTGCTCCTTAGCATGGCCTCTGACCATGACTCTGGCTTAGTATATGTCCCAGTTTCTTTGGCTCCTGACCTTGGGTTGTCCTTGCTCTACCTCTAAACTCATTAAGGCTGATTTGTAAACCCATAATCTTGTAGATTCAGGATTTAACAGGCTTTCTCTTTTGGGCCTCTATGGTCAGACCTTACTCACCCTGGCTGATAAACTTTTTGAAAGTTCAGTGATTTTTCCCAAGCTTTATCAAGTCCATGGCCTGGCTTAATCATTTTCCTGTTAGATTTTTTCAAATGGATCTTGGATTCTCCTTTGCAGTAACCTGTTTGCATCAGGTTGCTACTGGGAAGTGCCTTGTACAAAGCATGGCTGGGAGCTATGGTTTGACGATAAAGAAATCAGGCTGCTCAACTGTGTCTTAGGTATGTGGTCATAGTAGAGGAGAGGTGCTGTGGTGTCAGTGTGTAAGCCTGAGATAAAACTGCAATTCATCAAGTCTTTCGTGAAGGATGTAGGACTTGATGCTTGTCAAATCTGAATCCTTACCAGGTAAATTTAGTAATCTAAAGTATTTCTCTGTTTCTCTTAAAAAATGAGGGAGTTTTTATCTGTTGATCCTAAAAGCAACCGTTCCCAGGTCCAATACAGAAGCATGGCTAGTTTTCCCTATGCTTTTTTTTCTGTAGAATAATAACTTTTTCTCTTGGGCTATATTCCTCTTTCTCACTAACTGCTTCAAGTACTTCTACAGCTCTAATTAATCTTTTTTTGTCATCAAAAGGGACAACTACTTCCTCTGGCCTCAGAGGTTCTGTTACATTTTCATATGCAAGTTATATAATATATAATCTATCCTTTTAAAAAAAATCTTACTATGTAATCTGTGAAGTAATTTATTTATTCAGAATAACTCTGTGTGTATTTTCATGGCAATTTGGCAATGTTCTGTTCCTTAACATATTTATGGCAAATTGGCATATTTATGCCAAAAGATTTGGGTTTTTTGCACTCATTATTTAAAAGATTACTCATCCCTGGTTTGAGAATTTTAAAGAAAATCCACAAAACACAAACTTTTGGTTAATTTTTAGTTTGAGTCTTCCAAACAGAAATATTATATTGCTCCCAAATTACATTACTCATAAGACAGGGGTGACAAATGTATTTTTATACTTGGAGAAATTAGTATGTTTTACATTCACCCTGCAACAGCTGGTTTAGTCTGGCATTGTATTTCTTCAGAGCTGTTGAGGGATTTGTTTAGCCCAATAGGATTTGTATTGATTTCTGTTTCACTTTTTTTGGTGAGCTTTATTCTTGTTTTGTTGTTATATTGATTCTGAGAGCTTTAGCCATTTGAGTTATTAAAAATTTTGCTGTATTTATGCTGTAATTCCACTACAATAATCAAGAACTTAGACTTTCACAGCTATTAAAAACAAAACACCCCCCCAACAAACAAACAATTCCCCCCCAAAAATGAAGTTGCAACTGGTTTCCTGGAATCTGAATCATCTCTGAAAAGGGCTTACCATATTTGTTTTCCCCAGATGTTCTTTTCAGGTGACTTAGGGACATTAATTTATATTATTAATTGATAGCTATTGGATGCTATTGCTTATGCCACTTACCTGAAATGTGTATATAGAAAGCTGGTATAAGCCAATGAGTTCTGTTTCATGTTATATGTGAGTATTTAATCTATATGGAACAAACTACTGTATAAATATGAGACCATTGCAAAAGAGATGCAAGGATTCTTGTAAATTGAAGCAACTATAAGTGGATAAACCTGAAGTTTAAAAATAAGTTTTTCCTGGTTGATTAACCAATGCACTTAATGTAAGCAAGCTCCCTTAAATGAATAAAATGATCAGGATAAACTCAGCCATGCTAGCAAATCCCAAATTTATATCTGTTTCCAGCAATTAAACCCAGAAATAGCCCTGCTTTAGCTGTCTGTAGACGCTCTGATATGGAACTGTATCATTTTGCAATACGCCCTGGATTTGATCAAAACGGACAAGAAGCAGTTGCCTAACTTTGAAAGACTCAGATGGTCCCATAGAAGTCAGAAGGACTAAGTTGTCTAAAATTAAGCACATCCTAAGAGGATCTCTCTTAGGGAAGAGACAAAAAAAACCTTCTAAGGATGTCAGCTCCAACAGCACTGGTTATTAAGAATGATAATTCCAACCTCTTGGAATTATCCTAGTTAACCCAGTGGATCAGAATACTCTTTGATACCAGTGCTGCAGATAAATCCTTGCCAGACTTCAAACTGCAGCTGTGTCCCAAGAGGAAAAAACCTTTCTCCATCACAGGCAGAATTTGGTCAGCTTCCAAAAGTGATTTATTCCTCCCTTCTTGGTAAAACATCTTTTGCAGTTTTATGTGTGACGGACACCCTCTGCAGCTTGGAGAGCTTTGGGTGTAGAAAAACTAGTGAAGAACAATTATCCATCCCAACCCCCAGGTGGGAAGCAAATTGAAAATTATTTGCGCACACAGTTGGATGTGATGAAACGATGACCACAGAGTGGACTGAGACTGAACAGAGTGAACATTTTTACATGGTCCTGTTGTAAGCATCTGAATCATAAAATGACTTCCTACTGTGGGGTTGGGAACTGCTGTAGCACTTATACGTTCTACATGCTTGAATGAATAGGGTTCCTTATTTAATGGAAATTCTTCACCAATTCTCTAGAAATGTGGAGTTTTCATTTAGAATACGGTTTTATCTTTGCTGTGAAGTGCTGAAGCTAGCATTCAGTGTTTTGTGGGTTGTAGGAGAGGACGAAAAAAAGACTTCTCATGTAATCAGAAGACAAGTGCTGAGTAATGAACTTACTTGCCATCAATGGAGGCATCTACTGATCAGTAGATCTGGAAACTATTCTGGACCATCATGCAGTATTGCTGGATTTGAGCTGTTTCAGAGAGATTGTTACAGAATTGCATTGTAGAGGTATAAACTAAATAGCCACAGCTCCTGTTAAATATTTCTTGATGGTAATAGCAGTCTTCCTCTCAAATAAGACCACATCACTACCTTAAAAATAGTAGAGCGTTCATTCTAAAAAGTAGTACATAGAGAATAGAGCTAGTAATATAGGAACTCAGCTTTATGTGTAGTGGACTATGTACTGTCCATTCGTGGGCAACAAAGAGGGAACTAAAGATGGATAGCTGTTGAACTTGAGGATAAAACACAAAAATCTCACCACTTTTAAATGAATTTTTTTTTTTTTTTATTGAAAAGTAAACGCAGATACAAACTGTGGTTTAATTGAACAAAAAAAACCAGAAGCAAACCTGATGTAGCCTGAGTAAAATGGTTTCAAAACACTCAAAGACTAGCTTCTATGACACTACATATCATATGCCACATATTTTTCACTTTTCTGAAGACTTTTTTTGTGATAGATTCTGGAAAAAAGAAAGAATTGAATTATAGAAAATGAAATCTGATTAGTTCAATGTGTTCTTTACAGAGAAGTTTTTAAGCATTAAGCTGGGGGTTTTTTTGTTTCTGAAATTTGACAAGCATGATAAAATCAACGGATAAAGTGCAAGTAAGTTTGATTCCTCCAACAGAAACTTGAAACTGATCATAAAAGTGAGTAATACAAATTTCCCATGATTGTTATTCTGCTATTGGTCCTAGTGGCAGCTCAATCAGGGGCTCTGAAATGAACCTTTAAGAACCCTTTATTTCCAAGAATGGGACTCCAAAATATTTTTTCTCTTTGTATTGTTACACAGACTGACAATCAAGAAATTTGAAGTTAGGATTGACATTTAGAGAAAAACCACACTTTAATTTTTGTAAGGAATTTGTGAGTGGACAAAATAAAATATTACATAAAAGGATGCTATTATCATCCTATTTCTCCATATTCCCATCTTCCATTTAAATGACAGCTGAAGGTAAAGATTAATTTAGCTCCTAAATGCGTAATCTTTTGCAGCTTTCAGGAAACTAATGATTAGTACTAGTCCCCTAAATAGGTCTGTCTTGTGCTAAAAATGTATCTTTAAATGCTTTTCTGTACTTCCCTTTTCTGTGAGAAATGATATTCCTGGACATTTGGAAATAATAGGCTAAAACAAATGAGAATTGGAGTGCACCTGCAAGACAAGGATGTTTGGCTGTGTACATAGTATAAAAAACTGCTTATCTAAAACCACTGCTAATCATCTTAAATTACACATTTAAAACTAAAATTATCAAACACTTAAAATACATAATGAAAATGGCATACCATTTGCAGAATTTCAATTTCTGTTTGAAGAGTCTCACAGATGCTTTCCCAATCATCATTTCTGCAATTTTCCAATTCTTTCTTAAGCCTGTGTCCAAAACCAAATAAATTTTCAGATCAGGGAACTGTACTTGGGTAACTATTTTTTTTTTCAGCTTTGGTCCCAGTTGTCAATTTGACTTATGTGAGAAAAGCCTCATTGATCTATTTGCATGATCAGGGTTTAAGTTTGCTGGTTTTGTAACTGGCAGTCCAATATGTTGCTCTCCAGCAATATCGTTGGATTTCATTCAGCACGGGCAGTTGTGATGGTAATGTAAGGAACTTCAGAAAATGACATTTTGGGTTTTTACAAAGTATATCTTGACTAAGTACTTTGTTAGACAAATTCCTGGACCGTGTTGTTTTCATAAACCATGAAAGATTTATGCCTCATTAGTCGTCATTTTCCTTATTTAAACATGCGAATTTGAACATTGATATTTAGGAAGTACCATACATTACTGTTCTTACTTTCCCTGGATATCTGCTTGTAGCCACTGGTGGAGGCAGAATGTTGGATTAGATGGGTCCTCTGCCTGACCCTGTGCAGCCGTTCTGTGCAATGATTGCTCCATACCCCTCCGCAGACTCCCTTGCTGTTGCTGCTGTTCTCTCCCCACCGCTCTTATTATTCTTCAGCGCTTACTGACTCTTTCCCAATAGTCTCGGCCAGGAATTCCCCAACTTTTCTACAGTAAGGACTGATTTTAATGTAATGATTTTTGCATTCAAAAGAGCATTTAGTCCTCCTAAAAGGAGACACCTAAACTTTGCACATCAATGACTGTAGTGGTTTAAATTAATACTCGGTAGGCCAAGAGAAATCTATGCCAGAGCTTTTAGTAGTCTGATGAATACAAGGTGATGAGATTATACCGAGTTTTTCCATGGCTGTCATAAGAAAAGCATAATGAGAAAGATAAAGTTGCTTACCCTTAATACAGTTTCAGCAAACAATGTGAATATTTTGGGACATATAGACAGACTGAAAAAAAGGAGGAAAAGTATATATTCTGCTTATCATTAAATAGCTAAACTGATGCATCAAAGAGGGACCTCATTTCTTCTGAAGTTGAAAGAAGAGGTAGCAACTATTTTTTCTTTTATATGCTATAATAGGGAATAAATTATTTAACCCTATTATATAGATGATGCACCTCTTTAGCTGTCCTACTACAGATAGAGATTGTTTTCTACACAAGAAAATGTCTTTATTAAAAGTAAAAGGTTTAGTTTCATATGAGAGGAATAGCTTAGTCACCATGTGGCATTAGAATAGTAGCATAAGGCTGGACCATAAGTTAATTTTGCTATTCCTGAGGAAAATGTAAATATCTTACCATCAATACGGAAACAGTATGAGCTCTGTGGGTTTGTATTACGAAGGAGTAAATGCCTCTTCTTTCAGGAATATTTCTCCTGCATTTATAATACATACAAGTGTTCGAACAAAAGGACATTTTGAACTACACTTTAAGAAATGAAATATTTACTGTAGGACAGTGCTAGTTTACAGACCGTTTTCATTGAGGGAAGTTCATTCCAAGGTCTAAGATCAGCTTCTGATCTTGATTAAATCAGCTTAATTTCATTGCCTTGCCTCCTCATTTTTTTTTCTTTCTGTGTTCTCTGTTAGTGTGATATTGGAACCCTAATTTAAGACAAACAAAAGCCCTACTTTGCCTAATTTACTTTAGGAAAAGACATAGTCTGTTAATCTCAGAGAAAATGCTCTCATTGTCTTCCACATTGTAAAATTGATGCATAGTCTGTTTGCTAGTTGTCAGCTAAGAATGATACCACTCTATGTTAGGTGTACGCTAAGGATAGAACAACCAGAAGATAAGCAGTAAGAGTTGCTTATCGGTCTGTGTCTTGGGATAGTGAATTAATTACTATTGATGATGTGCTTTGAAACTGTAACATTTTGCATATGGATTTTAAAATCTTATTTAAAATATTTTATAAAACTTTTAAATGTGGTGACAGCACAACTCCTTACATAGCATGGGTTAGTGGTGATAAAAGACATTCGTTCAAATGTGGTGATTAATTTTTACATTAATCAATTGATTCTGCTTTCAGGTCTTCCTTCTTTCTTATTTAGAAGCTAGATAATTACAGTATGTGCCAGGAATATTATACTCACAAAACAAGGGCTGTCTGTTAAGTTACAGTCTACACAATTAATGCATTGGGGACGCCTGAGTTACTGAATAAATGATGAAGTTTTACCAGAAGGAATGTGAGACAATGGAACTATTAAAAAAAAATGTTTAACCTGGAAGCAGATTTAGCTTTTTCATTTTACACTTAAGATAAGCAGGATATTCATATTCATCTTTCCACTATCAGATTGAATGTGCAAACCAATTATTCATGAAACTATACTCTCTAGATGGAGGGCAGGTTTTCTGTCACCTTCGGAAATGGAAAGAGATGTACCTTTTGCCAGAATAAGGATTAATATGACAATTATACCCTCCTTATGACTATGATAAAAAGCAAATACCTTAAAAAAACACACAACCCCCGCCCCAAAAAAACCCCCACCAACCAAAAACCAACCAAAAAAACCCCAACAGAAAAAAAAGCCCAAACAAACTGAAAAATCACATTAGCATTAGGCCCTCCATGTCCTTTGTTTTTTTATTTTATTTTATTTTTTTTTTTTTTTTTTTAGCATTTTGGTCTCCTTGATGACAATAAAATATATCTTTCAAAAAAGTTATTGTGCTGAATTAACAGTGTATTGGTAAGTTACAGCACCACAGGTAATGGACTCTAGTGAACAGCTGGAGCTGAAATGCTGTATTTGTGAAAGGAGGCTTGACTACTCCTTTGAAAAACTTTCAAGATAAATAGCGATAGCAAAACCTAGCCTTAAATCAAGTAGGTGGGACAAAAGCATCAGCATTTTTTTGGATGCTAGCTTGCCCCAGACTGAGCTTTGCTATCAGTTGTCCATTTTCCATTACTCTTGAATGCCAGAAGTGACAAAGAGATGAAGAAGGAGGGGATCACTGAAGACAATCGATTTTGCAGCTTTGAAATGAGCACAGCTATTAAATGCATTGGCATTTGTGGTTGATACGCACTATTCTTGAATTTCAGCTGTATATGCAGAAGGCAAATAGGAAAAATAATTGTGAAATCAATACATGCTAGTATTATGAATTGAACTATGATGAAAATAATGTTATTGTCAAACAGGTTTCTCTGAAAATCATCCACAGATTCAAATTATCGGATCAAGACTCCAGTAGCCAAAACTTGCATTCCAAGAATAATTTTATGTAAAGACATCTCAGAGAAGAAATAGTTTGTGTAGAAGGCAGGGTGAATATGTATTTTTAGAGCCTTTTTTTTCTAAGTGGGGATGAAAGACCCTATCTGGTTATTGTTGGAGTTGCAGAAGGAGCAGACTGTCTCTTGGTTATGTTTTGCTGAGACAGGTAAAATATTTTTTTCATATTTTCCTTCTCGTCTGTGCCTTGTTTATGACCACCATTTTATTTTTTAACCATAAATACAAGGGAAAACATTAGAGTGTATTATAAAACAGAATTGCTTGACACTGATATCCAGATAGAATCCTGATAGAATTTATGGTACAAAACAAAGTTCCCTAAGATGTTATATATAAACTTGAGAGTATGTATGTTGATTTTCCTGAATTTTATCATAAAGGTCAGGAGAAACATTTATCAAGGTTTTAAGACTTTATTGACACTGAAGAAAAGTATAGAAGACTTTGGTTTATTGTCTGAAGCCAAAGTAGAGCTAAAGCATTGAGGTCATTCAGTCTCAGTTCAGTACCAGGACTAAATTAATGTGTATGTTTCTATAGTGAGAGCAGGATTTTGCTGGGTATTTACAATTTGCTGACACTACTAAACAGAAAATGCTATTGATACAGCTGAAGAAGTCAATAAATTTCAGACTATTATCAATTGATTGAGGAAGGAAGAAAATGAGTCCTAAATGGAATTCAGTATCTCAAAACATAAATTCAAGCACTTGAGTTGAACAAATAAATTATAAAAGTATGTGCTTGAAGGAGCATAAATAGAATAAAAATTAAGAAAGTGATCTAGTAGTAATAATAAATGCTAGCAAGAAGATGAAACATGAAAGTGAACAGGGTACTAGGCTACATAACAATGGGAATTAAATGTAAATTAAAATAAATAGAAATACCTTAGGTAAAATATGAAAATTTCAGCTTTTACTGTTCTGGATCAAATGCTGATTGTAAAATACATAATTATCATTGACTAAAGCTTGTGTTTTGTGAATGCTATCAGGCAACTATTTATAAAAGTAGTTATAGGTCTTGAAAAGTATGGGGGTCTTTTTGTTTGTTTGGTTGGGGTTTTTTAACTTTATATTCCCCAAATACATAAAATATCACAAGGAGTCTTTAAGGAATATGTTATTATAGATGAATAAACATGAAAACGTTAAGGCACACAATTAAACTGCACATTTAGAATAGATTTGCTTTTATGCAGACAGCAAACCAAAGTTATACAGACTACTTTCCATTGGAACTGTAAGAACAAGTTACACAGGAAAAAAAAAATATACAAGCATCAGAGACATCAAAACTGAAATGTGTTTCTAGGGGTCAATAAGATTCCTATTGAAAGGCAGGGAAAATAAATATGGGTCAATGATCCTTCTAGTTCAAATATCTTGATTTTTCTATTGTACAGGCAAAATTAGATCTCAATCTGGATGTATTAATACAGCTACCCTATTGCTGAAATTAGTATCTCTATACTATTCTGCTTTGTTTCATGTGAACTGTATAATTTTCTCAGAGCTAGAAAGGATTTAGAATTGTCCTTGTTTCCTTCTGCATTATGGGCTCTCCATTCTCTGCTCATCTTCCAGGTTGAATGCATATTTCTTGAAAAGTAGGTGAGAAATTTATACACAGTATTCTTACACCCTCCTGTTTATTGTTGGAAATGCCTCTTGCTTTTATCTTTTCCACAGCTATAATTACTTTTGATGTTTATAGTTGTCTTTTGATTACATACTATGTTCAGGCGTCTCTTCTTTGCTTCCAGGTACCTATTATTGAAGTCCTTAGTTGTGTACAAGTACATAAACTTGCACTGCATATAATTATATTCCTCCTCTTTTTTAGCAACTCCAGTCTACAAGGTCTAGAGTTTTTCAATTGTTTTACACTGTTGTTTAAAACATTTTCTATTCCAAAGTCATTATTTAAAACATTAGCAAGACCAGCTGTGGCTGCAGTTACCTTCTTCCAGCCCCAAATTTCCTTTTTCAGACCTATTACTGTTGTTACTATTAGTCATTTCCTTACTCACTTAAAATTTTTAATATGTCTTCCCCAGGTTAACTAGTAGTTTCCCATGTGGGATAACACCGAATACTTTACTAATGTCTAGGTGGATGGCATTTGCATTTCCTTTGTCTAACCAATCGGTTGTGTTATCAAAGAAAGATATTGTTAGTCAGATTTGATCTACTTTTTGTAAATCCATACTGCAATTTGTAATGGAAACCTATTTTAACATAATTCAAACTATAATAGTTCCACTAGGCACTGCTATTAAAAAGAAAAGCTTAAAAAATCGATGAGGAGATTGTCATTAAAAAACTCATTTTGAACTACATATATTACTCCAGAGATTGATATTTCCTGATTATAAAATTTAACATAAAATTAAATGGCAAACTTTTTTTTTTTAACCACCAGAACCATGCATGGCTTTAGGCAGTCCACTGTTAGTGTGAAACATTTGTTCAGCTCTAACGAACATATTTCCTGTATGATTTGTATGAAAGAAAGCATTGCTTTTTCCTTCCTAATTTTGGTAATGGAGTTTCTTTTTCTGTATTATGAAGTATATGAAGCAGTACTACATTTTTAGGAACTAGGCAAGTATACAAAGCCTTGAACTATTTACAAAGTAGGGTGACTTCATGCCTTTCCCTTCTGCTACTGTTTTTCTGAAGTAGAATAGAAATTTAGGTTTCAAAGAAACATTTTATCCTTAGTCTACCTTTAGAATAGTAGGAAAAATATCAATTTTAGGTAGAAACTCTCTCAGTCTAAATAAACGTTAATTAAAATTATTTCTAGGTTGCTTTACATAAGGCAACACATAAATTTAAAATTAAAATGTGGAAGAAGATAAATAATTAATATAGTAAGTAATTACAATGAATATAATAGTGAAATGACATAGCTAGGAATTTAGTGGTATCAGTTAGTCTCTGCTTGACCCCTGTATTGTTCCACTTAAGTGATGCTACTTGCTACCTGCCAGGGAAATGTGACTCAAGACAGCTGATGCCAAAGTTCTTTCCTGCTGTTTTGTTTTTGGGGCTGGCACTGGCAAAAATAGGTGATTAAAATAAGGCTTTTGATTTTAATTGCAGATATTTTCTGATTAAAAAAAAAAAAAAAAGGCCCTCTTTGTTAAATATTTCTCTGAATTATGCACCTGTATCACGAGACTTACAATTTGCAGGGTGCCTACTTTGAGGAAGAGGGTATAGTGTCTTATCCATAACTACATCTGTGCTTAACATTCAAATTTTGGTTAGCTTTTTCCTGCATCTGATGTGTATTAGAACAAGCCTATAACTGCAGCACCAACAGCTGTTGGAATTACCGGTATGTGCTTCTCATGACCTTTTGTAATTTTTTGATGGATTTGGGAGAAATTTTATGAAACTGCAGACATGGTACAGGGCATTTTTCTCAGCTCAAAGATGAATTGCTGTAATTTGAATTTGCTGGCTACACTCTTCAGCTGAAATGCAATTTACTTTAAGATATATATTTAATTATAATGAAGATTCTTGCCTTGCCAGCTACTTTTGATATTGATTTTTAAGCTGGGACTAGGTATGTGATACAATAACAGACTTACAGGGTGATCTGGGAGCTACATATATCTGGTTATTGATGCTGAGTGTCTCTCACATTTGTTCTAAGGAAGGATTGAAAACATTGGTATTTTTACCATTAGAGAGTGGTGTGGTTTCCTGCTCTATAAAAAAAAAATCAAACTTTGATTTTTTTTTTTTTAATAAAAAAAAAAAATCAAAGTTTGTGCTTATTTCTTAGAAAAAAAAGTAATGTGGATCAAAAATACATATTTGTGTCAAAATAGTCTTCTCTTTATATATACTAAATGTGATTTTCAGTAAAAACTAAAATTCTATTCTTGCATTAGATTCTGTATGGGGAAAAAAGCTGATCTTGTTAGGGTTGTTTCTCAAACACAGTAGGTTCAATCCCTGACTCCTATTAAGATAGGCACTAGTATATGTGAGATTGCATTAATTGGTACTTTGGCTGCAAAAGGTCCTTTGCAAGTGCCAAAGGTGTATCTAGACCGTCAGGAGGGCTTCCTGGTTCACCCCAGGTGGCTGGTACTTTAGTTTTTCCCACTGACACTGCATGAATTCTTTATTCTCAGATTCCCTTCAGGGGGCACCCACAGGAGTGGACAGGATAGTTTGTTCAAGGATCTGCTCCAGAGAGACTATTGCCATGGACTGCATCAGCACGTGCTCTGCCGCAGCAGCTGTGGTCCCTCAAATACTTCTGTGGCACATCGTAGAGCATGCAATGCACGTGCTATGTATTGTCATTTTGAACCAGCACTCTGTTGTGCTGGACATAACTTCTTTAAGTATTTAATGCATTTTGAATGGAAAATATGTGTATATAGATGACATTATATCTTAATGTCACAGAGACACTACACAGGAACCAGAGCAGATATGATCTCACCAAATGCTAGGCAGCGTGGAGGTGACTGGTTTGTTGCAGATAATGCTGCCTCTGAGCAGTGTAGGCACAAACCAGTGCACATGTATTGATCTATGGGCTGCGTAATTCACAATGATTATTGGTTCATTGGCTAATTCAGACTGGAAGAGATGTCAGGAGGTCATCTAGCCCAATGTCCTTCTCAAAGCAGGATCAGTTACAAGGTTAGACCAGGTTACTGAGGGCTTTATCCAGTCAAGTCTGAAAACCTTCAAGGTTGAAAACTATGCAACCTCTCTGGGCAACCTTTTCCTTTGCTATACTATCTTCATGATAAACAAGTTTTTCCTTACATTCATTTGATACCCCTCTTGTTTCAACTTCTGGTTTCTGCCTTTTGTTCTCCCTTTGTGCGGCATTGTGCAGATCCTGGCTCCATCTTCTTGATGACCTCGTTGTAGGTACTGGAGGGCGATCAGGTACCTCCAGGGGGACTAGTAATATACTGCACTATTTATAGCATATAGATTATGCTTTAAATTATTATTATACTTAATACATAATATTATACTTTAAATTCCCTTTCATTCCCTTAATTCAGTAGTCCAATCCAAGAAGTTATGAGCAGGTTTTGTTAAAAAACAACAAAAAAAAGAATTGATAGAGTTGTACGAGTCTGATAAATTTTGGGATAATTCTAAACAACACAGCACTATGACATACAGAAATAGACAAATGAGGATTGCCTGCTTGGCTCTGCTGAAAAGCAGAATCTATTCGTGCTGACGTGGAAGTACAGTAACATAGCTATGTTGCTTCTGGCATCTAAGTTAACTTATTCAGGGCTATCTCTCTCTGTAAAGCATTGAGCTTTTCTGATCAAAAGCCAGTGCAAGATAGAAGTATGGTTTAGGCAAATCTGTCCTAAATTTTGTCCAGTATCTGAAATGAAAAAATATTTTAATGTAAAGAAAATTTATTCAATACATTATTACACCTCAAGGAGACCTAGCTTTTGTGATAGTAGTAATAGCAGTAGGAACACTTTATATTTTGCACTACATGCAATTATCAAATAATGTAAGCTTATCTTGACCATAAAATGAAGCATTTTACGAAATAAAAAAATTTCACCATCCTTCTTGATTTGGTTGTAAATGACACTTTGTGGTTTTGTAGTTAATAGAATTTAATATGTTTTATCCACTGTTGTGTTTTCCACCCAGATAAAACCAAAGTATCGTTCCACAGAGCTGTGAGTTAATTTTACTATGTAGAAAGACAGACATACATGTTTTTGAATGATTTGCCTAGGATCTCATAGCAATCAGTGGCAGAGCTGTTTGCTACTCTGTTCCTTATACACAGGAAAGCTGTTATAGAAAACTAATTACACCAATTGGGATATTAAGTGGCATCATGGCAGTAAACTACTCCAAGGGAAGTATGTTATTTAGAAGGAAGTTGACAACCTCATGTATCACAAAACCTAATATATCACGATGCAATGAAAAACGAGGAAGTGAATTATAACATGCTGTCTTACAGAATTGCTTCTGTTGTTATTATTTACACTGTGTCTTCTATATATATGTTGAATGCAAAGTTTTTGCTACCGTATGCAGAATTGTGAGCTAATTAATTTTTATGCTGAGGGAATTTTGGCCATGTCTCAACACCATGTAAGAGATTGAAGAGAGTTAGTAATAGGGCTGATATATCATTTTCTTTCAAAACCCAATATTCAGCAAAAAATGGGCCATTAACAAATTGTCTTTCAAAAAAATGGTCAGGGTTCTCTGCAAAATTTTATTTTTCCATTGAAAGTTTTCAGAAAAAAAAAGCTATATTTATTTTTTGTCAAACTCAGAAATGTATAGGAAAAAAAATGTGATAGTAACAAAAGTTGTGTTTTCCCTAACAATTTCTGTTAGAGAATATTTTTGACCAGCTTTTCTAGGAGGAGTTCCTCTGCATTGTCTATTAAATATTTTTAAATATCCACAGGCACTTTCATCTGGAACACCATAAAATAGGAAAAAGATGGTTAATTCTGTGATATGGGGCTTTCTGCATTGGAAGATATTTTTGTTGAAAACATTACATTATTTTCTCTATAGTGAAAATGTAAATGTTGCACTTAAGCAAACTGGAAAGAAATGAGTTATTGCCACTCAGTTCCTGGGAAGCAATATTCACTATTAAGGGAGGCTGTTCAAGGTGTTCTGTATTGGTTGAATCTTCAAAATTTTGTTCTAAACCAGCTTAATTAGAAGGCAAACTAGAACTGACGGTAGAGATCACAGAGAAAACAAATCTACATTTAGTAGCTTCAATTCAAGGCCCACCAGACCCAAGGAGGTTATTGTGGCCAATCCATTCCATAGCAGTCAGGCTCTGGGGAAGGTTGTACAGCCAGTCAGCAGATGTACGTATAGCATTGGGTAGTTCATCAGTACTCTGCATACCACCACTATTTTTACAAAAACTTAAGAACTGGCCTTCCACCCAAAGAGCATTCTTTTGCTCTGCCTCCAAGTTTGGCTGACTTCCTTGCAAACGCTTCCAGTTTTTAATTCATTGGAGTATGCATGTAAGGGTGAAAGGCTGTAACAAACAACAGGAATTCGTGTTCTGTAATAAAAATGAATGATTCTTCTGATTTCAAAGGAATATTGTACAGGAATGTAAAATAGTCATTGCCACAAGGACGGGTCTGCAGTTACAGACCTAAAATTAAATTTAGGAACTTACTAATATAAGACTCTTACCTTAAACATTCAGGATCAGTCTGAGGTTTTTCAATGACTTGGACTTTTTCTGCTTCTAAATCTTTTGTCATTCTTTCAGCTTCCCTGATTACTTTCTCAAGGTCTAAACATAAAATAACAATTACCTTGTAAATATATATTAATCATCCATATTCAAAGACTTCCTAAATTTTCTAAATTTATCTTTTCTAATATTTCTTCATGAAACTGTTTGTAGGGTAAAGGCATCAGAATAAAGAACATGAATTATTTTATTATTGTAATTGGTACGCATATTGCAATCTTCTAGAAAATTTCCTTCCTTTTCCCTTATTTATGGCCTGTCTTTCTTAGCTTTCTTACTGTGAGATGTTATTTACACATTTGTAAAAAAGTTACTAAACCACTTCTAGATTACATTTTCTTTTAATCCAAATTTCAAAATCATCCCTATTTCTTGTGATCACCTTTGACACAGAACCTTTCTTGGTTCTCTCTGTATCTTTTTAGTTTTTTTTCTTTTATAGGGTTTCCTGTGTATTCAACACATTCTTCCTAGCTTTGTGCATGGACTTCTTTTTGTAATGCACAGACTTTCATACATGAACACGCGAATGTCAGTAAAGAGATGACAGTTGAATTTACAACTCAGAGGTTTAGCACTGAGGCCAAATCTGTCTTTATCAGTCCAAGCCATGTTGCTTGTTAAAAATTTGAATCTTTAATTATAGGTTAATGGGTTTTAAACAATATTTATGTTGATTTTAAGTTCACTTTGAAACACTAATTCTCCATTTAAGTATATCACTTACCAGCAAAAGTAAAAATTTCTTTTTCATATTTATAGCTTATGATTCAGCAAATCTATAGACCTCAGTATCACTGACATTTAAAATAAATCTTATTGAAATCCATAATAATTGTTATAACAATATTTAAAAATGATGTATTACATAACGTAAAAATATATTAAAATCTTGTTTGTATGATTTCTTTTTCTTGAGAAAAATAACTTGAGAGAAAAGATTTTTCAAAAGCATTTGTCAAGCCACAAATAATTATCATAACATGTGATTGTCAGGCACACCTTTGAGTTCACTTTGGAGAGTAAATAAATCCTGCTTTAATTCATTCTTCTGCAGCTGGAGTGCATTTAACTGAACATTTTTATGTTCCATTGACTCCATTTCTAAGAAAAAATATGTTTTAAATTAAAACACATTGCAGTTTTAGTCTTCATGATATAATCTTAAATATTCTTAACTACTACCAATCTTCAGCTAGTCAAAAAGAACCTTAAATATAAAACTAAAATTAACTAAAATCAGTCATATAAACCCCAGTTCACAGGAAATTATGTCATATAATGTATTCATAACTATGAAATAATTTTTTTTTTAATGTTATTAAGATATTTGAAATATTTTGTTGACTGGGCATAAAAAGAATTTTTGCTTTAGAGTTACTTCAGCTGTAAAGGAAGATGACTTACTGAATAGGTGGTGAACAGACACTTCTCAGCAGGACTAAAAAAAACCCTTATTTTGTTTAGTGTTATGGACATTTGAACCTGACCATTGACAGCATCTGGAATTAATTGTGATTGTTTCCCTGACAACTGGAGGTCCTCACATAATTTCCTTGTTATGAGTTTAAGTAAACTTTTCTCTTTAGTGTTGTCAGTGTGCTCAGGACTGTAGCAGACAGAAAGACAGACAAGTTGTACCTCAAAAAAAGTGCAATTTAAAAGGATGGAATCAAGACAGCAACTGAACTTAGAGAGGAATGTTAGTTGCCTTTCATGTCCTACTGATCATTTGACTGATCAGATCTGTCTGAATATGTAAAAATTAATCATTAAAAGTAACAGGTGCCACCAAATACAGACTTTTTTTCAGTTGTAGATCAGAATCAGAGCCACAGGAAATGCAGAAGGAAGGTACCATCAAGTACAAACTCAAATGGATAGTCAAATTTCAGTAACTTTACATCAGATATCGGGAATTCAAAGTGCTGGCACTTATGAATCATAGAATCATGAGAGCAGAAAGGAATTTGAAGGGTCATCAGCTGTACCTCTGTCATTTCTGCCAGATGCTTGTCTAACCCATTTTTAAAGACCTTTGGTAATGAAGACTCCTAATTCATTTGGTAATGGAATCTCCTAAAGCAGAGTGTTTAAGTTGTTCACTGTTCTTCTTAGAAAGATTTCTAAACAGCCAGCCAGACTCTCCCTTATTGTGGTTTACACTTGGTACTTTCTATTCAGTTCACTATAGGTATGGAGAATATATTAATTTCCTTTTTACAGAATCCTTGAATGATTTGAAGATTGATATCCATCTTCCATCAGTCTTTTCCTTCACAGGTTAAATAGTCCCAATTCTTTAATTTTTTTCCTTCTCATGTTCTCCAGATCTCTGATCACTCTCACTGGTCCCATGTGGATTCTCTTCAGCTGGTCCACATTTTTTCTTGAAGTTTAACATCCAAAACTGCATACATAGTACTCCAGCTAACAGCTTAACTGCCCTAAATAGAGTGAAGGATTATTTTGCATGTCTTAGAGGTCAGAATTATGTTTATTTCTCAGTATGGTGTTGGCATTCTGATGTCATTGACTCATGTTCAGCTTGTGATCCATAGTGACTCCTATTTCCTTGCCAAAGGATTGCTTTTCAGTCTGACTCTCTGTTCTGAGAAATCTCATATTCTGTATCTTAACTCAAAGATAAAGTTATACTGTGGCAGTAAAAGACCAGTCCTACAAGAACACTGTGCATATGATTCTTTTGAAGCTAAGGAAATTTAAATAGCTCAACCATGGGTGATTATAATCAGCGCAAACCTAATACAGTATGCTATGTGTGACAGTGCACCTCTGTACTGGTTGACATTAGACATTGGAAGCCACTTCTGCAGGTCTGCTTCTTCTCCTCATAGTGCTCATAGTCAGAGAGGACTGAAGAGGACAGGGAACAGAAGAGGCTTTAATTATGCTTGTGTAATGTGGTACGTCAGACCATACTCTAAGAGGAAGTTCCAGACAGCAAGGGAATGGAATTAAAATTATTGTTTTGCATAGCTATATTTACTGATTTATATTCATTCTCTGGTAATCCAAGATTAAATAGTTTAATATAAGACTTACCATTTTTCAACAGAGCTGCCTCATTCTCTAAATCATTTAATTCAGTCTTGACTTTTTTTTTAATCAGAAGGTCTCTATTACTTGTTAGTCCATACTCATTGTTAAACTCTGTTACTTCTCTAGCAAAATTATCTTCCTCTTCAGTCATTTTTCTCTTTGCATCTGTCTGAAAAAAAGAAAGGGAAAATGGAATGTTCAGGTGAAAAAAAGAGTCTTCGTTAAGCTAGGCAGACTGAAACACACTGTTGTTTATCCTTAAACTTGTAGTATAAATGTAGTATATTTACTTTTCCTGAGTTATGAGAACATGAAAAGTGTCTACAGCTCTGTCATTTTGTCTGTTGCTTTAACTTTTTTTTTCTGAAAAATTGAAGGATATATTCTTAATAATAAAAAAACATTTAAAAAATCACTACATTATGTTACAGACTTGTACCAGCAGTTTTTCAGTTCAACTCTTTATTGAAATTAGTAGAAAGTTCTGTTTAAAGTCAGTAGCATAGTATGGCCACTCTTTTTTTTAGACTGTTATTTAATGAAATAAAAGTGGTGTTCATTCCTCTGCAGAATGCAGACTTACTTTAACTCCCTCAATAACTACCAAGAAAGCCATAGTTGATAAGAAGTCACTGTTTCATTTTCTGGAAAAAATATTCTAAAGAGAAAGGCTATATTAAATTCCTTTAAAAAAATCCTAACTGATTGCTAAATTAAATAAAATGAAATGACCCCTATGTACAGGAAGAAAGAAACGATAACCTATATATCAGACTTGAGTGGTTACAATTAAAAGAAACTTCACAATTCTTCAAAGGATATCTAGCTTTTGTAGCTAATAATTTTTTCTATGATACTTGTAATATTTATTTTTCTTTCTTTGTATATTTAGGAATGGGAATACTTTGGATGCTGAAGAAATATTACTTAATTAAAAGGATATCTGCCTAAAGATTTAGGGTTAATACTGGTGATTCATACTGAATGTTTAAAATTTAGCTCTGCTGATTTAAACTACAAATACATATGCAGAGAAGACTACTCATCTGTGGCATTTCTTAATAGCTACAGATCCAAGGACCCACAATGAAGTAAGAGGAAGGCAATATATTCAGGTTAGCACAAGAGAGCACTGAAAAGCTTGTTTTTTGTATATGTTGCAAATAGCTACCTTTTAAGGGGTGGCTAGGTGTGTCTAGCATCAAAGAGATTGTGTGGTATGTCAGGATTCCTAAAATGTGGGGTTGGCCTCCCTGTTTTTCCTTTGATCCTTCTCAATATGTTTTATTGTGGATGAGCCTGTCCAATTTAAGGTGAGACTTTCCTAGTTTTCTTTTACAAAGGAAATAATATGTCAGAATTGGAGTTCAGTCATACAACAGCAGACATTAGAAAATGAAGTCAAGAATGTTAAATCAGCTTTGTAGATAAAGTGCAGCATACATTACCTTAGATCATGGTTTAAATTAAAAGTGAGAATTTATCTATATTTACATTGTTAGGTACGCTAGATTACAAAAAGAATATATTTTCCAGATTTAAAACATTACTTCTTCCATATTTTCAAATTTTAAAGCTGACTACTCTCATACAGTAGAAAAGAGTTGTCTGAATACCATAGCTGGAAACATACAAAGATTTTAAGATGACTGCTTTTTTGATTAATAAGTTCAGCTTTCTGTTTCTCTAAGCTGTCTTCACGCTTCTTCAGAATTTCCAAGTAGAACTGTTTTTCAGACAGATGCTGAACCTTCCAAGAGAAAGAAAAAAAGGTTATAAAGTAAGGTTATTCTTTTATTGTTTCATATACTTTGATATTGTACATAAGAATCTTGGTCCAGTTAAAACACAGCTGGCATAGCTGCTGGACTAGCAAAAGCATAACAGCTCTTTTTTCCCCCAATAATCTTCCAATATACCACTAAGCTTTTGAAAAGTATCCTTTCTTTAAAAGACACATTTAGTGCTGGTCCATCTATCTAAAGTGTCGTTTTAAAGTCTGCTCAGTTTCAGGTTAAAACCAGGAAAAATATTGATCACATGGGATCTTTTACCCAACATAATACAGTGTCCTCCATCTAATTGTGTAAAGCTCATCACGTACCAATTCAGACAATAATATCAGAGGGACAGGGGTCCAACACCATTTTTTTTACTCAATGGCTGTACATACCATCAGCTCTGCAATGCTACTATTGCATATGTGAAGGAGGGAGGGATATGCTTATATTGTTCTGAGCACAATTTCTGGAATTCTTAGCCAAGGAAGTGTAATAGAAATTAGCTCATTGGTTAAAGAGAGTTTGACCATAACCCCCCCAAGTCCCAAACTTCTATTTTGCATGTAGTTTTATTTTTAGTTTTATTAATTTTAAACAGTAGTTTATCTGATAGAAGGGTATGCTATTCAACCACCGCATTTTCAAAATTTGCTGAAAAGTTGTTCTCAATTTTCCAGTGCATCTACTGTATCATTGTCTAATCTAAGTTAAGATATATGGTGGGATAAACTATAACAGCAGATAAATAGGTAACAGCTAAGTGTTGAACAGTCTTAAAGGATGAGAATCATTCATCTGGTGAAGTGGAGAAAAGGAGGTCAAGAGAGTGACTCATTCTGTAATACTCAGAACCATGAGTAGGGAAAGTCAAGTTAGCAGAATTGCCCACAGACTTTAAAGGCACAGGGTAAGTATCAGGAAGTAAACTGAATAGCCAGGCTGATACATGACTGTTTGTGTGTGCAGAAGCAGAAAAGACCAAATAATAATGATATTACAGAGGTAAAAATGAAAAGATTGTAAAATGAAATAATGTTGGTGATTTTAGAGAGGGTGCAGATGAAGTGCATCTGATCAAAAAAGGAGGAAGAGGATAGTGGAATCAAATGCCCTAAGACTACAATGTGAGAGTTGGAAAGAAAAGGACCAGATTTTTTCCTTATCCCTGATATGTCCGGCATGCTAAATGTCCAGGAAGTGCTTGCCTCAGGAATATTTATTTTACATAGTAATTCAAAGAGAGTAGATGGTCTTATACCAAGGTATTTATATTACTGAATATAACTAGATGTAGTGTAATTTCTCCATCTGTAAGATGCCAACTTAAGCTATGCATTTGAAACAGATATTTTTTAAGAAATCATTAAGCCATGAAAAGCAAAATGCTATAATTTGGGTTCTAATTACATGCTACCTGATTTCACAGAACAGAGGAAAAAAAATAGCATTTCCTAGGAATCTTTGATTGACCACAGGCAGTCTCTGTGAAATAGAGGTCAAAACACCTTTGAACTCAGTCTCATCTGCTTGGTCAGGTATAAGCTGCTGTGCATGCACGTGCTTGGATATGCATGCTTGTAAAGAAGTGCAGTTATCTGGTGCAGGACAAATGGAACAGCATTAGCTCAACACCATTATTAAATATTATTTGAATTACATTAACTATTGTAGACATATGTAAACTGAATTCCTGTACTGAAAAATAAATTACTTTAAATAATTTCAGTAACTATATAATCTTTAAACCTAAACACAGTCTAATTGAAATGCATTTTCCCATTCCACTTGTTTTTCATACCATTTCCTATCTATAAATGAATCAATGATGTCAGACTAAGCAAGCAAGTAAAATATATTTTTGTGGATGTCAGTGAGAATATTATTAATCCTGGTGGGTAAAGCACATAAGATTTAATTAGGAATAGTTCTTCAGCTCTTCCCATTAGTTGTTTACAATAATGGCTCTACTCTTGGGACTTTCTGTACCTACCACATAAACCTTGATTATAAATCACAATGCATCAATAACAAATTAGTAGTATAAACATAAAATTGTGATGTTCATAAATAAATTTATGAGCAAGACTACAAAGGACTTTACCTAACAGGCAACACCCAGATATAACCTGTGTTGGTTAAATAAGTTACTATTTTAAAGCACTTTTGGGCTCTGTGATTGTGGCATGCATAAATGCAAGTACGTGAATAACTGCTTGCATGATTATAGTCTCAATTTGCAACCAGTAAATATTTGTAAATGAGTTCTCTTTTATTCTGACCCCCTCACAGTAATGTTGATATTTATTATATATATTACACAGTCTGTTACAAAAGGCAAAAGAGCCTGGTTTTGGAAGGATGAAAATCATCCCCCAAACACATATTTTCACAATTAGGTGAGGCAGTCCCCAAAGTTTCCTGAAGATGTTTATTTAAGTGATAGGATACAACTGTTCTGACTTCAAAGGAGGCTCCCTATGCCTTCCTGTTGTGCATACACATTCTGCCAGCGCAGATACTTAAGAGCACAGGGGATGATATTTAGACTTCATTTTCAGGCACAAGCAAATGGACTTTTAAATCATTTGTAACCACAGGTATTAATGGTGAAAAGCTCTCCAAAACTGGAAGCTTAATCTGAAATATGTCTGCAGTTTGGTTAAGTGGAAAGCATACTAAAATCTTAAAAATACTAAACAGATTCAGAAACTTTCCACTGCCTTTGGCGTCCCTGAAAAACACTTAGGCCTTTTAAGCCCTTACGGTGAGCTCAGGCTCACATGAAGATCTTTAGTATATGAATCAAGATCCTGTGAAGTAAACACAGGGAATGTTTCCATGTATTTTTCGTGAAAGGCCTTTAATGAATGGCAGTGGACAACAAAGGAATGGTTTCCGGGCCTCTGAAGGGTAGTGCTAGAACGAGCTCCAGGACTGTTACGGCAGGGCCGCTCACACCGGACCTGAACAGCTCGTCTGCCTCCAGCTGACGCCTGGTGGCTGCGTCTTGTGCACGGACTGACCTGACATGGCGGTCCGCTCCCTGCCAAGCTCTATCTGCGGAGCAGGACTGACTTCCACGTGCACACGTGCTGTCTCCAGCGCTTCCAGTTTTTAGAAGTGTTATCTGGAAACGTTCCTACCCCTGAGGTGAGCGAGTCCATGAGCATAGCCAGGACCCAGCCTGAAGGGTGAGATTTGTGAGAGGGGAAAGACGTTGACAGACCTTTTTTCACCACAGAAATGCACAGTGTAAGTTTTCTCAGTGCTGTGTTATTTGGTAGGTGAAGCATACTCCTTGAAAGTGTTTATGAATCTGTTCCTGAAAGAATAGGTCATATATTTGTAAATATAATGTATTTCATTATTTTGTATACTATAAACATGCCTGCTTACCATAGTTTCTAATTTCTTTTTAGCAGTGCTTAGCTCTTCCTTTATTTGCTTAATTTTTTCATAACTTCTATTTATGTCACTTTTAGCTGCAACACAACAAAAACCTGTATGAATGTGTGCTCTGTTTGTAAAAGTTACGTTCTTATAAAAACATGCCATTGGCAAGAAGCAGCCAGGCCGGCTGCCTGCCAAGGTTTCACTGATAAAGGTCCCCTCACGACAGCACAGTGGGGCCACCCTGCTCTTCCCCCAGGAGATGGAGAGGCCATTAAGTGTGGTCAGTGCTGCTGCCGGACCCACAAAATGGCAGCCCCAGGGCAGACCTTGTTGGATGAGGTGCCTCTTCTCCCTCGCCTGCTTCTCTGTGAGCTGTATTTGCTGGAACAAAGCATCCAGGTTCATTTCTCTCTTCTCGTGGAATCTGTGAGTTCCCCGGGGTCTTGCTGTCGTTGTGGAGGGCTGGTTGATTAAAGCTGGGATGCCCTGGAGGAAGGTGAGGCTGGGCCCGGCCACAGCCCTTCCCTCAGGGCCCTGTGCCCTGCCAGACCTTGGTTCTGCCCTTTGGCCTCTGCCTGCCGGGGGTCGGGAAAGAAACCCCAGACCACGGAGGGAAGCAGCAGTGGTAGATGGGGCACAGCTGAGGAAGAAGAGGTGACGGAGTGGGACGTGTGGGCTGCGGGAAGTGGGGAGTGAGTGAACCTCGGGCGGAGGGAAACGTGGGTGACTGGCTGGGGGAGCCCATGTGGGAATCACAGGAGATGGAAGTGAGCAGGCAGAGCAGCAGCATGGTAGGAGCAGGAGAAAGAAGATAATTTGGCTAGGCAAAAGGCAGCTGGCACTGAATCCCGTCAAACTTGTGCACATTTGTGAAACATGGGTTCTGACTCAGAGTCTGGCGAGTTTTGATCAAACAGCCCTGACTTTCTTTATTTCTCTGGGACTACACGCTTTATACTGGTTTTGTGTTGTTCAGAAGCTGGTTTTTTTTACCCCTTCCTTTTTCTATGGAGTGATCACCATCCTTTTTAAATGTTATATCTGCTCATATTTACTTGTCTTTTGAGGATTGATGTCTAACCTTAGCAGTTAAGGAAATAGGCTAAAATCTGCTATCATACAGAAGATGATGGTAAAGCTGACTACATATAACTTACGTAATAGTGATCAGACTCAATTCAGCTGCATTTCACCATTAACCTAAAATAGCAATGTTTCTGTTCCAGTTGGTCTCAGTAAGCAAAGATCATACTTCAGCCCGTTGTATGCTCTTCTGGAGCATACTTGTGTATGAGTTTACTATGCTTTCAGCTTCTGCAGCTTTCTGCTTTGTACATTACTGGATGGTATACCTGGAAATGTAAATACTCCATTGAAAATATAATTCATATTACGGGGTTTGTTCCTACATCTTGAAAAGGATTAACTACATTCCCCGCAGGGAATACCTATGAGAAGTTGGCCTCTTTGCTTTGAGGCAGAAAAAGCCTGGAGGAATGGAACTTTATAGCCTACCAGCCTTTTTAACATCCAAAAAGATTAGGATTATTGACAGTTTTGTCTTGTTAAAGAGTTTTCCTCAGAGGAGATACTGTCTTAGAATAGACTGCAGCAGCAAAGTTCAGAAATTAGAAAATCTTTGACCGTAAGAAGCAAAACAATATACATGAGAGTACAAATGTCTTATTGGTGGAAAAGCTGTTCCCGGTTAGCAAAACGAAACTGAGAATTCTGGAAAAAGGGTTTGTTATAGCATTTACTGCTTAAAAAGTGCCATGTTATAGCTGATAGTGCGCTATAAAATGGTGATTTTTAAAGAAAAGACATTGCTCTATCTAAGAAAGAAAATGTGGGTTCTGATGAAATTTAAAAACCTGAAACTAGCACATTATGTTGCAGGAAATGCAATTATTTTTTAAAATGGAACAAAGTGCAACTGAGGGAGAAGAGTTCACAAAAGTGAACTTAGAAAATATTTCAGAAGTGAAGCTTCCTACCCAAAGGCCAAAGGAAAAGCGGATGAGTCAAACGGGAACATTTGGTGATTGAGACAGTGATTTCTTACACAGGTCTGATGAATAAAAAAAAGTCATTTCACAAAATTAAAGAAAATGAACTGCTCTATCAGTAGATCAAGGAGAAAATACAATGAAAAGCTTTCTCTGAAGTTTTTGAGACTTGACTGCTTTTGTGTTTCAAACTGAGAAAGCTGCTGTAGGCTGGGATGGTGTTCAGTGTCACTTATTAAAGAAACGACTGTGTTTTGTGGAGGGTGCTTCAGTGCCTCTAATTATGGCAAAGGAACTGCTCTCCCTAGAAAGAAGGGTCTGGCTCCAACTATACTTCTCACTGTCTGAGAATGACCATTCAGCACGATTAACAGTTCTGTAAAAGATTCCTTCAGAGACTGAAAAAATTCAGTGGGACAAGTATTTGACATTAAGCTTTTGACTCCTGCAGCTATTTGCCATATGCTTGATTTTTACATGGTAAGTAACTCACAATAATAATTCAGGATTGTATAAAGTGAACCACATATGTGAAACATCTACAAGTGCTTTCAGAATCAGGATCAAGGCCATTACTTCAAAGGTGTGTGGTTGCCTGCCTCCCATGGAAATGGATGAGATGGCATGAACCTAAATGCTTCAGAATAAAAGTAAAATGTGAATTACCTTTGCTCGACTCCAACTTTGCAAAGTATAAGATCTTTTGTAAATCACTAGCTGCTAGAAAGGTGACTTTAATTTTATTCTGTCGGCCATATCAGTACATCGTAATCTTAATCTATATCTGTATCCTAATCACTGTGCTGTAATCAGGTCATGTCTCTCTAGTGTACTTCAAAATTAGTAATTGCCCTTTGTAATCAGGCTGCTGTGCTAATAGTAAAGTTTCTTCTACAAGTTTATTCTCTAGTTTGTGTAGGAAGAAGAAAAGAAAGATTTTGTTTGTAATTTCAAGTCACTATAAAAATATTTATTAGCGTAATTTATTTCTAAATATATATGCCTAGATTGTTTCAAAAACTGTTTTTCTGAAAGCCAAGAATGAAAGAGGCAAAGGTAAAGAAGTGGCAGGTGTCCTAGTTTCAGCTGGGATAGAGTTAACTGTCTGAGTGAGCGCCTGTGTGGTGCTTAGTTGCTGGCTGGGGTTAAACCACGACAGCAGGGTAAAGATTAGATGATTCCATATGGTCTTCACCATAAAAAAAAGTATAGTAGAAGCTAGAAATTGTAGGATTATAGTTACAAATAGATTTCGTCTTTGTTCTTAAGCTCTGTTAGTACTGTTTTTTCCATATACAAACTATACTGCTTACTTTTGAAATGTTGTATTTATAGCAAACCTTCTTCCCAAACTACGTTTCTGGTCTCCCTTTGCTCTTGGTGGTCTTTGTATTTGCCATCTATTTTTGCACTAACTTTTTTCTACCTTACATGAAGGAATAAACCCAGATTATTCTGTGTAATAAATTCACAGCTATCATATTGTGTTCAGTGCTGAAGTCTGAGCTATCCTTTACTGGGAAATAGCATACATACGTGTGTGTGTGTGTGTGTGTGTGTGTGTGTATATGTATGTAAAATAAAGAGAGATCACTAACCACTTGGAATGCAGTGTTGAGCAGCAAAGCTGATGGAGAGAGACCACAAATAGTGAGAAACCCAGTAATTATTTGGCATAAGTAAGCATAAAAAAAGTAGACTTGTTCAAAATTAATTTTATAATGTGGCCTTTAAAATCAAAGCTTTAGCTCTGCTATTTTAAAACTTCATTGTTATAACACAGCAAGCAGTGAAAAGTGGTAACATGTAATAAAGTGGTTTTAATGCTGGCCACCCATTGCACTGCAGGGGACAATGGAGCTGTTCTGCCTCTTCCATTGCCTGTTTCCTGTGTGGTCTGTGTGGGAATGGGGGGAACACAGGAATAGCAGAACGAGCACTTGGTGATCTCTGCTTGAATATATTTGAGTTCCTAGTAATAAAAACAGAAAAAGAAAAGAAAAGGAAAAAAAGAAAAGAAAAAAAGAAAAGAAAGAACAAAAAAGGAGAAAAAAGAAAAGAAAAGAGAAAAAAGAGAATTAACTCAACTACTTCTGAAAACCTAGAGCAGGACAGAATAGAAAAGGAATATTAAAATGCAGTAATAACCTATAATTTATGACCTATTTAATTTCCTGAGGAACTCAGGTTAAACACGGTCTAGTTATTATCTCTGGAAGAGTGAGAGCAAACCACTAACCTACAGGCTGGAAGCTCTCCATTTCTAGTAGACTGCTCAGCAAGGGACTAATGAATGGACACTTTGTTTCCTCCCTGTAACAGAGAGGAAATAAACTACAAAAATTCATATAATAAAATATAAAACAGTGGAAAATGTAGAAATAAATCCCGGGCAAATTATATGCAAACGAATACAGAATGTTTCTCTGTGCCCCAAATCCCTTTTTTGTCATCCTTTTCAGGTGACAAAATTGTGAGTTAGTGAAAAGCCTTGTGTGTTTATAATGTATTAAAAACCACTAAGAAGTAACTTCATACTCCCCCTAACATGTCTGGCTGCAATGGAGAATTAGCTATACTCTTTTTCATTTTGGTAGGAATGTAAACAACTTCACAACAGATGTTCTTTATAAGGACAGAGCCTGCTATTTGCATTATGATATCTCCGTTTGAGACTTATATTCAAGATTTTGTTTAATTCTATGTGGAAAGGCTTCATTAGATCCCTTTGGGTTACAAAAGCAAAGATTACTCTTTTATGTTTTTAAATTAAGTTTTCTATTGTCTTTCGTTATAATCATGCAGCACCTGCTTTCTTTGCCAATTGGTAACTCTGCTGATATATAGGTATCCACATTGTTCCTCTGCAGTCTGTTGGAGTCTTAAATGTATTTCAGTAGTCTCTTTTGCTGGATCTAAGAGTCTATCCCAAAACTTTTTTACTCTGCTATTCTGCAGTATTTGGATAAGCAACAAATGAGGCTCTCATTTTGAAACATTCATCAGAGCTCTTATTTATCTTGGCATAATGGTAGTAACTTTTCTAATGGAGAAAGAATTTTTCAGATCTGGAGTGCATATCACAGTACAAAATACTGCCTTGGCTTTGCATTGTCATAGTAAATTTTCTTAATTATTTGGCTGGAAAACTGCAGTTTGCTTTACATCAATACTGGCTATCACTAAGTTGGCACCCAGTGGAAGCAACAACAGAAACAGTGAAAAAATACTTTTTGTATTTTAATTGTTTTTATCTTCCATTTATAAGAGATTGGCTTTTTTGTTTTGTATTAGCAGAAATGAAAATGAATTATCTGTTATGTTGTAATATCCTATAAGAAGATGGGTGCCATTAAATCTTCTGAATAAAGGGGCTGTTAAAGAAACATTTTGAGGACTGGGACTTTCATGCAAGATTGAAATGCATTAAACAATCTGTTGAAAATTCTTCATTTTAATCAATTAAGTATGGTATGTTTCCTACAACCATATAATGCCAATATGCTAGCTTATCTCTTTGTCACATAAAGTTTATCTTAATCATAGAAAAACCTTAATGAATACTGAAAGATAGAAAGTAATAATTCTACAGTTAGTTCATCAAAGTAAAAAAAAATAAATCTTTTTTTCATTTCACTTGATTCTTAGAAGTTCATTTACAATGCTGCTACATTATCATATGAGCAACTGTCATTTTTTCTTCTAAAATATTTCAGGAGATTTTAAAATGTTTGTTTGCTCTTTAAGCTTTTTTTCTAGTTGATGCTGCAATTATAGGGAAAAGAATATGTGTAGATGACTTAAATGAAACTGCTTTATTGTCTGTATTCATAACAGGAGCATTATTTAGTGCTAGGTTAGATAACTGCTATACTTTTGCTGTATGCATTAAAGCCAAATGAGTTTCTCTGCATGCTGAAAATAACTCTCATCTGAAACCAAGAGTCGTCCATTACACTTTTAGGCTTCTCTGCTCATAGTTTTCATCAGATTAAGTTTATGGTTACATCCACATTCTTGCTTAAAAATATGACAGTTTCCTTAGACATTTGGAGGACTTGGATACATGCCCATGGCTTGAACTAGGCAGCAGTAGGGATTATTCCACATTCCACTCAAGTACCCAAACCAAGGAAGCACTGCCTATTTGGGGAAGAGCTATTTCATTTTGACTAAAACACCTGTCCTAAATCTGAAAACCTGCTCTTAACATAACTATTGAAACTGCATGATCTCATAAAACCTTTCACCAAAATTGGGCCAGATGGTATTTTTTAGTGACAAACTGTTTTGTAACAAAGTTCCCAATTCTAAATATTTATTCAGAAAAAAAGCTGTTGTCCCTACTCCTTCAAAATTATCTGAACAGTTTTCAGAATACTTCTTTCCTCCAGAATATTGTGGAAAAGGTATGTTCTACCTGCAGATTTTAAAAGCTGCTTTGTAAAATCCAATCTAATAAAGGGATCTCTATAAACTGTGCCCTCTATTTTCTGTACAGCCCATTGTGGGCAGAGGAACTTATTTAATGAAGACTTAACAATGATAAATAACATTATAGAAACTTAACTGCCTATTGATACAGATGTTATGCTGTCATTTCATCTTTTTTAAAGATGACATAATAAAAGAGAGCCTATAGTTGTACTTCTATCCCTTCCATATTCCTTCCCACTGATGCTTCTGGGAGATTAGCTATCTTTAATTCTGGAGTTTTCAAAGGCTTCATGGCATACATCTGCATACATATGCCAGGATGCAGCACATAGGCAGAATAATAAAAGCATTAAATTCAAGTAGAGTAGAAAATCACAGCTGCGGTAAGCATGTATTATCAATTGTGCCGCATTCATAAATTAATAATTTGCATTGTATCACAGTGACTTCTTTTCAGAAGCATTAAACATGTCTACTCACAGATTGTGTGAAAAGTATATAAATAATTCTTCTGGGTTTGTCTTTTTACAGCTTTTCTTTTTAGAAAGAAGATAACAGAAGGGAAGTGAATTAGAACAAATAGCAAAAATTTTTTTTCCTTTAAAAGAATTACATTTTTCCTATTTTGAGAATTAAATCAGCATATTTAAAATATCCTCAGTAAGTCAGTTCTTTGAATACAAAATTAATATCCATTGTCGAGGCTGCAGAGTTTGTAAAAGTGAATAACACAGTGTTTTCATATGTGTTTTCACATATGTTTTGGCCCGTTCCTCTTTCTTTTTTTAAAAAATCATATCATAACTATGCTTTTTTAACCTTCCTCTTCCATTGCTAAAAAAAAATAAATATAGCTTAAATACCAGTTCAGAAGCAATTGTTGTTGATTGTGAATGCTGTTAGATCTTCCAGTGCTGGAAAGAGAAAAAAAGAGAAAAGTTCTTTAATCAAAGGACTTAATGATGAAGAGCCTGATGCACACACATATTTATATTTGTAATCTTTATTTATAGCAATAATCCAGTAGGACACACTGAGTGGATGACATAAGAATCATAGGCATGGAGGGCTGAAAAGCACAGCAGGGGAGTGTCTGTTTTAACTCTACAGTCAGGACAGAAAAAGCGCACTGGGGACTGCCTGACTCATGGGGACAGGGAACTGCTGCACGGGCAGAACTTTGCAGGCAGTCCTGGCAGATTGCTGTCCTGCCTGGCTCTCCCTGTCCTGTGTTTACTATCTAGAGTAATCACACCCAATTCCTCCACCCTTTCTGCATCAGTCATATTTTCTTAGCCTCTTGTCTTTGTTTCTTTCCCCATATTCTCCATCTTTAGTGGTCTTAGGTCCTTTTCTGCTGGGCAGCTTCTTGGCCAGACATTCCTTATCCTGCACGTGTACATTAGATTTATTGTCATTAAATGTACCGTGTTGCTCTTGCCCTTAGTGAATATTCCACACGATCTTTCCCATTTGTCACGGTATTCTGAATTCTGATTCTTTCCTCCAGACCACTTTTTCTTCCCCTTCTCCAGCCTCTGTCCGCTCCTCAATACTATACATTGACTTGCACACATTTTGTATGTACATTCTCTATTCCATCTTCCAAGATGTTAAAAACACTGAGTAGAATTGCGCCTGGCTCAGACTTCTGTGGGATCCCTTTTGTGAAGGCCTGAAGAGTAAATAACTGAAAACTATTCACCGAGAGCAAGTTTTCAATCAGCTCTGCGTTCTGATAGTAGTGATTACTGTAGACTATATGGAAGTTCAGGATCACGGTTATGCTGGCTCAGGCCAAAGGAATACCTAGCCTCTCTGTGACAATGGCCAGCAGTAGAAGCCCAAGGAATGTAAGAAGAAAATAGGTATGACATGACTCTTCCCCCAGTATGACCTTCTATTTTGGATTTAGAAACTAGTTTACTTATGAGAATATGATAAAAGTGTGAAAATCCAGTGTCGGTGTCAAAGTCCTTTATCAATGTCAAGGTACAACACATTTACTGCATCACTTTTATCCTTCTGGCCAGCTGCTGTATCAGGGAAGGAAGTTAAATGGAGTGACATGATTTGTGGTGACAAACCAAGGTTGACTGGTGTTTTATACTTGTTTATTTTTCTTCCAAGTATCTGCAGTTTAACTGTTTCATAATTTGTCCTAGTACCTTTCTTAAAACTTAATCTGGTGTAAAATTCTGCCAAAGAATAAAGACAAACACTAAGTTTAGCCTGTCATATTTCTCTGGGAACTTACCAGTCCTCCATGAATTCTTTAAGACAGGCTCTAGCAATTCAGAAATATCTTTGAATGGTTCCTGCAGATTTTTAGGCTGAAAAGGATGAGGTCCTATCAGCACGAACACACCTAAATATTTAGTAAATTATTTCTGTGTTGCAGCCAATACTCTGTACTCCTTGTTGAAGTTAGTGTAATTATGCATCAAGGCACAATTCACTGTTCTGGGGAGTGCTGAAGGAAATAAAGGATAGAAATGCGTCAGTCTTCTCAGTATCATACTCCACACCTTTTCCTAGTTCATAATGGATCTTCTCAAAAGTGATATAAAAATAACAGCATGGCCAAGAATTTATAGGTGAGTTGGCTTGCACAATTAAACCAAATAGGAGATGGTTCTTCAGACACATTAGTAAAAGGCAGCACAGAAGTAAGAAGTAAGGAAACACAGAATACCAGGAATAAAATGGAGATTAACTACAATCTAGGTATGATTGAAATAGCACATGAATACTTTGTCTCATTTTTCAGTGGGGATAATATAGTGACTAAGAATAGTAAAAAGGTGCTTAAGGAAATGAAGACAGAGCAATGGAAGTTTCCATAAGTGAGCTATCAGCTGAACATAGCCTGCTTACTGTGATAAAATGGAGAGGGTTAAACAATACCCGTTTCAGGGCACTTAAAGAATCTGCAAATGCTGATTTGCACGGAATGCATTTGCAGGGATTTTATGTGTATCTGTTCAATTCAGGGCTAGCTCAATACAACTAAAGAATAATAAAGTTATTCCCTGTATTCATAAAAGGGAAAAGAGGTGGTCAAATAAAATGCAGGCATGGTAGTTTGACCTCAACACTAAGCAAGGTCTTAGAGTAGATTTTGAAGGAAAAAAATTATCGAGGACCTGGAGGTAAATGGAAAGTGGGAAAAACTACAACATGGTTTTATCAAGGGCAGATCATATCAGACTAACTTACCTTTGATAAGATAATTGTCCCAGAGAAAAGTAATGCAGTAGACCTAATCTACCTTGATCGAAATAAGGCATAATATTGTTCCTTGTAGGAAGTTACTTAAGGTGGAGAAGATGGGCTTTAATACAAGAATTGTAAGGTGGAAAAGGAACTGAGTAAAGCGTTATATTAAAAGAGGGTTCTGTTAAAAGTGGAAATACCAAAATGAAAGGAGTTTGCTAGTAGAATTCCTCTGGGACTGGTCTTGGCACTGATTTAAGTAGTATTTTTGAACTTGGTAGAAGTAGGAGAATGGATATGCCAACAAGAGATGGCACAAAATTTGAATATGACTAGCATATCAGAAAAAAAAATGACCTTATGGACTGAACAAAATGGAAACCTAATAGTACGGAATGTAGAGCTGGGTGCTTGGGGGTTAATATCTTGTTCTTTTAGTATAAGCTGGTGTCTTGATAATTGCTGGCGATAGCAAAGGGAAGAGGTTTAATGCATTAGTCGGCTGTGTGGTGACTATGAACCATCATTATGTCATGGCTGTGAAGCAGGGTATATTAGATGAAGGATTTTCAGTGAAGACAATGAAGTGTTAATATTGCTTTGCAAGGCATTGGTAAGACAACTCTCAGAATATTGTTTACAGTTCTCATGACCCACATTGATTCACAGCAGGTGCAGAGTGGGATGGTTAGGGGAAAAGAGTACCTATTTTCTCAGCTGAGATGAAAATAGCTTATCTGGCAAAACAAAGCTTGAAAGGGCATATGGTTATATCTTTATAAGTACGTGTGGGGGTAGACGTGAGGGAAGAAGACTTTTATGTTAAAGGATAACACTATTTCAAGATCAGATACTTACAAACAATTATGAATAAATGAGGAATTTAAAAGAAGGTTCTTGGCAATCTGTGCAAAGATCTGGAACTGCTTTCCAGACAAGGTCATGGAGGCAGGGACCTGAACTACTTCCAGATGGAAATTTATAAATTAATGAAAGGATATGTGTGACATGGTGAAGTGATCATGAGTCAGAATATAAAGTTTGTGGTATAAAGCTTTGGATACTTACTGACATTGTCAGAGAAGTTTAATGGGAAACTTGTTTGTGTACTTTTCTTACACAGTCCCTAAACAGAAATGATTTTAACTGGTCCATGTGCCAGTTCTTCTATTCTTCTGCATATACAAGGACTTTTATGTTCCTTCTTGGTGCATAGAATAGAAGGGGACTGCCCTTTCTTAAACGATAAGATTGGCAGCCCGTAAAAATTGGGCAGTTTGTTAGGATGTCAGGTGTTAACTGGTTATAACTTGCTTACATGGTCAGGGTTAAATTGATCACCTGATTGGGATCAGGAAGTAATTTTTCTCTAAGTTATATTGGCTGGGGTAATGGAGGGTATTGTTTTCCTCTCTAACATAAACTGTCTGGAATGGGATGTGAGTTTTTACCTTGTGAAGTACCTCCTCTTGCAGACTGCTAAAATGTGGCTTGTCAGGAAATCTCATGACTTTTATATCTTCTACTGTCTTCTGACACATTGGTGTTTTTCAGTCTTTTATTCTCCTGAGGTACAAGGGGGTGTGCTTATAACATAGGACATTATTTCAGTATACTACAAGACTTGATTCAATGTTTGCTTTTTCAGAACTTTTAAGAGTTTTCTCTGAATAAGAAAATCTTGCTTTTTTGAGGTAGCATGGAGTTGATTAAGAGGCAGTCAAGGATGCTTCATATGTATTGATAAGTTTTGAAACAGAAAAGGTTGATACTTTTGTGGACCAGATATTTCTGAGACCTTATAGCAGAAAAAGTCCTTTAATTGATGATTCTAGCTCAAAGGATTTTAAAAACTATTTAGAGAATATCATATTTTGTTAACTGAGATTCTCAGGGCTTTCTAGATTAGGTATTCCAGTAACACACTTATGGATGCCTGATCTTATTACTAAATGATTGAGGTTCTTCAGACTTTATAAAATCCATTTTATGGTAACTACAGACACATTGTTTTTCCTTCTGATTTGGTTTCTTGACTACTACTAATACCTGAAAAGAAATGCTTGAAAAGTGATAGTGCTTTATCTCATTAAATGTATAAGGAGTCTATGGCAATTGGGCTCCTAACTCACCTGTCATAGTTAAGTGGATACAATTAGATGGGGTGTAAATGTACTGGTTTTATAATGTTTAGTTCTAATGATGGCTTTTTACACAAATATGGATCCTCAGACTAGAGGCCACGAAGGACATAATGGTGTTAAAAATCTACTAGGTAATTCAGTGTGAATTATTGATATACTTATGCTTGTAGTGGCTATGCTGACGTCTTTCTTGCCACCAATAAAAACAATATACTCAGTTTATCTCTGTATTTTTTTCTTGAATTCTGAATAAGTGTACTCTGAAATTGTGCAGTTTATTTCTCATAACCTGTACAGTGGTATCAATGTATCAGTTCTGTGATGTGGTTTATCTCTTGCAATCCAGGAAGCTGGAGTTTGAAAGTTTTTTTAAAGCACAGATTACTAAATGGCAGTATAATCTACTGCTGCTCAGTCTGTCCCTCTCCTTACATTTCTTGTCAGAGAAACAAAATAGCAGATTCATAAGTCAGGTCAAATCTAGTCTGCATCTGTTTTCTTGAGTCCTAAATCAGATAAATTATCTTTCAGTGAAGAGATGGCATATATACATATATAGAAAATGAATGTCCAAACCTGCCAGTCCTCCAAAATCCTCATGTGGCATTTGCTTTGAATTAAGCAAATGCTTAGTTATCTGCTAGTGATACAAACAGCAAAATCACCAAATTAGTTTTTCTTTGTTCTTCATATCATTGTCTCTGTGGAGTCCAGTGTTACAAGCTATGGAACCTTTTAAGAAATAGAAGTTGCATGGCATATGTAACTTTCTAAATCCAAACCCCTCGTAGATGGAGAATGGTTACTCCCACGCTTCTCAGTCCCTTTTGGCTATCATCTGGAACAGCAATAAAACAAAGTTAACTCTTTTTATTATCGTCCTAGGCACATAAATCCAGCTGAAAATGCTTTTTTCCTAATAAATTGTGTGATTAAGCTGAAAAGTTTCTGCTGAGTCATTTTAAGTTTACTTATTTTAAGTTTTGGTTAGAAATACAGGATTTTTGAAGCTGATTCTGTCAGATCATTTTCGTTTTAGCATTTTAGATAGCATAATACTTCTTCCTGCCCCCCCCCCCCCCAATTATTGTTGTCTAAATTATTGTTATCAGACATTTATTTTCCTTTTATGCCACAGGAAAACTTTGATACATAAATTGGGACTTGGGAAGCCTTTAGGTTCCTGATATCAAAAAAAGTCCTTCTGCTAAACAGACACCAGTATCTGTTGGCAGAAAGCTAATTACCTTCTCGTCCTTTTACTTGTGTGCTGTACATGTGTCCCAGATCGCCTCAGCCTGAGTAGCAAAGCGTCTAGCCATCTCCTTTCAAGGTCCCTGTTGGAAACCAGAGCAGGGCTGAATTTATATTTGCAAGTCCACCCACAAGATGGAAAGTGAACTCTACTATGTATAAATGAAGAGGAGTCAGTACAGTATTTCAGTGTTCATTTTAATTGCCATGATATTGTGCTTCCCTGCAAAAGTGTTGGCTTGAGATCTTGAAATGCAGTAGGAATACCACATAAGTGATTTGGGTTGAGGAAGAGGGAAAGGAGAAAGGTTGATCTCTTGGAAAGGCCTTTATTGTTAGGAGTTCTCAGAACATGTTGTGGCAGAAGTATTGTAGAGGTTAGAGTATTTGCCCAGGACAGGAAAGTTTTGATTCTGTTCTCTCACAGCACTAGGGAATTAAAAAAATCTTACTTTCCTAGCATATTACCAGGCACCTCTTTCAGACGGGGACATTGAACAGGAAATTGTGCAAGAGTTATGGGTTAAGAACAACAACAGGCAAGGTATGGTGCAATGTGGTATGTTAACGATTATGATACTGTGCTTCCAGGACTGTTTTTATCTGACAACTGTGCAAAACGTTCCTAGAGTCTTCAGAATACTTCTTCCACTTCTACATATTAAGTCTGAAGTATAGTCTTAGTTCATTATAGACAGGCTTGTCTTTTGTGTAGTATCACAATTGAAATGAGATGGGCCTTATCCATATGACAAACGGTTTTAAGAAATGGGTTATCTTGGGGAAAGATTTAAGAACGTGGGTTTGGTATTCAGTGGACGAGATTATCTTCCAAAATCTGGCATAAATTTTTATTCTTTGCCTTAGATATCGGTTCAGTAACAGTATTAGCCTAAATACATATTCCTAATTCAAATGTAATTGTCACTTTTAACTCTAGAGAAATTTACAAACTTAGGCTTCTAACAGATTCCAGTTGTATTGGGGGAAGGAATATATTTTTGAATTTTCTTTCCTAAGGAGGCTTTATGTTCTGATTGTCATCTTATTTTATAGTACTGGATTCCATCTGGGCTAAATGTACATCTGGTACTGTGAAACAGGAGTCAGCAGTAACTGCTGTATGCTGCTTCCTCTCAATCACGGGCAGCTGATGGGTATAGAGAAATGGCTAGTATTTGGAAGGGAGAGAAGGGAGAGGATCTTTGAGGGTGGTTTCTAAGCAGCACTAAGATTATGAGTGTTAACAGGGAAGTATTGGAATAGGACTTCAATTGGGAGAGTGCATTTGAGATAAACTATAGTCTTTTGATCCAGGATCAGGGTGCGCAATTCAAACAAAGCAGAATAACCCGTCACAGTATTAAAACCAAAATGTATTTTAGTAGCTCAGGCAGATGTTGTGGCCATCTTATGTGTTCACCCTAGTAATACTTGTAGGCTTTGCCTAGACACAGGTCTATTTAGATGCCTGTATTTTCTTAGACTAACCTCTGGAGTCTATACAAACAGATTTTTAGGATATTAGGCATTTCTCTGGGTTTTCTAGATATCTGGTGGTCTTGTCAGTGCCTCATATAAGCTGATAGGTATCTGGACAGCTAGGATAAATGGTCACTGCACAGGAATAAATTGCATGGCAAGCCCAACATCTAATTTATTTCATAAAAGCTGCATTTGCACAGCATAGGCATAGATACTCTTGTCTTGTGACTCTTACACAGAAATGTGGTGACCCTGCCTTGGTAAAGTGGTTTGCAATACAACACCTCGTTCTTTCTTGTCTTTAAAATTTTAGACTTCCCTGGGAAACCTGACTTTTCTATAATCATTACAGAAATAAAAACATTCTTGAGTGGCTTTAAAGTACAGTAAACTCAGTTCAGCAACCAAGTGCTTTATTTTAGAAATCGTTTGATTTCAGAGGGCAAGCTGTCTTCCAAGTTTAAAAAAAAAAAATTTAAAAATTACCATTTAAATGTTTAAAAAAATAAATTTTGTGCAGGTAGCTTTGTCAGTCCAGTCACATAATTATTCAAACCATGAACACCACTCTATTAGTTCTTTATCAGAAAGCTCAGCATAGGACCTTGTTGGCTCCCAACCACTGGGAGATTTCTGCTTGGGTATATCCCAAATTTACTGGCCAAGTCTGGGCTAGCATTGCAAATCACGTTCAGGAAGGGAGCCTGCAATCAGTTTGCCCTCTCTGTCTGACTACTACTTGTCAGCTTGGCCGTGAAGTAGACAGCTGAATATATGTACGCCTCCCTGTCATATATTCATGTGCTGATAAGCATCTTCCTGTCTCAGTATGTCACAAGATGTTGGATACCAACATCTTAGCAGGATTCAGAACTCTAACTAAGTCCAAGTCTTTTTACCAAACCCTTCAGTTTCACCTTCGGTTTAGGATTTATTTTCTCAGGACTCCTGCTAGTTAAAAGTATCACTTAAAGATGTTCAAGGGAGTTAAACAGACTGAGGGAAACTTATGTGTGCTTGACGCTTCTTTTAAACATTTTTAGTCAATATTCATCAACTGGGACATTCCACATAAAGTGGAAATCTTACAGAAAGAGGACTTGTGGTTATTCGTGGAAACCTTGCAGGAAGAACACTTCTGGTTATTCCTCTGGGGGGTGGGGAAATTACTTCTCTTCCTGCAGGGATTTCCACCCCGCCATGGGATAAAAGATGATTGAAAAATTAAGTTAATTTTTTTTCACTTTTAAAAAAGTTCTAAACCTGAATTTTAAATTAATATTGAGTGGGCAGTCAACACATTTTCAGCTTTCCTTCAGTGCAGTGTCTCTATGCTGAAGTGAGCTGTTTCAGATGTCTGAAAAAGTATTGCTTAATGCCTGTAAGCACTGTCAGAAATCAATTGAAATTTGTGCTATTTGTACTTTAAGTTTGGCATATCACTTTAATTCAGTCTGTTTACAGTAGAATACAAATGGGTATGGGCAATTGTCACAAAGCACATAAATGTGTTGAATAATATTCCTTTAAATTGTAGAAGGAATATAATTTTGATATTTGCAATATTAACTGTATCTTTATTGAAGCCTTGCAAAAAAAGTGCAAATTCAAAATATCATAGGAAATAGCATTGTTTTGGTGGTTACATATAACCTGCAGGTAGTGACCATAATCACACTAAAATAATTTTTTCATATTGAAAATATTTTAAGAATTTATAAAACATATCATTAATGAAGAAAAAACACGTTTTCAAGATACTTTAGGTGGGCAAACGATTAGCAAAGCAGTGCTGTCAATAACATGAGCTTTTAATATTAAGAGCAGCAATGCAAAAGAATTTCAAATTGTGTTTTGAGAAGAAAAAAAGGATGCTGAATTTGAGTGTTGTATTTTCCAGCAGACAAAGGCAGCTCTGTTGAAGTTCAGTTTTCATATTGCACAGGTGTCTGCATGCTGAAGATGAAATTTATTCACTTTTGTTATATAAATGTATGGTCAACTCTAGGACTTTGATCATCTATCTGTGGAATCTATTTAGTGATAATGGGATGATTCTAAGCATTTTCAACAAGTAAAATTTGAAGAAGTTTAAGCATCCAAATGTGAGAATTAAATTAAAATACAACAGTATTCTATCTGAATGTGAATTAAAAGACTTAACCAATTAGGCTGAACATTTAGACGTTTTAGTGCATTCCACCAAAAAGTGCAAAGTATGCTTTTCAACTAAGACTGTGGTAATGCAGTGAAATAGATATCCTCGGATGAACAGCCTTCTCTTTTCTGCTTCTCCCTGTGTTCTCCAGGTCTCCAAGAACTACTGTGGCCCAGCTAACTATTCCCAAACCAAATAATTTAATGTGCCATCACCTACCAGTTTTGTTTGATATTTAGAATTAAGATTCTCTCTCTAAAAATGTCTTCACCAAAACTGTTTGATTCTAATGTTACAGTAATTCCTGCAGTTCTAGCCAATACTGTAGCCTCCTTTCTAACTCTCTGAACAGTGTCAAAGTAGTGCCTGCTCCAAAGCATTTACAACATACATAGTCAAGACCAAAATGGAAGGCAATTGTGATTACCCAGTTTACAAAGATGAAATCTGAATCTCAAAGATCTAAGTACAAGGATATATTCTAGGGAAACGCACAAGTTTCTGTTCATGAGGATGTCATGGTTTAGGTCAGGATGGGCTAAATATATGCATGAATTACTACATGATAAATGAAACTATGTGAGGTATTATTTTGTGCATTAATAGTCAGTCCATCACAGAGGCCACAAATATCCAAAGTTATAGGAATGTGGTTAGCTCTGCTTCTCCTTTTCTTGCTGATAGGAGCAGTGGTTATTAGTAATCTAGAGGACCAGGGTGTTACGTGTGGTGGTTGTGAGCTTGGTCCCATGCATCCCTGGAGGTCCTCGACAGTGAAGTATCCCTGAAAATTCCGTTGTGCTGTCCCCTAAATTGAAACTCCTTTGTGGTTGGTTTTTTTTTCCCCTTGCTTCCTTTCTTTGATGTATAAAAAAAAGAAAAAAGAACTCAGATGTGCTGTCCTGGTGTTTCACAATATCCTGATTGTGCATCTGTCAGGATGTTCTGACTAGCTCCAGTCATACAGATTAGAATGTAATCAAGTTCAGAAATCATGATATTAATCACAGTTGCTTTGGATTTTTGTAATTCTGGGAACATCATGCTTACATTTCATTCTGGCAAGATGCCATTATTGTATGTGTTTAAACAAGTTTGCGTTATTTTGTTATAAATAGTGATCTACTGGATAATTAACCAAGTCAGAAACTTGGAGGGCTCACACTGTGGGCGTGTTAGTAATTTGTTACAGCTTTAAATTTACTATAAAGTATTTACATTTTATCTTAACATTTTGTCTGCAAACATAGCTTTTGCTTCTTTCATAAATTAATAACTCAGAAATTCCTATGAAAATGAATCCATCAGAAGCTTCTTTCTTTTCCTTACTTGGGGCTGCAGATTCCTAGCCTTTTTGCCATATATAAAATAAATTATACAGCTCAGTTGCTTGTATCTACAGCCATTGCTGTGTTCAGAAGTATGGCCTTTAGAATGTTTTTCAGGTATGGTTTGTAAGAAGCAATCAAAAAGACATTGGACAATCTTGTATGCTGGATGCTCTTCCAGTTTATGTTACAGGATTGGCTGTTAACCTTTTTTAGGGTCAGGACATTGTCCTTTCAAGTGCTTTACAGACACAGTCCAGATGAACCTCCATAATCTGGAGCACATTATTCCCTTTAGTGGACCTATAGTTATTCACTAGTGCCCAGGAAAACATGAAGTAAAATTGAAGCAAGGTGTAAATTGAAATAGGTGCTTATTTAACCTGCATGTTTTTCAAAGAAACTGCTAATTGCTGGTTTCAGATGTTATGCCAGGTGTTAGAAAGGTGTCCCAGGACAACAGAAAAGATGCCCGTGTGTCCTCCTTGGCCTGGTTCCTGCATCCAGGTCATCTAAAGGGAGGAGGAGCGAGAAGCTTCTGCAGTGGATGGCAAGGCAGGCATGACAAAGTCAGCAAGGGCTGGAGAGTTGGGTGCTGAGGGTTTCTAGGAAGTGCTGAGGCTCTTCTCTCCGAGTGCCTGAATAGACCCAAAGGCAAGCCTTGGAGGTGATGGCAAAAACCAAGAGACTTCACTAACTCCAGGAGAATCTGAGTAAACTTTATTCAAGTCAGGAAACCACTTGGAGAAAAAGACTCATGTTCCATCCATACAGTAGTGGAAGAAAGATTTGCTTTCAAACCTTGTATTTAGTCAGGCCCACCCAGCTAAAATGAGTTCTCTCTACTAAAAAAGGAAGCTCAGTCTAATCCATTATTTTCTGTTCTAATAAAATACAGTTTTGAGATTAGAATGCTTTGGTGTGTCTGCCTAAAGAAAATGCCAAATCCACCTTCATATCCCTCACAGATGGACAAAAGTGTGGAGTCATTTACATTTGGTTAATTTACGGCCAAATTAGGATATAGTTTATTTAGGAATATTCAGGATGCAGTTACATGTAAATGACTTGCGTCGGGATCAATTTTAGACAGCATCCAGGAAGTTTGAGTAGTTACCTTCATAATTTAAAAGTATGTGTTGTTTTCCACTGAATTATGTCTGCTAGTAAAACTGCAGGATAGACGCATGCATTCCTTCATAAAAGCTTTTTTTACTGGTGTTACCAGCAGGTAACTATATCCATCTAAATAAAGTGCTGTAGATTTAACTGTGCATCACATGATTAAACCAGGAAAATTTCTTTAACAGGTAGAGCTGTAGTTGATGTAATGAACGCTTGCAGAAAAGCGTGGAGAAAAGAAACTGTAAGTAACATCAGTTGTGAGTCTAGCTTTCAGACTTGCCTTTCAGAGTGGCCTGTCACGTTTACTTCTTTGGTGTGTACAGTGCCCAGTGGGTATTCTGCTGTCATCATAATTTTACAAAAGTAGTGGCAGAGAAGCCACGTAATGGGATTATCTGGTATTTTAGTAGAACAAACAGGTCTTGATTTTCAACACTGTTTCCAGCTGATAATCAATTGGATTACAGGAGAATTGTCTCATCGTAAGGTTCTTCCTAAAGTATATATATATAAAAAAGCATGTGTTAATTAAGGAGCCGTTGTTGCTGACTCAAGAAATACTTAGTCTTTTCATCCCATATTTATTGAACACTTTTTATGACTAAACATCTAATTTCAAATTGTCTTCTGTATTATTTTTCCTGAAGTGTTTGCAGCTATTCAGGAAATGGTGTAAACAAACCAACTAACACCCCAAATAATAATTAAAAAAAAAAATCCAACACCGCAAACCAAACAAAAAAAATCCACAAAACCACACAGTTCCCACCCTCTCAAGCCTCAACAACCCATAAACACTGCCACCCCCCATAAAAACCCACAAAGCAAACAATAAAACCCCAAATATGACTGTACCTTTAGTAGAGAGACTGCTACATGCAGCTGATGGCAGATATTTGAGAATAGCCTTGCTTTCTCTGTAGGACAAATTCTCAAGGCATTTACAATACTAGTTTCTTCCACTTACATTTTTTCTTGATCTTCTTTCACCTCCAATATAAATATCTTGAGACATTTTATACCCTAAATTTCTCACCTCAGAGGAAGACCGATGAAACAGAGATTGTAGAAATTAACACTGACAGAGTTGCTAACCTTTTGAGAAACTTCCAATAAAATTACAATTTTGGTGATACCATCAGAAGAAAAAATTATTTTACTCATCAAGGCTAGTCTAGCAAATGTACAGAAAACACAATTTTGAAAATCCAAGATGATAGTTTTGCCTTTGGTCACTGAATTCTAAAATGACTTTAACCTCCATGCATCTTTTTTGGCTTCTTTACACAAGGCAGGAGTCAGGGCAGATTTGGTCCTACAATTTAGAATAAGACATGTACAGTAAGTGAAAGCAAAATGTTCCTCTATGATTTAATATTCTTTGCTCTGTAAATGTGTGTGTATCCGGTGTAGTATGAACAGTGAAAGCTGAATACCCATGACTAGCTAGAGCTGTGCATGTTTGAAAAGAACATCTCACCACTTTTTACATACCATTCTATACAGAGACATTTTATTACTTTCAATTAAACATGGGCGGAATGAACCTCCATGTAAGTGAAGCAGTATGCAAATATAAGATACCAACATTCTCATTTTTTACATGGATTTTCTCACATGCTGTTCAAGAATCTGATTTCAATGTTCTGAGATGTTAATGCTTTCTATAATTATGTTTTTAAAGCTGCCTGGATGTTATATTCTTATAGCAATAGACAATTAGAATAAGTAATTTTCTAGAGCTTTAGTTTTTCTGCAAAGACTATGAGGTTCATTCATGTAAATATATGTTACCTAGTATAAGGTAGGGTTTCCTGTCCTGTGGTTCAGGATTGCATGGTTTCCGCAAGACCAATTTGCTGGTAATCACAGAAATTTTAAAAGACAAAAGGAAGGCTTCAAATTAACAAACCAAATTGTGACCTTGGCTGAATCACATTAGTTGCTAACACCCATGGGATGCTGATGGTTGATGCTGCTGGCATACTCTTTAGAATCTGAAGTTCCAAGCTGTTCTAGTATCTGAATAGTACTGCTCTAGATTTTCTAGGCACGTGATTGCTACTACTTAATAGATGATATTTCATATTTTTTTAATCTTTTATACTTTTACCTAACTGCATCACATCAAGTTTCTTTGCCGACTGTATCCTCTTATGCTGTGGAATTTAGCACGTCGTTTTTGCTGTAGAGGCATGAATCCCCTTTCCCACGTTAGCATGAATTGCCTCTAAGAACAGCTAGGGGGCTGTATTATTCCATTTTTAAAGCAACAAGACGTAAATCGAGGGATACAACTATTATCAGTCTGTTTTAACAACTTTTTCCTTACCAGTTTGGGCAAACATCAATGTCTATGCCTGTATATCAGTATTTAAAGTTTGATGGAATCATTTGTATAAGATACAGAGCTTACAAGTGGCTGCAGTTTTGTCCATATTGTCAAATCTTTAAGGGTAACTAGTATGTTGTGTTTCTTAACTACAATCTCTCTGAACTGCATTGTACTGTTTTAGTATTTATGTATCTACTCTACTGAAATCATAATCAGATCACATATTAGATATGAATTGACAGAAGAATTTTGCAGCTTTTTTTTCTTTTTTTTTTTTTTTTCCTTCTTCCAGGTGGTCTGATACTACATAAACACAACCTCTGGTGAGGACAGGGAAACAAGAGTTTAGGTAAAACTCCTGGCCAAGAACAGCAGTGGGAATTCACTACTAGGTCTGATTAAAGTTGGGGGGGTGGGGGGTGGGGGCTTTCTTTTCTTATACTTTTACATCAATTAAGTCACTCAGTGATCTGGATTTCACTTCCACATGTTTTTTATTTGATTACTGTGTGAATGTTTTTGTTTTATGTTTTTCCTGATACTTACTGAAAGCTCTAAACCCAAATAAATGACAGGTTCAGTAAAAACTCAATCTTGCTTTTGTGCTGCAAAAGCCTGTTCAAGGCTTCATAAGCCCCTCAAAATTGATTTTTGGAGCACTGTTATTTAATCTGTCCTTTACAAAACTTTAATGCCTTGAGCAAATCCTTCTTGCCTTATTCCCACCACTAGGCACTTTGACTTCATGGTAAGCAGATAAATGTAAGACAAAAAATGCAGTTCGGATTGTTCCTCCAGTCCCTAGTAATTCTCTAACTTGTCTATTCTCCCTTAGTCATTATTGAATAAAGCCTCCTGTGTAAACACTACTTTTTGTGCTCCCACCGCACACAGACGTTTTCCCATCAGTCGCTTGCTCTCCCCCACCTGCTATATCTGACTCATTAGTTCAGCTTCAGCTTTGCTTCACCTAGTCCTTCCCCAAAGAATTATATTTAAAGTTCATGACACTGTTCTTATTCTCAGCATACTTTCTCTTCACATAGCTACCGGGCCTGCAGATAATACTGTGTAATGTTCCTTGGGTTCAGTGGCTCCAACTTCAATATTTTCTTGCAGGGTTCAGTCTTTAAAAGGAGGTCTATGGCAGAGATGAGAAAGGGAATCTGCAGGCTAACTGTGGCCCAGTCAATGTATTAATTGAACCTTCTTGTCAGTTTACTGTTACATTGTCATCTGAACTGCTGCCAGCCATAACAACCTAATGCAGTGCTCCAACACCGCAGCTTTTGCATGTGGGATGGCTGCAAAACAATATCGACTGCATTTGAGTCAGTTCTTTTTGCACGTGACACCCTTCTGAGAGTTTGCTGTCAGCCGTTAATTTACATGCAAAGGAGGAGGCAGAAGGAAAACCAGTGAAACTGAATGCAGAAAAAATAGTATTCTAGCTTTGCACATCTTGTATGGCTGGCCTCAAGTACCATATGGCCCTGACTACAGGTGTAGTTTGATGCTGTTGCTGTATTCAGGGCATTTGGATTAAGGCTGCAAGGTGACAGGAAGCTTAAAACTGCCCATAGTTAAGGGTTCACTTATCTCAACCTACTTTGAAAGAACAGTGTTTGAAGCACTGTTTTTTACAGAAGTTTTAGTATCAAATAACCCCTCTGTCATCATTACTTTGTCTTTATTAAAAGTGTTCAATGAAAGAGTACCAGCTAATGTAGGTAACTAGAAAGAACCAAGTAACTAAAATAACGTAAAGACTGAAGTACTAGCAGTTAATGCTGGCAGAAAGTGGCTTGAAGTAGTTAGTACTGTCTTCCATATTATTTATATTGTAATGGCCTTTAAACAATAAGTCAGAGGTGATTATGTTGTCATCTGTCTTCTAATGAAATGTTTATCCCTACCGGCTGTACCTTATATATGTTATATTATATTAATTGTTCTGGAACTTTTTTATAAAACTCAATCAACAGAATAGAAAAACAGCTTAAATATCTTTAAAATGCTCATATTAAGGATTTCTGTATGGCTTATTTTTTTTTATTATTCATTTGGCTGAAGGGCCTTATGGTTTGAGCGATTGTCAGGTGCAAATTGTAAGGTGGACCTTGGTTTGACTGAAATCAACAGCAAAGCATCCATTGACTTAATTTTACCTCAAAGGAGGTAAAAAGCAATTGGAACAGAATGTGCAAAGAGCAGAAGGATTATGACTCCAGCCACAGAGTGGCTTATGAGTTTTTGTCCGATATCTTTTTAAATTCTTGAAAAAAAATGAAAATTATTTGTAGCTACGACTTGCGGCAGAGCAAATACTAATACAACATGGCACTTGAGAAAAGCTGCATAACTTGTGTGTAAATATGACACCAGTCCAACACGCAAGTGACTTCAGCTACCCAAAACCACAGCGATTCCTCTACAAAGAGAGTAAAGTACTTGTGTTGTCTCAGTGCTAGCTAGCAGGACATGGAAATTAGTTTAGTAATAAATGGAAAGGATAGCATCCTCAGATTAATTAAAAAATACTGGAAATAAGTTGACAAGATTTATAAATAATTCCATCTCTGAAGGAAAAAAAAAGATAAATTGGCAATTTCTGCTGTGGAACAAATGTCCTTGTAATCTGCAAGAAGCTTTCTCACACCTGCAGTCCTGTTAAAGAGCGTGCAGGGGTTGGATATTCTGAGCAACTCTATGTAGCATGGACTTTCTTCTTGGATTTTTTTTTTTTTTTTTAGAACATGGTTGCATTTTAAAACATATTTGGATTAAGATATTTTAACCTTTTTTCACTTTGGGTGATAGTTTTCCAGAGATAAGTCAAAATACTGGCAAGAGGAGTGTTTAGTTACAATATTCAGAATTTTGGATGCATGCTTTCCAGCTGTCTTGTTATTTCTGAACTATCAGTAGCATTTTATTCAATTTTTAACACTTAAAACATGATTTTAGTTTCACTGTAATAGTAAACACCCCACAAAAGCTGTGTTTTATAACAGCAAAAGTAGCTATTAATGCAGAGATTTGCAATGTGTTGCTTTTATATGCCAAATAATACTCTGTGTGTGTATATATATGTGTGTGTATATATATGTATTCAGGACATTAGTGCATGAATGGTTTTGTAAGTAGTAGCCTGGATTTCAGTCTTGCTTCCACCTGCCTTGCTCTGCTGTGAATGTCGTAGCTATTCCTGACATAGACATGTAAATAACAGGAGAATAATGCTACCTGTGTATTAGACATACAGATAACTTTTGTACAAAGCTTATCATGTGCCATAATGGCGTCAAAATTACCAGTGAAGAAGTAATGAAGCCACCAAGATGATGAAGGGGCTGGAGCACCACCCCTATGGGGACAGGCTGAGAGAATTGGGGTTGTTCAGCCTGGAGAAGAGGAGGCTCTGGGGAGACCTTATAGCAGCCTTCCAGTACCTAAAGGGGGGCTACAGGAAAGATGGGGAGGGACTCCTTATCAGGGAGTGTAGTGATAGGACGAGGGGTAACGGTTTTAAACTGAAAGAGGGCAGATTTAGATTAGATATTAGGAAGGACTTCTTCACTGTGAGGGTGGTGAGGCACTGGCACAGGTTGCCCAGAGAAGCTGTGGCTGCCCCATCCCTGGCAGTGTTCCAGGCCAGGTTGGATGGGGCTTTGAGCAACCTGGTCTAGTGGAAGGTGTCCCTGCCCATGGCAGGGGGGTTGCAGCTAGGTGATCTTTAAGGTCCCTTCCAACCCAAACCATTCTATTCTGTTCTATGATTAATCACCTCTCTATATCACCCAGTTTGATTTGTATTGAAGTGTTTGGAAGGCCAACTTCTTTCATTAAATACCAGCTACTCCAAAAGCTGAACCTGTCTTGAATCATCAGTGCTGTCACCAACCTAGCACCTTCTAATTATCTTGAAATACTCTAGAAATCTGGTTGTTGTCTTTGTTTCTCCAATTATGTCCTTGTACATAGAGCAGGTAATAGATTTTGTGACCATATAATAGTATATGCCCCTTCATACTAAACAACCAAAACACAAACAGTTGTGACTTAATTAGTTGCAACTTAACATCACTATTACTACTTCATGGAGAGAACCAGTACTCTGGACAGGTTTTTTTTTTTGTTTTGGGGGTTGTTTTGTTTTTTTTTTTTGATGGATATACAAATCTGTCTGTTAAGAAAAAGTGGCAGGAGGGGAAAACAAAACAAAAAAATAAAGCTTCCACTCGGGTTCTGTGAGTGTTGTATTCTCTGTATATCCTGGCATATGCTAAGCTTTTAAATAAGTGTTTCTGAAGTACCTTACAACAGTTTAGCTCCATCTGCCATCCAGTTTTTGCTATAAAAGTGGCCAGCCTGATCATCTTCCATCTCATGAGGTGAGGCAAACTCCTTTAGGCAAAATTTATTGAGGCGAAGCAAATTCCTGAAGTCAAATGGGCCAAATAGCTTGTTGACAAAATTGCCAAGTAAAGTACACACTGACTTTTTTTTAATTTAAAAAAAACCCAACATTTGGTTGCTGCTAAAACATAAACCCACCTGAATCAAATTTTCTGCGTATGAAAACAAGGAAATCTGGAAACTGACGCTATTTTAGGCTAATTGCATTTTGTTGGGTTTCGGGGGAGCGCTACATAGTAGCAACTGTGGGAAAACCACTAAATAGTTCTCTGTTTGAACCATCTGTCACGAATACGGGACATATGTTCGCTTTGTTTATTCAGGAGCCAAGTGGAAGCCGATACACTCAGCTCGGCCCCGGCCGAGCGCTGGCCCGCGCCGAGCACCGTGGGGATGCGCCCCCCGCGGCTCCCGCCTCCCCCGGCCGGCCGAGGGCAGCCTGCGCCGGCCGGCGCTTGTTCCGCAGGCGCGGGGCCTGCCCCGACGAGGGGATGGACCGGCGGCAGGGGGAGGCCGTGGCCGCCGAGCCCCCGCCGAGGGCGAGGGCGGCCGGGAAGCCGGGTCATCCCCAGCGGGAGCGGGCAGCGGCGCCCGCCCCGCCGCAGCTGCCGCAGCTCGGTTCAGTTGGCGGCGGTTTCCGCTCGGAGTCGCTCCGGGGCGCCCCTGGGGCGCCGTGCACCGGCGTGCTCCCGGAGCCGCGGCCGCTCCGCTCGGCGGAACCGGAGCAACCGCCCCCGCCGGGGCTCCGCGCCTCCCGCCGAGCTTCCCTCCCCCCAGTTCGTCCCAATTTCCCCTGCCAAACTTTCCCAGCGGCTGCCGACAGCGCGGCATGCCCCCGCCGCGCCCCGACCCGGCCGGCGGAGGCGAGCGCACCGCGCAAGCTACGCGCCCCGCGCACCGTCTCCCCGCCCCGGCGCAAACGAATAAATAAAGTTGCGGACCGGGGCGGGGGGGGTGTGTGTGGAAGAGGCGAATTGCCCCGGCGAGGTGCTCGGGCAGCCCCGGGGAGCCGCAGCCAGGGGCTGCAAGTGGCTGCGGCGCCGTCAGCGGCTCGCCCCGGCTGCGGGGCCGGGGGCGGGCGGGCGGGCGCCGCGGATCTCGTGTCGTTCCGTCCCCCCCCCCCCCCCCCCCCCCCGTGTGTGCTCTCGGTCCCTCCCTGGGAACAGGCGCTGCCCACCCAAGGAGGCGACCGGCGCTCCTGCCCCGCTCCCGCTCGCTCACTCGCACACGCATCTACCCGTGCGTGCGCCTCTCTCGCTCCCTCACTGAAGTCAGTGCTTGTGTTTTCAGGTTGCTCAGACCTGAAATCTAAGGGAAAAAGCTGAGCGTTTGCGTCGCTGCTCCTGCCGCTGGTGGTGGTAGCGGTGAAGAGGAGAGAGGTTTGTTTTTTGTTTTTTTTTTTTTTTTTTTTCCTTGAATTCAATGGATCTGAACTTGGAGTCTTTGGACCTCGGCGGTTTTGGAATATCTACATGCTGATCCTCTTTGTTGTGGCACATCAGCTCGTTTGGGGAAACCATCCGAAGACAGCAAGATGTTTCTCGTTATCTTGTATTTCGCTTTGCCCTTAGTGGGTAAGTTGCTGGCGTCTGATTTCTGTCTGTACATCGCTTCATAAAGCAAAGCATAGGGTTTATGGGATCGGATGCCTGACAGTTGTCAGTCTATTGTTTAGGCAGAACAGTGAAGTTCCCAGTAGTTTTTATGGCTCTGCCTCACATCAGTTAGCCCAGTCTACATTTAAAGCTCTGGGAGATACAGACTCTAGATACTTGCCTATGTAGCCTCTTGTTAAATTGGGTTCTCGCAAGTTACAGGGAAACTTTTCATTTTACTAAAATAAGGCTGCTTGGGGAGAGTGGGGGGGGGTGACAAGAGCCAGCTGAAGGATTACATCTTCACCTGAACCTGGCAGCCTGCCCGACTGCAAGTGGTTTGCAGCCCAAACTGGTTTCCTTTCCACAGGAGATGTTTGCGTTTCCATCTGTGTGTGTCTGAGGGAGCGTGACAGGGGGCACGATGGAGAGGAGAGAGTTAATGTAATTTGCTTTGTTCTCCTGCAAAAGCATCATACGTGGAGAGAAATGGAGGGGGGGGGGGAGTCATAAATTCTACCTTTATACATGTAGAATAAGCAAAAATGTGTACAGCCTTTAAAAAGTGACTGACGCAAAAAGAGGCCAGTATCAATCAGTGAGGATACTTATCGCTCTGAGCGGGTTGTTCGTGGATGTAATTGAAATTACAGCAAAGCTCTTCTGGAAAGTGAGGCCGAATATTTAACCCCTCAGTTAAACAGTTGAATGGAAAGGTTATTTGTTTCCCCAAAGTGGATCTAAGGAATAATGAGTGCTTGTTTTGTCAGGCACATTAACCCCTGTGGGTTTTCTTTCCTTTTTGTATTTTCTCATAAATCAGCCAGCAGGCTTAAAACATACTGTTTCCTTGGACTCCCACAAAAGTGGATCTAAGACCGTGAAAACCCCGTGTGCTTTTTCCTAAGGGGTAGAGTGAAGCCCGGAGGTTTGCAAGGTGCTGCCCGTGGGGCTGGCTGCATGTGCTGCGTGAGGAGGTGCCTTGTGCTTCCCAGATGCCTGCTTTGGAGCCCTGGTTAAATCAGCCTCATCCCTCAACAAGAGTTTGTTGGTTTGTGTCTCCTCTCTCTAGATGTACTTTTGTCCGCAGAAGTAAGCGGGCTGCCTGGAGGGGACCGCCTCGACTGTGTGAAAGCCAGCGATCAGTGTCTCAAGGAGCAGAGCTGTAGTACTAAATACAGGACACTGAGGCAGTGTGTAGCCGGCAAAGAGAGCAACTTCAGCCGGGCGACAGGCCTGGAGGCAAAGGACGAATGCAAAAGCGCCATGGAAGCTCTCAAGCAGAAATCTCTGTACAACTGCCGCTGTAAGAGGGGCATGAAGAAGGAGAAAAACTGCCTGCGCATTTACTGGAGCATGTACCAGAGCTTACAGGGTATGTTGCAAAACGCAGAAACGTTACACTCCCCTAGTGCAGTGTGTGATTTTTGCAGCCCCTCGCATCTGCAGCTAGCTACTGCCACTGAGGCTAAACCGAGGGTCTGACCCCGTAATTCACATTGTGCTCTTCAGCTGCAAACTGAGGACCTTTCATCCGACTCAAGAACAGCTGCTGCTCCGTCTCCTGTTGTTGGGAAATCCGCAATGAGGGTTTCCTCCAGGGGACCCAGCTGACCTTTCTAAACCAGAGTCAAAAGATAAGGGCACTAGCAAGTGCAAGAGCTACAAAAACAATCATTTGGAGACATTTTCCTAATAATATTTAAACTCCTTAATTAGGACTCACCTAACAAGATCACAGGACACTGGAACTAGTTTCTTAGCTCTTTGCTGAAAGTTAATGTATTATGAAGAGCAGCATTGTTTTAAGGAAAAGTTTTTTCTTTCCTTTCCTGTATTTACTAGCAATATTCCCTGGGCATGCTGAGGCAGAAAAAAAAAAAAGTTTGTGCTCTCTAGAGTGTGTAGAAGTGCCAGTTAGAAGGGATGTGACAGTGATTGACTCAGGACTTCTGTTCTTGATGTCACTGGCAAATTTCCCATAGTCTACTGAGAACAGTCAGGTTCTTAGATGAGATATATAATTTTTAGCCCTGTTTTGCTCTGGTCCTGGAGTTGAAGATGCAATCTTTCACTTCAGTTTGGTCCCCATTTAACTCTTTTCTGTAGCTGCTTCTGCAAAAAGGAACGTCATCCCTTTCTGTTCATTTATCCAGGCATCAACTGGAACGTTTTAATGAGAATATATATTTTTGTTTGAACTTTCGTAATAAATTACACTACTCTTGGACATTTTCTGCATCATAAAAAAGTTTCCCTTCCAACAGCATCTTGTTAGGAGTGTTTTATTCCAAAGATGCTAGTTTTTAGCTGTTACCTGTGCTGCTCCTCTAAAACAGAGCTCTGTTGTTAGGGTGAATGAAGAGGAACATCCTTGCTACAGCTTGTCTCCTGCTGCATGAGATGGGACAGTTCCTGTGATGTCACAGGCTGTCTTTGCAAATTATGACCTCATCCGTGGAGGAAGGAGAGAAAAGAACTAGTGGCAGGGATAAACAACTAGCTTCTTTCAGGTGTTTTTATAGGTAATGCTTTGAGGAGAAATAGCCAAATAAACAGATTAAAGGGGAGTACCTTTTGCTGTTACAGAATAACTTCATTTCAGAGTAAAAGTAAACAACAAAATCTTATCCTGAATTCTCGTATAAGAAAAAAATCCAAATATTTTTTGTCTTTAGGAAATGACTTGCTTGAAGATTCCCCTTATGAGCCAGTTAACAGCAGACTATCAGACATATTCAGGCTAGCACCAATTGTATCAGGTAAGCAGACTTAAAATTCTTTAACTGAAACATGATTACAATCTGCTGCTTTGTAGTTGAATTATGGAACTTTAAAGCAATACTCTCTTAAATAAAAAGAAATGTTAATGGCCTTCTGGATTTAGGAAGTTCATGATATAGTTCCACCAAAGAAAATACTAATTGGTTTTGAAATAATAACTAAAACTGAAAGAGTGCTTGGCAGGATGGCAATTTGTATTCTTTTTGAGTCATTCTTGACAATAAATGCTAAATTTTCCTGTAGGTGGCAATCTGATTCCCTACGTTCCTAATTTACAAATCAGTTCCTTTTTGGGAATGTGGTCAGTGCAAGTTACCTCCCATTGACATTAAAGAAGATCAGAAGATAAATCTTTCAAATGTTTGCATAAGGGAATGCTTTATAGTTTCATACATTTTTGTTTAAAAAAGAAATTTCAGAGTTAAGGCTTTTCTTCTTTTCTGGAACTGCTGCCTGTTTAAAGAGCCTATTCACAACTTCTTTCTTTTTCTGCTTTTTCTCTAAAAATTTTTTGTTGCTGTGTGGCTGTCTTTCAGAACTTGTTTGTAGTAATTTGAATCTGTTGCTAGGTAATTAAACTATGCTGTTTGTTTTTTATCAGCCTAAATTATACTCATTTTGGATCATATTTATTGAAACAATGATTTTGGGGCACTCACAGGGGTTACAGGTTGGAATTAATTTTCTTTTTTGGAGTTTCAGAAAGTCTTATGAGGATGCAGTCTGTATTCAGGACCTTTATTTGTTGAGTTACATAAAAAATTGAATATGCACAGTATAATGTGTAAGTCTGACAGTGTTGAAGCTGTAGTTAACTGACATGCTATGGATAAGCATTAGTAGATGGCTCTTTAAAAGAAAGAAGGAAAGACCAGAGAGAGTGGCTTGACCAATTTTCAGAAGTACTTACACTTTTTAGGACCCTAAGTCTCATTAAAAGCCAGGGGGACTTAGGTTGTTAAGTATTTAATGGTACAGATTTTCAAAGGCATATAGACATATAAAATGTAGGTAACTGCCCATTGGGATTTTCAGAAAGGACTAAGTGATTTAAATAGGCGTTAGATGTCCATGTAGTTTTAAAAATTCTAAGTGCTTAATGCATCTTTAGGTATCTTAATGCCTTTGAAAATCAGCCGTTTAGTCACTTTTCAAATTGAGACTTCAGATCCAGATCACATACATCTTTTGAAAGCATTATCCTAGTTTGGTGAGCAAGTCTGTTGGAGAAATAGTAGAGAACAAAGATTAATTTCTGAAGAATCTTTATTTATTTTATTTTTTATTCATTAAAAACCTCAACTTAATACAAAACCAAGACAAAATCAATGCAGAAGTGTTCCAGGCCATTTTCTTAAAGTTTATGGTCAGCCTGCTGAGGGCCAAATTCTAACCTACCTCAGCAGTTTTATGATCTCCATAGAAATACCCTATGTACACTCTGCCTTTCTGTTATTTTTTAGATTTCCCATTTACTTGCAAAGTAATTATCTTAAAAATGTAATAATTTTTTTTCTACCTGTTCTGTGCAACAATTAAATAAGACATAGTTGCCAGCAAGTGACGTCCATCCTACCACAGTCACTGAAGATGCTGGTGGACTGGTTAGGACTCATTCTGTGTTACTAGTGCACCCCAAATTGCTGTTCACTTTGTCAGAAGTTTCAGGTTTACAAGGATTGGAGGCCTAGATTCATAGGGAGCAACAAACAGAAGTTGTAATACAGTGGAAAAACACCAGTATTTGAAAGAATTGTTATCTGAAAGAAAAGATTAGCAAAGGCATTTTTCTTATTGTCATGGTTACTATTGCATGTTACATTCTTTAAAGCTGCCTAGTCTTACAGATTTTTTGCAGGGCTCTGCAAATACCCCAAACAGCAGAACTTGGTAAGATTTTTATATCTTGATTAAAACAAAACAAAAAAAATCCTGTACAAGCAGTGTTGGCAGGGGCTTCAGAACTGGTGTTCTGCTAACGTGGTCACTGTGTTTATAGATGTTGCTGCAGTATTCACTCTCATTAAAGTTACTTGGGTGTAATTAAAAGCAGTGATTAACCCTTTCATCTCACAAAGGCCATTCTGTTGTACTGTGACTTGGTATATATCAAGTGTTATGCTTTTGCCATCCTTTTTATTTATTTTTGAGACAGTATAGAAAATCACAACAGTTATCTTTCGTGGTACGTAAAAGGGGAAAACATTGGCTAAGATGACTGTTTTGTGTGTTACATAAGTCTTTTGTAGCATACATAAGTCTAAGAAATGGAGGGAAGTTTTTAAAAGCAGTTAAAGTTGATCTGTTTCTATACTGAAAGATGTTCAAAATTGCGTCCCCTATAGAAACAGGATGCCACTTTCTCATTAATTCTTCAAGCATCAATATGTTGATTGAAAACAAAAATCAGGAATATATTGCTAAACCTGTTACTAAGTTTGTAGTTTCTCTTCAGTTCCCATTATGTTAGTGGAACAAGTGATGCAGTCGTGTTACTAAGTGAAGCTTTTTTTTATATTTTTAAGTGGTCTATATTATACTGGGACTAGTGGTATAGTTAGCCTAGAACTAAAAGGACAAGCTAAGTGTTCTATATAAAACTTAAAACAATGTCCAACAACACAGAAAAGAAAAATCTAAACACACAAAATTATTCATTGTAGTACTAGCTGTTAAGCCCAGGATATCATATACTTAGATACTAACAAGCATGAATTTTGCACTTGAATCACTACTGTATTTGCCAGGAAAGTGTAATTTATATACATAAATATATTTATATATAAAAAAATTGATAGCTAAAACAGGAATGTGAGTTCATAGTTTGATTTACTTGTGGTGACGTATCCTGAGTATTCAAGGGTCTGATCTTCTCTCCTTTCCATCTACACTTTAAGTTCATAATTCAGCTCCTTCTATAAAGTCAATCCTCTGACACCTCACGTGGCCACATCCAGGACTGTGAGTCTTCCCAGTTGAAGGACAGGGCTGTCTTGTTTTTTGTTTTGGGCATGTCTAGGTCTGAATTTTCTTTAGAACTACTATGTCTGATGTGGTGCTTCTGCCTCAAGGGTGTGAATTTCTTGCTGGTAGGCAGCTCTTCAAATTACTGAAGACTTGCGTGTGTGTGTGTTTCAGAGAGTAACAGATTTGGGTTAGTTATTATGATGTAAAGATTTTGCTTAAACAGACATTTTTCCTTAAACCTTAACAACTTCTGAGAGGTGAAAACATTTTAAGGCCATTGAGTTCTGTCACAACTACAGTAAATGCAAAATCTGTTGACTGGATTTCAGAGGTGAGTTTCATAGCAAATTAAGGATAAGTGCTTGAATTAGTCACTTTTTTAAAGCTATCTACAGCTTTTTACTACCTGGTGAACAGTTTGCCTCTTGAATTTGTATTGTATTTGACATTGAGCCTTGCGACTGGAAGATATCTTATTATTGTGGTATCAACTGATACAATATAGTGGTCATTTCTGTGGCATGTTATAAGAAAATATCCTGCATAAAAACTGTAGCTGCACGTACCTGTAGAAATACTTATAAAATAAATGTTTCTGAAACGTCTCATTCATTTCAACACAAAATGGAGAGCCACTAAAGCTGAATAAAATGTGTTAAGCCATATCTGTGAAGTGGTGTAAATAGAATACTTGATGTTAAAAAGAATTGACTATTTAGATCAACGTGTTTTGGACAACATAACGCTCTCCTCCCATGGATTCACTTTTAAGTTGCCTAGTTAATCACAGGCTTATTATCCCATTGTTCAGCTTTGTGTAGCTTTCCTTCTTTCTTTTGCATCTATCTATAATGTTTGCATCTATCATGATACATAAATCAGAATATTTCTTAAAACATATAGGTTTTGCTGGTAATCTGTGGAGAATTGGTCAGTTATATGCGGCTAGTCATGTCTTTTTTCTAGTTGCTAAAATGCAAGACAGGTAGAAGTTAATTATTTTGCCAGTATTTCTTTTTAGTGTAGTAAACTGTTTTTGCAAAGTGCCTTTTGTATCATTAACAAATGAGAAAAAGAAACTGGCTCGTATGATTATACGTCAAAAGGAGCGTTTCCTGATTCTGCCATTCTCATGAGAGGCTGTTTACTCTTTAAAAAGTCTGGGAATCTTCTGTTGCAGAAGGTATCTGGAAGCTTATATTTAGAAAAGGGTCTATTTTGTATTTATTGTGGTAAATTTGTTAATTAAAAACAAGAGTTCAGTAGACAGAACAGCACATAGGGCTTCTTAATGGAGTGTATCATTCCACATTAGAACATGAGTAGCACAGCACATGAAGTTAGCATGTTTGATTGCATATTGAATAAGCTGTAAGTACAAATACAAACAACTATGGTCAGTAAGATGGCCTTTTATTGTATTTTAAAAGTTGAGACTATAAGAAGTTAGCAGTGCTGGAATTCTCAGAAGGGTGGCCTTTAAATTAGGCAGTCTCATGTACACTCTTTCTGTAGGATTTCATGAAGATGGGTCTGGGTCTCCTTCTAGGATCTCTACATTGTTCAGAAGGACAGTGGATTAATTAGTAGTTTTCCCTTTTTCCTCTGAGTTTTTCAAAGTCTTTTAGGCATCCTGTATCATTGGCGTTCACAGAGTAGAAAGTCAATGCTGGGAAAGAATGAAGGCCAGTATGCAAAACAGTTCCTTCAAGATTTGACAGACTTTTATCAGGGAATACTTCCCTCTCCCCAGCATAAAACCTGCTCTGAGTATTGATGACAGCTCCCCATTATTTCATCCTTCCCAGGGATGGGGTAGAGACATCACAGAGAACGGACTGCAAGTGTCTCCTTTGGAACAGTTGCTATCAGCAAAGGTGGGGGAAGAAGGTTGGGGTTTTCAGTATGAATTCTCAGGATCCAGAGAAACAGAGGTTCCTTGTCTGTGTGCTTGAGGTCCTGTAGGATTCCTCATACCTTCCCTGTATGGGGGAACTGTAGAACTAGTAAACAACATGTCATAGTGAATTAATTTTGCCCAAACTTTCATAACCCCAAAATTCTGTTAATCAAGAATTGAATGTTTCCTATTAATTTTAAAATTCTTGAACTAATGTGAGAGCTGTGTTCTGAGTAGCAGGTCCCTGACACTTTAATTATCATTTGCTTCTTTTTTTCCTACCTGGTCAATTACTTTTGTGGAATCCATATATAGCATTTTTTTAAATTGTTTATCAAAAAGATAAGTTAGAGTCTCTGTCCTAACCAACAGATTCACTGCTTTTTCCTTTTGGGGTTTGTAGCATGTGAATTAGTGGCTTCTCCCATGAATTAATACTCTATGACACCCCCAGTTCCTAGTGCCTGAGGCCTCTAATCCTGGTTGTATTCCTAAATCTGTGTATATTTCAAATTCCACATATTTTTCTAATTTAACACTATGCCTTTTTCTGACCTTTCTCTAAGAATATCTGAGATGCCACATTTCTACAAAGGCAATTTAATTTACAAAATATTAAAAACATTGATTTCTCTTGACTATTTACAATGCTCTTAGCTCTTACCTCCCATATCATTGCAGTTTATTGAAAAAAATTGAGATACTTCATGTTAGTTACCTTGCACATTCACCCGATTTCATAAACAATAAACCAGATCTTATTAAGTTAATAGGAGTCTTGCAATCTGATTCTGTTCCCACTGAAGTAAGCATAACACATCAAAATCTTTTTATTTGATTATGATGTATTCTGTTTCCTGTTGTAATTTTTTTGGCTTAGTTCTGGTTTTCTGATGTGAGGTTGAGCCTTTTGATAGCAGAAAAGTAAAAATGTTGTTAATTTAGCCTACACTAGATTGTCACATGCACAACTATATTTTCCTTTGTAAGGTAATACATTAAAATAATAGCCCTTGGACCAATATATAATATTGGCTTTACAGTTACAAATCCAGATTAACTCTTCTTTCCCCGGTGAGAATTTGTGGCCCTTTGCCTGTTGCAAGAAAAAAAGCAAACAACATGGGCATCTATTTTAGCTGTCTTTAACAAAATGAAAATAGTTTGACAAAAATAAATCTAATATAAGCATGTACAATGTTTGTGTTCTTTGACATTTCTGTCTGCAGATTTTCTTTGCAGAGACAACTAGGCTGGCTTCCAGTCAGATAACAAGTTATCAAGGGGGCATAGATACCAGTTGCTGATTTCCACTTCTGCATTTTCATAATCAGATTGGACTTCACACAAAAGAAAATCACTTTGGTGACTGTTGGCTTGCAGGAGCTCTTTGAATTTCCTGTTTTCTGCATTTCTTGAAGCTAGATCTGATTATGAGAGGGGAATTAAGTACCTTGCTGAAGTAACTGATTGACTAGCTTATAAAGGCAGTGCCTACGCACTTTAACTTGAGCAGGAACATGAACAGGCCTTGAAACCCCAAATAGAAATATGTAAATATCCTCAGTTTAGTCCACATTTCTTTCCTGGGTGAGATTATTGGAACTTTTTTGCTAATTTCTTTGAAGATCTGTAAAACAGAAGAAAAGGTCTGTGTTCCTCAAGTATTTAAAATGCACAGCTTTGGGCAAATGCAGAGTTTCTGTTTGTCCCAGTAGTCTAGGCAGACTTCATCCACCTGTTTCAACATGGGAAACAAGATGAAATCCATTCCATAGAAGGAGGAAGCATCTGATGATACAACACAGAGCTTTTATGCATGAATATTCAGCATCTCCTTGAATGCTGGGAGTAGTAAGAGAGAATATTTAAGTCTTGGAGGAAACCCAAAGGAGAGCAGTATTCTCCTGAAGCCTCAAAGGAGAATGTTGAGAGATGGCTAGTTGAATAAGCGTGGCCAGGCATTTTGCTTACAATGTATAATGTATACAGTGAACCATGTCTTTTCTTTGTCTAGAGTAGCATCTTTGGAGAGTGGAATTGCCATCCCTTTAGTCTGTATCTTTGCACGAAAGCCTCAATTATAGTGTGGTGGGCCAGATATCAGATGAGCAAATGCGTATCCGTGTTTGAGCAGCAAATTGTGTATTCTTGTTCCCCATTACAGGCCAGCGTTATGGTTTGCGTAAGTGCTACGCTAGCTCCTCTGAAGTAGCAGCAAAAGCACTCAGGTACTGCTAGCGGTATTGGTGGCATTACGAGGAGAGATCAGGTACTTACTAGTCACTGAGGAGGGAAGCAGAATCTGGTTATCTATGGGGAGAGGTACCACCATTTCAAGGATGTGGTGAGCAGGAACAGGCATGGGCTGCCAGGGGACCTTAGAAACATAGAACTTGCTTGGAAGTTCCCAGTTTTGTCAGGTATCTACAGACTGCTGTGTTGCAGGGGTAAGCAGTTGGACACAACCAGCCTGCTAACGGGGCTGCTGAAGACGTGACTTGGTGAGAGTGAGAAAAAGCCCGTGGTTCATGTGGCATAGCTTTGGTGCAGTGCTGAGCGTACTCTTGGGAATACTGCGGTGATAAAGGTGGTGTAAGGACTGGCGCAGAAGAGAAGCCTGCGCTGAGTAGGCATATTTCCATGGCAGTCTTCCTCAGAGGGCTCCTGGAAAGCCTTGTCTGTAAGCTGTGTCCCCTGGTGAAATACAGAGAACAGTGCCCAGAAGAGCAGTATCCTGCAGCTTTCTGTCTCTTGATGGCACAGCAAGGTGCAGTTTATGGCAGGCAATTTGTACTCTGGCTTTTTACATTTAAACTATTCTAAAACTTTGTTTTTATAACCCTATTTGTATTTGACTCTCAGGGATAACTTTGACAGTCTTGGAAGAGCCAGTGGTTTCTGTCAGGAGCTGACAGTATGTTAAAAATGCTAAGAGTAAAATGCCTGTGTGTGATGAAAAGAAATAAGAATTTCTGGATTGCAAGGCAGAACTTATTTGTGATAAGTATCCAACATTTCTTATTTTAAGATCTACATTATATTTTTTTAATCTTAGAAGGGAATGTGTTTACAGCTTTGATTTTTAGAAACGTGTCCGTTTTTGTTTATGAAAACTTAATTCTGTGATTTATTTTATATTAGTTTTTTGGTATTATTTTTATATTGTTGCATTTTCTGTGGATGAAACTAACGCAGCGACAATACTGTCTGTATAGTTAGGGCATTAACACAATTAAGTTATTTTTGGAGTAGTTCTTTAGTTACTATGATGCTTTGACAATTTTTATAAGCGTCAGGCTATTGTCCTGTACAATCTGCACTCAGCCTGAGATTTAACATGAGAGATGCGTGACACAAAGTGTAATGGCATAGAGATAGCTCTTCCTGCATAGAAATTTGCAGAAATGATGGGTTGTAAAGAGACTTGAAGATATCAAACAATTTGAGTAGGAATCCATAAATAAAGATGAATTTCTGCATTCACTGGTTATACGATTTTATCACTGTCTGGTGTCCATAAAATGCATCTTCCCATTAAAGTTTTGTCATGCAGCTGATGAGGTTCAGAAGTGTTAAAAGCTTCCACTCTCTTCCTTTTAAATTCTGCACCCTAAATTCAGTACTAAAGCTCAGTTAAGCAAAACCAGAAATCGCCATTTCCCTGTTCCTCCTCCGCCGGAGACAGTACCGTGATTCTCCCTGCTCCCCAGTCCCACAGCCTCCAGCCCACTGCTGACGTTTCTTACGTTTAACCCTGACAGTCAGGCTAGTGCTAACCACTGTCGCTTCCTTGAGCTAATAACCACAACTCATTCCTGCCATGACGTACCTTTTCCATATACTGCTGTCCCTTTGATTGTCAACTTTGCTCTCTCCGAACTGTAACTTCTCCTCCAAGTCTCCTCCAGCTGTAGGACTTTGGTGGTTTCTTCCTCTGTCGCTGCAACATGAAGCGGCTCTGCTTTCCACCTCAGCTACTCACTTCTCAGAAATCTGACTACAGTTTTTCCCTTTCCTTTTTACAACAGGCTTGTCTTTGCTGTCTCGTCTGATGTCTTTGCTTTGCGGTCTGCCTCTGCCCCGACCCTGCTCTTCCTTTCTCCATTCCCCCCACTGCCTCCCTGTCTTCTGTTTTCTGGTACTTCTGGTGAGGCAGCGCCTTCTCTGTTCCTTGAAAGATTCCCTCAAACTCTGCTTTTTCCAGCATTCTCCAAATTGTTCTCTCACCCTCCCTGTAAAGAGTTTGAGATGTGGTCTAATAAAAGGAATTGTTCCTGAGTAATGGAACTAATAAAGCCTGGTTTCCTACCAGAGTCCTCCATCTCCTGGATGCCCCCGCTCTCTGCACAGACAGAGTTCCTATCTTCTTTCCCTGTGCTGTGCCCTCTCCGCATGTTCTCCCTTGTCTCTTCACTAGTCCTTAATTCTGTCCCACATCTCTCATCTCTGTGGGGCAGCACGTCCTGCGGCTGGCTTGGTGTTACACACGTGCTGAAGGACTCTAGGGGCAGGTAGGCAGGCACCTGCTCCCTCTTGGAATGGCTCAGAGCCAGAGACGTGCCTGCCTTGTCCTCGGCAGGCAGGTCTACTTGGGTCTAAAAACTGCAGTTTTTCCTAAAATTTGTAAGAAAGAACTTCATATTCATTCCTCTCTCAGATTTGTCCAAGTATGTCCTATGGCTTAAAAAATCACTGGGAATTGCAGGGGTGTGGAGAAGATAGAGGAGACTAATATTCAATTTACCTACATTGCCTTGAAAAATTAGGATTAAAAAAAGGAAATATGGCTCCTGTCATATCGCTAAGCATTAGACCGTGACATAACTTATCTTATTCTAGTCTCACAAAACATCTAGTGTGTCATGCAAGTGATATAAATAAACATGCAGTGGACTTGAAACATACAGACAGTTAAGTACAGTAGATGGCTGACAGATAGTTGTATTAGATAATTGAGCATCTCAGGATTCTTAAAATGGGAAATAATTCATGCATTTAGGTTAGTTGGCATGAAGATTATTTTTTCAGATTTAGAAATGAAACAAGAAAGGACCCATCCTAAAGCTGTTATATATGAACACCTCTATTGCTTTTGACTATTTGGATGATACCACATTGTATTTACAAATGACACTGCACTTTTTAGAATCATTTTCTTTTTCAGATGGAAAATTTTTAGGATTAAGGATTAAGTTTTGCTGATGTTTGTTGTGGTAAGGTCAAAAACAAAATTAAGAAAGGTGATACTCGTGTTTGGTAGTAGTTTCAAAGAATTCAGGTCCAAATACCCAGACTTCTCCAAGCTTGCCGCTTGCAAATAGAGTGGAATGTATTCTGCACAGCAGTGGCTTTGCATTAATGAACGCTTAAGCAGCAGATTAAAATGTCTGCTTAAAAAATAGGTTAGGATTATATAATAACACAAGTCTGGGATACTAATAACAGTGAAGATAATTTTATTGAGCAGATTAAGTGCAATTAGATCTCAACTACAGAATATTTATATACAATACCAGATCAAAACCCAGTCCATGCAGCTTTACTTGCTTTCCTTCACACCTACAGGATCAGCACCTGACAGCAAAGTAAATTATCATTTTTATTGTTGTTCATTTTATATTGCCATGGGAATGTACATCATGTTATCCATTAGGATCCAGACAAACAAGTCTTTTCTCCACATACACAGTCATGAAACAAGATATGATTGAAGACAGCGAGGTGTCTGCACTATTTGAAATTCTATTAGAAATTGATAAATTTGCTTGTCAGATTTCTTTAAAGGATTGCATAGATAAGAACTGCCTATAGTATTCCCATATGAAAAGTCATGAAAATCATAGCTTTATAATAAACCCATATGGACTGAGAAATTGTTGTCAGTTCTTCCTCTTATAATCTATTTACTTAATTTTAGTCTCCTAAATAGTGAAATGGAGACACAAACTTGCAGTGGTTGGTAACACTTATGACCTGATGCAGTAAACTGCTTTGATCCTTTGAGAGGTCAAACTGTGTGTGTTTCTAAGCAAACATTCCCCAAGGCTGCTGATGTGTGAGATGTCTCTTCCCCTTGCCAAATGTCCCACCTTCGCAATAGAAAATTAAAGGAGACTTGCAAAGAAATGTGGTGTGTTAGTGTATTTAATCTTGTCTATAAATTGCTGTGAGAATTGTTGAACACAGGGTTTGGTGTGGTGCTTATTTTTTTTAATTTTTGCACAGTTTAAAAATATCCTGACAGCTCTCTTCTGGGTTGGGTAGAAAGTGAATGTATTAACTCTCACTGCGTTAATGTTCAGACAGAAAGGCATACAGTGTTTTTTAATTTAGTAAATAGAGAATTACTTGAATCTGACTTGGAGCTTCATTTAGCTTTTTAATACATTTCTGCTGTATAGCTAAAAATATCTTATCTTCATGCCCTTGACCTTTCTCTAAGAGCTGTGGGAAGATTAAAAAGCATAAATGAGAATAAATTTAGAATTAGCCTATTTGAAGAAAATGGTACCAAATGACTTAGCTATCCACAAAATGGTATTAAGTTGTCAGTCCTACAACATGTCCAGCCTGGCAGAGCTGAGCAAAGCAACCTGCTACTACAGCAGGGCTCTACTAGTCCTAGAAGTGGGAAGGTAGTTCATTTTTCATTCCCCACTCAGCCCTTTCCCTCCTTGCAGAAGCTGCTAGCAAGGTGCCAATTATGATGATGATTTCTGTAGCTCAGATATCTAACCTTTAACACCCCCCTTTCCACCCGGCTTGTTCTGTGTAGTTCACCATGCAGCTGTATAAATACTTTTGGTCATTACCCTCTTGGACTGTATTTGAACTAGAGACTAAAAGGGGAGGTTGTCAATATATTAAAGACATCGTTAATGGCATAACCACAGCCATAAACGGTGAATAATTGTGATGGTTGAGCTTTATTTATTTATTTATTTGTTAAAAAATGTGTTGGTATCTGGGCATCTTTGACGTTACAGGGATGCTTCTGAAAACAGATGACTTTTAGTGATACCCACTGCAAGCAGCCACTCTGCAGTGTTCTTAATTATCTACTTTAAATTATTTACTTAACAAGACAGAGAATGGTTGCACTTGTGAAGCTGTCATCTTTAGGGCTTAGGTACTGCATTGCTGTGCAATAATTGTACAGTCTGATACTAGCTTTCATTTATGCTAGTTGCAGGTAAGCTTATAAATTCCTCAGATTATTAAAAAGAGAGTTATCTCCTTCCTGTTGTGTTAGGTCAAGGATTTCAATGTTGCAAACTTTCAGTCCTGCTTTAAAGAGAAAGTGTCACCATAAAAATCTTTCAGATATCAATACTTCGTCAAGCTAAGAAAACAAGAAACATTATTCTATTTTGCCTATCAAAATTGTATTTGTAGCACTGCAACTGTATATACTGATTTTTATTATTATTTTAAATTAATTCAGTGATTTAAATATGTATTTAATCCTACACAGACAGACATAATAAAACTAAAATCGTACCTAAAAGTTAATCAATAAGCGACTATACCTGGGACACTAAGAGGAGGCAAAAGAAACTGATTTCATAAATGGCAATGTTTTCTCTAAAGCTGTTCTCAGTAGGATCTTCAGAGAAAAAATCACAGATTTCTGTAATGCAGGCAGTATGCAATATCTGGTTTAGACTGTGAAGAGAAATGTAATTTACAAGTTACAGAATGAATTATTTTGTCACAGAAAGAATAAAATAGAGCCAATGGTTAGCTACCCTTGAGCAGTAATATGTGCTAATTGAAGGACTCAGGATGGGATTGTAAGAGTCAATATTCAAGCTTGTAGAATACTTAAAGTGACTACTTTCTGTCTTTAGCCATACTGAGAAATATAATAAATTATTCTGGACCTGGACTGTGGTGAGAAGAACTACTTCCCACTGCAGCTATCAGGATGGGAGACGTGTAAAGTGCTTGTAACAGATAGCTCCTCTATCTACGGAGCAGGTTGTACTTCTTCTATGGCAAAGAGTGTCGCTGATAGATTAGGGTGACAATTCATAATGTTCCTGAGTGTGAATGCTACATGTTGAACAAGATCAGAGTCTCAAGGAGCATGTCGTAGAGAATTAAGGTTTATTACTTATCCTTCCTTGTGGTTTTCAGAATTTTAAAAGGATTTATAGTTGAAATATGTTTAAACTCAGAAAACCTTGGTATTTCAGAGTAATACTTTACAAATCATCTTTTCCCCAGATTGTAGCTGAGTGCAGTGGTCTAATTGCGGGTAATGTCTTTTTGTTGTGTGACATGATACAATAACAGAAGAGTATTTTAACAAAATTCTGGAAATTACTGTTCATATTAGGAATGATTTATTAGACTATAACAGGAAAGCTAGAAAGGTTTTTAAAAGGTGTTGACTTTTCAGATGTGTATTATTAGTGTGCAGTAAATGTATTATTTTGAACTATTTATTTTTAAAGAGTGGCAAAAGTATTAAAATACATCTCTAAGTCACTCTGCAGCTATTTAGAGACAAGGTTTTGGCTAGCTGCCCAAAATACTGTATAGTAGGTATTTGGGAAGAAGAGAAGGTTTCTTTGAGGTATTTTTACCACTGGGGGACTCCTGCTGTTCACATTTCTTCTGTACAGTTTGGAGTACCCCAGATTTGCTTTAAATGATTGAGTTCACCTGAAAGGTGCGGGGTGTACTTGTGTTGGAAGAGGTGCAGCCAGCATATTTGTCATAGAAGATCATGTTAATTTTAATTGGCAAATGAAGTGTTTCCCCATTTCACATTATAACACACAAATGTTAACCCAGGTTCTTTCTCTTTGCATCTAATGCTAGCATGAGAAGCTGCACGGTTTGCAGAAGATGTGGCTGAGTTCATTCTTTTGACTGTTTTATCCTTAGCTGTTTTAAGACTTGAGTGAATAGGTGCTGGCAGGACTCTAGCTTTTTTCATATTAAATGTAAAAGCTGAGCTAATGTATATTTGGCAGACACAAGCACTTGGCGGTCAGGAAACTTACGACTTTAGCTTTTTCTCTTTTGTACAATTCCTTTCTGACACAGGCTTGAAATTACATTCAGACACTCCTTTTCCAGTATGTGATATGAATCAATGCTGTACCAGTGCCTAAGATCACCTTTGCTGATGTACTTAAAATCTGACTAAGATGTATATTAAAGGGAGAGTTAAGGTACAAACACATCTCTAATACTGGGTCTGTCTGACTGGAAAGTTTCTTTTCATAAATCATTCAACAGCAGGTTTACTGAAAGGAAGGTTAGGAGACTCATTTGTGTAAACTTCCAGACCTTTCCCCCAAAATAGCTCTTTTCCATTGGAAAAAATGCAGTTATCCTAATTTCCTGACTGTAATCTAGGTTGGTCATTCTGTGAGACTGCATTTTTCTTCCTGTTAGGCGTTTTCAAAACCCTTACAGGTGGCAGCAGAAGGGCCACCAGTTTGTGCCATAGTGCTTTTTAGGAAGGACTGCACAGAGGAGAGATGTGTCTGTACATATCTGCTCATGCAGCTGAACAACAGTTTGCAATTTGTAAAAAGCCAAACTTTCCTGTTTGTAATACAATGTGGTGTCCTTAAACCATAGGACACTAGGTCAGCATGTTTTTAAAGGCACTGGCAGTGTAAGGCCAAATATTCTCAAAGCAGTATTTGTTGCTGTTGGATTGCAAGCTATATCACAGTTTATTTCCTTGTAGTAGTTCTTCTGTCTGTACTGTTGCATCACAGTGAAATAAGTTCCAGGGTGTTGGTTGGTAGGAAACAAGTATGCAGAAGTCCCATCTCACATCTGGCTTTCAGAGCCCATTTATTTTATTAAAGTTAATAAAGTGGATTGTACTTCATACAGACAATCATACTACTTTTATTTAATAAAACAAACAAGGAAGAACCAAGTTGCATTTGCTTCATAAGGAAAATCTGTCTTTTGTTGTTTAGTGAATGTATCCTGTGATGGCTGTCATACAGCATTAATTTTTATGCTGTACTTAGAATTTAAATAGCCAAATTTCTGGCAGATTCTTTTCTGCGTTGGTGACAAGTAAATGTTGAATAATCAACTGAAATGTAATTTTTAAAAAGTAACATCTGAAATGAGGTAGACTAGTAGAAGGGAAGAAGGCAACATTTTGCGTGTGAATAAAACTAAAGAGTTTGTCAAACTCTCAATTGGAGAGCTTCAGGTAGTGTAAAAGACATATTTGAACAGAAAATCCTCTGTTTTCAGTCTACTTTCACGTGTATCAAAAAGCTACTCCACTGAGTACCAAAACTTGAGAGTTGGCAACGTTTTCCTGGAGGAGAATGTGTAGTGCCTCTATTTGCTGTTGAAGAGAAAGAAACAACCAGTTTGCTTTCTAACATGGTAGAATTCCATGAACTCTGGTGTTATGTTATATTCTAATACAATCAATCCTAATGTGTAATGAAGCATAAATGTTATTCAATTTGTTGCTATTTTCACTGGTTGTCAGTTGGTCGCTAATGGGAAACTTAGAGATATGCTACAGAGAAATTTGGTTATATGGAGACCAGTCAAATTGCAGCAGCCATTTTGCAAGCAAAACAGTAGTTGTTAAGGTCACTTGGCAGAGGAAGAGAAGTGATATTTGCATGTTTAAACCTGTATATTTCATCAGGTCGCATTGTTCTTTGAAGAATATATGTTGCAGTAATTATAGTATTATGCCAATTACTTCTTTTAATTACAGATTTTTTTTTAATATGGGGGTTAGATCAGCTCTTGTGAAATTGGCTTCTCATTGTTTTTCCATTCATGTCTATTGGAAACACTGGGGCAAAATACGTTTTATATTATTTTGTCTCTTCATCTGGAAAGAATTTTTTTAACCTGGAGAAGCCATATTCATAGCATTAAATTATGACAAATATTAATTGTAGAATATGTTTTATAGTTGACTGCAGAAGAGTGTTTTCTCTTGATTTTAGTCACAGGATACCCATTTACATTCTATTATCAGGGTCTCGTTACGAGTACTGTAGGCCCTCAGCTACCATTGAGTCTCCAGTTGTTTTACATCAGAGTTGGATGAAAATCAGCTTCACTAGATCAGATTTTTAGTCCCTCCTTGGGCAAATTTTTGTTAAGATCAAATGAAGCTTTCCCAAGCAAGCTGCAGAATATAACCACTGTCAACAATGATGTTTCTTTGTGTATTCTAGATTGCGAATATACCTTGTCTGTGAGACCTCGAGATGTTTTGATTAATTGTATCTTTTGGAACGCCATATGTGTGTTGTGCCTGCTTTATTCACACATAAAAGGGACACAGCTATTACCTTCCCTCTAAGTTATGTGAGGAAAGAGGATTATGTTTACCCTCTATGGTATATTTCTAAGCTCCATAACATTAAAAAAAAAATATTTTTCATGCCTTTGGTCTAATTCTAAATGTTGTTTTTCATTAGTCATAAAAAATATGGGTTAAAAGCTCGCAGAGGTTTTATATAGGCTTTCATGCAGTAGTCTGATACCTCTGACAGATAATCCTAGAGAGATCTCTTCCACAAAACAGGACTTGTTCTTGATAATTATTCTCATATTATGACTACTGCTTCTTTGCTTTGAGCAATCTGATAAGGAGACTACATCACGCAGAGTCAGGAAAATTCCTTCCAAGTAGAGGAGATTTTCATGTGGGCAACTCTTGAAATTAAAGACCAGTAATTATTTACAACGCATAGGTGGTTCCATACCCTCTCTTACATTGACAAAAGGTCATCTGATAGTAACACGTGTGTTACTGTTCAATACTTTACTTCTGTCTCATACTGGTGAAAGTTCTTAAAGACCCTTTTAGTGTCAAAATAGGTTTTTGTGGAACACTTTAATGTCCTGTTTGTGATGCTTGTCATGCATCTTGTGTGTATTTTAAGCACTGCCGTGATCATCGTCTGACTCTTAAAATTGGTATTCACTTCAGGAGGGCAAGCAAGCTTTAGACAGTTATGGTATAAAAGCTATATGCCTTGCTCTATCAGGAACAAATAGTGCTGAGACCTTGTATGAAATTCATTCATAAAGATGATGCCTGCATTTTGCAGAACAGAATTGGTGGCCTTATGTTTTTCCCCTAAACTTCATGCTACAGATGGAGAGGATTATTTATGTGGAAAACTCAGTTTATAGCTCAGCAATCAGATAGCAGCTGTATTTTCCTTCATTGCCAGATCCTCAGCAACATCTTGTCCTGTTTGCAAAGCCATCTAGTTTATGAAAGTTAGAAGGCTCCCCAACAGAACAAGCTGCTCGTATTTGTAAAGTATACAGCCGCTAGATCCAGAGCTGATGCACTGGGAAAGCAGTATTCCCATCTTTGTTTAATTGATAATGTTGGCACTTTTCATGCCACCACTCTGAAAAGACTGCAGCTTAGCCATCACTCTTGCCTGGCTTTATGCTGGCATGCACCCAAAGAAAAATAAGATCGCTTTCTGTATTGGGTTTATGTGGTGGGGTTTTGGTAGGGGAGGAGGGGCTGCAGGGGTGGCTCCTGTGAGAAGCTGCTAGAAGCTTCCCTGGCTCCAAGTCGGACCTGCCACTGGCTAAAGCTGAGCCCGTCGGTGATGGTGGTAGTACCTCTGGGAGAACAGATTTAAGAAGGGAAAACTTGCAGCAGAGAGGGGAGTGGAATGTGAGAGAAACCCCTGTGCATATGGCAAGGTCAGTGCAGAAGGAGGGGAGGAGGAGCAGGGGAGGAGGCGATGCCCCTGCAGCCCGTGGTGAGGCGGCAGGCTGTCCCCCCCCAGCCCGTGGAGGGGAGCAGGGGGGCAGATGCCCACCTGCAGCCCGGGGAGAGAGGAGCCCACGCCGGAGCAGGGGGATGCCCCCCAGGATGGCCGGGACTCCATGGGAAAGCCCGCGCTGGAGCAGGCTGTGCCTGAAGGACTGCAGCCCACGGAAGGGACCCACGCTGGAGCAGTTCGTGAAGAACTGCCGCCCGTGGGAAGGACTCCCATTGGAGAAGTTTGTGGAGGACTGTCTGCTGCAGGAGGGACCCCACGGTGGAGCAGGAGAAGAGTGAGGAGTCCTTGCCCTGAGGAGGAAGGAGCAGCAGAGATAACGTGTGATGAACTGACCCCAACCCCCATTCCCCATCCCCCTGTGCTACTGGCGGGGAGAAGGTAGAGAAAATCGGGAGTGGAGTTGTGCCCGGCAAGGAGGGAGGGGTGGGGGGAACGTGTTTTAAGATTTGGTTTTATTTCTCATTACCCTATTCTAATTTGATTGGTAACAAATTAAATTGATTTTTTTCCCCAAGTTGAGTCTGTCTTTTGCCCATGACTATAAGTGGTGAGTGATCCCTCCCTGTACTTGTGTTGAGCCACGAGCCTTTCATTTTATTTTCTCCTCCCTATCCCACCGTGGGGGATGAGTGAGCGAGCGGCCTCATCGTGCTTTGTTGCTGTCTGGGCTTAAATCATGACACTCTCCCGTGGCCGCTTCAGCTCTTCAAGACGGTTTAGTCAGTTAAGTACACTGCTGACAAGATTTGAATTACAAGGAAAATGGGAGAGAGTAACTACTTCTCCACCTTCTATCTCGCTGTGTAGAAGCAGTGAAAGTTAGGGGTCATATATGCAGCACTACACAGTGCTGGGCATAGACCTCAGAAGGTCCCAGGGTCAGACAGCTGAGGTACTTGCTGCTGGCAATGTATTGTAGTGCAGCCCCATTGACCACAATATTGCAAAAATCACAGATATTTATCAGACAATTATTATTTTTGATATGGTAAAGCAAATTTGGGTATATTTTTCACAAATACACTTTTTAAGTACCTCAAATTTCCAGTATATAAATGCTATTTATAATATATTTCTCTTTGATACTGGTCATTTTTGTCATTATAAAACTTGCCTTCATCATTTAAAAATGGGTTGTATAAAACTTTGATAATTTTTCAATGTTTGATTTAAATTACAAAGTTCAATAAGCTTTCTTTGCCCAGCTTATCTGTAGAAAATATATGCTTTATAAATACCCAGTGCACCAATATTTAAAAGGCCATGTGTTATCTGAGAAAACTCATGCAGAGAATCAACAGCTCTACCATAGGAATCAATCAGCATAGTACTGCAAACAAGGGACCTTTTGTACCTCTACAAGTGCAGAACAGCATGAATTTTACAACTGCTGAGTGTACTCCTAAGTTAATTACCATTTAGAGTCTAAATAAAATAATTCTCTATAAAAAATTGTGTTGAAAAAAAATTTAGTGGCATATAGCATCCTATTTATTATTTATTCAACTATAACTTTAAATGGTAATCAGAAGTCAGATTTGAATCACAGGCTGTGGGGAAAAGTGCATCTTTTCAGTGGGGTTAATTAGCTTGAGTAGAACAAACTGCTAATGCAGCTATCTGGAACTTGAGTTTTTATTCAATGTATATTTGTGCTATATAGACACACCCTATGATGCCAAGGTTTTATTTTTAATAAAGGGGTTGCGAGCATCACAATTGGGTCACTTAAGGGATTTAATCGCAAAGAAGCAGCATTGTTGCTTAAGAGTTGTTTAAACCAGTGCAGTATATAGTGTGCACAGCACTGTTTCAGAGTGTGTATTTAGTGTGTATACTATAGTGTATATACACTGCCGGAATTATCCTATTATCTTCTACTAGTGGACACGTGATTCCAGATTTAACTCATTGAGGAAGAAAAGATGCCACAGGTGGAAGAAGGGTGCTTCATGAAACCCTGAACTGAGCAGATTAATTGCGAGGAGGAGGTGCTGTGAGTATTTTTCCCTATGGTTCACAGACTGTCCAGTGAACCTGCACCATCTGCTGACTCTCACTGTGCAGTCCTCAGCACCTCCAGCGTCTTTGGTTATGTTCAGGCTTGACTGAGATCAAACTTTCCAAGTGTAGGGACAGCGGTGTACTTTCTGTGAGGTATCTGGCAATTGCATTTCCTTCCTCCATTGACTTTTAATTATTATTATATTTTTGCCAATATTATTGAGCTTTCGAATATTTTGCATTGTTTCAAAGGAGGTTTGCTTCCATATTAAGCTAAATAAAACTTGTCAATAGCGTGCTCAATTTTTATTGCTCTGTGTAATCACTGCTATAGACTATATCAGATTTCTAGTACTCTCAAATTCTTCTCTTTCAAAGTACCAGATCTTCTCAGTCAATGTCTGTTTCACTTCCAGAGTTCTCTTTGGTTTTAATCAAAAAACTTTGGAAATACTTTTGTTGCTTTTTACTTTCTCAAATCTACTTTTGGAGAAGTCCCATTTCTCTCAAGCATTTGACTTGCTTGTTGTGTAGTTGAGCACATTGTATTACGTCTTGCCATATAAAGCCATGAAATGTAACTGATGTGGAGAAATTGAGCACATTATAGTTTCTAGGGTAGCGACATTGGAATACATATTGCTTTCAGGAATAAAGAATTGCTTTTAAATATCTATAAAATGGCCGTGTTTAGTATTTCTTTCTGACGGGATTTAACAAAAAATTCTGTGTTTTCAAGTTAGAGAAATTAATGTCTGCATTATTTTAGGAAGCACTTGACCACAAAAAGTCTTGCTTTGACATAGGCTGGAAAACAGATGGAACAAAGAAAGGGCACATGGATAGTTTCGATTCCTTTTCTTTCCTTCTGTTTTGTTTCTAGTGCCAACACATTTTGGTGTTTCTTTGTGTTTGGAGGCTTCTGAGTGTTCTATTGCAATGCCTAAGGGACTTGACGGGGCATATTATGAATTTAATATCATTATTACTGTTACTAACAAATCCTTGAGTTTCCAGTTTCAGAAAGAGAATATGTTCTAGGTTGTAAACATCTAAGGATGGGAAAGAAAGAGGCAAGGAAAAGTAACTGAATCCTAACTATTGGCACCTCAGGGGGATGAAGGGGTTCCTCAGTCTTTAGGTTTATCTGCTGCTGTATTTGGTATTTCCTTGCTCAGGAAAAAACTATGATAGTATATAGGAGAAAACAAAACTGGTCTAATTAAACATTTTTGGGGGATCTTCTTCCAACAGACTTACTGAAACCAGCTGCATCTTGTGGTATCACTGGGCAGAGAATTCATTTTTTCAACTGAATTAAAAATGAAATTCCTCATAGGTTCTGCTAAACTTCCTAAAATTCCCATGAATATCTATTTCCTGAGTCTTTGTGGAATCTTTGCTGTGGTGTCACATCCAAATTAAGATTTTTTAATTTTTTTTTTTCTGTCTTTTGAAATCTTCCACTTCTGTTTTGTACAGCAGTCTTCATTGTTAGGCCTGTTTCTGCATAGCAGGACCCTATCACCTGCATCCCCTTAAAAAATGTTTGGGTATCAGGGATGGATAAACTCATTCCCCCATTAAATGTGTGTGTGTTTGGTAAACTACTGAGAATTTTTCTGAAGGAAAGGTGAGGTATAAGTGTAAAATCATTATCAATGTAGTTTACACCAGTAAAATTTTCTGGATATTGATTAGGGCCGGAGCATGACAACAAGAATTTGATACTAGGAACTGAATCAGTATCTAAGCTTTTATTGCATTTTGCATCCACAGATTTGGATTACACAATATTTTGGTGCCAATTTAGCATAGTAATGATTACTGTCATTCTTCTAGATTTATTTTTAAAATAGTGTGCTGAAATAAATGCTAAGTAAGAGCAAGACAGTATGTGCAGTGAGTGTCAGTCACCATCCTATTTGTATTCAGACCTTACTCGCTGTAAACATTAAATAGGACCTCTGAAATACCTCTTATATTCTCCATAGGGAATATATAGATGTGATTTAATTGTCAGTTGACTTGTAAATACAGCTGAAAAAGCATTTCTCAGAAAGTTAGAAAAAAGATCTGTGAAGTTTAGCAACTTGAATCCATTGTTCACTTGGGACATATAAATTGTATTGGAGAAGTATTTCTCTCTGGTCTATGATTTTGGACAAAGAAATGGAATATCCGTTTCAAAGAACAGGGTGCTTAAACAAGATGGTCTTATTAAAAATGCATTTTTATATCTGTTTGGCTTTTTGCATGTGTTTTTATTTTCATAGAGGATATCACATTGTCGTTTATCATTTAATGAAACACTCATAGTTTCTTTTTCAGCGACATAACTTAGATATAGTAGTGCATGTTTTGGCAAAGATCTTTTTTATGATAAATGCCTTTTTGGGGACAAATTGTATGACAGTCCGTGCTGGTGTGCTGCATCTGTTATACTAGTAAAATTTGTACTGGTTCTCAAATAGTGTTTGACTATTCTGGATAGCTGCATTTACAGAAGCTCTTTTCATGACGGAAGCTAAAAACTGTTGCCTTTCTGTCTGATGTGCAGCTGCTTCACATCTTCTTTGCTGGGTATTTCTTTGATGCAATTTCAACAACGATCAAATTTGTTGGTGACACAAAACCAGATGGGCCAAGAATGCTCTTGTTGGCCAGGCCAAAATGCAATGACCTCGAGAGATTAGAGTGGCAGAGGCCATGGGGAGCAAAGGGAGATTAACTGCTTAATAAATACAAAGTTCTGTAAGGCAAGGGTGAAGAAGATTGGCAACGGGAGGACCTAGCCATGTTTGTCACATTAAGGGAAACTAATTTTCCAGATCGTTGTCTCAGTTCTGTCCTAACATGTCTTTTTATGAAAACAAACATTTCAGACTTCACAATCCTAAAATAGCACAGATGAAGTGAGAGGGAGCTAATCCACAAAATGAAAACTTTTGAGGATACTGCTGTAATATAAGTAATTTACGTTTCAACTCTCAAACAAGTGACCTTGCCAAGGTATTTGGGAAAAAAAAGTAATCTATATTGCTTTGCTAGACTCAGATAAGTCATCAGTAGCTGCTAGAGGGATGGAGTTTAATATATTTTTATATCCCAGGGAGTTTAATAATACAGCCTAAATATTTGTACTTGAATTCCTTATGCCTGAATTACATGAATTGTAATTAAAAAGTAATTCAATTTAAGAAATTCTAAATTGATATAAATTGTGATATTTGTATACATCTACTAATAAAATGCCCTGTTCTGAATTTGGCTTTTAGTTTATGAACAGAAAAGAGCATTGCACTTCAATGTATGCATTTAAAAACATCACTATTAAATAGAGTTGCCTTGTGAATTCAGTATGATTCATAACAATGAAAGCCTTCCATAAAACCTGTAAATTTATTACAGGTTCAATGCTATTTTTATTATTTTATTTTTACATATATAATCTGTTAAAAAAATCAAAGCTATAAAGCATTGTAGCAAAAAGCAGTCAATTCAACATAAGCAAGTGTGGGGGGGGATTTCTTTTTGGTCATATGTTTTCTCCATGGTCCTTTGGAACACAGCTAGCAGTTATAGCTTTCGTAACAGAGAATCATACTTTAAAGATCTGAGGCAGGAAAAGATAAAACTATGGCAGAATGGCCTTGTATTTTGCATCATACTGAAAATGGGAAGTGATCTGGGTCTGATATTCTGAAACATATGAATTGCAAGAGATGCTAGCAAAATGTCTAGAAAATGAGTCCTGACAGCACTGCACTGAGATAGTGGAAAACGTCTTCAATTGTACATACTACTTGGAGACAGAATAGACACCGAAGCAAAGAAAATGGCAAGTAGAGGCTTGTTCCTAATCATAAAAAATGAAGGGAGTCAACAGCAGAAAAAATGGCAAATCTTTTTAAAACATGTGTCAAAACCCATGGTAATTCAGTGGAGCAAAAATAGAACAATACTGTCATAATTGGTTTCCATGAGGCAGAACAAAAGGAGACCCGAAGACCTAGAGAAAGGGATTGTACTTTTCTGTCCAGAACCTTTAGTGTTATCAAGAAACACAGGCCTCTTCCTCAGAAGAAAAATGTTTAGGAAACATTGAAAATCACACATATTTGCAACCTAGCAGCCCAGTAAATACAAATTAGTCTTATTAGTCTAATTTTTGACTAGATGTATTTAAAAAAACCACCCTATTTTTTCAAACTTTTTTGCAGTAGAAATCCTGCAGTAGAAAGAATTATGTTCTAAACTTTAAAGTAAGACTTTAAACTTGTTCTAACATTGCTACTGACTTACTGTGTCCTTGTGAAGAATCATACAGCTCTAATGGTTGAATATTCTCAGTAATAACATGTGGGTATAGCGGAGCAATCTTTAAAATTTTTATAAGGACTTCAAATGATAGGCAAAGTATTTTGTCACTCCTTTTCTGCAGCAGTAGTTATGCTGTAGGGTGAGATTGAGCACTGATTTTTTTTTCTTCTAAATAGATCCACATTGAGACATCCTACTTCATCCTTTCTTCATTGGGATATATTTTGTATAAAGAGAAAAGCATATTAGAATTTCTGTGATTTCTACCAAATAAAATAAAAAAAGAAATACAGTTACTTAATGTTTTGCTTTTGTACAAAAGACAGGTCCTGAGTGGTATTATAAAATGTATTTAGTCCTTCTTTGAAGGGTAGCGGAGCTTTGGCTCTCCACTCTAGGATACAATGGAGAGAAGAGATTCTTCTCCCAAGATGCAGGTTGCAGTGAAGCTGGAATGCGGTTCGTAATGCTCTTTGTGTGTAGGAAGAGCGCTTTCTCACTTTGTGCAGTGCTGTATTTAATAGATAGACCTTCTCAGTCCCTCCCTCTCTCTTTCTCTCTCTCTGTATCTACAGAGATATCTATGTCTATTATATATACCTATCTATATATCTATAAACAACTGCCATAGCAACTGTGGGTTGCAAACTGAACAGGGTGCAGGCAGTGCTGTGTAGCAGTGCAAGGCCCTTTGCTTCTTCAGAGCATACCTGTCTGAACTGATCATCTTTGCAGTTAAACTGCTTGGTTTGCTGCTTTTCAGACGAGGCAGTAGTAGGGAGCATGGCAGGCAGGAGTTGGATGTCTGGATCGGAGATAAAACATGCTGATCTTCACTTTTTGTGAGTTAGTGTTAAGTATCTATGATCCTTAACACCCATGCCCCTACATGAAAGAAATTACTTCTCCTCCTTGTTCACAGCCCCTATCTCTTGTCCCTAAATTACGTTACTACCAATGAATTCCATTTAATTCAACTAATTTCTGGCAGGAACCCCATAAAGTCTCAGTGTAGTGATCTGCAATAGGGTGAGCTTTCCTCTGTTGTGTCTTGTTGTGTTATTTCCTTCTGAATCTTATTTTCTAAAATGAACTGAAAAAGTGGTTGTCTTTTGGGGTTCATATTTTTATTTTATTTTGTTTATAAATGCATCCTGTTCTATAATGTTTCTTCAGAATGTTCTTGTGGGTGGAAAGGTAGTTGAACATACTTATTAAGAAAAGATGAAGAAGGTTTATCAGTTGCCTAAAAAGTTTATAATGTCTAGATATTCTATTCTGTCTTCTTAATTAGTTTTATGAACTATGCCAATTTACACACTGAGGTTGTCTGGATATTAGAAAGTATTCAAGTGTAAAATAAGCATTAGGCTGATGCTCTTATGCTATTATTTTAGAAATACCGTTTGGTTTATTCTAAGAGAAGTGGTTTGTTTGGGCTTTTTTATCTTAAGTTACAGCTTTTCTATCTCTGTACTCTATGATATGATCAGGTTAAGTGGACTGACTAAATTAATACCCTAATGAGTGTAGTTTATTTTGGAAGATGGATTATTGTCCTGTTTTGTTACCTTTCTAGGTGATTTCCCATATTGCAATCAAATCATTACCCAGTTTGGGGGCACTTCTGAAATAGATTTAATGTGTATTATGTTTAACTTTATACATTTGAGCAATGTGTTCGTCTTTTTCCCCAGATCATGTACAGAAGGAATATAAGCATTCATTCTGATACAGCCTTTAAATATAAGAAATGGTCCCATTCACGCTAAATCAGGTTTTGGCCTTTCTGTGGAGACAATCAATAAGTGATGGGATTCTCCTTTTGTTGCATGCTGTTAGCATTAGAAACTCACCCAGGGATACAGCTTAATGCTGGCTTACTTGGCAAATGTGATTAAACTGTGACTTAGATAGAAGGAGAATGAGAATAATTGTATGGTAGAGGCAACAAGGCATGGTAAAAACTACACAGGTCCTGTAAAAGAGCATGTGGAACTGTGAAATTTGTGAAAGCTCAAAATAGGGCAGTTCTTGAAATGATCAAGTGCAAGGGGAAAGCTTAGTCTGGGATTCATGTCATTTTGGAGAAAGAGAGAGGTTTTCTTCCTTTGTCCGATTTACTTGCCCTTGTTTACAGGGTAGAAGGTTGTTGATCTTTGGTTGAGGAAGAAGGTAATGTTTCAGTATGGAAGGAGGAGATACTCCTTAAGCTAGGAAGTTTCCTTCTAGTTCATCCAATCAGGTTCATCTGACACAGAAATGAACTGGTTTTGTGTTATGTTCCCATCCAGCATGACTCATTCCCTGTGCTACTCCAGGTTCTTCTATCTTGTGGGTTAAGACAGAGAACTTTGTATCCAAATGTACATCTACCCAATTTACTGGAATCTTTTTAAAACTGGAGAGAAATCTTTTCTCTTTGACCAGACTGGTTGAGATCATGTGGGTCTTCTCTTTGGAGCTGCACTGTGAGCATACATGTCTAGGACAGAGAAAATCAGATCTAGGTGTTGGGGCTTTTTTTAATATTACAGTTGGACAGAGGAGGTGTAGTTCATTGAGAGCTGCAGCTCTGTTCCCAAATGTGAATGACCTCTGAGATTTTTTCATGGTAAATCTCAATTTTCTTAGATAAAGCAGTTTGAAATGTTTGGGTATTCTCTTGGGTACTCTCGATCCTGATGCTTATGAGAATGAATAGAGCTTGGGTGGGAGTGGGAATTAATTGCTAGAGACAGAATGTGAAGGTGAGAAGGTGAAAGTTCTTCCAGAAAAGGGAAATTATTATAGTCCCTGAAAATAGGAGACAGCTGATACAAATATCCTATATGAATTTCTGCAGACAAAATATGTCTGAAACAGGCAAAGGGAATTAAAAAAAAACCCAAACCCAACAGAACACCCACATAACTCTTACTTTTAAAAATCTCATTACTATGTTGTATACAGCTGTCTGTGGTTCACTGGACGTGTAAAGAAAGAATTCTTGAAACAACTTCTGTACAACAACTTTGGGAGAGAGTCCAGGAATGGATACTTTGTCTTTCATATAGAGTTACCTACAGTAACTTGCTGCTAAGATCATCAAATTTCATATTGCCAGCATTTGTTTTAAATACAAGCATTTTCAAAAGCTTTATTCAATATGCAAAAACCTGGTGCTTATGCTTTCATACTGTTCTCTTTGTTTTGAGACCAGTAGCTTTATTGATACAATAATTGATCTTTGGACAAATTAATCCTAACTTATTTATTGGTTCTATTGATATTATTATTGTAGGAGAAAAAAGGAGAAAATTTTATGGATTGGAGTTAGTTCAGTGCCCACTTAAAGGGAGATCTAGATAGAATGTGTCTGGATTGTTTTTGTGTAAAGCTCCTTTTCTTATTTGGTTACGATTAACATTTTAGGATAGTCTTGTAAATAGGAGGATATTTTTGTAACAGCAGAAATGTACTTTTGTACCATGAGTGGTGATTGTACTCAAATCTCTGATTTTTTAAAGACAAATTTTTGGGTTTTGAGGGGTGGTCAGTGGCAATGTACAGCAAGTGCCGTCTTGATTTACACAGAAGATCGAGATGACCTTTAGTGCTCACAGAGCAGGCAAGGCAGAATCTCCCAGAGATGGAAGATGTACTTGGCTGTTAAGAAGGAAGCGGGCCTTATGGACAAACAACTAAATTCGGCTCCCCAGCTGTGTTGCCCAGAGTATCTCCTGTCTGCTCTCTGACAGAGTGTTTGTTAAGCCAGTTGCACAGGTTATCTGTTTGCTTACATCCCTGCAAGCTGATTATAAAATGTACAGTGTGAAGTCCACTCTCCATCCTTGGAGGTTTCAAAACCTGTTTGGATAAGCCCTGAGCAACTTGGTCTCATACCGCAGCTGACCCTGCTTTTAGAAGTACTTTTTACAGAGACCTCTTGAGAGCCCTTCCAACCTGAATTATTCTATGATTTTATGAATGAGCAATCAACAACATTTGAGCATACGTGTATATTGCATTTGTTAAATAAGGCAAAACTGAGTTTTTCCTAAATGGTATCTGGATGTAATATGCAGATCTCATTATGCTGTAATATGGCATTACTCTGTGTATGAATAACAGATTGTAATAGAAGGCCAGTTCTTCGTGGGTAAAAGTCATTGAAAGTTTTGCCATCCACAGAGAGGAGGTTCAGAATTCTCATTCACAATTCATGAGTCATATTCTCTATTGCCTTCTGCTTTATGGAACCACTGTCCCTGCACACAATGGGCAGAAAACATTTTATCAAATCAGATTGGGCCTGAATGTTTTTCACTGTGCTTTCCAAGGACATTGCGGGTAAGAGGCACAGAGAAGGATGACTCATGTTTCTCCTCTTCTCACTGATTTGCTTTGTTTCAGAGACCCTTCAAAGAAGGGTATGTGCTGTGGTGGGAAGAACTGATCCACCGAATGAGTGGTGTAGACTTCAGTGTCTCCTCGCTCCTATTGCAGATCCATGACATCCATTTCTGACACCATTTTAAGATTAATGAATGAAATACCTAACTTTGGGAGTGGATAGCTATACGCTTGTTGATGTTTTCCCAAAGATTTGGGAAGCTTGTACGTTAATTAAATTAATTGAATAGTGAATACACTTTTCATTCATAGAGCTATCAAAATGCAGTCCATAATAGTCTATTTATTTACACAGTTGTCTGTCAGCCTCTTGAACATTAGGATGTATTAATGAATACTGGGGGCATATGGTATGGGAAAGAAGATGCTTACTGTTTGTAGGCTATCCATTATTTATTTCCAGAGGCTATACTATAATTTTTTTTTTCCTACAGAGACTTTCTGTGTAATGCATATAACCCAACATGCTGTAAGTTGCATTAGAGGTTATATTTAGTTGAGGTTGAACAAACAAAACTGAAAAGGGGATTAGGCTGTTTTTTTAATAAAATATCTGTTGTGGGAATGCGTATCTATTGGGAATCTTTCTAATTGGCTTGAGCCATCTAGACAGCTTTGGCTATAATATATTTTATAAATTAGAAATAACCATAACCAAGAGTATAGACTGTATTTCTCATGTTACCGCAGTATCTATTTATACTGTGAAACAGTCTTTCTGTTTGCAAAACACAAGACAGATTTATCATTTATGACGATAAAATCTAAGTGCTTTATTTGTGAGCACCATTGAAGTGCAAAGAATAAATTTAGGTTTATTACTAAATAGCTTGCCATACTTTGTAAAATTTGCCATTCTGTTTGTAGGGTTTGCCAGTCAGTAACATGATATGCTGTTAAACATAATCTTACAAAAATTTCTCGTAATTGGAAACTCGGTAGCATTTTTTAAAGACTGGAGCAGTTGTTGTTATACTGTTATTTCTTCACATTATTATATGAGAACAGTATTCTTGTTGGGAGGAGTTACTAACATTATGAACACTGAAGTACTAAAAACATTTAAAAAATTTTTACTCTGTGCAAGGCAGTGCTTTAAGAGTCACTGTGTAAAGGCATAGAAATTCTGTGTTTATAGTTTTCTTCTGTTTTTAGATGTAAGGCAGTTAGAGTTGTTGGGCTTGATATATGGTTTATTGCTCTCACTATTTTAATTCAATCTTTGCTTAGAATGTTGAAAAAAAACCAAAGTTGGTGTTAGGTTCAGCAAGTGTAATTGAAAAGTTATAAATACAATTGCTTTCTGAATGACACATTGCATAGTAGCATGCTGGATGTTTGGCAGTATCATATAAAATCCAAACTTTTTGTATAATGGCAGCTTAATTCTGAACTTCTCAGAGTAGAAATATTTTAAAAGCAAGGAAGAGTGGTGGTGTAGCTTGTGTCTGAATGAAAGGGCCATAGCCAGGCCCCTGAACATTGCCACATTTGCACATACACCCGCACATATATCAAACTATGACAGACACAACAGCCGGTATTTTTAAGAAGTTTTCAATGTGGAGACCCAGGGAACTTTTTAGATGATTTGTGGATATTTGAAACTGGCTTATTTTCAACAAATACTGAGGAACCACTTTTTGAGAAACTTAAGAATTTTGAAAATTGTCTGTATTTGTCAATATCTGCATAATTGCTGCAATTATGTAGCCCTCATTTCCAAAATACTAATTGTCTCTTAACTCTGTAGTAAATATTTTTTATTACTTTCATCCCTTTTATCCTTTTTATTTCCTTCTCTGATAAGTTTCTGGAAGGAATGGGTTGATAATTGAAACGTGTAGAATTCAGAAATTTCTCAGTGGAGTAGTAAAATTCTCATAAAGTGTCAGAAGTACTCTTAGATGGGATGACACCTCCAAAGGCATGACAGGCCTTGGAACACCTGTGGGAGCACATTGCACACAGGAACTGCAAGCTCTGCTGATGGGATTCTGGTGCTGACCGTTGACCAATGTTGTAAGTACAGCCTCAGCTTGCTTCAGCAGCGATAGTGAGGGTGCCCTTCTTCATGCCAGCAGTATTTGGTGTCTCCCCTTCCTCATGGCATTTGGTACAAGTTGATTAGGGGGAAGTCCTGCTCAACACTTTACTTGGGCCTGTAGGATGTTTGCTTTGCTGCATCACCTGCACTGGAGCTTTTCAGGGCTAGAAGGCTGGCAGCATGAAGGTCACATCAAGAGTTTTCTTTGGCTGTAAATGGAAGTAACAAAAATTTAACAATATGAAAGATGATTGTAGCCTGCAGAATAGCAATATCAATGTTCCTGTTGCCTAAAAATGCAGAGCATGTACCACTTTCAACGGCAATATCTACTTCATTCTTAGTTCAGAGACAAGGCAGTAACTGAGCTTTCATAACTCCGGCCACCGAAGTTGGAGCTCTCTGGGCTGGTGACTTGATTTCTGCTTTAATGTTAGTGTGAGACAGGATCAAATTACAGAGGGGAGTACCTAATGCCAGTAAAAAATCTTCAATTTGAGAAGATTGTCAGAAGGCTACGGAAGACCACATAAATGTATGTGCAAACCCAGTTTTTTGTTAATGACCTTTTGTACAATAGACGTCAAGTGGATGAAGGAGTCCAGATGGGCTTGTGCTTTCCCTGAATCTGAAAGCTACATGAAACTTTTCTTGTCCCTGACTCTCTGGATGTCTCCTCCTCATAGCCCTAGACCTGTACAAAAGAACCAACCCACTTGGGTGCCTATTTTTACCTTAAAACCTGTCTTCGGAGTATCAGGACACCGTATGCTTACTCTATTTCAAGAGACTGCTTGAAAAAAGTTGTACTCTCAAGTGCCAACAGGAAATGTTACTTTTGCTGGATTTTTTGTACAGCTCTCTAGCCCAAACAGCGCCTGTTACAAAAATATAGTAAAAATGTTGATAGGAATGAACATTTTTGTTATGAGCCTATGCCAAAGACCTAACAGATATGGAACCTGAGATTCCAGGGAGTCTCCTAATGTATCGCTGCTTCAGTAACCTGCATTTATAGGTGAAGGAAGGGTTGAGAAAGTTGTTAGTGACTCTTGCAGTCAGCATATGTGCACCTGAAGCAAAAGAGTGTCTGTTTGGGTTGGTTGCCTGCCTGTGGTGAGTGAGAGTCAGTTTGTAGTCTTGTATTTAAAGAATGGACAGATAAATGCTGAAACAGTATTGTGGTTTGGCAATATAATGGTTTAGAGTAGAAAGGATTGGGAGCAGGTAACCTTTGATAAAACATTGTAAAAAGTTTCCCCTGAGTAATCGATATGTATTTACTGCCTTAAATTTGTCTCAAGCTTTTTTTGGCACATCTCCAAAGGTTCAACTCCTCTCACTTTTCAGATCTCCTTTATTTCCCAAGTGCCTGTCTGATTTATATTGAACAGTTTGGGTCAAAAAAAAAAAAAAAAAAGAATCCCAAGTCCACATGCCACAAATGAAAGATTTAAGACAAAAGATTTTAGTGAAGGGGAGAGGAAGGAAAGCAGAGTTTTAGTAATATGGCAAGGGGAAAAAAATGGAATTTATAAACCATTTCAAACTTAGCAGTGTAGGAATACATTTATTAATTTAATGTCAAATTGTTACTTGAAGTGTTATATCAGCATTGGGACCAAGGAGGAAAAGACAGGCTCGTGGCATCACCATCATGCTGCAGAGAGCAAACTCGAGGCGGTACAACGGAGCCCGCGGCGGGGAGGAAGGAAGCTGCCCTGGATGGGAGCTCATGCATCTCGCTTCCCCACTGGAGGAAGGGACTGAAGCGTGACTCTCCTGAGGCAGCGTATCTTGCATTGCTGCCAAATCTCCTGCTTTTGGCAGTAGTCTAACACTTTTATGAGTCATCTATCATCCTACCATTTTTTCAGTTTTTCTATCACCAGTGTGAAACAACAGATTTTCCCCTCCTCCTTTTCTAATCCTGCCCTTGCTGTCTGTTTCCAGGCTGCTGTATGAGCAACATGCATGTGCTCATCCGTTGCTGCCCGGTGACGGGAACTTGTCCCTTTGTCACCCTCCCTAAGTGCTGGATGGTGTCCATTCAGCTCAGCTTCTTCCCCATCCTTTTTCTGAGGAAAATAGCTGGCAGGTTCAGGTGCCGGAGCATGTGTTAGGATATAGGTTAACTTGTACTGCTGTGAAACGTATCCCGGTCTGTATGTGTGTATCATCCATTTAGTAGGGAAGGGGGCCATGCCGAGGGCAGGCTGGCACCTAGCCATCACATTGGCTACTGTATGAATTTCAAATATGACTAAGTGGGGGCACGGCAACTCAATGTCCTTTACTCAGGTCTCAGGCTAAAGCCGTGATCTAGCCCTTAAGAATTACGGGAAGCTGCCAGGGCTCCTGCTATCGTCTGTGAAACCCTTGTTTTGACACACATACCGTATTCTTGTAAAACATCAAGATACAAGTTCAGTATTCATTTCAGCAAACAGGAGAATTGAATTCTCTCTTCATTAGCAGTGCGTGAAACAGTGTCTGCTGGTTGGTTCAGGGCTTTGATTTTTATTCTAAACCCAGATGGAAATATTTGCATAAGTCCTACAGTAGTCCTTTGTGGGGGCTTTTTAGTTCTTCTCACCCCAGTTAATATTGCAAACTTAAGAAATCCTCTAAAATTAATCTTTTCCATTATGCCTGTTTCTGAGTATTATGAATATGACAGAAAGATCTAGAAATTGCAGCTAGTGCTGCTTTCCAAGAGGCTGTGAAGCTGCGGTGATTATTTGTGTGTCGTGTGTGTGTGTTTATCTCTTTTGGCTAGTGAGACCTTCCATGTTTCCCCATTTTTATTTCCCCTCTCCACACACTCCTTCCCAGCTGCCGTAACCAGTGCAGCACTCGCCCTCTGGCCAGTATGCGGAATAAGCTGTTTGTGAGGCTGCCGGTAATGCCTCTCAGTCCGCCACTAGACAGGACACATGCAGAGACGCTTGGCATCTGCGCTCCGACTCGCTGTGTAGCAGCCTGGTACCACCTGGTACCCTCTGGTCCAGAGTTTGCTGCTGTACTTGGTCCTGAGTACTCTGCAAAGAAACCCTCCCTGCGCCAAACGCATCCCCAGAGCAGCTTCTGCTGCATCGTTGTCAAAAGGCTACATTTGGTGGGTTTATGCTTTGCATTGCTGGAGAAGCAGGATGGTGAACCGTATTTGTTGTTGTTTCATTGAAATTCTACTTACAGCTGTAGCTACACTGCTTAGCCTGCATGGAAAATATCAGTGATTTCTTGGGTTTTCTCTTTTCAGCACAGCAGATCCCTGATTTCCTCCCTGGGAGCTGCCATGCTTGGGGTTTTCTTGTCGCCTACAACCGGCAGTATGATAGGGGAGTGTACGTATGCTTACTGCCCCATACAAGGGGTAGAAGCACTTACTGAGACAAGGCCTGAAGGATTGGGAGGTTGAAGAGGGAGTTTTTTTACTCAACATACTTTATTTTATTGGAATTGGTATTTGTTTTACTTGTAAAACATAATTCCCCTTTCTCTGTTGCCTGTTTTTACCCTACCAATGATTTACTTTCCATTTTTATGTTAAGTAGCATGGTGTCTGTACAGTATTTATTTTTAATTGTGTGTTTGTATGTGTTGAATATAAGTAACAGCTCAGTGTCTCTCCAGTTTAGAAATTCTGCTATCCAGGCTGTCACAGAGATTCTTTCATGAGCCATATCCTCAAACTCCCTGCAAGTGGTTTTTAAATGCTGGGGCCAGTGGACCGTAAGTTTTAGAGTTACATTTGTTAGAGATGCCATTCTGCATTCACTGACAAAGTGCTGTTGCATCTTGACACCATTTCCTGTTGCCCTGTCTCCTGTTTTAGACCAGTGTGGAATGTATTAAGAGATGTGTTTTTCTGAAGTGTAATAATAGGTATATAATAGCCTAAATTACCAGGCTGCTTGGCTCTGTACATGTGTGTACATGTGTTTCATAAGCAAAGTCTGTATTCATCCTGAGGTGCTCTCTGCATTACGACAGCATGGCAATCAGCGTAAAATCAAGAAAGGACTAGATGAGCACTGTATATGCAGTAGTCAGTGGATTTTGAGTTCATTTCCAGTTGCCACCCATGTAGCTGTTTTTAATATCTTTTGGTGACAGCTCTTGTAACATTAGAGGTCAGAGTGAAATTGTTATCTATTTCATCCTGCTAAAAGCATATAGATGTAACATCCTTTGGACCAAATCCAAACTCTCTTTCCCTTGGGGTGCAAGTGTTGAAAGTATGAAAAACATCACAGCTGCAGTGTTTAGATGTATGGGATAGGTGCAAGCAGTACAGAGCTGGTAACTTCTATGGTAGCTGTTTTCACAATGGTGTGTTGAAGATGTTGAGAAGGTTGGCAGTAGCAGTTGGTGAGCCTGCAAGCATACAAATTACTGGCCAGTGCCCCAGCACAACATCTACATAGCAGGCATAGATATGTCATAGCTCCACAGCTGTTCCACCCCTCCTGTGACATTACATACGGTGAGTGAAGCCTACCCATTGAGCTTTCCTTCCTCAGGGGAGTATCATTGGGCTGTCTCACCTAGCAGCCTCTGTATATAAGATTTTTTGTAAATATTAACAATGTCCTGAGGTCACATTTGATAATTCTGCAACTGTGGACTAGAGGCTGAGTGATATCGGTTGTTGTCCTCCTTTCTTTTTGCACCTCCCTGACACCACAATCCTCCTTTTGCCCATTACTTACCTTTCTCCTTCCTTCACATTTTTCTTTCTCAGGATGCCTTTTAAAATAAAAAAACACCTACCCAAACTAACTCAAAAATTATACATATATCATAACTTTCTTTGGGTTTTTGTATTACTAGTATTATCCAAATCAGGTTACCCAGCTGGAAGATACATTGTGGGAAAGCACATCTCTGAGTGGAAGGAGGTGACGATACCCATGAAAAGTAGTTAACAGCCGCACAGAGCAATAGAAACGATTCTTTTCAAAGGCCCAAGAGGTTGTTCTCACTTGTATTTGTTTGATGCTCAACTGGAAAAAGGAAATTTCTCCACTTCTCTTTAAATAAACTTTTTATCTGGAATGTCATGGTTGCCTGTCACCCACTATAGCTAGATTTGTCTAACTTCTTGTGAAGTCAGGGTTTATTTGTACAAAACTAATTTTAGGGTTTTCTTTTCTATGTAAAATGTTAGGGTTGTTTTTTTCCCTTTGATTTAATTTGTCAGTATCATGTAGCATTTCTGCCTCCATCTCTGTATCCATCTCTAGTCAGTTTGTTGATGATGGCACAGATTTGACATTTGGGTTTCTTTAACGGCTTTTAGGGAACTAAAAAAGGCTGACAGTCACTGGCTGATTGGTATGATAGGAGAGATCAAATTTAGGATTGGCACCATGTAGCGTCCCAAAGTTGGAGCGACTCAGGTTCGTGGATTTCCTTGTCGGAATTAAGGTGAAATGACACCAGGGGAGTTCAAACAACAATCAACATTTATTCAACCTAGCTAACCTTGCCCAAGTACAAGTGAACTTATCAATATGAGCCTTGCAGCATGTCATTAAGCCGCTGTTTGAAAAGAGAAGGGAGGTGTAGAAAAAGAAATGGAAAAAGGAACATGGAACTGTGTCAGAAGGAGAGCCCTTCCGTTGAGTCACGAGGTTCAGAGCAGACCCCCTTGCTTTCTGGACTCCTTCTCAAAGAGGAGCCCAGGGGCGGCTAGATCCACTCCTAGTCTCAGACTTGGTCAACGGTTTATGTTTAAAAGGCTGAGGTGAAGGGACTGTGGAAAAGAGAGAAGGAAAAGAGGGAGAGAGAGAAAGAGAGAAAGAAAGAATGAAAGGAGAAGAAAAGGGTTTCACCAGTCCTGGGTCCAGCGTTGGTCCAGCCAGCGTAGAGATCCAGTTCCGGAGGGTGCGCACTGAGAACTCGTTCTCCCTTCTTTTATAGTGTGTTAGCTGATGGTCTTGACATGCACAGTTCCCGTTCCCGGGGTTCTTTGGAATCGGTCGGTGAGCTTTGCGGGGGGGGGGTTCATTGCAGAGTTGCCTCTCCTTCCCTGCTGGCATGACCGCTTAAGATAGAAGCACAGTCCCATCTTCCGTGGGGCCTCCTCCTCCAGGCACATATGCTGTGCTCCTTCTCCTGGTCACTTAAGATAAGGAATTGCGGCTTTGGAGAAGTGCGGTCCCACCCTCCGGCAGAGGGGCCCTCTCCTCCGGCTACGTTGTCCTGTTCACAAAACTCCAGCATTTTTACAGAGGCCGTTTTCTCCACCAAAGTTCTTTAACGAATGTTTGAGACATTGACTGTAATTTGTCAGACTGTCACACACCACTTTGTGTAAAAGTAAATAAAACACCACTGAATTTTTAGCTATTTGTGGTATGCTGAATTTGGACTTTGGTATACAAAATAATTAGAGATAGAAACACTTGATAAAGAATATGAATTGAACTAAACTATTAGCCATATCAACATTTCTGGAATTGCAGAAGAAATTTTTTTTTTTCATAATTATGGATGCAAAAAGTATGGATGCATAACAATGTGAGGTGCCAGTAGGAGCATAATTACTAAAAGTCTTGTGAAAAAGAATTATTTTCAAATTGCAATAATTCTATCAAACTGTTTTACCATTTGTTTTCTGTAAGTATGAAATAAGAAAACTCATTGTTTTAATCTCCAAGTATAGTTTGTACCAGTGGTGTAAAAATTATATCAGAGGTTCCTATTTCTTACAGGGAAATTTATACTATGTGCTACCACAGAGCCAGAAACTGTCTTATACCATGTGAGCAGATAGTAACTTGAGACCAGCATCAGACAATCACTTTTGTCTTTCACTTTATTTAAAATATGACATAAACAAGTATAATTTGGCTTAAGGATCAGAGACCAATTTGTGTTCGAAGTACTAGAGTAAATAGTTTTTCTGTTGTCTTTATGTAAGTTACACTGAACCCTTATCCGGTTGTCACAAGGATGTCACGTCTTAGAGGGAAACTTTCTAAATAATTCTTTAAAAGAGGGGAGCTAGTTACAGAGCTATGAATTCTCTGTGGATTTAGGAATTCATCATTAGATTGTCTATTTTCATTTTTATAGGAAAAGTAGTAATTTCTTGAGAAGGAGGTAGGAAGTGAATTTAAAAAACCAAAACAAAACACAAAAAACCACCAACACACGCTTTGAGTCCCCGCTGATGACACTCAACTGCGGAGGCTTTCCACACGTTGTGGATAAATAAACAAATGGATTGTTGAAATTGTTGCAAAACCACATGCTTTTGCCTTAGCATTGATCCAGAAAGATAAGAAAAGCTGTAAAATGAACCATTATTTTGAAGTAGCATATGCATAAACTCTTGCCCATTGATTACAGCATAGAATCACTTTAAATCCAGTTTCCCTTGCAGATACTAGCTAATTCTTAAATAAGGAAACCACAAATGATATTTTCTTGAATCACTTAGTGATACTGAAACACAGATCAGAATTCTAATTTCTCTTTGTCAGTAACAGATAATATAAAGATAAAAGCTGTTGTAGAATATGAATATTAATTTGTTAACCATACTGAAAAAACCCTTCTGACCACTTAGCCCTGTGTTTTTGAAGCAGTATTCTGGGAAGTAGCTGATTGAATCCCATTAATTTAAATGAGAGTCAAATGACAGTCTGTATGGACCTCTTTGAAAATTTGAGGTTTAGTTCTTTATTCTTATTTCTTTCAAACTATTGTAAAAGACTTTCATGTATTTAGTGGACTTTCAAAGGCAGACATATATAGTGCAGTTAAAATACTACAATTTAGTACTTGCACCGCCAAAGTTGTCATTTCCCGCAGAGTAAAAGAGTATAGTTAAAACATGTTGTTTTATTTGATGTTGCAAGATTTAAGGCTTCTACTTGTTCACAGTGTAACTGGTGAAAACTTTATTGCCTGTTGTCAAAAAAATAATTTTAATTTAATTTTTGAAACTTGAATTTAAATCTTAGATCATACTTCCTTTATAATTACACACACTTACTGGAACAGCATATGGTGACAATATATAGAGCTTTGCAATATAAAAGAAAAGAAGAGAAATGCTAGGCTTTTATGTTGATTGCACCTGTATGGGGGCTTTATAAGCTTACAATTTGAATCATTTATAGATACAGACTCAACATAGCTCTAACATAACTAGTACTGCAAAGCTTTTTTTTTTTTTCCCCTTTTTTTTTTTTCTTTCTGCTGACTGAATGATAGGCAAAGCAATTTTCAACAAATGTCTCCCAGTAGGCTGTCATCATGGAAGCCTTGTAATGTTGCATTTTAACCTTAGCACTGGCGGCTATCCAGAAATTATTTCGTTTATGCCAAACTGTTCTGCACAAAGCACTTGCTCTTTTACTATATGGGAAGAGAATAAACTTTAAACCTTAACATTCCCTTCATCTTCCCATCATTTTATCAGATCTTTTTCATCAGTGTTCTTCTATGCTTATAAGGGTGTAGCAAAAGTGAAATAACAACATGTCCCTTTTTTTCTTGGGGTCATCTCAATTTCATTATGGAAGAAGAAATTTGAAAACTCCCAGGTGACTTAGGTGCCTAATTGCCATTTGTACCTTTCAGAATATTTAGTGTCAGAATTTGATGATTACAAGAATAAATTCTACTTCGTTATATCCAAGAGGTTTTCTCTTCAGTAGTTTGGTTTGTTTTAAAACTCTTCTACACACCCTACTGCAGGGACTCAGGTGGTAATTTACTGCCTTCTGTAAAATCTTTTTTAGTTGTTATTTTATATATAACCATTAATCCTTTCGTGTGGGCTAAGAGCTTTTCTAAAAAACCCTAGAAGATAAACGATCCCTTAAATTAAGCCTGAATCTAGGTTTTATTCAGGAAGAAGTCATGAATACGCTGGTGTTCAGGTCTGGTAGCTGTAAAGCCTTGTAGTTTCTCTATGCCCTGTTTCCTAAAACTTACACTCCTAAAATTCCAGCAAACAAAGTAATTTGGAACTGAAGGTGTACATTTTAGCTAATCTCTACTGTGAAGTATAGTTGTCCTGTGTAACTAGATAGAAGATAGTGTGTAACTAGATGAAAGATATGTTTTGGGTTAAATTCATAAAATCTCCTTGAATTAATCTTCCCATGTGATCTGCATTTCTTTATCAGTAAATACTGTAGTAACTTATAGGTAGAGATGAGCGGGTATTTGCACAACATTGTTACCCCATACATATGAAATCTAGGGTGATAGACTTGTTGGCAGTACTTCACATTAATTTTCATGTAATGAAAATACAGTTCTGAGTTATCCACAGTTCAAAAAATCATCATTTTCAAACTTGACAAATAGCCTCTTGCTCCGTCCTGTGCAAGTTAGTCTGAGCTGCAGCACGGTACAAATAATGGCTTCAGAGAAGACTGTGCTGGTTAGTACTTTTATTGCTCCCATTGAGGCCAGAGGTTTGTGTCTGTGTTCTTGCAGATCTTCTTGGAGACAGTATTCAGAGGAAAGATCTTACCTACAAATAACGCTTTGTGTTAGACATTGATCCACTCCTTTAAATTGTTGTCATATCACATTGGCTCGGGCAGCTGATATTTTCAGCTCCTTCTTCTACTGAATTCTTTTTTTTTCTTTTTTTTTTTTAACGTCTCTCTTTCTTTGAGAGGACCTTTCAGTCATGCATTAAATGATTCTTGGTTAGACGGTGCTTTTACACAGGTAGGACATTGGCCTCGGAGCCAGCAGACTAGCTTCTGTTCTGAATTTGGCTATTAACCAACAGAACAACGTGCAACTTATATTCATTTTAAGTATAGGTCAAAGCTGTTGCAGAAGACCCAACTACTATTTGCTTAAGTATTTAAATGTGGACAAAGAAGCCTAATTTGAAGCTTCCTGCTCTAGAAGTCTTGACCTCTGTGGTTTCTTTGGTTTCGTTTCGCCTTCAGTTTCCAGTGTTCAGAAACTCCAACTACACATAATTTACCACTCTGTAAAGTCAAATAATTTCAATCAGGCAGTTCGCTTACTAAGGTTACTGATGCCATTTTGTGCAGTATTTTTTGTGGTTGCAGTAGTGGAAACATAAAATTGTCTCAAGAGCAAGGGCATTTGATAAGGGTCAAAGCACTGGCCTCTGTTGCTAGAATCTTTAGAGCAATACAGGTAAAAAAAAACAACCCAAACCACAACCCATGAACAACCATGGTATTCCAGTGGCTGAGACCTTATGCTACCTAATAGTTCACAGAAAGATTCTCTCACATATCTGAAGTGTGGGAATACAGAAATTAAGAACAGAATTCACAAGCACCCAAATTCTCCAGAGATGACCTTCTGGGATTTGGTAAGCGGAAAAGTAAAACAATTTTTAGTAAAAATAGAAAGGAAAAGAGAATTCTAGATTTAGACCTTATTTATTTATTTAAGAGACTTCAAACATTTTGTAGTTAGAGAATTTCCCTTTCAGTCTGTTCCTTTTACGTCAGTGTGTTTGGTTCCTGTACATGATTTCTACTGCCTGAAGCGTATAATTCACCAAATATGGTTGGGGAAAAAGGCAAAGTTTCGCTAATAAGAATCTCACATAGACTATTAACTTGAAACTTCCAGGAGACATTATTAGTTGCAGGGATAAGGGTCAGGTCTCTTTGTGTATCTATCTTCTGTTGGCTTTCAGCCTAACAGCTTTAGGGGACATTAGCTTGGAACTGAGCAATATAAGCAGAAACAAGTCTGGTGGGAGCTCACAGATGCTTGTAATAAAAATTGTTAAAAATTGTTTCATTAGTTTGCAAAAAGCAGATTTCTTGGAATACTGTACCTTCTTCTGCCAGGAATATTTAATTTCTTTTATGTTCTGTATGTGAAGAGCACAAGCAGAAGCTAGCTCACAATTAATTATGATGATATATGGGACTTAAAATGAGCACTCAGCATTTTTCCATTTGCATGCTCAAAACAAAAGATAATTGGGTAGAAAACAATACGGCATTTAATACAACTGTTCCTTTAAGTGGCACATTTTTCCAAAAGATGAAGAGATATCAACCTTCTAGAATTACATAATATCATAGACATATAAGTAAAACTAATCTGATATGCCACGTGCCCTCATTTTGTAAGTGCAATAGCTCATTTAGCTGTTAGCAAAACCTTGCTTAGTGATGCATCAATAATTAGAAACTGTCACTGTCTGTATATGAATAACACTTTTTCTCCCTCTTGCTATTTTGCTATTTGGGAAAAAAAAAAATCATATATCACATTTCATCTGTCCTGGAGTACAAACATAGTTGGACACTTCAAGATGTCTATATAGAATTTTTAAAATATCACAAAGTTCAGTGTAGAATTTTTATACTAAAATTACAAACATGATTTTTTATCCAGTAGGCATATAGGAAGGGTTGCTCTTGAGGTAACACATCTGCAAAGCAGCCTACTCTATGTAGTGTTTAATTAATACACTTAGTTTTCATACAATTGAGAGCGTGTATTTTAGAAATGAAAAACATGTTGTTTTCTTATTTGAAAGGAATATTTGTACTTAAACCTGCTTAGAAGGTCAATGGCAAGCCATTTACTGGTGATTTTTTAGCAGACAGGCTTCTCTGAGGTGATTGCCGTTCATCCATTAGGGGGAATGGGCACAACGAAGGGCACAGTGAAGTTATGTCTGTCAGTAACTAAACTGCCAGAAATCATTAAACCGCTGTAAGCCTGGGCTGCAAACAAGACAGACAATCTTGCTAGATGATAGTGTTTCAGTATCCTTTTCTCTGCAGATCAAAAGAGTGTCTTTGCAAACCTACCCTGTTACAGATCACCTTTTGTGAGGATACAATTCCTCTGTTGTCCAAGGCATGCGTTTTATGTGCAACACCACTTTGTGCGTAGCCTTTTTCACTGGTTCTGTTGCTGCCTTTCAACTTGAGTGGCAAAGGAGGGACAATGTATCTGCATGTACAGATTTGGGGTCAGACACATTGCATGAAACTAATTTTAATTCATGTTTGGAAGCCTATCCTGTTCCTTTTAAAAGTCATTACATATAGAAAAGAATCTCGACTAAACTATTATTAAAGTGGGCAGATTTAAACCAAAGCTACGGTAAACATACCAGCAGCTCTGCGACAGTGATATACAGGTTTTAGTGACCTACCTGTGGACTCCAGTGGGAGTAGGTGGGAGAATTTCCCTTTTCATTCAAAGACATGTGTAAGTGGTTAGTGCTGAACAGTTTTTCATCCATTTTTAATGCTCATCTGGGCCATGATCATTCATTGGTGGGATCCTTACTCATCTGTGTAAAAACAGCAGGGGAAGAGTATGATTTTAGGCTGAATGACATTATGTGGGTGACTCTGAGCCGTGCTCTTCCACTAAAAATGATGGTGGTGCAAAGACCTGCTTGCCTGAAGTCTAGGCAAGATCAAAACCCGAGTGCCAATTAGATAACTCAGGTAAATGGAGATAAAACCATTTCTCTGGGAGGCACATAAAGCCTAGAGAACCCTCCATGCTGGGGAGGGGACAATGCAGAGCTGATTTATATTTACATCTATTCAGATTTGTAAACGATAACCCTTAAAAAGAATTTGTTGACACTATTTTTTCAGTCTACTCACCATAGCCATTTCTCTGTGAATCAGTTTATTCATACCCATATGAACCCCACATTTCAATATTGCAGTACACCACAATGTACTGGGATAACTGCAAAGGTTACTTGGAAGCTCACAGCTAGTCCTCAGTGCAACTGTTCACATTACTTAATGGCAGAACATTCAGAGAGTATATTCCACTACTTCTCCAAAGGAAGAACTGACTCCCTCTTCACTGGTGTGTCCCTCAGGTTGCTCATACAAATTTAGAAAGCCCTTCTTGAGAGACAGCTAGACTCAGTGCTACAGAAGTGCGGATCACCTAAGGTATATTCCAGCCACTGTTTAGCTGTAAATATCTGGGACCGGACAAATTTTAGCTGGCACTAAAACAACACTAAAAGAGTTGGGTTTAATATATAAACTAACTTTTTCCAATTATTTTTTAAAGGAAATTTAAAAATGTAATAATAGTGTAGGACTTGAGAAATTCCCAGGACAACTTACTCACCTGCTCCAAATTCCTACTGTCTCCAGGCTGGTGGGATTTCAAAACTTGATTCAAAGACCAGCTGCCTGAATTATAGGAAATGTATTAAAGGTGCATGATGTCATGGACTCACATGCGTACATATGTATATGAATAATTGGATGACTGTAAGAATACGGACATAGCCCCTTTGTCTCAGATGGTTCCTTGACACACAGTGCCAAGACACTCACTCCCACACATGGGCTCTGGAGGGGAAATTTCCTTTTCCTCCTGCTGTATGTAGAAATATGAGAGAGGATTTTTTTTTCAAACAGTGGTCTTTGTTATTCACAATCCGTAAATATTTATGGGCTGTAAGAAAATACACCTGCTACTTACTGCTCCATGTGAAACAAAAGCACAAAAAAGAAAATGCTGTAAAACAAAGGAGATGCTGAAACATATTTTATCAATTACTGATAAGTACTACAAGTTAGAATGAAATTTTTCGGAGACAAGATTAAGAACAGGTAGCAGTGAAGTTACACCATGCCACTGAAGAACCTGGCTCTAAAGGCTCTACTTAGTAGAAGTCATAAAGAATGACTACAACATTCTCAAAAATGGATGACAGTTGAGTGGATTGGAAAAGTAAACTCTTCTCAGTACGTTTTCAGAGATGATTATAACAGGATAGCAGGATAATTGTATAATTATAACAGGATAACCTGCCTGAGGAATCCCTTTTATTACAAGGCTGAGGGGATTTTATGATCATGCTCTCGTGAATTGGCATATGACTGTGTGCTGTTTTATATATTAATCTGAGAGACCTCTTGGTTTAGATGGGCTGTGTCTACATTGGATTCAGTGTGCAAACATTTGAATTAAATTTGAATTTTGGTGCCATGTGGCCTCAGTAGTATGCAAAATACTCCAGGCTGCAAAAATACATCCAGAAACTTGGAAAAAAACCCTTTTTTGAATGTTAAACTTGTACGGTCTTAGCTACATGATTCTCAATACCAAAACTAGGTATTTGAAGCATTCAGGAGAAAATGTACTTATTTTTATTGATGAAATACCCACACTAAGAATTCATAATGTTTACTAGAATGAAAATGGTTAGGTAAAAAAAAGCTATAATGTTATAGTAAGATATCATCTTGGTTAGGAGTCTCATAAAAGAAACCTTTTTTCTCCCTAGATGTTAACATGACCCATAGGTCAGAGACAGCAGTTTGCTGTCTCTGAGGTAGACACAGTCATTTCCTACCCAGGGTTTCTGTAGATGGAGCTGCTGGAGTGCCATTTTGTTGCAGTTCTTGCCATTTCTAGTAAATGTGGATAGTCCTGGTTATATTTTGTGAATAACAGGAGACAGTACTGTGTCTTGTATCCTTTCCAATGGGAGCATGAATGATTGCAGTGTTTCAAAATCTATTGTGCAGTAAAGGAACAACACTATGCTGTGATTATCACTTTCCATTGCCAGGAGCACCGTATAAACTGATCTGAAAACTTGCTTGAGTTGTTCTTGTCTCGGCTTCTAAACATTTGCCATGGCATCTAATAGCTTTACAGTAGTGCAGTGCTTCTGAAATGGCGAACCCCAGTCCAGGTCCAGACAGGCAAATTTTGATTGGAATTGCGTCTGTTACAAGCATGTGATGTCTGTAACTTTCCCAAGGGGAATCCTAGATTTCTTACCTGTGACATGGGGAGAAGCTTCCACACAGTGACAGAGCGCTGAGCTTTGATGGCAACTTGAAGTTTTTATTAGCAGGCCTGGTAAAGTTGGAGGTGGCTCGTTGCTTCCCGCTGAGCAGTCTGTGGTAAGGTCTGATCAGACCTTGGTAAAAAATAGTGGCTGCTGGTAAAATTAGCTTCTGGGCCTTGAAAAATATTAATTGAGTAGTCTTCTAATAGTACATTGTAATTCAGCTTAAACAGCTTAAGCAGTATCTATTACATGCTGGTAAAGTGGCTCAATAATGGAGGGCTGATTCATAACCATCATAATCACTTCATTGCGCTTTTAGTTTAGATTTGTTTTTCTTGCTTTTGTGCTCAATAGAGTCTTGATAGCTATAAAATCCTTTGAGTTAAATGTTTGTATTACTAAATTTTGGGGTTGTACCTATGAAATAATGAAATAGTAAAATGCTTAATTAAAGGGCAGTATACTTAAGTGTTATTGCTTTACTTGCATTTGTGGTGTAAAAAGACTTTCTGACTGACATACTGACATTTATATTTAAATCTTTTCTATCATCTTGGAAAATCCTGGAGTTGGATATTTTTGGGGAAGTGTCTTTCATTTTTGAGAATGTTTTGCTTGCTGTACTGCTCTAAAAACAGTGGCTTCCAGTATTGTCTGAGCTGATCAGGAGTCTGAAAACACTGCTGAATTTGTAAAATAGATTATAATAATACTCATTTTGCTCCTTTCCAAAAATTCCTTTGCTCCAAATATGGTGTGACAATGATCAGAAGTGTCGCTAGAGATCCCTTTGGTGTCCCCAGGGGAACTGCTGGTGAAGCTTAAGAAACTGGTGGGCTCAATTATTCTTACTGCTCCTTTGGATGTTACCTTTCCCCATAGTTGAGCTTCTGTAATAGGTCATGGGATGATACTGAGTCTTATTCTGTAGAGCTAACTTTGAATTACTACTGCAGTGTGATTTCCTATGAAAGACATATGATCCATTATAATGTCACCTCTGTAGGGGTCATGCAAAGTGCCTTGTGAGTGATAGACCGTTAAGTCACTACAGCTGTTTCTGGTATTATTGTATATCCGTGCTCAAATAATTTATCTGGAAAATGGTGATTAGATGATATTGAAGTTGGCCTGTTGCTGTAGTCTTTGTTCAGGTTTCATGTCTTCAATTGTTGGCTCAGTAGCAATGTCCAAATGTGCAGACAAAAGACACAATCTTCAGGGGGACTCAACTGATGACCCTTGTTCTCTAGGGAAGGCAGAGCTGTCTGATCAGCAGACCTTAGGTCAAGGCTTTAGATATGCCACTGATTTACTGACTGATATCTCTGTCTCAGCTTATCCATCTGTTCGATGGGAATGAAATCACTTCAGCTTTCCTCCAGATCAAATTGTGTGTGCAACTTTTTATAAAGGACTTTGAATATATGCATTGCTGTGTAAGTAATGTAATGTACTGTGGTATTACACTGGGCCGGAGTGGATTAATTTAATTAATTAATCCTGATTTAAATCATGGCTTAAAAGTAGCCTCTATTTCTATAATTGATTTAAATTTTGCCTTGCGTGTTACTGTCTCGTGATTTTTCTAAAGAAAGATTGATTTTTAGTTGTTAGTAAGCATTGATTTTTCAGTGAAATACATAGCGGATTAAACTGATTATTTCTGTTTAGGAGGAGAGGGTTGTAGGGGTTTTTTGTGTGTGTTTGCTTGGGTTTTTTTTTAAATCTTTGAAGATGTCACTCTTGTGGAATGATTTGCTTGTACTAGTTTAAAAGAAAAAGCTCCAGGCAGGAGCAGCAAAACTGCTCTGGACAGAATAAGAAGTGGCTCAATTATGAAGCTTACTTCCTTTTTCAAAATAAAGGCAAGGATTAAGTTCCACTGGTTAACTGCAGGTGAAAGGAAGCAGAGAATTTTAAGAACAGATACCTGAGTAAGCATGACAGAGAGTTGTGTTTTGGAAGGGAAGAAACACAGATATTTTGTATATTCAGCATTGTGGTGACATGTATGAGGTTTTGAGAGAAGCAGAAAACCAATAAAGAAGTAGTAAGTGAGTTTGTAGGAAACGGAAAGGAGCAGAAAAGGAGAAAGTGTAAAAAAAAGTAATTAAGAGTGGAGAGTAATGGGTAACTTCATGTAACTTTTTTTTTTAATGGGTGACCATAGTGATATGGTCAATGCAGGCAAGGAGAGTAATTATTTTAGCAGCTATATTTTACATGCATTAGAGCATAGGGAAGATGACCTTAAACAGGAATTTGGTGTAACTGATGCAAGTAATGTGAGGTCTTGGGCAAAGATTTTAGTGGAAGGATTGGAAAGGACAGGGTGGATATTGGAGGTATCATAGAAAAGTAGTGATAGGATTTGATGACATCTTGAGCTGTGATCAAGTGATGGAGAAAAGAGTTGAATGGGCCATGAAATTTGAAATCTAGAGAATTGAGAAAGATAGTGGTATTGTCAACAGTAATGGCAAGGAGGTGAGAATTGGAAGAAAAGATAAGAAGTTCAATTTTCAAGAGGCTGACTTTGACATCAAAATTGTGTGTTTGAGAAGCAGGCAAAGAAGTGACATAGCCTGCAACGTAGGGGAAATGAAAGATGCAAGTGAAGATCGGTGATTCATCAGTGTCAAAATGGTGCTGGAAGCTAGAGCAGGTGAACTCTCTGAGAAAGGAGTAGGGAGGAGGACTGGCTGAGATTTTGCACTGGAGATCAATGAAAGCAAAAGGAAGAAGAATGAAGCTCTGGCCTGTCAAATCCTACAGTGGACAACCATGGTAGGAAAAAGGAGCGAATTAAAATGCTGGTTTCTGATTTTTAGGAGAAGGAATCTATATTAATTAGTGGAAGCCCAAATGGGATGTCCTAACATTCCATTCTTGCTGCTTAGAATTGTCCTTCAATTTTGGTATAGTTTTTCTATCCAATGCGTAGGATTCATTCCTCAGGTCAGGTCTAATTTGATTCAGATTATTACCGTTGGGTGAGTAGAAAAAGATGTCAGATGTTGCTATCAACAAGTAGATGAAGAACTTCTAAATTTTCCTTCCATGATTCAACCACTTTATTTTGAAGTATAACTGTAAGCTATTATGAAATCTTGTATTATACACTAGAATAAATAAAAACTCTCATTTATCAATGTTAAGATGATACAAGAATTGAAGACTAAGGTTTTCAAGTGTGAGTAGAGACTTTTTATATTTCAATTTCAGAATATCTTTTAAAATATATTTTAAAAGGGCCTTTGCTTCAGTAAGCGGATACTGAGAAAATCAGGCTTCTTCAGCAGTGTCTATTAGGCACTTTTTGCCATGTGTAACATACCCCGAATCACTATGCTTGAAAAAGTCTTGCGATGCTTTCAAAATCTTAAAAACCTTTCTTTTTCTGATAGCTTATTGTATTGGAGGGAGCAGTGCAGATACCCTGCAACAGCAGACTGAGTTCAGGTGCTGCACTGGGTGTTGCTAATGAAACTTGAGCTTCTTTTGCCTTGCTATGCAAAACACAATGTCAGTGCATATGCTTGCCTGTCCTGGGTGCTAAGTTCTCCTTGAGATCCTTTTCTCCGGCAGCACAGGCAAGAATTCCTGAGTTTTATCATAAATTGTAAACAGTCACCAGCTCTTTACATGCATGAGAATAATTTGATTAGAGGCCTTTGAGAGAATTGTACATGTATTATCTTTTATTTATAGTACATCTTAAAGAGCATTTAGATGATCAGTTCCCCGTAAGTCTCAGATACCTTATGGCAGGACTTCTGAACACATCCAATAAATCCATAATTCCTTCTGAGACATTAAATATTATTTTTAGTTTAAACATTGGGAAAGAAATCATTTTTTAAAGCTTATTAAAATGTTATATGAATATTTTTCAAATATAATTTATATTATCACTGGTGCATAACCCTTCAAATGAATAATTCACGGCAGTCAGTAGTCACTTTTGATAATCTATAGTGGTATATTATGTTGGTTCTGCTGAGAGTTTAACACTTATGGCCTAAGAAATAAAACTGGAGGATCTAATCCATGTGTTTGCCTATTCACAGTGAGAAATATTTTCTTAAATTAAAACCTATTAGTCTGAATTCTGAATCTTAAAATGGAATCTGTTTTAGCTCATTTTAGACTCTTATAAAACAGGATTATGATATATAACATATTGCAAGCAAAGAAGTATGCAGACTATTGATTTTCAGCACAATTTTCCTATCACAGACACTGAAGAATGTTTCTAACAAAAATTTATAGGACATTAAGCAGAGAAATTGTTTCAAAAGGAAGATGCAGGAAATAAGATAGACTCTGTCTGTTAATAATTGGGTGTTACAATTTTTCTGAAAAGCAGCTGAATTTGAAATGGTTTTTCACCACACATTATGATGGCACATCTAATATAAAAGTAAGCAACAATGTAAATGCTATTTTAGTAATATTAGTTGGACCTGATCCACATCATGTTATAAAAGTATGCATTTAACTATAAATAGTGATGTAGTAGAAGTTAAGGTTTACCAGAGAAAACACTGGGATATATGCAAATGATAGAGTTTATATCTGTTTAGCTTCTTCCATTTCTGGTCAATTAAATTTTAACTTCTGTAACTGAGAAATATTAGTGATGTACATTATTGACTTTGTTGGTTGGTTTTTGGCTGGAAGCAAGGGGGGACCCACTGGTATTGTCTCCTGGCAGATACTGTGCAATGCTGCACAAATTGTGCTGAATTTAGGGAATATGCAGATGCTTCTGTGTGGTGGGACAGGGAGATGCTAGAGCACTGGACCAAAAGATAATTTTAGGAAGCACACTTCAGCGGTAAGGGGGTGGCTTAGGGAGAGCTTTTTTTCTGTTTAGATGTTAAAGAAGCTGCCTCATGTGAATTAAATCCCTTGTTCATAAAGCCCTTCCTCTTTACCTCATTTTGTGGGCAGTGAAATCAACCCAAACATGCAAATATTGTTTTGCTTGGAACAGTATCAAGGTAGATGGAGACTGAGTCTCGCAGCAGGGACACGTTCAGAAGACATGGATGCTGATTAAGGTACATAACCTAATAATTAAACCAACTGCTTGTTGACCTTACAAGAAAACCAAACCAAACCAAAAAACCTACAACCCAAACACTTGTTTTCTTGTATCATGCACTCCTGAAGAGACAAGGCTCTGTGGTTTTCATTATGAGGTAGCATGTCTAAACAGTAAATGGCCCTCAAAGCAATTGCGTTAAGCATTTCTAGTTCCAACAGTTAAGACAAGTGGCAAACCAGAGAAAAAGACAAGATTATATAGTTAGTGGAGCTGCACCTGCCAAAATTGGGTGTGAATTTGGTTAATGAACTTGGTCAGACATTTGGGAACCTTTTACGACATGCTCGCAGCATACAAGTGACTTTTAAGCATAATGTGAAAAAAAACATTTCCTTTTAGGCAATAGTGGCTATTAAAACCACTTTTTAAAAAGACATATTATATGAAAAGTGGTTTTGGGTTAACTCTTGGCAAAAAAAGTTGCTGCTTTTTGGCACCTTATTACGGAAACTATAGTACCTGATAGAAGATATAATAGCTACCTAAACCTTTAATTTGAAAAAGGTATGCTGCTTATATTCCAGCATAGAAATTGCATGTCTGTGTAGTTTTAAACAGAGTTGGTGGCCAAGTCATACAAGAACCAGTTAGCTACATCAGAATTGGAATTGCTACACTGTGTAGCTCAGGAAAAGGTCTTTGTATTAATTTATCTCTCCCTTTGTCAGAGATGCTTTGAACAACCTTAAAAACAGCCTGTTACAACAGGCTCCCACTTTTACTGGATGAACAGGGAATAATCTGTGAAAGTTGGTTTGTATAGTATGTAGTGCAGCTATTACATGACCCTGGGTAAAATGCCAGGATTGTACTTAAGGATTAGAGTCTGCTAATATTAATAAATCATTCAAAATGTAGGGCTTTGTTACTGGTTTTTTCATGTCAAGTAAATGCTGTGATTTAATTACAGTAAAGTATTTCATAAAGGAACAAGTTTTATTCTATAAGTTATTACTTTAATAAGCAATGAAAAGGTAATTAAATAACTTGAATCTGTTTTCTGAACCAGAATTGGCATTCAGTGTATACTTGAAAACTACTAGCAGAAGAGATGAAACAGATACTGTTGCAAGTTTTGCATAAAGAACAAAAGCTAAAGTTTTTTTAAACTGCATCAGAAGGATAATTAGAATTACCATTGGGTCTTGTCATTGTCCTGCCTCTGCAACACTACCCCCCAACCCGATATGACTTTGGAGTATAGTCCCTGATTGTATGCTGAAAGAGAAATCCTCATGTTTAAAAAAAAAACCACAAAAAAATCCCCGGTATTATTTGTGAGTCTGGTCTAATGTGCCTAAATCAGAAGTAAATGTATAATTAACCTTTTTTCATGATAAATTAACATTAATTTTCTTAGGATTAGTGGGAAATAGCATAATATAGGGCAGGTTTAGTATTCACAGTAACTGTCACATGGGACCTTTAACACTCTTACAGGATTAGTGCAGCCAGTGATTCATCCTGTTACCATGCACACAGAAATAGTGTGCAGCTTCTGACCATCAAAGAGGCTTTCCTAATTATCAGCTTTTACAAGTGAGCATAGAAAGATTAGAATATAAATATGAGGAAGATGGCTTCAGAGTTCTTGAGGGAACAAGATAAAATGCACTCTTTCCCCAGCGAGTAGTTCGATTTTGAATGAAATTTTGCAGTATTGTTCAAGAACCCATCATTAGGAAGATAATGAATGAAAAGGCCTGTTGTTAGGCCTAAGTGAGTGTGGTGTCTGTATGTCTGTCCCTCTCTTTTTCTTTTACAAGGGCATTTCTTCCTTGTCTTATTAATCTGAGCATTCTTTATGCAAGGAAAAAGATGAATAATTTTTGAAGAGTGGGAAAGAACTTGAAAAGCACTGGTTGAAAGTGTATGGCTTTGATGGTACTGAGAAACAGGCCAGCTCTGTTTAGGTACTGAAATACAGATTCAGTGCTTAATTTTTGGAATCCAAGAGCCCAGAAGCAGAATTCTTTTGCTTAAACGCTTGAAACAAAATAGGAAGTGAAAATACAGATGCTTTAGAAGCATCATTCTCGTAAGTCATATTAGTCGCCAGAAACTCCTCCCTCAGCTGTGCTGCGATTCATGTTTCTCTGAAGCCTGGCACAGAAAACTGGTTCAAAAGTTGACAACGGACACGGTTTGCCTGACCTGATGCTGCTCCCCCAGAGCACGCACACAGACAGCGACTGCCGCTCAGCAGAGGTAACGTGCTGGAACGTTGTGTAATGTGCAACTGGGTTGTAGATCTGAGTTCATAGATGAGAGAGAAATTTTTCAAGCAACTCAGTCCGCTTTCTTTTTTTATCTTTATCCTTTACTGTAGATGCAACAATGTATTGTCCATAATACACCAACCCTGACCTGCTCAGCGGGGGCTCCTTTGTGCCTCCTTTGCTAACTATCAGCCCATGGAGGAGGAAATGCAGAACTGCACCACCTGAGCAATACCTCAGGAAGGCAAAACATGCTTACAGCCAATCCACTCTTAATACCTTGAATATGCCCCGGTGAGCTCTGCTTTGTAACTCAGAAAGAAAAATTAGCGGGGATCGTGGCTCCTCTCTGAATATAAGAGACTAGGTTGGTTGGGCCATTAATCCATGTCAGCCACCAGTCATCTGCATTCTCCTGGACACATTCCCTTTTGCATGCAGGGTTCTTGTCCATGTAGATTTCAAGAATTTAACAGATTAGTCTGGGTTTTGTGCATGTCCTAGAAGTTTAGATGCTACCATGTAGGCTGCCATATGTCCATAAATCTCGGACATCTGGCAGTCCAGCTGGAACTGGTGTGCACATAAGATCTCATATAGCCATGCACAGCAAACACTGGGAGGAGCTGGATTCCCTCCCTCCACGCGGGCTATAGAGCTGACTTGTGCACGGAAATGTCCTGAGCTGTTGGACTGGTTCATTGCACATGGACAGGAGTACCTGCAGTCTGGTTTTTTAATGTTTTTTTCTTTTTCTAAACCGTGCTATTTTGTGCAGGACAGCCTGGGTGAATTTAAATGAATAAGGTAAAAATGTTTGTTCATTTGTAACATATATGTGGGCTCAGGCCTTTGGAGCCCATGCATTTGAATATGTAGGGCTAGATTCTGATTTTACAAACAGACCGTAAATTCAGAGCAGCTTTTGGATCTCAGTCTTCATCTTAGCAGCAGAGATCAGCATGGGAACTGCTCAGTGAGACTTTTTTTTTTTTCGTTTCTTTTGCTATCCTGAATAGTCATATTTACCGGGAAAACCAAGAAAGCTAAACTTGTATGGTGTGTGTTGAAAACAACCCTTTTTGTGCTTAATGTATATTGGAGAAATTGTTCCAAGAACAATTTATCCATAGATTGTCACTGCAGCGCTTTCAAGGGCAGTTTCATCTTGGGCTATCGGCTGTTGTAAGTGCCAGTTGCACAAAGGCATATTTAACTTGTGCACTCAGTTTGCTGTATAGTCAGATTTAGCATTCATGAACAGATACAATTTGCTTATTGTTTGGAACAGTTCTTTTCCTTTTATGTAAATTCTTCATCTTCTCTTAGACTCCAATACCTCTATTACATGTCAAACAAGAATCTGATCATAGGACAAGATGTCTATATGTGAAATAGAAATTGAGTGTAGGTTGGGGCAGCCGGGTTCCTTTGCCTTTTAAATTACAAATTACATGGAAACCAAGAAGTGATCAGCATATATGTTCTGCTAGAGGAAGGCTATAGAACTGCACCTTTCTAGACAGATCCTCTCTGAATTCTGCACAAGGTAAAACCTACATATAAATATGAATCCTGATAATATGAAGCTGTTTTATATGAAACCTAAACGGTTGCATGAGGTAATGAGGTAATATATGTAATTATCTGCAAACCTACATGCACACCTACTCATAAAGTTCAGCACTTTGTATATGGATGTATAGGGTAAGGGTCTTCATTTTCATCTCGTAGTGCCAGGGACGTGGTGGCTTTGTATTGTAATTAAATCTTTGTAATATCAAGAAGAAATTACTGTGCTCCAATCTGAAAATTCATTGTGCAGCTAAATGCTTCTCTTTGCATAGAAACTGTTCATAATTAATAATCTGTTTGATGGATTATTCGTGCCAGACTGGATTGGCATCTGCATTTTGGACATGATGTACCTGATTGTACTAACAAGTTATAACAACATGTATCAACTACTGTAATTATCATATTGCCACTGTTTTCTACAGATGTAAAGATACATAATTCAAGCTGACAAGCCCAAAGATTTTATTGGAATGACCTATGATACCCTAACTTCTCATTAATATACAGCCAAATGCACAATATCAATTAAGTATAAGATACAACCTCAGGGCTTCTTAACATTAGTAGCAGTAAAAATTAATAATGCAACAGAAGTTCTTACTATTTTATTTTCCTACCATGTTGAAGTGAAGAACTTTGCAGTATAAAAGCCTTCTTAAAAATGTGTGTTTTTAAATAGTCAGTTCTTTTTTGTCTTTTCGATTTTTACATTAGTATGGAGTAGGAGTAAATAGCATTTAAAATGAAGCCATTGTTTATTCACAAATCAAATAAGCTACCGACAGCTGCCCTAGTGGCTTCCTCATTCACTTAAATTAATGCCTAAGGCCTTGGGGTGAATAGTCTTCTGGGGAGAATGTGGGCATTTATTTTCGATTTCCATTCAATGTTGGGTCTTTTAATGCCAAATCCTATTTAATGTGCACATGTTATGTTGAACTGTGTGCAAATTTATTCTATGGACCACTTGACAGAATTCATACTATTAAAGTCACATACAATTTGTACTCAAAAAATAAGGTCTTTACTTCTTTTTTGAACAAGCGGCGTACAATTCTGTCTTTATTTTAGTTTAAGATCTACATAGTGCTGAGAATAAGTCCTACACAATAGTAGGTACTTTTTAACTAAGCTTGAGGTTTGATGTTTTGGATTTGTTCCAAGCCCTGTCCATTTAATCAGGATTTTCCTGTGCCCTCAAGTGTTGAGACAGTGCTGTGATGCATGCAGTTCAAAAACTTGAGGGGGAGGGTAGTTTTGCTAGGTTCTAGTATCCTTCTTTCCCCCACCCCCCCCCCCAGTTGGAAACTGCTTAAATGTATTTGGACACTTACATTATGTCAGATTTGCAAAATTAATTAGGCCCTATGTCCACGCGAGGACTTACATCCTGTGAGAAAAAGGAGATGAGAGAATGTAAGAGTGATAACGATTCTGTAACCTGGTGGTCAGCCTTCTCCTGGGGAAGTGGAGTACAGTTCCAGTTCTGCTCCAAGGATTGCTTATGCATTTAACAGAAATAATTGAATCGGATGACTGTCACTATCTCATTTTCTGTCCTGGCCATGTGTTAAAATGACTGCATTTTTTGCAGCACCCAGTTTGTTAAGCGAGTTCAAATAAATTCCAGTAGGCTTTAAGCTTCTTAGGTCTGGGAGAGAGAAGACCGTTTCCTGTGTGGACCTTGAGGGACTTTGTTATCAGCTAAATGGAAAGCTGCTCTGCCCATTAACAGTGAATTTATGCACAAGTGCAGAGACTGAACTCAGAATATGGTTTAGTGACATGAGTGGCATTATGGCCATGACCAAAAGTCCAAGGTCTAACCTCAAACACGTGGAAACTTCAGGGCTATAAATAAAGTGGACTTCATGTGTGTCTCTTTTCTAGCATCTGAGCAGGGGCCTGGAACCTCATAATTTTGGATTAAGTGCTTAGTTTCCAGCTAAGAGCAGGCACAGATATGTTTGAAACATTACTGGAAAGCTGGTTCTAGATGGCTACTAGCAGAGAACTGCTTTTAAAGTTGAGAAAGAAACCAAGGGCCAAAAGTTTGAACTTCTGACAACCCTTCAGAGGGAATGTAATTTTCCTTCTTTGCACTTGCAAGTTTCACTAGCTTTTGTTTCAGAGTGCAGTCTAAAGCCTAGATTAGACACAAACTTTTAACTGGTAAATCTTGCATAGATTACACCTTTTTTGTTGCTCTTTTGCTTCTTTCTCCTTTCTTCTGTCTGTGCAGATTCTCAGATTTGCATAACCATACCTGAAGTGGAAGGTGAAGTGTCCTTCTTACCTTATTTCTCTACCTTCCCATTTCTACCTTTTCTCCTGTCCTTCTGGCATAGGTAGAGGTTATATCCCCTCTACTGTTTAATGTTCATTCTTGCTTTATTTTCTGGATTTAGGAAGGAGTGGTCTCAGCCACTGTAGTACCCCTCTGACTCCAAATCTGCTGTGTCTTCTTCCTTAAAAAAGTGAAGTTGGTGCTAACGCGTGCTTCAGTTCCCAGATTTCCCATTTTACAGCAGCATGGAAATGACATGACTTTTGAAAGCTTTGCAGAAGCCCTGCAAAGTTCTTAATGGCATCCATGTTATGACAGGAATGTTGTCAATTTTAGGGATTTTTGCCACGTTAGAAAAGTTGTAAGCAGCAGCTGAGAGGTGGAGGTTGTGTTGTTTCCTCAGTTATTTTTGTTTGGGGTTTTGATTTGTGTCAAACACCTCCACCCCAGCAGCTTCAACAGGACAATTCTGAATTTACTTTACATTAACTTCACTTTTGGAAGGTTCTTTGAAACCATAAGGGCTGGGAACAGTGGCCAAATTTGTCAAGCCTGCATACGTGAAGGTATGCATTTCAGTTCCTCTCGAGGTACTCAGATCAAAGTGATTTTCAGAGCTGCCACATTTCCCCAGCTACCAGTAACTCAGGATGAGCTCAGTTTGTTGAATATCTATAGAAAAAAACATTGCTTTTACTGAGAAGTATGACATGAGGTAACTCGGTATACCCTTTTGCTCTTAATGTACTTTTTATTTTCGTAAAAGCTTATATTCTGAAAGAATTAATGGTTGCAATTCCTCTCTTGCCAAAGAGAGCTTCCAGCTCAGCCTGTAGTAGCAGATTTGTCTGTACTTGCTGGAATATCAGTTATCCTTGTTTGCTTTTTTAATGCTGTAACTGTGTTCAGAGAAATGGTAAAAAGTGGGCAATATAGAGTAAAATTCTGTACCTGTAAGAAAGGGGAGGAAAAAATGGTATGCTTGAAAAACTTTTAAAATCTATGTTTCATAAATCATATTTGCATACTCAGCATGTTACATGTAAAAAATCAGCTTGTAATCTTTTTAGATATTTTTTTTAAGCAGTGCTTTGGCATATTATATGAATACTTTTCTAAATGACTTGTATTGAGTGATCTGTTACCTGTTGATTGTCTTCTGTGTTAGTTTGGCCTATGTTTACACATGCCATTTACTGTTTTCATCACCCCTCCTCTGTTACTCCATCCTCCAAAACTTCGTTCTTCAAATTTCTCTCCTTTGTAGCATTTACCCATTTAAGGCCGCCCTTTTCTATTCTTGAACGTTACTCTGTCAGGAATACAGAATTCTGGAGCATAGGGGGCAGAAAGACCCTGTTAGTCTAACAGAATCAATTATATAGTAATGTTGTGCCCCTTGCTTAGGGTGGTGTCTACCACTGGAGTCATGTCTTTGGTGTTTCGTAGTTGAGCTGTGACCTGCTGTCTGCATTTGCCTGTGCAGTGGCCCTTGTGTCGAATTGTTCTGAAGGGAACCACAGTCCTCTGGTAGTTAAAGCTGATCTTTCTCCTCTGGAGGACAGAGTTGTTTCCTTCAAGTGTGCCAGCTAGAAATATTTCCCATCATAGATTAAAGAGTATACGTATTAAATAGCCTTTTATGGAACAGCGAGAAAATAGAAAATACAAGTCAATGATACATCATTGTTTTTACCCATAAAAACTATGGAATTATTCTTCTTGACTTTGATGAGAATTGGCTTAAACTCCAGGGCCTCAGTCAAACAAAGTACCTGCATGCCGAGTTACTGTTTCAGCCCCTATGTTTTCATCCTCTTGGGAGCCTAAATACTTTGGATCTGGACATAAGAAAAGAAAATTAGTTATAGCTATAATGATCAAATAAGAAGAATCTTTCTTTGCATTGAAAAGGTGTTTTCAGGATATGAAGTGACCAGTTTCCGTTGGAGCTGGTTTCGCTGTCAGATCTGTAGTACGTCTGGACAGTACAGTCCTTTTGTGGCACCCACTCCAGTCCTGAGTATGCCTAATTAAGGTTGGACCAGATGATCTTCTGAGGTCACTTCCAACTTGGGCTGTTCTATTATCCCACATAAATTGCAAAAGGAATTTACCCAAACTTACCTGTTCCTTGGAAGTACATTACTTGTTCTCTGGGCTAGAGAGAGGAAAACTTTAGCTCTGTTTGGCCCTTGGCCTTCTTCTCCCTAACAAGGTGGCCTCCGTGCACCATGTGGGGGATGCACTACATCTCACATGCTTCTTTGCTTGGGGGCTTCTCATGATACAGCTCTTTATCAGTTTATTATAGTATGCTGAAATTTGAAGTCTCAGAATGGAGTGGACTACAAAAGGAATAAGAAATTTACATTAGCTCTTATCCCAACCACCCTCTCATTTGCATGCACAAATGATAAATTCCATCTTTTCTATTGCCTGGGATATTGATTTTCTTTTTAAATTCCTCTTTCAGGGTACATACCTATTTTCCCTTCATTGCTCTTTTATGCACCTGTTTAAACACAACACCAAGAACCCCTAGGCTTGATACACAGAAAACAAATCCTTTGTGAATTTTTAATTAACCTGTCTATATGATTTGAACCGAATAAACAAAAATTTCTTGCATATATTTTCATTAACTGGCCTTTTGTGTTCTCACAGATCTAAGCAAAACCTTTCTGGGAGAAGACTCAATTAGCATTTCGATCTCTGTTTCACTTGAACAGTTCAGGCATGTTTTTAAGAATGTAGCCTTTTGTCTGCAGATAAACACAGAATTAAAATCCAACCTAATATATCAACTAAATTAAAATTGGACAGATTACCCATAACCATCAGACGTTACCTGTGGAGCATGTTTTGTCTTTGCAGCCTAGTGACTGAAACTCAAAAGTGTCTGTGTGTGGCACTTCATTCTAGAAGTACCACATAACCACATGGGTTTGTGCATCCTTGGAAGCATGGGAGAAAATCCCGACTAGGATACCACACCAAAGGAAGATGGCGGTGTATGTTAAACTTCCCTTATATAGGAATAGTCCATTCCAATCTGTATACCTTTTTCTGTTCCCCCCCCCCTTTCTGAGGACATTGACAGAAAAGAAAGAAGTCTATAAGAAGATGAAAGCCCATAGGCGTTTTTCTTGGAAACACCCTTTTTGTCAGGTAAAAATTGGCTTGTACAGATCCGTGCAGTAATAGATGGAAATGAAAGTATGAATTTCTATAAACACAAACTCTGTGTGCTGCTGTTTTAAACAGTGCTCTCCAAGATACAGTTATATTCTTCCAATAGAGTGTAACACCTAATTTACTCAAGCATAAATGTTGTTTTATAATGGCAGTGTCATTCATTCCGGTGTTCCTGTGTACAGATGTAAACAGATTAATTCATTTTCATTTTTAATTTGTCTTATGTTTTCTCTGCCATCACATATTTTAAAAGCAATAATTAAGCAAAGATGTTGCACTGTATTATTCTAACAGGCTGAGGAAAATAGCCTTAATTCCCCAGTTCCATATTCAAACAAAATAGTGATAAATCTGGTGGCAATAGAATGAACACCAGTTGTTTTTCCTACAAAAATGAATCCAGCAGCATTCCTTGACTGCAGTTAGCCTTTGGGTCTGCAAATAAACATCCCACATCTACTTCAGATGTAGGCAAAATGCAGTTGACTAATTCTGCAGGCAGTTTATAAACATATTTTGATAGGTGTGTCCTTCTAAATCTTATATCAAATCAAATGCGTGTCACACAGCATGACCTAACATAGCTCAAAGCAAACTAGCACATGCAGAATTCACATATGCATTTGCAGGAGAAATACAGTGTCTTTGTACCTTGTCTGCCGCTCTCTATCTTTTCATCTTTACCATAATGCTAAAGATGTTTACACTGGCAGTCCAAAACACTTCACCAATGTTGTTAGTAATCAAAGAGCTTTTGACCTTTCCAAAAAACTACTGAGGTTCACTTGTTTGTTTGTTTGAGGGGCTTTTAAATTCAACGTGAAGCGCACGTATGCACAGATGAATAGAGGTTGAATCTTGAGGCCCTTTACTAATTCAGAGTTCCTGCTAACCTTGAATGCCTTTAGAAGATGTTATTTGGAGTAAAGATTTTCTTGAGGAAACTGAGAACTGCATTTTGCTAGACCTCTCAAAACAAAGACTTTCTTTTATATGTGAAGTGTTTTTCAAATGCCACATCACAAATTCCTACTGTTGTCCTTTGCTGCTCTTTCAGCCACTCACTTGGCTGGAGTGTAGTTACCACGATGAGAATCTATAAAAGCAGTACTTTGACGTGGCTTTTTTTGTCCCAGGAGAGGCTATTGTACTAATAGCTCTAGAACTGTATCTGAGACTTTCAAACTCTTTGGCTGATGTTAAGCTGCTTTGCTTTTGTGAGTGTCCCTTTTTGGCAGGGACAACATACATGTGAGCATCCCTGTGGGGTTACTGGTTCTTGTGGCTATCAGTATCCAACATGCAGCTGTAAAACCTGCAGCCACTCTGCGATGTAGAGAGCGTTGCACAGTGATTTCAGAACACTTCAGTTTATAACCTTTCTTTGAAAACCAACTCCCTTAATGATATTTAAACATGGATTCCAGATGTGACAGTTAAATATACCCACCCCTTGGGAAATTAGCAGTGGGTTTTTTTCTTTATTCATTACCGAGTGTCCTCTGCCATTTTTCACGCTCTCCCTCCCATTGTCTCTCAATCTCTCTGTGTACTCCACATTACAGCGGAGACTGCTGTGTTTTGGTACTTACATTCTCATGAGGTAATGGAAGAACAGCATTATCAGCTTACTGTAGCAGCTGAAAAATGTAAAGTCTCACTGCACTTAATCATAGTTACAAAATGTTACTATATAGCAGCATGTTGAGTTTCACGTTCCACTGTATACCTAGTGTGTGTATATGTGAGAGTCTCTGTATGTTGATGCATTTATGCACAATAAGAACACGACCTGTTAAATGTCCTTTTGATAAAAATGTGCAATTTTTGACCAGCAAAGTTTCTTCTTTTTCTTTTAATTCCAAGTCAAGGGTGGCTTAACTGAACAGTCTTAAAAATAAGTGGCAGCTGTGTAACCATGAGTTTTGATCATGGGTGAAAATACCGTATGTCATATCTCAGCTACAGAGTGGTTTGCCTTAGTTTTCAGAGTAGGTTTATTTGAAAGACTATGCTAGAAAGTAACATATCATGCCAAGCTGGAATATTGAATAGCATGCTAAGGGAGTTTTTAAAATAATATCTAATAATTACAATAGTTGAATATTAGTGACAAATAGGAATCTGATTAACTTCTTATGAATTGTTGTAGGATCCAAAGGCACTGAAATAGTTTTCCCAGATGCTAATGAACTTTGAGTTTCTTTGTACTATTGAGAGCATATTTCATTTATCAGGCACTCAGTTCTCTACGTCTCTAGTTGATTTGGGCACTGACTGTTCCCTAGGTGCTGGAGCTGATATATAAAGACCTACAGAGCAGACCTGTTGCCATCAGACCTTTTGGCAAGGAATTGCCATCTACAGATGCTGCATTTTGGCTTCACAAACATCTGCCTATAGATATCCTTCTCTCAACTCCCTCCCTCCTTGAGTTCTCTCACTACAATGCACACGTGGAAGGAGGTCATCTTTTTGGAGGTCTAATCTATTCAAACAGATTTCATCTGTTTTTTCAGAAGCTGTCTTGGATTGCATGCCATTGAGATTACTTCTATGCAATGCAGCGCAAAGCTGAATCTCATCGATCTCTGTTTAGTGTCCTTTCATCTTTTTTAATCTATACTTCAGGGAACCACATTTTAATAATGAAAAACATCACTTTGTTTATCAAATTAATGTAGACAGTGACCTGGCCCTCTATTAACATTTGTAATATACTTAGGGCTCAATTTAGACAAATTTATGTTACCTGCTTAGTAAATTAAGATCCTGTAACAGAAGACTTAATCATTCATAGTTGTTATTGACATATGCCTTTCTGCTTTCAGAGAGAACATGTTAAAATAATAGCTAATTAAAAACAGTATGTATAAGAATATCATAAATCTATTTATGGCTAAATGCCTAGTGGTCCATACTGCTTTCAAATTTCTAAATATATGGTGGCTTAAAGACAGTATATATGTATTTTCTAAACTGTACATTGGTCATTGATTTTTAACCCATTTAGAATTATACAGCAAAGTAGACTTAAAGTAGTCTTTGTCATGCTTTATAATGTTGTGTATTGGTTTACGGTTTATGGATCATTGTTTTACCACTGGCAAGTGAAGTGTTCAGCCTTTTCAAGTTTGTTTCCTGAAAAACTCTTATGGCCATTTTAAGAAGAAAAAACTTTACTGGGGTAAGAGCTCATTTCAGCTGTCCACATTTGAACAAAATTAACCTTGGCTTCCTCTGTAAATGTTACTGGGAAGTCTGTCAGACCGGGAACGTGGCTTTGACCGATGAATCAATAACTGGATGAAAATATAAGTTTCAAATTTACTTCGGATATCATTCAAGACACGTTGGGACTTTTTTCTCTAAAATACATGAAAAAGATTTCTTAACAATGTGTAAAGTTACCTTAAAAGCTTTATTAGAATTTGGATTTTGGGACCCACAAAAGAATCAGCCTTTCAGTAGTGCTTGGAACAATGCCTAGGTCCATTTATTTGCAATATCAACTAAGACCTTAGGATATATCAAAATTTTGTATGGAAAGATGGTGTCATGATGAAGAAATTACTGCAGGACGTAAGATTTCTGCTCAAGGTATGTCTTAAATCCCTTGTGAATACACAGATTTCACATGTAGTCTGACCAAGTCATAAATACTTTTTCTATGCCTAGATTCCATAGCTATAAATTGGAACTATAATGTTGCCCCTCTGAGATACTAGGAGGATAAATGACAAATTCATTAATATTTTGTGGTAGTAGGAAGAAATATGTAACGATCAAAAAACCAGAATTACTCAAACATCAAATATAAAAATCTATGCTTAGATCTGTTGATTTGAACGATGATTTGCCTGCTTCAAATCAAATACTAAACAGATTTTGCAAAAATCCATAATGAAATCTCATCTTCAGCTTGCTGGATTTCATCAGTCTTTTTTTTTTTTCAGTAGCTTGAGTCAAGAGATGATTTAATTTTACTTTAAAACAACTGTGGGTAGTGAGGCAAAATAATCCCACAGGAAGATTCCAAAACTCCATGCCCTCATGCTGAAACCTGACTGCATTTGGGAGATGCTCTGTGGGTGGGCAGAAAGGTTGTATAGTGTGCAAAGCAGCCACTCTCTGCAGCAGCCTTCCAAGATCAGGATAGCACTCAAGCATTTGGTGTTCCAACATGATGTGATCTGAATTGGTTTTAACTGACACATTTCTTTTGCACTGTGACTTCAGGTCACTGGAACTGGCCATGGATTTATAGAAGTCTTGCTTTATGCCCTCCTGGTTTTGCTAAAGACAAAGTAGTAGGCCTCCTCTCTGCCCCCGAAAGAAAACATTTGCAGAGGTGTATATGAATAAATGTCCTCTTTCTCCATCCATCACTCTCTTCTGGGGCATCTTCTGCGCCTGTGGTGGCTCCATGCTTCTCCTCTGTTAATGCTCTCTGCCATCCTCAGTAGTGGGGAAAATCTCATTCCTAGCATCCAGTTAATTTTTTAAAAGTCTGGGAGGAGAAACATGAAATTATTCATTTTTGGCAGGCTAGTGGTTTCTTTGTTTTTGTAAGCTTTGTGCATCCTTTAGATCTCATCTTTTACCAGATGACATTCAAGCTCTTCATCTCTACCTTTAAACCTCAATCGCTCTCACTCTCCCCTACATACATATTCTGCCTAAACTGCCTCTCCCCATGTTATCACATCCTTCCATTTTGCTTTTCATCTTGTTCTTTTATATTGTACTTTCCCTAAGCTGCCTCCTCTGCCTCCAAAGTCTTCACTTTCATCCTCTAAACTCTTGTGCTTTGTCTTGCTTGTCATTTTTTGTTTGTATCTCTAAGGCACAAATTTACCCAACTGTATGTTTACTGAAAAATCTATATAAAAAAAGGGACTTGTGTGTATAATTATATTAATAAAAAGGAGGGTTTGTTCATAGTAGATTCACGAGTTTTGTTTTTCTTTTCTAATCGATCCAGATGTTGTATAATCAGACAAAGCATTACAACTCAACGCTTGTCGGTTTCTGAGTTAAAACTGGTTGGAGGCAAGAAGAATGGTGTGAGATTTTAAAGAAAAACCTAAGATATCAAAAGAAAAATATTTGATAAATTTTTAGCAAAATGGAGAAAATCATTCAAATCTATAACATAATTTTAACTTACCCTAATGACCTGTAATTTCCTTCTTCTGAAATGTGGCCCCATTACATTAATCAAATTGACATTGTCATGATATATTACACTCATTAAAATGGTGATTCTTTCATTTTAGTTAGTTTACAATTCAGTATCCATGCTATATATCTAGTGACAGTGCTGTAGAGAAAATTAGAATTTTGTGGGTTTTTTTGTTTTCCCCTTTGGCTGAGCCAAAACAGCTTTTTTTAAGATTTGGCATTAAAATCATACTGTATTGTTTCAACAGCTAAATGGAACAATTTTTGAATAAGACATATATAACAGTGCATACTACAAAATATTTAAAATATATCATATAGTACTAGATCAAGCACCAATTTGTTTTATTGTCTGTTGCTTGCTTTCAGCTATTGTGCTGGAAACTGATTTGAATAAATGTTTCTTACTTTCTTTCTATGGGCCAGATTCATAAACCAAAGTTGATCTTTATAGCCATTTGTTTTTACCAACTCAATAAAGCTTGATAGATCTGTCCCAGTGAGTAATTCAAGTATCTATCCAGGATGATTACTGTGCCATGTGATACCCATGCCATCTTACATTCAGGCAGCCAAGCTTTAAAATTTTCACAGGGCACTAGCTGAATTGTTGTTGAATTGAGAAATTTAACTCATTTAGCGCTTTCAAAGAGGTAGATTTACCCATTTGTTATTGTATTTCTGTGACTGAAAACATGACTTAATAAATATATTATTGAAAATTAGCAATGATTAGGGCAAGTTTTTAGAAGTTTTTCTGGTGATGTTTTTGTCCAAGTTTATTTTCCACTAAAAAGAAAAAAACCCATAATGTTCAGATATAAAGTAATTGCACTGTTCAACCTCTTACAATTTATGCATGTGTTAGGAATTTAAGAATAGAAAGACTTCTGCAGTGAATCGGAACAGACGTCCATCTATCCCTATCTGACAGCAGCCAATAACAGCTGCTTTCCAGGACACTTTTGTACCTTTTTCCATTAAACTCTACTGTAGCGCAATAGGTGTGTATGTGGCATGGTATCAATTAATTTGCTGTTAGTACAGGTGGAGGTAAGACAGGAAATGGTAATTAAAAACTAAATCTTGAATTCTGCTTATAAATTCCTCCTTCATGGAGGTGCTAGAACAGACTTCTTCCCTAATTTAATATACAGATTTCTATTACGCATGATTTATGCAGAGAAAGAATAAATGTCATTCTCATTTTTTCTGTGTGATGCTTAAAGAGCTGTAGATTAGATTTCTTGTTCTGTGTTGGTCTCTTCTGAAGATGGGAGAAGGCTATGAAATGAGAAAGAATCTGACATCTTTCAGTGAAGCAACAAAGTTACTCTGGATTTTTGAGTCTAATTGCAAGCAGAGAATATAGTTCATTGTATACTCCCAATTGCACTGAGTATTTTACCCTCAAAATTCAGAGGAAACTCCTAGACTGAAAGTTTACAATAAGCGTACCCCATTGCTGCACGCTGACACTGAAATGTTGAAAGTGATTCCTTCAAAAGGTATTATCTTCTGTCACTCTTTGTAAGAATGATGGAGATGATCCACATATGAATCATGTTTATTACATAACGTTCAAGAGCCATTTGGGAATGAGGTACCATTCTGCCAGGCTGTACGCAAACATGGACTACAAGATAAACCCTATCCTGATGAACTTGCAAAGTAAATCACTAGGATAGACAGAGGGACAAAGCATGCAAGCAGTGAAGAGTGTGATAACTGCAAACACTATTTTAGTTCTATGATTGATTGATTATTTTTATTAAACCTGCATGTTAGTGAAGACTTGTTTTTCTCTCTTAAATGTCCACTATAAATATGTTTAATCAAGGAAGGGGAAGTAGAATGAAAAGTCAAGTGTGCCTGACATTGATAGAAATTCTGTTTGGAGAAGTTGTTCAGGAACAGTTCATCCATGTAAAAATATGATCCTCGTAAGACTGCCAAGGTCATTGAGGCCTGTGGTGATCTGATGAGTAAATGCTGGTCACGCCTGGAGGCAGCTTTAGCTTCTGAACTCAATTCTTCAAAAAATGTAAAACAGTTTTACAGAAAAGAATGTTTGTCATTAGCCTGTCAAGGCCATTTCCTCCTTGTTTTCTTGGTGCCCTTTTCAACAACTGTATAGCCCTTTATGTACCTGTCAGCTGTCCTAGATATATACAAATGGCAGAAGTGCTGGTACTGGTTTGCATTCTGTCATTTTGGGAGGTAGCTCAGCCACCTCATGGGACGTGGAGCTGTGCATACGTAGCCCTTTTTAATGGCAGGTCATCAGCAGTCTTTTGTACCAGTCCATTGTGGTTGGTATGCCCATACTAATGGCTACTCCCAGTAGATTACAGCAGTGTGGCCACCTTAGTGAGATATGCCATCCTGATGTCTGAATGAAAATATACGGTAGTTCAAGATATTCATATATTCATGTAGAAACAGGCTCAAGTCTTTAATGAGAACACTACTAGGTTATTAGAAAGATTAATCCTTTCATTGCTGGTCGTCCATCATCCCTTCTGATTTGCCATCAACCATTCACATGTGCAAATCCTCAAAATATTTGGTGCAACTTGAATGCATCTGCTTCTCTCCTAGACATACTAGGCACAGGCAAACAGTTCATGAAGAACATTTTGTTCACCACAACTTCTGGAAAACCTTACTACACTTACTTTAGTGCAAACGTGTCTTCATTCTGTAGTATACCTTGATGTTTGAATTTGCACATGATTTAACATCCCTTCAGCATTCATATTTTCTTTGATCCCCTTGCTTATTAAAAAATGCAAATCTAAATTGTATCTTATTAATGTGCTTCTTTGTGCTAAAGCTGTGGGGGGTTAAAATCCCAGCTTTGGTAACGTATTTGGATTCTTAATGTGCAAAGTGCAGAGAGAGTTAGACTTTCTGCAGGCCATATTTTCTAATCAACTGTTATGAAAAAGATTTTTATTGTGCTTCTATTTCTTGCTCTCATGGAATTTACAGAAATAAAAAGAGTAATGACTTCATTGTTATACAAAAAATATTTTCAACCATGGATGGAGATCCTTATTAATTTGCTGCGATTTCTCAAAAATGACAATGAGGAATCTTTGGTGAAAATTCAGAAAAATATGTATTTTAAATACATGAAAGCCTTTTAGCTGGTTGATTGAAGTAAATAGTAGGTTTTTGTCATGGACCTAGGGCCTGGATTTTGTAGTAGTAAACAGTGGTCACTCATTTTTCCAGTTAAATATAGTAGCTTTTAGGTACTGAGTACATCCTTTCACTATAAAAAAAAAGCAAATGCTGTAAAATTACTGATGCATTTAAGGCCATTAAACTGCTCCTTATATTTCCTTTTTGCACAACTTGACCTATCCCTTTGCCCTGGTAAAAGCTTTCTCTGCATGTTTAATGGCTTTTTTCTTAGTGTTACTGCTTGTTTTCTGAATTGCTTCTTATGCATCTGCTTAACTAGTTGGGAATTTGGGTGGGTCATTGTGACTTAGGATTCTGCATTGCATAAAAATATTGTAGCAAAATGTAAAGCACCTGTGAGATTGGTTAGAAGAAAGTAAGAAAATGTTAAACGTCATTTGATGTACTGCCATGTTACTTCTTCACAACTTACTTTGCAGCAAGCTTTACATACAAATTGAGCTGTTCCAGAAGCAGTCCAATCATTAATGAGTTTACAGAAATATTTGGATGAAGACAAAAGAGAAAAGTTGACTATTTAATTTTTTACAGAAAGGCAAAAATGACCTTAGAATTATTCTTAGGAAACAAATAAAATAGGGAAATTTTATGCAAGTTGTACATTTGTTGAAGCAGCTATTCCTTGTGTTGTTTCTGCAGTAGCTGCAATTTTAGGACATGCAGATCCACAATAAATTGTTGATTATAATAAACTGTGCTTCCTTTACTTTCCCTTTCCTGCTTTTGCTGCTTCAGAAGCCTGAAGAGTCCAGCTGTGGAATTGAGATGGCATGGTCTACCATAATATGGAGTGGATACCCTGTAACTGAGTTGATTCTAAGCTATTGCAAACTCAGAGGAGAAGGCTCTCTTATAAGAGCCATTCTAACATAGTAGTACCTCTATCCCAACACTTTAATTTGCCTTGAAAAGAATTACTGATTAGGGAAGGACAAAGTGTTTCATCCAGGAACTAGATCTCCTTTGTTTATAGCAGGGCTTTCCATAGTTTTGCACTTGGGGGATCATTTAATGGCTATGGCCCTCATCTAAAGGCCATAGATTACATTTGATCTGACGCGGTATTCCCTGATCCCATCTCTTTTCAGCTCCCTACCATGCAGGGGCTGAATGCTGAGCAGACTGACACTTCTTCCAGGAGCCCTTCAGAAATGGAAACTGATGCTCCTGGCACTGTCCTTTCACTAGCTTCGTGAGATGTTGTAGATGAAGAGGAAATGCTAAGAGAGGGGGTTTGGAGGTCCCCAGGCTCTGACTGACAGCTCCGCAGGGATAGGGCTTTGGGGCACTGATTAGCTTCTCTAGTCCAGTTGTTTTCACTACTTTCCTGAAGAGATAGAAGAGGCCCTATTATCCCTTAGGCTCAACAAATCATCTAGTTTTGTTGAGGACAGATGCTGCGAAAAAGTCTGACTGTAAAGTACACGTTGTAGAAGTCCTTGACTTGCTGGATCCACAGCCATGTAGCACTGGGGCTCATGACTTGGGTACCATCTTTGCTGTGGGCAGTGAGTGACCTTATTTGTGCTGTCTTGCTTCCCGTTGTTGAGACTCCGTCTGGATCTGGGTGTTTCTTCAGCTGTATCACATTCTTTATAGCAGTAGCCTTTAGCCGCTGTTGTCCTAGCTCAAATAGTTTGCCCATATGTTGACCAGAAGAGAGATTAAGAAAGATTGCAGCTTCTGGCTCAGGAAAATAGGAAGGAAGGTAAGCAGTTTCATGCATCTGAGATTCAAGAGGTCCTTATTTTATTCATCCTGGTGGTCGGATACAAGTTTAAGAGGGCGATGGGGCAACTGGTGGTGGATAGGTTGTCCTGATCTGGTGGCCTTGTGGTCTCTTTTGAATAAGGACACTTTGCTCATAGCTTGGGGCTTTGAAGCTCTAGAGATGTGAGTGCACATTGGAGGATCCTGGTTTTGCCATAGGTGGCTTTAGTTAATTTGGATAGAAAGGCTATCCATTTATGTGTTCAATCATAAATGAAACAACAGTAATAAAGTTTTGGCCAACTTTGCTCTGTTTCAGAGGCTGATTTGTCAGAATACTTCTACTTCTCTGGGCCACTGTGGTGAGACGAAGTCACCAGAAAACTGGTTTAACTTCTCAGTTGGGGTGAAAGTTTGTTTTCCTTCTCCAGAGTAGCAAAAAACCAACCAAAGATTGTCGATACCTTAGGCCTCACTTCCTGTGTCTGTTTACTCCTTGATGATCTGTATGTATTGGAGGTGAAAAGACAGATTTTTTGACTTTGAGAACTACTATTGTCTACTGGTAAAAGATCATCTAAAAAGTATGCAATGTTCAAGCAGTTTAGGAAGGCAGTTTAAAGATGTTTAGCCCATAACATACAGTATGCTATCACAGGACATGGCACCAAAAAAAAAAAGTTAAAGGTTTCTATTTACTTTTTAGTTTCAAGTTAAATTGTGTCTTGAATAGAAACAAAGAAAAACACACACGAAATGTTAGGGTTTTTTTCCTTCTGATGGCATGAAAATACTCCAAAAGCCTGATGAAATTCTTTTTTGAGTACTTAAAACAAGCTGAAGCTGTCACTGTACTATTAGCAATTATCTTTGAGAACTCATGGAAGAAAGAGGGCATCCCAGGGGGCTGAGGAAAGACTAATATAGTACCTACCTTATTAAAAAAAATTAAAAAATATATATATACACCATCAATAAAATAAACCTAGGAAAAAGGCCCAGGGAATTATGATCCAGTTCCCAAACTCAGTGCTTGGAAGGATGATAGAATAGGGTATTAAAAAAATTGATTTAAAAGCATCCAGGGGATGTAAGGTGATAAGAAGGGTCAGTGTCGAGTCATTAAGAACAAATGTCAAAGCAGTCTAATATCCTTTGTGACAGGGTAATTGTTAATTGGTCTGAATTGTAGTATGTGATGTTTAGGTTAGGTATTAGGCAAAAGAAATGTAACTTTTAGAATAACTAGGCACCGTACGTAATACCCTGGAGGCTGTAGCATCCCCTCCACTGGGACATGCAGACAGATATTTTGCAAAGGATGGGCTCAGTTTGGCTTGCCACAGGAGGATGAACTAGATAGCCATTACAGTTCCTTCCAGCGTTGAATTTCTGTGATCTTGTTAAGATTTCACAGCACAATCCAGGTTTTGAACTGCTTGGTAAAATACTTGGCAATGGGGCTTTCCTGAATTTATTCATTAGTGTTTGCAGTAGGAAGGCAAAACACACTTTTTTCTGCCATTTCCTATGGAAATTAACTGAGTTTTTTTCTCACACATTTACATACAGCGTGTGAATGTACGCTGTAGTCTCAGGTAGGTAACTTTCACCTGCAAGCAGTTTTTCAGGTTCAGTTATATATTTGTGTGATGGCTTACCACATGCAGGCCAGAGTATTATTTTCAAATATCTCTTTAAATCAGGAAACCTCTGTGTCCTTATGGAGCCTGTTGGGTGACAGTGAGATGAGTGTGACTGTAAGAGCTCTGGCTATATGGGTCAGATTACAAGATCATTTACTAGTTTAATCCATTTTTAACTGGATTAAAAAAAAAAAAAAAGAAATAAAACCCACCTCTGTTTGTACTATACATTTCATTTTGTCCAGGATTTAAGCAGAAGGCCCCAAAGTACAAAACTACTGTGTCACGGATTCCCGCAGGCAGGAGTTTTCCTTTTGCGTCCTTTCCTTATGCATTCTGCAAGAGCATAAAAGCATGAACTTTATCCATTGTATGCAGCTAAAATATAAAACCAAGTTTTGCTTTAATCTTGACTGTTACAGTTATCTCATTCCTCTAGTAAAATAATGAGTGAACGCACCCCATTTGGCTTAAAGCAACAGATCTATATCCAGTTAATTTGTGGATAAATATGGATTTCTGCTATTGATGTTTCTTGATCCACACAAAGTGGTTATATTAATACTGAAACATTATTAATCAATAGGTAGCTCTTTAAAAATACATCACTAAGACTAGCCAATTACCTTTAAGTATATATCAAAGGCGACAGAGCAATTTGACTTACACTCATGGTCCATTAGAGAGTTCCAAACATTTTAATTATAAATATATTTTTATATGCAGTGAAACTTTAAAAGAAAATTTAAATTTCTCATTCTAGCCTCAAAAAATTAAAGAACTCCAAGCTTATTCTTCAGTTTTTCAGGTTTTTTTTCATTCAGAAAAGTACAAAAATATGCTTAAATTCATTTTAGTCTCCTGAATTAAAACTAAATAAACTGTGTGTTATTGCGTACTATTTTTGAGATAGTCTGCTCTGTAAGATCACAAAGTAAGTTAAAAAGACAGATCATGTCATTGAAGTGTATAGTTCTGTTTGGTTTTGTAACACTAATTAACTCTATTGACTTTCAGTGGAATTCCATTATTCTCCCCTCTACCAAATGAAAATCTGGCCAAACATACAATCTATCTGTAAATTCTCAGAAATATGTTCTTTATTCAAAGAATATCATCTGTAATTTTGGGAAGCATACAGTGTATTTTTTATACCTTGGTGAAAGTTTGAATACCTGTTTGAAATGTAAAACCTACTCTGACCTATTTATGGAGTCGGTACTGATGCTTCTGCTTTAGGAAAGGAATGTGTTGGCTGAAGTATTGTGTTGTGTTTTACAATCAGATGAGAAACTCTATATTTTCCTTTGAGATTATCATACCATTCTTCATATAAATTTCCTTATTTAAGTAGACTATTTCCCCTCTGGCTCATGTCCCTCAACAATTACCCAGCATAAGCAATCTACAGAGAATAGCATGAGGTGTAGCTGATTGTCATTCAATGCAAGTGAAATCTTTAGGTGGAACATTAGTCACTCTTTTAGACATGTTAGCTTGAAGTGGAAGCAGTCAATTATAGAGTAGAGGCTTTATGGCTACATTATTACCATCATACTATTAGGTTTTCGGCAGTAGCATTCTGTGTGATCGATCCGTGCCAAGACATTGATGGATAGTTTTGTTCTTCAAATGTCAAATATGTGGGACTTTTGTACTTTATTTATTTACTGGTGCACTACTGTACTGTGGATATCTCCCCTTTCTACATAATTCTAGCTTTAACAGCTAATCATGATTCATTTTATTTGAAGTTTTGGTGTTGATTTCAATAGTGTTCTTAATCTTTCTTTCTCATGCTCTTGAATTACAGAGGAAACTATACTATTGCATTGGATGTACACTTAATCAGACGTATGAAATTTTCACAGCTGTATGAGGGCCTTGGCGAGCAAGAGTTGTTGCTGATTGAGACATGCATGTGCATGGTGGTATGCAATGTGTAATGAATTTTGAGATTCTGTTCTCTGCTCAATGCTTCTGTGTGTTGTGCTTGTTTGGGGGGGTTGGCTCTTATTATTTTATGTCTCTCCTACATCACAATAATTTTAGAACATCACTAGCTTCAAGACAGGTTTATTTTAGGTCACAGGCTTTAATCTGAGTACTATTTTTTTAACTAAATATAGGCATTTGTAAGTATATTCAAACGTAAAAGTACTGCTATTGACACTAATCATCAGGTCATAAGCAAACTATTTTTTGGTTTTGATGGGGATAAAGAAGAATGTAAATACAAAGAAAGAGCAAGTAGACATAGGGCGCTGTTAATTTCTTATCTCCAACAGGACTGAGAAGAAACACTTCATCAGCCCGTTTGTGAGGGGCACTGGTTCTAAGTATTTTAACCTTCTGCCAGGATTTTCCTAACACTGAATCCATTCTTCAAGAAAAAGAATGGGAAAGAAGAATGGGAAACTGAAACTCGCCAAAGTTTTCTGCTCAGTTTGGTTAAGCATCAAGGTTTGCAGACAGAAATTAGCAATACAATGGCCCCGCACCCATCCTGCATCCATGGCTTCAGTGACACGGAAAGTCAGAGCAACTGCCATAAAGTAGATCTATGTTTATGCAAGGAGGTTCAGGGAGCTGTAGTCTCCATGTTACCACTTCACATAGTGATCGGTAGGCTGTGTTACGTGCCAGAGGAGTGACTCCACCGCTGTACAACTATTGTGCACTGTACAATTGCTGTCTCTGCAACACTGTACTGGCTGCACCCGCAATGAAGGGAATGTGATTAATATTGTTAATACTGGTGAATTAGTATTTCAAAACCATCCATTTAGGTCAATACTGCACAAGTGTCCCAGCAGGATGTGGGTTGGGATGTCAGTCTCATGGCTGAATTCCTGACAGCAGTAACACTTTTTACCTGATCGGGAGTGTTAACATTGAAAAAAAATAATAATAGTGATTTGGGTAAATGTTCTAGTTTTGATTACAGGAGTATTACACACTCTTAGTTCATCTCTTATCCATGTGCCTCTTGGAGAGTGTTGCTGGTGCTGGATAGGTATAATTCTCCCCTCCAGAATTGGCTGCAATTCCATAGCATGCGTGTGTGTGAAGTGACTCTGAATAGAATAAACTATTTAAATGTAAATCATGTTGTCATTTTCCTTAGTGAGGATCACTCCTCCCTAATTAGGAGGACATTCATTTTACGTTAGTGTTTGAACATTGAAATAATTAATTTTAGTGTAACACTGGTTTTCTCTTTCAGTTGTTTTTACTCCTACGTACATGTGTATTCAGATATTTGTAAACATGTACACTAAATAAAAGCCAATGCATTCCGTATGTATTTTAGAGTTAAAATGGAGCCAAGGAGAGTGTAAGCTGATGCCCAGTTCATGATAGCACTTAATCAAATGCTTAGTTGATTCAAATGGGTTTAAAGCACAGGCTGAATTAGGGCATAAAACTTGATTCCAGAGTTTATTGAAGCAAATGAAAGTCAAAATACTGTGTTCAGTGGGCTTCAGACTGGACATTAAATAACAGACAGCTGAGGCATGGGGGCAGCACCTCAAAGAAGAGGCACGAGTGCCACGTAGTTAACAATGAAGTCAAAATAATTTGATTTCCTGCTTGCCTTTTTCAGGAAAAACTACATTTTTACATTTGGAAAAGAAGAGAAGTTGGACATTTATTTACAAGAGATAAGTAAAGGCAAACCAGACTAGCTCAGGGAGAGGGATCAGTGGAGAACAGGGAAAAGACCAGAACACTGAAGACAAAACAGAAAGAAGCTTCCTGTTGATTGCCACGTGTCGTACACGGCATGAGTGGAAGTGAAACGTAGTTTAGAGTAGGCAGTGGTCTAATTATTAGTGTGGTCTAATTTATTAAATAACATAACAACTTCAAGTTAATAAAACCCCAGTTGCATGTAGGTAAGTGGCATACATCATATACAGATGCCTTACCTTCATTTTGTGCGGCTTTATCTTCTGGACACACAGTAGGATAGTGACCATCATAATCATTATTAAATCTCTAAGTCAGTATCATTTAAGTTACTTATTTCCGAAGTATCTTATTTCCCTTGTTCCATTAAGTGCACCTGCCTCAATGCACAAATCTCCTTGATCATTGTCTTTTGAAGTCTCTGCAGTGAGACTTAAGATGAAGTCAGCAGCAACACAGTGACTGCAGCTCACATAAGCTTCCTGAAGCTGATCCACAGCAAATCCATGGATAGACAAGAGTTACCAGTATTACCCTCTTCACATTATGGTGAATTTATTTGTATTCAACAGGATTGCATTGGGACCAACTGATAGAGAAAAGAAGAGCAGCTGGTGGTGGATTAATGGAATGAGGCTCATATTGTTTGGTAGATAGGCCAGATAACTGCCCCAAATGGTTTTCACTAGCAGCAGGGAAAGGGGGGGTGATTCTGTGCCTCCACAGCTGCTGTGACTTTTGTTGTTCTCTGACTCTATTGCTCTCTTTGCTGCCATGATGGCAACCTTCGCCCCACCCCTACTGCTGCTGTCACTAATTGAGCATCTGCCTGTTTCTGTTACTGCTGCTTTCGCTATGATTTTAGTCTCTTCTTTTACTTGTGCTAATGTACTTTTGTCATGACCACAGAGACATCGTGTCTACCTGATAGGAGATGCAGGAGAGTTTTAGAGCTTCTCTTGTTATGCTGGAGAGAGTATCTCTCCCCACTCTCTGCCTTCAAATGTTTCCTGATTTATCCCATCAGCTGCTGTTGTCAGACTCAATTCACAATCCTTCTCCAGCCCTCTATCCTCTCTTGATTTTCCTTCCGAAAGAGTAATACCGCAGAATAAGCAGGATAATTTTTCTACTAAGGTTTTATATACTTTGACTCTTTTTTCAGGTTATAGCCATCAGGAGCAAGCTGCTGTCATAGATAAGCTAATATATACTCCTGCAGTAGACAGTCAATGCGTGTAAACCATCCCTACCTACACTGGTATTGCTTGAGGCTGGAGTAAGCTATGCTTCAGCAACTCTTGAATTAACAGGTTTTGTCTGTCTGTAGCAATCTCCTGAGTACAACTCATACAGTAACTCTTGGTCAATGGATTTTTTGGTAATCTCCATTTTTTTTTTTCCAAATCTGAGAATAAAATAGCATAAGTTTAGACACCTAGAAAACATGACTTATGTTATGAAGAAAGAATTTGTAGGTTGGGGAGGACTAGTTTAAAAGAAGAGTGGAGAGATGGGAGAATGACAGTCTTCAAGAAGTTAAAAAGCCATTGCTAAGAGGAAAGGGGTAAAGTTAGGCAGGAAACAGGGGAATTATGTTGCAGGAAGTGATAGTTAGATTAGATACCAGGAAAGAAATTTAATGGGATGCATAGGGAATACTGGATAGCTATTTGGAGAGGCTGTGGAGTTACCGAAGAACAGGTTAGAGCATAGATTAGGCAGATAATTAAGGTGGGAAGAGACCTTTGGAGGTCATTGAGATCCCACTCAAAGCAGGGCCAGTTTCCACCCTGTAGTCCTCCTATCCAAACTCTGTTTTTCCAATTTGTCTGCAAGGATTAATGTGGGAGTCTGTATCAAAAGGCTTGCTAAAGTCAAATTTAAATTGATACCGTACTCTCCCTCTGTCCACTGAACCAGTCATCTCAATGTAGAAGGCAGTCAGGCCTGATCTGACCTTGGTAAATCCATGCTGACTGTTTTTCATCACCTTCTTGTCCTTTATGTGCATGGATATGGCTTCAAGGAGGACTTGCTCAATAATATCCCTGCAACTGATGTTAGGCCGACCCACCTGTTATTCCCTGTATCCTTCTGTTTGCCCTTCTTGAAGTTATTTGTGACATTTGCTTTACTCCAGCCGTCAGGAAGTTCCCCTGATTGCCAAGACCTATGAAAAGGAGATCAGCCTCCCAGTGACATTGGCAGATCCCTCAGCACTTTTGCACGCATACCCACTGGTCCTATGGACTTGGGTATGTCTAAGACAGCATCAGTCAGGATTTGTTCTGGCTATAGCTGGTCTTGCTGTGGGGCAGGAGAGTGCATTATTTTATGAAATCCCTTCCAACCTTGTGATTCTAAGATCAACTATGAATGCCAGCTTTATCATATATGAGGTCTTGTCTTTCTAGGATTTCCTTGCTGCTCTGACAAGCTCTCCTTCCTTGACATCTCCTTTCTCTGCTTGAATCTAAATGCTGCAAGCTTTTTAAGGCTTTGGGCAGCCCAAAGTCTGCCCAGCTGAGGAGCACAGAGAAGTTCCTTGGTTCCTCCACTGTGCATTTATCCATCTGATGAGCTAAACGAAGTTCCCAGTTAGACTTTTGAGGAAGAGTTTTTATCTCGTGAAAAGAGTTGCTGTGTGTCATATATGCCCATTATTTAAAAAAAAAAAAAAAAAAAATTGAAAATCCTACCAGTTAATTTTTACTTACACACCATTTGCTAAGCTTCTACTTGTGCTTTGTCCATGGACAAATTTCATGTGATGCCCAAATTTGGACATATGGATTCATATTTTTGTTCCTGGTGTTGGAGTTGTGCCCATTTGTATGTACATTTATAGTCTTAAGTTGAGGGCTTTCTCAGCCCTTTTCCTGTTGTGCCAGACACTATTCACGTTCCCACCTTTGACCTCTTTCCCTTTGGTTCACCTATTGCTCTTCCTTTAGATGTTGAGAAAAAGTGCGGTTCTCTATGTGCAAAAGCACCACTTTATTTTTTTTTAATATATCCTAACACTTTTTACATATTCACTTCCCACATTTTAACAACTTTATTGTTTAATGAAATGAAAAAAGTAAAAGCGAAAAATACAGCTTTATTGACAAAGCAATTCTTGGCCTGTAGTTGAAACACTAAAATATGTGTTGGAAAATTTCAAAATATTAAACCCCAAACCAGACCCTATGTTTACATTTTATAGCATATATTATGGCTGAGACTGAAATAGGACAAGGTACAAAAAAGTAATAATCATAAGCTTAATATTTTGCATAGTCCAAAATATATAGTTTATTAAAATGCTCTAAAAATCCTTGTTACTAATTCAAAATCCAGTTATAGTTCTAAATTTTTTCTAAAAAATGTTTGGATGTTTTGCTTGAGCCTTTGTGAAAGTTCATTTCTTTTAAGTGTCTTTCTTCTTTCCATCAGACTTAATTTTCTTATCACACTGAGCTCAGATATCTTAGAATCAGCCTTAAGTTAGACAAAAACATTTGGATTATTTCTCACGCTTATTAATAAATATACAAGTAGCTATCTTGTGAAATGAGACATGAAGCCAAATAGTATGGAAACATTCTATGTACATATACACATGTGTGTACAAATGTGTATGTATGTATACATATGAGAAAGGTCTAGGCCATTTTAAAGTAAGAATATACTGTGCTGTTAGTGTATATAATTGTAGAACTTCTCTGATTTTGGTGCACCAACATAATGAAAGCAAAATCTGAATTTAGTTTCAACAACAGGAAGCTAGTGTGGTTAGAAAAAAATACTATATTCAGAGCTAAAAACCTTTCCTTGTCCGAAATCTGTGGTTATTTAAGTTTCGATGTCATAGCTAAGAGCATATCTGGCCCCTTCTTTTCTGTAACTGGCATGACTTCAGGAATAAAGCAGTTGTTAGCGAGCAGAAAAGGACTTCGGAATTTCCTGCACTCCTGCTGTGTAGATTCAAATGCTAAGTTTAAATAATGGATGAAGCTAAGATTATTATAATTGATCATTGTATGATTTATATGGAGTAATTATAACTAGGTTGAGAAAGAATTTTCAAAAGCTAGTTTCCTGGTAGCCAGAGCCATTAAATAACAGTGTGCTGCCAAAACAAAAATTAGGTGGGAAGCTAGCCACAGAGTTCAGAATGTCTGTCCTCCACCTGATTTATAACTACCCTTATGATGACAGTATCAGGGGTATTTTCTTATTAGGAACAGTAAGAGCTGTTTGAATTGTTTTTCTTATCTTTCTAACAGAACTCTGTATTGTTTTAGGCTTAGTCAAGCATAATAACTGGAAAACTGCAAAAATCTAATGTATAACAAAACTAAAAGGTGCGAGAGGTTGAAAAGGTTAATTAAAAGTGTAATGATCGCATTTACTGAGACAGTCCAATTAATCACTTTATTCCACTGGTCATGTGATACAGAAACCATTGCTAGATAACTGATTTCTAGTGCCAGCATACATGGTGTGTGTTCATTAAAATGTGTCTTTTTCTACAAATGGAAATTGAACTTTTTATTTTCAGCTGCTTTTATTTATTTGAAAATATTTTAAAATAGTAGCTAATGTTTAACCCTGTATCCTCACGTAATACTTTCTCCAGGTATACTCTCTCTGAACAGTATGGGAGCATTGCCCCCTTGATACTTGTAGTCTTACAGCCCCATGGGAGGTTTGCTTACAGCTTAATGGGGTTGTAGGTATAGAAGAAATAAAGCACTAGAAATACATCATTATGTAATGCGATCTCTCTGAAACAGTGTATATGACCAACAAAGTGAATTCTCAAGTGTCAACAAGCACATCTAAATGTAATTTTTACCACGTCAACTGGAAAAAGGCAAAAAGAACCTTGAAGGATCAATTACAAGGGTCAAAACCTTGTATTATCTGATTTGCTATGATATTCATACAAGCTTTATTGGAATGGAACATAAATTTGAAAAATCGTGAGATTAGAAAGGATTGCAATGCTAGAGCAAAGAACTAGAAGCTTTCTCCTGGTTTATTTTGCTGGGGCAGCACTTTAGAGGGAGCCCATTATAAGCAGGAGAACAGTAGTTATGTTAACACGGTAATTAATCAAGTCTGGGGAAAAGAGGAAACAAGTTGTGAATTCAATTCTGCAGTAATAAAAAGAAATGCTGAAAGTTGCCCTGTAAATTGGCATGACTTTGGTAAACAGTCCCTCACTGTGTCTTGAGAACTTGCATGCAGTAAATCACTTCTCATGGCAACCGTGTAGGTTTGAATATTTTCACAGGTTTATTCTGTATTTCTGTGTGTGCTAGTTCTTTCTCAGTTCTGTTGACCTAGTATTTAGCTAATAATAAAATACTGAACTGTATAACATGAGAGCATATGCAGTAACACATTTTCACTTTGAATATTTTAAGGGGAAATTAATTAGAAGAACTCAGCTGAAACCGTGGCGATAGCCTTCCACATCACAAAACCAGCCTCTGACTCAGTACAGAGCATGAATTGTATATGGAATGACTGAGGTAACTCCCTCAGAAAAAAATATATTCTGTATATGGTCCCAGCCATGCATAATCCATTCCTAATGCTAGTGCAGTGTAGATACGTTAAAATGACCTTTACACCCTAAAACCCTTTAGGGTAGAACTGAAATCATTGGTACAGTAATGTGAGAAACAGTGACGGGATCAGTTTGCAACAATTGGAAGTTTCTTTGTTTAGCAGCTTCTGATTTTATTCATATATTTCTGCCTCCTGTGTGAGATACCTTGGACAGAAGAAGTAAAAGTAGCATTAAAGAACCAAATTCTTGAATTTAGATTATTGAACATTCAGAATAACTCTAGTGAATAAAATAGATTTAACTATGCTGTCCTCAGTGCCAGGTGAAAAACTAGGGACCCTGGCATAAACTTTCATTAGATTTGTAGCAGAAATGAGAGGTGATAGATCAGGATATTTGTGTGAGTGAAGACAGAAAGAATTTCAGCAGCAGACCACAATGTTGTTAACACTGGGGAGCAGGGTTTCCTCTCCCTCCCTGCTCTTGTGGAACAAAAACTTAAACCAGTTCACTGTAGGGTTATAAGAC